>NC_137288.1:17065000-18267500 GCF_054371585.1 Giraffa tippelskirchi | reverse complement strand
TCATCTACTCACGTAGGTATTATCCAACTATCTAATAGAAAACGCCTGAATGAGTCCTCAATCTGGTCACAGACCTGCTATTACCCTTCCTCCAATGAGAGCAATAGATACTTACATTTTTAGGAGAGTTCTTAATGAGGAAGCTTTTGTTTAAAGCTTATTATGGATTATTAAGTCTGAAGAATTTCTTTTTAAACAAGCCACTGGCACACCTTACTGATGAGTGAAGTAAATCTGATTTTTTTTTAAGTGTAAATTTTTGTGTAACCTGTGATGGGACGCATTTCATTAATAAGGGTGGCTATTAAAAAGAAAGGTAATGTATGAGCTCTTACTAATATTAAAAAACGAATAAGAAATTAGGAAAATTTCAGTATATTAAAAGCACTTCTTTGAAAATTAAGTATAATGAGGTGTACAATAAACAAGGTCAAACAAGTTAATTTGAAACGATGAAATGAGGTGAAAAGGAATTAAAGGAGATTGCTGGAGCAGATTTATTCACTTACTGTATGATGATGTCATTAACAAATGCTAGAGCTGCATTATGGGCAATTGACATTACCAGCAGCCTAAATGGTCTTTGGACAGAGAGATTTCCTACTGCTCTCTCAATGGACTTATTAATTGTGTTTCTGAGCACCTTGGAACAAGCCAGGAGGATTTCCATGAAGAATTTTCAGCAGTATTGCCTTTGAAACCCGGCCTTTCAGGAAGAGGTAACTTCGGCGTCCTGCCTTTGATTCCATTGGACCGAGTGTTAGAACGAGAGACTATTTTAGAAAATGTGAAAGGGCTAAATTTGACATTTGATTCACCGTACTCTGGGATTTTAAACTGTGATGTAAATGAGTTTGAAACCGGTCTTTCTTCCACTTTCCCTTTTCAAAATGTAACACAGTTAAATGACAGAGATTAATTACTGAAGTAATTACTGTTGGGAAGCAAAGGGGTAGTTGAATGAGACAGTCTTACTTGCGATGACCAAGTATTTCCTGACAATTATGCTTAATTCCAACGACGATTATTCTGCAGGGCCAAATCTGCCGGCACAAGCCCGCTGAGGCGTTCCACCCACAGGGAAATGTTAGCAAGAGACACTGGGCAGAAGTGCGGCAGTCTCGTCCCCAAGGGTCTCCCCAGGGACCTTTCCCCAGGGGCATGGATAACCCCTACTTGGGTGACCTGCCTGCTTCCTGTTTCCTGGGCTGGTGGGACTGAGCCTGGGCTGACTTAACACTCTGCGTAGAAAGGAGCGCGTAAAGTGTAACGTGAGGTCTTCCTGTTTCTGCCCCCTCCTTAAACTATGCTCCAAGTATCTGAGTGTGAAGGACATCACTGCAGAGGGCACTGACGGGGCACCTAATCCCTGTGACTTGAGTCTGTAAGATAGACGAACGAGCGACACAGGAGCCCGTAATAAAAGTCTGGAATTCTTAACATTTGTACATTCCCCCATGAATTAATGCTGGACCATCATAAAAAAAAAAGAAAAGATGTTCCCAAGGAAAAGGCTCACAGATTATTGACTAAAATAATTGGCTTTCAGATCTCAGCTATCCCTGGACCACCTTTGAGTCCATCCTCACTGCTGCCTGCACTGTGGCCGCTTCCCCATGGCAGGGTTATGACATGCCGTTAACACCAGCCTCTGCCCCGCAGGTGGATGATGGAACGGGCCTTCTGGAAGAGGGTGACATCAACCCTGCAGGCTGTCACAGCCCACCGTGACAGAGACAGCCTGGCTCCATCACACAGTCACTCCCCCGGGGTCGGGCAGATCAGGGCAGAACCCAGGGCTGTTGCGAGGGTCCCTGGCTGGGCATGAAGAGTATCTGGGAGAGCAAAGGAGAGCAGAGCATCCTAGACAAAGAGATGAGCTGAGTGTGAGTGTGAAACAGAAGCAGATGCACAGACTTCGGAAACAAACTGTTCTGGGTGCTGTGATAAGTCACTCAGTCGTGTCCGACTCTGCAGCCCCATGGACTGTAGCCCCCAAGTTCCTCTGTCCATGGGATTCTCCAGGCAAGAATACTAGAGAGGGCCGCCCATACCCTCCTCCAGGGGATCGTCCTGACCCAGGGATTGAACTCACATCTCCTGCATCGGCATACAGGTTCTTTACCACTAATGGGAAGCCATTGAAAACAAACTGATGGTTACCAAAAGGGGAAAGGTGGGAGGAGGGAAAAATAGGAGTTTGGGATTAACACATACACACTACCATATATAAAATAGATCATCAACAAGGACATAGGTAGTGGTCCCTGGTGTCAAAAAGGGTGGGGACCGTTGCTGTATAGCACAGGGAACTCTACTCAATATTCTGCAATAACCTATATAGGGAAAGAGTCTGAAAAAGGATGGATATATATATATATGTATAACTAAAACACGTTTCTGTACAACTGAAACTAATATCACAATGAAAATCAACTATAATATGCAATAAAATTTAAATTAAGAAAAAAAAGGAGAAAAACCGAAGATCCTCACAATGGCCTTTGAGCGGCCACTATCTGCTCACCTGGACCACACTGAACCCTTGAGACCAGGAGTCCCTATATGAGATCAGCTTAAAGATGGAAACATCTGGCCACTGCTGATGGCATCAAAGAGGGGCGGGGTGAGGAGGATGAGGATAGGAAAAGGGGAAAAGGAGAACTGGGGGCCAGAGTGAGAGGGAGGAGTGCGTGGGGAGGACGGAAGGGAAGCCTGGGAGGAGCGGGAAGATGAGTCAGGCTCTGCCGCCCCTTCCAGGTGTCTTGCAGGCATGATTTCATCCGTGAACCATAATCAACTTCCTTAATGAAATACGTAATTAACATATTATAATTGTGGTAAAGATGATTTTGACAGAAATCATTTTCCATATCTAATACTATGCTAATTTAATCTGTTCCTTACTCTCCGACATGACCTTTGGTGATTAAGTTTCATGGCAGAATTGTTTTTCTTTTTTTTTTGATGGATTGATTTATCCACAGTGGTTGAGACTCTTCTCTTGCCATGGCTGTCATTCTTTCTCTTCCTTTAAAAATCTCTCATTGCCATGTGTGTCTGCACACACACAGGCGTGTACACACGCAGGGAAAATTGTGCACAGAACAAAAGAAAGAGGGAGGTCTTTCCTTTGTGACTTGCAGAAAACTAGTCATCAACTCACAGATACTGGAAGGTAATGGTTAGATAACCCCAGATGAAAAGAGTTTATTTCTCCTAAACAAAAGTTCTGGATTCTGGAACTTCTATTTTGAGTTATATGAGTGTGGCAAAGGTGATTCATGCAATTAAAATAAAGCAAATCCATCAAACTATTTGACCATGAAAAGTATGAATAAAGAGGTAGAAATACAAATAATGTATTTGACCAAATGTTTGACCAAAAGTTGGTCTTATACCACCTTATATTACACTTAGTTTCGTATGTTTGCAATCTAGCTATGTTATCTCCAAACAGCCGTATTAAATCATTTTATAATGATATAGAATATACATATAATTAAGTATTGGGTTGGCCAATAAGTTCGTTTGTGCTTTTTTATAGCATCTCATGAAAAAAGAAGTGACCAAGCTTTCTTCTCTTATTGTTGACGGCATGAAATAGATTTGAATCTTAAAAAGATACAAAGGGTTTCATGATGACTTGAAACATGTGGAGAGTCAGAGACCAATGGTACAGTAGGCAAATATTTCCTTCAACTCGTAGTTAGAAAGATGCTGTGCAATATTGCCCACCATATAAGTTCATGAGGAAATATATAAGGTATAGGATGCAGTCCATCCTATTCTATTCTATTCTATCCATATCCTAACAATCTATCTTAATCTATTCTATCCTATCCTATTTCCAACGCATCCCATTAAAAAAATGCTGGTTGAGAGCAAGTAAGTGGATTTCACCATTTTCATGAGTCCAGACTGAAACAAACAAATGACACTGGGTAAAGCAGTCAAGTCTCATGTTTACATTCCTGTGGCTTTTACAGACAATTCTATATCATAAGCCTCTCTTCTAGTCAGTTCCCCCAATGGTAACAGAAGACTGTGTGTAACCAATTTTGTCCCATTTAGGAGGTTACACTTAGAATGAGTCAATCAGGAGCTTTTAGCCCTAATCCAAACTCCTCAGTACTTACCTACGTCATTGTCAAGTCATTAGTGTTATTTTCTGACCTGCTCTCTTCATGTGTAAAATGGACTCAAAATTATAAACCTTATATGTCATAATTTTGAGTCATAATTAAAGAAATTTGTTATAAAAAGAGTAAGCTGGATATGTTCAACATGGAAAAGAACAACTTTTGGAAATAGTAAACATCGATAATAGCTGCCTAACTTGCTTTATCTACATCATAATTCAGTTCAGTTCAGTCGCTCAGTCGTGTCCGACTCTCTGCGACCCCATGAATTGCAGCACGCCAGGCCTCTCTGTCCATCACCAACTCCCGGAGTCTACCCAAACCCATGTTCATCGAGTCGGTGATGCCATCCAACCATCTCATCCTCTGTCGTCCCCTTCTCCTCCCGCCCCCAATCCTATCCAGCATTAGGGTCTTTTCCAATGAGTCAACCCTTCGCATGAGGTGCCCAAAGTATTGGAGCTTCAGCTTCAACATCAGACCTTCCAATGAACACCCAGGATTGATCTCTTTTAGGATGGATTGATTGGATCTCCTTGCAGTCCAAGGGACTCTTAAGAGTCTTCTCCAACACCACAGTTCAAAAGCATCAATTCTGCGGCGCTCAGCTTTCTTCACCATCCAACTCTCACATCCATACATGACCACTGGAAAAACCATAGCCTTGACTAGATGGACTTTTGTTGGCAAAGTAATGTCTCTGCTTTCAAACATGCTATCTAGGTTGGCCATAACCTTCCTTCCAAGGAGTAAGCGTCTTTTAATTTCATGGCTGCAGTCACCATCAGCAGTGATTCTGGAGCCCAAAAAAGTAAAGTCTGACACTGTTTCCACTGTTTCCCCATCTATTTCCATGGAGTGATGGGACCAGATGCCATGATCTTAGTTTTCTGAACGTTGAGCTTTAAGCCAACTTTTTCACTCTCCTCCTTCACCTTCATCAAGAGGCTCTTTAGTTCTTCTTCACTTTCTGCCATAAGGGTGGTGTCATCCGCATATCTGAAGTTATTGATATTTCTCCCGGCAATCTTGATTCCAGCTTGTGTTTCTTCCAGCCCAGCGTTTCTCATGATGTACTCTGCATATAAGTTAAATAAGCAGGGTGACAATATACAGCCTTGATGGACTCCTTTTCCTATTTGGAACCAGTCTGTTGTTCCATGTCCAGTTCTAACTGTTGCTTCCTGACCTGCATACAGGTTTCTCAAGAGACAGGTCAGATGGTCTGGTATTCCCATCTCTTTCAGAATTTTCCCCAGTTTATTGTGATCCACACAGTCAAAGGCTTTGGCATAGTCAATAAAGCAGAAATAGATGTTTTTCTGGAACTCTCTTGCTTTTTCGATGATCCAGCGGATATTGGCAATTTGATCTCTGGTTCCTCTGCCTTTTCTAAAACCAGCTTGAACATCTGGAAGTTCACGGTTCACGTATTGCTGAAGCCTGGCTTGGAGAATTTTGACCATTACTTTACTAGCGTGTGAGATGAGTGCAATTGTGCGGTAGTTTGAGCATTCTTTGGCATTGCCTTTCTTTGGGATTGGAACGAAAACTGACCTCTTCCAGTCCTGTGGCCACTGCTGAGTTTTCCAAATTTGCTGGCATATCGAGTGCAGCACTTTCACAGCATCACCTTTGAGGATTTGAAATAGCTCAACTGGAATTCCATCACCTCCACTAGCTTTGTTCGTAGTGATGCTTTCTAAGGCCCACTTGACTTCCCATTCCACGATGTCTGGCTCTAGGTGAGTGATCACACCATCGTGATTATCTGGGTCATGAAGATCTTTTCTGTATAGTTCTTCTGTGTATTCTTGCCACCTCTTCTTAATATCTTCTGCTTCTGTTAGGTCCATACCATTTCTGTCCTTTATCGAGCCTATCTTTGCATGAAATGTTCCTTTGGTATCTCTAATTTTCTTGAAGAGGTCTCTAGTCTTTCCCAATCTGTTGTTTTCCTCTATTTGTTTGCACTGATCGCTGAGGAAGGCTTTCTTATCTCTCCTTGCTATTCTTTGGAACTCTGCATTCAGATGAGAATATCTTTCCTTTTCTCCTTTGCTTTTCGCTTCTCTTCTCTTCCCAGCTATCTGTAAGGCCTCCTCAGACAGCCATTTTGCTTTTTTGCATTTCTTTTCCATGGGGATTTTCTTGATCCCTGTCTCCTGTACAATATCATGAACCTCTGTCCATAGTTCATCAGGCACTCTGTCTATCAGGTCTAGTCCCTTAAATCTATTTGTCACTTCCACTGTATACTCATAAGGGATTTGATCTAGGTCATACCTGAATGGTCTAGTGGTTTTCCCTACTTTCTTCAATTTAAGTCTGAATTTGGCAATAAGCAGTTCATGATCTGAGCCACAGTCTGCTCCTGGTCTTTTTTTTGCTGACTGTATAGAGCTTCTCCATCTTTGGCTGCAAAGAATATAATCAATCTGACATCATAATTAGGAGGAGTGAAAAGAAGTAATTGATTGAGACAGTTGTATAAATTGTTCATTGTATTGGGTTTTATCCATAGCAATTATGCATAAACAGCATTTGGTACCTGAACCGATTGGTCAACAAATCATTAAGGTAAGTGAAAGTACTCTCTGCCATTTCTAGCTTTATGCATAAATATCATGGAAATGGCAAGCTGTATACCTTGTTATTCCAGATGAGAAGCAGTATCTGCAAGTATATTGAAAAGCACATCAAGAACTACATTTGGAAGTTTGTCTTGAGACTCTTTTCCTGATAAATTGGTCATGATGAGCAGTTATGAGAACTTGAACTCTCTGACTTCCATATAAAGAGATGGGTTATGTCCTTTCTTTTGCTCTCTTTGGGTTCATCTTCTTGAGTTGTTTCTTTGAGATCTTCTTAATGGAGGTGTTTACTACTATGAACTTCCTTCTTAGAACGGGTTTTTGCTATATTCCTAGGATCCATATTGTGACTTTTGAAAGATTACCCATGTGCCTACAAAGCTGAGTGGTCAGCCAGCTATTCGGGCAGAGGTTATGATCAGATGCTTTGCATCTGTGTGATTTCCACCCTGGCCAATTAATCTGTGTGAGCTGGGACGCACACCCCAAGTTCAGCCACTCCTCCAGTAAGTCTCAGTTTTTTCTTTCTTCTCAGCCCTTTTCAGTCTCCCTTGCCACGTGGGCGCTGTTTATAGTCAGCCAGAGTTGTGCAGAGTGCTTATCTTTATTCCTCCATGGCTTCTGCATTTCTAAAAATCACCCCCATACATTTCTGTGGGCTAATCTTTGTTCTAACTGGGGCTTCAACCTGGGCTAGACAAGCTGTGGGTTTTCCTTGTTCATTTCCTAATAAGTTTGTTGCATTTACTGATGAAGCATCTTGAGTTTTCAGCCTCCATTCCACGTTGTCTGCCCTATTTTCCATGGCAGCAAGACTGCTGGTGTTCAGGGCCTTTCCGCCCTGGTAAATCTACAAGGTCATGAGCTGGGTTGGGGTGAGGGGATGGAATTTCACTTTCACCTAATGTTACAAGCCCAATGTTAGTAGATTTTCATGATTAAATACCTCTCACCTTGTTGTTTAAATCAGGTCAGTCTTCAGAGCCCTGAAATCGTTGTTCCTATGCGTTTGTACTTATTCAAGTGGGAGGTGATTTGCTTCTTCACATACCATTGCCAGAATTCCCTCTATCAAAATCAGATTTAAATAAACTTTTTATTATATCAAAGAGAAGGAAAATTCAGTTGAAATATGAAGTGGATTAAAAAGTGTTTTATAGAATCTAATGTCATAATGCTTATTTGATGATGGAGAACCCTTTCTCAGGGTTCTCTGCCAGATCTCACACTCATGTGTGTGTGCTAAGTCACTTCAGTTGTGTCCGACTCTTCGCAACGCTATGGACTGTAGCCTGCCAGGCTCCTCTGTCCATAGGATTCTCTAGGCAAGAAGACTGGAGTGGGTTGCCATTTTCTTCTCCAGAAGATCTTCCCGACCCAGGGATTGAACTCACATCTCTTGAGTCTCCTGCCTTAACAGGCAGGTTCTTTACCATTAGCACCACCTGGGAAGCCCCTTCCTCCCCAATATGTGGCTTAATTTCAGATGGCTTGAGAATCTGAAATCTTGAGATGGCTTCAGATATCCATTTATAGACATAAAAGACACTAATATTTTCATTTTTGCATTGAGGCAGGCACACAGTTATATGCCTAGAACTTTGGAATTTAGGCTTCCCAGGTGGCACTAGTGGTGAAGAACCCACTTGTCAATGCAGGTAGAGGCTGGAGACAAGGGTTTGATCCCTGGGTCAGGAAGATACTCTGGAGGAGGGCATGGTAACCCACTCCAACATTCTTGCCTAGAGAATCCCAGGGACAAAGGAGCCTGGCGCAATACAGTCCATGCGGTCAAAAAGAGTCAGACATGACTGAAGCGACTTCACATGTATGCATGGGAACTTGCCCTACTCATGGTTGGTAGGAGAGCATACAACTTCTGTCAGGAAAATATAGCGTTAATTCGTCAAGATCTTCCCTAGAATTGAGCATTACATACAATGAAAAACAACATATGAAAACCTAGTTAGAATTTTCCAGGGAAAAGAAAAAAGTACACAGGGTCCATATTTTTGAGAAAGAAAACATATCATGGAAATTGTATTTATAGGTGCCAACTACTGTGACTTAATAGCAACACCCTGAAGTTTCTCTCTCTTTTTTAAATAGCTGATAGACGAGGCAAGGGAGATTTATCACTTTTTAATTAAACTCACGTCAGCTCGTGAGGTTTATTTCAGTACAAATCTGTTGACCAAAGTCCTTTTGGAAGAAACTGGCCCTTATTGAAGCTTAAGTATTCATGGGGAATTTCACAATGGGTGAGAACTAGTCCCTGGGCTTAGCTGCCACATTTCAACCAGGAAAGACTGTGCATTCCAGTGCTTCCTCTGTGCATAGCATATTTATGGAAATGAACTAAAGATCAATCTCTCTTATTTTAAAATCCACAGCAGCAGGTCTCACTGCCCAGAGGGGAAAATAAATGCTGGAATAAATCTTCTGAGGCTCCAGTTGAACCCAAACCAGAGGACGCTGCACCCACCACCTGACTGCTCCTCGACATGTGGAACTCTAAAGTCCTTGGAGCAAAGCCATGGTGTCACCGACTCTATGGAGATAGAGTTGAAACAGGGACTCTGGTTCTTGTTACCAAGGTTTAATAGTTTCCCTTTTAATAATAATTATTAAGTTTGGGAGAGTTTAATTATTAAGCATCTGTGTGTGTCTCTGGTAAATTGGAGGTATGGGGGACAACAAGGAAGTTCATGTACAACAGTCACCTGATTTCAACAGTTTGAAAAGTAACGAAGACTATGTAGTAAACGCAGAACACAGTTAAGCTTCCCCAGGTTGAAGACGACTCCCATTAATTTTTCAAATGCTGCCTGCCATTTTAAAGGCTTACCACTGATGCTTTTGAACTGTGGTGCTGGAGAAGACTCTTGAGAGTCCCTTGGACAGCCAGGAGATCTATCAGTCAATCCTAAAGGAAATTAACCCTGAATATTTACTGGAAGGGCTGATGCTGAAGCTGAAGCTCCAATACTTTGACCATGTGACACAAACAGCCGACTGATTGGAAAAGACCTTGGTGCTGGGAAAGACTGAAGACAGGAAGAGAAGAGGGCGACAAAGGATGAGATGGTTGGATTGCTTCACCAACTCGATGGACATGAGTTTGAGCAAACTCTGGGAGATGGTGAAGGAAGGGAAGCCTGGTGTGCTGTAGTCCATGGGGTCGCAGAGTCGAACACGACTTAGCAACTGAACAACATCAACAAACTATGGTAAAGATCCAAAATAACAACTATAGCCTTTGTGGGCTTGAGCTAGAGGTCAACAGTCATACATGGACATGTTGGGAGTTAATGGAAAAGGTGTCTCTTCCACCGTATAAAGACCCAGTGAGAAGGCACCATCTATGAACTGGGACCTGAATCTGCTGGTACCTGGATCTTTGACCCTCAGCTTCCAGAACCACGAGAGAGAAAAGTCTGTCATTAAAAACCACTGCTCCCCCGTCCCGGCCACAGTATTTTGTTACAGCAGCTGTAATGTACTGAGACACCACTGGTGCCCATCACCATCCGAGACGCCTTTCTCATCCCCTCGTTTTGGTGAACACGACCCCAGGGAGAGGACTGGACGTCGGTTGTGTCTCTTTCTCTTCCCCCTCCATCCCACATCCCCAAATCTGATTATGTGACAGCTTCTATGATTCTACCCCCTAAACCGTTTGCCTTTCCATCGGCTCCTCCTGTCTAACTCGGCGGCTGACGCTCTTTGTTGTCTATTTTGCTGTTTCCCGGTGGAGCATCTCGCAGCCTCCTCTCTCGTGTCTGCCTCTAGTCTCTAATGTCTGCAGAGCCTCTGCGTGGCTGCCAGGGCTTCCTTCCAACGCAGACGTCAGCGTGTCGCTCTCGGCTGTAGGAACCCTTTCACGATGTGGCTCCGTCACAGCGCCCAGGACACGGAAGCACGTGTCCTCACCGTCACTTGGAATGCCGCCTCTCAGGGCTGCGGAGGGCGTGCCGTCTGGGCTTCGAGTGTGGGGGTGGGGACACGGAAGGGCCCCGTGTCGCTAGGCCAGAGGAAGAGTTTTAGGGGCTCCTCTGCATGTGGCTGGTGGGCGGAGCACAGCTCTGACTCCTCCGAGGATCGACCTGGAGTGAGGGGTAAATGAAGCGCTTGAAACAATGACTAGAAGGCCTGATGACCCTCACAAAGGAAGCTCCAGGCAAACAGTGATGCTGGACCTCGGACCGGGGAGGCAATGGGGCGGAAAGGGGCAGACACAAACTCTCCCTAGAGTGGGGAGGGGAAGTGAAGTGGGTGTGTCACTCCAGCCTAAAACAGGCCAAAGGAGGATTCTAAAATGATTTTTATTAATAATTTAAAAATAAAGAATTACAAACCTGTAGGCTATAGTGACCCTCACGCTCTTCACAGAGCACCTACAAGGATCTGGGCTCTGAGGTCGGCCCATCGCTGAGGACGCTTGCTACGACCTCGTAGAATCATGATATACCAACCAGGGTTTTACAGAAAAACAGCATAATTAAAAATGTCACTATTATTGCAGAACATTTGCTTTATATAGGAGCAGGTGGAGGCTAGGACCTGGGGGCAAATAAATACCTCTTTGTTGTAATATAAAACAGGGTTGTTTTTTAAAATTATTATTATGACTTAGGGCATTTCATTAAAATTGATCAGCCAAGTTTAATACAGGATTGACTGCTGTGAATTTGTAAACTTACCTTAAAGAAAAACCAATTTGTGTCAAAAAAATGTACAAGCCAATCACTCAAGTAACTATTAGAATGTGAATTTGTGCCCTGTGTGAGTTGTGCGGTGTGGGGGTGGTGTGGATGGTATTTACATGCCGTGTGTCTAGGGCTAGAGATGTGCCAGCAGCGCTGGGGCCAGAAGTGGCTGGATTTTTGCTCCTTTGCACTGAGAGACGACACCCTGTCTGTTCACTCTATTCGATGAGGCCCTGATTCGTGGTATGTAATTTGAAGATGAACAGCATTCATTACCTGCTACCTCTTCAAGTCCATAGCAGAGGGTAATTTACAACTTAAAATGAAAACACTGTGGACAGCAATTCTATTTTCCTTGATGATACAGTCTCTCTTTGACTTAATATACATAGGGATAAGGCCAAGTGCTGGGCTTGAGCTTGTCCCATTGGTGTATTTGCTTCCTGAACATTAAAAAAGAAGAGGAAATTGCCACTCTGCCATGAGTGGGTCCACCAAGCATGCATGCTTGGCCATCACCCCACGTTCTGTGGGGTGTCCTGTCCACAATCCCGTCTCAGGGGGCATGTTGGAGCTCTCCAGTGAGTCTCAGGAGATGCACCCCTATTCCAGCTGTTGGGGTAAGTCTTGACTCATCTGTGCCCATCACAAACTCATATTGCTATAGTCTTGGTTTAGAAATAGTCATGCCATTCAGATCTAGCTGGAGAAACTTCTCTCTAATGGGGGATTCAAGAGGGATTTCTTGTTCCTGAGTTAGTAAAAGAGAAAGTAATTGCTTTGTTTTTCTGAGTGTTACCTTGCCCAGATATAGCCCTAAACTGCTCTGGCCATCGTGGGCGACAAGGTCAGCCTGGTGGACAGCCTTGAGGGGGGGTGAGGAGATAAGAAGCTGGGTCCTTCTTACTTCACCAAGATGCTAAAGTCACCAGCATTGGGGCCCCTCTTGTCATACAAGCTCCTTTGTCCATGGAATTTTCCAGGTGAGAATACTGGAGTGGGTTGCCATTTCCTGCTCCAGGGGATCTGCCCGACCCAGGGATCAAAGCTGCAACTGCTGAGTCTCCGAATTGGCAGGTGGTTTCTCTACCACTAGCGCCACCTGGGAAGGCCCATCGTTTGTTTAAGCCAATTCAAATCAGGATTTTCCTTCTTGTGGCTGAAGTGTCCTAAGTGACACTCCATCTGCTGATAATGATCACCAACAGTAATGAACACTCGACACCCATTTGGTAGTGAGCATTTATTGACACTTACTAGGATGAAAACATGCTGATTACCTGTAGTGATGATGTCATTCTCTGAGGGAGACTTAGTGCCCTGGATGGTAGACTTCAATTTCACAATGAGCTTGGGTTCAGGATAAAATATATGTATATATATATATATATGATGTGGAAAATTACAGTAAAACATATATGGCAGCATCTACTTGGAAGTAGCTTAAGGCTACAAATAAACTTAGATGAATTATTGTTAAGACTGAGGATAAGCTGAATATGGTTCCAGGTGCTTAAACTCAGGTAAGGCAAGATGAAGAAAACTAGAGCACCAAGATGCCACAGCAAGTAGAGGACAGAGATGAAATCCATAGCTAAGGAGGTGATTCTAGAGTATGTGCTTTGACCATTAAACTGAAGAATCCCACAAGACTGTAGTTCAAAGGTCAGTGGGCCGACTTGTGTGGTCCTATGTGCAAAGGTTATGTAAGAGGGACACGGTAACCCTTATTCACATCAAGTCATCTGCATAAGATTTAGGCCTCTTTGTAAGAAAAGCACTGGAGTGCATCCGAAATAACACGATCAAATGAATTTGAAAAGATTGGAACATTAAGGTTCACTTATACAAGAAAATTATTTGAGAAAATATGTGCTTAAATTTATTTAGACTAGAAGAGAAACATTCTGAGGTTTCAAAAATTTGAAGTTTGGTTGCCAGAAAAATGGTGATGAACTATTCCTTATAACAAGATGCAATCAAGTTTCTGAGCTCTTGCAATATGCTCAGTATGGGGCACATACTCCTTATACTCATTTTTGTTCCCTAGGAGTCAGTCACAGTGGCTTTACCCCGGCTCTTTTTTCACTTCTGTTCCCTTTTTGGAACATGTTTATACTAGGTATGACATCTTTATTTTAATGTTAATATACATACTTGTATTTTTTAAACATAAGAAGGGTGAATTATGCCAAAATTAACTGCAATAGTAACAGAAATTGATGGATTATTATTATAAAAATACTTTTTATTGATGATGAAACTTACATGTTCACTGTAGAAACACTAGAAAACAGAGAAAAACAAAATGAGTAAAAGCTTAAAACTTTATAGAAGCCCGATGATAACCACTGTTGATACTTTATACTGATACAAAAGTATGTGCATGTGTGTATTTAAGTTACACAAAGATGCACTAGCACTGGGCATGGTGATTTGTAATCTGCTTTTTATTTAGCTAAATTTTAGAAACTCTTTCTATTTTGGTAAACAGTTATTTACAATATACATTACACTTCTTGCTAGCAAGGTACACATCATATATTTTATTTGGTGCTCTAATAGCAGACATTTGCTTGTTTCTTATTTTCAGTTTTGCTAAGAGCTTTGAGTATAAATTTCTGATGACTGAATCTTTGGTACATTGTTAATTAACTCCTGGGTACCAATTACTCAAAGGGGAATTACAAGGTCAAACTGAATGCATGTTTTTAAAATTTTTGATAATTACGTGCTTGTGGACATCAGTGTTTCTTCTTTTTGAATTGTCAGTTGATAAATTTTGTCTACTTTTAAAATGGAAGAATTTCTATTTTCTATTTATTTATAATATCTTTACATCTCACAACTGGTAATCCTTTGTCCCACTCACTTTTTCTCTTCACGTTGAATTTTGTTAACTGTGTCTTTTAGCAGGGTCAAATCAATTGGACATTTCCTCAATAAGTTCATTCTTTTCTTTTTGCTTAAAAAGAGCTGCCCAATTCCAAATGTCTTTATAGGTTAATGGATATTTTCAGTCTTTTTAGTTTGATTTCCTTGTTATTTTCTGATTATTTTTATGGTTATTGCTATTATGTATTGATTTTAATATTGTTTGCTGATTTTCAGCTGACTCTGTTGGTTTTCTTCTTAGACTGTTATCAGGGATTAGTAATTCTCGATTCCTTTAAATTCTTACACTATTTTCCTTTCTCATGTCTTGTCACATTGGTTAGAAAATCAAACACCCAATATAACATAACTAATAAAAACAAGCAGTATTATCTTATTATTAATTTTGATGGAATTCTTAATCTTACCTCCTGAAATATTCTATTGCCTATTGGTTTGAAATGACCAATATTTTCATATTAAAGAAGTATCAGTCTGTCCTAAGTTGTTTACCATGGCTCATTGTTAGACTTTATCTAACAGGTTTTACTATTTATCATAATAAACTCTAGCTTTTCTCCTCTTATCTATTGATGCTCTATATCAATTTTCTGATTTTAAAACACTTGAATTTCTAGTATAGATCTCATTTGTTTATACTCTATTATTCTGTAAGTGAAAACAGTGATAGACTATTTTTGGGAGCTCCAAAATCACTGCAGATGGTGACTGCAGCCATGAAATTAAAAGACGCTTGCTCCTTGAAAGAAAAGTTATGACCAACCTAGACAGCATATTAAAAAGCAGAGACGTTACTTTGCCAACAAAGGTCGGTTTAGTCAAAACTATGATTTTTCTAGGAGTCACGTATGGATGTGAGAGTTGGACCATAAAGAAAGCTGAGTACCAAAGAATTGATGCTTTTGAACTGTGGTGTTGGAGAGGACTCTTGAGAGTCCCTTGGACTGCAAGGAGATCCAACCAGTCCATCCTAAAGGAAATCAATCCTGAATATTCATTGGAAGGACTGATGCTAAAACTGAAACTCCAATACTTTGGCCACCTGATGGTAAGAGCTGACTCATTTGAAAAGACCCTGATGCTGGGAAAGATTGAGGGCAGGAGGAGAAGGGGATGACAGAGGATGAGCTGGTTGGATGGCATCACCAAAGCAATGGACATGAGTTTGACTAAACTCTGGGAGTTGGTGATGGACAGGGAGGCCTGGCGTGCTACAGCCCATGGGGTTGCAGAGAGTCGGACACGATTGAGTGACTGAACTGTCTGAACTGAATTCTGTAAGTAATTCACTGAGCTTTGCAAAAATGTTTTGTCTATTTTGATAATTGAGATTAGCCAGCAGTTTTTGTGTTTGTTTCTTTTTCTCTTATTTCCCCATGTTTTGTCTTTCCTGTATGTTTCTCTATTCTGGAATATTTTATGCATCAAGTTTAGAATCTATTCATTGGAAGTATGAAAGAAACTTGCTAATACAATTATTGGGGGTTATGTTTTTACTGGAAAATATTTGCTCTCCGAAAACTTTGAGAATTTCTCTATAGTTAAGGGCCAATTTAAGCCTTCCACATCTGTTTTGGTCTCTTTTGGTAATTAATGTTTAACTGATATACCTGATTAACACAAAATTAAATATATTTTTTGCTTATTTCATTAATCCCACCTATATCTGCTTTTGTGTCTTCTTAATCCTAATTTTATGTAAATAGTAAAGCTCTTTATTTCTTGATTATATATGCAAGAAGTTGATTTTTTAAATAGTTTAAAAGACTTCTTTAATTTTTTGTTAATTAAGCCATTTGGTTCTAAATTATTTTATATTCAATCCATAATTCATTCTTTATGATGTCAGGTTTATTTTGTTTTCCTTTACCTAGCTTCTTAATTTGACCTTTTAGTTGATATATGTTTGTATAACTTTATTTAAAAATGAGAAGTGTTTAATAATTTGACTTTGCATATGAGCACAGTGTTGTTCACATTCAGACATGCACCTTCCTCATTAATTCCTACGTGGTCCATAATTGTGGTTTGAATTCTTCTTTGCTCAGTTGTGTGGGAGACTAGTCTTGCTCAGCTCAAGGTCTAAGAGATTGCTTTTACTGTGGTTGTCTGAAGTTTTATTATTTATTTCTAGTGTGTGTGTGTGTGTGTGTGTTGAGATAATGTTGAATATGTAATTTCTATTTGTGGGGAATTTATTAAAGTTTTATGGCATAATGCATGATAAATACTAACACATATTTAAGACTGCATGTAGGCTGTGATAAATAGTAATATTTTGATTCAACCATAGTGCTTGTATTATTTTATTCTTCTGTGTAATTGAATAATGATTATTAATTCTCCCTCCCTCCTTTCCTTCCTTCCTTCCTTCTACTGATAATTAATTCACCATTTTGTGCCCCTTCTCTGTTTCTCATGAAGTTGCTGTATTTACTTTTTGAGCTCATCTTTCTCTTTGCCCCAAGATGGTATAAGTGACTCATTGAGCACACCCTGGGCATTATGCTCCCTTCTTGACCTCACCATCATGTTGGTGCTGGGATTCCACATGCTACCATAGAGCCCCGATTCCCTACCGCCTGCCAGTCCCTTCGCCATCATTCCCCCAGAGTGAGAGTGGCTTCTGCCATTGCCCGGCAGTGTTGCTGAGTTTCAGAAGGAAGAGTTGTATGCCATCTTTATTCTGCCTTCCTTTCTCATGCATCCCAGATCCACTGACACCCTGTCAACCAAGGAATTCCTCCTCTGTTAGGGAGGTAGATAGTACCTTCTGTAGTTTTTGGAGTGAATATGGGTCATTTTGGAAGAGTTATGAGAATGGCTTAGAAATCTGTGCTTATCTTACAAAAAACATTCATTGTTAAAGTTCTTGGAAGAAATAGTCGATGCTCACCGATTGCCTTCAGTCCAACATAACTTTTTTTATATGATTTTGCTAAAACTCTTCTCCAGAATGACATGCCTACCATGTTAGCTATGTTTAAGCCAGGATTCAAAATATATAAGCCAAATCGGGTTATCAATCACATTTATTGCAGAACAAACACAATACATACTTACACCCTTGTTTAGAGTTGACACCTAAATTCCACACCTGCTGCAAGAACCTAGTGATAGTGAACTGGCCATCAACTTAACTTTGAGATTTTTTTTCTTTCTTGGAATTTGAGGAGTAAGCTGTGGTAGATTCTGATGTGTCCTTTCTATGTGACACCAAAATAATTGATTTTACAAATATAGCATAAATCAGGCCTGTCTTAATAGCAATGCATGAGAGAAAACACCCAAGAAATTAGGATTTCTCTATTAGCCATCTGGTGAAAACAATCGGCTAAACAAATAGACCCCAATTGACCTCAATATGTAATGACTTACAGAGTATGGGTATTTATTTGTCTCACACACAACAATTCTGAGATGGGAAATTCAGGTTAACTGGGCACCTCTGCCCTGCAAGAGCCTTCTGGGGCTCAGGTTTCTTCCCATTTTCTGCTCTGTCATCCCCAATACCTCTGTCATTTTCTGCATGGCTGGAACTCAGTCACTCCATCTGGCTTCCTGCCAGCAAGAAGGGGGAAGAAAGGAGACAGTTCTGAAGTCTTAATTCCCAAATCCAGAAGCAGCATCCATCATTTGTGTTCATGCTCTGTTAGTGAGAATGTAGACATATCTTACATCTAACTTCCCAGGACAGTTGAGAAGTTTAGTCCGGTTAAGCAAGTATGTGTGATGAGGCTACAGTTTTATTACCACTGAGACCAAGAGAATGGATTTTAGAGGGAAGCTACCAATCTTTTCCTCAGTGGTCATCTTCTGCAACAGTATGTTTTCAGAAATAAGAGGAAAAAGCCAAATCCATCTTAGATAGAACAAATAGAATGAAATTCTTCAGGTCCTAGAAATTAATGACCTGATAGTCCTCTGCAAAGATCTGCTATCTTCTCCATTGTATTAGTTAAAATTTTGGGATCGACATGTACATACTTCTATATTTAACATGGATAACCAACAAGGACCTACTGTTTAGCAGAGGGAATCTGCTCGGTGTTATGTGGCAGCCTGGATGGGAGGGGAGTGCGGGGCAGAATGGACACACGGGTATGTATGGTGGAATCCCTTTGCTGGCCACCTGAAACCATCATGACATTGTTGATTGGCTATATTCCAATCTAAAATAAAAAGTTCTAACAAAATGAAATACACTTTTAGTGCTTTAGGAAGTTCAGAGATCGTTCAGGGTTGTGTGAACAGAATTGTTTACCGCTCGTGTCACTCAAGTACAGTAGAAAGGGACTTTTAGCTTCGAGGAAATAAGAGCAAGAGGAAGCCTGGTTACCACATTAATTTTGTGAAAATCTATCATATAGAAGAGAAAGCAAGTTAGAAAAAGTTGTTACAACAATTGTTAGGAGGTGACCTGGTACTTCTAAGAGCTGTTCTGTAACGATATTTCTATGAAAAATAGTAATTTATTCAACATATCTTATCCAACATTTATTGAGCTTTTATTGTGAGCCAAATACTTTTCTGGGTGCGAGAGATACACTGATGGGACACCACCTCTACTGGCAAGTCTGTATCCTGTCACATCATGTGGTACATATTTTCAATACATTTTCTATTTGCTTGAATAATTGAATCTCTTTCATCTGAGAGCACTTCAGGTGTTACTCCTCTATGTTAACTTAATTGACTGATGGTGCTTAGATTTTCAGTTGTGGAATTATCACAGGATAGTCTAAAATCAAAATAATATCACTTTCTTTTTTTCTTTTGTAAAATTCTGTCTATGCTTTAGGAATTTCCTTTCAGAAAATCATATTTTAAATGCCCAATTAGAGAACACAAACTACAGCAGGTGATAAAGATAGATTTCCAAAGGATTTGGACAATTCATTCAATCTTTTTCATCTTGAATTCTAAATTTGATCTATAGGGCTCAAGGGGATTAAAAAATGCTTTAAAATGCACATAGTATGGAAAGTATGATTTTTACGTGAAATGCACTTTTCAAACACACACTTTTGCTTTATATCAATGCTTCTTTTTGCAAGGTCATCATTACTATTCACCAGACCAAGACAAAAGAAGGATAAAAAAGTAGCACTTCTAATACCTAAAGTACCCTAATTTTAGTTACAATCATTTAGAGGTAAAGAAAAAATAAAGTGAGAGAAACTGTGTGAGAAATTCAAAGCCTCTAACGAATCTAAGTAAGGAAATCATAAATCCTCTTTTTTAAAAACATACTTTCAGGAAGAGATGGGCACAGTGGATAAATAAATAAAATATTGAAAATTATTCTCTTAAAGAAAGATTATAGAGGTATAAGTTTTTAAATTATTGCTTTGTATCACTATCTATTAAATACACGGATGTCAATAATTATTATTGGCATATGTGTATTATAAGAATACAAAGTAATAATTTCTAGATAGCTCAGAAACACATAAGCATTTATACACAAAGGTTTCTTCAAAAAGTTCTTCATTAGTTTATTTTCTGTTTTTTAACTTTGCAATATTGTATTTGTTTTGCCATACATTGACATGAATCCACCATGGGTGCACATGTGTTCCCCTTTCAGAACCCCCCTTCCACCTCCCTCCCCATCCCATTCCTCCGGGTCATCCCGGTGCACCAGCCCTGAGCACCTTGTATCATGCATTGAGCCTGGACTGGCAATTCGTTTCACATATGATAATTTACATGCTTCCATGCCATTCTCCCATATCATCCTGCCCTCGCCCTCTCCCATAGAGTCCATAATACTGTTCTATTTATCTGTGTCTCTTTTGATGTCTCGCATACAGGGTTATCTTTACTGATTTACTAAATACCATATATATGTGTTAGTATACTGTATTGGTGTTTTTCTTTCTGGCTTACTTCACTCTGTATAATAGGCTCCAGTTCCATCCACCTCATTAGAACTGATTCGAATGTGTTCTTTTTAATGGCTGAGTAATATTCCATCGTGTATATGTACCACAGCTTCCTTATCCATTCATCTGCTGATGGGCATCTAGGCTGCTTCCCCCCCCACAAAATACTGATATCGTTAATGCAAAAATAAACTTTTCAATGTTTCTGTTATATAAAATTTAATATGCAATATTCTTTTAAAATAATCCATAATGTGTAAGAGCAATTGAACCCCAAAAGATTGCTTCTCTAGGTCTCAAAGCACAGGGAGAACAAAAGCAATTCCAGCATATTTAGCCATTACTTTCTGACACGTTCAAATTACATTCTTTTATTTGCATTTTGCATATTAAAAAAAAAAGTTCTTTAGAATGAGGACCTGGGATATGTTTATTTAGCAATTTAATAGAAACCTACAAACTTAACAAAAATGCCCATCCATTGGTCCCAGGACAAGACTGGCACATAATAAACTCTCAATAAATACTTGCTGAGTGAACACATTAATTAAGCATTTAGCATTTACTCTCACTAGTAAGAGACATCATCGCCATGATAGGTGTTCACAGAAGGGCTCTGACCCACAGGACTGCTGCCCAACAAGAGCTGGGCAAGTGTTCCTCGAAGCAGACACAGCCTCTGTTCCTTCTTGTTAGTGATGGCATCCACTGTAAGAAAATACTGTGGTTTATTCATTCTCTTCTTGGCAGGTATTTTGGTTACTTCCATGTTGGGGCTATTTCAACTAAGACTATTATGGATGTTCTTCTTTTTCTTTTTTTAATTGAAGTAGAGTTCATTTACAATATGTTGGTTTCAAATGTATAGCTAAGTTTTATACATACATATATATATATACATTTTTTTTTTTGCAGATTCTTTTCCATTACAGAAAGGGAAATCTGATCTTCTTGGCCATGTGTGTGTGCTTAGTCATTCAATCATATCTGACTCTCTGCAACCCCATGGACTGTAACTTGCCAGGCTCCTCTGTCCATGGGATTTGCCAGGCAAGAATACTGGAGCAGCTTGCCATTTCCAACCCCAGGAGATCTTCCTGACCCAGGGATCAAACTTACATCTTTTCCATCATCCTGCACTGACAGATAGATTCTTTACCACTGAGGGAAGCCCCATCCTCTTGGCCATCTTTGTCTGCAAAAGAGTTTCTGCAACGTGGGATCAGGGGAGGTTAAAAGTCCCAGTGGCTTGCACTTCCCATGGTGAAATCATCACTGAGGACAGAAGTAAGCCCCGTCTTCCTGGCTGTGCCCGCCTGGAGCAGAGCGCCCAAGCAGAGCTTCTGTAACACTGACATGGCAGGGAGAGAACAGACTGCTGGCTGTGTCTCAGATGCCGCGCACTCTTGCTGTTCTTATTGAGATGTAATAGATGTTCTTGAACACATGTTTCTCCACTTTCTTTATGCCTTTAGGACAATTTCCAGAGACTTCAAATACTTGACTCTAATAGTTTTTACTAGTTAAATAGTTGTTTTGCTGGGAAGCAGTTCTGGGGGCCCTTCCGTCATGCCTATAGTCTCACGTCTAAGCTCACTGGTTTCTTGACTTCTTGTTTCAAGAATGAATCAACCACAAGGAAAGATGGCTCTTCCCAAAGCAATAGTTCCTGGAAGGAAGCCCAAGCCCCACAGACAGAGAGAAGAAATTGCTCTGAGCTTCTCCTCGCCCGAAGTTCACTCTCCCCAGACTCCTTAGCTGCCGCCTCCACTGCTCATGTCCTGGGAGGCTGTGAGGCATGCCCAGATCTGTCATCTTTCATGATCAGCTTTCTTGAGTGTCACTGACATTCACCGGTTTCATCATTCTCAGTTCTAATGATCCTACTCAGTATTAGTCCCCCATGAGTTCAGCACTCTGGGTTTCCTTACGTGGCAATAAGGTCAATTCATGAAGGAACTTGTGCTCATGTCCATGGGGTCACATAAGAGTTGGACACGACTTAGTGAATAAACAGCAACAACAGTTCTGAAGGAATCCCTAGGCAGTGCTCTTCCCCAACTAGGGAGCAAATATGCAGCTTAATAATGGGCTTTGAGGGGTGACATTCTCATTTTATGGTCTTAGAGAGCAGTTTCCAAATCTTGTGACTATGGCAAAGCTTTCACCGTACCAACAGGAAATGAGAAATAGCAGCAACAGTAATGTTTTTATAAGGTTAAATTTAATCACTTTAAAGGATGAATTGTGGACTTTACGTCTTCCTATTGTTGTTAAAATTACCTTTCTGTAATGAAATGTTGATTATAGTAGATGGCAGTTTTGCTTACTTTGATTTTAATGTTAATATGTTCTTGCGTACCATGTGCTGTTGTTCAGTCACTTGGTCGTGTCCAAGACTTTGCAATTCCATTGACTGCAACACATTAGGCTCCTCTGTCCTTCACTATCTCCCAGAGTTTGCTCAGATTCATGTCCATTGAGTGGGTGATACTATCTAACCATCTCATCCTCTGCCATCCCTTCTCCATTTGCCTTAGATCTTTCCCAGCATCAGGGTCTTTTCCAATGAGTCAGTTCTTGGCATCAGGTGGCCAAAGTATTGGAGCTTCAGCTTCAACCTCCGTCCTTCCAATGAATATTCAGGATTTATTTCTTTTAGGATTGACTGGTTGGATCTCCTTGCAGTCCAAGGGACTCCCAAGAGTCTTCTCCAACACCACAGTTCAAAAGCAGCAATTCTTCGATTCTCAGCCTTCCTTATAGTCCAACTCTCACATTCATACAAGACTACTGGAAAAACCATAGCTTTGACTATACGAACCTCTGTCAGAAAAGTGATGTCTCCACTTTTTTGTTACTAAATATGTTTTTGCAAATGTCATTGTTTCCTATGTTGGGGACCTGGAGCTCTAACCCATCGAGTTAACTAAAGGTGGACATTTCATGTCAAATTAAAGACAGCAGGAGTCCTGTTGAGAGCAAAAAAGATGGCATCTGGGGCCATGCAGAGGTTTTCTCCATCACTTAAATCTCTGTACCTAATGCAAGATCTCATAATGGTGCACTAGTAGAGAAATTAGGACAATGAGTTTTAATCCATTTGAGAATTTACCCTTTGCTCAAGCAGACATCCTGTCTGAAGCCAAAGTCTTGCTAAGTCAGAATAATATCACTCTAATTGTCCTCCCAGGCATATGATTTTGATAAAGAAAGAAATCTGATTAGTCTTACAGTTTACTCACCATATAAAAGAGACCACTTATTTACAGTGCTAATTTCTAGGAAGGTATAATGAGATTTTTGTTATTAAGGAATAATCATCTAACTCATTTAACAAAGTCTAAAAAGCATCTAATATAGATCACTTGCTAAAAATAGAACCACACATTTGCTTAACTTTCTAGAGTTTATAATTTCAGTAAATAATAAGAATCTGAGTTATTAGGGCAAATCTGTCACTAAAAACTACCTAATTTGCTGCATTAATTGACTGGGAAAGATTCTACTAAATCAGATGTACAATAAGTAATAGAAAGTATATACATTTAGTAAACTGATTTTCTACAAACTGAAATATGTAAAGATGCCTAAATGCATCTCCCTTTGTGAGGTAAATTAATAATTTGCTGTTCTTCAGATCCCATTTTTAGAATATAACCAATTTGTCAGGTCTCTGTGGTCACAGGGTACCATCTGACCATGATGAGACGTGAGCGTGACTCTAAGGAGCTTACTTAAGGTCCCAACAATCCCCTTTCTCTTGTATCTTCATCTTTCTACACGCTTTCTTTTAAATTGACAAAAGATACTAGAATCTAAAATTTTCCTGAGGTCCATTTGTCTGTTTTATGACTGAATAGTAATTGGAGTCAAATTGTCTAAGAATTTCTTTCCTGATTGTGATGGTAATGGTGATGATAATTTTCCTTCTAGCATCTGAACTGAGTACCAGAGACCTGTGAGTGCTTTGCTTGCATTACTTCATTTAATCCCCATGCTAAGTCTCTTCAGTTGTGTCCGACTCTGTGCTGCCCCATAGATGGCAGCCCACCAGACTCCTCCGTCCCTGGGATTCTCCAGGCAAGAACACTGGAGTGGGTTGCCATTTCCTCCTCCAGTGCATGAAAGTGAAAAGTGAAAGTGAAGCCACTCAGTCATGTCCGACTCTTCGCGACCCCATGGGCTGCAGCCTACCAGGCTCCTCCGTCCATGGGGTTTCCCAGGCAAGAGTACTGGAGTGGGATGCCATTGCCTTCTCCGTTTAATCCCCATGACAGAGCAGGAAATCAACCCTGGATACTCACTGGAATGACTGATGCTGAAGTTGAAACTCCAATACTCTGGCCACCTGATACGAAGAGCTGCCGACTCATTGGAAAAGACCCTGATGCTGGGAAAGATTGAAGGTGGGAGGAGAAGGGGGCGACAGAGGATGTGATGGTTGGATGGCATCATTAACTCAGTGGACATGAATTTGAGCAAACTCTGGGAGACAGTGAAGGACAGGGAAGCCTGGTGTGCTGCAGTACAACTTAGTGACTGAAGAGCAACAAAAATAGTAATTCTCGTGGAAGTGGTGAATACCTTGAGAGTTTCCATCTTCCAGAGCAGCCTTCTCAACCCTGGATGCACATTTACTCGTGAAGAAAACTGAAACACTGAAGGTGCTTGAGCCCCACCCCTGGAGATGCTGATGGAACTGGCCTGAGGTAGGGCCCAGACGTTGGTATTTATTTTAAAACCACCTGATGTGGTCCATCTCAGCTGCCAGGTTGCGAACTACCACTCTGGGGCGTTGGTCTCTCCCTTAGTAATGGTGCATCTTAAAAATCACCTAACCTCTCTGAGCATCACCTAGAAACTAGAACAATCACTTTCTTCAAAACTGACAAGTCAGGTGTGTTGCAATCAAGCCATAAATGATTGTTTGCTAATATACCCAAAGCCTGAATGGTGATTATGTTAAATATTAATATTGTCATTGTGTGACCAACATCTGGGTAAAGTGAGGAAGATACAAGAATATTGAACTTGCTAGTCTGACACTGTGTTTTGTATAAACTCAAACCTGTATGATGCATGAAAAAAAAAGCTCTTCAGTTACTTTCATTCTATACCATGGGTTCACTGGAAGCATCTCAGAAGGTTTGGACGTTGTGTTTTAGCAGCTCTAAAGATGGAACACATCGTTAGCTTCCTGGATCTCAGAGCTACATTACAAAACTTTCTTTCCTTTGTCCCCACTAAGCAATCTAACTAGTTCTGGGAAGGGACCCAGAACACATAAATTTAAATATGAAGAATATACACATAAGATAATGAAACAGTTGCCAACAAGTACATTTCCAGAACACAGTTCCAGCCATCACAGGATTAATGGGACAAAATGGTCTCATAATAATCCCGATAATCAAAATGCTAGGGCAATCACGGGAAAAAATAAGATATCCTTCTATTTGCATGAGTCACATTAAATTTCAATGACATTTGATCAAAGCATACAAATATGGATAACCTATCAAGAACCCAAGTGTTTTGAATAGTGAATGTTTGAAAACAGATTTTCTCATATTTAAACCATACTGGCTATGTACTGGTCCTTACAAACACCAAAATTTGGATTAGGTTTTGAAATGCTTGGTAGAGGATCTGACTTTTCATGGGTTTCAAGGGACACCAGGCAGCAAATGAAACTCAGAGTTGCTGATACAGCAAAGGCAGAAGAAATTTGAGTTGATGGGAAGAGTTAAGCTTTTGACGATTTTTCAGAATTCCACAGGGCTCATGGATATGATAGATGTTTATTTACTTGAAACTTATTTATTATATTATTGCATGTAAAATGTATACAGTACATAAATTAAAATTTTATTACATATTTTTGTTACATTTAAATAAATTATAAATTACTATGCATTTTGAAAACCTACATTTTAATAGATGTCTATTACTATTTTGGCATGCAATACAAGATCAGAACTTCGATACCAAAAAAAGAAAAAAAAGTTCTTCCTTTGATAACCCTGGAAAGAAGAAAGAGTTCCATGCGTGCTTTCTGAGTGCTATTCCCAAGAGTGGGTTACTTCCTGTCTTCTAAATTCAGACACAAATACATTCACGATGCCGAATACAAGTAAAACATTTTCTTTTCATTTAAATGTGTTTATAAATCGCATGAAATGATTCCAGCTTGTAGCGCTCCTTTGGCAAACATTGGCAGATACAGATTTTTGTCACATAAATCTGCTGCAGCCGGAGCCAAAGACTCTCTCGCACTCTCACAGATTTGACAGGAGTGTACACAAGAGCTAAACAATGCCAAGACTAATATTGTTTTAAATAGATATATGCTACATTTTAAAAGGAAGGGAAGGAATGTCAAGTTGGAGCACAAGTCAGTTATGCAGCACTCAGGAAGCAGAGCGCAAGGCTGTTTTGCCAATCTATTTACACACAGTGATTGATAACTATTGACTTTCTAATTAGCCTTTCAGATGGGTTAAAAAAAAAAATCCATGGACTCCCATTTTTCCCAAGCGGCCAGCATCTGCCCCCCTCTTAGCCCCAGGCACAGCTCTGCCCTCCTCCAGGCTGGCTCCGGGCGCTGGACTGCCTTTCTGGGACCCTCCAAGCGCCCCTCATCCTGCTCCTGAGCTGCACCTCCCTCCTGTACTCTGACGTCCTGCCCCACCTTCTCCCTCGTGATCGCCTGACCCTTCTCTCCTGGGGGCTCCCCTCCTGGGGCTTCACCTCAGGTCCAGCCTCGGCTTTATACCCTGTGGGGCCCCCGCCCAGCGGGGAGTCAGGCAGCGTGGGCTCCTTGACGGCAGAGAGGAGCCTGGTGGAGAAGGAGCCCACATCAGAGGGGCCCCGTGGGTGGGGTACACTTCAGGGAGACCCCAGGGTGTGGAAGAAAGAAGAAGAAAGAATGGTTGGGCTGAAGAGGAAGGTGCAGATGGTGGAACGGGGCTGCCCTGGTTCCAAATGCAAAGCCTTGCTTTGTGGACAGGACTACACCAGTAACTCATGGAGGAGTCTGCATGGGAGGCTGCACGAAGCCCATGCCGTTTTGTTATGATAACCTTTAGAAACAGATCCATTTGTCCCGTAAAAGCTGTTTTAAGTCCCTTGCACAAAACTGTGATGTTAGCAAGAGAAACAGAATTCAGAATCAGTGTTTATGGCACCAAAACGATTTCTAGATTTAGGTGAATTCAAAGTGAGTATCGATTGTTTGCACTGACTTATAGAACCATTCTACATTAAATGAGCAGACTTTAGATCCATTTAGAAACACAACAGTTATGTGTCAGACTCCTCTACACCAGAAACGTGTGGTCGTTTACACAGATGGCTTCAAACAGACATATTCACTGGTCTAGGCGCACCTGAAACTGAGCAGCGGAAAACAATGATTTTCCTGATGATAATTTTCTAAAAAAACTGTATCTGAAAGAATGTCTGTTGTCGGAGAAAATGAAAATATTAAAATAAAAAAATAGCTTTGATACTTCTAACATCGTTTAGGTATTCATTCATTCAGTTGTCACATAGTAGCCAGGAAAGCCTTATCACCTAAGACGTACAATGCATTCGGTGATCACCAACACCCTTTCTGGCAACTGTTTTCTTAAGCTGAGCTTTTCATCTCATGAGCTATTTGTGTCCTTGATGATGACAAAGCTGATGCACTTTCTCGAACTCTTAATTTTAGATTCTAGGTATATCAGTGTATGGTTAGGATGAGGCTCTCAGTACCAAACCTGAACAATAACTTACAAACTTGTGAGTGTTTGTTTTACAAGTTGCCAAGAACAAACATGGAAATCAACGTAAACTTTTCCATTGACAAGCTTCGTAACAATGATCTTTCATGTTGCAAATCATTTGCTTTACACTTTTTCTCCCTTTAGTTAATTCTCCCTAACCCAAGTTCCAAGAAATGGTTTAGAAACTTGTAATTTGATATTCCTTTGACTTTTTTCTGAGCCTGCGTCTTTGCAATAGCCCGTTGTCCTTTCTGAACTGATAAAGTCATTTTCTTCTATTCAAGGTGCTCTTTTGACAAGAGCTGAAGCCTTTGTAGCTGTCACATTCTGGGTTTGAGGCCACTGTAAAACCTTAGGAAGCGTTTAATGCAAATATTGATAGTGGCTTATGGGGCACTGATTCATAAAGGACTAGAGGTAAGAGTATCGAGCACTTTTCATGATTTGCTGTCCCAATCACTCAGTAAATAATGGCATTTGTCTAGAAAGAAAGTCTAAAAAAGTAAATGCAAAAGCGATGAGTTCTTCAGAGGTAGTTAAGTGTTGAAACAAACACAACTATAAAGTAGATTTATGTCACCATAAAGATCCTCGTCGAAATAGAAGAAAAAGGGAAAAAGGTGTACTGAACAGTAATAGGAAGTTTGTGCATATAAAAAACTCATATGTTGATTGACATGGTCTTTAGGCGCCCATACATTTTCCAGAGAAAGCTCAAGAATCATACTGGTTGTCTAGGGGTCGCATAATGAATTAGGTAAACAAATCCTATGGGAATGTCTTTCAAATTTGATTTGTAATTATAAAGGGAATTTATGGGTAAATATCTTTTTTCCCTCTGTTTCTTCTTTTTTTAAATTGAAGAATAGTTGATTTCGGTGTTGTTTTAATTACTGATGTAGAGCAAATTGATTCAGTTATTTACATATCGACATTCATTTTTAATATATTCTTTTCCATTATGGTTTATCATAGGATATTGAATATAGTCCTCTGTGTTTTATAGTAGAACCTTGTTATTTATCCATTCTATATACAAAAGTTTATACCTGCTAACCCCAACCTCCCACTTTATCCCTCCCCCAAAACCCTCCCCTTTGGCAACCACCAGTCCCTTCTCCACCTCCGTGATTCTGTTTCTGCTTCATAGATAGGTTCATTCGTGTCGTATTTTAGATTTCACATGTAAGTGATATCATACGGTGTTTGTCTTTCTCTGACTTGCTCCACTTCATACGATAACCTCTAGTTGCAGCCACGTTGCTGCAAATGGCATTATTTTGTTCTTTTGTATGACTGAGTAGTATTGCACTGTATCTGTGTACCACATCTTTATCCATTCGTCTGTCATGAACCTTTAGGTTGTTCCCATGACTTGGCTATTGTCAGCAGTGCTGCTATGAACACAGGGGTGCACAAACATGTAAACAAACTAACACAAATCAGAGGAGAGTGGATGAATTCTGCTTTTGCTTTCCTTCTACATAAACTTCAGAAGCCTAAGTTTGGTTTCCCTTCTACCTCCGCACTCCCCACCCCAGCTGACAAAATGAAACAGTACATCTTAAAGGCCATTTTTTTTGTTTTTAGTAAACGTAACAGTATTGCCAGGTACTTAGCAGCTGATGAGGAGGTTAGACGCTCTCGATGAATCCAAGGTGACATTCATGTTCATTTCTTAACAAATGAGATGATGGTGGGAATTTGTAGAAAGGTAAAACTTTTCTTTCAAATCTAGGAAGGAAAGAATTAAAACAACAACAAAATCACATAAAGTGTACTATCCTGATGTCTCCAAGACAATCTGAGGAATAAATCACACCCAAATAACGTTCCATTATTGCGAATAGACAAAGGTTTAGTTTTCAGATAGAAGTGGCTGTATGACCCTGAGCAAAGAAAGGATGAAGGAGAGATGATGTTACTGATGCTCAGAAAGGCTGGTCTGATTGTGTCTGACTCATTGTGACTCCATGGACTGCAGCCCTCTGGGCTCCTCTGTCCATGGGATTCTCCAGGCGAGAATACTGGAGTGGGTTGTCATTTCCTCCGCCAGGGGATCTTCCCGACCCAGGGATCAAACCTGAGTCTCCTGCATTACATGGGGATTCTTTACTGCTGAGCTGTCCAAAAAGTGACTCATGATTAAGCAAGAGTGAGTGGAAGGTAAAATTCCGGAATGTACATCTCTTTTCCAGGTATCATTATGTTCGTGAGTAAAAGCTGTTGATCTTGTTTTAAACCGTGTATAGATACCTGTGTGTGCTTTAAAAAAAAACTTTAATGGACCTGCTGACAAGATGTTCTGACAGCTGTTTCCTCAGGTAGACTTTGTTTTTTTCTGTGCATTTGCATAAGAAATGAAATCACCCCGTTTTGATAGGCATTCAGCATTTTGTTTTAATGCTAATTTGCTACTTGACCTTTTGCTTCATAAACTAAGAACACTTGGTGCTCACAAACATTTGGGAATAAAAGGTTTTGGAGATAGATCATACTCCATCCTAGGACTGTTTTTTCAAGCTAATAAAAAACAACTTCCTTGGAATGTAGTATAGACATCCATAGAAATTTCAGTTACCTAAATGGTGGTAAAAGAAGGCTGCCTGTTACATAGGAAGAGATATTAAGTGGCATTGTCCTCACATGCTGTGCTGTGTGTGTGCTCAGTCGTGTCCGACTCTTTGCAGCCCCGTGGACTGTAGCTGCCACACTCCTCTGTCCATGCGATTCTCCAGTCAAGATACTGGAGTGGGTGCCATGCCCTTCTCCAGGGGATCTTCCTGACCCAGGGATCGAACTCCTACCTCTTGCAGGATTTTTTTACCACTCTCTCAGGCGGATTCTTTACCACTGAGACACCAGTTTATAGTGTATCTAGACTACTGTATAGTGTAAACATAACTTTTATATGCACTGGGGAACCAGAGAATCCATGTGCCACCCTTTATTGCCATGGTCTGGAACTGAACCCATTTATCTCTGAGGTGTGCCTGTAGACCCATAGCTTAAACAATCTAAGTTTGTAGAAGTAAAATTTTCATGGGTAAACTCAATTTAGTGTTTGAAACTTAGTCTGCTTTTAACCCATGTTGTCCCTGGCATATGAAATTGCTCAATAATGATGGATCATATGCGATACTCACTGAAAGAACTATTTCTGTAGAAACAGCAGGAGCCAACACACCCTGTGCTACCCCTTCCCTGTGCTCAGTCATCAGTGCCTGGGATAAACCTATTTGCTGGTCCAACTGGCTGCACCTGTGGCAGCAGCCTCAGGTGTAGGGATGGGGTTTAGAAGGAAATTATTCATCTGTGAGTTATCGGTGGGTCATTTCCATCAGAGAGAGACACAGCACAACAGATAAGCAATACTGGCCAAGGAAACTGCTCTGTGGTTACCTTACAAGGCATTCTTTCTTTAGATTTCATTTTAAATAGTCATCATTTCTTTTTATTGAAGTATAGTTGATTTAAAATGTTATATGGTTTCAGATGTATAGCAAGGTGACATAATTATACATATACATGTGTATATATATATATATATATATATATATATATATATATATATATATATATATATGGGCTTCCCAGGTGGTGCTATTGGTAAAGAATCTGCCGACCAATACAGGAGATGTAAGAGATGAGAGTTGGATCCCTGGGCTGGGAAGAGACCCTGGAGAGGGCATGGCGACCCACTCTAGTATTCTTTCATGGGGAAACCCATGGACGGAGGAGCTACAGTCCATGGGGTTGCAGAGTTGGACACCACTGAAGCAACTTAGTATGCATGCACATATGTCTATATAAATCCCCTTTTCCAGATTCCTTTCCCATGTAAGTTATTACAAAATATTGAGTCTAGTTCCCTGTGCTATACAGTAGGTCCATGTTGGTTTTCTGTTTAATATGTAGTTGTGTGTGTATGTGAATCCAGATCTCCAATTTATCCCCCACCTCCTTCCCCTTCTGTAACCATAAGTTTGTTTTCCTGGTACCTCATCTCATCACGGGCCTCCCTTAGTGTATACTGGCTCACTCCACTGGGCCAGGGGAAGCCACATGCCTGTAGGAAGAAAAGAGAGAAGGAAAGGAAGCGAGCTTACCCTCTTGCAGCTGTCATGATTGTAAGAACCTTGGCAGCAAAGCGGGAGTGGTGGTAATCACAGTGACACAATGGGTTTTGACAAGACAGACTGTTGATGAGTTCATCTGCGTACAGATGGGCAGCACCCTTTCTTCAAGTCATGAGCTGGGGGCCCGAGGTGAAGGCCCGACACACTCCTACAGAGTAGAGCTTTGCTCCCTCCAGTGAGGCGGCCGAAAACTCGACAAAGGAAACTCGAATTTTGCTTTTGAGAAAAGAAAGGATAAAACAGAAAGGCTGAGAAGATGAACAGACAAGATTACATGTAGCTGCCTGTTTCCTATAGGAAGTGGGCAATCTTTTGAGTCCATCTAAAAGTAACCTCCAAGGAAGGAGATCGGAAAGCCATCCAAAAATCTGTTGCCAGCCATTCAAGAACTCCATCTAACCACGAAGGATGGATTCATCATCAAATGCTGGGGATGGCCAAGTCTTTGCTGGCAAACATCAAGGCCCTGTGAACGGTAGGAAGAGGAAAGGGGATGGGTCCCTTTGGACCTACAGTTACCTTCCTTTCAAAGATGTAAGTTTAATTTTTTGTCTTGCTTTTGCCACATTTTTCCTCCTAGAAAGAGACATTCTAGTTACAATGAAGTAAAGTAAGGCAAGTGAGGGCGATTCCCAGGTGGCTCAAGTGGTAAAGAATCTTTCTGCCAATGCAGGAGATGCCAGTTCAATCCCTGTGTCTGGAAGATTCTCTGGAGAAGGAAATGGCAACCCACTCAACTATTCTTGCCTGGGAAAATCACATGGAGAGAGGAGCCTGGCGGGCTACCATGGAGTAGCAAAGAGTTGGACACAACTGAGCGACTCAGCACAGTAATTAAATAGTGTCCACTCTTGGCCTATAAGATCTTAGAACCTGAGAGTTCACTTCTGGTAAGACAGCTACACTGCTAACATCAGATTTCCTTTGACACTCAGAATTCATTGCTAGTGTCTAGAGCTGAGAGACCCAGCCTGTGTCTCACTCCAGACATTCTAACAGCTGGGTGGCTTCAGCCACTGGGCGACCAACTGGATTCTAGGCTTCTGCCCTTGCAACTTCCTGCCCTGGACTTCCTGGGCCCAGACTGAGCTCTCCAAGTTCTCCTGCAAACACCATTTTCATCACAGCGTGCAGCCATTACCTGTTTATTAAAAACAGTATCGTGTTTATAGGAGTCTTTATTTCTGACTGAAGCATTTTCTAGAACATCTGGTTGGTTACACTTTACATAAATTAACAGACTGTCATCTCCTCTTGACAGTTACCTGTTTACTTTCACTTCATTAAATGCCATTTTTCAGAAATAACACAAGATATATGAAACACAACATGTAATTAAGCAAAACAATACAAATAAACATAAATAATCATAATGAGAAGGAGAAAGAAAAAATCTACTGGAGCATAATGCTGGGGATTTGACTACTGCTTGGCTTTGCAGGTAAACCTAGTGATTGCAACTATGTTCTGTGAAACCCTGTTAATCAATTTGCTAGTAAAGTTTAGTGTTTAATTTAAAATAGAGCAAAAGCTTTCCATTTTAAATAAGTTCTTTAGGTGGAACCAAGTTCTCAATTTTTAGTGTAGGAAAATCCATGTCAAAGTAAGCAAGATGTTAGGAGGAAAACTATTCAAATAGGAGACAAGGATCTGTTATGGAAGATGTTATGGCCCTAAAAGAAGCCGAGAGCCCCATTACGTTTAGCCATTTTCAGCTACTTTCCTCAGTTCTGTATTTGATGGGGGCATATGGTTTAAATGGGCTTCCCAGGTGGCCCTATTGGTAAAGAACTCACCTGCCAATGCAGGAGATGTAAGAGACATGGGTTCAGTCCCTGGGTCAGGATGATCCTCTGGAGGAGGGCACAGCGATCCACTGCAGCATTCTTGCCTGGAGAATCCCATGGACAGAGGAGCCTGGTGGGCTACAGTCCTTGGGGTCGCACAGAGTCAGACACAACTGAGCGACGGAGCACAGCACAGCACATCATCTTAACAGAGAAAAACTTGTCCGAACAGATCCAGCTTCTCAGTTCGGTGTCTTGTCTCTTCAAGGGAATTGTTGTTCTCTCTACTTTTATCTTAACTAACATTATCTATAGAGAAGTTCTTTTTTGTTGGTATTTTCTTATTTTTATGAATTGCCATACCATTTACATGCATGAGCAAAAATTTACCAAGTTGCTACTTTAGAAGGAGATTTCTAAAAAAAAAATTTCCTTTTCTTCATTGATTTCCTTTTTCTATATCGATCTACTAATTATCAATCTATCAATTTATCTATCTATCACCTCCACTACCTTTCAAAGTGATCCCCGGGCCACAGGAGAGGAAAATATAATACTATCATTGCATCTTCTATAATTAGCAATAGTTAAAAATTTCCTGTTACTATTCCTCCCCAAATCACATTGCAGCAATCAACTTCTACCAATGTTGAATATACATGACTCTCAACAGAATCTAACATTTTTCTCCTAATATACATAACACCATCCATTCCCCCCTCACTGTATTGTCATGCTTCTCCTCTGCGTGTCAATCACAGGCTCTTTTCTCTACTCCTATTCTGTAGGCCAGTGCTCTGAGACGTGCAGGAAGAGAAGAGAATCTGTTTCTGCCCAGCTTTGGAGAAAGGGGGCTCCATAGGCAGAGTAAGATTTTATTTCAGAAAGTCAAGTGCTTGGCAAAATACACCCAGACTTAACCTTATTTAACTCAATGGGAAAGAGCAAAATTTACACTCTGTATTTTCTGCTCTATTTTCACTTTCCAGATAAACTTTTTCCCCCAATATCACTCGTAATATACTTGCCAGATTTGATACATAAAGGTTGTTAAGTGAGAAAAGGAAAAACAAAACCAACTTAAATAGATGAGACTATTCCTCCACCATCTGAATCTATGTAAGGCTTTCGAGGAGAATGACAACTTTATGGCCTTTAAAATACCAGGAAGCCTTTGGCAAACTAAGCTGGCTCAAGGAGGCATGTAAATTACGGACTTAATGGGTGTGGAAGAGAAAACTAGACATTTTCAGCTACACAAAGATTAGACATTTTTGTGTGGCAAAGAATGACAAACAGAAATCAAGAGAATCAGAAGGTTGGAAACTATTTATAACACAAAGAACAAAAGACTGCCCTCCTCCATATATAAATATCTCCTAAAATTGATTTAAGCACTACAAATAATCTGAGAAAGTTGTTAATATGAGCAGGCAGCTCACGAGAGCCAATAAACTCAGAAAGATGTTGAATTTTGCAAAGAGTCAGAGAAGTGGGAATTAAAATGATAGTGAAATCAGAGCTGCAAAAAATGTAAGGAAAATGATAACTTCTGATGCTGTTGGAAGGCAAGGAAGAGCTTACTGATAGAGTAGGAAGTGCCACAGATTTTTTTCCAAAATGAGTTTGGAAACATTGCTTAAAATTAAAAATACAAATACTCTTGAATTCAGAGATTCCATTTTAGGAATCTATCTCAGAGAAAAACAAAAACAAAATCAGTACCAGAACATCAGAATATATTCTCCAGATTGTTGAGTACAACATTGCTTATGTTGTTTAAAAATATGAATCACAATAAGAACAGTTAAATATATTATCATCTACATTATCGAGGGGAGCAGTCAGATATATTGCTTTAGAGTTGGATATACTGTGGAGTATTGAGCAAACATTACCGTATGAGTTACCATCATGCCAATTAGCATACGGTTGATTGGGAATGATTAGGTTGTATAGTATTATAATGCACATGGTATTATCCCACTTTCTTGGAAATGATCGTATGTTTGCACCGAGAGAACTGAAGGAGGGGGCAGGGGGTGTTGGCGTTGGGTGTGGGGGACAGGTTTACAGAGAAAAGCTGACCAGGATAGGGAGACTTATCTTTCAATGAATTATTCTATCGGTTTGCTAGTTTTATGGGTCATAGATAATGCCTATGATCAGAAAATCAAGAATTAAAACAAATAAAATATGTCTATAAGAAAGAATGTGGGGAGAGATGCAGGAAAAGCAAGGAGCTTCATTTAATAATAATCATCTCTCTCAAATCATCCCACCCTTGTGGCCAATGCACTGAGATGACCCTGGGGGATGGGATGGGGAGGAAGGTGGGCAGGGGCTTCAGGATGGGGACACAGGTACCCCCATGGCTGATTCATGTCAATGTATGGCAAAAACCACTACAATATTGTAAAGTAATTAGCCTCCAATTAAAATAAATTAATTAATTAAAAAATAATCATCATCATCTCACCTTTGTTAGGGAGACAAAAGGGACACCGGGCTTTCCAGGTGGCTCTAGGGGCAAAGAACCCACCTGCCATTGCAGGAGACGTAAGAGAGGTGAGTTTGATTTCTGGGTCAGGAAAATCTCTTGGAGGAGGGAATGGCACCCCACTCCAGTATTCTTGCCTGGTGAATCCCTTGGTCAGAGAAGCCTGGCAGGCTACAGTCCATAGGGCGCAAAGAGTCGGACACGACTGAATCAATTTAGCATGCATGAACCAAACACAGAGCAGGAATCTGCAGTCCAGGATTTGCCTCAAGTCTTCAGTATGCACAGGCTGCAGTGACACTGAGCATCATGGGGTGGGTTGGGGGATGGGCTGACTAGGGAGAGGTGTCTCCTCGGACTCCTGGGAAAGCAGCTTCTCCCAGCCGCTCGCCTCACTGAAGACCTGGCCCACCACCTGGGGCTGTGGATGACCACAGGTTGAACAAGGAGGGTCCCAGAAAGCAAGCTCTGCTCCCTGTGACATGAGGTGGACAAGGCCTTTCACAGCCAGGGCAGGGGGCTGAGAAAGCCAACCTCGATGTCTTGCCACAATGTGATGTCAGCAGTACCCCCTTGGCAAGTCCTGGGGAGGGGTGGTGCCATGGTAACAGGTGACGTCACAACTGCGGCCCCACCTGGAACTGGGCGCTCCAGGAGTCCAGGAATAGATCTCTCAGGGTGCCCAGAGGACAAAGCTCAGGGTACCCTGGGCCCTGACTCCAGGAGGACTTGGCGGAGGCTGGGCTTCTCTGCTAAACAGGCTGGGGAGCAGAGGACACCGCCCTGTGATCACCCTGAGGTCTCATGTCTGGCCTGAGCTGAACTACCTGGAAACACAGTGGCAGTAATTGAATGTCGTAAGACTCTCACTACCCAGGTTGGATATTCCTCTGCAATGCTTGACTTATCTGCTCCAAAATCAGTTCTTGTTCAGTTGCTCAGTCATATCTTATTCCTTATGACCCCGTGGACCTCAGCATGCCAGGCTTCCCTGTCTTCACCATATCCCACAGTGTCCCCTGCTCCCGCGGGGAAGGTCCCAGGGTGCAGGGGTGCAGGGCCAGGTGTGGGGGTGCCACTGAGCCTATTCTCCATGGAGAGTCCTGCTGGGCACTCACTTTAAACAGAATGCAGATCCTCATTTTCCCTCATCGTTATGTTATGCCTTTCAAAGGTGTCCAGACTTCTTCCATCAACTCTAGCTCAGACCTGAGGTAGAGCCCGCTTCCTTAGGCACCGTCCCCCACCGTGGCCCCTGCTGACCTGGGCTTCCCGGCCCCCAGGGAGAGTTCTGCAGTCACCTAACTGCATACCTGCTCAGATGCACTTTCTTTTCTTGTGCCTTGCGTGAAGTGCCCGAGGGTTTGGCTTTTTCTGGAGACTGTTGGCTGTTCCGAGATGCCATTGTGCTTTCTCCATCACAAGTGGTCCCTTGAGAGATGAGTTCTAAGCAGCTGTGCGTCCTTGTGCTCAGAAACTGAACGCCAGGACACATGTCACTGGACATGAGCAGCCACCTTTCCATGAACTGATTTGGGTGTACATGGACCCCTCTGTGCCAGTGTAAGCGTGACCGAGCAGACGGGTGGCTGGTGGGAGGGCTTGCAGGATGGGGGTGGGGGGCACCCCCATGCTGGCCATTTGGCTGATGAAAACTGGGTACCCCTACCTTGGTCCAGTCTGCTGGAAAGTGAGCAAGTCAGCCAGGCCTCAGACGATTTGATCTAAATGACATATTCATTTGACTGATTTTCTTTTTTCTGTAAGAAGTGCTGATTAAACTAGAGCTTTTTCGTAAAATTGATCGGTGGTTTTGAGATTGTGCAGACCAGACCACAATCAAATTCTGTGCGGTTGTCCACGTGTTCCCGCTGGCTGCTCAGTGGATGGACACTGTCCTCAGCTCACGCCACTGCGGTTTGGTGCTTGGAACAGTGGACGTGACAGAAAACAGAGAGAGAAATAGCGCAAACAGCAGAAAAACGAAGGTGAGATTCAAGCAGCCAAAGGAAGAGAAGAGGAGAGGAGTAGGGTCTGAGGACTTAGGGCGCCTGAAGAAGGATTGTGGTCAGGTCTTCCGATGGAAACGCTGAAGGTGAGGTGAAAAGGATCAGGGATGATCTTGGACGACTTGTCCATTCCAAAAATACCTTTCAGCATCTAGACTGCCTGATTCTAGAGTGTGAAATTTGGGTTCTAATTCTCCCAAACAGAAGGGATTTGTGCACTGAAATGCAGTTTATTTTGCATAAATTTTAGAGCCATGCTTCACCAACATGGAAAAGCCACACACAGTTCTTTCTGTCCTCACTTCGTCCTTTCAAAGGAACAGCTTCAGGGACTAACTCCAGGCACCTTTATTCTGAGGCTGCGGTGGGTGGGTCACCATATGGTTAAATGTTCCATAATTTGAGATAGAATTTGGATCACATACTCCCCTTCCTTCACACTTAGAACCTCCAGGATCAGTCCACTAAGTACTAGTCACTTTGCCACCACTAACTGGCACCCCCTATTTTTACAGATGGAGAAACAGTGTTTCAAGAAAATTCAGTGACTTTCTGAGTCACACACGTGAAGAAGTGGAGCTAAAATTTGAACTCAAGTCTATTTTGCCTTCAGACTATATGAAATTTCATACTTAAACATATAAATGTCTATATGAAAGTAGGTAACAAGTAGATATTGCCACCCCTCCAAACTCCACACAAAATATCAAGAAAGTCTAAATTTGTTTAGAGAAACAAGCTTATGAAGGATAGTTAAATAAGCTAAAACAGTATTCTTGGTGATGAACTTTTTGCTATAATTCAATTTTATTATTTCCAGGAGACTAATGTTTTATCAATGGGAAGAGAAATGTATTCATTCAGCAAAAATGTATTGAGTGCTCTAATAAGACACCATGGAAATTAGAAAATTAATTTGTCAACTAAACAACAAGTGAAATTTTGAACCAAACCTAACATGAGTTGGAGACTGCTTTCTTGCAACCCCCCAGTATGAATGTATTGAAATATTTTTTATTATTGAGTGCAGAGCTAGAGGGTCTGCATTCAAAACCCAGGCTCCCAATTCTGCAGGCTGTCTTCTCGATTTGTTTATGAAAATAGGGTTTCCATATGATCCTGCAATCCCATTCCTGGGCATGTTTCCAGAGAAAATTATAATTTGAAAAGGTATATGCACCCCTATGTTCATAGCAGCACGATTTGCAATACCCAAGCCGTGGGAGCAATCCAGGTGTTCATTAACAGATGAATGGATCAAGAAGTTGTGGTCCATATAGACAAAGGAATATTACTCAGCCATAAAAAGAATGAAATAATGCCATTTGCAACAATATGGTTGGACCTAGAGATTGTCATTCTAAGTGAAGTCAGACAGAAACAAATATCATAATATTGCTTTCTCTGAGGAGTCTTAAAAAAGACACAAATGACCTTATTTATAAAACAGAAGTAGACCCACAGGCATAGGAAACAAATTTATGTTACCAAAGGGGAAAGAGAAGAGAAGAGAAAGATAAATTAGGAAGCTGAGATTAATTTATACATACTACTATATATAGAACAGATAAGCAACAAGGACCTGCTATATAGCACAGGAAACACTACTATATATACCACGTGCTCAGTCACTCAGTTGTGTCCTGCTCTTTGTGGCCCCATGGACTGCAACCCATCAGGCTCCTCTACCCATGGAATTTTCCAGGCAAGAATACTGGAGTGGAAAATTCCATGGGCAGAGGCCACTTCCTATGCCAGGGGATCTTTCTAACCCAGGGATCAAATCCACATCTCCTGCATTGGCAGGCAGATTCTTTACTACTAGCACCACCTGGGAAGTCCACTCAATATCTTATAATAACCTATAATGGAAAAGAATCTGAAAAATAATAGTTAGTATATGTATGACTGAATAATAGATAATAATAGTATATGTATATCTGAATCACTATGCTGTATACCTAAAACTAACAGGACATTGAAATTAACTATTCTAGTTAAAAAAACAAACCCAGTCCCACCATTGACTTTACACTAGACTATGGATAAATTACTTCAGTTCTGTGTGCCTCTGTTTATAGCTGTAAAATGAGGTAGGTGCTAGGAGTATTCACCTCATGGAATAGTTGAGAAACCATTGAGTTGATGAGTAGAGGATTCAGGTGATTTCCTGGTACGTAGGATTCAATGTATTAGTAGCATTAGCTTACAGGATGATCTTCCTGAATTTTTCAAAATGATCATATGGATTATCTTCTCTGAGATGCTAATATGGTGAATCAGCTTAATAGATTTTCTAACAGTAAAGAATCTGGCGTTTCTAAAATTTTAACTCAATTGAAGAATAGCACATTATATTCTTTTTATGTGTGTAGCACTAAGTTTGCTTACATTTTGTTGAGAATATTTGCAAGCAGGATGGGATTGGAACTTCCCAGGTGACGCTAGTGGTAAAGAATCTGCCTGTAATGCAGGAGACATAAGACACTTGGGTTCGATCCCTGGGTTGGGAAGAGTCCCTGAAGGAAGGCATGTCTACCCACTCTAGTATTCTTGCCTGGAGAATCTCATGGACCAAGGAGCCTGGCGAGCTACAATTCATGGGGTTGCAAAAACTTGGTCACAGCTGAAGCGACTTAGCACGCTAAGTGGGATTGACTTGGCATTTTCCTTTCTCTTTATCATGCTTATCTACTTTGATATTTGGGTTATACTCTCCACAAATGGGAAGTGTTTGCTCATTGTCTAGTCCCTGGAAGAGTCTATGTAAGATTGGTATTTCCTAAATGTTTGGTAAAATCATCAAGACCAGTGTCGTCTTTGTCCATTTTGCCTCCAGAGGATCTTATAGTACTGACTTAATTTTTTTTTAAATATTAGAGAAGTAGGATTTTTATATTTCCTCTTGGCTTATTTATATTTTTGTAAGGAATTATTCATTTTGTCTAAACTTTCAAATGTATTGCCATAAAGTTGCTCTTAATATTCTCTGATTTTTTAATATCTGTTGTTTACGTAGTTGTGGCCCCTTTTTCGTGCCTAAAACTGTTTATTGCTGCCATCTATGTCCTTACGAGTCTTGATCATTTTGTGCATCTTATAACTTTTTAACGAAGCTAGTATTTGGCTTTGTTGGCTTATTCCATTATGTTTATTTTCCTCTTTTATTGATTTCTGCTCTTTATTATTTCATTCCTTTATTTTCATTAGATTTATCCTGTTGGTATTTTAATCTTTCTTTACTGAAGTGAATCAATAACCAGTCCTTTCTTCCTAACATGAAATTTTGCGATTTAAATATCTCTAAATATGGGATTAAGTAAAATAACACAACCTTTGATACATAGTATTGCATTGTTTTTGCTGTTGTTATTGTTCAGTCACTAAGTTGTGTCCAACTCTTTGCAACTCTGTGGGCTGTAGTCCACCAGGTTCCTCTGTCCATGGGATTTCCCAGGTGAAAATTCTGGAGTGGGTTGCCGTTGCTTTCTCCAAGGGATCTTCCTGACCCAGCGATCGAACCCATGTCTCCTGCGTTGGCAGGTGGATTTCTTTATCACTGAGCTATTAGGGAAGATGTTATTATCTTTAATAATAAAGTATTATATAATTATCCCTATGATTATATTTGATCTTTTAAAAACATTTATAAATGTAGGTTTCTAACAATAATTTTATCTTTTTTACTGTTAAATTATAATTAATTGCTGATATTTTTAAACATAGTTTAAACATAGTTTATATACTATTTATTCTGTTAAATTTGTTAATTCTTGATATATGGCCTGGTAAAGGTTCAATTTTTATAAAAATCGTATATATGTTTGAGAATATTATATATTGTCTAAATGTTTAGTGAAGGGGACTATATATATTCATTAGATAATATTTGTTAATTTAACTATTCTTCTGTTGAATTTTTTTTGCTTTATCTATCAACTAATAAGAACCTACTATATAGCACAATGATCTCTACTCAGTACTGTTAATGACTTACATGGGAAAAGAAGCTAAAAAAGCAAGGATATATGTATATGTGTAACTGATACTTTGTTGTACAACAGAAACTAATGCAATACTGTAAATCAACTCTCCTACAATAAAAATTAATTTTAAAAGGTTAAATGTTCATGTAAGACACGATTATGCAGTAAAATATAGATGCCTATTTTTATGTATCCAAAACTCTAGGATGAGTGGAAGACAGCTTTCACCCTGACGCAGGCAACCACAGTTACAATCGACTAAAGTGTCCACCAGGAAAATACCATGTAGGATATCTCTGTTCAGACACCGTGGGACCAGCCACAGTGCTCTGCCATCACACCAGAATCACTCAGAGTTCTCGAGCAGCATCATGGATGATGAAATCTAAGGGTACCCATCTCTCACTTCAGTGATCATCTCATTTCCCAGCTTACTAAGGTTGTTATTGTAATAAAATTTGACTAATACAATCAATTTATAAATTAATTTGGTCAATTTATTTTATAGACTTGCTAGTGGGAGGAGTCTGATAAATACAGAAATGACCAAAATTTGGGTTTCATAAAGCTGACAATGGAGAGTGGAAGAGCGAAGAGGAGGGAGATATTTACGCAGAGATGACTCGTTTCTAAGCACCTTCATGGTGCCTGTGGCCCCTGCTTGCGTGGGCAGTCCAACAAGACACACTTGGTGAAATCTGGTGGATCTTCACTAAAGGCATTTTAGGTGCCGGTCCAAAATGGTGTAGAACACTAACGATCCAGAGTTTTGATTGACATGAATATCCTGTGGCTGTGAGTAAGGGGTGCTTGATTCGGGGCAACGATGGACGTGTAGTTTGCAGCAAATTAAACTGATAACATCTAGGACTGACCCAAAGAGCCTCCTGAAAATCCACTCATCCCCATGCGGCCCTGTGTCTGTGTGAGCAGCCTTGCCTCATTAGAACTGTACGTAGACTCTTGCCCTGAGTGGTATGTTTTAACGGTATGAACTTTGGGATTGCTCTTTCTTCTGTGTCATCCTTCTCTAATCTCCCAGAGCCCTGGCTGTGGGTTAGGAGTGATTTGGATGAGTGCTGACCAAGGTGCTCTCCTGTGAAACAAGACTGCAGAAGGGGCAAGTGAGCTGCCAAGAAGGGCTACATCGTGTTCCTTCTTCTTAGAGGTTCTCCATGCAAGTGAAAGCAGAGGTTCTTGAGTTGCTTTAGAACGAAGACACCTGTTTGACTTCACCGCTTCCCATCACCTTGAAGCTCAGATACATTTTCTTTCCTCTTCCTTCTTCCTCTCCCCCTCCTCCTCTTTCTTCTTCCCCACGCCCACCCCCGGCGCTGTACCCATTCCCACATCAACCACTCGGCATCTTAGGAAGGGTGCTCCATGCAACAACGCTTGTAAAGCTTATTTGAGCTCGCCTCCGTCTCCTCTCTGATTGGCTGACAATACGGAATTCACTGCAGCAGCCAACAGACATCTCCTTGTGACAGATGGGCCATGGTTATTTCATTTTTAGTCTGTTTTGTTTAGCGTTTATGTTGATGAAGAGGGGGGAAAAAAGGAAAGAAAAGATTTCCTGGAAGCAGGGAGGTGTTTGTTGTGTTTCTCGAGATGCCTGGAAGGCACAAGAATCCCTTCAACTTCGTGGGGAGATGATCGCACTGCCTGAGGGGAACCCGCAGCCAGTCTGGCGTCTCGTGATGCAAATCAAACCCTGAGACTGACAAAGAAGAGACAGAAATTTGATATTCCGCTAGTTTCGAAAACGCCCAGAGTAATGTTTACAAATAAGATTTTTGATGGTGCCAGGAGAAACAATTGAAAAAATAAAACAGAAAACCACACATTCTTCTACAAGCAAATAGAAATTCATTCCTCATCAGATGACTGTTTCCACAGTCGTGTGTTTTGGTGACTGTATCTAATGCTTATGTGAACCCATTAGATAGTGATGTAGGCTTTCTGGGTTAAAGTGGGATGGGGAAAGCATTTCTAGGTTCAGGGGTTTAATTTTTGGTAGACAAGGTTAAGCTCATTCAGTGCATGAAGAAGTTGGAGGGAGATGGATGGGGACAGGGCACCTAAGTTAGCTACGCAGAGCTGCTTCATTTGTCCTTGTCATTTGCAATTATTATTTTGTTGTAAATATTAATTTCTGTCTATTGCTTATTTCATTGTTTTTATTATCTAGGTAATTTGTCCTTGTTTTATCTGAGGCTTTTTTTTTTTTTAAAGAACCCCGTGTGTTTCTTTCTCACAGCTTAGGAAATGGTTTCTTGGGAATTTTTGATATTCGGTTCAGTTCAGTCGCTCAGTCATGTCCGACTCTCTGCGACCCCACGGAGTACAGCACGCCAGGCCTCCCTGTCCATCACCAACTTCCGGAGTTTACTAAAATTCATGTCCATCGAGTCGGTGATACCATCCAACCATCTCATCCTCTGTCGTCCCCTTTTCTTCCCACCTTCAATCTTTCCTAGCATCAAGGTCTTTTCCAATGAGTCAGTTCTTCCCATTAAGTGGCCAAAGTATTGGAGTTTCAGCTTCAGCATCAGTACTTCCAATGAATATTCAGGACTGATCTCCTTTAAGATGGACTGGTTGGATCTCCTTGCAGTCCAAGGGACTCACAAGAGTCTTGTCCAACACCACAGTTCAAAAGCATCAATTCTTCAGCACTCAGCTTTCTTTATAGTCCAACTCTCACATCCATACATGACTCCTGGAAAAACCATAGCTTTGACTAGATGGACCTTTGTTGGCAGTGTCTCTGGTTTTTAATATGCTGTCCAGGTCTGTTACAGCCTTTCTTCCAAGGAGCAAGCATCCCTCAATTTCATGGCTGCAGTCACCATCTGCAGTGCTTTTGGAGCCCCCCAAAATAAAGTCTGTCACTGTTTCCATTGTTTCTCCATATATTTGCCATGAAGTGATGGGACCGGATGCCATGGTCTTAATTTTCTGAATGTTGAATTTTAAGCCAATTTTTTCACCCTCCTCTCTTTAGTTCTTTAGTTCTTCTTCACTTTCTGCCATAAGGGTGGTGTCATCTGCATATCTGAGGTTATTGACATTTCTCCTGGCAGTCTTGATTCCAGCTTGTGTTTCATCCAGCCCAGCCTTTTGCATGTTCTGCATAGAAGTTAAATAAGCAGAGTGACAATATACAGTCTTGATGTACTCCTTCCCTGTTTTGGAACAAGTCTGTTGTTCCATGTCCAGTTCTAACTGTTGCTTCTTGACCTACATACAGATTTCTCAGGAGGCAGACCAGGTGGTCTGATATTCCCATCTCTTAAAGAATTTTCCACAGTTTGTTATGATCTACGCAGTCAAAGGCTTTGGCATAGTCAATAAAGCAGAAATAGATGTTTTTCTGGAACTCTCTTGCCTTTTTGATGGTGTTGGCAATTTGATCTCTGATTCCTCTGTCCTCTTTAAATCCAGCTTGAACATCTAGAAGTTCACTGTTCACATATTGTTAAAGCCTGACTTGGATAATTTTGCGCATTACTTTGCTAGCATGTGAGATGAGTGCAATTGTGCGGTAGTTTTTACATTCTTTGGCATTGCCTTTCTTTGCGATTGGAATGAAAACTGACCTTTTCCAGTCCTGTGGCCACTGTTGAGCTTTCCAAATTTGGTGGCATCATCTTTTAGGACTTGAAATAGCTGAACTGGAATTCCATCACCTCCACTAGCTTTGTTCATAGTGATGCTTCCTAAGGCCCACTTAACTTCGCATTCCAGGATGTCTGGCTCTAGGTGAGTGATCACACCGTCGTGGTTATCTGGGTCATAAAGATCTTTTTTTGTATAGTTCTTCTGTGTATTCTTGCTACCTCTTCTTAATATCTTCTGCTTCTGTTAGGTCCATACCATTTCTGTCCTTTATTGTGCCCATCTTTGCATGAAATGTTCCCTTGGTATCTCTAATTTTCTTGACAAGATCTCTAGTCTTTCCCATTCTATTGTTTTCCTCTGTTTCTTTGCACTGATACCTGAGGAAAGCTTTCTTATCTCTCCTTGCTATTCTTTGGCATTTTTGATATGGACCTTTCTAAAGTTTAGGCAAAAACTGTGAAAGTGCTTCTTTTTCAGTCCCCTTGCTATTTTTGATTTACAGGTTTCACAATAGCTTTCTCTCGAGGTTCCTTTCATTTCTGTATGGCAATAATTATTTATTGTTTGTAAAATTAAATCTTTACCAGAATGTTTTCTTCATTAGTCTCAGAGTAATAAGCAGTTGGCATGATAAGTAAAGCATTTTCATTTTTCAGTAGAGTGAGATTTTCCATCAGACCTCTGGGTAGTTGGAATGGCCTTTCAGTCTGACAGCATCCTTTCTGCTAAATGTGTGCTCTATTTCTTTCTCATTATTGCCCAATTTCTACTTCCAGGAGAGGGGTCAACAGTATCCTTCTACCTCCCTTATTATAGAGTTTCACCCCATCCTGATGGCAACATCGATACAATGGACATGAGTTTGAGCAAACTCCAGGAGCTAGTGAAGGACAGGGAAGCCTGGCTTGTTGCAGTCCGTGGGGTTGCAAAGAGTCGGACATGACTTAGCAATTGAACAACAACCCCATTCTGTACACATACTTCTCGACAGCCAATCTCTTTTTAATTTATGCATTTAAGAACATTTCCTTTAAAAGTCTTCAAGCTTTTTATTTTGAATTAATTATATAATCATAAGCAATTCTGAGAAATAATACCATGAGATCCTGTATACTCATCACCTCACTTCCCCTAGGAGTGACATTTTGAAAATTTAGAGTGTATCACAGCCATCAAGTTGACATTCACACGATCCACTGGCCTAATTCACATTTCACCTGTTTTACATGTACTCATTTGAATGTGTGTGCGTATTTGGTTTTATGCAATTGTGTTCTATGACACAATTGTTCTATGACAAGTACCAGAGCATACACACAACAAGGGCCTATGTCACCCTTTTCCAACCCCAGGCACCTCCCATCCTACTGTGCTTAATCCCCACAACCGCTGACCTCCACTCTGTGATGTTCTCGTTTCAAAGGTAACATAGAGGTCACAAGGTGACCCTTCTGATAGCTCTTGCTCTTGGGATCAACACCTTTTCTTCTTGAAATGACCTTCATTCTTCCTGCTAACTCTGTTCTTAGTTTCTTATAATCTTCATCCCTGACAACATCAGCTCCAGCTGGTACAACTGCCCGGAGTCAAAGTCCCATTTGCATCTAAAACCCAGAAGTCTCATCTTTAGTTGTTGGCTCTCTGACCACAGCTGTTTGGTTTCTCCCCTCAGCTGTCTCAGGACAAACCCTCCCACTCTTAAAACTCCTTTTGAACATTTTGAGCCACTTTGCAATGACAAAAAACAGACTGCTTTTGAGTTTAGAGTGGAAAGGGTCATATGATGAAGCCAGGGAAGCAGGAGGGACTATATCAGGAGCTGAGACGCTTCCACTGCCTAGAGTCAGAAATAACTCCAATGTGAATAGCCAACATCTTGCTAACTTTCAGAAGGGGACGCTGTCCTCTTCCCTGGCCTAATTCTTACAGGCACCGTCTGCAGTATCTAGCAGGGAGCAGGTATCACGCTAAATAGGTTTACAGTTTTCTTGTGCAACGTTCATGGCATCTCTGCCATCAGGGCATCAGGTCTATGAACCTGAAATCAAGGATCTTTTCTCTAATCAGGCAGTGGGTGCAGACAAATTAAATTTGCCACTAGGATCAAAGATCCTTCTCGGAACAGACTTCCTTAGGAATTCAATCAATCACCTTGTAGCTGAAGTTCCTGAGTTCCTACAATGGCATATAATACACTCTTCCTCTTCCACTGGGATCGTTTCCTTTTATTAATCTTCCTCTAACCATGAACACTTTGGAATAAATTTCTGTGCCATCTATAAGATAATGCATGCTAACTTGTAAAATTTGTTTCATTTATACTTTATACTTATGCTTTTATGCATTCTTCTTTATCATTATTGTCATCTTTTTCCTTGAAATCTCTTCCATTATTTTTCTTCATTCTACATCATACCAATATATCAATTCTAGCACAGTATCCAATTTCTTACCCCACGTCTCACACTGAGGTTAGAGCCCTTCTGGTCAAATTCTTATTCTTTCCTTTAAGTCTTTGTAAGATGCATGTTGCCCACGGTCTACCAGCCCATCATTCAGATGTCAGAAGCAGTGATCCACAAAACTACATGCTCTTGTTTTTATTTTTAATCTAGCTACACCTAGTCTACATCCTTTTTCCTCTTTAAAAGTCAATAAAAATAAGTTCCAGGATTTTTTAAGGTCTCTCATTTATTCTCACATGAATCAGCAGAAACGAGTAATTGTCACACGTTTGATGAAACTTGGCAGTCCTTCCATCATCCCTGGGAAGAGAGAAACTCTCATTACCCACGTCAAGGTGATGAACGATCACCTCCAGATCTCTCATGGAAACCATGACATCTTCTGTTCCTGGTGATCCTGTAACAGGATGCCCTGAACTCATTGATACCCGAGGATTTTTGTTCTCCTGGAGGTGTGAGATGTCAAGTCTTTGAAAGGAAGTTCTCTGTTCTGTGGGGCAATAACTGGATAAATCATTTTTATTGAGTCCTGACTTCTAATTATTAAACTTTGGCAGGACACTTGCATCCTTTGTTGTTGTTTAGTTGCTCAGTTGTGTCTGACTCTTTGCTACTCCATGGACTGTAGCCCGCCAGGCTCCTCTGTCCATGGAATTTTCCAGGCAAGAATGCTGGAGTGGGTTGCCGTTTCCTCCACCGGAGATTTTCCTGACCCAGTGATAGAACCTGAGTCTCCTGCATTGGCAGGCAGATTCTTTACCACTGAGCCATCAGGGAAGCCCACTTGCATCCTTACCAGATTTTAAGTTTTTGATCAGTTGTGGGGTTTTTTTGGATTATTTTCTTCATCCTAATTAGGAACTCTGTATCAGTCATGATAGAGAGAGAGTTTTTCAAACCTTTTCATCTTTTACCTGGGAGTCTAGCTTGATAAGACATCCAACTGATGTAATGGCTTCAAGCAGGAAGGTGGGCAAACTTCTGGTCTCTGGAAACAGCCTTCATTCATATTATATGGGATCTGCAAGTTGAATTGGAGTCTTTCTCATTTACAAGAGCATCAGATCTAATATACGTGCTCACCTTCGAGCTGCTAGTGACTCCGGGCTTCTGGAAAACCTATTTTTGACTTGTTGGATTATTCAAACTCTTCTCAAGACACAATTTTGTAAGATTTGTTCCATATTAAACCTTCACCAAAAAAAAAAAAAAAAGATCACATCATGTGATGTGTGCAATCCAACTCCCCAGTTCAGCCCAGCACACACATCTTTCTCTCCCCCGTAATTTCACTGCCCTGCTCCATCCGAGGAGCAGGGTTGTGTTAATATAAGCCTGGAATTTATTTCCCTAATTAGTAATATTATATGATTCCTGTGAACTGGTATCTAATTTCCTAATCACTAGATGTGAGGGGGGTGGGGAGGAAGCTTTGTGAAAATATCTGTTCTAACAACTACAGATATTTAGTATGTATGAATGTTATTTTTTGAAATAACAGTATATGAATGCTATTTTTAAAAAATAATAAAAGAAGAGGGAAAAAGTCTCCAAGTTCTTGAGGTGTGCAAAACAGAACATCCAAGTTTATGAAGCACAGCGTAACTTTTAGAAGTTGTACTTCATGGTTCGGAATTTTATTTCATCCTCTGGACAATACTGAGTCAGAAACTCCTGGAAACCTAACACAAAATAATTAGATGGACAGCCTATCATGTGTGTGGTCTTATAAGAAGAAAATAGAAAGCTTTTGTAGCTATTTTTTATTGGTCTGATTTTTAAACCCTTGGGTGTGTCAAGAAGTGGAATTTAAGCAAGTACTAGAAACTTAGGAACACCGCTGTCCTTCACTTTGTCAATTACTTTAGGGTAGTGTGGGATGGGAGGAATGTATCTGTTTGATTCTGTTCTTTCTCTTTCTCTGGGATTTTCTGCATTTCCCAGTCACTCAACTAAGCACAAACTGCTGTTCATACAGATGCAGTGCATGATTTGTGATTTGCTGTCTGTCATGCCCATTAATACCTGACTCTGCTGTTACACTGTCACTCCTGGTTGCTGCCTTGATTTGTCTCCACAAGGAAGTGGATTTGGGAAGAAGAGGGGAAAATAAAAACCCTTCCATCATCCTGGTCCTGATTTTCACTTGGAAGCACACAGAGGTCGTGCAAAAGCATCAGGGCAAAAACACATAACACCCCTTTCATCCTCAAAAATTAATTGCTAAGAACGTAACTTGGAGATTTTTTGTAAGCTAAACAAACACTCTTCTAGGAGCTTGAAATTTGGTGGAGTTGAGATCAGTTCTCCAGAGTATTTCCACCCACAGTTCTCAAGTTGCTTCATCAGACAGAGCCCAAAGCACAGTTCTCCAAATTAAGAATAAGACGCTGTTTCTTCATGGGCTTCCCTCATAGCTCAGTAGGTAAAGACTCCATTTCTTCAATCATGCTCCCTCACATGGCCATCTTCAAACCCCCGAGGGTGCCATCCTGGCAGCCAGCTCAGAGTTCTTTGTGCCACTCGTCTCCCTGGAGACTTGGCCCCCCCGGAGCCCAAGCAGGGGGTGGTCTACACAGCATCATGCTCATTCGGTTTGGGACAGACTTTCAGGCTGTGAGTCTAAAGCACTGATTCAGAGTAAAAGGGAGCAAGCTACAACAAATGTCATTCAAGGTAGTTCATAGACTTAAATATCTGAGATATAAAAACACAAGTTCCAGAAGAAAACGTAGACAAATATTTTTATTACTTTGAGATAGGGGAAAAGATGTCTTACATAAGACACAAAAACCATTAGCTATGAAAAATGTTGACAAATTGTACTTCATGGACATTGTCCTGCTTGACAAAAGACACCCTAATAGAGTCAAAATTCAAGCCACATGCCAAGGGAATATATTTGTAATACATCCATCCAACACAATCATTTCACAATAAAAACATCTCAGTGAGCCTACAAGAAGGGGGTTTGCCATGGGCAGTCATGTTACAAATGAAGATTAAAGCCACAATGAGATGCTACCGTGGTACCAACTGTTGGCAAGAATGTGGAGCAAGTGGGGTTCTTGTACATTTCTGGTGTGGGCATATATGGCTGAAAAGTATTTGGAAAACTGTTAGGCAGTGGAAACTAAAACTAAACATGTGCCCACAGTCTGACCCAGGAAACCTACTCCTGGGTACGTAGCCAAGACATGCCTAAGAGTGTTTCCAATAGCTCTGCCATAGTAATTAGAAAGTAAAAACAACCCAAGTGTTGAACAACAGAAGAACAGATAAATAAATCATGATATATTTATACAACAAAATACATAACAATTAAAAAAAAAAACAAAACCTACTGCTATCTGCAATAACACAGACGACTATCACAGAGATGAGTTTGGTCAATACGAAAAAGTAAAAACTGTCTGATGTTTATATGGGGTTCAGTAACAGACTAAACTAACCTAGGACATTAGAAATGTGACAAGTGGTTCTCTCTGTGTGTTATTGACTGAGAAAGGGCAGAAGGGGGATTTCTAAGGTGTTGGAATGTCCTGAACCTTAATATCAATGGGGTTATATGCATGTACATACGCATCAAGTTCATCAAGCTGAATATTTCAATTAGCCCACTTGGCTATATCATGTCATATTCTAACAAACAAGTAAAAAAAGTGGATTATGTAGGAGAACAGGGGTGGGGTGGTAAGATTTACCTAGTTTTGCTTTCACTTTAGAGTATAAAAAGCTGGAACGCTAATAGCAAGAGAGATGTGGATAAACTATAAAATCATTTTGTTTTGTTGAAACCATCAGAAAGGTTAGGTACAAGGAAAACAAGTAGTCTTAAGTCAAGGGAGAGACAGTCGGTCCTCCCACCCCCACCAGGAGGGTGGAGATGTGTGTTCTTGCCTGTCTCCCATGGCAGAGTCAAAGAACAGGAGATTCCAGGCACTATTCAAGTGGGTGGGAAGAGCGTGGTTAAAAATCTGAAGCATTTCTAAGGCCATGTGTGGACGGGTGTGAGAGAGGAGACTTCTTGGAGATGTCAGATGTTGGAAGGCTTGCGTCCATTTACGAGTTGCTTTTCTCAGATGTCCACCAGATGCTGACATGAGATCTTGGTAGAACGGGGAAGCAAAGAACAACTGGACCACGATGCAGATCTGAAGACAAGGACGACCATGGCTGTGGGATGGGCATGGAGAGCTATCTGATGCTTCCTCCTTATGGAACCAGAGCTTCCTCCTGAAGGAGAGGCAGAAAGTATGCTATCCACGGGCAGAGGCAGACTTACTGCAGCTAGGCGGGAATAAGGGGAAAATCTTCTACCTGGAAGAGAAGCTAGAAATCCCTGGGCTCGTGACCCAGTATCCTAGACCAGAAGAAAGGCAGGAGACTCTGTCTTAAACACGATCTACCAAAGGCACAAGACAGAGATCAGCTGAAGAGGAGGAAACTGAGGCTCTGGGAAGCCCCAGGCTTGAGACTCCGGCACAGAGAGCACTGGAGACCAGGGCTGGAGAACACCGCAGAAGGGCGCCCTGTGAAAGCACTGGTCAGACGGAGACTGAAAATCTGAGATTCCATACCTAGCCAAAATATCTATCATAGATAAACTCAGAATAAAGACTCTTAAAAGGGAAACAAAATTGGAGAGAATTCAACATCAGCTGATCATCAGCGAGGAGAAAGAGGGTAACAGTCAGAAGCCTAGACAAGAACTCTGGACATGATTGAAAGGAAACTTTCCAGTTTGTAATCTCTCTAAATAATCACTATCTAAGCAAAAATGCTAGCAGTGCAGTCTGGATTTATAGCAGGGTAAAGGCAAATGTATGGCCACAGTAAGATAAAAGACTGTAGGAGGAAATTAGAAAGATACTGTGATGTTTTTATAATTCATGTGAAATGTATACTACTTACACAGCCACAAAACATTTTCTTAGTGTTTTATTTAGAACAGTTTCACGGTCACAGCAAAATTGAGAGGTCTTATCTACATATGCCCACACGTAAATATCAAGAGCAGAATTATTCATAATGACATGAACTAGAAACACTGCAAATATTTTTTAACTGGTGAACGGATAACCAAACTGTGGAACATCCATATGATGAAACACTATTCAGTAGTAAGTAAGAACAAACTACTGATACACACGATATGGATGAATCGTATATACATTTGCTAAGTGAGAGAAGCCAGACCCCCCAAACCACATATTATATGACATTCTGGAAAGAGATAAATGACAGAAATAGAACTGTGTTCCCCAAGAGCTGGCGCTGGGGTGAGGGGTTCCTGCAAAGAGGCACAAGGGAACTTTTAGAAATCAAGGAAATGTCTTGTATGTTGATGAAGGTCATGATTATGTGGCAACTTGAGTTGTTTTTTTTTTAATTGGAGGATAATTGCTTTACAATGTTGCGTTAGTTTCCACCATACAGCAATGTGAATCAGCTATACGTTTACATATATCCCTCCCTCTTGGACCTCCTTCCCCTCCCCCCATCCCACTCTTCTGGGTTATCACAGACCACCGATCGGGGCTCCCTGTGTTACACAGCAGCTTCCCACTAGCTATCTATTGCACATATGGCGGTGTATATACGTCAGTGCTACGCTCTCAATTTGCCCCACCTTCTCCCTCCCCTGCTGTGTCCACAAGTCTGTTCTCTACATCTGCGTCTCTATTCCTGCCCTGCAAATATGTTCATCAGTATCATTTTTCTAGGTTCCATATATATACATTAATATATGATATTTGTGGCTACTTGCATTTTTTTTGCATTTTTAAAACACTAATAAAACTGTACACTAAAAGAGAATTTTACTTTTATAAATTATAACTCAATACATCTGCTTTTCAATTGAGCTGTACTGTTTGCTGTAGTTTAGAAAAAACCCATTTGCAGATTTTAGTAAAGAGAACAATTATAATTTCTGATTTTAAAAATGGAGTGCAATGAATCAAAGGAATCACTAACTAGCTGATGTCAGCACACTTACACATATTTCGTGACTAGTTCATGAAATGTCTGCAACTGTTCCTCCTGGTCACCACTGCGTCTTCATCCCAGCAGTTATAGCATCCTTGATTTGTTTCCAGTTGGATGATGGTAGTAAGAAGACACACACAACCACTTGAATACCTATGAGAAGAGTGAATATATGCTTTTATACATACAATGCTTAGGTATCTCAAACTCCTTGCAACATTCAAACTACAATTTTTAAAAGACCTTTGAACTTTAGCTTCAGTTCAGTTCGGTTCAGTTCAGTCCAGTTGCTCAGTCGTGTCCGACTCTTTGTGACCCCATGGACTGCAGCAGGCCAGGCCTCTCTGTCCATCACCAACTCCCGGAGTTTACCCAAACTCATGTCCATTGAGTCAGTGATGCCATCCAACCAGCTCATCCTCTGTCATCTCCTTCTCCTCCTGCCTTCAATCTTTCCCAGCACCAGGGTCTTTTCAAATGAGTCACCTCTTCTCATCAGGTGGCCAAAGGATTGGAGCTTCAGTTTCAGCATCAGTCCTTCCAATGAATATTCAGGATTGATCTCCTTTAGGATGGACTGGTTGGATCTCCTTGCAGTCCAAGGGACTCTCAACAGTCTTCTCCAACACCATAGTTCAAAAGCATCAATTCTTCGGTGCTCAGCTTTCTTTATAGTCCAACTCTCACATCCATACATGACCACTGGAAAAACCATAGCCTTGACTAGATGGACCTTTGTTGGCAAAGTAATGTCTCTGCTTTTTAATGTGCTGTCTAGGTTGGTCATAACTTTTCTCCCAAGGAGTAAGTATCTTTTAATTTCATGGCTGCAGTCACCATCTGCAGTGACTTTGGAGCCCCAAAATATAAAGTCAGCCATTGTTTCCACTGTTTCCCCATCTGTTTGCCATGAAGTGATGGGACTGGATGCCATGATCGTTGTTTTCTGTATGTTGAGCTTTAAGTCAACTTTTTCACTCTCCTCTTTCAGCTTGGAGAAGTGTTAATGCAAAAAGATGTCTACTTCTTATTCCACATTTGACAGACAGCCAATCTGTGGTCCATGAGAGAGGGCAAGAGTCTGGACCATCACACCGCAGTATGCTTCCCTCCAACCCTTTGTGGGCCCCTCCCCACCAGGGAGTGAGCCCAGCTGGAAGGTGGAGGACTGAGAACTTGTCAGTGGTGTGCTCTGGGGTCAGCCTCATGGGGCACAGAGCTGGATGGAGCAGAACCTGGATCCCAAAGGACATGAAAGAGACCAAGTGTAGCATCCTTTGTTGAAAAGAGCATTTTACTTTGATATGTCAAGATTTATCAGTCTTACCTCACATGGCTTATGTTCTGGGAGTCTTAAGAAATCCTTGGTGTAAATGTGCATCAATTTTCTGAGATTTGGGGTTTAATTCTATTTTCCCTTGGGTACCTTTCAGTAAGTCACCAGCCTTTGACAGGAATGCCTGTAAGGGATAAATCGATTCTGTAAATCTAATTATTCTGATTAAGAATCGGGAAAGTCTTAATGAAGTAGTAGAGAATGCTTGTATTTCTTCTGTGAATAAGAAAAATGTAAAAACTATCTGAAACTCTACACAAGGCCACAGGAGAAAGAATGGCCTGATATTCACATAATGGTTAAAAGAACCACCTTTTGAGGCCAGCCTGCTGAAGTATGAATTCTAGTCTAATGGTTAGCTCTGTGATCTTGGATAAATTACTTATTTTTTCTGTCTCTTATTTTTTTGTCTGTAAGATGGGGTTAATGACAGCCCTTCCTGAGTTAATACATGTACGTGTCTTAGAACAGCACTGACATGTATTAAGTGCCTTGGAGGTGTTTTCCATAAAATGAAATATGGTGTACCTTTAAACAACTAATGACATGTAGGAACAGAAATCAATTTGACCTTGATGTTTTAAACATTCTCTTTCAAGGGACATAGATTTCGTGAAATAGGTTCACATTTTTTTCCCCCACCAGTCTAAACTATTTGATATTGAAACAAACAAAATAATACCATCCTAACTGTGAGGTTTGTTGTCGTCTTTTTCATTTTTTTTTTTCTAGAACTCATGGATAGATCAGAAGGATGCAAATATTATCATAACTAGATAAAAATATAATGGGACAGTCTGCCAGCTTTGCCAGCCTGGTGGGCTGCCGTCTATGGGGTCGCACAGAGTCGGACACGACTGAAGCGACTTAGCAGCAGCAGCAGCAGCAGCAGCCAGTTTTGTGGGTGAAGAAATTAAAGTCAGCTTAGAACTGCTGGATCCTACCTCCAAATACACTCATACTGAGGATTACAGATTTAATGTATGAATTTTGAGGGCACCCAAATATTCAGTTTATGCAACATCTAATTTAAATTACGGTGTTAACCACCAGAATAACTAAAGATGATGCTTTGAATGGAAATAGAAAATGAGATACTCTTTTAAAACTTAATTCTTTAATGTATTTTTGGAATTAATTTTTACTATGTATATACATTACTTTCAAAATAAAAAGAAATACAATTTAGGATAAACACCGCAAATGCTTGTTGCAAAATAATGTCCTTATTCTGGGGTTATTTTTTTCTGGATTAAAGGGAAGTAAAGGCAGCATTTCAACATTGCTGAAATCTTTATCAAAAGATTTACTAAATTAAAAAAAAAACTCAATGAATTTTCATAGGGAAATATAGTTTTAAATGTTATATTGTTTTCTTTTGTTTTTTAAAACACATTTTCCTCTTAAAGTTTTTAATCATTAAGTCTTTACAAAGGAAAAGAAATATGAACCTTGCCATAATTGAGATATAAGAAAACTTCAGACACAGAGGTTATTTTTTTTATGATTCCTAAGGGGAAAATCTGAGTTATTTAGAAAGAGAAGCTGAATAACAATGATGTGTGCATAGCTTTAAAAATAATTTGTTGGTGGCTGTTACAGTTTAAACCAGTAACTTCTCTACGGTAAATAGCTTTTTTGACTTCCAAATTGCAAGGACAACTTAGGGTGAAGATCAGGTGTCTGGCTGATATGAAATAAACAAGACTGTCAAAATGGCAGAAGAAGGGCACACACCTGCCCCAGATACTGACACACCACCTATTTCTGGAAGCACTTGGGCTCCAGGGAGTACTCAGAAGGTCCAGAGGCTCCTTAGTCAACCAGCCAGTTCTGGATTAGTTAATTCTGGAATTCATAATTCAGTGCACATACAGCTGGTGTTTGAAGCCAAGAGATCTTTAAACTGTCTCTACCAGGAACTTTTAGTCCCAACTCTTCTCAAGAAGATAGAAACACTACTTAAAAAACAGAAGGAAAAGGAGGCCAAGGTTAAACAGTGTGCTGGGAAGTTAATGGAAATAAACAACAAGAGATAAAATAGCTCAAATGAAATTTCTCAGGACCGCTTGTTCACGGGGGCCCTAGTCTCCTATTTGGGTCACAGTGCTAAACATGGCCCTTTATCATGTTTCCCATGCATTTTTCCTCTCATTCAGCTTAGTATATAGAACTAAAAAATTCTTAAAAACCCAACTACAATAATTACTAGCTGTTCAATATGAGTTCTCATTTACGTTAATATTTTAGAGGTGAAAAGTGTTAGTCTCTCCGTCGTGTCTGACTCTTTGTGACCCCATGGACTATAGCCCGCCAGGCTCCTCTGCCCATGGAATCCTCTAGGCAAGAATACTGGAAGGGGTTGTCATGCCCTTTTGCAGATATTCCCAACCCAGGGAATGAACAGAGGTCTCCTGCATTGCAGGCAGATTCATTACGGTCTGAGCCACAAAGGAAGCCCATCTTAGAGGCACAGTCACCTTAAAGTTTAGTTCATTTTTAATTTCACTTTTAACTGCAAGAATTGTCTCTGCCAACCTTTTCTAGCAGCCTACCTTAAAATCTGTCTGTTCTGCGTGCTGTGCCATGTTTTGTAGCTTCAATCAAGTCCAACTCCGTGTGGCCCCATGGACTGTAGCCCATCAGGCTCCTCTTCCATGGGATTCTCCAGGCAAGAATACTGGAGTGAGTTGCCATGCCCACCTCCAGGGGGTCTTTCTAACTCAGGGATCAAACTCGCGTCTCTTACGTCTCCTGCATTGACAGATGGGGTCTTTACCACTACCCTACCTGGGAAGCCCATTTTCTAAATCAATGTTTAATGAAATAGAGTCACCACAGGTTTTCACTCAACCATTTTAATGTGATCTCCACGGCATTGCAGGAATCTTAAGTTTCTATGAGCACATAACCCCACCTTTTCCTTGTCACAAGAAATATATATTCATTTCAGAGTTGCAGGGGCAATCATATAAACTAGCAGGTGCCTTGAGCAGCTAATCAAAGGGATACCCTGAAAATTCTCAGCTTCTCAGGAGACCTCACCCTGGTCTCCAGCTGCTGCAAACCCACAGCGCAGTGGGCTCCAAGGCCATGACCCCACCAGGCTAGATGAAGTTTTTAACCAACCCGTCACTTTGTAAAAGCATTCTGAACCTCACTGCAGAGGATAAAGAAGGAAGTTTATAAAATGAGAAGACATCTGTTACCGCCAGTGTCTTGGCGCCTTATATTGCCAGGTTCCTGCGGATAGCTTTCGGCCCACTCATATTTCTAGAACAGGCAGAAATCTTCCCAGGGAGCTCTTGAGAGGGTGCACATCAAAACTTCAACAGCCACATTACGAGGTCATAAATATCATACTGACGTGGGTCATTTCCCGAAATACCTACCTACACGTGGTAAAACACTGCAGCAGCTACAACCCAATCAAATTGAAGGGAAGAAATAACACACACACACACATCGTCAAATAACCAACAAGTCAAGTTATTTCTTAGTAGAAGAAAAAGACTGAATTGCTAGGATCCCCTCAGGTTTTATTATGACTGTCCATTTCCGGTTATTCTTACACTTTATTGCCTCAAAACATGAATGCCTCTGTCTTTGACAGTGCTTTTTTCTTTTTTCCTCAGCCATTTCCCGCTGCATTAGTGACAAAAACCCATCCGATGGTATCATTCGATTTCAGCTTTATCACATGGCTACACGCAGAAGGGTGAAATGCAATTTTTAAAAATAAAGTAAAACAATGATTTTTGCCACCTGAAACCTGCTTTGCAGACTCACGTGTAAATAGGATGGTGGGGATGAGGCAGGTAAATGGGAGAAAGAAAACAACTCCACTTCAAAAAATTTTTTCCTGTTGAAATTAATAAACATGATACTAGTAACAGATAATATGAAAGCCCCGACACTGCCCAGTTCCTGAGGCTAAACAGCAATTTGGATTGGCTGTTTAATCTGAAGTTTACTTTAGGAGTTCTTGCCAGGGTATTCTTTTTTTTTCCTAGGATAAGTGTACTTCATTTCTTTTTAACTTTAAACTTTTAATTTTGTGTTGGCATTAACAATGTTGTGGTAGTTTCGAGTGAAGAGTGAAGGGACTCAGCAACACATATACATGTACCCATTCTCCCCCAAATCCCTATCTCTTTCAGTCTGACACATAACAGTGAGCAGAGTTCTATGTGCTATACAACAGGCCTTTGTTGGCTATCCATTTTCAATGTAGCAGTGTGTTCATGACTTAATAAAGAGATCTTCCAAATGTATTGCTTTACTGGATTCCATGCAGTCCTGCTTTACTGGATTCCATGATGTCTCGATCTATTACATCCCATGGGGTTGTCTCTAGTCAACATCAAGGTCAGGAAAACCGGTCCTCTTCGCCTGGTTCCTGCACTGTTGCTGGTTCTTGACTCACCTTCCATTTGCTCACGTGACTTCCACAACTCAGTTCACCTCTGCACCTTACCTGTCCTTCCAGGCTATACCTTTGAGGCCTCTGGCTTTTCTTCCCTGAACCCCAGTGGCTCTTTATGTTTGTAGCTTATGTGACTTGCACAACTATTATGGAGCTGCAGAGTTGTGGTCATGTGGTCCATCAGAGCTCCTAAAGGCTGGAGGTGACACGCTGATGCCCCAGTCATCAGTGTGAGTCTGAATGATGATGAGTATCTGATGTAACCTCTGACCTCCAGTTTTCTTATTTCTCAAGTGGAGCACACAACTGCTGTATTAAATGGGGAAACGCATGTGAAACCCTCAATATTTAGCTAAAAGGTCTTCTCAAAACACTTTCATGATTTTTTTGGGTAGGCCATCCTCTGGGTGCTCCCACTGGTACCCAACTCTGTAATGACGTGACTATATTCTAGTTCAGTTTATTATGTATATGCTTCTACTAGTTAATGTGATAGTGTCTCAAAGGTAAGGATTTGCCTTATTTACATCTGAACTGTCTCCAAGGGAGGGAAATGCCTAGGAGTAAACACTTGATAGGGCTTCCCTGGTGGCTCAGACAGTAACGATTCTGCCTGCAATTTGGGCAACGCGGGTTCCATCCCCAGGTCAGGAAAATCCCCTGGAGAAGGAAATGGCAACCCGCTCCAGTATTCTTGCCTGGAGAATTGCATGGACAGAGGAGCCAGGCAGGCTACAGTTCCTGGGGTCACAAAGAGTCAGACATGACCAAGCAACCAACACTAACTAAAACACTTGATAATTTACTAAGTAACTTAGATACTTGATAAATGAATAAATGTTCATTGTACACTATAAAGCGTCACTTAAACATAAGGTGTTACTAAATTCAAATATAAGCCACACCTGGAAGACCCCTTACCTTGACATATCTTTATTGTATAGATGAGGGAACAGAAATACAAAGAGATGAAATGCTTCTACTATATACCGTAGTTACATGATGTATTTGAAACTAGATCTGGGTCTCTTGACTCTTAATTCAGAATTCTGTCTCTTTATTTGTATATATTTATTTACCGTATAATCTTCTTAAACATAATAATCATGTAATCTAATACTGTAGAACTTGTTGTCATTTCAAACTAAATGTTTGAAAATAGCAATGATGATGCTGGTTATAATTATTTTGATGAAAATTTGTTTTGGATGATAATATATTGGGTCTCTCACTTTATTTTCACTATCTACCTAAACTACAATATCCTTGTAAACCATTGCAATACAATTGTTGGATTAAAAAACAATGTAAGATTTTCTTTTGGAAAAACAGGCAAAATTATTAAGCAAGTTTCAAACTTGTATTGCTGTGGTTCACTGTGTTTTGTTTTAAATAAATGTCTATATTGTTTTATAAAGTGATACATGCACTTTGTTTTATGGAGCGGTAGTTGACTGGACAATCAGATCCCGGAGAAATTACAGCAAAGTGATTTTTAATCCTTTGAAAAACTTAGTGGAAAATAAGCGGACATCTCCAAAAAAAAAAATGGAATGAAAAACAAAATTAAAATGATAAAAAACCCTAACCAGTGGCAATTAAATAAACATAAAATCAAGATTTGTTCTAGAAGTAAATGCTTGCATCAGCTGTTAGAAAAAGTGTTCTCTGGAATCACAGCAAAGTGGGAGGCAAGGAGATGGAATAAACTTGAAACTCTCACATTAACTCTTAAAGCAGAACCCTTCAAGGGGTCTAATGTGACCCCAAGTTGCTAGCACTTATTGATTCCCAGAAGAGGCAAATGCAAATTTCTAGAAGAAATAAACTTCAATTTAGGCCTCAGGTTTTCACGAGTTACATGCAATAAAATATGAATGCAAAATCTTACCACTGGTGAAAAGTCCCCAGAACCAGCTATCAACAAGCTCCTAAAGACTTTAGATATTGGAATGACCAATGCAGAATGGGAAAGTAGGAAATGATTATGGAAATAAAAGAATTAAAGACAATTTTAAAAAGCAGAGATGATATATCATGTTCTAAAAATCCTAAAAAAGAACTAAGTGGATTTTTTAGAACTGAAAATTTTCACTATTGAGATTAAAAACCCAGTAGAAGGTTTAAACAGACACAAATAATGCAGAGAATTATTGAATTGAAAGTTGGACGTGAAGAATACCACACCAATCAAAGAAATTTTGAATATGAAAAAGTTAAAGAAATATAAGGTAGAATAAGGTCAAATGTAGCTTCAGAGGAAAGGAGAGAGCCAATGGAGAAGAGGTATTATTTGGGGAAATAATGGATGAATATTTTCCAGGAGTGATGAAAGGGAGGAATCCACTGATAAAGAAGTACAATGTAAACAAACGGTATGAATTGAAAAAGAAATCTATGCCAGATATACTTGAATAAAACTAAAAATCCTCAAAGGAAAACAAAATTCAAAAGCCAGCCTGAGAGAAAAGAGAAATAACTTCCATATGCAAGAACAGAATGAAAAGACATTTCTCAATAACAACAAAGGAGATCAGAAAATTTTAGAATATTATCTTCAAATTTCAGAAATAAAATCATTGCCCAAACTAGAATTATGAACCCCAAACTAAATTTCAAGAAAAAAGGAAAAATGCAGAACCATTTTAATTGAACAAAAGAGGGAATCTGTCACCAGCTGACCAACAATGAAGTGAATTTAAAACGTGTTAGAGGAGGGGCTTCCCAGGTGGAGCCAGTGGTAAAGAACCCACCTCCCCATGCAGGAGACATAAGAGATTCAGGTTTGATCCTGGGTCAGGAAGATCCCTTGGAGAAGGGCATGTGACCCACCCCAGGAATCTTGCCTGGGGAACCGCATGGACACATCAGAGGAGGAGAGGACACAGTCCCAGAAGGAAAACAAGAAGAAGCCATGACCAGGGAAATAGATAAAATTAATGTTTAATAGTAGATTTCAAAAAAAAAAAGCAATTTCAAAAAACATCTTTATTACAGAAGCTAGACTTAGAAGTAATTGTTCTCCCTACTGTATGTTCTAGATATGTGCGGTAGAAGAAGGCATTGTGAGAAGTCACTTTTGTGAGTCAGTCCTGTAAGATTTAACATGCACATAGATTCTTGTAACCACAACTAAGGAGAGAATAAGCAACCTCTCAAGCCCCGCCATCAGTTCTCTCGCATTATCTCTTTGCAGTCAGTCCATCCTGCCAGCCCCGAGTCCTGGCACAATCCACTACTCGTACTCAGCCTTCCCTAGTTTGAGCAGTAGTTCTATCTATGTGTGTGTGTGTGCTGGTGTGTCTCCTGTATGTTATGTGTCACATGGGTAGTCTGTATCTCCATCACCACAGTCAGGATACTGACCTGCTCTGTAACTACAAGGATGCTTTTGTAACCACACCTCCATTTCTCCTAATCCCTGGCAGCTACTAACCTGATCTCCTTTCTGGAGCATTGTCATTTCAAAAACACTATAAATGGAGTTATGCCTTGTGAGACTGGCTTTTTTTCACTGAGTATAATTCGTTTGAGGTTCATCTAAGTCATGTGTATCAATATTTCTTTCTATTATTGTTGCTGAGACAGTTTGTCTAACTGATCATCTTCTGAATGACATCTGGGTTATTGTTAGTTTTTAGCTGTCTCTAATAAAGCAGCTAGCAACAGTCACGTGTAGGTTCTTGGGTGAACGTACGTTTTCATTTTGCTGCAATAAATTCCCGAGTGTGTAATTGCTGGCTTGTGTAGTAATTTTACTTTTAAAAGGAAACTGACAAACTGTATTTCTACAGGGGCTATACCATTTTACATACCTCCAGCAATGCATGAATGGTCCAAAGTCTATGCATCCTTGCCAGCATTTGCTAATGTTACAGTTTTTTTTTTTTATTTTATCCATTCTGATAGGTGTATAGTGATATCTTGTGGTTTTAATCTGCATTTCCCTAATGGCTAATGATAGTTGAACATCTTTTCCTGTGTTTATTTGCCATCTGCATACCGTCTTCCATATAATGAAGGTATTTGTGCATTTTCTAATAGGAATTTTTTTGAATATTGAATTTTAAGAGTTCTTTAATATATTCTAGTTACAAATACTTTGTGAGATATGTACTTTCCACCAGTGTCTAGCTGCTGTTTCATCCTCCTCTTACGAGGTCTCTCAAGACTGATTTTATCCAGGGAGGAAGGACTCTATTTAGACCTCCTTATATCGTGAGTCTGCAGGCTGGAGAACACGGAGCTGGGTCACCTCTTTCTCTTGTCTGGAAGGCTCCTAAGATGCCTGCTCCTCTCTTGTCCTGCCAGCTCTCAGGTCCCCAGTCAGACTGTTTTGCCTTTTCCCCTCTAGAACTTTCCTTTGCTTGTCTCTTGCATTATTTCCAGGCTTTATAATTTTGTTATTGGCTTTTAGTTCAACTCTACTGTGATCAGAATCTGTGTCTTTGTATCACGACATAAGTCATATTGAGTTAGTATCCATCCTACTGTTCTTAACTTGATATCTCTGGAAAGATCCTATTTTCAAATAAGACCACATTCACAGCTACCAGAGGATAGGACTTTGGTATGTCTCGGGAGTAGGGGACAAAATTAAACCCACAGAAGTGGTCTTTTAGAAATTTAAAATTTAACATGACCAGCTGAAATTCTGATATTCCCAACTGAAAATATCCACCACAAACTTTCTCTTCTTACATGATATCAAACTTACCTACCAGTTTCCCAGGTCAAAAATCTGGGAATCATTTCCGAGTCCTCTCTTTTTCTCACATAGCATAGCCGATGTCTAATAAATCTTATCTCACCACTTCTTCCACTGTTGCTACCTTGCTTCAAGGCATCATATTTATAATTGTTTCTCAATGTTACTTGGTGTCCTGTACTATAATTTATATCATTACTATTCTCATGGTTAATCTTCTCTCCAATTTGACTGTTATAAACAGCATTGCAATGATCATTCTCATACAAACATCTTTCCATTTTTAAGCAATTGTTTCTTCCAAGTAAAATTCTAGAAGTTGCAGAGTCAAGGTAATTACATTTTACATTTTGTTTTCTCTCACTCAACTGCTTTTCAAGAAAGTTATATGAACTGGTCCCTTTAAAATCACCAGTAACTCTCTACTAAGACAACTATTTTTACTTATGGTGAAATATGGGTATTGGCTCTTGAGAAAAATCAAGCCGTTTGCTTCTTTAAATTAATTATTATGTATGCCCACGAGGCACCAGGCACTATTGTAAACCCAGGTTTCTGCCCTCCTGGAGCTTACATTTTGATTGGGAAGACAGACTGTAAATAATAAACAGAGTAAACAAATGAATTATATAGTATACTAGGTAGTGATATTCACTGTGGGTGTCAGCCACGTCTAGAAAATAACTTTACAACAATGCCTGGATTAGTGTTTGATGAATAACTAGGCACTAGAGTCTAGCCAAGTTGTCACCTGGACCCAACCATCACATTCACCTCTGGGCTGTCTAGACATTTGTGTTGGAAGAATCCCCATCATTTTCCTTGCATTGCCTTAGGGAAAGGACTAGGGACAAAAAGGGGCCTTGAACATATTATTTACTGTGAGATATTTAATCAGAAATCTGTCTCTGATCCAAAGGGCCTCATGTGTGAATTTAGGATAAAATTATTTAAAATGAATATTAAAAACCCCCAAAGTAATCTAATAACAAAACCATAAATTTTAAGAGAAAGTTTTACTAGTTTAATTAAGTGTTACAATTTTTGAGAATACCTTCCAAAACATGCACCAAGAATTTATGGCTATAACTCAGCTGAAAGTCTCAACATCTGTTGACTGGATAAAATTTGTCTGTACTCAGTATATTGTTAATACAAAAATTATACTGTATAGTCTTTATTATCTAGCTATGGAAAGAGTCAAATTAACCATAGGATATACTTTGATTCTTTCATTCATGTTTTTTCTTTTATCAACTTATTTTGAGGGTTCTTTTTATTGAGTTCCTATTATTATTATTAAATTCCTCTTTAATGGGAAGCCCAAGCCATGTCTTGGTTTTTTTCCCCAAGTGGGTTCTTCCTATAGGTCTTATCTGTTTGTTTTTTTTTAAATTTCACTAACTAATTATTGTCATTAACATATTTGTATTTTATTTTGGCTTAAATGGCCCTTTTATTGTGGCTTTGGGATGTAGCAATGAACATGGCAGATAGGATCTTGCACTTATGAGCTTTAAATTCTTGTCTTGAGAGACAGATGGTCAACCTAACAATCCATTCATTAAAAAATGCCTTGTACAGATCCCCAGCCTGGAGCTCATCCCAAGTACAGCAAACTGATCTTGAGACAAACTTGCTGTGGAAGATGGAAGGCCTAGAAGTCCTTTCTGCTCATGCTAAAATCCCATCATTGTAAAAGGGACCTTTCTCTTGAGGTGTTTTCTCCCCTGGGCTCCAAAATCACTGTGGACAGTGACTGCAGCTATGAAATTAAAAGACATTTGCTCCCTGGAAGGAAGCTATGACAAACCTAGACAGCGTATTAAAACCCAAAGGCATCACTTTGCTGACAAAGGTCCAAATAGTCAAAGCTATGGTTTTTCCAGTAGTCATGTACAGATGTGAGAGCTGGATCATAAAGAAGGCTGAGCACTGAAGAATCGATGCTTTCGAATTGTTGTGTTGGAGAAGACTCTTGAGAGTCCCTTGAATAGCAAGAAGATCAAACCAGTCAATCCTAAAGGAAATCAGTGCTGAATATTCTTTGGAGGGACTGATGCTGAAGCTTCAGTGCTTTGGCCACCTGATGTGATGAGTTGATTCATTGGAAAAGACCCTGATGCTGGGAAAGATTGAGGACAGGAGGAGAAGGAGGTGACAGAGGATGAGATGGTTGGATGGCATCATCGACCCAAAGAACATGAGTTTGAGCAAATTCCAGGAAATAGTGAAGGACTGGGAAGTCTGGCATGCTGCAGTCCATGGGGTCACAAAGGGTTGGAAACAACTGAGTGACTGAACAGCAAAGTAACTGAATGTGCATAGTTGTGTGTGTTCAGTCATGTCCTGCTCTTTGCGACCCCATGGGCTGTAGCCCACCTGGCTCCTATGTCCGTAGAATTTTCCAGGCAAGAATATTTGAGTGGGTTGCTATCTCCAACCTTCTGAAAACTATAGGACACTGTGGGAAAATTTAGAATTTGATCAGTTCATATTCTGAGTTCTGTTCTTTGGAGACAGGGACAACAACCCTACTGATTTGAATTTTCTACTTATTATCTACCAATATCCCACTGGTTTGAATTATTGCCAGTGGCAAATTTTGCACTAGTTTTTAATTTTCTGTATCAATGTGCTCTTATTATTTGATTTGAATATGTGCGTTTTGCCCATTTGTATCTATTTTTCTTAGATGTTGTGCGAGTAATGTTTTATGGTTAGGCTTTCTTCTGTCCTCTTTACCTGACAATCTGGCTCTTAATTTAAAATAGTTACCTTACCGTTCCTGAAACAAAATTCCTTGATATTTGTTAATGAGCGATCATTTTTTGCTTTCCTGCAGTGTCCATGGGCGTTCAAACAGATGATCCTATTCGTCAGCTTCACACCACCATATCTGTAGGCACCAGATGAGTATCTGAAATCAATAGGGAGGGAATTGTGGTAATTAAATTATAGCACTTACATATAATTACACTTATGTAAAAAATATCCACCCCGACTCAGAGCTGCTCTTGAATATGATAGACATAAATCTTTGACGATCATCTTCTTGGGGCAGGGGAGGGGCAAGAGTGTTAATCTTTAAAATTATGCCGGGAAAAATGAGGCTCTTGGAACTCTTTCACTTCAGAGAAATCATTTGACTCAACGTCTAGCTTTAAACAGGTTCATTTCAGTAATTTTTACCTTTGAAAATTAATTTTGATGCAATTCATTCTTGCAAAGCTTTATGAAGAGGACACTGATGTCCTGGGCTGTTTTGCTTGAGGACCAAGGTAAGCAAGACCTTTGGGGGCGGAAAGGTGGGTTATGTCCCCTGGTATCATCAGTTATACACATCATGGGCAGCTAGGAAGCACTTAATCAATAACCGGATGCTTGTTGCAATAAGTTGATTAATTAATTGACATAAAAAAGTCCTGCTTTCTAAGCATTCAGTAGTATGGCCTCAATGATGAGTTTGTGTTAGACCAGATCCATTTGCAAGAGTTTGCTTTTACCACCGAAGATATGGAGGAACCCCAAGCCTGCAAGGGTCTGCAGGAAGTCAGGCTTGAAGATCTGGCTGGGAACCCCAGCAGCAAGTCCCAGGTTGGAGAGACGGACTTTGAAGAGCTGCCCAGGGAAGAAGGACCTTGGGGACACCAAGAGTTGGGAGCAGATCGAGTATAAAAGGCTTCATAACTTTATAGAACTTTACCCTTGAGTTACAGAGGAAAACTCTCTAAAAGTCCATCCCTGTTCAATGCTAGTTCACTTGTCTAAATTTATATAAGTTCTAGTAGTCATGTACGGATATGAGGGTCAGACCGTGAAGAAGGCTGAGCACCGAAAAATTGATGTTTTCAAACTGTGGTGCTAGAGAAGACTCTTGAGAGTCCCTTGGACTGCAGGGAGATCAAATTAGTCAATCCTGAAGGAAATCAACCCTGAATACTCATTGGAAGGACTGATGCTTAAGCTCCAACACTTTGGCCACCTGATGTGAAGAGCTGACTCACTGGAAAAGACCCTGATGCTGGGAAAGACCGAGGAGGGGAGGAGAAGGGGACAACAGAGGATGAGATGGTTGGATGGCATCAATGACTCAATGGGCTTGAACTTGAACAAACTCTGGGAGATAGTGGAGGACAGAGGAGCCTGGTGTGCTGCAATCCATGAGGTCGCAAAGAGATGGACATGACTTAGCGACTGAACAACAATAGCAGCAGCAAGTTCAGTTGAAAGTGAATGCAGATTAGGCCACGTGAACAGCCTTCCTGTGGTCACTGCACAGATGGTGCCCACGGGTCCTACTGCACTGAGTGAGGCGGCCTGGGTCTGCAGGGTGCACCTGGCCCATCCCCACTGAGGGCTCCTTCTCTGCATGTTGTCTCATCACAGCTGCAAGGGTGACTAATGGGGAGGGATGGAAGGAACAGAGAGAAACGCTCACTCTGAGCCCCGAGGACTGAGACGTCCCTGACGTGTCTTTCCAGATAACTGGTGCTCTGTCCACAGGAAAACTGAGGTCAGTTATTGTGGGTTGCCTCAAACAGATAAACGGAGCACAAAGGCTCTGATGTGGGAGTTTTCTGATACATATGAGGACCTCCAGCTGTCAGCTGGACTTGTCTGATGAGGTGGGCTGCCTTTGAAGGCATGAGTTCCTATAACATGCATGGCACAGAGTGAACAGAAGGGGCTTTTGTTGTTGTTCAGTTGCTGAGTCATGTCCAGCTCTTTGCAAACCCGTGGATTATAGCTCACCAGGCTCTTCTGTCCATGGGATTCTCTAGGCAAGAATACTGGAGTGGGTTGCCATGTCCTCTTCCAGGGGATCTTCCCAACCCAGGGATCAAATCCATGTTTCTTACATCTCCTGCACTGGGCAGCAAGATCTTTACCACTAGCGACACTTGGAAAGCCAGATAATGGTATGTATCCCTGAAATAATCAATTTCCTACCAGCTTTGGCCAGATAGAATACAAAATCATTGAGAGACCAAAGCTGGCACTGCTGTTGATGTGGGCCAGCTATCGATCTGAACGGAGGAAAAATACCCACTGATAAAACACCAGCCTCTACCAACCCAAAGCAGTGCAAATGGAAGATGCTTGACTACTAACCCTTCAAAATGCCATGACTTAAGTAGCACAAATTATGCTGTTTCTTCTGGAAATACTGGGGAACTAGTCTCCATTTCCCTTTAGGAGTCATAAAAAAGTGCATTTGTCTTGCAACTGGATAGTATGAGTTTAGGTACATGTTCTATGAAGATATGGTTTGAGGTTTTAAGTTTCACTTTTCACTTTCATGCATTGGAGAAGGAAATGGCAACCCACTCCAGTGTTCTTGCCTGGAAAATCCATTGGACAGAGGAGCCTGGTGGGCTGCCGTCTATGGGGTCACACAGAGTTGGACACAACTGAAGCGACTTAGCAGCTATAAAGCAAGAATAATCTAATCTTATCTATGACAAGGGGGAAAAAAGAGAACAGGTACAAAAAAGTGCTTTAAAATATAAATTGGTAAATTAGTGAAATGGATATATAAAGTAGAATACCAATGTGAAGTAATTAGTATAGTTATCATAATATGATCATGGCAATTCCAGTTAATCTTCCTTTAACATGGAAAATTTAGTTGGTCATAAATTATAAACACACTCAAGAGATATATACTAGAAAGGTAAAGGGCATATATTTAAAAATATAAATAATAAATAGCCATGAAGACACAGTGTTACTTTAACAGCTTCCTTCCCACAGTTATAAATGTGTTATAGATAATGACGATGTCAACACGAGGCCCCCAAATTTGCAGCTTTCGATTATGTACATGTTTGACCTTATGCATAAAAAGCTTGAATTTTTTTTATTTCTTGTCTTTGAAGACACATTTTACTGTAGATTGTTGTTGCTGAAATGAATGAGAAGTGGTATTTGCAGCTTTGTGACCACCATGACTTTTTGGAGGAAAGTTGTACAAAACCATCAAGTCATCACTTAGCTAGAATTTCACATTTTCAGACGCTGCTGGTGTGGTAAGGAAAAGGGAAGGTATGGGAGATGGAGATTTAATAAAAACTAAACTTTTTTCATGTGTGTCACCTGTGTTCATTCCTGGACCTGCATTGCTAGACGTGAGAAGAGTGTTCTCCTGACCTAGGGACAAAGGACAGGAGATGCAATGGCCAGATACTTGCAACCTCTGCTGGTTTCTCACCTTCCAAGATGTGGAAGGTATTAGAATGAGTTCTGTGACGACCACAGTCCTTATTTGTTTCTTCCTGTCTGTAAGCAGTCCTGCTTTAATGTGGTGATAACGTAACCACATGGGTGTCTGGAGACTGACCCCAATGCCAAAACCCTGTTTCATTTTCTTCTACCGTAGAAATCCTGGCTCACTTTCTGGGTTGTTATTAATCATGCTCATTTTTAAAGATAATTTAGTTTTAATACATTGTCAGTGCAATTCTCTCGGGTGCATCAAAAGTGATCTATCTTGTGCACATCTGCTTAGCTCCATTTCCTGACTCTGGAGCAACTCTAACATTTCTGTTTTTAGCCGAGGTAAGTAACCAAAAGGAAAGATGTGTAAAGTACACCCTGGTTGGCGGTGCAACTTCTAAATGTCATTGGGGTCGCTGCTTAAAAATGTGCCAGAGAGTAATGGCTCCATATTATAAGCATGAGGACTCTCCCGTTGGCGTCTTATTTAGTTTTTACCTGGCTCATGCTGCCAGAGTTGAGGCTCCCTCCTCCATGGAGGGGGATGGACATTTCAGGGAACCAAATAGCCTCTTTGAGAGACTCATAAAGCTACAACTGTAAAAGAGTCTGCTATTTAAGGCACTTAACGGGTCGCCCACCACCTTGCTATTTGCTTAGGTGTGTGGAATAAAATTTATTGTGTCTAGAAAGTACCATTAATGCCTCGATATTGGACTGAGCCTCATGAAATTGCTTTCGTTTGTAAGTAAAAATGTGATCCAATATTAGCCATTTTGTACGGTCCAGCCTAATACTTGGGAATATTTTTATTCCTCCCTACTTGGCAACTCTTTCATAGAACTGGAAAATAATGCTTGTCAGCAGAAAGAATATTAATGTTCTGGCTTGCCTATGTATTTGTAGAATGGCACATTCTCTTTAAGAGGTTCTAGCTAGAAGCTACTGCTCTAAGATGTGTCCAGAGTAGCTAGATTGGTTCATGAGTAATTTTTAGTAACTAAAGGAACACTGGGGCTTCGCAGGTGGTGCTAGTGATAAAGAACTTGCCTGCCAATGCAGGAGATGTAAGAGATGCAGGTTCAATCCCTGGGACAGGAAGATCCCCTGGAGGAGGAAATGGCAACACACTCCAGTATTCTTTCCTGGGGAATCTCAAGGACAGAGGAGCCTATGGCTACCATCCATAGGGTGACAAAGAGTCAGACACGACTGAAGCAACTTTAGCACACATCCTTGCAAAATAACATTTTCCCCCTCACAAATTAGGAGTTTCAATAAAGTCTGGGAAGTAAATTATTCTATTTGTTCCATTCTAAGATTTGTCAATCAAATATAGGCTTTTCTGTGGATATAAGGAAATAATTAATTTGAAGAGGAAAACTGAACAAAACCACATCAAATATATGTATCAATTACAGGACGCATCTCAGTTTTGGAACTCTTAACTGATTCAGTGAGGCAGTTGGGTAAGAAACTTTGTACCAAGAGAATCTCATTCATCTTGTTTGTATTGGAGAATATTAGGGATTTGGGGTGGGGAGGATAGTCCAAATTACTGTTATAAATATGTGTACAATGGGTTCAAAGACATAAGGACATTTGGAATAAAAGTTAAGGTCAAAGAACAGTATTGGATGGTGTTTTGGTACTTAGGAATATTTCACACTTACCTACCTAAGACACTTTTTTTCCTGACAATGAAACATAGGTCTCCTTGTCAGAAACCATATTAATTTAAACTAAAAGGAGCTACCTTGAAGGATGAAGAGGTAGGTCTGCAAAGTGTGTGTGTTTTGAAAAAAAAAAAAAAAAGATGTATCGAAAAGCAGAAAATAAGCATGTTGCAGAAGAAGCTGGCTGAGATTGGCAAAGGCACTTTAAATGTTTCTAAATTATGCACACAGTATGAGGCTGAAGCCAAGCCCCTCCAGAAATAACCAGCAAATAATTGAAATAAAGATGGACATTGTCGGCTGGCTTCTCCATGCCCATGTTTCACACATGAGACAAAGCAACGTTTACCTTTAACTAAGGTCCAGCTGGGGTTTCCCTGGTGGCTTGGTGGTGAAGAACTCACCTGCCAATTCAGGAGACCCAAGTGTGATCCCTGGTTGGGAAGATCTCCTGTAGTAGGAAATGGCAATCCAGACACCAGTGTTCTTGCCTGGGAAATCCCATGGACAGAGGAGCCTGGCGGACTGCAATCCATGGGGTTGCAAAGAATCAGACATGACTTAGTGACTGAGCACAAAAGGTCCAATTACACGAAGCCATGATTGATTCTAACACCAGAAGTGGTTCTCCGTGATGATATTTCTTGCATGTAAAGCAATTTTATTAGAAATAAATTATTTGGTTTATTTAGTTAAGCTCTGTCCTTTTCAGATTTAACATATGCACAGTAAGATAGTTTTGGTGTGAGATATGGTTGTGTGTAAAGTCTCAATGAGCCTCTATGATGAAGAAAGTTAGGAAATTGTTCTCCTCCGCTGGCATCACCCAACACCTAGCAACTGCCACTCAGGAGTTGAGAAGCAGGTCAAGGCTTGTTTCATCCAACAGTTTGGCTCTCTTGAATAGATGACCGGAAACCTGACCTATTCAGTTACATCCACTTCTAATTTGCACCCACTCCCTATTTTCTCACCCACTCCTCATTTTCCCTATCTCTGAATTCAAGAAAGACGTCCTCATGACCTAGCACCTCTCTTCCCAGAGACAAGAGATGTCTTCCTTTATCCCATGGCACTTCTATGTTTTGGCCATAATATTACCTTGGAATCCTCACAGTTCTTAAATTGACACTCCACACAATAAATCTTGCCCTGATGTTATATAGGAGAATCTTTGTGAACACTTTGTGAAGTTTCAGAGACAGGGAAGCACGCCATTCTCATAAAATGATCATTTGGATTTATTTTTGAAGCAATCTTCAAAAATAAATTTTGAAGCAAGTAATACGTGTTACTTGCAATCTGTTTACAATGCATTAAAATATTTATTTAAAAGGTTTTCTGTGAGCCAATGGCCCTCTTTCTTAGGATCGTCTGCGCTTAGGGGGAAAATGTCTGCAGCTGCGGCAGGCATTGTCGCTAGTGGTTGATTATGTAGATCCCCATAAACTATGTTTATAAATTATATTTATTGTGTTATAATTAGTAGCACTAACAGTGCATAATATCAATAAGGTCATTAAATATGTAAATAATAAATAACAGCAATACTAATGCCACCAAGGAGCAGGGCTCAATGGCATCGTGTATATTCAGTCAGTTCAGGACCACATTTCTCATCATTTCATCAAGAAGACATGGAACAGAGCCAGCTGTTGGTTTCATGAACACACAGCCAAGTGCCAAAGATGAACACGCCCTTGAGAACAGTAGACTGTTTTCCTGAGAAATGGAGAAATGTTGCAGAGTGTGTCCTATTCCACAAACCAGTGGATTTCCAGATGTGTGAAAAGTGGATGCAGGGCAGGATGGGTAGGACCTTTCAAGCTTTTCATCTAAAAATGGTGTCTGTTAAAATTTCCCAACACAGCTGATTCCTTCTTCTCACTAAATGCCTATGGAGACTCAAATGTGCCACAAAAATAAGGACCTCTAGACAATTTATAGACTGAATCTTGGAAAACTTTTCTACTGGCTCCCTTCCAGGGAAATTTGATTAAGGAACACAGCCGAGTGACTCTGGGAGTCTCGGGTGGGCACATTCACCAACATCCAGGCTGAGAACAAGAATCCACGCTGGAGCAACAGTGGAACTTAGAGCAGGCCTGCAGGGCCCACTCCTCTGACTGGTGATAAAGCCTTAAAAGTACATCTGCAAGAGATGAGAAATGGCATGTCCTGACTAGGAAGAGAAAGAGCAGAATGCTCAAACAGATTTCCAGCCAGAAATAAGATGGGCTTCCTTGGTGACTGAAATGGTAAAGAATCCACCTACAATGTGGGAGACCAAGGTTCAATCCCTGGGTTAGGAAGACACCCTGGAGGAGGGCATGGCAACCCATTCCAGTATTCTTGCCTGGAGAATCCCATGGACAGAGGAGCCTGGTGGGCTACAGTCCATAGGGTCACAAAGAGTCAGACAAGACTGAGTAACTAAGCATAGCACAGGAAATAAGATTAAATTTTTGAAAACTTTTTGGTATCTTTTCAGTGGTATAGTCATGAAATAGGAGTGGAACATCCAAACTGGACGCTTTAGCACAACAGGGCTTGAGGAAATGGGAGGTAAGTAAGGATGGAAGAATTACAAGGGGCCCAAAGGTCTCCTTTAGGAAATAGCAAATGTCAGAAAATTGAATTATTAATATGGAGAATAATTTACAGAAGCTGTCCAAGAGGAGAAAACAGAGAAAAAGAAAAAAGCTTTAAGAGATGGCAAAGTGTGAGATGTGATAAGATGCCCAACCTAAAATCATCATTTTTTTAAGAAAAACAAAAGAAAATAAATGGAGGAGGATATCTATCAAAGGCATAGCTGATGAAACATATCTGGAATGAAATAAGGCCTGGTTGTGTACGTCAGTAGATCCTAACTGTATAAAAGATCTTACATAAAGGGTCCTTTCTCTTTTCTCCTCTTAAATATGAGCCAAGAAGAAGTAGAAATTTAAAGAAATTGCTCAAAATAAAAAAACGAAGACCAAAATGAACAACAGGTTAAAACTATTGGAGGAAAAAGAGATTAAGATTGAAGAAAATTTTAAAAAAGAAATTACTGATATTCTCAGAGAGATAAAAGAACCTATTCTTTTCATGAAACAAGAGCAGGGTGCAATGGACACAGAACATTCTATATGGAAAATTCAGTTCTACTGAGCAGAATTGAAAATTCTCTTCATTAAACTATTAACCAAGTGTGAAATAAGAATAAAAACATTTTAAATCATGAAATATCTCAAAAGTAGCACAATGACTACAAAGGACTCAAGATACATCAGGCCATTTCAGTAAAATAATAATAATGTTAAAAAGTACAAATATTAATTTGTAAGATGTGAACTAAAAATAGCATAAACAAACCATGCACTCAATATATAGTCTAAATTTAGCATATAATGTATCAAAACCAGTTGAAAATTCTGCAAAAATAAAAGAGAAAGAGTTAAGAATCATCTCCCATATAGATATATGTATATATATATTCACATATATATATATATATATATATATATATAGACTCAGGAAGTCTAAATGAAACTTTGAAAATTAAAATTTTGCATTATGTTTTTTATAATAATCATTTTAACCAAGTAGGACTTAATCAAACAATATAAAAAACATTAATTATTGGAAATGTGTTAATATAATGATCAGATCAGCAGGCAATTAAAAATTCCATGGAGTCCCACTAACTATTGTTGACAAAGTTCTTGTGTAATGGAAACTCTGGTCCACACTGCCAAACCCTAGGATACTATGGAAAAGGAATAACCTGATTTCCTTCCATGATGGCTTTCCAGGATGCCCAGGGAGCAGGGGCCTCAGCAGCTGCAGTTTCCTGTGGATCTAGATTTTCAGAGCCTTCGTACAGCATGAAGCAGGTTGCATTAGAAAGCGGAAAGACAGCTCCCTTTAAAGAAAATTGTTTTCAATTTAATTTTATATTGGAGTATAGTTGATTTTATATTGGAGTATAGTTGATTTTGGGCTTCCCAGGTGGTAAAGGACCCACCTGCCAATGCAGGAGGCATAAGAGACATGGGTTCAGTCCCTGGATCTAGAAAATGCCCTGGAGAAGGAAATGGCAACCCACACCAGTTTTCTTGCCTAGAGAATCTGGCAAGGAGCCAGATTCTGGACAGAGGAGCCTGGCGGGTTACAGTCCCTGGGGCCTCAAAGAGTCGGACATGACTGAGAGACACAGCATGCACACATAGTTGATTTACAAATGTGTGTGCTAGCTTCCTGTGTACAGCAAAGTGATTCGGTTATGCATATCCAGTTAGGCATATACATGTATCTATTCTTTTCCAAATTTTTTCCCATTCAGGCTACTACAGGATATTGAGCAGTGTTCCCTGTGCTGTACTCAACTACACACGCTTCTGCTTTAAAACTGGCATTTGTACTGCCTCAAAAGAAAAATTCTATTGGGCCAAAACTTAGAAGCAGCCAAGATGGCCTTCAGTAGGTGAATAGATGGCGATATCCTACACAATAGCACACTATTGCCTTGTGCTGTGTGGCAGAGTATGCCACGGCATTGTGCTGTGTCATGTTGCTATTGTGGTATATTTTTAAGCTCTTATAAAATTGGATATTGTTCCATTCTGGTTGTGTTTTATATTATTCTCACTTGGACACTCTGTTCAGTTTACAGAGGCACTATCTTTGTGCTTTGTTTTCACTCGTGTGTCTTTGCTCATTTTGCTTTAACAAATATTAAAGCAAAAAGGTCCAGGTGTACCCAAAAAATGTTACAGGCGTTGACTTAGAGCCCTGATGAAAAGGGCATGGTCACTCCCCGCTGGGGCAGTCGCTGTGCCAGCACCCTGGTCCAGCGGGCTGAAGTCAACACTTATTTTCTAAGAAACTTCCAATGTGTTTTATTTCTTGCCTATCAAAAAACACTTTGATTCTTACTTTAAAGGCCAGATACAAGGCCACTTGTTTTAGGGCCACAAAGACAGAAACGTTTTTGTTCTAATTTTTAATATCTTTATGACAAAGTTTCTAAGCTATTAAAAATCAACTCTTGAAATTTTCAAAAATTTTATTTCTGTTAAAACTTTGGAGCCAGTGGTTGAAGAAGCCATTATAATTAGATCTTTTCTGTTCTGCAGAAAGTCCTTTCTAATTCACAAGCATTGACAACGTAAGTTCACAACAAATCAAATGCTTTTATAGTTGGAAAATGTTGTCAGTTAAGATGGAGAGGTGACTACTCTGTGTTGGATGATCTGTGAAATGTTTCAGCCCGTGTATTCTGGATATTTATTTCTGAGACTATACTAAACACTCATCAGTTGAAAATAACCTGCTCGTCAACAGGCATGAGAACTCGCTACACCCAAGGGATGTGTGAGCCTGTCGCTTGGGGGTCCAGGGTGTCAGCCAACTTCCCTGAAACTGCGGGCGTGGGAGGTCAGTCCTCAGTCCTGCCACCGTCACCTAAAAGCGTGAACTTCCTCCCCCCATCCTGCTCCTGGCAGCAGTTTGCACAGGGCAGGTACTGCCTCTGTTCATTTCAGTCATTAGACATCGCCTGCTTCCACAGGGAAACAAACATTAAGCGCACTGAAGCTGTCTGAACCGTCCAAGAAGGTCAAAGTTGGGGTAATTACAGTTATCCGACTGGTGTTCAGACGTTCTCGCATTCCCAGCTGAATCCATAACTAACTCTCTGTGATGGAAATATCGTACATTATTCTTGCGTTTGCCAGCTTGCAGTGTCATTCCAGATGGCAAATACAAAAATAGCCTGAAAAATTTCCTCCCGAAATGCACTCTTTTAAAGTGTTCTGTTAGCCCGCTAACAGATCCTCCAAGATGGTCCAACATTCCAGCTCTAATGAATCTAAGCAGTGTGCCCTCCTCCCCTTCAAACTTCCCCCCACCCAATATTAAAATGCTTCATTACGGCAAATTGCTGGTTGTTATTAATGTCATTACTGGTTGTTTGCAAAAGCACCCTCCCCCACCCCATAAGGAGATACCCAGTGTGTTTTTCCTGGAATCTGTGTTCATTATGGTAGGAGAGTCTCTAGAGCAATGGAGATGTAAAGGTCTCGGTGGTTAACACAAGAAGAGAACTGCTTAAATTTGATTACCTTGTTTAATGAAGTGTCACATTTATTTACAAGATGACATGATGAATCACATTACTGGTCCCGTAAATCAGCATATAAAAATGGACAAATGATTCCATAAAGTGATGCATTTATGAATTTGAGGTGGAGAGACTTGAACTCATTCTGATATTTCCCACATTAGAAAAAAAAAATGCTATTTTAAGATCAACACAGGAATTAAGCTTGATGATTGGCTCCTTGAAAACTTCCATGTTCTTCTATCGCCAGGGGCCTTGAATTCCATCTTGGCCTCCATCGGCATCTTGCAGTGACTGGGAACTCTGCTTCCAGCCAGCCTCCCCCACACCAGCAGCTGAAAACACAGCTCCGTCCTTGCACATGCAAGCCCAGCCCTCGGGCGCCCGCTGCTTGCTGCTTCCGCAGGGAAGGCAGGGAGTCACCGTGATGTTTGACAACTGAACAGAACTGCCAGGGGCACCGGCTACTCTTGTCGCAGGTTTGTTTTTTTTTTTATTCAGCCGGGTGGAAGAGTATGAGCAACCCCTCAGATTACAGGGCAAATGCCCATGTCTGCTTGGAGCGAATTCAAATCTGTATTCACCATGGGCTGCACCAGGGGAAAAGCAAAGGCTTGGATGTGTAGAAAGAAGGAACGAGAAGTCGAACGATGAGAACGAGGCTGGGTGATGCTGCCTCTTATCGCGAGTGACGGACAGGAGCGCTCGTCTTCTGCCCCTCCTCTTCCAGACTCAAGCTGAGCCGCAGCTCAGGGGTCACAGAGGGAAGTCCGGGCCAGCAGGGTCTCCTGGGTCAGGACTGCCCCAGCAGCCGCGTTACTCGGCCCCGCGATTCCTGAAGCTCACTCTTCAGGGATGGACTGGGGTGAGTGACGGGGACTGAGAATTCTCCAGTGGACCCAGGCTGGTAGGATCAAGGTGACAAGGTCCACGCTAGCCACCCCCTCTTCCCCCTGGCTGATAGCATGTGATTCACAGAGCGGGACCTTTTCCTTCCCAAGGTGAAAGAAATGCTGCCCAGAGATGAAAGAAGGAACATGGGAATCACTATTTGGGTTATCACTATTTGCCACAACCCACATGAGCAGGAAGTGTTTGGTGGTTTTTTGGTGTGATTTAAAAAAAAAAATTTATTGGAGTATAGTTGCTTGACCACATTGTCTTAGTTTCTACTGTACAGCAAAGTGAATCAGCTATACCTATAAATATATTCCCCCTTTGCTGGTGCTTTTCAAAGTTCGTTTTCTCCGTGTAAACTAGACTTATATTCACCAGGTAGAATGAAATGCATTTCAAGTTTGGGTTAGGGGCCTTGGTTTCATCAACCAGCTCTACCATTCACAACTATTTGATCTGGACTGATGACTAGTCTTCTTATCTATAGATGAGGGATATTGATACTAAACTTCCCAAGGTCAATATGAAATTTAAATGAGATTAGAAACTCCCAGGAGGACTGATATAGCCAGTTACTGGAGAAATGGCCATTTCTTCCCTCCCTGCTTCTCTCTCTCTGCTTTCCCTTCTACCAGAATCTACACAGTTGTCTTTTCTTTTTATCACACATAGACACACATTCATACAGCCTATATTTTTTATGTGTAGTGTTACACACACAGTGAAAATTATTCTTTGTGAATTCTAATTAGGTATACTTTTAGTATTTTTTGAGTGTGGCCTGTAGGAAAAGAGGGGGTACTTGAATTTAAGCCTCTAGGAAGATAGTTTGCAGAGCTCTTAACTTTGGTGGCAAAAGGTAAATATAAGCCTACAGATTCTGTCTTTCTGGATTTTCTCACCAAGCAAACAGATAACCTAAACCTTGGTTCCCTGGGGACTGGATGGGGGGAAGGGGGGGAAGGAAAAATCTGAAGTCATTATGGTCTTTTAAATAGGGTCAAAACCTACATGTTAAGCAGGGATTTGGGCATAAATTTGGTGGCGTGAACCCATGGGAAAATTCAGTGTGAACAGATTTTAGGTTGAAAATCTGGTTATCTTGGATATCTGAATGATAACAATAGTAAGAGAGGCTCAGGTTCATTTTCAGACTCTGGGGACCCTGGCCCACACTGAAGCTCGCAATGAAGTCGGACCACCGGGCAGCACTTGCCCCGGGGGCATCACCACCTGTTCACTCCTGGATCTCTGCTCTGGAGCCAAGCCTTTGCAGAAGTTCATCACCGCATCCACCAGGGAACTTGTTTTTGAAATAACAGGAAGCCTTGGTTTTTCTTTGATAGCTTTTAAGTAGCTACATGCCGAGGTCTATACTGTGTAATCAAAAAACTAGGAAAATGTTCCCCCCAACTTATAAACCACTCCTCAGTCTTGTGCCTAAGAGGATCGAGTTGACTCCGGCTGGAAGGAACTTACTGGGCCGGGACTGGAGGAGTCCTGGGAACCCGCGACCAGCAGAGTTGTCTATCTGGCCAGACATCCACTCCCTCCCTAAACGCCTGCCAGCCGGAGCTCCCAGGACTTACACGCAGACCCGTGACCACCACGTGTGGCCTTCCCAGCCGTGCCAGGCGGTGGGCGGGGGTGCTGGAGCGCATCCCTGTGTGTGCAAAGTGCCAGGTGTGAGTGGCGGCAGAGAGAGCCCCGGGTCTGAACCTGAGCTTGCCAGCCACATCTGCACGTCGCAGCCTTGAGTGACAGGTGTACATGGACGCTGCATTGGCTGCCAATATGTTATGAGACCATGGTAACAATCGCTCATCTCCAGGGAGCGGTGCTGTCTCGTTCTTCAGTATCAGACATGAAAGAAATAATTTCAGGTGCCAGAAAAGGATCTCTGATAACAGAAAACATTTCAGCTTTCATGCACTGGAGTCGCCCCGAAGCAACAGCTCTGATAGATATGGTTTTCTTCAGTCTCTTTCTTCATGTTTGCAATTAATCCATGATTATCTGCAATACTTTGGCCGATGGGGTGCTGGTGGAAAAGAATTGGTTTGTTTCTTTAAAAAACAGTGTCTTCTTATCTACTTGAATATTCTATATACACACATAATAGTGTCTTCTTATTTACCTGAATATCCTATGTACAAACATAACTGTGTGTTCTTATTTACTTGAATAGCCTATATACAAACATTTGCACAGTGCCTTACCATTTCCTTTCACACAGAGAACCTGCTTTTAGTTCACTTAATCCTTACAACAAACATGTGAGGTGAGGATCAGAAGATTATCTCTGCTCTGTAATGAATAACATTAAGTTCCATTCAAGGGGGCTGCTGAACACACAACTATCCCTTGAAACTTTCTTGACACTATTTTGATGAAATTCTCCTGCCACCAAACCTGTCGATTGAAACCACTAAAGAGATGGGAGGCTAGCTGGAAATGACCGAGGTGTCTGAAGCTGCTTCCTGCGTTTTGATGAAGTTCTGTCCACGGAAATAAGGACGGTGGTGGAAAGTGGAGTTCACCTCCCACTCTGTTCTCCTCCAAGTTTTCTCTTTCTCTTGGAATCTGCTTTGTATCTAAGAATCCATGGCAAACAGAAAGCAAAGTTACACAAATGAAGCATCAGTTTTGGGTCACAGTTCCCCACTTGGTAGGGTTTGAAATGTATAAATATTCTAAATGCATAAGTATGCTTATTTATATATACGTCATGGGCTGCCTGCCAATGCAGAAACCGCAGGAAACATGAGTTCGATCTCTGGGTCAGGAGGATCCCCTAGAGGAGGTAATGGCAACCCACTCCAGTATTCTTGCCTTCTATGGTCAGAGAAGCTTGGCAGGCTACAGTCCAGGGGATCACAAAGAATTGGACACGACTGAGCAGCCAAGTATGTACATACGTTATACCTTCATTTTACCATGCCCTTGTCTTCCTTAATTAAAATTAAAAGCCTCAAACTGTGGTTGTGAAGAAACTCAGAGTCATCACCCAGGAGCACCTTGGACTCCAGAGACCCTGGGTCTGTCGCTACCCAGTGATCAGGTCGGTGATCAGGCCACTTCCTGGAAGCAGCAGGTAGCTCAGAGTCCCGTCAGCTTCTGCATCCTCAGGCCTGTGATGACAGCTCTCCTCCACTACCCCTCGAGATCGCAGGAGCTTGCGATCCAGCAGAGAAAGTTGCTGTGTGACCCGCAGGTCCGCACACTGGTGGACCGACTGCTGGGCCTTCCTGGGAAGAGGCAGCCAGAAGACAGGAAGCGGGGGTGCAGTTATCTCAGGCGCCCGGGGAGCTGTCATGACGGCACCTGGACAGTGGACAGGAAAGAGGGAAGTGGACTGGAGTTCGGAAGGGCAAGGGAGGAGTCCAGATGAACTCAGCCACTCCCCTCTTAACGGCCGAACTTCATTCTAAACAGGAGCGTGGGCCTGTAACAAGTTTACAATTCTGGGATTCTTACTTTGACGATTTATCAGCGGAAAAGTGGGGAAACAGTGTGTGATGAGTGGGGGTGAATACTACCCGCCACTGCCTGCACCCACAGGCACAGAGGCCTGCGAAGCTGAGCGCACAAAACTGGTAATACATCAGGGTGCTCCTTGCAAGGCGTGTAACGATCTGTTTCATTAGGGCCACAGAGGAATGAGCTTAGCTGGCTCCTGAGAGAATGTCTTTAAGATTTGCTCCTAGCAGGGTGAGGCCTGGCTGGTGAGACTGCACCTGGAGTGGGGGGCAGGGGGTCACATTGAGTAGCCTCCCGCCGGCCCAAGAAGACAGGGGCTCTTCCTTCCATGTGCAACGTTTTGTTGAGCTTGTTATACTGCATTTATCCCAAGATCAATTCCAATTAGGCCTCGTGGCCGGCACTTCCGCGGGTGTAATGATCAGCCAGAGCTGGGCGGTTTTCACATCATGGGAGACAGGACGGGACAGGGCCGGTGTCGAGGACAAGGTCTAGGTCCCGTCGGGGTGGCCCCACAGCTGGTCTCTCAGGAAGACGAGGTGCCTTTGCAGGGGTCCTGGAGCGGCCACGCCCTCCGGCCCCTGCCCCCCTCTTTCCTGCTTCTCCCTCCAGGCCGCTAAAGTGAGAACCAGGTACCCTCTTTTCTTCCTTCCTTTCTGCCTCCTCCTCATTCCTTCCTGGGACTCTCACAATTACCTTTTCTTTCCATTTTTAGCCAACTTTCATTCAGTCTTATCATTATTGGAGGGAGGAAGGACTTAGAACATTAATGATTAATTAATACAAATTACATAAAACTTAATTATCAGCACAATTATTAATGTTTCAGATCAGTTTTGCTTGGAAAAACCTTATGGTAGGGGTTCAGTATGGGATGGTGATGAAGAGCCATCTGTTGGCGAGCAGCCAGCTCCAGGACCTACTGTGTGACCAGGAGAAGCTGTCCTAGCTCCTCCGCTTGCAAGCTGGGGACAACGGTAGTGCTCCCCTCGTGGGGCTGGTGGGCGGCTCAAAGCCACACCCACCAGGGCACTCGCAACACGCCCAGGGTGCTGGGAGGGCTCCATGGATGCTTGCTCCCATTATGTCATATGCAGACCCTTACAATCATTGCCCCTCCTAGAATGAGCAGCAGAAGCAGAGTGGACCAGACCCAGGTCAAGACTCAGACGAAGCCCCACCCCATCTAAAGCTGGAGTCCACACCTTACAGATTTTGTATATTGTGTGAGCAGACTGTGTATAGACTGAAAAGGTGATTATACCAAGGAAACACCTCCCGTGGAGGGGAAACATTTCTAATTCCTAAATGGTACACTCTCCACAGTTTTAGATTTTTGCAACTTGACATCATGCTCCCTTCAGGTTGAGTAATATGGCACAAATCCAGTTTTGCACACTCGGCTGCTTTTATTTAATTAAAAGGAACAGAAACCATAAAGTGAAAGTGATCCTTTCTTTCTTTCTTTATTTCCTCTCACTGGAAACTTCCTCTCGCCAAGGTCCACTTGGGAAATTTCCATTAAGGAATTTTTTATGAAGTTACGAGAGACAAATTAGGTGATTTGACTACGTTAATACTGTGACCACCGCTTTGAAGATCACAACGCATGGCAGAAGTGATATGTGCTGTTTGCCTTGTGGGGGATGCAAAACTTCATTAGCTGAGATTTTGTAAAGCGCTTACAGATCCTTCATCAAGAGGCCTTTCTGAAAGGACGGGCATCGCGATAGGAACCCTTGACTGCTGATAGACATGGATATTGAAACCACACTCTGGGTTAGTTTGTGCAGTGACACCACACCCCATAATATTTAAGAGAAGGGCAAATGAGCACGTGCTGTGAACGTGAGTAGCATCACTGAGGGACCATTTGCAAACCTAGACTTGTTACCTCAGAGTAGCTCATTCAGACACAAATAGCACTGGACTGATTTTCAAGGTCAAGAATACTGCTCATTCGTTCATATTTGCCAGCGTGGCCACCCTGATCATTGCCGGCCACGGAGGGGCTTTCTCCTTTCTGAGAACCAGAAGCAGTAAGGCAGTCTCTTGGTTAGGACTCCTTACCTCCATGTGTGTCTCCCTCCTGGTTCACAATCACCCTGCCGCTACACACACATTTACTGTTTCACGGACACTGGGACCCACCGTGCTTAGAAGGGAGATTATTTCAGGAGAATGCTTTCCTCCAGGATGTGTTAAATGAACAAGATTTTCTCCCCACACTGGGGTTGCTTAAAAATCCTAGCCTGGTATGTCTCCTTTATCTAAGTAGTGACCCTCCACGGTCAGCAGCTCTGGAGTGGACTGGCAGCTGATGACCTCCAGGCCAGGGGAATGGACCCCTCTGCCCTCCTCATCTAGCAGAGCATGGAAGTGGCAGTCCATATAAACACATGGGCCACACCCCCAGGTACCGGGGTGAGATGGAGTGCCTGGTGGGAGCCCAGCCTAAGGTTTCTATGGCAACCATGGGAACCATCAGAATAGGAAGGCCTCAGCACCCAGTTACTTCCATCTCAGAGCCTCCACATTGCCAAAAATTACAGTCTTGAGATGGAGGAAGAGGCACCGCATGCTGTCGGGTGGGGACCATGAACCAGAGACCAGGTCAGAAGAGGATGCGGAAAAATCGTCACAATGTGTCATCTGCTGACCTGCCATGGGTGTCTGTAAAACAGCTGGACAGAGGATCAAATGACCTGAACACCCTAAAACATTCCAATTTAACTCATGAGAGAATCCAAATGCAAACCAGCCATCTCCCCTGCTGCATGCTAAGAGCTCATGTGTAGGTCACAAACTGCTTTGGAGGCTGTGTTGATGTGAGTCTCCCTTTTTCTTATCTTGGGGCTGTTGGTTTTCAGATCCCGCCCCCGACCCTTGTGGAAGATGCATCTTCTATTCCCACTTTATTCTGGCAGCTGGACACCTCTCGGACACAGCCGGGTCCTGGTGCACTTGATTGGGTGACTCAAGGCAACACAAGGGCCATGGCAAAAGCTGCAGAGACAGTCTTCAAATCTATGAACAAAAGGCTGCAGGGCTTTCCCATTCTCACCTCCATTCTTCCTCTCCCCTTATCGTCCATCGACCCAGGGGGCTGAGGGGGTGCTTTCTGTGTTTCCTTCCCACTTCCCTCCTTTTCTCCACCCTGAGTATCCACACGCCTCCCTCCTGTCCAGTTTTATGTCACTGTCTCCCAGCTAACCAAGCAGCGATGCTTTTAAGGATGTGCTGATTTATGGAAGGAAATAAAAACAATCCAAAGGATAATAACAAACAGATTGGAGAGATGAAGGAATTATTAAAGACCAAGCGCACCCAGGGTTCTGCGCCATTATACACGCATCGCTCCCCCGTCTGAAAGTCACAAATGTTGGGGGGCTCTTCTGCTTTCTTCTTCCCTCCCTCCTCTTTTTTTTTCTTTATTGTTTTTCAAAACCAAGATGGAAAGAAAGTAATGCACAAAACAGAGCTTCGATGTATAGGTTTGTTCATGTTTTAGAGGAGGGAAAAAAGCAACAAAAAACCCAGGGCATTGTGCGCTCGAGGAGGGCTCGGCGGTGGATCGGTGCGGGTTTATTATTCTGAGCAGCACTCCATCAAATGTGGCCCTACGAACAGACAGAATGCTGGGGAATCGTCCCGGGGGCTCTTTTTCTGTGTGTGAGTGGTATCCATCTGTCAGCTGTCAGTGCCGGCGAGAGATATACAGGGCTGTCACCTCTCGTCAGCTAGCGTTTGTGAAGTCTTTTGCAGCTGCTACACAACACAGACTGTCCTTATTGAAGGCCAGCGAGGAGTTGGAGACGATCGTGCTGGCCGGGGTGAGAGGCGGGAAAGAGATGTCGGGCTGCACTGGGCCAACAACATCAACTCATCCAAGACACAAGTGCAAGCTGCGTTTGTTTCCCTGAAATTAACAACAACACAAAAGGGGGTCACATTAAAAGAAAGCCTCACGTCTCAGGGGGTCATGGGGCTCTACTTTGTCCCCAGGGGTCCTAGGCAGGTTGGGGCTCTTAGGGCCTGTGAAACCCGTAACAGCGAACAAAATGCATACCTCAGAAAATGAATACATTCAACATAGAGATGGGGGATACACATTTTTCAAATCAGTGGGATATAAGTTTTTTATGGTTCCCCTAAATAAATTGAATTACTGCAAAGATTATGCACATGCTTAAAAGTTTGCATAATGGAATGTACGTTTAATATGTGTTTGTAAAGCAAAAATGAGCATGGTGAGCCACGGACATGCCCACACTCTAATAATGCAGATGTTAAAAACTGGGTTAATTTTGATATGGAAACACTCTATTAATCATTAGTCTGGTTTTCCACTGGACATTTCAATATGTTTATTTATAGGGTGACTTCCGCTTAATTGAATTATTTTAAACGGATGGTGGTTCTGGTGTTGCGGTCCTTCATCTGCAGGAAGTTCTTTGTCCAACACCTGCCTTTAAAAGCAAAGCTGCCTTTACAGACCCTTAATGCACTCCCTGATATGCGGCTACAAATGAAATGGGGAATTTCAATGCACTCTCTTGTTTGATGCTCATTTTAAGATATTGCAAAATTTAATTATATTTTGGTTTTCTGTGGGTTTGGCAGCACTCAACTTTGAAAAAAAAAAAAGAAATCCAATATGCTTAAATTCTTATTTAAAAAAAGAAAAAGGGAAAGGATTTATTGGAAAAATGAAGAATTAATTAATTGATAGGATAGAAGAGTCACTGAAACAGTGAAAAGAAGAAATGCAAATAGTCGGAGCTCGGAGTATTTTGTAAAATCCTAGTGATGCCGATTCCCTGTTTACAGGAGAGAAAAGTAAGCCTGTAGCCAGTGAAATACGTGTCATTAAGCATATTGGCTCAAAACCTGGGGTTAAAACCTGGGATGCAAAGGTTATATTCTTACCATGTCAAAACGCACTCTTCCTGTATCAGCTGGCCGAGGGTGTGATTGAGGCGTGAGAGGAGCAATTGATGGATCACGCCTACTAAGGTCTTGGGTATGCTTCTAGGGAAACCAGCAAGGTAAAATTAAATTCAGAGTCTCTGCCTTCAAAGAGGCCATAATCAAGTTGTGAAGCCCACATAAATATGGAAAAGTTGACTAAACCAAGTACTTACAGAAGTGTTCATGTATAGGCTGAGGGAGGTGATACAGTGCGAGTTTCGCTTTATCTGAATGTATCCGAGGCAACAGTCGTTGCTGTTGAAGAGGGAGGTCTATCCCTTCAGATGGAAGGTGCAAAGAAGTGCTGCAGCTGGCGGGAAAGGGAGGGCGAGGAGGAAGAAAGAGGATAGGATGGCATTTCAGCGTCTCTTTGCTCCCTCTGGCTGCAGTAGCAAATGACTATAAGATGACAGGCTTAAGAAACCACGAATTTATTTTCACACAGCTCTGGGGGCCAGAAGTTCTAGAATCAATGCACCTTCGAGGCTGGTTCCTTCCAGAAGTTTCTAGGGGAGGACCTTCTGCTTGCCTTTTCCAGCTTCTGTAGGCCGCCTGCTTGCTTTGGCTCCCGGCCCCTTCCTCCCAGCGCAGGCCGGCAGCTCAGCATCAGTCAATCTCTCTCTTATCTCGGCTTTGGCCTGTACAGCTCCTCCCTCAGCTTCCGCTCTCATCCCCACTTCTCTGACTCTGACCCTCCTACCTCCTCCTTATGAAGACCCTTCTGATTAAATCATGACCACTTGGATTGTTCAGGATAATCTTCCCATCTCAAGGCCCTTAATTCCTCACATCAGCAACGTCCTTTCTGCCATGTGAAGTGAGATACAGATTTCAAGGATAAGGACGTGGTGGTCTTTGCAGGGGACCAGCCAGCCACAGGCAGCAAATGCAATGCAGTAAAGCTTGGGGACTGTAGGCCATACAGCGCAGTTGTGGACTCCTGGTTGGAAGCGGTTTGCCTGGAGCTAATGGGTAGGAAGAAAAGTGAGTTCAGACAAACACTGAAGAACACTGGGACCAAACTACAGAGATTGTTGGGTTCCAGACACAGAATGTGGAGACTGTTGGGAGGTGGATACCAGTCCAGCATGATGAGATGCTTTCTAATAAAGGAAACAAGGCAGGGATGGGAAGGAAGGAATGAGCTCTCTGAGGCCAGAGATGTAGAGACAAACTTGGATGCCAGGACTGGACAGAGTTTTAAGATACTCCCAGTTCTGAGAATCTAATGTCCTGTTTTCACAAAATTGACTGCAAAGAGTAGGCTGGACTCAGAAGCAGGTGTTTACAGGACTGGGAGAAATCTGCTGCTCTCTACCTTAAACTCTTCAGAATGCTAAAATACATCATGAACAGTAACGTTGTACGTATTCACATTGCGGCTAAAGAATGAAAAACCAGATTTTTTTTTTCTTTTTAAGATTTAGAAGGGCCTGAGCACCGTTTGAAGCAGGCTGAGAACTCTGGGTCTTCTCACTGTCAGCGAGCCTCAAACGAGGAGGATGCCACCGTCAGTTCAAACTTCTGGTGTCTCGGCTGTTACTCTGACCAGTTTTTCAAACTCAAAATGAGTCAAGAAAGAGAATTCAGAGAGAGGAATGCAGGCACCTGAGGGACCATCCACATCCTGTGCGTGCTGTCGGTGAGGACTTCTGAACAGAGCTGTAAGCAGTGTCAGCCCCTGTTTTGCAGTCTGTGTTGCAGGAACGCATGAAAGCCTTGCTCTGCAGGAGTAAATCGTTCAGAGTGACCCTTGAAGATGCACAACTCTGTGGCCTCCATTCACAAAGGAAAATTGACGGGATGACAACAGATTGCCTTGTAAAAGTTATTCTATCCTGGAGGGGGGCAAAAGAAATGGGCTTTGGTGGAGGTGGGGAGGAGTGGGGAGAGATGAAAGTACCAGTTATCATGATTAGGACACCCAGGAGGCGAGGGGATCTTTATAAACTTAGTTATTCTCCAGGATAGAAAGCGACAAGCCTGAAGTAAATTGGATCTAGAGAAGGCTGTTTCACCAGGTAGAGAAGAGAGCATTCTGTGGACCAGAGAAGCAAAGAGTTATGGCTTCTCTGTTGCCATTAGAAGTCACCAGATCATATAGTGTTTAAACGACTCATCACCACTTAACTCTGTTTTTCTTTTCCTTTCTTCCCTTCCCTCCATCCTTCTTCTTTTCTCCCTGCCCTTTACAGTGCAGCTTCCTGGAGCCAGACGTGCCCCTTAGATCACATCTCTTCTTGTGTCTCTGACGCTTATGCGTCCAACTTGCTAAGATTCAAGATGGATGCAATAAACAGTAGGAGGTGGGTATAGGAACACATGGGAGCCATCAGACGGCCCCCACAGGCAGGGGACTGTATTCTAAAACTTTTGAGTTTTGTGTCATTGATGTGCACACAATATCTAGATTCACTGGCATCTCAACACTTAAAATACAGTGTGTGGAAAATATAAGGCACTCAACGCTTTTGGCTTACAATAGAACCAAATTTTAAAATTAGCAGAATATATAGAGTGAAGTAAGTCTGAAAGAGAAAAACAAGTATATTAATTCTTATATGTAGCAGAAATAGAGGCACAGATGTAGAGAACAAACGTATGCATACGAAGGGAGGGAGGGTGGGATAAACCATGAGATTGGCACTGATATATATACACTACTATGTATAAAACATGACTAATCAGAACCTACTGTATAGTACAGGAAACTCTACTCAATGCTCTATGGTGACCTTAACGAGATATGCCTTCTTTTTGGATTTCCTTGGACTGAAGAGACTTAGCGCACACACAATATATATATGCATGCTAAGTCGCTTCAGTGGTGTCCGACTCTTCGTGACCCCATGGACGATAGCCCTGCGGGCTCTTCTCTCCATGCGATTCTCCGGGCAAGAATACTGGAGTGGGTGCCATTCCCTTCCCGCACAGCTGATTCACTTTGCTGTATAGCAGAAACTAACACAGTGTTATAAAGCAGTTATATTCCAATAAAAATTTAAAATAAAATTAGCAGGATGCATATTATGGGTATTCTTTGATTCTGAGGGACTTTTAAGCATGAGAGAATAGTCAGCAAGTTGAAAATCTTTAGCAGAAATAGTCATAAACTATGATGAGATGCAAGCTTGGTTTGAAAAGAAAAAGGCAACAGAATGTGTTTTGTGTATTGACATTTTTATTAACAAAATATAACTAAAGGAACAAAATTGACAGGGATAAAATTTTCCAACCAGCAGTGGTACAATTATAGCTTGGAGATCTTGTCAAACATCAGAAGACCATTAAGAAGCAATCCCAGTCATCACACACCAAAGAAAACAAATTCACAAAAAAATACCTTGTCAGGGTAAATTCCTTTCTGCTCCAGATACCAAGCATCTAACAATTTTCTCCCCAGGAGAGGTAATAAAGTGAATGCATTAGAATAATAATAATAATTCCTATGGTTGTAAATTATTTCAGCTTTTTCCCAATTTCTAAATTTCCAGTTTTTCCATAAGAAATCATAGGAGAGGATGCAAAGAAGTCCAGGTCAGGATTGACTGTTGCCTTTTCTGCTTCTCTTCTTCATGAGAATGTTTCTTTGGGGAGGGGAGGGCAGAAAAGAATTGCCTCGATTATTCTTGCTTACATTCTGTGGTTTATCTCAATCCACCCTCTCCCGGTCACAGTGCATCTGTGTGCGCATCTGTGTGTGTGTGTGTGTGTGTGTGTGTGTGTGCACGCGCGCGCACGTGTACATATCTGTCTGTTCATGAAGGGTAAGAATGGGAAGGTTTTTGATTAGGTTTCTATTATGGTTCCATCTTCTCAGGGTTGAAAAATGGAGAAATTTTATTATTAAGGCAATAGGAGCAATATTAAGAGAGAGAGTGAAGAAAGATGAGCATCACCAAGAATGCCAAAGTCACAGATCAAGAGGAAACTCAGAGGACCACCTAAGGGACCAGGACTGGTATCACGTCTGGTAGGGGGCAGAGGCCAAGGGCATCGGGCTGTCAGCTTCTACATGTCCTGTCTTAGCCTCACCTTCTCCTCTAGCGTTAAGATTCAATCACTCTAGTCTGCTTCTAAAACATATCCTACTTATTTCCACCCAGAATCTTTCCTTGGGCAGATTTGTTCTTTCTGGACCAGGAATAGGTCCTTCTTGCCTTTGACCTCTCAGCCTTCACTTAGGCTTCAGAAGGCTGTGTACCTTCTGCCATTCAGATCTCAGCCAATGTCAGCCCCCACGATGGGACTTCCACTTCTGTCTGAGATGGATTTATTTATAGAGACTGCATTTATCTTCCAACACAGAGCAAAACAATAACAATAAATTAGGGAATAGAAATATATATTTAAAACCATTTTAAATAAGCTGGCATCAGGCAACAAAGGACAGAGATTCTTGAGAGACAGAAAACAAATGAACTGTACTGTCTGCATCCACAGCTTACTGACTAGAGTTTCCAGACCATGGTGCGGAGAGGAGGAACCTAGGAAGAATCAGCAGATACCCTGAGTTGAGGAGATAAGGTGAGATTCAGGACAGAATAAAATAGGCCCGCAGAACCAAATTTCAGAGAAGAGGTCTGCAGATGCTCGCCCTCAGTATTATCAAGATGCTGATTAGGACATGCAAGTGAAGAGACGAGCTGAGCTTGAGAGAGAAACCATCAGCAAGTATTAAAGGGATGGTAAACTGAAGCTCAGCAAAAATTCAATAGGTTTGTGCTTTGAATAATATTATTAAGAAAATGAAGACAATTAACTGGACTGGAAGAAACTATTTGCAAACGCAAATCTGACAAGAGACTTGTATCCAGACTATACAAAACAAAAGCCGGGAAAAAAAATTCTCTGAAACAATGTGAAGGTAAGCAACTGAATCAAAAAAAAAAAAAAAGCAAATGCTTTCTGTAAACATTTTATTAAAGAAGACATATGAATGGCCAATAAATACAAGATCAACATTGCATTAGGGAAATGTGAATTAGAAATGCAATGTAATACCATTCCACACCCACTAGAATGGCTTTAGTGAGGAAAAAAAAAAGACATACAATAAAAATGTTGGCAAGGATAGGGAGAAACAGGAATCCTCATACATTTCTTGTGAGAAATACAGCTACATTGGAAAGCCATTTGGCAATTTCTCCAAACATTAAATATAAATTTGTGCTATGACTCAGCAATTCCATTCAAGTATCTATTCAAGAAACATGAAAACATACATCTACACAAAGACTTACACAGGCATGATCTTAGCAGTTATGAATAGGAAAATACCTTAGTCATTTCCTGGGGCGGGGAACAAGGATTAACAACAGCAAATGGCCAAGAAGAATCCTGTAAGTAAGATGAAAATATTCTACAACTGATTTATGAAAATGGTTTCACAACTTGGCATATTTACTAAAAATCATTAAGTTATACACTAGAAAAGAGGGAACTACATAACATGTTAAAAATATATGTTAGAGGGAACAGTATCATTACTCACACAGGACCAAGTAAAATGTCTTTTCCTACACTCTTTACCACTGAGCCACTAAATACATATGAAAGCACATCATCTCCTTAGGTCTGTACTAATAACTTTGGCTAAAGAAGCTACTTGATTGCTCTGCTAGTTTTAATTCCCTGCATAACATCTCCTTATACCTGATGTTTTGACATTACCTGATCATTGTGTGTCTTCCACTTTTAGAATCAAGATTCCGTGTGAGTAGAACATTCTCTGTCTTGTTCATCACTGCATCCTCAGAACAGTATCTGGAACCTTCTACAGTTCTGTAAATATTTTGCTGAATGGGTGAATGAAGAGGAACAAAGCATCAGGAAAAATAAGGACTGGGAGCAGAAGGTGGGAAGGAAGAGGAAAAGGCATGTTTTTAATGAACCACACTGAGGATGGGATGGGAGTGTGCCTTTCCAGAAGAAGAAGAGGCTGGCAGGAATGTCCTCCGGAAATTTCACCTAGTAAACACGGATCTTTGAAGCTGTCTGATCGTTTTTATAGCTGCCTTTATGATGCTTTGGCAAAGAGAGCTTCAGTACTGCTTTCCTACAGCAGTACCAATTCTGACAATGGCGTTCAGAACCGCAAAACCCGGGTCTCTATGGACCTGCTCCCCCACTGCAAGAAAGCCTACCTGCACGCTCTTTCGCATCTGGCACCTGCCTTTTCTTTGCTTCGAAGGAGCAATGATTTCATTGCACCACAGCTTCAACAACCACCATCTAGGAAATTTTTATCTGCATGGGATACAGGTGCTGTGGTGATAAACACATGAATAAAATTAAAATATTGCAAAGTGAATTAAGTCACGAGTAAATCTCTCAAGGGTTTATACAAATCTCATAAATAAGCAGGAGTTGAACAGAGGGCTGAGATTAATATATTTAAATTAACCTCAAACAGATACAACTCAGACTGTGTATAGGTAAGATAGTTCTGGATGACCTACTGTCAGAAAAGTGGAAAGAGGCAGGATGGGGGCAATTGCAGGGGTCAGTTGCTGTTGCTGCAAATCTTAGGGACTATTTGATTTTTTTCCTGTTTTATTGAGATATAATTGACATAAACTGTATAGTTTTTATTGTTGCAGCTTAATGATTTAACTGACATATACGGATACTTAGTGAAATGATTACCACAGAAAGTTTAGTTAACATGCATCACCTCATATAGATAAAAAAAAGAAATAAACAAAAAGAAATGATTTTTCCCTTGTGATGAGAACTCTTGGTATTTACTCTCTTAACAACTTTCCAATATACCATGTGTCACTTTAAAAATGTATTAAGTAAAAAATGAGATACTATTGTACCAAATAATAAAAGAAAATCTCAAAGCATGTGACCATTATAAGTTCCTTGATATATGTTTGCCCGGTGTTCAGGCACTCAGTCATTTTATACCCATAAAGACTGTTGTAATCACATTGACATGCATGGTGAGCATTATTAAATTTTTAGAATTTAATAGACAAAAAGCAGGAGTTCTAAAAATCCACATTTTTGAGATCTAGCAAAGACAAACAATCTTATATGTCCATTCACCAACCGATGTCTTTTCTTGGCTGTACCAGGCCTTAGCTGTGGCATGAAGAACATGGGATCTTAGTTCCATGACCAGGATCGAACCTGGGTCTCCTGCATTGGGAGCATAGAGTCCTAATCACTTGACCACCAGGGAAAGCCTATCAATTGATGACTTTTTCTATGAACTGTCTGTTCCACTCCTTTGACTACTACTCATTGACCAAAAAAAGTCTTTTTACATGTTAAGATGAATGGCTTGTTTGCCAGTATTTTCAGCAGGTACTTTTTTCAGCTTACATTTTCATACTTGAAGGGCTTACCTGGTGGCTCAGATGGCAAAGAATTTGCCTGCAATGCAGGAGACCAGGTTCGATCCCTGGGTTGGGAAGATCCCCTGGAGAAGGGAAATGGCAACCCACTCCAGTATTCTTGCCTGGAGAATCCCATGGACGGAGGAGCCTGGCGGGCTATAGTCCATGGGGTCGCAAAGAGTCGGACACAACTTAGTGATTAACACACTTTCATACTTGAAAACATTTTTAAGTGACCAAAACCTTTTTTGGGGTAGTTTCTTCACTTATGTGATGTGCTGTTTTGAGAGAGTAAATGAACATGCACTTCAAAACCAAAAGAAGCAGGAACAATTAAGCAGGCGGTTTCTGATGGTGTTCAAGTGGGATTCTGAAAAGGACTCTGGGTCGCTGCAAAGAGTGCTCTCAGGACATGCGACTCTAATGAAAGCAGGACAACATAGGCAGAGCTCAGAGTCACTGGGTCCAGTTACTGGAGTGAATCTTCCCAGCCAAACTACTAGGATTCAGAAACTAGAATAATGGTAATAACTCACTAATGCTGATTGAGCATTCATTAAATTCCAGGCAGTAATCCAAGAGATTTACATGCATTATCTCATCAGTATGGAAAGGACTGGAGCTCTGAGTCTGTACTCCAAGTACAGAGCTCCACAACTGATGTACCAGGAAAAGTGCTGGGAGGGATCAGGATGGGTTCAAGTCATGGTATACGACTTTGAAATAAAAGCACAAACTATTGATCATTCTCTTTGAGACAAAAATAATAATCTTTCAAGCAATGCAATCGAAATAAGGCATTATCTGTATTTTTCCATGACACCCCTTTCCAAAAGAAAAAAACAAACCCACGTTTTTGGAAGACATTGCTGTGAAATGGATGGAAGTCGGTGCAGTTCTGAGCTCTGTTGTCCTCTGTTGTGTATCTTTGTTTTCCTGTTTGGGATTTGTTTCCTCCTTCCCAAATCATAAACGTCACAGCCCCCTGCTTTGTGGACCCAGACTGAAACATAATGATGCTCCCTGGACTCTTTCTGGTCAATGAATGGTACATAAAGACCCTGACAGACAGAAAATACTGCCAGCGGTAGCACTGATTTTCTGTGGATAATTAATAAATTCAAGGTCACATTTAACACAGTGATGAAAAGATGAGGAACTGGGGAGAATACGCTTCTCTCTGTGAGTGTGTGCAGAGAGTCCAGGCAGCTCCTGGAGATGCCAGCAGGACCAGCCCCTCACATGGGCCGAGACTCGGGGCATCCCTGTATCCCCCCACACACCAGCTCTTCTGGGGCATTTCAAGGTGTCCTGCTCCTTCTCCTAAAGCCCCTGCCTCCTCTCTGCCCTTGCTTTCCCGTCTCTGACCTCGGGGTTCACCGTGGCCCCATTTGTTCACCTCGGGCCACAAGTCCTTCTCTCCCTAGTCCAGCAGCCGCTCAGCCCTTGCCGCTCCATCTCCAGCTCCCCGAGGGCCCTTCTGGTGGGCCAGGTCCTGTCCACTGTCAAGGGATAAGGGTGCAGTTGGTTATTCCAGCCACACATTTGCACTTCAGCAGGTGGGTTCAAAAGGTGGAACCCGCAAGCTCACCTCCATGGAGAAGGGACAACCTTTGCCTAACAACTGCACCTTCAAAGGGGGTCGTGCCCTCTCCATGGGCGTCTCACAGCCAATACAGAGCCGAGGGGGCAGAAGGCATGCCATGGCCCTGAAATGGGCCACCCCGGAGCTGCCAACAGAGATTGGACTCTGAAATGCGGGGACACCTCCTGCTCCCCTTTCAGCTAAAGAAGAAGACTGTCTGGAAGGGTGGGCTCAGAGGAGGAGCCTCACACCTCTTCACACAGCCCTCCTGAGGCTTGAGGGCTCCAGAGCCTGACGGAATTGGGTCATGGCTCGTATTAGTATTACTCAAGTTTTTAGACTAGAAAGCAATATATAGATATTAGTCTTTAGAAAATATTGCTACTATAGACAATGGCTTTATTTTAATATATAAATTATCAATGCCTTACATTAACATATATAACTATCATATTAAGTATAATCACTAAATTTAACACAACATTAATTAATAAAATAATTATATAGTAAGGACATGGTTGTTCATGTGATTTTAATGATTAAATTATTTCTTTGTATATAATTTTATGAGACAATTGATCGTATGCAATACACACTATTACATAATTAATTAATGCATTTGACATAATTAGTTACCCGTCTATATGATAAATCAGTGCACATTATTACAAAAATATCCACTTCTATAAACACAGATGCAGCTATAGGACTGATAAATTTTCTCTAAAATGATGCCTACCTCATGTAACTTCTTTTAAAGTCTTTATTGAACTTGTTACAATATTTCTTTCTGTTTCATGTTTTACTGTTCTGGCCTCCAGTATATGGGAACTTAGCTTCCTGACCAGGGATCAAACCCACATCCACTGCATTGGAAGGTGAAGTCTTAACCACTGGACCCCCAGGGAAAAGAGTCTCAGGTAACATTTTGATGAAGCATAACGATGTGAACCTGCTTTTGCTAGAACTCTTTGGCCACACATGATTCGATTACTTGGCCTTCTTGATTGATCACACTGCAGAAATGTCAGACAAGCTGACTGACTTGACTCCTAAAAATCAAATGGGGCTGTCGTATTGTTCAGAGGCGAGCCGGCTTCCAGGAGCAGCAGTGTTCTGACGCCTGGGGACAGCCGCTTTTCAGATGGCTTTGGGGCTGGGCCGCACCACCCGTGTGCAACTCTGTCAGGGACCGCAGCCCCTGGCTGGCCCTGCTTCAGGCGGCCAGCTGACCCTCTCTGCCACAGTCACGCAGCACAAATCACATGGAGGTTGTGAAGTCTAGTTAATATTTAAAACATTTTCATGCTTAGATAAAAGGGGATTCAAGTTGTCACCAATTAGTAGGAAAAGACTAATTATTATACAGACCTATGATCTTTTATAAGTAGAAACATTAAAGAAATCTAAGAGCAATCACTTTCCATGAAAGAGCAGATGGCCTGAATTAGACCCTAAAATATAGTAAGTGTGTGTCTCTGTACAGAGATAGACACATATCATAAAACAGCAAGCTTTCAAAGGGCTATTGGAAGGTGGGTGACAGAAAATCAGAAAAGAGAATTTTGTTCTATCTGGTACTATCTATGGGAATTTATCCAGGAAAAAAAAAACACTCTCTACTGTTTCAGGGGCTTCCCTGGGGGCTGAGCAGTAGAGAATCTGCCTACCAATGCAGGAGACATGGGTTCGATCTCCAGGTAGGGAAGATCCCCTGGAGAAGGAAATGGTAACCCACCCCAATATTCTTGCCTGGGAAATCCTATGGACAGAGGAGCCTTGCAGGCTATCGTCCACAGGGTCACAAAGAGTCAGACATGACTTAGTGACTAAACAACAATTGTTCCAGACTTTTAATGATTTGCAAACACACGGAAATTCTCATATTTCAACAAATTTCACAGTTTAGGCAACAATTACTGATGTCCTACTATGGGCCAGGGTCTCAAATAATACAATAAACAGCCTGCAGGGCTTGTTCTTGAAGAGCTCACATGCTAAGGGAAGAAGACAGCTGAGTACACTGAATGCACGCAGATGTCCTTGAAGCCTGATTTCTGTCTGGTCACACCACCGCCTCCAAAGCTCCTGGGAAGAAGTGGTTTGTTTTGTATCAGCTCCTGTGTTCGCCCCTCAGCCAGTCATGGCCCTCCCCAGGCATCCTAGCTGGGCTGAAGGCCACTGTTGCCTTGGCTACTGATCATCTCCTGAACCCCAGGACGGGCTCCACGCACCCACAGACACCCTGCAGAGGCTCGCATCAGTCAGCGTGGACCTTGGTCAACACCCTTGGAGTCACCGCCACATAGACAGGTCTCGGGTCCTTTGGCTGCCTGGGCCTCACCGCTTCGCATCGTGGGATGTCATCGACTTTGCTCCATGTTTGGGAAGTAACTAAAGGAACCGTCCAATGAGAAAAATGACAGACTAAGTGTGATGCTTCCCAAAGACCGAAGGAACGTTTTGCATGAAGTTCCAACCTTCACAGCCTCCCACACGTTTCCCCAAGAAAGAAATCAGAAGGACATTCACATCCTTCCTGAAAGTGAGGTCACTCCAAGTGTGGGTGGAGATGTTGTGGGGGGAGGCGCCTCCCTCCAAGAGAGCTGGATGCTGAGCCATCATTTAAGGCAGATCTCTGAGTCTCCAGGCCAGGGTCAAGTGGGAAGATTTCCCCCATCCTTTCTGGTCTTCTGATGGAAACCACTGGCCTAAGCACACACACGTGCATAGGCACACACATTTACATGCACACATGTGCACATGTAAACACACATATACATGTACATGTGTGCACACCTCTGACTTTCTTTACCTTCCGATCCTAAAGACGGTGTCGATAGCTGTTTTCCCAGCGTGAACTCCAAGACTGGATGAGTGAGGGGAATAGGTAAGTCTTCCAAACAAAGCAAGAACGAGGGACAACCATCACAGGACAGGACCCTGGCCTTTGGGGAGGGAACCTAACTGAACTGTTTTCAAAATAGATTGTTCTATTGAATGAAATAAGGTTTTTTTTTTTTTTTTTCAAATGTGGCTTGCAAATTAGTTAGGAACAATTTGTTTGACATTTATTCCACAATCTCAGGAGCCACAGAATATTTACAAGCAGATTCAGAAATTGGGGACCAAGGGTTTGGGGTAATAAAGAGCCTTTTCATTGAGCTTAAAATAATCTCTAGGTAAAGTGTGCTAAAATGATGAAACGATTGACTGTGGTGAGTGATAGTGAAACTCTTGCAAACCTGACGATCTTTTCTCAACTCAGCAGAAGACCTGGTGTCCTAACACTTTTATCCAGCAGCTACTAATATGTCATTATAAGATAACAACTGAGGTTGATTGTTTCATCAGGCATGAATTTCTGTGTGTGGAGGCAACTAACTGCATTTGTGTGATGGAGCCTGTATCACTCCTAACACAGTGAAGGCGCTGCTTGGTGGGAAATGGGTGCGGCTGGGCTGACTCCTTGAACCACACATTCATTTATTGAGCTTTTACTCAGCATTACTCTTCCACTAATTTGACTTTTCTCTATGAGAGCATCCCCATCTCTCTCTCTAGTCCAAGCCTGTTAACTCTCCCCTCAGTGGGTAGATGGCAGACGCTGTGTGTGAGGGGGTCCATTCAGGACGTCCAGCTGTGAGCACAGGTCTCTCCCACTCAGAGGAGAACTCCTCCACTTTCCTTTCATTTTCTTCTCTATTTTTATTCTTTTAGAGAATTTTGTCCAGTTACTTCTTTCTCCTCCTGACCTTCTGTGATAAATCCATCGATTACACATCTCAGTTTTAAGACAGTCAGTGGGATTTGTTCCTCCAAATTTTTTGGTTTAAACAAAAAAGAAAAGAAAATGAAAGAAAGTTCCATCAGAAATGGAAGGAAAGATGAGACCCCAAGCTCATAACCATTCCAGTTCCATGGGGGCTTGGTCAGTGACCTGAAAGGAACATTCTAGCAGTGAAAAGTGACTTTAGGCCACTTGAAAATAGAACCACAGAATAAATCTCATAGAAACAGGAAAAGTAGAGTTTTGATTCTTGAATACACTGTGGTTCTTGAAATATGAATAAAATTACTTCCTGCAAGAGCTCAAAAAAGGTATTAATCATTCCCTTTTCAGTCATGATATTGAGCAGGGTCCCCAGGGCCCCCCTACAGCTGGTCCCACTGGCTTGAATGATCTAAGCCAGCATAAATCCTGGCACACTTCCACCATGTTGAGTGGCATCTTGCTTGACACTGATGGTTAAACATACTGCAATCAGATGTAGAATTGCAGATGTCTTTGACTTGCTGGTGCTCCCTCCACTCCTCCTTCCTCACTCTCTTTCTTCTGTGCTTTCTGTTTCATTGTATGTTGCAGGTTTTCCCTGTAATCTTCACAACTCTAATTATCTTGGGGTCAAATGTTACAGAAACCAGGATCCTGAGTGTAGGTCAAAAAATAGTTGAAAAAGTCCAAGAAAGGTTCTTCAAGGAAAGTGGTGAGTCCAAGTCAACTTTGATCTCACCAGACTGTCTCTTCACCCCTGAGAGAAGAAAGGGGATACCTTGAATGACAAATACAGACCATGTGCCATCCTATGACATGACAAAGTCAACTTTGGACAGATCAAGTTGAAGTAGTCTGTGAATACGTAGAGCATCAATTCATTTGTCTCGCCTTTGCATTAGCATCCATGATGCACCTTCTGTGTGATTGGAGAAGGGAATGGCTACCCACTCCAGTATTCTTGCCTGGAGAATCCCATGGACAGAGGATCCTGGTGGGCTACAGTCCATGGGGTCACAAAGAGTCAGACACGACTGAGCGACTTTCACTTTCACTTTCTGTGTGATGGTCATTACGTTTGTGGGGCTACGTGAGAGAAAGAAGCTATGTATCACCACATACCTTCTAAGTATTTTAGTCATGTGGTAACAAGTTATGGGCCAAAATAACATTACACAGTAGCGTATTAATGTCCCCATAGAAGTGTGAGTGAAGCTCTTGAGCATTCTTAGGAGAAAAGGGTAGGATCTAACTAGAGAAATGTGAAGTCTTCCAGAAGGAATGGATTTTCCCCCAGAAGATAGTATTTCAAGAATTATTAAGGACTCAATAAGAGTTTGTTCCAAAGCCATGGAAATCCTGCCTATAAAGCCCATAAAGAAGTGAAGTTTCGGTATATCTGAGAAACATTCAGTCACCTCACTGAGATGTTGCAGGAGATAGTTCACGTATAGAATGATGATGAGAAGGACACAGATTCTGTCCACGGGGCATTCGAGGCTGATATCACACATGAGAAATAAAAATCAATGTTTAATACAGTGTTCAAAGTGCTATATTAGACGTACTCACAAAGGGTACAGAACAGTGGGTCAGAAAAAGCCATAAAGACCAATCATGAAAAATGCACATGATTTTTACCAACCCAGAAGTGGTTACAGGCAGAACAAGAGTTTATACAAAGATGCAGAGATGAGAAACATACATCCTGTTGAGCAAATTACAGGTTTTGTTGTCCAGAGCACCAAGGACAGAAGAGAGCCAGGAAGGCCCAGATGCCTGGGAGCCCAGGTAATCAGGTCAAGGTCAGACTAGGAAGGAGCTTTAACACCAAAAAAGAAAAAAAAGGAGAACTTGGATTTATTTACTAGGCCACAGAGCCTTCTAAGCAAGGAAAAGAAAGAATCACAGAAAAATTCATAAGCAAATACCTTTCTTCTTCAGCCAAAATGAAACATAGAACCTTTTTTTACTACTCTGATGGCTCAGATGGTAAAGAATCTGCCTGCAATGTGGGAGACCTGGGTTTGATCCCTAGGTTGGGAAGGTCCCCTGGAGAATGGAATGGCAACTCATTCCAGTATTCTTGCCTGAAAAACCCCATGGATGGAGGAGCCTGGTGGGCTACAGTCCATGGGGTAGCAAAGAGTTGGACACGACTGAGTGACTTGACTTTTACTTTCTTCACTTTCATGGTGACTGCAGCCATGAAATTAAAAGATACTTGCTCCTTGGAATGAAAGCTAAGACAAAAATAGACAGCATATTAAAAAGCAGAGACATGACTGCCAACAAAGGACCATATAGTCAAAGTTATGGTTTTTCCAGTAGTCATGTGTCGATATGAGAGTTGGACCATAAAGAAGGCTGAGTGCCAAACAATTGATGCTTTTGAACTGTGGTGTTAGAGAAGACTCTCGAGAGTCCGTTGGACTGCAAGGAGATCAAACCAGTCAATCCTAAAGGAAATGAATCCTGGATATTCATTGGAAAGACTGATGCTGAAGCTGAAGTTCCAATACTTTGGCCACCTGATGCAAAGAGCTGAATCATTGGAAAAGACCCTGTTGCTGGGAAAGATTGAAGGCAGGAGGAGAAGAGGATGAGATGGTTAGATAGAATCACCAACTCAATGGACATGACTTTGAGCAAATTCCAGGAGACAGTGGAGGACAGAGGAGCCTAGCATGCTGCATGGGGCTGTAAAAAATGGGACAAGACTTAGCAACTGAAAAACAAGATAACCACAAATAGACAAAAGTATGAATCTCAGTAATTTGGTTTATAAAGTAGCTTTGAAGTTTTTGATCATAATCAAGTGCAAGATCCTAGGGTTTAAGATCCACAAGGACATGGATATCTGTGTTTGTATATCATCAGGCCTCAGCAATTTAATGAATATTTGTGGGAAAAGTGAGGAAAATATCTGATAAGTAAATGAAACAATGAAAATGACCCCAAAATAATTCTAATATTTACGAAAGGTGGAACAACTGTGGGGAAGATTAATGCTCTTCTGGATGGACAGCCTCTGAATGCAAAGACAGCATGACATGGTCTTCTAGAGAAGGAGAGGACAGCAATTCTACAAGCTGCTTCTCCCTCTGGGGAGCTCAGTAACTAAGCAATAATATTCATAAAAGGAACATATCCGGAAGTCAGAGAAAAACAATAGATGCTATTCCTAGTAAACACACTTCTTGAAGACTTTTAACAAGTCTACACATCTTCCCTGGCTTCCCTGGTGGCTCAGACGGTAAAGAATCCACCTACAATGCAGGAGACCCAGGTTTGGGAACGTTGGGAAGGTCCCCTGGAGAAGGAAAGGGCAACCCACTCCAGTATTCTTGCCTGGAGAATTCCATGGACAGAGGAGCCTGGTGGGCTACAGTCCATGGGGTCTCAAAGAGTCAGATATGACTGAATGACTAACACTTTCACAACACTCTCACACAATAAATAGGTGAGAGTGATGTTGTAACTGATGAAAATAAGAACACTGAATGTATTCATCTGGGTTCCCTGATAAGAAGGGCAATAGAAGAGATAACCACAAACACTCCACAGCAGAATACATACAGAGTAGCTAATGAATACCTTCAGCAGAAGCAATATGTAAATACACATAATTCTTGCAAAGAACTATTACCTAATTAAACATATCAGTGACCTCTTTGAAGCTAGGACAACCTACTCAGTGTCTTAGCACAATGACCTAGGAGGCTCATAGGCACTTGATGCATGAATGATACACGCAGATGAATGAATTTATACAGATGCACCTCCTGGGGTCTGCATCCGTACCTACCTCCAGGGATGAAGGTGTTGCAGTCCACCTGACCACCTGCTTCCATCACCTGGGGAGCCTCAAGAGACCATCCTGCCTTGAAACCCATCTTCCATGTCACCATTAGGACAGTAAGTTGGTTTTTTTTTAATTTTACCATTATGACTTTTTTTCTTTTTTACTGTTTGTGGTTCACCAGGGTGCCCATAAAAACAAGAGCCAAATGGTTTTGGGGGAGTCACTAAGAGTGACAGGGCCAACTGCACCAGCCCCTCCCTAAGCATTCCACCAGGGCTGTGCGTGGTGTGGGTCACACCTCACGCCTGCCTTAAAATCCATCATGTTCCGAGATGGGCTCCTTTCCAGCGTATGGACTGCCAACTGGGGCAACAGGCCAAAGGCTGCCCTCGGTGCTAGGAGGTGAGCCTCTCCACACTGCTTCTGGAAGAGGTCACGGAAGTGATGCTGATCAAACTGAGATTTCACTTGGCTCTCACTCCACCAAGTACAGCTGGGCCCCGTGTTTTGAACACCTGAGAGGGCCCAGCGGTCTGCACACTTGAGAACAAATTTCATGCTGATAAACCCTGCCCTTTGGTGTCAGAAGCATGGTCCAGCTCTCCAAGGCTGTCTGCCTCCTGCCTTTCCCCAGCTGAGAAAGCAAAGCTGGCTTGGGTCCCGCATGTCCTGGTGGCCAATCCACTCTGTGCCGTGAGCACTCTTTAAACTGAAACTTTCCTCTTACTATTTCCAGGACAGAATCATTTCATCTGCAATAATTTTCCATCGGAGGCTGGGGAGAAGAGGTTGCTGGAGCTTTACCTGCTGTTCCAACCAGGCACGGTCGAGAGAGACCATTTTTCTTTGTGTTTGAAACCAACAGGAGGACGAAAAGGCCCCATAAATACAGCCAATCAGGAGTATTTTATATCTCTCACTGCAATGAGAAAACCCACCTGTAACAAAATAGAAGAGGGATGCAAGGAAATCAGGAGAGAAAAAAAAAAGAAGAAAAGGAAGAAAGATTTAGGGAAAAAAGGCAGCAAGGTTCATCCTTCATGTTGAAATGCTCCTGTGGTTTATAGCAAAATAGTGCTTTTGAGTGTCAGGGCTATTAGTCAGGGGTTAAATGTCGCTCCGATCACAGCCATCATGAACAGGGACGTGTGTGCGTGTGTGTGTGTGTGTGTGTGTGTGCGCGCGTGTGTGTGCGCGCAGACTAGAATGCTGCTTTTCTATGCATTTCAAACGGAGCCAGGCTGGCCAGGAGACACCCTGCCACTCTGTAGCTCTGATCACAGCCATCATGAACAGGGAAGTGTGTGCATGCATTTCTGTGTGTGTGTGTGTGTGTGTGTGTGTGTGTGTGCACAGACTGGAATGCTGCTTTCTTATGCATTTCAGACAGAGCCAGGCTGGCCGGGAGATGGCCTGCCGCACGATTTTTAAATTATCTCTGTGCGCGCTCTGCTTGTTTTGGAAATGCTCTAAATAAAAATAATGGACTGTCTTTTAATAAGTCTCATTGTGAGGATTCCACATATCAAACCACGCCGAGCAGCTTGGAGGCAAACATCAGGCGTGTGTGATCTCGCTGGAAGAGAGACAAATGGGGCTGCGGGCAGCTCCATCCAGGGACCGCTGACAGGAGAACGGCATCCGCCAACCGGCACATCTGTCAGGACGCGGGGTATTGGCACCTGTCATGCAATTTCAGCCATGACTTTTAATAAAGCCGCCTTCCCTTAGGTAAAATTGGAACTTGACTGTAATATTAGCTGCAAGCCCGTCTTGTTTTCCCCTTCAGAGCGCTTTTGTACGTGAGGCGCTTCAAATGGATCTCAAAGCTGAAGTATGGTGTTTACCAGCACCTCCCCTGAACCCCAGAACTCAGGGTTTGAAAACGCTGTTGCACTGAGTTTTTTTCTTCCTTTCTTTCTTTTGCAAAATGTCTTCTTTGGCCAAGGGATGCTGGTTTCCCTATTTATTTTCATATCACTCTCCCTCCTCCCACCTTCATCCCCTTCGCCAACCCTCTCTGGGTTGTTGTTTGAGTGAATTTAGCCCGGGGACGTATGTATATCATAAAAACCGGGTTGGGATTTGTTGGCTGTCAGTCAGTAAATCAGTCAGAGTTTAATTACCAGGCAAGTGATGGGCTGCGGTGACAGGCACCAGCTCTGGTGGAGAGCATTTCTTTGCGAGCAATCGCTACGAAAAAAACCCTAAAAATGAGGTTACTCTGTGAGAAGTGTGTGTGTGTGTGTGTGTGTGAGAGACAGACAGACAGACAGACACACAGACAGGAGAAGTCTAAGAGGCAAGGTAGTGAAGCAAAATCTTAAGGGTCCATAAACCAAAATGAAATGAAAAGAAAGGACTCTGTAATGGCAGTCAACCCTCCAAACTTTGTGTTCTAAAATAGTCCAAGTTTTAGGAGTCATTTTAATACAGTGTTCTTCAGGAAAAGCTTTCCATGTTGTGCCGGAAACACTGCTAGCTGAGTGCTACACGATTTCTGTGCTAACACACGCTAATTTTACTTCTTAGTGCAACACAGACATGTTTTCTTTGTGATCTGTTGAATTTAAAAACTCCTTCAAACTGGAAATCTCAAATCCCCTCCCCCCAAAAAATCAGAAAATTATGTTTTAAATGCTGTTTCACAAAGTGGGAATCAAGTGGGTTTTCTCCCTTTTTTAACACTGGTCTTATTTAACATCCCCTAATTAACAATTTGTTCCTCTCCTTCACCTTCCACCCCGATTCCAGGCTGGGTGACCCTGAAACACAGACTCCAGATTGTTTTTATTCTTTTTTTCCCAAAGGCAATTCACACTCAACCTGGATTTTATTTTTGACAAGTTCTAAGAAATGCCATTTTATACTTGTCATGTGTCGCGAGACTGTACGTGGAGACACCGTGGGATGTTTTGACTGAAAAAAAATGTCTATTTCCTTCTAACTGTTTGCCAGTGGTATGTCTCAGTTTGTTTCTCTGCAATCCTTTGACCAGTTTTGGGAAGTGTAGGAACCTGTGAGTACAGGTAATATATCCAAGACTCAGATGAAAGATCTCCTTGACTGGGAGCAGGTGAGGAAGGGAAAAGTCAAGCCATCCCCGCAACCAAGGGTGGTGGAGAAGGCCTGGCACACGGGGTTCTCCTCCAGAATTTACATTACATTGGATTTTCCCAAGCTGGCCTGGATCTTATCCTCCTTCCTCAAATTCTTTTAGAATTATATCATTAGAAGGATGCAGCAATCATCAACCAAAGACAACAGGCTGGGATTCTGATAAGCTTATCACTAAGACTGAAGACAAAAGACCAGGCAGGACCAACCGGGAAGCCACGAAAAAAATCATACATGCAACCAAAGCAAAATCAGCAGGCTTCTGGCTTTTGCCCATTCGTCTTTGTGAAGAAAATGTCTGGCAGTATGCCTAAAATCTTAGCAGCAAATAGCAGCCACTCCGGCTTAAATTGCTATTCTAAAAGACAAAACCAAAAAAGCAAAACAAAACAAAACCCTATACCACCTGGCCAGAAAGTGGCCTGTGACCAGAGCTCTGGAGACTTAAAAACTACAGCCCGACACCCCCGCCCCCACCTGCTCTGTGCTGAGTCCCTCCCAGGCCTCGGTTTACCTGGCAAGCAGCTCAAGCACCAGCCCTCTCGGGGCTCAATAAATTTCTCTATGGTTCCAGTCTAGGTAGCGAGTGATCAATTTCAATAACCCTAAGAATGAGCAGGCTTTGTTTAAATGTCTGTTAAAACAAATTTTATGGCTGCATCAGGGTTGTATCAGATAGCCCGCCGTGTTCACATAGCCCATAAAACAAGTCACGAGGCTCCCCGAATATGTCGGGTTAAGAGGACCAGAATCTTTCCCAGTCCTGCTCCTTTTTTTGAATGTCTCACCCCATTTTAAACAACCTTTAAGTCCCCAACTTAATGGGCCATTTTAACCAGAAGAATTAGAATCAGAAGAAATAATAGTGGTGTTGTCTTAGAGCAGAAAGGAAGATGTAACATCATAAGGTGGAAAAAAATAAACCAAATGCTGTTTTAAATGAGCCGGAAGGAGCTTCAATCCATACGGTCTGACATTTGCAGTGTCAAAAAGCTGCCTATGTTTTTGCCCCAACAGGATCCTTACCTGCCACAAAACAGTATTTAAAGCTAAGTCATGGAAAGCTGAATTGTGCAAACCCTATTAAGACAAATCTAAGTATGTCCTCAACAGTGAAAAGACGGGCTGATCCCTCCTTTAATCCCACCATTTCTGTTGAGTGCCATTTCCTCACAGTCTTCAAGTAAAAGAGAAGCAAACACTGGAATGGTTATTAAAGTGTATAGCTTTCCTCTGGCTCCAAGCAATCAGTGTCGCACAGGGATGTCGGGTGGTGACTTTCTGAGCAACCTCTCATGGCTGTGATTGTTAACATCACCGCTGCATTTCAGAACAGAGTAAAAATTAAACTCCGTCTTGATGGTATCCCATTTTTAAAGGTCTCCAGGAAGGAGACTTTCACAAATAGAAGGGCACTCTATTATCATACTCGGAAATTCTTCACCACTTTCACTCCAAAGTTTGGCTCCAGAAGCTCATTTCCTCTTAAATTTTTTTAAGAGGAAGAGGAAAGACCTTGCTTATGTGCCACACATCTAATTTTCACAGATCGGATCACCAAGGCAGGATCAGAGAATTCAGAGACTCATCCCTGACTTGTCAATGCTTCTGCACAGACGTGACACCAATCGTCTCTGCCTACGGCTCATGGTCAAGGACAGGTCTCTGGGTCAAGCACAAAGGTGGCCAGGAAACCCACTGGACCACATCCCTGGTGGCTGCTGCTCCTCGGTCGCCTGGCACTCCTGGCCTCGAGGTCAGCACACGGGTGTTCTTTCCCTTACACGCAGAGCCACTCCCTCAAGCATGTGAGCCACACATTTTGACTACAGATCTCCTCCTGCTCTAAGAAATACAGTTCTGAACACACAAGGCAAGGCCCCTGCTTCAGATGGGCTCACATCCTCATGGGGATAGACTGAAAACAAACAAACATGTAAGCAAGGAAAACATCAGATGGTGATGAGTGCTCTGCAGAAAATTAACATGCGTGGGGAGAGAAAGCTCCTAGGGTGTTCTGGTCAGGAGAGATCTCTCTGAAGAGGTGACATTTCAGCAAAGGACTTAGATGAGTGAAGGTCGAGACAAGCACATTCCCGGCAATGGGGGCAGCTTGGAGTCTGGGGACATGAAATAAAGGCTGGAGTAACGAACAAGGGAGACATGGCCAGAGGTGAGTGAGGACAGGTGGGTGGGAGGGAGATCACGCAGGCTCATGGGCCCATGGGGACCCTGGGCAGCAGTATATCTTCGAGGTCTAATGGGAAGCCGGGGGAGGGTTTTAGGATGGAGACTGGGCGGCTTGATTTGAGCTGAACTATTACAGGATCATTCTAACATCTATTTAGGTGACCAAAAGTAGAAACGGAGAGACTAGAGAGGAAGAAGTTCCATGGCGAAAGAGGGCTGGGTGGATAGCAGTGTACGAAGAGAAGGGTAGGGACCCAGCACGTGCCTGGAAGCAGCATCAGCAGGAACGGCCGAGGGACTGCACAGCGCTGGGACTCGGAGGAGCATCAGCTCAGGGTGACCCGGCTGCATCACGAGGCAAAGAGCACCGACATCTTGCCGGCTTAGAAGTGCTTAGAACAACTCTTCCTTCAGGTTCCACATTCATGGCAAGTCAGCAGCAGTCAGTCTCCAGGCTGATGGAGACTCTCCACTTGGAAGCTGGCTGACGGCTGAATTAGGGCTACGAGAATTCAGAGACTCTTCCCTGACTTAGACACGACACCAATCATCTCTGCCCACAGCTCATGGTCAAGGACGGGTCACCGGGTCGAGGGGATGGAGAAGTGGAACTAGTCTCTACAGGAAAGAATAGAGGGAAACAGAGCTAACATCAAGCACCTGAGGTGTCAAGGACAACCCCCAGCACTCTGGTTCTAGGGAAAGACTCTGGTTCTGGCTCACAGACGGTGCTGCCATCCTTGGCTGTGGGAAAATGGGGCTGGGCACCCGTAACCCTTCACTGTGAGTATAAACATTCATCGCCCACCTCATCAGGGCATGCTCCATCCTCTCCAGACCACAGCTGCCCTAGGTGATCCTCTGGACCCAGACTGGCAAACATAACACACACTCGGTGACATTACAACTGATGAATGAACCAAGAATAAGAATAAATCATTAAGCCATTTGGTTGACTTCCCAAGGGTGGCAAACAATTGCGCTTTCATGCTTCCTGTCTGATGTCATCCACATTTGAGCATCTATTGCAAGGGAGGTCCCCCGCTCGGGGGCTGACTCACGCATGAGTCCTTGCAGCTGTATATCTCCCCAGGCCATCATTTGTCTGTCATGAATTTCTGGGATCCAACTCCTAACACCTTCCCAAGTTTTGGCAGCTTATTTGATTACCTACCCGGATGCCAGCTAAATTCTCAATGTTTGAGTAAGATGCACTTCCAACCCCTGCTAAGGGACACTTTGGTCACCTAAGGCATTTGGACTTTGTCCAACCAGCTGTAGCAGGCACTAACCGTTTTTGGAGTGGTAGACTAGCAGGAACTGCACCCTAACTGAAAACTCCTGAAGGAGTTTGTATTGTATCCTGGGATCTAAACCTTCTCAGCACTGATGAGAGTAATGGACATGCATACACACACAATAGAAGTGTGATGCACGAACTGCCATATGTACGGCCAAATGGATGATTGAATGAGGTTTAAGAAGATGAATGTTGTGGCAGGAGCAGGTTGAATTGGGGGAGGTGCAAACTTGGGGCAAACAAAGGCAGACAATGTTGGAAAAGTCTAGAGGAGAATTTATAAGACTCTCATAAGAGCTGACAAATGCCCAGATACTGGCTGTCTCAGTTCAGTGAGTTCCTGGCTAAAGATGAGCGATATTTAAAATTGCGACTCAATATTCCTTATGGTGCAATGTCATTGCAACTTGTTATAAAGACACAGTGCAAGATTTAAAGAAATATCTTGTAAAAATTTGCATACAGAGATAAATAAAATTCTATCATCAGAATGACTAAAGCCTTGACTGCCTCTCCAAGAATAACCTTGAATACCAATGCAATATAATTTGATTTCAGGTAAACATTCATTGAGTATAATGTTAAATAAACAAAACATATAGTTTTCAAAACCTTTTTTAATCTGTGATATAAATTTAGGTACCTGCTAAAGGGACCCCAACGCCACTTTTGGTACATAGGAATGCTAAAATGCTGTTCATTTTCTAGTACGGTATTAATATGGAGTTTACCTGCAAGAACAGAAATGCCGACTACCTTAGGGGAATTTGTGTGCTGAAAAGAACAATCCATTAGGCAGGAAGGGAACTCCCAGGTGGCACTAGTCGTAAAGAATCCATCTGTCCATGCAGGAGATGCAAAAGACTTGGGTTCAGTCCCTGGGTCAGAAAGATCCCCTGGAGTAGGAAATGGTAACCCACTCCAGTATTCTTGCCTGGAAAATCAATGGGCAGAGGAGCCTGGCCAGCTACAGTCTATGGAGTCACAAAGAGTCAGGCGCAACTGGGTGACCTAGCACACACATAAGGCAGGAATGCGGTATCATTGGGAAGATGGTGTGCACTTGACCTTGAGGGCCACTGAGATCAGAGACTCAAACACCACCAGCTTCCCTTCCCTCCCACTTCAGTCTGGTTCTTTCTCTATGTCACCTCTGTTCCTTTATACTATTATGCTAGCTCCTCTAACACTAAGGAAGATATGGTAGTCAGCAGCCCTAGAGTCTCACCTCTCCACCCCAGTTCAGTTCAGAAGCTCAGTCGTGTCCAACTCTTTGCAACCCCATGGACTGCAGCATGGCAGGCCTCCCTATCTATCACCAAGTCCCGGAGTTTACTCAAACTCATGTCCATTGAGTCAGTGATACCATACAGCCATCTCATCCTCTGTAGTCCCCTTCTCCTCCCACCTTCAATCTTTCCCAGCATCGGGTTCTTTTCAAATGAACCAGTTCTTCACATCAGGTGGTCAAAGTATTGGAGTTTCAGCTTCAGCATCAGTTCTTCCAATGAATATTCAGGACTGATTTCCATTAGGATGGACTGATTGGATCTCCTTGCAGTCCAAGGGACTCTCAAGAGTCTTTTCCAACACCACAGTTCAAAAGCATCAATTCTTCGGTGCTCCGCTTTCTTTATAGTCCAACTGTCACATCCATACATGACTACTGGAAAAACCATAGCTTTGACTAGACGGATCTTTGTTGGTAAAGTAATGTCTCTGCTTTTTAATATGCTGTCTAGGTTGGTCACAGCTTTTCTTCCAAGGAGTAAGCGTCTTTCAGTTGCTTGGCTGGAGTCACCATCTGCAGTGATTTTGGAGCCCCCCAAAATAAAGTCTATCACTGTTTCCACTGTTTCCCCATCTATTTGCCATGAAGTGATGGGACTGGATGCCACGATCTTAGTTTTCTGAATGTTGAGTTTTAAGCCAACTTTTTCACTCTCTTCTTTCACTTTCATAAAGATGCTCTTTAGTTCTTCTTAGCTTTCTGCCGTAAGTGTGGTGTCATCTGCATATCTGAGGTTATTGATGTTTCTCACGGCAATCTTGATTCCAGCTTGTGTTTCTTCCAGCCCAGCATTTCTCATGATGTACTCTGAATATAAGTTGAATAAGCAGGGTAACAATATATAGCCTTCACATACTCCTTTTCCTATTTGGACCAGTCTGTTGTTCCATGTCCAGCTCTAACTGTTGCTTCCTGACCTGCATACAGGTTTCTCAAGAGACAGGTCAGGTGGTCTTGTATTCCCATCTCTTTCAGAACTTTCCACAGTTTGTCATGATCCACACAGTTAAAGGCTTTGGCGTAGTCGATAAAGCAGAAGTAAATGTTTTCTCTGGAACTCGCTTGCTTTTTTGATGATCCACCTGAGTTTCTCCACCCCAGGAGGAACTCAGTTTCTTCTCCATGCTCTGACTGGGTGGCAAAGCAAGATGCCAATTCTCCGTTGCCTCAAAAGGTAAGGGAATATGATTGACAGGTTTCCCAAAAACCACAGGGTGGAGGTCTCAGTCAGTGGGGAAGAACAGGAGCGTGTATTAGTATGTTCAGGCTGCCGTATCAAAAAAGGACCAACTGAGCAGCTTAAACACAGGGATGCGTACAGTCACAGTTCTAGAGTCTGGAAGCCCACGGTCTAGTGATGCTGCAGGAGATTTTTTTCTAGGTCCCTCTCTCTCCTGCTTACTGGTTTTCTGGCAATTTCTGGTATTCCTTGGCTTGTAGGGGCATGGCCTTCTCCCTGTGTGTGCCCCTGTCCAATCTCCCCCTTCTTCTAAGGATACCAGTTGTGTTGGATAAGGCTTCCCAGGTGGCATGAGTGATAAAGAACCCACTTGCCAATGCAGGGGACATAAGAGATGTAGGTCCAGTCCTTGAGTTGGGAAGATTCCCTGGAGGAGGGCACAGCAACCTACTCTAGCACTCTTGCCTAGATAATTCCATGGCCAGAAGAGCCTGGCGGGCTACAGTCCATAGGGTTGCAAAGAATCAGACATGACTGAAGGGACTTTGCACACACCCATGTTTGATTAGGGCCACCCACATGACCTTTTTAAACTTGATGACCTTAAAGACTTGTCTCCAAATAAGGTCCCACTGCGATACTGGGAGTTAGGCCCCCACAATATCCTTTTCAAGGGACATAATTCAACCCATTATACAGGGGAATGGACAATTCCGCTAAACAAAATAAATCAACTTGTTGAGAATTAGTACCACTCAAGCTACTTTGTGTTATAAAACCCTTTTTCAGTTGTTAATTTCTTATGTTCTTCATCACATTATTACTTATATCTCAGGACTTTTATTTAATCAAAGTTAAATCTGTCATTTGCATTTAAATCTAGCAACACAAGTATAAACAACCTTACTTTTCTTGACTCCTCCCAAATAATAAATCATTACCCATTTTTGGCAAACCTATGAAAAATCAACATATATTGTAAACATATGTTATTTAGAACTTTTTCAATTGAATTAGTTTTTCATGAGAGTATTTCTCAAATTTCCATTTGAGAAATTGGTTATTTCCCCTTCTACCTACGAAAACAATTCTCAATAAATGTTTGATCGACTGTGTAAAACTGTAGTATGCAAGGTTAATGCTGCTTTATAAATTGTTGTTATCCAATACTGAATCACCTTTCCAACATCAGCCTTCCACATTATAGCCCAATTCGTATTAAAGAAAGAGGTTAAGAGAAAAACCAAGTTATTAATACGGGGTATCATTCATCATTATCATTTGTGAAGGGCAGAAAATTTTGTTTTCCTCTGAAAAGTTATCACAATTAAGAACTGATCTAAAATTTTGTCTTGAAGTGAAAGTGTTAGTCACTCTCTTGTGTCTCACCCTTTGTGATCCCATGGACTATATCCCCCCAGGCTCCTCTGTTCATGGATTCTCCAGGCAAGAATACTGGAGTGGGTTGTCATTCGCTTTTCCAAGGGATCTTGCTGACCCAGGGGTCGAACCCGGGTCTCCTGCATTGCAGGCAGATTCGTTACCAACTGACCCACATAGTGTCATGATTAATAATGGTAAATGAAAAGTAACCTTTAAAACTTGCAAGAATTTTTTTTTTATTTTAAATAAAAATATATTTTAAAAAATCAAAGAAATACACAAAAAATTTCACGTGCTGGTCTGTGAAAGCATCTGGGCCCTCATGTGAGCCGTTGGGAAGACCTGCTGGGTCCAGAAAGAGAAGGAACCCCCGGAGACCCTGCTCACCTGTTCTGTCCTCTCAAAAAAGTCCGTATCAATGGGCCTCTCTCTGGGGAAGGCTGTGATGGCTTCCAGCAGTGTCTGCTGCTTGCACACACATAAGTAAACACAGACGTGTCTTTCCTTTATTCTGTGAGTGACAGAGGAAGAAAGTGCGTTCTGGATGTGCTGACATCAATATATTGTTACAATATGAGTAACAAGACAGCCCACTGACAGAGGGGAACTTCCATTTATAACACTGGCTCGAGGTCCTCTTTTTTCCACACTCGGAGGATGAGGTGCATGCCGTGTGCTGGGAGAAACCTGGAGCACTGAGGCTTTAGGAGTGACACGTGATGACCTCGATGGTCCCTGAGCTTGTGCCCACCTGGTCTGGTCCCAGCAGCAGGGCCGACGGCCCTCTCCATCCCATAGGCTTGCCCGGTCCTACCTCCCACCTTAACCAGAGTCAACCCGCCCCTCCCCCGTTCTCACTGCACTGACGCTCACAGAGAAATGCCACCAACTCAGGAGGAGGCTGCCAGATCCCCGAGAAGCCAGACTCAAAGATGTGGAACTTGAGGTTTTCTAACAGCTCATTTCTTTCTTCCTTTTACTGTCTGTTTTGCTTCCACTTCAGTGTCAGACAAAAACCCACCTCTTGTTTCACGTCACTTCAGCTGGAATTTCATCAGATCCAGCTCTGGACATGAAGACGGGCTTTCCGCTCCTCCCGTTCCCCTCCTGCCGGTGCATAAACATCAAAGTGGGTTCAGTGGGTGGTGGAGAGGCCCACCGGGTTCTCCTGATCCACACATATAATCACCCTGCCCCCGGAAGAAGCGGCTCCTCCAAGCAGCAAAGCACCCTGACCTGGCACCACACAAAGTCAGATGTTTTCACAACAGTTTTCCAGCAACAATTCACGGATCGAAAGGTCAGAGTCTGGCAGCCCCACTCTGGCACAGGCACGCCTGTTTATGAGGACACTTAGCGTGGATTTAGTAAGTTCACTGCAAAGCTCCAGGGGCGCCTGTCTCTTTAAATCCATCTTCTCGCAAGTGAAATTTGTGGCCCTGATGAATGGTGGAGCAGAGTCATCCATAAAAGGGCAGAGGAAAATCACATTCATTTGCATACAGTAATTATTCTGTGAATCAGGCCACCTTTATTGCCGGCAGAAAATCTACTGTCAGCATCACTCGATAGATCACGTTTGAAAACCTAACAGCTGAGGAAAGTAATTGTTTGGGATCCATGCAGTCCGGCACTCTGTCGCCAGCATGTCAGGGATCATGTTTCTAGGGAGACAGCAAAGTTTGTGGGTGCCAGTCAACTGCAACCTGTGTCCTTGTGCAGGGTGGTCCCCTGCTGACGAGGCTCCATCCCAGACGGGTGGAGAGGAGCATGAGAAGGCGTGTACTCAAAGGGCTGTGCAGGGACCCCAGGCTGGACCTGCGGGAGCTGCCAGGTGTCAATCATCGTTGAGTCCTGCCTTCTCTAGAGTCTGACCCCGCCCACATCTCCCCACCAACATGCACACACTCATGCACCACCACCACCACCACCACCACCACCTTCTACCAGCTCTGGCTGAATCCACCTCCCCCTAGGCCCTGAGGTGAGTCCCAGGGCTCGCCCACTGCAGTCTCTTCCTGACATCACAGAGAGGACAAATGAAAGCGTTAGTTTTTTGTGGCTCTTCATTTGGGGGGAAATGGGTGGTGTTTGTGGTCAAATGGAAGAGATGCTGTGAGATGAAATAAGTGCATTATTAAAATATAAGATAGTAAGAGGCACATGGCACTTATTTCCGTCTCCACGGGGACGCTGTGAGGGATAGCTTCCATTAAGAATAGTTCGCGTTGGGTATAATTAAAAGACCAAGACTTGTACCAGGCTTAATTCAAAAAGTTAGCAAGAATAAGGCAAAGCAGAAAGGCCTCACTCGGTGACCATCAGGAGTAAGGCCCACGGCTAATACGACTGAAACAGGTGAGCTTTGATTTTCATCATTTCTGTTGTTGCCTGTAATATACAGTTTCTCCTCAGGAGCCAGACCTTAAGGTGCACGTTGTAACTGGGACAAAGTCTAAACAGGGCCCGAGAAACAGTTCTGTGAACCAACGGCTGTCCTGACACTTTGATGTATACTTTCTATACCCTGGCCCAAACGCCTCTTGTAAAAACAAAGTAAAGATATGTGTATATCAAACATTCAAATAAGGCCCTTGATGCAGAAAAGGCAACATTTGAAATACCATGAGCTGGAGGGCTGTGTCAAGCTGCTTCACCAGCACCAGGAATTCACAGAGAAAGTTGGAAGCAAAAAAGTCAGTTGGGGCCGCACTGTTTTGCTCGTCTCGTTGGGAGAAGGGCTGTGAGCAGAGGTCTGAAACACACGGCATTCCAGCCTCAAAGTTCCCACAGGCTGAGATGTGGTTTGGATCAGTTACTTGAACATAAATGTTTATAAGAGAGGATTTAAATTCTCCACGACTCTGGATTTTCCTTCTTTTCCTTTCACTTTTCTTCCCATTAAAAAAATGCTTTTCACAACACAGATAAAAGTCGAAGACAGGATGCTGAGTGAAATAAGTCAGGCGCAAAAGGAAAATACTGTAGGGTTCCACTTAATGCTTGAGGTTCCTAGAGAAGCCAAATTCACAGAGATGCAAAGTAGAAGGGGGGTGGTGTGCCCAGGGTTGGGGAGGGAAGGAGGGGAGTTGTTTAAAGGGGGCAGAGTTTCAATCTGGAAGATGAGTAAGTTCTGGAAATGGATGGCCGTGACGGTTGCACAGCACGGTGACTCATTTAATGCCCCCGAGCTGCACACGTGTCAATTTGGGGTTAGGTATATTCTACCACAATAAAAAATAATATCCACCTGAAAAGTCTTTTTGGTCCATAGGGGGAATCCAAAGGGAGAAAGTGATTAAAATTACAAAAATGTCAACATACCAAGATTTTTGATCAGAGACAACATCCACAATGAATTCATTTTCTCTCTTCTTGGAAATGTTTTGGGACAATACGTGAGCTGTGATATGAACTCGTCTCTGCCAAGCAAGTTCTGCCAAGCAAGGGAAGGGTCTGAAGTGTCCAAGACCCAGCCACGACCTCAGAGAGCAAACGCACGTATCAGCTGTTGTTCTTTAGTCGCTCAGTCGTGTCCGACTCTTTGTGACCCCATGGCCTGCAGCACGCCAGGCTTCCCTGTCCTTCACCATCTCCCAGAGTTTGCTCAAACTTATGTCCATTGAGTCAGTGATGCCATCCAACCATATCATCCTCTGCCATCCCCTTCTCCTCCTGCCCTCAATCTTCCCCAGAATCAGGGTCTTTTCCAATGAGTCAGTTCTTCGCATCAGGTGGTCAAAGTATTGGAGCTTCACCTTCAGCATCAGTCCTTCCAGTGAATATTCAGGCTTGACTTCCTTTAGGATTGACTGGTTTGATTTCCTTGCTGTGCAGGGGATTCTTAAGAGTCTTCTCCAACACTTGTCTCAGTACACATCATAAATCTCCTAACCTGTATGATTTTATAGGATAGGATCCCTTAATAATATAAAAAATAATACGTATGTTACTACTCCAACAACAATCTCTGTCATGATATAGAACTTAAAAAGATGACAACAGTTCATAAAATTGTATATGTTACCATTCCTGGGTTATTTAATAAATGCAGTATTGCTCTCACCAGTGTAAGAACATTGATATGTATGCTCTTCCCAACTCGTGGATAACTAACCTGAAATAGAATGGTTCAGTAATTTACCAAACTCACAAAATCATGTAATGTTAGAAAAAGGCATTATACCACAAAACACAACCCTAACTCAGTACTTTTACGATCATAGCATTTCTGCTGAATTTGTCTCCTAATTCTTAAACTCCAGGACAAATTTAAGGGAATGTGCATCAAGTCGATACCATCTGTATTGCTACAGCTGACATGAGACAATCCTGAAAGGGTTGCATATATATATATATATGATACTTAAACCTCCAAAATAATAACATAAGTCCCAAATTAAGAGTCAAAAACAGACCGTTTAACCAGTGATTTACGCTAATCCTAGGATTGAGCTGCGGGCCCTGAGGTCTGGATCCAGACTCTCTGATGAAACATCTGAAGAACTTTAGGAAAGGTATATAGACCTTGTCTGCAAAATAGTGATGAAATCCGCCTATTCATTCAATTAAAAACACGTACTGGTGACTCAGATGGTAAAGAGTGCCTGCAATGCAGGAGACCCAGGCTTGATCCCTAGGTCTGGAAGATTCCCTGGAGAAGGGAATGACTACCCTCTCCAGTATTCTTGGATTTCCCAGGTGGCCCTAGTGGTTAAGAACCCACTTGCCAATGTAGGAGATATAAGAGATGCGGGTTCGATCCTTGGGTAGGGAAGATCCTCTGGAGGAAGGCATGGCGACCCACTCCAGTATTCTTGCCTGGAGAATCCCATAGGCAGAGGAGCCTGGCGGGCTACAGTCCACGTGGTCACACAGAGCTGGACACGACTGAGGTGACTTAGCACAGCACTGATATTGGTTATGTTCCAATCACTGTTGCTCTTCCTTTGGGAGCCTCTCGCTCCTGAAAGGTCTTCATCAGAGGAGAGTTTAGCTGAGGGAGTTGGTTCATCAGCACTTGGGGATCAGGACTTAGGGGCACTGCAGTGGGCAGCCACCCAGCCAAAAGGAGTTGCAGAGTTAGCCTTTGAGGACAAAAGGTCAAGCTTCTTGCAGGTGGTTGAGAACCCTAGAGTTTGCTGGAGTGGCTCTGAGCTCCAGGAGTCAACAGGAGGGGTGGGAGGGCTTGGGTGCTGAGGGGCTGAGCCAGGGTAGGGTAACAAGCAGCATGGATTGTCTTGTTTTCTGAGATGATTGATATGATAAGAGAGTTTACTTCCAAAGAGGCTAAAATCAACCCAACATGAGGTGTGGTTAGATTGGAGGAGTCAGCTTGCTGTCATTCAAGGACACAAGGATTTTCTAACTACTTCAACTGAGACTCCTTAAGAAGGTATAATCTGCTGAGGTCATGGGTGTGAAGAGAAAGGGGAACCCATCAATTGGTTGCCAAATGGTATGAGTATCAGGCCAACAGCCGCAAAGCCTCACCCCCAACTAGGGATTCTGACCTGAGTGCTCTGAGGTCAGAATGGTTGACATGATCAGATATTCTGGTTCAAGGGCAGAGACCACTTCTCATCCAGATTTTTGTTCCTTCCTAATGGAGCCAAACAGTTTACTCTGTACACAGTGGGCGCTTAATAAATATTTGCTGATTCATTAAATAAAGGGGACTTTCCAGATGGCTTAGCAGTAATAAATCGACTTGCAATGCAGGAGACACAAGGGATGCTGGTTTGATCCCTGGGCTGGGAAGATCCCCTGGAGGAGGAAATGGTAACCCACTCCAGTGTTCTTTCCTGGAGAATCCCATGGACAGAGGAGCCTGGCAGGCTGCAGTCCATGGGGTCGCAAAAGAATCGGACATGATTGAATGCAGAGCACAGTAGAGCATTAAATAAAAGCTCTAATGTAAGTGACTGATGTGGAGGGTGGTGAGAAAAGAAAAGCCCACCCCACCAAGGAAATAAATATCAAAGATTTCAGTGTATTTTACACTGAAACTATTTTACAAAAACAGATTTTTTAAGATGGTGCTATTAATTAGATTTATTTATTTTTGGCATCACCTTGAAGACACGTGGGATCTTAATTCCACAACCAGGAATCAAGCCCATGTCCCCTACAGTGGAAGTGCAGATTCTCAACCACTGGACCAACAGGGAAGTCCCCAAAATCGTTTTTAAAGTTTAGCTTACACTTCCGGTTGTTCTGATGGCTCTATTGACTCAGGGTCCACTGTCGATTTAGGATTTAAGTTTTCTCTAGGGAACTTGATGTGCAAGCCACAGTCAGGAATTGCTACCAAGTAATTTTTTTTTTTTCAAATTTCCTCACAGTACATGAATTTTAATGCAAAAAAAAGAAAAAAGAATCAATTTAAAATATTGCCATATACTGTGATGTCCTCCTTGCACATGAAATGTTGTGTTTTACTGTTGAGAGCCTGTCAGGCACCTTGGAGTGTCCTAGCTCTGGAGCAATTTCACTTTCCTTGTCTCCTATGCTGTGGTCTCCAGGCCTCTGGAGCCCCTGTAGGGCCTGGTGGGGAAGTTTATGTGCTACTTAGAAAGTTGCTGAAATTAGTTGCATCCATCCTGCATAAGACGTGTGGATAGATGGTGGGCAACTGTACTTTTCAGAGTGTTATGTCTCCAAAGAAGAGCTTAGAACTTAGCATTTGCAAATGGTAGAGCCACTCTGAGGGCCAGAGAAAAGCCCAGTTAATTCCCTGGGGAGTTCTGAGGAATGTGTCCCTCTCTGGCATTTTTATCTGCTCCCTGGGTGCCTGCACACCCGGCATCCCTGGGAGGGGTGGGGATAGATGCTGCTGTGAAAGCTAGTTGTTCAGTCGTGTCTGACTCTTCAAGACTCCATGGACTTTAGCCCACCAGGCTTCTCTGTCCATGGGGTTCTCCAGGCAAGAATACTGGAGTGGGCTGCCATTCCCTTCTCCAGGGAATCTTACCAACCCAGGGATGGAATTCAGGGCTCCTACATTGCAGGCAGATTATTTACCATCTGAGCCACCAGGGAAGCCCAATGCTGCTAGTCTAAGCTAAAGTTGCATGTGACGTCCGGCCCCCATCAGACGCCAGCACAGCCATGAAAGTGCTGGGAAAAGGTGTGTAAGGTTTTTGTTCTTTTTCTGTTTTTCCTTCTGCCAGGAGGCGCTACTCGGGGTTCTGCTATTCCTTAAGGCTCCAGCTGCCAATATTGGCTCGTGCAGATGAGTTCTTTCTATAACTGCACCGATACCAGTGTTTGCATTCCTCTTCAACTGAAAATTTGTCAGAGAAGAAAGGCATTAAGCCTGTCACCACAGATAAAGATCTGATGTTTGATTTCCACCAGAAGAAGCAAACACTCCACAGTGGGCTCCATTAGCTCCTAAGCACTAGACCCAGAGTGATACAGGGAGCTAGACAGGACCCGGAGGGTGTGGGTATACCCATGCTGCACCACTGTCCTAGGAATCACAGAGGACCATGGACTGTGGCAGGCACACAGAGAAGAAGCAAACGACAAAACCATCCCCGTGGTCTCCCTTCATTTCCTCTGATTATAACTGTGATTTTACAAGACTAATAAATCTAGCATAGTATGTCTGAAAAACAAATCAGACTATACGCAATCATTTACATCTAACTAAAAGAATGGGACTTCCCTGGTGGCTCAGAGACCCAATTTCAATCCCTGGATTGGAAAGATGCCCTGGAGTAGGAAATGGCAACCCACTCGAGTATTCTTGCCTGGAGAATCCAATGGACAGAGGAGCCTGGTGGGTCACAAAGAGTCGGACACGACTGAGAGACTAACAGTTTCACTTTCACTTTCAAATATACGGGAAGGTGGTTCTGGAAAAGTATTTGGACATTGAAAAAATTAAAGTATTTCATGATACCTACATATCATCATTAGAAAACTAGCCCCATGTGGAGAAATAAAATGCCTACTATCTAAAGCTTCCCTATCAGTACACATTTCTTACTTCCATTCAAGTAAAACCAATGTGTTTCTCTATTGCATTGAATAATAGGTGAGTCATTTTCTTTGACCTTGACCTCAACCTTGAATTCATATAGCAGCTATTTCCAAACAGTCTGATCACTAGGAAGATTAATGCACATAACATTTCTGTGACAAAGCTGGATGACAAGTGTCATTCAACCCATTTTATGGATTCAGATACCAGGGCAGGGAGAGGTTAAGAGACAGGCTGAGTGCCATAAGGAAAATTAGACTCCCTAATTTAGAATCTTTGTTATGATGCTGTTTCTGAAGAGAGTTATAAAATGATCGATCAGAAGTCAAAAATCCAGGGCTGTCATCTGAACCCAGGACTGACTCATCCACAACCTTCAGTTCAGTTCAGTTCAGTTGCTCAGTCGTGTCCGACTCTTTGCGACCCCATGGACTGCAGCACGCTAGGCCTCCCTGTCCATCACCAACTCCCAGAGTTTACTCAAACTCATGTCCATTGAGTCGGTGATGCCATCCAACCATCTCATCCTCTGTCGTCTCCTTCTCTTCCAGCCTTCACTCTTTTGCAGCATCAGGGTCTTTTCCAATGAGTCAGTTCTTCGCATCAGGTGGTCAAAGTATTGGACTTTCATCTTCAACATCAGTCCTTCCAATGAACACCCAGGACTGATCTCCTTTAGGATGGACTGGTTGGATCTTACAGTCCAAGGGACTCTCAAGAGTCTTCTCCAACATCACAGTTCAAAAGCATCAATTCTTCAGCACTCAGCTTTCTTTATAATCCAACTCTCACATCCTTAGGCAAGTCATTTCTCTGCTCTCTCTTGGCATTCTTATCAACCCTCTCCTGGCCTGCTGTGGGGATTATTGAGGTGAGACCTGTACCTTACAGCTTTTTGCTAGAGAGGCCCCGATAAATACAAAATATGCTGAGTGCCTTCTTCCAGTTTCTGTGGGGCCCCCCATGGCTTCAGAGACACGGACACATCCTGCAGAGTGTTGGAAAATGCAGTCCCCCTGCACCCGGGGCCAGGGTGGCTCAGAGACACCGTGGCCTCTGGCGGAGCATGTGCCTGTGGCCAGACGCTATGCTGGGCTGGGGACTCAGCCGTCACCTGGCTCCTGCAGCTTCAATGGGGCACCTAGGAACTGACCACCTTCCCAGGCCCGCCCTGGAAATTGGAGGAATCCCGTGGTGCGTGGGTTTGTTCTAGGAAATCCCACCGAAGGTGAGAGGGGTCTAAAGCCTATATGGGTGGTTGTGAAGGTGGTTTGGAGCTCGCTCCCATCCAGAGACGGAGGGCTCATGTGACTCCCCATGGGAAATGCCCCAGAGACTTCTGTGGGTGCCGGCAGGTGACCCTCCGCTGGCAGGGGAGAAGTCCGGCTTTCACACCTCAGGGGGCAATGTGTATGACTCCATGTGGGAAATGCCCCAAAGCCCTCTGTGGGCACCGCTAGGTGGCGCTCCCCTGGCAGGAGAGGTGTCTGGCTCTCACCCTTCAGGACATGATGTGTGTGTGCTGTCTGCTCAGCTGTGTCTGATCATGTCTGACTCTTGGTGACCCCAGGGACTGCAGCCCGCCAGGCTCCTCCGTCCATGGGGATTCTCCAGGCAAGAATACTGGAGTGGGTTGCCGTTTCCTTCTCCAGAGGACCTTCCTGACCCAGGGATCGAACCCACATCTCCTGTGTCTCCTGCACTGCAGACAGATTCTTTACCACTGTGCCACCAAGGAAGCCTTCCTTAGGGGTTGATGCCAGCATGTGGAAACAAGACAGGGAGAACCTTTATCCACCCTCTGCAGCCAGAACCTTTCTGACCTTGTACCTTGAAAAACACTGGAAGGGTCTTCTCACTCCCATCCACAGGGTCCTCAGTAGTTCTGACTTTACATCCAACACGGCAGCTCAGGCTCCCGTCTCCGGCCTCCGTCTCTGTGTCACCATCTCAGGCTCAGCCCCACGGCTGCACACTGACCACCTCAACTGGGAGGGGGCCGGGCTTCTCCAACCCAGCGGGCCCAGCCATGAACCCTGACCTTCCCCCGACCCCAAACCCATTCCCCAGCCATCTGCCTCATCTCAGGTGTGACAGCCCCTCGGTTCATGGCTCAAAGACACCAGAGTCACCTTCTGCTTTTCTCTTCTTCTCCTGAGCCCCACCACCCCTCAGGACCTCTGGGTGCTGCCTTTCTAGCTTGCTGGACTCCCTCCTCCCCTTCTCTCCTCTCACTTCTAACTGGCTCACCTAGTTCTCATTCTCCTTACTATCTGTCGTCAGCAGAGCACCCAATTATTCTTTTCAAACCTAAAGGAGACCTTTGCGTGATTTTTCATTTACAACCCTTCAGTGGGGCCTCCGTCACTCGGGGAAGAACCCCACCTCATGGGGATTCCCGCGACCCTTGACCACCTCCCCGTCCCCTGCCCAGCCTCCCTGCCCTGCCCCCCAACACTGCCAGGCACGCAGCTGCTTCCAGGCCATTGCACCAGCCTGTCCCTCTGCAGGAGTGGCTTCCCTCAACTCTCCACCCACCCCACCCCCGGCCTAGTTTACTAAAGTCCTCTGAGTCCTTGCTTGATCCCAACATTTTTTAGGCAGGTCTGTATAGACGCGCCCCCCCCCAATTTCACACCACGGTCTCCCCAGCACCTCGACCACCTGAACTGGGTCTTTGTCTACTGCGTTTGTCACCTTCCAATCCGCTGTGTCAGTTTCCTGTGGCTGGTGGAGCAATGAGCCATGGCCTGAGTGGCTCAAAGGACAGAAATGTCTTGTCTCTCACTCCTGGAGCCCGGAAGTTCAAGGGCACTGCTCTCTCTGCAGTCTCTGTTACAGAGGCCTCTCCTGGCTCCTGGTGGTCACTGGCGGTGATCCTCCAAGACCTCGGCATGTAGACGGCATCCTCCTCCAGCCTTCACGCTGTCCTCCCGCTGTGTTCATCTGTGTCCAAACTTCCCTTTCACAAGGACACCAGTCATGCCAAAATAAGACCTGCTTTCATGACCTCTTTTCAACTTGATTCCTTCTGTAAACACACTCTCTCCCAATTAGGTCACACTCTGAAGCTTGGGGTCTAAACCCAAATAATCCTTTCTTGGGGGAGAGAGCACAATTCAAGCCATAATATACAATCTGCTCATTGAATGAATTTAGTTTTATCATCTATTTTCTCTTGCTAGTGACAGTAAACTGTGCGGCAGATATTTTTGTGTGTTTTGAGTTGCTGTTATTTTCCTGATACAAAGTCAAGCATTTAGAATAGTTATCAGAACATAATAGGTATAGATGCACATTTTTAATTGAATAAATAAATGGACTTCATCACCATTCTGCAGACAAGTTCTAGTGTCCTTCTTAGAGTCCTGCAGATGTTTCATCAGAGAGTCTGGACCAGAGCTCAGGGCCCCCAGCTCGATCCTAGGATTAGGATAAATTACTGGTTAAATGTCCGGCTGGTGATGGAGATGAGATTATTATCAGATGGAATCTGCGGGCAACAAGAGCCTGGGAGTCTGGCTAACTCGGAGGCTTCCTGGGCTCTGGTTTCAGATGGGACGTTTGGAGCCTGGGCCCTTCCCACAGCCTCTCAGCGTTAATCAAACAGCACAATAGTTGCCTGGATACCCTCCTCATTTCATCAGCCACGGTGGCCTGTTACCAATTTTCAGAAAATGAAACGAGACCCCTGAGGATTGTAATTTGCGGAGCGCAGTGATTGAGGAATGTTTAGAGGGGTCTGGAAAACCTGTCTAGCTTCAGAGGGCCCGGATGTGTGGTGAATACAGAGGGCCCTGCTGGCTTCCTTATCAGCTTCACTACCAGGACCTTTTGTTTGTTTACTTACTTAGATAAACTCCCCAATCCTTGGGAATGCTCCAATAAATCTGTTTCCCTAAATGCTTCATCCTTGTTTATAGAACGCCTTCAAAAGCTTTGACAGCTTGCTGCAGACAGAAACAATGCCTCATTCTGAGCAAACCCCATCTTTTTCCCTGGCCCTGAAATATTTCTTGAGAACATTAAAGTCCTTGAAGTCATGAGCTCAAGTATTAGCCTAAGTGGAAATGCTTTGCTGGAATTCCTTTGGCTAAATTTTTGCATATTCTTTTTTAACTTTTTTTTTTCTGTTTAGGAATTCACTAAAAGTGTTTTTTTTTAATATATTTTTTCAATATATTTTAATTTGGAATATAGTTGATTTACAATGTTGTGTTAATTTCTGCTATACATTAAAGTGATACAGTTTTATATGTATATCTATTTTTAAAATATTCTTTTCTGTTATAGATCATCATTGGATGTTGAATAGAGTTCTCTGTGCTGCACAGTAGATGAAACTATCTATGAAACAGGAACAGAATCACGGACATAGAGAAGAGACTGGTGGTTGTCCAGGGGGAGGGGGTTGGGGGAGGGATGGAGTGGGAGGCTGGGGTTAGCAGATGCATATTCTAACTCAGCATTGTTTCATGGACGGTGAACTCACTCCTTAGCTACCCTGGGAATGTTCAGTTGCTAAGTCATGTCTGACTCTTTGCAACCCCATGAACTTCAGCACACCAGGCTTCCCTGTCCTTCATCATCTCCCAGAGTTTGTGCAAACTGGTGTCCATTGAGTCACTGGTGCCCTCCAACCATCTTATCCTCTGTCACCCGCTTCTCCTCCTGCCTTCAATCTTTCCCAGCATCAAGGTCTTTTCCAATGAGTCAGCTCTTCGCATCAGGTGGCCAAAATATTGGTGCTTCAGCTTCAGCATCAGTCCATCCAATGAATATTCAGGGTTGATTTCCTTTAGGATTGACTGATTTGATGTCCTTGCTGTCCAAGGGACTCTCAAGAGTCTTTTCCAGCACCACAATTTGAAAGCATCAATTCTTCGGTGCTCAGCCTCCTTTATGGTACAACTCTCACTTTTGTACATGACTACTGGAAAAACCATACCTTTGACTATATGGACCTTTATCAACAAAATGATATCTGTGCTTTTTAATACGCTGTCTAGGTTTGTCATAGGTTTTCTTCCAAGGAGCAAGCATCTTTTAATTTCATGGCTACAGTCACCATCTGCAGTGATGTCACATTTCAATCAATTCAGTTCAGGCGCTCAGTCGTGTCCAACTCTTTGCGACCCCGTGAATCACAGCACACCAGGCCTCCCTGTCGATCACCAACTCCCAGAGTTTACCCAAACCCATGTCCATCGAGTCGGTGATGCCATCCAACCATCTCATCCTCCGTCGTCCCCTTCTCCTCCTGCCCCCAATCCCTCCCAACACTAGGGTCTTTTCCAGTGAGTCAACTTTTCGCATGAGGTGGCCAAAGTATTGGAGTTTCAGCTTCAACAATCTGAAATGAACACCCACGACTGGTCTCCCTTAGGATGGACTGGTTGGATCTTCTTGCAGTCCAAGGGACTCTCTAGAGTCTTCTCCAACACCACAGTTCAAAAGCATCAATTCTTTGGTGCTCAGCTTGCTTCACTGTCCAACTCTCACATCCATACATGACTACTGGAAAAACCATAGCCTTGTCTAGATGGACCTTGTTGGCAAAGTAATGTCTCTGCTTTTAAATATGCTATCTAGGTTGGTCATAGCCTTCCTTCCAAGGAATAAGCGTCTTTTAATTTCATGGCTGCAATCACCGTCAGCAGTGAGTTTGGAGCCCAAAAAAATAAAGTCTGACATTGTCTTCACTGTTTCCCCATCTATTTCCCATGAAGTGATGGAACCAGATGCCATGATCTTAGTTTTCTGAATGTTGAGCTTTAAGTCAACTTTTTCACTCTCCTCTTTCACTTTCATCAAGAGGCTTTTTAGTTCTTCTTTCTGCCATAAGGATGATGTCATCTGCATATCTGAGGTTATTGATATTTCTCCCGGCAACCTTGATTCCAACTGTGTTTCTTCCAGCCCAGCGTTTCTCATGATGTACTCTGCATATAAGTTAAATAAGCAGGGTGACAATATACAGCCTTGACGTACTCTTTTTCCTATTTGGAACCAGTCTGTTGTTCCATGTCCAGTTCGAACTGTTGCTTCCTGACCTGCATACAGGTTTCTCAAGAGACAGGTCAGATGGTCTGGTATTCCCATCTCTTTCAGAATTTTCCAGAGTTTATTGTGATCCACAAAGTCAAAGGCTTTGGCATAGTCAATAAAGCAGAAATAGATGTTTTTCTGGAACTCTCTTGCTTTTTCGATGATCCAGCAGATGTTGGCAATTTGATCTCTGGTTCCTCTGCCTTTTCTAAAACCAGCTTGAACATCTGGAAGTTCACAGTTCATGTATTGCTGAAGCCTGGCTTGGAGAATTTTGAGCATTACTTTACTAGCATGTGAGATGAGTGCAATTGTGTGGTAGTTTGAGCATTCTTTGGCATTGCCTTTCTTTGGGATTGGAATGAAAACTGACCTTTTCCAGTCCTATGGCCACTGCTGAGTTTTCCAGATTTGCTGGCATATTGAGTGCAGCACTTTCACAGCATCATCTTTCGGGATTTGAAATAGCTCAACTGGAATTCCATCACCTCCACTAGCTTTGTTCGTCATGATGCTTCCTATGGCCCACTTGACTTCACACTCCAGGATGTCTGGCTCTAGGTGAGTGATCACACCATCATGATTATCTGGGTCGTGAAGATCTTTTTTGTACAGGTCTTCTGTGTATTCTTGCCACGTCTTCTTAATATCTTCTGCTTCTGTTAGGTCCATACCATTTCTGTCCTTTATCGAGCCCATCTTTGCATGAAATGTTCCCTTGGTATCTCTAATTTTCTTGAAGAGATCTCTAGTCTTTTCCATTCTGTTGTTTTCCTCTATTTCTTTGCATTGATCACTGAGAAAGGCTTTCTTATCTTTGGAACTCTGCATTCAAATGGGAATATCTTTCCTTTTCTCCTTTGCTTTTCACTTCTCTTCTTTTCCCAGCTATTTGTAAGGCCTCCTCAGACAGCTGTTTTGTTTTTTTGCATTTCTTTTCCATGGGGATGGTCTTGATCCCTGTCTCCTGTACAATGTCAGGAACCTCTGTCCGTAGTTCATCAGGCACTCTGTCTATCAGATCTAGTCCCTTAAATCTATTTGTCACTTCTACTGTATACTCATAAGGGATTTGATCTAGGTCATACCTGAATGGACTAGTGGTTTTCCCTACTTTCTTCAATTTAAATCTGAATTTGGCAATAAGGAGTTCATGATCTGAGCCACAGTCTGCTCCCGGTCTTGTTTTTGCTGACTGTATAGAGCTTCTCCATCTTTGGCTGCAAAGAATATAATCAATCTGATTTTGGTGTTGACCATCTGGTGATGTCCATGTGTAGAGTTCTCTTGTGTTGTTGGAAGAGGGTGTTTGCTATGACCAGTGCGTTCTGTTGGTAAAACTCTATTAGCCTTTGCCCTGCTTCATTCTGTACTCCAAGGCCAAATTTGCCTGTTATGCCAGGTGTTTCTTGACTTCCTACTTTTGCATTCCAGTCCCCTATAATGAAAAGGACATCTTTTTGGTAGGTGGCCTTAATAGAATGACTATTCCACCTGAAACCAGTAAACTTATTTTTATTCTCCATCGTTATGAAAATGATCCAGTGGAAAACGTGGATCATTTTGCTTTTATAGAAACAGAGTGCTAGCAAATTGGATGGATGTGCTTTCCCTGTTCACAACTGGGCCAACATCAACCCAAGGTCCTGCACCTGGCTTTTTATGGTTCCTGGGCAGGTGGGTGTCATTCCAACAGCCTTGCCTTTATTATCCATCTAATACATTATCCTGCTTCATATCTTTGTAGCACCAGATGGCATTGTCTCCTTAGACTGGCTGTTGCCTTGTTAATACAGAGTTACACAGAAACATGAAAGGTCAGGAGGACACCATATGGTCTATTCTGTCCTGCCCTTTTGCGCCCAGGAAAGGCCAAGTCATCATCAGAGTATTGCTTCCGCCAATAGCTGCTTGTATTCGATTCTCTTTTGGACTCATTATCTGATTTCTGCTGAAAGGCTATGGTCAATAATACCCTCAACGTCTACACTTTGGCCATGATTTTATTTTATATTTCAAATATCTCATCTTCCATAAAACTAAATTATAAAACAATTTTTACCTAGTTTATTTTTCTAAATGCTGCTTCATCCTCATTTTGATTAATTTTGCTATTTTGGTAGCAATTCTAATATAGTTTGCAAACGGTTGAGTTATGGTTATATTCTGGAGCTACCACACCATTGATCTGCAAATATCACTTGAAATCTGGGTTTGTATTTGTACAATCTGTCTGTCATGGATATCTGGGTCTGTGTCTTGCCATTTGGGGTTTTAATCCTTATTCCGACTTTTAAATTATTGCCTTAAGTGTTTCCCACTCAAACAGAGAGGTCTTTGCATCTTTCTACTGAATTCTAGTTCTAATAAGACAAGAACAATTGAACTGTTGACTGTGGGGGAGGACCCTCTGGTTGAGAAGCATCTTGCTTTGGGACCAGTAGTCATCAGTCCCAGAAGAATCGCCAGAGCCTGTTATTTCAGGGGTCACTGTACCACCAGCTGGTCAGCAGATCCGTAATTCTGACACTGAGACTTTTCCTCTTAACGGACTTCACACACGTTCATGATGAGCTCCCAAACTCTCCATCCTTCCTGGAAGCACCTTTTAATCCTTGCTCTCTTTCTCTCTCTTTGTCTTTCTTTTTTTCTCCAGAAATTTGGATGAAAGACCTGATTCTTCTTAAATATATTTAATATCTATTCTTTATTTAATATTTACCAAATTTTTATTCTTTGATTTTTATTAAAAAGAATGTATTCCTTTTAAATATATTTATATATTTGTTGTTCAGTTGCTAAATCATGTCTGATTCTGTGACCCCATGGAGAAAGCACACCAAGCCTCCCTGTCCTTCTATATCTCCTAGAGTTTGCCCAAGTTTGTGTTCATTGAGTTGGTGATGCTATCCAACCATCTCATCCTCTGCTACCCTCTTCTCCTTTTGCTTTCAATCTTTTCCAGCACCAGGGTCTTTTCCAATGAGTTGGCTATTATTGTATATATATATACATATATATATATATATATATAACATATAAACATGCATTCAGATATAAAATATATACCCTTTAATATTTATTAAGAAGAATATATTCTTCATATATATGTAAATACCTTTAGGTCAAATTTCACCTTTTAAGACATAGTGTGTTACCACTATTAGCAGATGTCACTTTAAATTCGCTTTGTTGTTTTTGATTTATAGCAATGCTTAAAGTTATGAAAACTGTTTGCTCCCCATAATTCAGATTAACTAATTCTTCTCAGCTGATGCCCTGTTTTTCTTTTTATTGATGCAAAAGTAACTTGGCTCCATTCCTGGTATTTCACAGACTTCAGGAACAAGGCAAGTTTTAGATTTCAACTTAGACAATTATAAGCTACTCACCTTCCTGCAGCATTGTGTTGTAACCTATATGGTATAATTGGGGTTGTTTGAAGACTCATTTGTAATCAAGGCATTTAAAATTCTTTTTCAAGATGCTACATATCGAATTGAAGGCATAAGAGTTATAAGGATTATAACAATCAGTTCCGTTCAGTCGCTCATTTGTGTCCGACTCTTGGCAATCCCATGGACTGTAGCACGCCAGGCCTCCCTGTCCATCACCAACTCCCGGAGCTTGCTCAAACTCATGTCCATCAAGTTGGTGATACCATCCAACCGTCTCATCCTCTGTCGTTCCCTTCTCCTCCCACCTTCAATTGTTCCCAGCATCAGGGTCTTTTTAAATGAGTCAGTTCTTCCCATTGGGTGGCCAAAGTATTGGAGTTTCAGCTTCAACATCAGTCCTTTCAATGAACACCCAGGACTGATTTCCTCCAGGATGGACTGGTTGGATCTTCTTGCAGTCCAAGGGACACTCAAGAGTCTTCTCCAACACCATAGATCAAAAGCATCAATTCTTCAGCGCTCAGCTTTCTTCACAGTCCAACTCTCACATCCATACATGACTACTGGAACAACCATAGCTTTGACTGGATGGACCTTTGTCGGCAAAGTAATGTCTCTGCTTTTTAATATGCTGTCTAGGTTGGTCATAACTTTTCTTCCAAGGAGCAAGTGTCTTTTAATTTCATGGCTACAGTCACCATCTGCAGTGATTTTGGAGCCCCCCAAAAATAAAGTCAGCCACTGTTTCCATTGTTTCCCCATCTATTTGCCATGAAGTGATGGGACCGGATGCCATGATCTTAGTTTTCTGAATGTTGAGTTTTAAGCCAACTTCTTCACTCTCCTCTTTCACTTTCATCAAGAGGCTCTTTCGTTCTTCTTTGCTTTCCTCCATAAGGGTGGTGTCATCTGCATATCTGAGATTATTGCTATTTCTTCCGGCAATCTTGATTCCAGCTTGTACTTCATCCAGCCCTGCATTTCTCATGATGTATTCTGCATATAAGTTAAATAAGTAGGGTGACAATATACAGCCTTGACGTATTCCTTTCCCGATTTGGAACCAGTCTATTGTTCCATGTCCAGTATTACCTGTTGCTTCTTGACCTGGATACAGATTTCTCAGGAGTCAGGTAAGGTGGTCTGGTATTCCCATCTCTTTAAGAATTTTCCACAGTTTGTTGTGATCCACACAGTCAAAGGCTTTGGCATAGTCAATAAAACAGAAATAAATGTTTTTCTGGAACTCTCTTGCTTTTTGATGATAATCGAAATTTGGCAATTTGATCTCTAGTTCCTCTGCCTTTTCTAAATCCAGCTTGAACATCTGGAAGTTCATGGTTTACATACAGTTGAAGCCTGGCCTGGAGAATTTTGAGCATTACTTTGCTAGTGTGTGAGATGAGTGCAATTGTGTGATAGTTTGATCATTCTTTGTCATTGCCTTTCTTTGGGATTGGAATGAAAACTGTATTAATGTATATATAGCAATACATTAATAAAATAAAGATTTCAAAAGACTTACATAGGGAGATTTCAACTGCCCTAAGCATTTTAAAGAGCCTCTTGATGAAAGTGAAAGAGGAGAGTGAAAAAGGTGGCTTAAATCCCATCATTCAGAAAACTAAGACCATGGCATCTGGTTCCATCACTTCATGGCAAATAGATGGGGAAACAGTGGAAACAGTGTCAGACTTTATTTTTCTGGGCTCCAAAATCACTGCAGATGGTGACTGCAGCCATGAAATTAAAAGACGCCTACTCCTTGGAAGGAAAGTTATGACCAACCTAGACAGCATATTAAAAAGCAGAGACATCACTTTGCCAACAAAGGTCCATCTAGTCAAGGCTATGGTTTTTCCACTGGTCATGTATGGATGTGAGAGTTGGACTATAAAGAAAGCTGAGTATTGAAGAATTGATGCTTTTGAACTGTGGTGTTGGAGAAGACTCTTGAGAGTCCCTTGGACTGCAAGGAGATCCAACCAGTCCATCCTAAAGGAGATCAGTCCTGGGTGTTCATTGGAAGGACTGATGTTGAAGCTGAAACTCCAATACTTTGGCCGCCTGATGCGAAGAGCTGACTCATTGGAAAAGACCCTGATGCTGGGAAAGATTGAGGGCAGGAGAAGGGAACGACAGAGGATAAGATGGCTGCATGACATCACCGACTCAGTGGGCATGGGTTTGGGTAAACTCTGGGAGTTGGTGATGGACAGGGAGGCCTGGCGTGCTGCAGTTCATGCGGTCGCAAAGAGTCAGACACTACTGGGCAACTGAACTGAACTGAACTGAAGCATTTTGCCACTTTGTTTGGGAACAGTAGTAAGGATGGAATTGGCCATCTGGGGTCATCACATGTTTTAAATGATGGCTCAGGGGAAACATTTATCTCAGTGCTTAGAGAGTAAGTTAACAAGGGTTCAATAAACATTTTTTTTTTTTATTGCATGAGCTCCAGTAGTGATTTCAAGCTGATTATAATTATTCCTGGGCTTCCTAGGTGGCACTAGTAGTAAAGAACCCACCTGACAGAGCAAGAGACTCATGAGACATGCATTTGATCCCTGGGTCAGGAAGATCCCCTGGAGGAGGGCGTGGCAGCCCACTTCAGTATTTTTGTCTGAAGAATCCCATGGACAGAGGAGCCTGGTAGGCTACAGTCCATGGGGTCTCAAAGAGTTGGACATGACCTAAGTGACTCAGCATGCATGCACAAATGATTATCCCCCTTTCACAGATAGATACACTGAGGCACAGTTAGGTGAAAAGACTCTATTGGATTCAAACTCTGCACTCATGAAAAAGGCAAGACAAAAGCCCAGGTACTCTAAATTTTATCTGATTTATATGCAGCACAGCCCTACAATATAATACAATATCTATTACAGAAAGAAATGAGTCTCTTGGTTACCATTTCCCCAAACAGAAATAGGAGTCATTCAACCCTGAAACCCACATAAGTGCAGGTAGATGTAAGTGTTCCTCCCTAGGTCCAGCCAAGTGTGATGGAATCTCGGATCCAGGCTGAGAGAGGATCAGATGGTGTGGGTGAGGGCAAGGCTAATTGACTGAAGGGTGCTCAGACCCCTGAAGAAGATGGGTGACGATTAATGCTCAGTGTTTCAGATTATTGAAATAAACCTCTGATGTGCTTAACACTTATCTAGATGAAGCCCCCTCCTGAACCCCCGCACTCATTCCCAGCTCTAATGGCGTGTCAGTAATGGTGACCAGTAAATTAACCCTAGAAAACACTTATTGATCTCTAGCTCAGATTGCTGACTTCAAAAAAATGTCATTGTTTCATCACACACCGTTCCGCCTCATTAGCTGCTGTCACTGTGTTTGTGGCACCAGGGACTCATTATTCCTGACATAGTAACTCGCCATGAACTTGCTGGGTTGTTAGGAACCCAGACAACAGGTGGTCCTCCCAGCCTGCCTTGGTTTTCCTCTATTTGGGGTTGGAAGGGACACCTGGTCCTGATCACTAGACAAAGGACAAATGGACAAAGCGCCTACTCATCTAGGAATCATCCAAAGAATTTCGTTTCTTTATAGCCTAGATAAGTACGTGAGATTGTTTCCTCAAAGGCAATTTTGAAGACCTAATAAAGCTCCTTTTCATACAATAATTGGCATCTCTTTAGGCTTCTGGTGATGACTCCAGGAACATTTTATAGTAGAAGTTGCTGAGCCCCATTAAATGGTTCTTAATTAGGTAAGAGCTAGCCAGAGATCTGAAATGTAAATTAGAAAACCATGCTAAGGGAGAGTCAGACCAGGTCATTAAAGACCAAGCCAGGAAATGGCATAAGTGTGTAGAAATAAGAAGGTAAAGGCAAAAAAAAAAAAAAAAAGGAAATTCCAACTTCCCAAGATGTAGAAGGCAACAAGGAAAATATTAAAAATTGTAATATCTAGAATTTTATCATTTGCTCTTACTTGGACAGGCAAATCATACAGGAAAAGATAATTTTTACTTGCATTTTTCTTAAAATAGCGTGCTGTGCTATGCTTAGTCACTCAGTTGTGTCCTACTCTCTGCGACCCCATGGACTGCAGTCCTCCAGGCTCCTCTGTCCATGGGGATCCTCCAGGCAAGAATACTGGCGTGGGTTGCCATGGAGAATAACTAAAAGAATTACCATTTTGTGATCGATGAAAAATCAACAGAAGTAGGGAGCTCCTTGGTGGTCAGTGGCTAAGACTCCCAATGCGGGGGCCTGGGTTTGATCCCTAGTCAGGGAACTAGGATCCTTCATGCCACAACTAAAGAATCTGTAGGCTGCAATGAAGATGAAAGGTCCCATGTGCCACAACTAAGACCCAGTGCAGCCAATTAAATAAATCATTTACAAATCAACAGAAGCATTACAGATAAAACTGTGAGAGGCATGAGGCATGTCAGCTTGGGAACGTGATGAAAACTATTTCAAGGGGATGTTAAACTTAACTTGAGGAGTAGGCTTAAACCGAACACCCCCAAAGCAAACATTTGTCCAGGCAGACGATTGTCTCCTTGCACATCCACTTACGAAGTCACGTGCCATCCTTCACACGTTTCCACAGCTTCTCTTTCATGTAAAGCCTTTGCTACACTCCTCTGGTGATGAGCAGTAATCAATGCTTGCTCTTTGAGGCTGTTTTGCAAACAGCCAAGAGTCTTTCTCAACCAATATTTGTGAAACCTATGTGTGATTCAGTCTGGTAACGCTGTGGGGATTTCTGGGGGAGAAAGGGATGGTTGCTTGGCATTTTTGGTTTTAATGATGCAAAAGACTAAATTTTGTTTTATGGCTCGTAAAATGGTCCCAAAGGCAACTGATGATTCATGGAAACTTATCATTGGTTTTTAATTCCAATGAAGCATTGTTTTTCTTGCATCTGGGCTGCCCTGTGGCTTGCTTAGCCAGAGAATGAAGTAATCCAGTGCTGATTTTAGGCCTAGTCTTTAAAAGGCCTGGAAGCTTCCATAGTCACACTCTCAGGAGCCAGTCACCATATAAACTGTCTAGGCTAGACCACTGTGCAAGAGAGACCCCGACAAGGAGGGTGGCAGTGCCTCCAGAGGCCAGCCACCCTTGCTCTCCCATCCTGCATGGAGCTCAGCTAAGCCCAGATTCCAGCAAACCCAGGTGTTAGCGAGGAGCCAAAGGTCAGCCAGTGGGTCCACACAGTCCGAAATAATGTTTCTCTTGTGCTAAATGACTTGGTTTGGGGGCCTACAGGGAAAGACATTTTAAATAATAGAAAACCAAGTATAAGAAATTTCAACGTGATCTGCTCAACATTCCACAAGTTATGAGGCAAAAGTAAGTTGAGTGTGAAAACAATGCCATTATACACAAGTAGTGGAATTGACATAATAGTGACTAAATGGCCCAACAGTCAGATAAACAGACTTGAGAATGAAATTGGCTGGGCTGAAAATTCTCCATGACTGTGGGACTTACCTTGTTTTCTTACCTGTAATATGCAAATAAATTATCCACCCTAAAGGGTTGTCAAGAGGGTCAAACGAAGTAATAAACGACAAACATGTAAAGCGAGAAATAATGTCATCAAACCAGAAGAGTAGTTTGTAAAAAGCCAAGAAATCAAAATTGACAAATACCTAGCAAATATTGGGCTTCCCTGGTGGCTCAGATGATAAAGAATCCTCCTGGGTTGGGAAGATGCCCTGGAGAAGGGAACAGCAACCCACTGCAGTATTCTTGCTGGGACAATTCCATGGACAGAGCCCCCTGGCTATAGTCCATGGGGTCGTAAAGAGTTGGACATGGCTGAACAACTAACACTTTCACTTTCACTTGGCAAATATGGATACTAAAAAGAGGAGAAAGAGATTGAAGTAGAAAATGAAAGCACACAAGGCAGAGAAACAGAAATAGTAAATATTATGCACAAAAGTAATGTACAATACTTACCAAGTAGGGAAAACTTAATCTACTGAAATATGAGAATTTTCCATACTTTGTGCAAAATTTTCTCTCCTTGAATTATGCTTTTTTCCAATACTCTGTTCTTATTGGGCTTTCCTGGTGACTCACGACTGAGCGACTTTCACTTTTGCATTCTTATTATAAAATATTATAATGAGTATGCCTCTCATACAATCTAGAAGAAAATCTAAACATGGTCTGGGGGATAAGTATTATGATTATGAGAGGTAATTGTTTTCTATATGACATAAAGCATATTGAAGCTGTACAGTAATTAAAAGTATGTCATTCTGGCACAGTATACTTTAGTATGTTATTGGGAAGCTTCTTTAAAACATAGGTTATGGACATGCATCCATCTATGTACCTATCAACTCTCATCTATCTATTTCTGTATCCATCATCTTTTACTTTTCACCCAGCAACCAATCATCCTACTGCTGCCTCATTCCCTTCCAGGGGCCCATTCCTCGCTGAACTCTAATTCTTGTGCTATTTTTATGGATCGCTTTGGAAAGTGACTTTGGCTTCTCTTGCCAGATCTCAAGCTTCAAGGTGGTGAGCTATGGAGCTGCTTCAGGGAGCAGAGAGCTTCCAGAAGCCCCCTTTTCTTTCTTTTCAGAAGAAAGGAAAGGCTGCAAGATGGAGAATGGAAGAATCTTGTTATTTTCTCAACTGGGAATTCATGTAAGCCTGGGGTTCATTTCATTCTTGGCCTTCCAGTTGGATGGACTAGAATCTTCCTTTTTTACTGGAACCAGTTTGAGTTACATGGGTATTAACTGCTATAGGTTTACTTTCTGAACTTTTTTTCTATTTTTAAATAGCTTTATTGGGGGTATAATTCAGAGACCACACAATTCATTTAAAGTATGGAATTAAGGAGCATTTAGTATATTCATGTATATTTGCATGCATCACAATTTTAGATTCTGTTCTTGACTCTGTACTCCCAAGCCATGATCCCCTTGAGCTCTAGAAAATCACCAATCTACCTTCTGTCTCTATAGATTTGCCAGTTTTGGACTTTTCTTTATGAACAGAATCATACAACGTGTGGTCCTTTGTGATAGATTTCTTTCCCATGGCATAATACTTTTCATTGGAAGGAATGAAGCTGAAGCTGAAGCTCCGATACTTTGACCACCTCACGCAAAGAGCTGGCTCATTGGAAAAGACCCTGATGCTGGGAAAGATTGAGGATGAGATGGTTGGATGGCATCGTGAACTCAATGGACATGAGTTTGAGCAAACTCTGGGGAACCATGAAGGACAGGAAACCCTGATGTGTCTCAGTCCACGGGATCCCAGAGTTGCACATGATTTATCAACTGAACAACAAATGCTTTCAAAGTTCATGCTGCTGTAGCATCTGTCAATACACCGTTCCATCTAATCACCAAATAACATCCCATTGTGTGGAAATACCATATTTTATTCACCCAGTTATCAGTTGATGGACATCTAACTAATAAGAAAATGATACATGGATGAAACATGTGGCAGTGTTTTACTCCTTCTGGATTCTTGTTGTGTTGAGCAATCCCCTCTGGTCCTCAAACTGACCAGGTCCACAGGGAACATCCATTATGAAGATGCAAGGCTCTCGGCTGCAAGCAAGGTCCTTGGTCCCTCCGCGAGTGACAAGAACAGATGAGTTGAGTTGACAGATGTTCTTATCAGCCTCTATGGAAGTTGATAGCCCCTGAAGCAAACCTCCGCCTTTTGAAATTTCAGAGCCCCAATTTAGCAATTCTGAAACATTAATGATCTGTTGTGAGGGCCATGCAGCCACTGCCTGTTTCTGAAAAACTGACTCTCTTAGCTTGGTAGCAACTCAAACAAAAACAGACTGCTAACCAGGCAGTCCTAAATATTTTATTTCATTTATCAATTCTTACATTTTTTTTCCCAAGCACTCCTTTCATGCCTGCAGTCATTGAGTTGTATAAGAGAAGAATACTGCAAACCATATCCTGTTGACATAACTGAATTTCCACGTCTTATTCACACCTCTACTAGGTTGGGTCTATTGTTAACATGATGCCTTTTTTTTTTTTCTGTTCTGGGATGCAGGTTACAATCTATCAAGAGAAAACAATCGTAATGAGATTTCTCTCAGTTTTAAACCTAAGTTTCCTGAAAGAATCTGGGAATTTTAACTATTTGTCAATACATGCTTCACTTCCCTCTTTGCTTTGTCTTTTCATTTTGGGGTCCCCTCTCAAGCCTGTGGGATCTGCCTGCCTCTGGGGCCAGGATCTGCCATTCCTCTGGAACAGATCATCATCTGGGTATGGCATGTACCTTTTATGGCACTTTATACAGACCAGCCTGAGTGAAATAAATACACAGGATGCAAAGCTCAAAGTGACACATCCCAGATCTCTGACATTCTTACCATGGCTTTGAGCTTCAGGCACTGACAAATCTCCCACGCGTACCAGCTCTCCCAGAGGACAGGCTGTAATGATGTTTATGTTATACAATATGTAAAATATTTATACCCCAGCTTCAGCACAAACTGACTATCACTTAAATCAGGAGCTAGTATTTACATTTGGGGCAAGGGGAGCTCTCTGTGTCACTCTTTGCAGGCAGAAGGAGAGCCCGGTAGAATAAATGATCAGTTTATGTACAGAATCAGATTCCAGCAGTGTCTCTGCTTTAAAAATAACAGTTATGGGAAAGGTTTTTAATGTGCGTGCTTCATTTAGAATTGTTAAATTACCAAGAAGGGCAAAATTTATGCCTTTCTGACTATTGCCCTTATCTTTAGAATGGAAAAAGTCTTTTCTTTTGACAAACTGTTCTTTCATGAATAACCTCTTCAAGAGCATTTAGTTATCATTATTAATAAATTGTTACTGTAATAAATTATATTTTAAACATTTTATTAAATGCAGTTCTCATGTACTTAAAATAAATTGCAAAGCCGGCTTTTTTCAAGGTATTTAATATATATGGTGTGACACAATGTGCTTTTAATATATTTAATGTTATATACTTTAAAATGTAAGTGTGTTGTACTTTTATGGAACTTACTTTATATTCCTTTCTGTATGGAAAATGTATTACTTTTTAATACGGGTTCATTGTGGAGTGCCATTAAGAAATAGAGCACAGTTCTTAAAAGTGGTAACTTTCAGAATTTAAGTACATTAAGTGTGGGGGAGGGGAAGAAACTGCATTATGGTAACATCAAGCATCTAATTGAAACTGACAAAAGCAAGGGGAGAAATCTCACACTGACATTGTAATGGCACTTGCATTTGCATTGACATCATAACAGGTCTAATGCGAGTGCAGGAGACACTGCCACTGACAAAAAAAGACTTCCCCTTGACATTCCTCTGCTTTCGCACTTTCTTTGGACATGCTATCACTGTCATTCACAATAAAGATGAAAATATTATGAAAAACATCTTCAGTCCGTGCTTATTGGATACTTTCCATGGTTGAAATGTGGTGGTCGTTGTCGAGAGCTTCTTCTTTTTCAGCCTCAAAAAGACACTGCTTGAGTCCCTGGGGAGAGTGCATCACCAAATTTTCCATCACTTAAAACGATTCTGTAGAAAAAGAAATTTAAAAATGGATTTTGCAGAAAAAAATAGTTTTGCATTAGATCCGTAAGGCGAGAGAGGATTCTGGTTCTTCTTCGGAAGCTGCAGTAGGTCTTTTGGGTGAGTAGGTACAACAGAAGAACAGCAGACATGGGGGACAAGTGTGTTCCCCTCCTCCCCAGGGTGGCAAAAAAATCCCTGAACTTCACGGGAGCCACTGGGCCCACCCACGATGACCACTGCTAACCAGCGTAAGCTAGAGAGCTGCGCTTCTAGGCTGGAGCTCTAGAACACTACCTTTGTTCTTCTGGCAATTCCAAGGTGGCTCCGTGGCAAAGAATCTGCTTGTCAAGCAGATAGATACCAGTTCGGTCCCTGGGTCGGGAAAATCCCCTGGAGGAAGACATGGCAACCCACTCCAGTATTCTGGCCTAGAGAATCCCATGGACAGAGGAGCCTGGTGGGCTACAGTCCGTGGGGTCGCAGAGAGTAGGACACGACTTAGTGACTAAACAACAACCAACTTTGTTCTTTCACCTCTGCTGGTTACCAGGCTTCAAGCCCAACAGCAGCTCTGGAAGCAGCACGCCAGCCTCAGAACGCTGTCTGAAACCGTTTCTCCATCTACCAGGGCCCCTCTGCAGGGCCGTGCACCAGCCTTCTTCACTGCTCTGGTCCTCTCTGCACCCAGCTGGACCCTGCTCCCACTGACCAGCTTCCCTGGGGCCTCCGGGGGCTACAGGGCCAGATTCCTCCCCCACACCATCACCGGGGTCTGACCTCCCAACGTCTGTTCCTTTCTGGAAGGTGCTTCCCCTCCTAGACACTCATCTCCTCCCTTCTCACCTGTCACAATGCAGGCTGCCAGGCTCTACGTGGCCCCATCCTTGATGGACGTGAGAAGGATGGTTTGTGCCCCTGTCACATTTTCATATGAAAATGTTAGATTCTTGAGAGGAAGGTGAATTTTGTCTTTTGTTCATTTTTTCCACTTCCATCCCCTGGATATTTATCAAGCGACAGCTCCATGTCCGGCTCTGCCATTGGCAGAGTGGTTCATCAGAGGATAAGAAGGGCCTGGCTTCTGAGGGACAGAAGTCAGATGGTAACTCGCCAGTCCACGCGTGCTCTCAATCCTGGTGACATCAGTTGGTGTCATCAGCTGGCGGGACAGCTCTTCTGGCTTTAAGAAAATAAAGGTTTGCAACACGGAGGAAGGAATGGAGGGCAGAGGCAGCAGCTGGGGAGATTCTGGGGTTGCATCGAGGGTCAAGGTGAGGCTCGCAGGGTGGACGGGGCAGGCGGGGCGGTGGTGAGGACCACAGAGAGGCGGTGCAGAGTCAGCCGCAAGCCCGCAGCTCAGCCCGGGGCCCGGGGTTGCGTTACTCACAATCCCTCTGCCGCTGTCACCTCAGGGATAAAAATAGGGACAATAATAATATTTACTCCTGAAGGTCACTGAGAGCGTTAGGGGATGACGCCTATGACGCCTAGAAGTGTCTGGGCAAACAGCCCTGGACGAACGCTGCTCGTTTTTGGCGCGACAGACGTCCAGCCCCAGCACTTTAGTCTGTGCTGCAGCCCTGGTCTCTCCCCTCCCCCAGGTGCCCACATACCTGCTCTTGCAGCTGACCCGGTCAGTAAGGAGCCGGCGTGGGAAAGAGAATGTTGCAGGTGGAGCTCTGGCCCATGTTCACAGCATCGTCTCAGGATAGGCACCTCAGGATCCTAGAAAGACTTCTGTACTGTCAGATACATTGACTTTAGTGTATCATATTTTAATCTGTTTACATCCATTCTCTATTAATGAGCTACACGGTAACCCTCTATTAAACACCATATTTAATGAATCCTAATTCCCTCGATTTGTCATATGACAAGGATTCACTGAGGCTGCCAGATAGCAAAAAAAAAAAAAATCAAATTTTAGAAGCATGAATTACTAAAAATATTGAAGTATCATTGGAACCTATTATGCAAAGTAAGCCATCATCTCTATTTTCCTCAGTGGGTTGGATTTTTGGATGTTTTGAAAGCTGCAGTGTTTTCTCTCTGCTAAATAAATTTCTCTCTGTGTAGCTGAATGTCATGGATCCAGACGTTTGGGGAGGGCCAGTTCCAAATACTGTAATTTCATGTCTCTTTTTGTATCGACTAATGTGGTGAATGGAGGTAGTACACTGGCAACCAGGATAGCTGGTCTCTAGTCCAGCCAGAAAGGGTCCTTCCCAGAATTTGCCTTCCGTAAATTGTATTATTCTTCCTTAAATAAAGACTTTGTTCTCTTCTCCGGACCCAGGCCCTGTTTCCTTAATTTAACTAATTCTTCTCCTTTCTTCAAATTTATCCTAGATTCTGGGTGGCTTTCTGGACCAAAGGGGACCTTCTTGCTTAGAAAGATCCACCGTAGGAAAAAGAGCCTCAGAAGGCTCTAGAATCACCAAGAGCATTTCCGCAGCCCCAAGCGTGGAGTGCTCCACACTGGGTCCTGCGTGAGCCTGTCCCAAGCAGGATGGCTTCTGACCATGGGAAGCTGTCCAGAAGGAGCACAAGCATCCTGGGGACGCTTTATGCTAAGTTCCCCAGGTGCTCAGACATTTTCAGCAGAGGCAGAGCAAAGAGCCGTCTGATGCACTGGTCTCCTGAGAGTGCAGGCCCAGGGAGCTCACGGTCCTGGGAAGGCCAAGAATGCACTGAAGCTGGTTACTGGACAGAAAAGCAACCTTGGAAGCCCAGAGTGGGACTAGCCATGCTGGGTTGAACAGTGTCCCAAATTCATGTCCATTATTTGACAACAGGATCTTTGTAGATATAATTAAGTTCAAGCTAGTGTGGACCTAATCCAACATGTTGAGTGTCCTCCTGAGAACAGATGCAGAGAGACAGGTGGAAATGCCACGGAATGAGCAGGAGGAATATAAACTCAAGTGCTGAGCACTGTTTCCTGAAGCTAGCATTGACCACTCCCCAAAATTATGAACTTTCACAGTTGGCATTCATTACATCCAATTCCAAGCACTTCTAATTTACAGCATATATTTTAACTTTATTGCTGAGGCATATTAGGGTAATAGTGTACTGTATTTTTCACTGATACTCTGTTTTTGAAGAAAAAAATATTTAGCAGATGAAGAAGCAGATAGGAAAAGATAAAATGCTCAAATAAATCACCCAGTTCATGAAAAATAAATCATCACTCTTAACTTCCCTTGCCTGTTCAAGCCATATCCCATGGCTACATTTGCTCTAAAGCAATCTTGATAGGCATGTAAGGAATGAAAAAAAGTTATTTTGATTCTTCTGTCCCCCTGATGATTCATGTTTCTTTGTAAACTGAAATGTTGAGAGTCAAATAGATTGTATCAGAAAGAACAAAGTGGTTAAAGAAACAGAGATAGAAAGATGTTGGAGAGGCAGGTCTTTGGGACTGTTTGTAACGGATGCTATAAAGAGAACACTTCTTTTCTTTAGAAATGTTTCTTTCCTAACACAAAAGAAATAAGAGAAAGAGTTTTCTGGAACCCAGTGTGACATGATGTAATGTCCTATCATTTCTATTAAGATCTCACTGGTAACATGGAAGCATCGGCATTTAATAGAAACAGATTCGAGGTCAGGTGGTTTTTTAAAAATACTTCTTTCCTTGCTTGGAAAGGAATGTTAAGTTAGACCATAATCCATCAATCTTCCAGACTGGTTTTAAACTTCCAGCAGCCTGGAACATTCCCCCTCATACCAGAAATAAGGCAACGACATATCTGCCAACACGAAGCTTCAGAGCCATGGTTTATTTGGAGATGCTTTTCAAAGCACTGCTCACTCCGTCTCAGCTCTTCAAAACAGGGCTCCTCATATTGCATCTCCTGTTCTGAAGTCTCAGTCAATGTGTGTCCCGAATATGTGCAATTCTACTGCAATTGACAGAGATCCTTTCTCACTTATTTACAGTGTGAGAGACACCACAGAATCCCGTGTTCCTCTTTCTAAATTTCCAGCATATTGGAGGCTCAAGGGTGAAAGTGTGTTGATCTAGGGTTTAGAGGGACATGCCAGATTGTTGTTCTGATCATGTACTTCGGGGACAGAGAGGAAACGCAGGATTTAAGGACATCTCAAGTTTAGATATTTTATTCTACCTTTATTGCAGCTTCTTAACTCCTCCAAGGGCCGAACACCCAAGAAAAATCTAAGCCAATAATAACGGTGGTAGCTGAAGTAGACTGAGTTATTCTTGAAGGATGAGGCATGGTGTATTTGATATCCCGTTTCCTTCTAATTTCCTTTGGATGTGCACCCAGAGGGGGACTGCTGGGTCGTAAGGTAGCTCCGTTTTCAGTGTCTTGAGGAACCTCCATGTTTTCCCATCGTGGCTGTGTCCATTTACATTCCCACCAACTGTATCCCAGGGCTCCCTCTTCTCCACACCCTCACTGACACTTCTGGTCTCTTGACCTTGAGTTTGTACAAGGTTATATATCAATTGTGTGTGTGTGCACTCAGTCGCTTGAGATGAGTCCCCGCTGAGCCACTGGGGAAGTCCGTACATCAATTACATCTCCTTTAAAAAAGAAAGAGCTTTGTGGGACCCTATGCTGTTCTGTCTTTCCTAATATGTGTGATGAGTAAGAGTATGGGGTGGAGGGAGGGCTGGGCCGAACAGTACCGAATGCATTTCTTCCGGCCATCAACCTCCAGGGTCCATGGGCTCAAGTCCCTCACCCTATATGTGGTCTTCCCAAACTCTCCCCTTCCCCTTTATGCAGGAAAAATTATCACAGTGTCTCTAGTTGAGAGGGAGACAGAGAGCAGGTCCCCTGAACCTGGGACCCCTGAGAGATTCTGCGGGGCAAAGAGGCTCTCAGGGCCCCCAAAGGCAGTTTACCTTCGACTTGAGTTTGGTTTTCTTTGCCTTCCGTATAGTTGGGTGACCGCTATTATCTTGTTTGAGAAACGGATGCACAGAAATGACTACCAGCTGGGAAGGCAAGAGGAGGAGTAGGCAAACATAAGATGTGAGAAGCATGGGTAACCCCGATTTGAATAATCCTCTCTTAACTGATTGAACTCTGGCTTCACAGAAGGCACCCTGCCCTGTCTCCCCTCCCCACTCCCTGCAAGTCTTGCATTTCTATTTGCGTGCTGCTCCTCATGAAAATGAATTGTAGTGTGAAAACACTGTTGGCCTCCCTCTCCACGCCTTCTTGAAAATGTAAAAGAACATTACCCCCCAGAATAACTTCATCAGTTTGCAAATACGGTAAAATGTGTTTCCATCATATACTCATCTTTGGATCTTATCTGTCTATCAAATTCAGTCTGAATAAGTCAGGCAGAGCCTATGCCTAACTCTTATTTTTTCGTACAGTGCTCAGAACATAGATCATATCTAATGTATGAAAATAATAATAGCAAATGTATAAAGTGATCATGAAGATACATGGCCCTGGCCAGTGCGGATAGTAAATCCTCAAAAGAGGATTTCTTCTTTCCTGCACGTTACAAGATGGGTCACGTGGGCTGCAGGTACCAGGCGTGCAAAACAGCCTGGGAGACAGCTGAGCGCTGCTCACGTTGACGTGACTTCCATCAGCTCCACTGAAGGTAAAGGAGGCGAGGCTGCTTCGGTCCCCGGGGTTTACTCAGCTATTCCTCTGAACAAGGAGCTCAGGCTCTGCTGAGGACCAAGGGTGGGGAGGTTGTTTTCTCCCCCCTCATCTTCAGGAGACAAAGGGACAGAAATCAGCTACTTTTACACAATTTCCACAACCACCTTACGCTACAATTTCCCAGACCCTAATGAGTCAGCTGATGTCTGTTGTCTCATTGAAAACACAATCTAGATCTAGATACACCATTTTTGAGTACCTCTTCCGGCCTTTCCAAATGGGCAGCTTCTGGTAGCATGAAGCATGGTGTCTCCGCTCAGCAGCTCCCAGACCTGAGACGTCACTCAGGGAGGCAGTAGGTCATACTCTGGTTATTATTTTTCCAGATGTCTAGATGGCTTATTAAGTGGTTTTCTCCACAACTTGGATGTCCTACATATTTAACACATGGATGGGGATTTATCTGTATGTTTATTTATTTTATTCTCTGCCTTCTTCTAAAAGTAATTTAAGCCAACTTAGAGGAATATAAACAATGCGACAGAATGACAGCAAAGAAGTAAGTGAGGATGTTTCAGGGAAGGGAAAATAAGGAGTCAAGTTTGTAATGGAATGAATTAGTGCACAGCCTGTACCTGTCAGGGCGAGTGCGACTGCGGCCCTGAGTGTCCTGACAGCCGATACAAGGAGAGAAAGGACACAATTTACATGATTCATTACGTCCATAAAGTTAAAAAATGTTTGCTTAGGGGATGCATAATCATCCCTACCCCTACAGCTGGTGAGAATTCTTTCATGAGTTCACATGCCGAGGACACCACGTGACACAGGAAACAGCCGCCTCCACGGCCAACCCTCCTCGGGGCCACTGCTCGGAGCATCGCTGAGAGCAATCCGGAGACAAGACGTTGACGGGTAATTCACTCCAGCAGTCCTGCAGGGGAAGAAAAAAGGTAGTCTGAGTACAAAGGTCCCCTCTGGTCCGGTTAGTCCAGAAGCAGACTTCAAAGTACAGAGGAGGTTAGTTGGGAGGCTCTCCAGGTTCCTCTTCATCACCAGGCTTTGAGTACGCCCCGAGCAGCGCTGAGTTTGACGTTATGCCTCATGGCAGCATCTGAAGTGTGATGACTCTGGGTAGCTGGAGGCAGACCTGCCTGCTTTATGTGTTGGCTGAGCTGAGAGGAGAGCAGGACCCCCCCCCCCCACTCCCACCGCAACAAGAGAGAAGGAGCCTGATAAGAACATATGCCTGTGAGGATGGCTTTCTACTTCCCCACGAGGAGGAACTGAGCGGGTAGACTAGATGGACCACCTTGGCTAAGAGAGAGAATGTGTGTGTGTGTTCAGTTGTTCAGTGGTGTCTGACTCACTGTAGCCCACCATATTCCTTTGTCCTTGGGATTTTCCAGACAAGAATGCTGGAATAGGTTGCCATGCCCTCCTCTAGGGGATCTTTCTGACCTAGGGATTGAACCTACATCTCTTGTATCTCCTGCACTGGCAGGCAGGTTCTTTACCACCAGCGCCATCAGGGAAGCCCGAAGGTCTTTCATAGCAAGATACATTAGCAGATGACCTAAAGCCCTGACCCAGTGGTAGGATCGTGGGGTGCAGAGGAGCCGGAACAAGCAGGGAGGAAGAGCTGCCTTTGGACAAAGGTGTCACATGGTGTATGAGACAAGGGAACACAGTTAAAATGCACTGTGGCTTTTTATAAGCTATTTAAGGCTAGAAATCAAAGGCCTTGCCGACCCACGTGGTCATTTTAGCCACAAGCATAGAGATATTACACACCGGCACATGTGTGTGCAGACACACACACACACACACGGCACACTCAGAGTCAGGAGACACGGATTCCAATGCCAGCTCCTTCCTTCTCTCACCACATAATTTCGAACTGCATTAACATCTTTGTGCTTTATATGTCTCATCCTAAAAACAGGCACTGTTGAATCAGACATTTTCCAAGAATCCTTAAAATTCAGTAAGCCTTTGGAGATGGCTTCACTGAAGTTGGTTGTTTTCATTCCTAAAATAGATAGCTGAGAAGACCAGGGAATATTTCACTTGATAACAAATACAAGCAGTATGGTCATGTCTCAAAACAGAGCCCTTTAAAAGATAGAGAGATAATATCTAATGACAGTTGTCTAACTTAATGCCATTTTATACAGAAAAATAAAGTGTGTTTTTGCCTTTTTAAAACCAAGTTAAAAAATAATGCATATGATTCTCATTAATAAGTTCAAACACATCTTATTGCGTGAACTCATCTTACGGTCCTATCTCATTGAAAGAATAGGAAAATGTTGCCAATTTACTGCAATAAGGTAATTACTGTAATAAGATAAATGTTAACTTTTTAATGAAAACCACTGTACTTGAATAATTACCCTTCCGAGGACTATTCCATATATGATTTCTTCGCAATTATTAAGATTAATTCACTTTTTTAGTAGGAAAAGACCAAAATTCCAAGCCAAATGATCATTTTTATAAGCACATTTTCCAATGTCCTAGAACTTTAAAAAGGGAGGAGAGAAATGGATTTAAGTCTTTTTTCCAAATCTATTTTATTAAGTCACAGGCTGTCAAGTTTTTAGGTTCAGTTAAAGGCAAATAAAAGCAACAGAAGCCTGGTAAAAATAGATGCGATTAAAAATGAGAGTGTCCATTGACCATCAGCTATAGCATGGCAAAAAGTGAAGATTTAATTAAAACTTTCTTTGTTCACAAATCCACTCGCTTTCTATAGATAACTCTCTGCATGCACATCCTCAGTGCATAAATAGATGTGTGACAGCACCATACCTTGTGCGTTCTGGTGATTCTGAACGCCTCCAAGATGCTCTTTCAGAAAGTTTATCACAATATCAGCTTAGTGTTTAAAGTAGCACAGTTAATGAAACAGCAAAATCCAACCATAGTAGTACTTGGAGAGCACAAATTTCACTTCAAGATGCTTCATCTCCACGTTTGTTTTCATTGTTGAGTTGGCTGTGCCTGGCATCGCATCTTCATCTTGGACGAAGGGTTAGGGTGGCATTCTCTCCTGGGCTTCGGGTGTTACTTCTATTTTCTAACCAGCAGGGGAGCCCAGGAGGAAAACGTGGCCCTTTTTTGCTTTATCAGCTATGTGGATTTCAGCATAGCTTTCTGGAAAGCATCACGGTCTCTGTGTGAGCTAGTTCCCATCCGGATTTGCTGTAGCAAGGTCTGAGGGACTCCAGCAAACACTTGGTCTAAAGAGAACACTCCTGTAAAAACAGGAGTTCTTTGCCCAACTTTTACTTGGCTCTGGCTTTGTTCATAGTTTAGAGTCACTCAGGAAAATACAAGAGTAAAATATTTATTAAATCTATCTCCATCTATCATATCTATCTATCTATCTATCTATCTATCTATCTATCTACCTAGGGCTTCCCTGGTGACTCAGCTCAGTTTTGTTCAGTCGCTCAGTCGTGTCCGACTCTGTGACCCCATGGACTGCAGCACACCAGGCCTCCCTGTCCATCACCAACTCCCAGAGTTTACTCGAACTCATGTCCATTGAGTCAGTGATGCCATCCAACCATCTCGTCCTCTGTCATCCCCTTCTCCTCCCACCTTCAATCTTTCCCAGCATCAGGGTCTTTTCCAATAAGTCAGTTGTTCACATCAGGTGGCCAGAGTATTGGAGCTTCAGCATCAGCATCAGTCCTTCCAATGAATATTCAGGACTGATTTCCTTTAGGACTGACTGGCTTGATCTCGTTGCAGTCCAAGGGACTCTCGAGAGTCTTCTCCAACACCACAGTTCAAAAGCATGAATTCTTTGGTGTTCAGCTTTCTGTATGGTCCAACTCTCACATCCATACATGACTACTGGAAAAACTATAGCTTTGACTAGATGGATCTTTGTCAGCAACGCAGTGTCTCTGCTTTTTAATATGCTGTCTAAGTTGGTCATAGGTTTTCTTCCAGGGAGCAAGCATCTTTTAATTTCATGGCTGCAGTCACCATCTGCAGTGACTTTGGAGCCCAAGAAAATAAAGTCTGTCACTGTTTCCATTGTGGCTCAGTGGTAAAGAATCTACCTGCCAAAGCAGCAGATGCAGATTTGATCCCTGAATCAGGAAGACCCCTCGGTGAAGGAAATGGCCAGCCACTCCAGTATTCTTGCCAAGGAAATCTCATGGACAGAGAAGCCTGGTAGGTAATAAAGAGTCGGACACAACTGAGTGACTATCTATCTATCCATCTATCTATCAATTTTCCATTCTAAGTGTTGCACTAAAGAAGTCAAGAGCAGCTCATCATTTGTCTGTTGAGTCTGTTCTGGTCTTTGCTACTTTCTTCATAGAATCAAACAATCCAATTCACTACTAAAGTCTCTCTACATTTTTGCTTATTTCATGGCCCCATCCAGATGGAAATGGAGTTTTGAGAGAATAGGGTTTAAAGAAATGCTGGATGGGGCATGGGGGAACCCCTTTTGGTGTTGGCTCTTGAATCTGTTCCTAGAGCTCAATAGAAAGGAGCCCAGGGTGGTGGTTAAGGTGGACACCAGGACCAGACTGCCCAATGCACCACTGTACAATCTGAGCCACGGAAACAGGCCCTGACCACACCTTGGTTTCCTCATCAGCCTAATGAGAAAACCAGCTCTCAGCTCAGCGCTTACTCTGAACTGTGGCTGCACGCTGTAAGCGCTGTGTGTTAGCTGTTATCACCAAGTGAAATTCAAATAGAAGGCAGTCAGCCTAAGTGGCAGAAAGCCTCTGAATATGCCCCCAAAGGTCCCCGACCCCCCACTTATTCAAACCCTCCTCTGAGCACTGCTGTGAGTGCGGCTGGGAGATGACCAGGGTGGGCAGGTCCAGTCAAGTAGTCCTTTAGGATCAGGGTATCTTCTCCTGCTGGAGGCAGGGGAAGAAGGCAAAAGATCTGAAGCCAGAGAAGGACTCAACGTACCATCGCCACCGTTGTCGACAGAGGTGGCAGCATAGCAGGAAACGTGGCTGGTCTCCAGCAGCAGACCTGGGCCCTGGCCAAGAGCCAGCCAGGAAACAGGCCCCAGTGCTACGGCCAGAAGAACGTGGACTCCTCCAAAACCTGGGGCATTTAGAAGAAGCGTCTGCCCCAGAGGCTCCAGATAAGGATCCAACCCAGTTAACGCTTTAGCTGTGGGCTTGTGAGACCAGAGCAGGGCAGTCAGCAGAGGCCCTTGGTTCTCCACCCGACAGGAGGGTGAGCCATAAGTGGTGCTGTTTAAGCTGCTGCGCTGGAGGCCATTCTTTGTGCAGCAACAGAAGACAGACATAACATAAAACTAAGCCCTCCCGTGGGGTAAGGTTGTGCAGACTCTGTTCCCTTTGTGATATCTTATTGGTATATTGTGCTTCCCAAGTGGCGCTAGTGGTAAAGAATCTGCCTGACAATGCAGGCGACATAGATCCCTGGGTTGGGACGATCCCCTGGAGGAGGGTGTGCAACCCACTCCAGTGTTCTTGCCTGGACAATCCCATGGACAGAGGGGCCTGGTGGGCTACAGTCCATAGGGTCTCAAAGAGTCTGACACATGCATGCATTGACAGATTAACTGTTCTGGTGGGAGAGGTTCTAGAGGAGAGTTAAACCCAGAGAAGGTAACTCGGCAGGAGGGCACCTGCTTGAGCAGCATCCTACATCGCAGATCCCCAGGGCTGCCTGTCTGTCTGTCTCCATTCTGGAATGGCTCTCATACTGCAGAGATTACTACTGTCCTGTGTCACCCAAAGAAGGAGCCTTGGAGCCTAGTGCCATAGGAAGCAGGCCTGGCCACCAATCAGAGCTACTCACGACGACAGGGGTCAGTTTAGAAAGATGTGGAACAAAATGCAGGCGTTTGAGTCCAGGCCCACTTTCTCCTCCATGGAAATTCAGAAGGTCACACTTTCCACAGACTGCAGTCAGGTGATGGTGGTTACTTCCAGGCGGATGGAGGGTAAAATGGGGTGGGTCTCACTCTCTCTGCCACTGGCTGGTGATCTAGGAGGCCCCGTGCTCACGTGGCAGGGCATAGACAACAGCCTGGATCCCCGGGTCACTGCGTGGGGAACGGCCATTCTGGAAAACGGTCAACATCCCATGAGATATTGAACGAGTGAGAAATTATTCTTGTATGTGTTTCATGGCTATTTGTTACCTCATTATAATCTAGCCTGGCTTCTCAGGTGGCACTAGGGGTAAAGAATCTGCTTGCCAGTGCAGGAGATGTAAGAGACATGGGTTTGATCCCTGGGTCAGGAAGACCCCCTGGAGAAGGGAATGGCAACCCACTCCAGTATTCTTGCCTGGGAAATCTCATGGACAGAGGAGCCTCATGGGCTGCAGTCCATGGGGTCACAAAGAGTCAAATACAACTTAGTAAGTGCACACATACATGACCTAACCTATCCCACAACTCGACAAAACCACTGTCAGTGGTTTTAAGCATTAGATGGACTACAATATGTGAATGTTAAGGTCATTTCATCTAAGATCCTTCATTTTCTGATTTTTCAAGTTGGATCAATGAGTCAATGGCAGTAATAGAAACACTGATTATCATCAAAGAGCAGCCAATATTAATTATGGACCTATTGCTTCCTAGAACCATGCTGGACTCTATACACACTCTGCTTCCAACAGAATGTGTGTAGATTTATACACTCAGCGACTCCATCAGGTGGGCACTGTGTTTATCCCCATGATAGGGAGCAGGGCTTGATTAACTAGACATGGCCGACAACTAGCCAATGGCAGATCTGGGAAGGGGAGTCCAGCCTTCTAATACTAAACTTTGCGCAGCAAGTTAGGCAAATGGAGCAACTGCAGACCACATTCTAAATCTGTCTGCTCCATGATTTTGTACAAGAGAAGATGGCCATTTCTGTTTTATTTCTGATACTCTCTTCACTCAAGTCACATCGCTGCTCTTGTAAGCATTATGCTACTTTTAAGAAGGTGTCAAACCTCCTTTCCAGGGGCTTCAGAGCATCTCAGGGTCCTCGATGATAAATAAGTAGAAACAAAAATCTGGTTGATCGCAAAAGGCCGCCATGATGAAAGCTCCTCCCAGTAAAAGGGTGGAGTCTGTTTACCCTCCCAGTGAATCCGAGCCGGCCCATAGCCTGCTTTAACGGTAGAACCTAGGGAATGCCCAGGGATGACTATGAGCCTCAGCTTCCAAGAGATCCTGCACACTCTGCTCTGGAGAAGCCTTGGCCTGGCTGGGAGCAGCTCTGACAACAGACATGTGAGGGAGACAGGCTCGGCCCTCGCATTCAGCCGAGGCTGCAGACACACGAGTGCGATCCAGTTCAACATCCAACCCAAGCCGCTCCATCCTCTGGCTAAAGTCTTCAGAACCATACGGCCGATCCAAGGACGCATGAGAAAGAGTGAGTCACCCTTGCTTTGAGCTCATATTTTGTGTGACTTGTTATTGAGCCACATTAATACAGTAAAGTCAAAGCCTGTGATTAAACCAAACCAAAACCTTAGAAAATTCAGTTTAGGGAATTACCCAGGATTAACTCTAGGAAATAGCCCTAGTGACCTCAAAAGGTTTTTTTTTTTTTTTAAATCCCATTTGCTAAATCTAATTATTCCATCATTGATTTTAGAAATAACAAGAGGTAATTTTTCCATCCATGGGTCAAACCTCAATTTCATTTCTCCTGGAGAGTTAAAAAGGAGTCTATTCTCCTACCTAACTCTATTTTGTTCATTTTCTGAATAATCGACTAGTATTCCATGCAAAGTATCTATTGAGAAATAATTCTACACTTAATGTTAGAGCCTGTTAGACCTCACATGCTCAGGCAGGTCAGGCGGGGTCAATTATTGGTCATTTCTGAGAACCATCTTCTTCTGTGCTGCTGGAAGTGTCAGTGGAGATTTACGGCTGTCATATCGAGCCAATAACCTGGCGTGGGGGAACTCTGTCTTTTGGAAAGGAAATAAAAGTAAAGAGCGGAGCACTCAGGGACATGAGAACTCCTGTCATTTTTGATTGATACCATCATCCTGGATAAATTCCAACCGTAGTAATGGCATCACTTATGCTTTTGTTATAAGCAATTAAGGCATCCACTGTTTTGTTCAGTTTCATTCTCTGCTAACTCATCTCCTCTGCCTAGTCAACTGATTTCTGCCCTGCTGGAGGACCGGACACTGCTTAGACCAGGGGTCTGAAAACTTCGCTCTGGAAAGGGGCAGAGAGTAAATATTTTAGGTTTTTCAGGCTAAACAGGCAAAATTAAAGGCATATTTTGGTATTTGTATAACAAAACAGGCAACAAATGCCCACAAATCTTTTGATGAAGTTCAGAATATAATAATAATAATAATTAAGTACAATGTCTTAGTCTATGACTAATGAAGACTACAGAATTCTTTGGCAGCATAACATTCCACATATTTGGGGTTCAAAGTCAGTGCATCTTATTCCAAAGTCAATTGAAAATGTTCACCTGCAAAACCATTCCTAGCTTGCAGGCCATCCCAAAATAGCCAGGGAGCTGGATTGGATCTCCCAACCAAGTTGTAGTTGGCCCAAGTCTAGTGTAAGTCAGAGCTTCGTCCATATCCAAGTGGGAAACAGACTTCCTCACTTGCCACACTGGATCGACGGGGAACAAACTTGAATGGAATTTTGAGTCAGCATTGGAAATTGGGAAGGAAGATGAGCTGATGGTTTCCAGTGGCTGCCAAGGAGACAATAGCCTAAGTACCACTGCTTTTTAGACCTTAGTCTATAATGGGTTTTTCTGGATGGGTGGAGAGCTCTTATGAGAGTTCTGTAGTTGTGAGACACTGTGGAAGGGAGAAAATCTTCCTTATAAGAGAAAGTTACTCACTCCTTACTTGGATAGCTGACTTGTCTGCCATCACCCAGTCATCACTAGATTGTCAATATTGAAATCAGATTGATTATATTCTTTGCAGCCAAAGATAGAGAAGCGCTTTACAGTCAGCAAAAATAAGACAAGAAGCTGACTGTGGCTCAGATCATGAGCTTCTTATTGCCAAATTCAGACTTAAATTGAAGAAAGTAGGGAAAACCACTAGACCATTCTGGTATGACCTAAATACAGTGAAAGTGACAAATAGATTCAAGGGATTAGATCTGATAGATGCAGTGCCTGAAGAACTATGGATGGAGGTTTGTGACATTGTACAGTGGCAGAGACAGTGATCAAGACCATCCCCAAGGAAAAGAAATACAAAAAAGGCAAAATGGCTGTCTGAAGAGGCCTTACAAACAGTTGAGAAAAGAAGAGAAGCTAAAGGGCAAAGGAGAAAAGGAAAGATATACCCATTTGAATGTGGGTTTCCAAAGAATAGCAAGGAGAGATAAGAAAGCCTTTCCTCAGTAATCAATGCAAAGAAATAGAGGAAAATAATAGAATGGGAAAGAATAGAGATTGCATCAAGAAAATTAGAGATACTAAGGGAACATTTTATGCAAAGATGGACACCATAAAGGACAGAAATGGTATGAACCTAACAGAAGCAGAAGATATTAAGAAGAGGTGGCAAGAATAACTATAGAACTATACAGAAAAACTATACGAAAAAGATCTTCATGACCCAGACAGCCATGATGGTGTGATTACTGGACTAGAGCCAGACATCCTTAAATGCAAAGTCAAGTGGGCCTTAGGAAGCATCACTATGAACAAAGTTAGGGGAGGTGATGGGATTCCAGTTGAGCTATTTCAAATTCTAAAAGATGATGCTGTGAAAGTGCTGCACTCAATATGCCAGCAAATCTGGAAAACTCAGCAGTGGCCAAAGGACTGGAAAAAGTCAGTTTTCATTCCAATAAAAAGAAGGGAAATACCAAAGAATGTTCAAACTACCGCACAATTGCACTCATCTCACATGCTAGTAAAGTAATGCTCAAAATTCTCCAAGTCAGACTTCAACAGTACATGAACCATGAACTTCCAGATGTTCAAGCTGGATTTAGAAAAGGCAGAGGAACCAGAGATCAAATTGCCAATGTCCAGTGGATCAAAGAAAAAGCAAGAGAATTCCAGAAAAGCATATATTTCTGCTTTATTGATTATGCCAAAGCCTTTGTGTGGATCACAATAGACTGTGGAAAATTCTGAAAGAGATGGGAATACAAGACCACCTGACCTGCCTCCTGACAAATCTGCATGCAGGTCAAGAAGCAACCACTAGAACTGGTCATGGAACAACAGTTCAGTTCAGTTCAGTTCAGTTGCTCAGTCATGTCCGACTCTTTGCGGCCCCATGAATCGCAGCACGCTAGGTCTCCCTGTCCATCACCAACTCCCGGAGTTTACGCAAACCCATGTCCATCGAGTCAGTGATATCATCCAACCATCTCATCCTCTGTCGTCCCCTTCTCCTCTGGCCCCCAGTTCTTCCCAGCATTAGGGTCTTTTCCAATGAGTCAACTCTTCGCATGTGGTGGCCAAAGTATTGGAGTTTCAGCTTCAACATCAGTCCCTCCAATGAACACCCAAGACTGGTCTCCTTTAAGATGGACTGGTTGGATCTCCTTGCAGTCCAAGGGACTCTCAAGAGTCTTCTCCAACACCACAGTTCAAAAGCATCAATTCTGTGGTGCTCAGCTTTCTTCACCGTCCAATTCTCACATCCATACATGACCACTGGAAAAACCATAGCCTTGACTAGACGGACCTTTGTTGGCAAACTGATGTCTCTGCTTCTAAATATGCTATCTAGGTTGGTTATAACCTTCCTTCCAAGGAGTAAGCGTCTTTTAATTTCATGGCTGCAATCACCATCAGCAGTGATTTTGGGGCCCCCAAAAATAAAGTCTGACACTGTTTCCACTGTTTCCCCATCTATTTGCCATGAAGTGATGGGACCGGATGCCATGATCTTAGTTTTCTGAATGTTGAGCTTTAAGTCAACTTTTTCACTCTCCTCTTTTACTTTCATCAAGAGGCTCTTTAGTTCTTCTTCACTTTCTGCCATAAGGGTGGTGTCATCTGCATATCTGAGGTTATTGATATTTCTCCCGGCAATCTTGATTCCAGCTTGTGTTTCTTCCAGCCCAGTGTTTCTCATGATGTCCTCTGCATATAAGTTAAATAAGCAGGGTGACAATATACAGCCTTGACGTACTCCTTTTCCTATCTGGAACCATTCTGTTGTTCCATGTCCAATTCTAACTGTTGCTTCCTGACCTGTATACAAGTTTCTCAAGAGGCAGGTCAGGTGGTCTGGTATTCCCATCTCTTTCAGAATTTTCCACAGTTTATTGTGATCCACACAGTCAAAGGCTTTGGCATACTCAATAAAGCAGAAATAGATGTTTTTCTGGAACTCTCTTGCTTTTTTGATGATCCAGCAGATGTTGGCAATTTGATCTCTGGTTCCTCTGCCTTTTCTAAAACCAGCTTGAACATCTGGAAGTTCACGGTTCACGTATTGCTGAAGCCTGGCTTGGAGAATTTTGAGCATTACTTTACTAGTGTGTGAGATGAGTGCAATTGTGTGGTAGTTCGAACATTCTTTGGCATTGCCTTTCTTTGGGATTGGAATGAAAACTGACCTTTTCCAGTCCTGTGGCCACTGCTGAGTTTTCCAGATTTGCTGGCATATCGAGTGCAGCAGTTTCATAGCATCATCTTTTAGGATTTGAAATAGCTCAACTGGAATTCCATCACCTCCACCAGCTTTGTTCTTAGTGATGCTTTCTAACGCCCACTTGACTTCACATTCCAGGATGTCTGGCTCTAGGTGAGTGATCACACCATCACGATTATCTGGGTCGTGAAGATCTTTTTTGTACAGTTCTTCTGTGTATTCTTGCCACCTCTTCTTAATATCTTCTGCTTCTGTTAGGTCCTTACCATTTCTGTCCTTTATCGAGGCCATCTTTGCATGAAATGTTCCCTTGGTATCTCTAATTTTCTTGAAGAGATCTCTAGTCTTTCCCATTCTGTTGTTTTCCTCTATTTGCATTGATCACCGAGGAAGGCTTTCTTATCTCTCCTTGCTATTCTTTGGAATTCTGCATTCAGATGGGAATATCTTTCCTTTTCTCCTTTGCTTTTCGCTTCTCTTCTTTTCCCAGTTATTTGTAAGGCCTCCTCAGACAGCCATTTTGCCTTTTTGCATTTCTTTTCCATGGGGATCGTCTTCATCCCTGTCTCCTGTACAATGGCATGAACCTCTGCCCATAGTTCATCAGGCACTCTATCAGATCTAGTCCCTTAAATCTATTTGTCACTTCTACTGTATACTCATAAGGGATTTGATCTAGGTCATACCTGAATGGTCTAGTGGTTTTCTCTACTTTCTTCAATTTAAATCTGAATTTGGCAGTAAGGTGTTCATGATCTGAGCCACAATCCACTCCTGGTCTTGTGTTTGCTGACTGTATAGAGCTTCTCCATCTTTGGCTGCAAAGAATATAATCAGTCTGATTTCAGTGTTGACCATCTGGTGATGTCCATGTGTAGAGTCTTCTCTTATGCTGTTGGAAGTGAGTGTTTGCTATGACCAGTGTGTTCTCTTGGGAAAACTCTATGAGACTTTGCCCTGCTTCATTCTGTACTCCAAGGCCAAATTTGCCTGTTACGCCAGGTGTTTCCTGACTTCCTACTTTTGCATTCCAGCCCCCAATAATGAAAAGGACATCTTTTTGGGGTGTTAGTTCTAAAAGGTCTTGTAAGTCTTCATAGAACCATTCAAGTTCAGCTTCTTCAGCGTTACTGGTCGGGGCATAGACTTGGATTACCGTGATATTGAATGGTTTGCTTTGGAAATGAACAGAGATCATTCTGTTGTTTTTGAGATTGCATCCAAGTACTGCATTTTGGACTCTTTTGTTGACCATGATGGCTACTCCATTTCTTCTAAGAGACTCCTGCCCACAGTAGTAGATATAATGATCATCTGAGTTAAATTCACCCATTCCAGTCCATCTTAGTTCACTAATTCCTAGAATGTCGACGTTCACTCTTGCCATCTCCTGTTTGACCACTACCAATTTGCCTTGATTCATGGACCTAACATTCCAGGTTCCTATGCAATATTGCTCTTTACAGCATCAGACTTTGCTTCTATCACCAGTCACATCCACGGCTGGGTATTGTTTTTGCTTTGGCTCCATCCCATCATTCTTTCTGGAGTTATTTCTCCATTGATCTCCAGTAGCTTACTGGGCACCTACTGACCTGGGGAGTTCATCTTTCAGTGTCCTATCTTTTTGCCTTTTCATACTATTCATGGAGTTCTCAAGGCAAGAATACTGAAGTGGTTTGCCATGCCCTTTCCCAGTGGCATGAAACAACAGATGGGTTCGAAATCGGGAAAGAAGTACATCAAGGCTGTGTATTATCACCTTACTTATTTAACTTATATGCAGAGTACATCATGAGAAATGCTGGGCTGGAGGAAGCATAAGCTGGAAGCAAGATTGCCGGGAGAAATATCAATAACCTCAGATACACAGATGATACCACTCTTATGGCAGAAACTGTAGAGGAACTAATGAGCCTCTTGATGAAAGTGAAAGAGGAGATTGAAAAAACTGGCTTAAAACTCAATATTCAGAAAACTAACATCATGGCATCCGGTCCCATCACTTCATGGCAGATAGATGGGGAAACAATGGAAACAGCAACAGCCTTTATTTTCTTGGGCTCCAAAATCACTGCAGATGGTGACTGCAGCCATGAAATTAAAAGATGCTTACACCTTGGAAGAAAAGCTATGACCAACCTAGACAGCATATTAAAAAGCAGAGACATTACTTTGCCAACAAAGGTCCATCTAGTCAAGGCTATGGTTTTTTCAGTAGTCATGTATGGATGTGAGAGCTGGACCATAAAGGAATCTGTACGCTGAAGAATTGATGCTTTTGAACTTTGGTGTTGGAGAAGACTCTTGCGAGTCCCTTGGACTGCAAGGAGATCCAACCAGTCCATCCTAAAGGAAATTAGTCCTGAATATTCATTGGAAAGACTGATGCTGAAGGTGAAACTCCAATATTTTGGTCACCTGATATGAAGAACTGACTCACTGGAAAAGACCCTGATTCTGGGAAATATTGAAGGCAGGAGGAGAAGTGGACAACAGAGAATGAGATGGTTGGATGGCATCACCGACTCAATGGACATGAGTTTGAGCAAGTTCTGGGAGTTGGTGATGGACAGGGAGGCCTGTTGTGCTGCAGTCCATGGGCTCGCAAAGAGTCTGACATGACTCAGTGACTGAAATGAACTGAACTGAACCTAGTCAGCTGGTGAGGCTGAGGCCCAGGTCCAGTCCAGGACCTCCTGCACTTCAGCCCCCATCAGTCCCTTCACTGGCCTTTCAATAGCCTTGCAATTTATCCTGAGCTTTTATTAGACTGTTAATACTTTATTGATAGAAAGCCTTGGGGAAATTGTTTCTAAAACAGACATTTTTAAAGCTCACTTTTGTTTGAATGCATTACTGGAAATATGAATATTATGGATAGATATTTAAGCCTAAATAAAACTGAGTTAAACTATTTTAGAGTTAAATATACACAGACTTGCATATTACACTTTGTTGAAGTCACTGCGTAAGGATAATTTAACTGTTTTGAACCTGGTGTTTGAACACTGAATCAGGACAAAATTTATGTCAGGCCAACCTGCAGAAACCTGGAATGATTTGCCTCTGGAAGCTATGAATTTGTTCTCACAGGAGGATACCCAAGCACAGTCAAGCCAACCTAGGCAACACTTGGTGTGCATTTCACTAGGAGCGAGTATTCTGAGTCTCTGATTTTCAAACCTCTTACGCTGTGACTCAGTGAATCTGAGGTCAAAATCATGAGTTTGAGTATCATGTGACTGTAGCTCCCTTCTGAACCAGCTAGTAAAAAATGTCAATTTACATAATGGACAGGAGATGATGTACAAACTTATCGCTGCTACTAGAAAATAACATGTGCATAGTATAGTCTTTGGATTAATACTGAAAAGAAAGTGAAAGTGTAGCCACTCAGTCAAGTCTGACTTTGCAACCCTGTGGACTGTAGCCCGCTAGGCTCCTCAACCATGGGATTCTCCAGGCAAGAATACTGGAGTGAGTTGCCGTTTCCTTCTCCAGGGGATCTTCTCCACCCAGGGATAGAACCTTCATCTCTTGTGACTCCTGCATTGCAGGTGGATTCTTTACCGTCTGAGACACCAGGGAAATCCTGGATTAATATTAAATCTCTAATGAATCTCTTTTCAACCACTGAGACATTACACAAGCATTGGATGATATACAAGGACCTTGCTAATACCCTGCAGCTACCATCTGTAAATATTTTCCATCAGTTTAATCGGTTTTAAAATACTACCACACTGTGGTCTAATGCCCAGAAAGACTATAAGACCTAACTTTAGAAGCAGAGGAATTTACCAATGTTTTTAATAGAGCTCCCAGCCCAGCACAGAATTTAGAGCCTCTGATAGGAACTCCTTATTTGTATAGAGTATATTTTGTGTGTAAGGGCCTACCATCTCTTGGCTGCTAACACCAGAAGCCCTGAAGCTGCACAATGTTTGGCTTGAGAGCCAGATGCATTGAAAGACAGACTCTGTGGGTCCTTATGTCTTGAAGCACAAAAGAACTTGGGAGGGAGCAGCCCCAAACCATACCTGCGCCTCAGGCAGCAGACGGCAGGTGCATGCCTCCAGGGCCTTGCCTGGAGGAACTTGTTGGAAGTCAATGCAAATGAGAACAGTTTCCTCAGAGCAGAAAGGAACCTTCAGGAACCCAGAAGGCAGACGTGTATCTGAGGACAGCACTTGAGCCCGGTCAGCCCACAGTCACTGGATGACCTATCAAGGCAGGCACTGGGACCCTCCACTTCTGTTTCTCAGTTGTGCGCCTCAAGAGAGAAGGGAAAGCTGCCTATACATTTGTGGTAGCTTTTTCTTTAAGCCTTTAAAAAGTTTAGTATTTAAGTTTAAGAGAAAGGGTAGTCTAGCAGCAAACCTTAGATCTATTCTGCTGATTTCTTTCATCTGAAGTGTACTCTACAGAGTCTAGATTCCCTGGTGGCTCAGCTGGTAAGAATCTGCCTGCAATGTGGGAGACTTGGGTTCAATCCCTGGGTTGGGAAGATCTCCCCCAGGAGGGCATGACAATCCACTCCAGTATTCTTGCCTGGACAATCCCATGGATAGAGGAGCCTGGAAGGCTACAATCCATGGGATCACAAAGAATCAGACACGACTTGGCAACTAAACAGCAAGTGGAATCACACACTATTAATTTTCTGTAACTGCTTATATCCTCTAGGTTCATCCACTTTGTTGCATATGGTAGGATAGCCTTCTTTTTTTAGGCTGAAAAGTATTTTGTTGTGCATACATCACATTGTCTCTCTCCATTCCTTTGTCAATGGACACTTAGGTTATTTCCACATCTCAGCTACTGTGAATATTGCTGTCATGTAGATGGGAAAGCAGACCTCTCCTTGAGAGCCTATTTCAATTCTTTAGGGTAAAGACCCCAATATGAGATTTCTGGATCACAAGGTAGCTTTATTTTAAAATTTTTTGAGAAACCTCCACCCTGGTTCCCATAGTGCCTACACCATTTTACACGTCCACCAAGACTGAACAAAGATTCTAATTTTTCTACATTCTTGCCAGTACTTATCTTTTTTATAAAAATAATAGCCATTCTAACAAGTGTGAGATGATATTTCATTGTGGTTTTGATTTTCATCTACCTGTTGGCAATTTGTATGTCTCCTTTAGAGAAATAGCTATTCAAATCCTTTGCTGGTTTTTTATCAGATTACTTGGGGTTTTTGGCTCTTGGGTTGTAGAGATTCATTATATATTTTGGATATTAACCCCTTATCAGATGCATGACTTGCAGGTATTTCTCCCATTCACCCATGCTGTGTGTGTCCCTTTGCATGGCTGCATCATTGTTTGTTCAACCCACTCCAACTGAAAGACATTTGAAAAAGAAGACACTTGGGTTGTTTCTAGTTTGTGGTGATTACAAGTAAAGCAGCTATAAAAATTTGAACACAGTTTTTGTGAAAACACAAATTTTCATTTCTTTGGGGTAAATATCCACGTAAAGAAATGAAGGAGGGGATCACTGGATCATAGTAAATGTCAATCTAACTTGTTGAGAAATTATGCAGCTTATTTCCCAGTCAACACAGATGAAGGATATATTCCCTTTTCTTTAAGAGCAAATTTCTCTCTATTACAACCTTCCTCTTCACAGAAACAGAGCATGGGACAGTAGAGTCAGATGAATTGCACATTTGTGTTTGGTCTAATCTCTGCATTTTCTCAGAACAAAGGATCTAGAGCCCAGAGGGATGGTGCACATATCCATGCTCATGCAATGATGGAGATGGACGGAGGCTGGGCCTCCACGCCAGTCTCCTGCTTGCCCACTGCCCCTTGCTGCATGCTCTGCGTGGAGTCTCCTGTGAACTGAGGCGTGTGGAGGAAGATCTACTTAAGGAGAAGATGCCCTGTACTTTAAGGAATAATGGGGTGTTGGAGTGGAAGAATGCAGATGAGTTATTTACATTAATCAAATTCATTGAGAAATGACTAAACTCGCAATTGCCTTTGGCCCAATTACATATGTACCTAAACTACTTCCTTTTAGTCCATCTCTTTTCTAGAGAACAGCTAATACAGTATTAATATGTTTATCTAATTCTTTTACAAAATTCCTACATATAAAAATGTGAAATTATATTGATCAAAGCTCATTGTAGTCACCGCTGATGCAGAGTTGTCATCTTGCTCTTGATTTTGTTAAGAGTCCATCCACTTGCCTCAAGTTCCTCTTCTTAGCTTAATTCACAGATAGCACAGAGAAATGTTCTAATAAACATCTGAGATCAGAGTACCACTGCTGACAGCAAAATTACAATTTGTAGTCTAAAGATGCATTCAATTATGATTGCTCAGATAGAGAAAAAAGAAGAGGAAAAAACAAAGCACAGAACCACATACATCAAGGAAAAGCAAGGTCTTCAAGAGTAATTCAAATCTTAATCCAATAATCTATTTTTAATTATCCACATTATGGTCATTTACAGGGTGATCATTTCAGAGTCTCAAATATCCAATCTTTTGGCCCAAAGCCGTGGGGGTAATTGCTTTATAACTGGGTAAGAATATATCATCTATGTCTGGTCTAGACTCAGCAAGGGCATTTGCAACCAATATTTAAAGCTGCATTTCTGGATGGGATTCAGTCTGCCTGAAGACTTCCTACTAACATTGCTTATTTTGTCTAATACCTTCAGAAAGTGCTTAAAATATTTTTATGCCTTAATCAAGTACTTCTGCTTTCTAGCTCTATAATCTGTTGGTGTGGTTTTGAGAAAGAATCTAAGAAATAGCCAATGCATCCGTGGCTGCCCATGTCCTAGAAACCCCAAGTGTCAGATGCTATATAAAGGAATACTTGCTTTGCTGAGTAAACTACAACTCTAACCCCAAAGTGATCCTGGCATCCTCGATTCTGATAACCATTAGGGTTCTTAGCCTTCCCCAATCAATAGAAATAATCTGAGGTGAGCCAAGAAATCCAGGCAAGGCTTTATTCCCGCTGCTGCTGCAGTAGGAGGGAGCAGGAACAAGTTAACAGTCCCCTTGCTCACTCCGAGGGCGCGACCTGGTTCCTTATATGAGGTGAGGGTACGGGTGTGTCCAGGGGTCTGGCTGGAGGGGAAGCTTAGGTGGCCTGCTCACCCCTTTGCTGGTGTGGAGTGCAGGGGGCATGCGGAGGATCCTGCTATCGCTCCAGGGTCTTCACAAGTAGCAACTGGGGTTTTTGTTTGTTTTGTCTTTTTATACCGTGTGCATAATTTGCCCCAACTGCAGAAGCACGGATATTTTTAGCGCCTTAGAGTTTATTTAGTATCTTCTTGCTGGAGGACACGTCTGTCCAAATGCAAGCACTGCAGCAGAGTCCCAGGTTCCAGCCTGTCTCGAGTCTACCTTCCTGCATTTCCCCTTAACCCTTCCTAACACTGCCACTCTGTTGGCCTCAGGTGTGTTCCAATTATTCTGGAACATTCTGCCCTAGCAGTCAGAGCCCAAAGTTCAAAGGCCGTCAGTCGTCCTTGGTGCAGAAGAGGAGGCAGGCTGGGACTTTCACAAGAGCCTGACCTACTAGTAACAGAGCACATGACCCAGCGTGTGTTGACAGGGAGTGACTGACAGTCCTCTCGTACCCACCCCTCCCCCCACCCCTGCTTTCTTCCCGGGACACCCAGTTCTGTTTCATGGACATGGCTTCCTAAAGCCAAAGAGGGTTCCACCTAGGTCCTCTCTGTTACCCTTTCTCCTCTCTTGACTCCACTTACCGTTTCACTTTTCTCTGTGTTTGCGATCTGGGGAACATACTTCTAACCAGAACCCAGAAACCGGTTGCATCCTGGCTGTTCAGGCGAGACTCCGCCCCTTTCTCCTCTCGCCCCAGCGGCCTGCCCTGGATGGTGCTCTTTCCCACAGTCCTGAGAAGGGGCACCCCCGGGAAGCCCACGCCTGCCTGCGCACAGGGCCGCTCAGAGGACCAGCCCCCAGTGGGCGCGGCCGGGGGCGGAGTCAGGTGCGTCCACCTCGGAACAGCCCCCAAGGCCCTGAGCCAGGGCCCTTTCCCTTGACCTTAGCAACTCGAGACTCCTGGGACGCGAGGGCGGAAACGAGGACGCACGGCCATCTCCAGCAGATCCCCTGACGGTCACCAGGGCTCCGGAAGCCACTCGTGCGCGTGGCAGCGGGTTGTCAGCTTTTGTTTGTTCTTCAGCCGTAGCAGGTGGTGTCTTGCTGCTGCCGCTTGTTCTGGCCTCCGCGGCTCGTGATTCCCAGTTCCCATGTTTATGCAGACAAAATGCATCACCCCAAGGGGGTGACCCCTCCATCCAGTGCTTCTGTTTTCTTAGACACGCGTTTGAGGGGTGTTTGGAGGAGTCCTGAGTCTGTGTCTCCTGGGCTGGGACCTTGACACGTAGCTGCCCAGGGTAAGTCAGCCCCCCTGGGCTCAGCAAGGCTCTCCCTCCAACCAGCGGCCCCACGTTCTCTTTGGTCTGGTCCTTTCCCGATTTATAAAGACATCCAGAGGCATGCAGGGGCCTCAAGCTGATGCTCTTGGAGGTTTCCCGGATGGCAGCGCCTGCCAGGAACCGATGCTGGCAAAGCAAGGACGCCGTGTTCCTGTCTCCAGTTTGGCACTCCATGACCAAGGTTCAGGAGGAATCAGGGCTCAGGGACCAAGCCGTGTCCTGTGCTGCCATCCCACGGTGGTGTGGACCGTCCTTACCACAGGAATCCTGCTACGGGGCAGGGCTCTCTGCAGAGTTACACGGCTGTGCCCTTGGAAATGTTGTTAGGGATCCCAGGTGGCATAACTCAGAGTATGCTGCAGCCACATGTTCTTTATGAGCATCCGGCGGAGAGTAAGCGATTCCAAACTCTGGCAGATACCACATTTTGATACCCATGGCCCCGCCTCTGATAATTCAAGCTGGATCACAAGGCGCTACTTCCAACGGGAAATAATGGAGCGGAACTCGCAGCCGGGGAACTTTCTCCTCCATATGGTTCACGAGTTCCCTGGGATGTGTAATCCTACTGGGAGCGCCATCTGTGTAAACTCCGCGCAGGCCCGGGCTGAGGGAAGCTCCTCCCTGGTAACTGAGCCGCGGATTTTCTTCTGTGAAAACACTCAGACAAAAGGCAAGATTCTCACCTGCCGGCCTTCCTGGCCACTCACTCGTGTCAGGGGCCGCTTTCACGCGATGTCTCTTTTCCGGGTGATGAACCAACCCTGCAAGCCCCAGAAAGGTGACCTGAGAATCCACTAACTGGTCCAGAACCCACACAAAGGATGGTCTCTAGAGGCTTGAGTGGTCTCGTGGAGAGGGAAATCACATTCACTTCCCTCTCCGTTGCGGGGGGCGGGGGTAGGGGCCGTGGGGAGACGGGCTGAATCCCACCTACTGGAGTGTGAAGTCCCTAAGGTCACCAGGAGGGTCTTACTCACCTCTGGAGTCCCCTTGGTGTCCAGCACAGGAAATTAAGTAGGATTCTGCTGGTGGCTCAGATGGTAAAGTATTTGCCTGCAATGTGCGAGACTCAGGTTGGATCCCTGGGTTGGGAAGATCCCCTGGAGGAGGGCATGGCAACCCACTCCAGTATTCTTGCCTGGAGAAGCCCATGGACAGAGGAGCCTGGCGGGTCCATGGGGTCACAAAAGAGTCGGACACGACTGAGTGACTAACATTTCGCTGCTACTTTGTCGCAAGCATGAGACTGACAGAAAAGCAGAAGAAATTGAGTTGAAAGCATGTCACACAGGTCAGGGAAACATCAGAGAGGCTGGGGATCAAGGTAAGGCAGCGTTTTAAGAACCGTGCCAGAGCAAGCTGCCCACAGGGTTGGTGAGAAGCCGCATCTGCCAACACCCAGGGCTGGGTGCCGCTCCCCTGCGCCCAGCTTGCTGCCCTCAGCTGCAGGGGTCTCTGTGCAGGCGGAAAGCCCACCTGTGTCCCTGTCTCTCTTGTGCCTCTGACTTTGAGTGACCACCTCATAGGACTGAGGCTGGTGGAAGACGAGTCACATACCCGAGGCCCTGACGTAAAGGAGGCTGGGAAAGTCAACAATGAGAATTAAAACTTGTGAAACAGAGCTCAGATGCTGAACAGACGCAAGGTATCACAAATATTCATTCCATATAGCAAGTCTCACATTGCGCAAACTGAATCAACTCATTGATGAGAGTAGTTAGGAATGATTGTGCTGATGTTTAGGTTAGGTTTTTAAAGGCTTCAGTTTACTCACACTGTCTCTCCAGATGAAATTCTCTACCTCGGTAACCATTCGAAGGGCTCTAGAAATGCTGAGAGGCTTTCTAGCCTGCCGGACCCACATCAGGGCTACACTCCAGACCTGTCAGAAACTGAACAACCTCACAGTTTCTGTGCCCCAGTAGAAAGTTTCAGAATTATCAACCCACATGAGCCAAGAGTTGTCAAGTTGTATTTTTCTAGAACTGGTACATACTGTACATGTAAAAATATGTGAGACTCTTCAGTGAATTTGCTTAAGACATTATTAGTAGGTACATAGAGATGGCAGATACAAGGAAGGGAAGTTAATTCACTGTACACTTTCTAGTTCCCTCTAGTTCCCTCTAGTTCTAGTGTATTGGTGTGTATGTATGAGGGTGCATGTGGGTGAATATAAATGTATGTGAGTATATGTGCCCTGTGTGTGTGTCTGTGTGAATCTCTATGTATATGTGTGTCTGTGAGGATGTATACATATGCATGTAAGTTGCATGTGATTGTATGTGTGAGAAAGCTGACAACATGTTTCTGATCTGGAACAATTATGAGTCCAGCTGACCAAGACAAGCCACATGGAGATTCTGTCGACTTGAATATTCTTTTGCTGGATCCATACTTATTAGATAATTGGTACAATCATCTGCTCAGCTTTGACTGCATAGACCAACCCTATAAAACTATCTCTGACCGAATACTGACAAATGCCAGGTTCATCTCTACTGTATGTTTTCTCATTTTTCCCTATGAAATATATATCCTGTGAGGTAGATATGATTAAGCCCTTTTTTTACAGATGAAGAAACCAAAGCTACCTGAGTTCAGAGTCTTTTTCTGGTATAACGTAGCATCTCTCTAATGAATGCCTTGAATATCCATTCATTTCAAAATGAGTCCTTAGGTCAGTACAAAGATGATGGCATTTCTACCTTAGTACTTTCGTCAAACCCTTGCAGAATTCAAATTAATCACATTACTGAATTAATAGTCTAGTACAGTGGGATTTTCTCTAAGTGTGAATCATACAGCTCAGGAGTTCAAGAAAATAGAAGCTAAAGGATTAGACCAAGCTGACGCTCCAGGAAGACCAGAAAAGCCTTGAGTGTACTCGTGTAATAGATTTCTGTTAAGTCACATGTTATGTGTAATGTTGGTTCCTGTGTAAATTGGAACTTTAAAAAATTCCTTTGGTTTTTGATCAGATATAATTTCTATAACTTAATTTATTGTAGAAAAGAGCTCTAAGTTACTCTTTACTAGGAAATTTTTTCTCTTGAAATTGTTTTCTAATTCATCACCTCTGCCCTGGATGACCATGGCTTCTCTCCTTACCTGCATTTCAGCACAGTCATCCTTATGGGTGGTGAAGTCAGGCAGAATTGAGTTTTAATTCCTGTTCCACCACTTTAAATTATAGAGTGGGGCAGAGAACTTAAACTCTTTAAACCTCCATTGTTGTTCTTATTGAAAATGGGAATGAGAACACCTGGTTTACAAAGTTATTATGAGGTTTAGGGAAAGGCTGAACATAAATTGGCACCGACCACAAAGCCTAGTACTAGAAAAAGCTCAATAGAAAGGTAAGTATTAACTCAGCCTCTTCCCATCGTGATTCCTCTCCTGTGCAGCTGCCACATTTAAACTTCAGAACTCATAGAATGAATCACATCATCTCTCAGATCAGAAACATTGCTGGCTTTGCAATGAGTCAAGTTCAAACACCTTAGTTTAAAATTTAAGGCTCAATTCCTTTGCTACCCTTCAAGCATCCTACACCCTACTTAAAATGAACAAAGTATTAATTTCTCTACGCTTCATTTTCTGCATCTTTGTTCTTATTTCCTTGCTGCTCAAAGTATTCAAATTTGCATTTTTGAAAATCCAGTTTGAGAACAAGTCTCCTATTATATCCCCATGTATTCATATTTTATCTCTCCTTAAGGGGACACGCCATTTCTTCAGACACAGGGGAGCATGAAAGACACTTGAAATTTCACATGGTTCCACCGCCTTCCATCCCCAGACTGGAAGGAAGAATTGCTCTTCCAGGAAGAGACACTAGATTTCTTTCCAGATCAGCTCATGGATATATCGATCTTCTCTGCTTCCCAGGAAGAGTCTGTTAGAAAGGAACTCCTGGACACCCACTCCTAATTATCAGAAAAGGAAACTAAATGTTTAAATCAAAGCCTCTTAATTTGAAGATACATTAAAATCATCTGGGGAAGTTTTTCAACATGTGTATGTCTGGCCTTCCTCGGACATACTAACTCAGTTTCCTGGGGTTGGGACACAGGCCTGAACAAGCAGAGAATTCTCTCTGCATACATTATTCGAAGCTGCCTGTCATCCTAGAGCAAAACCACTCTCCCATCATTCACCAGATTGCATATTATAGCAACTTCCATCTAAGTATTTAATTGACACACTTTTCTCATATATATTGAGTCTGGAAACAGTGACAGATTTTATTTTCTTGGGCTTCAAATCACTGCAGATGGTGACTGTAGCTACGAAATTAAAAGACGCTTGCTCCTTGGAAGGAAAGTTATGACAAACCTAGACAGTGTATTAAAAAGCAGAGACATCACTTTGCCGACAAAGGTCTATATAGTTAAAGCTATGGTTTTTCCAGTAGTCAAGCATGGATGTAAGAATTGGACCATAAAGAAGGCTGAGTGCCAAAGAATTGATGCTTTTGAACGGTGGTGTTGGAGAAGACTCTTGAGAGTCCCTTGGACAGCAAGGAAATCCAACCAGTCCATCCTAAAGGAGATCAACCCTGGATATTCATTGGAAGGACTTATGCTGAAGCTGAAGCTCCACGTGATGCGAAGAGTCAACTCATTGGAAAAGACCCCTGCTGGGAAAGATCGAAGGCGGAAAGAGAAGGGGGTGACAGAGTATGAGATGATTGGATGGCATCACTGACTCAAATGGATGAGTTTGAGCAAACTCCAGAAGATAGTGAAGGACAGGGAACCCTGATGTGCTGTAGTCCATGGGGTCACAAAGAGTCAGAAGTGACTTAGCAACTGAACAGCAATGATGCTGGACAAATATTAGACAAGTTTCTAAGGAATAGTGGCAGAATCTAGAACAAATAAAAATCTTTGTTTATTTCATCCTATTATAAAGTCTCTCTCCCGGTTCTGAGTATCGATGATTTTGGCTTTAGTTAAACTCTACAGATCTTTATAATGTCTACAGTTTCTCAACACGCCAGAACACTTACAGCTTGTGTGAATGAGCCTGCATTTGAACTTTGGAAAGATGTTGTATTAAGACTTCTCTCCGCAAAGCTGATGACTTTAGATTTGGCACACGGGCAACTTTGCAAATCTCTTCCCATACGGCTTTATTTATCTTTTCCGACTAGTTCTATACATTATTCAAAAGATAAATTTCAGTGAATGTATAGAATGCATATATTTTTGCTGGCATGTTGTTTGTCTTTTGAAAAGCTGCTTGGGGATGAGAATGTGTGCATTTAGAAGGAGGAGGGGAAGCTGAGAACCATCTTTAGCAGTTCTCAAATATTTTCTTCCCCAAGTCACTGCGGCCCAGAGAGCATGCTCAGTGGCACTCTGAGACACGCTGTGCCACCTGGTGGAATTTCCCTGCAAGAGAATTACCCGCAGTCTGAATTACCGCTCAGCTGGATCATCACCTGAGGCATTTTTCAGCACTTAATATCACTAGTCTAAGTGTAGATTCCCTACTGTGTCAGGCAATTTAACCACACTAGGCCCATAATAAAGATTTTTTTTTTTAATGTGAAAATTAATCTTTAGTGAAAGAGACCCATTTTGTTAGCTGCTGGGTAAATTCAGGTAACGCACTGACATCCACACCTTTTGGTCACTCTGGTTGCCTCTGGTTAACACACGGGGATTATTGCCAGCCTTCAAGCAGGCAGCACGCAGATGCTAATGCTGTGTTCCATTAGTTAGAGACAAAAGTAATTGTAATTAACCTTCTTCCCTAACCCTCACCCCCAGGAAGTCAAAACAATCTGATAATGTCATATTTAGCAATTAGTGATGTAACTGTTTAGTCAAGCAGAGATTTTTACCAAACATAAAAGGGATTTTAAAAACACATGGGCTGAAGTGATAAGTGATCTGAGGACTGGAAGTCTCTTTCTCAAGGCTCCCAAACTAGTGCCAGGGAAAGGCAGCTGGGGGAGGCTCTGCGTCTTCACGGGGGGCTGTCCCGAGAGCACAGGGCCAGGTGGTCACCCTGTTCCTCTAAGACACTGACTTTCATCCTTCCGTTAACCCATCCACCATGTTCCACGACGCAGCGGGATTCAGAACCAACAGAATCCATGGTTCCAACACTAGCTTACTCATTCTCGTTTTCTTTTTATTCCACGAGATCTATGATGAAGAGAGAGAAATTTCTCTTCCAAGACAGACTGGATGAAGCCAAGGACACTCTTTATTTTGCCTGGAGCAAAAAGGTCGAAGGAACAAAAGAATGAAAAAATCCCCCAAACTTCCCAATAACAAACAGATAAGAAAGCAAGAACCCATCTTCTTTGAAAGTAACAGTGGATGAGGAGGCAAAAAGCCATGTTTGGGGAAATCCTTATACAGAATTTCCAAGGAGCATGGTTGTCAGTCCTGCCTGCCCACCCAGAATCAGTGCGGGCGGAGGCAAGGACTTAGTCTAACATCACCAGTTCCAGTGAGCTGATGGCATTGTCATCCTTCTGGTTCATCAAGGATGCCTTTGAAGATGTTTTTCTGTTGCTGATGTTGTTGGAGTTTGTCATGATTGGTCTGGTTGAATCCATGTCTGCATATTTGCTGCCAGGCATTCTCTCCACATTGACTCAAGTGAAGACTTTTCCTCCGGCCCACAACTCTAGCCACTATTTGCACTGCTGATAACTTTTGACATTTCTATCTCCGAGATTCATGTCTGCTGGCTTCTCCTTCGCTGAAAGAACCACCCAGCTCTGATTGCTCTGTGCCAGGCGGGTCCCAGCAGTGCCCAATCACACTGCTTTTGCTGGAAGCTGTGCTTCACCAGCCCCTGGAGGAATTCCTTCACTCCACCCTGTGTGCCGAGCCCCATTAAAGCTCATCACACGGCAGCTGCTTAGGTGTCCTTTTGTCATCTAGCATCTACTTTCCATAAATATCCATGGCAGCAGCATCGCTTGAGTATTTGTAGATGGGCTGTACTCCATGGCTCGGTTTTATGGTCATGGTGGAAAATAAAGGACAGGAACTGAGGATCCTAGCTCAGAATCGCTGCTCCAACTTAATCCAAAAAGTGAGATATGGTGCTATTACTGATAGGTCTGAAAAATTATTAGATCAAGAATTTGTAAACAGTGGGCCTGGAGGGGGAAAAAAGCATGTGGAAGATGCTATATAAAATTCGGTGATTTAAGGCTGGTCTGCAAAGTTCTCTGAACATCAGTACTCTTATCTGAAAAAAAAAAAAGGTACAAAAAACGCCCAGAATACCTACTTTGGAGAACTATTAGAAGAATTGAACATAAATTGTACAGGTTAAGTAGCCCAACATCATTTAAGAAACAAAATCTCAAAGCAAACATAATAGGTATGGTTATTACTAAATAATCATTATTAATACGTTAGCAAAGAAAATCATCACTTCTTTCAAAAACTAAAAATGGAAAGGATGTACTGGACCAGAATAAAAATGGAAAAGAATGAAAGAGTAAGAGTTATAACAGAAGTCAGAACAGTAAATAAGATAGTTCTTAGTCACTCCTAAAAAGTATTACCAAAAAGGATACACAGTAACCTGAGTTTACTAAGCTAAGCTAAGCTAAGAATGTGGGTCTGTGCTATGTCATTTATAATTCCTGTCAACATGAGACATCCACTGAACTTTTCTAGCTTTTCTAGCACTCCGTAAGGTCACTTATAAAGTGATATAAATTTGATTTTCCTCAATGTTTTATCATTCTATATACTTTAATAAGGCCAGGAAAGAGTCAAATACCTTTTCTGGTTATTCATGAGACAGGGCCTGATGGAAGGGAAATTTAATCCATTGATTTGAAAAGGGGTCAGCAAACCAGGCCTGTGGACCAAATGCTGTCCACTTCCTGGTTTTGTGAATAAAATTTTATTGCAACACTGACACCCATCACTTCCGTATTGTCTATGACTGCTTCACGTTACAACAGCAGAACTGAGCTGTGTATCGGAGACCACACAGGCCACGGAGTCTAAGATAGTTACCACCCTGACCTTTATGGAAAACGTTTGTTAGCTTCTGTTCTAGAGTCAAACTAAAATCAACCAACAACAGCAACAACAAAAATAGTAAGCCACAGCTTGTCAGACAAGTTTTTGAAGCTGTTTGGGGAACAGATTCTTATTTTAAAAAACAGAGAACTCTTGGGATTTGATCTTTTATTGACTCATTTTTCGGGGAAGGGTTAGTTCCCTGTATGCAAAACATATTGAAGGTGACCATGAGAAATGTTTTCTGATATTTATCAGGGGATGAATTAATCATCACACACATGTGATCTCCAGCAGTAAAATCTTCCACATGCAAGTCATTCTGTAAAGCTCTAGGTCACCAGATACAGGAGCCCAGAGGGAGAGGCAAAGTTAGAGCATGCTGGTTTCTCTCCTAATGCCACCAGGTGTTTAGCAGGAGAAATAAAACTAGAGCTATAATCCCAAATGGGCTTCCCTGGTGGCTCAGTGGTAAAGAATCCGCCTGCCAAACAAGAAGACGTGGGTTCTATCCCTGAGTCTGGAAGATCCCATGGAGAAAGAAGGAAATGGCAACCTGCTCCAGTATTCTTGCCCGGGAAACCCTATGGACCGAGGAGCCTGGCAGTTTGTAGTCACAAAGAGTTGGACACGACTAGTGACTAAACAACTTCAAAATAGTCCCAAATGATTAGTCATTTCCAAAAAGCCATTTTGGGTGAGTAATAACCTAAAAGACGAATATCTCATGATATAAATATGCTGAGGAATAATTTATTTGGTTGTTAAGTTGTATCTAACCTTTTTTTTCAATTCTTTGGTCAGTCATCTGAGCTCATGAGTTCTTCCAGCTACACCTTCTCCTGAACTTCTCTGAGCAGCATGCCAGTTTTTTATGTGTTCAACACACTTTCCTGTCCTGTAAATCTTTCCTAAAAATTTCCTCCAGCAAGACTGTCTTCTCTGTACCGGCCATATCTGCACAAATGGAATTTTTACTACTGGCTGCCATCTCCTTTATGTCTGGCTGAGGTTGTAAACTCTTCAGGGCTGGGGCCTTGTCTTTTTATGTTCCATAAAGGCATGCAGACACCTGCAGCCATCAACACTGCTGAAGAGGGAGGGAGCTTATGTTCCTTCCTCCCCAGCCTGCCTCATCCAGAGAAGAAACCATCTCGGCTGAGCATCCTACACCCTAAGCCAGAGAAACCATCTGCAGAACAAAGAAGTTCTCCATTTCCATAGGTTGTTTGGAGTTGTTGCTCCCATATTTTTTAAAACCAAAAAAACTGAAGGACATCCAGCTATAGAAACAGATGACACATAACTCAGTGGAACATCTTAGCTGACAACTCATTGAATGGAAACGAATTTCAGTGCTGCTGACTTGAAAAGGTGAAAGTGTCCCTTACGATGGAAGGGTTAACTGATGATAGTCAGTCTAGCCGGCAACTTTGAGAAGGAAACGTTTGAGAAGAAAATTAACACTTGGCATCAAATGAGTTGGAAAAACTCCCAAGTGGGGGTAAATGGACCAGTTATTTAAAGATAGAGAAGTAAAGGATTGCATGGGCTAAGTTCGGAGCATGTTGCTGGTGGTGTTCACTGCTAGGTCAGGACTGAGGCTTCTGACCTAGGGGAGAATCTCTCACCTGGACACCAGTTGGGGGCATTATCTGAGACATTCTTTCCAAGTTGAGGCTGAGTTTTTGGCTTAGAGTAACTTTGGAGGCCAAATGCCTGGCTCCATCCCTTTCCCTCTGTGTGAACTTGGGCAAAGAACCAGTCTCTGGGATTCACTGAGTGGAACAGAGGAGACAGTGAGCTCTACGTGCACCTGGACACATTTGTTGTTCAGTCGCTAAGTCGTGTCCGACTCTTTGAGACCCCATGGACGGCCGCACACCAGGCTTCCCTGTCCTTCACCATCTCCCAGAGTTTGCTCAAACTCATGTCCACTGAGTCAGTGATGCCATCCAACCGTCTCATCCTCTGCTGCCCGCTTCTTCAACCTGGACGCGTGGATGAGCTCAGTAAACAACCCTTGCTGATCGGCTACGGATGCTCCTGGTGAAAGAATGACCTGCTGTGTATAACTGTGCCCGTGTAGTCTCTAGTGTTTACACACACACACACATACCTCGTACACTGTTATCTTATTCACTAGTCATAAATGTGGTTTACCTATCCAACAACATTTGAAGCTCCTCCTGGATAGAATCTTATACTACTACCATTTTGATTGATTTAACATATTTGAAATAGCTTTGTTCCCCTATTCTTTGACTTAATAATAGCATTCTTTGATGTATAAATTGGGCTGCTATGTATCTGAAAATGATATTCTTTCAGCTTTGTCAGTTATGATAGTTTATTTTGCAATCCATCACGTACTTTTTGAATATCTACCTTTGTGCTATCACCTAACATGCAAGAGAAAAAAAAATAAAAAATAAACAGTGAACAAAACACACTAGCAGGGAGAATTCGCAGAGACTCAGGAGTCCTTGCCACCCCCCAGTGCTGCCTGCGGTCACCAGGGCCACCGGTCCTTCCTGCGCTTTCCTGCTCCTGAGGCCATCAGGGCTGCTTCTCACTCCGTGGAGTTTCATGGGGGAGAGACCCATTCTTGGAAGCCCAAGCTGGAAGTCAAAGTGAGCAATACATTATTTTGCAAGGTACTCTGTGTGATATCAGAGTTGGGTTCCCGATGGGTGGTGTGCAGAATGGCCAGGAGGGGTCAGGAGACCAGCTGAGGAGGAGACACATCAGAGGTCCAGCATCTCCAGATTCAGGGCAAGAAGCTCAGGTAGCCACAGAGAAGGAGAGGTGGAAGGTGATGTGGCTAGCCTCAACAGTCAAGGTCAGGATGGTGGTTTAGTTGCTCAGTCCTGTCCAACTCTTGTGACTCCGTGGACTGTAGCCCACCAGGCTCCTCTGCCCATGGGATTTCCCAGGCAAGAATACTGGAATGGGTTGCCCTTCCCTTCTCCAGGGTATCTTCCCAACCCAGGGATCGAACCCCTGTCTGCTACATTGCAGGCAGATTCTTTACCAACTGAGCCATCAGGGAAGCCCCAAGGTCAGGATATCTGATCAAAAATAATAATAATAAAGGAGAGATGCGAGTCACATCTGAGAAATTTGGCCAGAGTCTGCATTTAGTGACTCAGTAGGCAGAGTCAGAAGGACAGGGAAGAGGTAAAAACAAACTTCAGGGCTTAAGAGTCCAAGCGAGGCCTGAGGAGAGGCTGGTGGAGGCAGTGCTGAGCCAGGCACCCGCGGTGTCCACATCACAGGCGATTTGACTTCGCTTGCCTGATTGTTAGTTAATAGGTGTCATTGGACTTCAGCCTTACTGCCTCTAAAACTCTGTAACTCTGTGACTCGACACCAGCCATGAGTTTGGGGATTTCTGCTGCGCCAGTGGGACAGAGAAAGAATAAAAGCCCCACTGCAAGCCTGTGGCTGTCAAGACTCAAGCAAAGAAGGAAACAGGCAGGAAGGAAGCAGCTGGGAGCTGGGAGCATCTCGGAGATTGTGGACCAGGTACTGACTTTCTTCCACTCTTACTTGGCTGCCCTTTCATTGAAAGACAAGGTCTCGTGGATGAGGGCCAGGGTCCTTCACTGGCCAGGTCACTGCACCAAGATTCAACCTTGGAGGATCCTCTGAACCTAGAACACCTCCTCTCACTCCTTTACATCCCCCTCCCTGCAAAAAAAGGCCTAGTGGGTAACATTCCCCTCTTGTAGGACATGGATACTTTCAAAACAGATGTCTGAGCTCCAGGTTCTGCCAATTCCCATTGAGAGGTGAGCCATCAAACCCTCCTAGAGTTCTGGGCCAGGATGGTGATTAGCTGGAGAACAGAATAAAGGATCCCACCCAAAAGGGGCCACTGGAAGATGCTGGGCATCTGAGCACCTCAGGTATCAGGGGCTGGGTTATAATGAAGGTTCTGTTCACCAGTGGCTGCTTGTGGCAGCTTGAACCCCAACCTAAGGTTTGTTCCTTTGTTCTTTCTGGAAATGAAGAGGCTTTATACCTCATGTCTCCATTGAAGGGTGGAGTGTGCCATGTGGGTGATTTACTGTGTCTGTATCACTGTTTTGTGTACATGTTCGTCGCTCAGTCGTGTCCGACCCTTTGTGACCCCGTGGATCGTAGCCTGCAATCTTCTCTCTTCATGGACAGAATGATGGCTCATTTGGTCTGGGGTTGCCCACTTCACTGTCGATCTTGATGACCAGCTAGGTTAGAGCATCTCTAGCATCTTGGGCCTCAAACAGCAGTCTGGGTCCAGCTCCTATGGCATTGGCACATGTGCAAGGTTGGCAGAGATGCAGACTCTCTGGCCCTACCATGGATCTGCTAAATCAGAATGTGCATCTTCACAGGATCATCAGGCAACCCCCACACACAGAAGCCTGAGGACTGGTTCTAGTTCTCAAAGCCTGGCACCCAGACGATCTTCATGAATATCACCCTGGACCTGTTGGAAATGCAAACGTTTAAGTCCCACCCAGACCTACTGAATCAGGAACTCTGATGGTGGGTCCACCATGCTGAGTCTTAAAGTGATTCCAGTACAAGAAAAAGTGTTGAAACCACGGCTCCAGGGTAACTCTGGAGGCAGCTGCTATACATACACATCACTTGGGTGAAGGTCCCTTGAAATGACAGCCTTCTACTGGTCATCACCTCCTGGAAGCCCTTCATCTACTGGAAGTGGAGCTTCTCTGAGTTTCACCATGTGCCAGCTGCTACCCTAAGGTTCCTGGGCTGAATAAGGCGATGATTCTTCCCAAGGACGATCAAGGTAAGTGAGCCTATTGGATCAGTCTAAAGCTGTGCTTGCTCTCTCTCTCCTACAGCAAGCTTGGCATGAAATATGCCAAAGTTTGAGTCCCTCTCTTGTATACCTCTCACCGCAGAGCTGTGCACATTTAGGAGACAAGGTCAAACCTGGGGCTGTGTCATAAATTGTAAGGCTCCAAGAAGGCCAGATCGCTGCCCACAGGCAATATAATTCCTCAAAGAAGATGGTCCTGATGAACCTATCTGCAGGGCAGCCAGGGAGACACAGACATAGAGAACAGACTTGTGGACACCCTGCGGGAAGGAGAGTGTGGGACGAATTGAGAAAGTAGCAGTGACATATATACACTATCATAGGTAAAACCACCCAAGCAGTCAGGTAGGCAGCCCCAGGGTGATTGCCTTCCTTTCCCAGTCCCTCCGGGAGCAGAAGGGGATGTGTTCAGGGCCGTGCACTCACAGCGCTGCTCCCTTCTGCAAGCTCCAGCTTTGGTTCCCCTTATGCTCCCTTGTATCTCCCCGCCAGCATGAGCTGACCGAAGCAATTTCCAGCAGCTCAGCTCAGGAACAAATGCTACACGGCTACCCGCAAGATGGAAATAAACCGGTGCCCTCGCAGAGACAGACACAGTTCTGCTTCTGTTAGGATGAAACCACCAAAAATATTGATAGCCAGTGGGAATTTGCTGTATGACACAGGGAGCTCCACCCCACGGCTCTGTGATCAACCTGGAGGGGTGGGATGGGGTGGGAGGTGGAGGGGAGCTCTAGAGGGAGGACACATACGTGTACCTATGGCTGATTCATGTTGTTGTCTGGCAGAAACCAGCACAACCTTGTAAAGCAATTATCCTTCAATTAAAAATAAACAAGCTGAATCCTTTTTTTAAAGATACCTGTAATCATTAAATATAACTAAATCACTAAATATCACTGGGTTGAATTGACCTTGTTTTATTAAGACATGCAAAGGGTATAGCCCAAGGCAAAGAAGGGTAGGTCCCCATGCAGTGTCTTGGTCACCAGGCAGCTCCTGGGATTGGACAGGAAGATGGTGGAGTCGCACTGAAGTGAAGGTGACTTTGAACTAATCAGATGGTGGAGACGGAAAATGAAGACATCAGGGAAACTCTTGAAATAGTACCTGCAGATCATGAACCCTGAGGCCTGTTTAAGAAAAGCCAGTGATAGATTATCGTTTCCAGCCCTTTGAAGGAGCAACACCATGATGTAAGCACATGTTCCTTGTGATTCTAATACAAGTCTGGTTTTTACTATGTGAGTGCATTTGCACTTACTTCATGGAAAAAGACTGTATCAAGTGTTTAATTAAGAAGTACTGATGGTTTGCCTGGGCCCTGTGATATCAAGCAGGAGCACCTGACCATCACATTGCACACAGAACACTGAGTCCAGAGTTCCTGGAGGAGGACACGGCTACCCACTCCAGTATTCTTGTCTGGGAAACCCCATGGACAGAGGAGCCTGGGGGACTCCAGTCCCAGGGGTCACAAAAGAGCTGGACATGACTCAGCGACTAAACAACAACAGTGTTCTAGTTTTCTTACGATCTGCATATAAGACATAAAGATCTTTCCATGCTGGTAATGTACAAAACCAAAGTTCCCCTGGAGCTACTTAAAATGATAAGAAATAAAAGTTTCTTGAACAAGTACAGGGTGGGAGGCCCAGCATCACTGCTCTAGGGGACACAAAGATGAAAATAAAACACAGACCTGACTCCCAGGCAGATAGTGTCTAATGAAGGAGCCCAGCACAGAGGGAACCTAATCCATCGGAGAGGAAAGGAGCAGCGCTATGTGGAGGCACACAGGTTAGTCCTGGGGCGAGGAAAACTGTGCATGGGCCACATGGCTTTGTAGAACAGGCAGGTTTCTTTTTTACAAAAAAAATATTGAAGCATAGCTGATTTATAATGTTGTGTTAGTTTCTGGTGTACAGCAAAATGATTCAGTTATATATATTCTTTTTCATATTCTTTTCCATTTTGGTTTATTACAGGATATTGAATACAGTTCCCTGTGGGTAGGTTTTTGATGGGTAATGTTAAAGGGAAGGTCAAGCCACACTTACCATGTGTCCCTTCAGAGTGAGGGTTGTTTCCGGCTGAGAGTGGGAAGGTGAAGGCAGAGAGGAATGAAACTGGAGATGTTAGGCGTCTCTAGAAATATTTCAGGTGACGGATTACGAGTGCAGCAGCAAAGCAAGCCGAGAAGACGGTTTAAGAGATACTTTGCAGATAGCATCACTGAACGCTGGTAAAAGTGAAGTCCAGAAAAGTCAAAGATGATTCAGAACCTTGTGGCCAAGTGCCTAGGAGATGGTGCTGAGCATCTGCACTCTTCACAATGAGGGCTGAACAGTGTAGAGGAGTTTCACCCAGCATTTGTTGGAAGAGACATACGTTTTGGAGAAAAGAAATTAAATTTAGTTTCAGATATGTGTTTGGATATCAGGATGCTTCCATGGTGGTCCCACAGGCAGTAGAGAATGAGATCTGACGCTTAGGAGAGAGGTGAGGTCTGCGGGGTGGGGGTGCTGGGTAGGGGAGGAGATGAGAGGAAGGGGTAAAAAATTCACCTGCAATGCGGGAGACCTGGGTTCGATCCCTAGGTCGGGAACATCCCCAGGAGAAAGGAATGGCTACCCACTCCAGTATTCTTGCCTGGAGAATCCCATGGACAGAGAAGCCTGGCGGGCTACAGGCCATGGGGTCACAAAGAATCAAACGTGACTGAGTCACAAACATTATGCATCTCTTAAATGGGATACTGTGATGTAATCATTATTATATAAATTATGCATCATATATTATACAGTGAAAAAGACAGATAATAATACAATATATTATAACATCCTTTCTGCAGGTGAATATCTATGTAGAAAAACAATTGAACGTCTTTCTCTGTCCAGAAGTAAAAGTAAACATCAGAAATAAGAAAGGCCTGAATCCCAGCTCATCAGCGTCTGCCCAGTTGTGTGACCTCCAGGCAGCTACCTGTCCTCTTGGCCCCACTATCTCCACCTGTAAAATAGGAGATAATTATTTACTACCTCACAATGTTGTGAGGATAAAAGGAGCACGGAGGTCACTTACCAGAATGACCAGTGTATAATAAGTACTACACATACGTTTGCTACTATTACAACACATTATACTTTAAAGGTTTTTTTGAATCTCTACTTGTTTTACTTTTCTCGAATGAAAAGATTTATGTTAACTTTTTGAAAAAGCAAAATTATTGATGACAGTCAAGACTAGAAGTTTTTGCATAGGGGCTTGAGAATCTCTTTGTTGGGGGCATTCCTTGTAAAGTTAAAAAAAATAGATAAATAAACTAATTTAAAATAAAATAAAATGGTACCCTTGAAGGATTTGGGGAGTGTTTTCGTGGCCATTTGAAACTTACCCTCTCTTAAGACATTGCTTTGAAAAGGTCTACTTTGAAACAGCACTTGTGAGTTTCTCTGAATCACGTATAGTTAGTTACTAGCAATCAAAATTTAACCATTCTGCTTCACCTTTACTAAAATATATTTATTCAAAGATATCAACACAATTTTGAAAATTTTGGAGACATCTCTCATACGGTTTCAAATCAGATTTTAAAAGAGATTATAAGCTGGAATATTTTATTAACTCTGGTTGGTTTTTAAGCTATGCCTTGTTTCACTGAGTATGTTTTTCTTTCAAAATCCAAAGTTTTCCTTTTTTTCAAATTCATCATAATTGCTACATTCTGATTCAATGGTATATACAGTGCCTAGTGAAATATATGTGTATGGAAGGTTTTTCTCTATTAATAAGTATGTGTTTCTAAACTTACCCATACTATTTGGCATGGCATTGTTGATAGATTTTGTAATCACAGTTTTCTTTCAATGGTTATTTTAAAATCACTGTAAAATACACCTCTTAGAGATATTATTTAATAGAAAGAAATGGACAGAAACAAGAAATTAAAAACCTCAAGTAATGAATATAAATTATAGAAATTAACAGGCAACTGATCACCTCAGTAAGGAAAAAACCACTGTTAACTATGAAAGGATTTGTTTTAAACATAAATTAATATTTTACTTTTCATTCAAGAAAACAGAGATTAAGCTTGTGCCCAGGACTCACGCATTATTTTTCAAGTAGGGTGAACTGCATCCAGTCATAGCAGCTGGCTGCACTGAGAGACTCCCTGGGGGGTTTCTATGTACATCTCTGGCCACACGTTTCCTGATGATTTGAACCAGAAGATACATAAGGTGCTTTTTTGTGGTCATTATTCACATGTACCTAAAATGGATAGATATAAATACTGACCCATTAGGAAGAGAAGAGAATTCCATGGACAAAGGAGCCTGACAGGCTATAGTCCATGGGACTGCAAAGAGATGGACATGACTTAGCAAACTAACACCATCAGGAAAAGAAGAAATGCAATATGGACTCTATCAGAATCAAAATACGACGTATTCACTTTTTTGGTTGTTGTTGAATCTCTAAGTAATGTCAGACTCTTTGCAACCCCATGGACTGCAGCACACCAGGCTCCCCTGTCCCTCACTATCTCCCAGAGGTTGCTCAGATTCATGTCCATTAAGTCAGTGATGCCATCCAACCATCTCATCCTCTGCCATCCGCTTCTCCTCGTGCCGTCAATCTTTCCCAGCATCAGGGTCTTTTCCAAGGAGTCAGTTCTTAACATCATGTGGCCAAAGTATAGGAGCTTCAACTTCAGCATCAGTCCTTCCAATGAATATTCAGGACTGATTTCCTTTAGAAGGGACTGGTTGGATCTCCTTGCAGTCCAAGGGACTCTCAAGAGTCTTCTCCAACACCACAGTTCAAAAACATCAATTCTTTTTTGCTAAGTGCTTCCAAAGCACCCTGTGTCTGGCATCCACCACATTATAATAAATTCATTTATTGTCTGTTTTCCCTGTTGAACTTCAAGGTAACAGCAAGGACAGAGATTGTGTCTTATCACGTTGGTGGCACTAAAGGTAAAAACCCGCCTGCCAATGCAGGAGATGTAAGAGATACAGGTTCTATCCCTGGGCCCGGAAGATCCCCTGGAGGAGGGCATGGTGACGCACTCCAGTGTTCTTGACTGGAGAAGCCCATGGTCAGAGCAGCCTGGTGGGCTACAGTCCATAAGGTCGAAGAGAGTCAAACACGACTGAAGTGACTTAGCACACACACGCTTGTTACTTGATCCAGTGCTGGAGACACCACTTTGCTAACAGCCAGCAAGGCTTACTTAGAATCTGAGGCTGAGGTCCACTGCCAAGGAGACCAGAACCAATCTTGCCAAAATACCACATGCTTTGTATCATTTCACATAGGAGCAAAAGTGGGGGAAGTGAAGACAAAAAGGCCAGAAAATCACATTTCTTTTCACATTTTATTTCCAGCATTTCTTGGGTGTTGGGAAATCTTTCTGAATCAAAGTGGAAGAAACCAATTAAAAGACCCCATTTAAAGATTCAATTTCTCCTGGTAGAACACCAAGCTGATCGCCAAAGGTCACTATTTCAGCATTTCATCGGCGCCTTTTTTTTTTAATCCTCCTGCAACTGACTTTATTTTATCATTTTCAATACCTATTTAAGTAATTCAGCCCACTCAATTATTCTTTAACAAATTTTTTATCGATGACCTCTCAAAGTACGGTGCGCGGGTTGCCTGCCATTAGCTTAATGTCGAACAATTAATATCTTCTCGGTATTCGCTCTCCATTCAACAAGTAACACTGGTAAGGGCCAACCTATCTTTTAAAGGTAAACCTTGCCCGGTTCAACACAAGAATGAAATCACTCCAGATCTATTATTTCTCGGAACAGAATATTCCCATTTGCATAAAATATTCTTCCTTTGACAAGTTGCCAGGAAGAAACACCTCATAGCCATTCTTCACAGAGCTATTTCGATGGTGTTAAGAATAGGAGAAATTACCATGGTGGCCTTAACACTATTATCCTCCCGCCTTGGCCCTCCTGGCCCGTCCTGATTTACAGTATCCTTCCTCTTTGAGAGCTCTGTCACCGAAACGCCTAGATAATGGACACAGGGGAGCCTCCTCCATAATGCAATTTCACACTAAGGAAACTGGTTCATAGGTTGCAATATTGGGGTCAAATGCAGAGCCTATAACCCTTGGGTTGGTTGAGAAATAATGGCTGGAGTCAAAATTTAAATAAAATTTAAATCTGCACAAGTCAAATGATCTACAAGCCTTAGAGACAAGCAGAGTAGTAGACCAATAACATGATTATACACCAAGGGAAAGACTGTTGTTGCTCTCTGGGGAGCGTGATGATATTAGAAATCACACAGCTTGTAGAAAAACGGATGCTTTTCTTTAAAACCTAAGTGTGCAAGATAATGCTTCTAAATAGAAGAGTTCTGGCCCAGGAGGAAATGGGAGAGTGAGCCATTTAGGGATAAAGACTTCCTTTGTCAATAAGCAAAGGTGATGGTTAATTTTCTGTGTCGACTTGATGAGGCCAAGCGTGTGCTTGCTTGCTAAGATGCTTCAGTCATGTCTGACTCTTTGCGACCCTATGGACTATAGCCCACTAGGATCCTCTGTCCCTGGATTCTCCAGGCAAGAATATTGAATTGGGTTGCCATTTCCTTCTCCAAGGGATCTTCCTGACCCAAGGATGGAACCCACATCTCTCATGTCTCCTGCTTTGGGGGGTGAATTCTTTACTACTAGTGCCACCTGGGAGACTAGGCCACAGAGGCATTCAAACAGCACATTGATTGTGCCTGTAAGGGTGTTTCTGAATGAGATAAACCTCTGAATCATAGACGATATTAGGCAGATTGTCCTCCATAATGTGGGTGGGCCTCATCCAATTAATTGAAGTCCTGGGTAAATCAAAAGGCTGACCTTCCCCAAGCAAAGGGAATTTCTCCAGCCTGATCCCCTTCAGACTGGGAATCAGCTTTTTTTCTGAAGTCAAGCTGAAACACCCGCTGCTCCCTAGGCCTCGGGCATTTGGATCAACTCTGCTGGGTCTCCAGAAGCCACACACAGCTCCTGGGCCTCGTCACTCTCTATGATCACATGAGTCATTTCCTGGTAATGGCTCTATTGATGGATAAATAGCTATGCATCTATTCATCTGTATGTCCATATGTTATATATATACTTCCATGTACATGTACACAGTAGATCCTTGAACAACACAGGGGACTGGACTGTCAACCCTCTTGCAGTCAAAAATCTGTGTATAACTTTACAGTCATCCCTCTGAATCTGAGGTCCCAAATCCAAGCTCTCAAATCCACTGTTGTACATCTTCAGACTCAGCCAATCTTGGATCCTGCAGTAGCGCAGCACGTATGTATTGTATTTATTGAAAAAAATCCACATATAAGTGCACGTCTGCAGTTCAGACCCATGCTGTTAAGGCTCAGCTGTGTGTGTGTGTGTGTGTGTCCCCATCCTACTGGCTCTGCTTCTCTGGAGGACTCCGTGGCTCGTACAGCAGCAGGGTTGGGGGGAAGCTCAGACCAGTCTCACGTCCAAGTGTAGACAAGCCATCCTGTGCACCGTGGGGTGAGGGGCATCGCGCAGCGAAGACCCAGGGTCAGTCCTCAGGACTCTCGGCACTGTGAGCAGCGGTGCTGTGTGGTCACTATCCGAATGACGTCCCCAAGGCATAGACATTCTTCAGAGTCTCCGTGCCTCCCAGCTGGCTTGGTTATGCTTCCCGTTGTCACTTGAGCACGTGTCTGGCACATTCACTTCTGAAGGAACCAGTCAGAGAGCCAGCAGGACAGAGCCCGGAATGCTGTCTTTCCTTGCGGGCACCTGCCCTCATCCTCACCCAGACTCTTTAATTTTGGAGATTCAAATATGGGAGATACTTGTGTCATTGGTTTCCTGAAATAAATCTGTCATTTTCAATTACTCAGTCATGAGTGACAGCTTTAAAAAAGAGTAAAAGCAAAATTTCAAGTCCCAGATTTCAAGCCATGGATGGCTTTCTGCTTCCTCTCCTGTGAGGCAGGTGGTTCTCAATTTACAAATGGGACAAGGGTCAGTTCAGTTCAGTTGCTCAGTCGTGTCTGACTCTTTGTGACCCCATGAACCGCAGCACGCCAGGCCTCCCTGTCCATCACCAACTCCCTGAGTCCACCCAAACCCATGTCCATTCAGTCGATGATGACATCCAACCATCTCATCCCCTTCTCCTCCTGCCTTCAATCTTTCCCAGCATCAGGGTCTTTTCCAATGAGTCAGCTCTTCGTATCAGGTGGCCGAAGTATTAGAGTTTCAGCTCCAACGTCAGTTCTACCAATGAACACCCAGGACTGATCTCCTTTAGGATGGACTGGTTGGATCTCCTTGCAGTCCACGGGACTCTCAAGAGTCTTCTCCAACACCACAGTTCAAAAGCATCAATTCTGTGGCACTCAGCTTTCTTTATAGTCCAACTCTCACATCCATACATGACTACTGGAAAAACCATAGCCTTGACTAGACGGACCTTCGTTGACAAAGTAATGTCTCTGCTTTTTAATATGCTGTCTAGGTTGGTCATAACTTTCCTTCTAAAGAGTAAGCGTCTTTTAATTTCATGGCTGCAATCACCATATGAAGTGATTTTGGAGCCCAGAAAAATAAAGTCAGCCACTGTTTCCACTGTTTCCCCATCTATTTCCCATGAAGTGATGGGACCAGATGCCATGATCTTAGTTTTCTGAATGTTGAGCTTTAAGCCAATTCTTTCACTCTCCTCTTTCACTTTCATCAGGAGGCTCTTTAGTTCTTCTTTGCTTTCTGCCATAAGAGTGGTGTCATCTGCATATCTGAGGTTATTGATAATTCTCAGCAATCTTGATTCCAGCTTGTGTTTCCTCCAGCCCAGAGTTTCTCATGATGTGTTATGTCAACCAGCTAACCTTGAAATTCTAGCCCTTTTTTATCCTCTAGGGGCCCTCAACTTGGACACATCAGAAAGCTCTGGAAGACAGGTTCATCATCTGCAAAGGTGATATGGGTTATTTTCCTGGGGTTGTGGTGCCAAAGTAGTGCAGTCTGGGTGGCTCAGACAACAGAAATTCACTCTCTCTCTTCTGGAGGCTGGAAGTCCAAAGTCGAGGTGTCAGCAGGGTTTGTTCCTTCTGGAGATTCTGCAGGTGAACATGACCCAGGCCTCTCTTCCAGCATCTGGTGGTGGCCGGCCACCCTCCGTGTGTAGCTTTTTCAATCTCTGCCTCCATCAGCACAGCGCTGTCTTCCCCTACGTCTCTGCATGCGTATCTCTCCCTCTTTTCTTATTAGGATACCAGTTGTATTGGATCAGGACCCACGCTAACCCAGTGTGACTTCAAATTAACTAGTTACATCTGCAGAGACTCTGCACCTGCACCTGCCCACCCATATCACACAGGTCATCGCTCTGCAACCTCTGGACAAGCCTGTGAGGAAGGAACAATAGCGGTCGTTATTTTGTAGGATGTTCATGCAAGGCAGGAGACCCAGGTTAGATCTCTGAGTTGGGAAGATACACTGGAGAAAGGAACAGCTACCCACTCCAGTATTCTTGCCTGGAGAATTCCATAGACAGAGGAGCCTGGAAGGCTACAGTCCAGGCGGTCACAAAGAGTCAGACACAACTGAGCAACTAACACTTTCTTTTTTTCATCAAATGTACATCAGTCCATTTGGGTCACCTTATAAGACAGGTCTCTAGTGACAAATCAGCTATCTTGGCCCCTTGCCTGCAACCCTCTCTCCCTACCCCACTTGCTACCACCTGACATGGTGTACAGCCGGGTATGTAGTCATGTGCACAGTCATGGGGTATAAATGGCCTTGCACAGTGGGAGACTTGGGGCACCAACGCCCCACCCTACTGAGAATCCACCTGTGATTTAGAGTCAGCCGTCTGGTTACACAGTTCAGTATCTGCAGACTCATCCAACCTTGCATCTTGTATGACTGTTATATTTACTACTGAAAAAAATCACATGTCAGTGAACCAATGTAGTTTAGACCCATGTCATTCAAGGTTCCGTTGTACTTGGTTTAACTTATGGTTTTTCTTCCCATGAGGCCAGAGATTTTTATCTCTTTGACTCACTGCTCTATCCCTGGCACCTCAGATGAGATGAATAAATAAACAAATGAAGAAATGAATGAAGAAAGGATAGTTTGCAAAATAGAGACTTTAACTGAACTGCCTATCATGACAGATCTAGGACCCATACTCAGGCTTTTCTGACCCAGCTCCCGCACTCCGTGAGTAGCTCAGTCCTTCCGCTTTGCAGCCCAGCTGTCTCTCACACTAACCCTCCCTTCCCATCCCTGCCACGCTCAGCTGCTCAGTCGAGTGTGACTCTTGAGACCCATGGACTGTAGCCCACCAGGCTCCTCTGTCCATGGGATTCTCCAGGCAAGAATACTGGAATGGGTTGCTATTTCCTCCTCCAGTGGATCTTCCTGATGCAGGGATCGAACCTGTGTCTTCTGCTGAGGATTTAGAATTCTGGGCAGAGCACAGCTGCTCCAGGGTTGAGACTTCGCTTTCTCTTTTCTGTGCTTACCTCTGCCCCCAAAGCACTGCTGTGGATAAAACTACTCCCTTTCTAGACCACTCTTTCTCGGGGTTAAAAATAAAAACGGACTTACTGTCTGGGACAGCTGATGTTGTTTATCCAAATGCTTTGTGAAATGTCAGAAAACATACGCACAATTTAATGCCAGAGTGGGAAAAGATCTGGGAGATTATTTTAGTCCAAAACCCTTGTTTAGCTGATACGATGTGTGTGGTCCTTCCTGCTACCTGAAACACTGATGAATATTTGATGCACATTTTATATTTTCTTTTTCTCAGATTCATACGACTTTTTCATTTTCTGAAAGAACTAACAAAAACTCCTCTGCATTCAAGATAGGCTAGATGTCTTTGTACTTCCCACATCAGTTACTAAAATAAAATGCTGGATGATTTCTTGGTCATTTACTGTCCAGAGAAACCTGTTTCAAATAACTTGATTTCTTTTGCGTTTTTTTTTTTTTTCTTTTTTTAGATTCAGGAATACAGACCTTTGTTACTCTGATGACCAAATACAATATTAAGAATGTATGTGCTAGTCACTCTGACTAACATGAGTCACTCTGTATCCGATTCTTTGAGACCCCACGGACTGTAGCCTGCTAGGCTTCTCTATCCATGGAATTCTCCAAGCAAGAATACTAGAATGAGTAGCCATTTCCTTACCCAGGAGATTCTGGGATCCAGGGATCAAACCTGGGTCTCCCTCATTGTGAGTAGATTCTTTTACCATCTGAGCTACCAGGATCTATTGACCAAATACAATATTAGGAATAGCTCTACACAAACATCTGTCTTTGTAGACAAAGAGCCTCCTGTAACGAAGTGTGATGGGGAAGCACCCAGAAATTCTGGGGACAGAGGTTCCATCCTTGATATTGGGAGAGGGACAGACTTACACTTGTGTAGGGGGCCCTAGAAATTGATTGAAAAATGTCCCCTAAGAAGAAAGAATCTGAGTCACTTAGAAATGCAGCCAAGTGCCATGGATATTATGGGTTCAGTTCTCCTCTCAAGAGTAGCGTCTTGTGATATCCATGCAGCAGAGGGAGGGGGCACATCCTATGAAATACTCTGGCGCTCTGTCCTGTGGGCTTCCCAGGAGGCTCCCAACGCAGGAGACACAGGCTCAATCCCGGGGTTGGGAAGATCCCCAGGAGAAGGAAATGGCAACCCCATGCAGTATTTTTGCCTGGGAAATCCCATGGACAGAGGAGCCTGGTGGGCTACAGTCCATGGGTCACAAAGAGTTGGACGTGACTGAGCATGCACACCTACACACTCTGTATCCTATAGAGAAGGATGCAGAACCACTTAGGGACACGCAGCCATGGATGCAAATGCACACCAAGTGGCCCTTTGGGAGCCTGCCTTGAATCCACACACTCCTTTCTGCTGCCCAAGGCTTCAGGTGAGAACAACCTACCCTGGGGTCCAGAGACTGGGCGACTCCTCACCACTTCTCAGGGCAGGCAGCGTCAGAAAGGGATGGGGATGGGGACTCTAGACGAGAGCTGAGGTCTCAACACAAGCCTCGGAAGGCCGGTGAGGCCAGAGGCATTGCCAAATTTGTTGTTAGAAACATTTGGACTCTCTATTTAATATCTGGAGCTCAGTGTCCCCGCCATCTCGTGCACTAGAGCAACAGAGATTCCAACAGACGGGAGGGTGGGTCGGTCCCTTTTAAAAACCTGGCCGGTTTGGCTATCAATGCCTGGCAAGCCGGAGCTGTTCCTGGGAGCCAGGCCTGGGTCCAGCCCGCATCCATCCACACTGCTGTCTGCCAGCCAGTTAGCAGGCGCTGAGGAGCCAGGATTTAAGTGCAGTCTGTTTGCCGGCGATGAGTCCTGGACCACAGGCTACACCCTCAAGCTGCTCTTGGAGAATTAAATTACCTGCTAACCATCTAAAGTGGTCCTGGGAAAACCGGGGTCCCCGCTTTCATTTCCACAGGACAGGAGGGGATGGAGGGGACCAGAAAGGGCAGGAGCTGGAAATGGAGGGCAGAGGGCTCTTGGAAAGTGGGGTCTGCTTGGCACCTGGCCTGGCCCTGGGGGTCCCGCAGCTAGTGCGGTCCTGGCAAGTGCTTCTGGCAGAAGCGGCTCCTTCCAGGGCGGGCGGAGTAAACCTGACGTTACTATGGCAACTAGTCTCCCTGGTTACCTGGAGGGGAGGAGTCCTCAAGAGAGGAACAAGGAGCAGCTGAAGCGGCGTGTGAATGCCAGGCCCTGGACATGGAGGCTGGGAGGAGAGACACCTCCGACAGAACGCCATGCTTGGGGAGCGTGAGGAGGCCCGCCCACCAGCCCAGCCTACACCTCCTCGGGGTGGGGGTGGGGGTATGGCACCTGAGATCAGGGATGTGGTTCTATGTTGCAGGAGACCCGCCCTCCAGCGCAGCTCTGGGGACCAGCTCTGACTCGTGAAGCTGGTTTCCAGGAACTTAGAAAGCTTTACTGGAAAGATTCCTTAGGGGCAATTCGGGTCTGAACATCCCAGGACAAGGCTGGGGATTGAACGTGATTCAGAGAGATCTAGAGAAATGGGCCATTGTGCGGAGAACAGAGAACCCGTCCCCTTCCCCAGGAGGCAGAGTAGGATCTGGAGGATCCAGGCGAGAAGGTGAACCTCACAGGTGCAGGACTAAACCTTCAGAGTCTCAGCTTCCGTGTGCTTTTGCACCTCTCAGCCCCTGCTGGTCTCTGTCTATCTCTCTGCACAGATGTAACCCCAGACACATGCCTTCCCTCCGGTACATCTCAGTTTCCTCTTACTGTAATTGCTGAAGGAAGCCAGGACTAGAAGATTTGAGAAGGACCACTTTAGTCTTTGCCAGTTTTGCTATTGTTGTTCAGTGGCTCAGTTATGTCTGACTCTTTGCAACCCCATGGACTGCAGCACGCCAGGCTTCCCTGTCCTTCACCATCTCCCCGAGTCTGCTCAAACTCATGTCCGTCAGGTCGGTGATGGCATCCAACCATCTCATCCTCTGTCGCCCCTTTCTTCTCCTGCCCTCAATCTTTCCCAGCATCAGGGTCTTTTCCAATGAGTCGGCTCTTTGCATCAGGGACCCAAAGTATTGGAGCTTCACCCTCAGCATCTGTCCTTCCAAAGAATACTCCGGGTTGATTTCCATTAGGATTGGCCAATTTAGTTCCTGTTACTTAAAAAGGACGGGCGGGGGGAGAAACAGAATCGCACCTGGAAACATGGCCTCTGGACGATCTTCCTGTCGGAGGACCAGCACGGCTCCACCAGGTGGCGGGGGACGGGGGGAACGGTGGGGGGGAGGGTGCTGTGGACATGATTTCCCAGGAAAACGTGTTTCTAAGTAGACTACATAAAAGGCTTTCCTTGGAACTGAAACCCCTGCAGACTTTGGTTCCCCACCTCCATCAGCCACTTCCCTCCCCATAGCAGGAAGACTTTCAGGACATAGAGCAGGGTTACTGCTCACCTCCTGGGGAAGTGTCTGGCTCCCAGCGGGGCAGCTCTGGGACTCATTTTCTCCTTAATGTTGTTGTTGGAAAGATTATCTGCAACTCTCAGCCCATCCCCACGACCCTCTGAACTGCCAAACTCACCCACAGAGCAGACAGCTGTCTGGATGGCTCCCAAGGTCAGGCAACCTAGCCTTCGGCGGTCCCTGTGCAGGGGCCAGAGACCATGTGCGTTCTACACGCCCACGTGCCCCCAGCGAGGCTGGCGGGGCGGCACGGAGCCTGTGCCACTGCCGCCCTGGGAAGCACATCCCAGGCGCCAGGGCAGCTCTGGGCCTGAAGGAGCTGGGCCTCCTCACACTTTGGCTCAGGGGCTCCTTTCAGGAGGGCTTCCCAGACACTGCTAGCAATGAAGACCTCACCTGCAAGGCAGGAGACCTAAGAGATGTAGGTCAGATCCCTGGATCGGGACAATCCCCTGGAGGAATAATACTGGCAACCCACTCCGGTACTCTTGCCTGGAGAATCCCATGGACAGAGGAGCCTGGAGGGCTACAGTCCATGGGGTTGCAAAGAGTCGGACACAATTGAAATGACTTAGCACAGCATAGCACACATCCCTTTCAGGGGTAGGTAGCACATATATCTTTGGGGAAACTCCAGGAGTGGTGTCCTATGTACACACTGTTTCTTTGTAGCCTCTGAGACTTAGGAAGAACCTAGAATGTGCCTTAAGGGCCAAATCCCCTGGTTTAGCAAAGTCAAAATAGTGCAAATGACCCTGCTTCTATGTATAACTCTGAAATCTCCTGCAGGGTCCCTTCTACAGAGGGGATTCATCATGAAGGTTTATAAAAAGATCTGGAGAAAACATTGCTCATCAATGCTAAATATCATAAAGGTTTGGAATAACAATGTCAAGGTAAATATAAAACTAAAAATTCCATGCATTTGTCTGTGTATTAGTAATAAACTTCAGGGCTGTGTGTCTGCTGGCAGGAGGAAGCACCCACATTATCCAGTGTTCCTTTGAGGTCATTTGAACACCAGACACAACTGAGGTTGGAAAGTCATTCAAGAGGACTTCTTATCCAGTGATACTGAATTACACAGACTCAGGTGACTTCCGGGAAGTCTGCTTTATAGGTGCCTTTGAGACTGTCTCCTGGGCCATCAGGGTAAATAAAATGAAACAGGATCTGTATCCCCTACTCTTGGAGACCCTGCAGGGATAAAAGTGAATGACTCTTTGGGAGCAAACTCCTTGAACAAGTTGCAAAGTGGAAGCGCACAGAAAGAAAAGTGAAGAGAGGTGAATTCACCTGCAAACTTTAATGTATGCACACAGAAGCAATTTCTAGGTCTAACTGAAAAGCTTTCTTTGTTTTTAACCGTCTGAGATGCACAAAATAAGGACCCCAGCCAGACAACGCCACCCACCATGCAGGAAAGATACAGAAGATAACTGCTCACATGAAGGCAGAACAAACGAAAAACACCAGCCCCTGGCTCCCAGGTGTCTCAGGAAAGAGGGATGCAGTATCACTGGCTGCCTGGCTTGGGTTTAGAATTTGGGTACACCCCATGGGCTCAAATCAGGGCAGAAAAACCAGCAGAGAGAACACTGCTCCTGAGTCTTCTAAATAAACCAGTCTAAAATGGATGTATCTGCTAAGAGCTCACGGGCCTAATTAAGATTTTTTGAACCTGATCAAAACGTTAATTACTCTGCACAAACTGAGCAAACATATAGATGTCACATCCTATGAATGTTTCTTTCAATTGCTGTCCTGGGAAGGCAGATAGAAATGAAAACAGCACCTCATTAAGTAGACCACATGTCTCCCCTGCCCTGGCTCTCCTGGGTGCTCCGTCTTTGCTGACCATTGTGTTTCCCTTTACAGTCAACCAGGTAGGATATTATAATTCCAGGGACTAATATTTATTGAACACTTACTCTTGTCGGGCCCTTTGCCTTTGGTCCTCTGTTGGATCTGTCAATAAAATTACAAGATGGATTTCAGCATTTGCATTTTATGGGCACCTGAACCCAGAGACGCCGAGCGTGTGCTCTGAGTGACACAGCTCATCAGTGGAGGGGCTCCAACAAAACCCAACTCTGTCTGACCGTAAAGGCCGCATGGGCTCCTGTCCCTGTACCCGCCCCCCCACCCCGCTCCCCACAGAGGAAGGAGGGCAGCCTTGCTGCTCCGGTACCCGGCCCGGAATACACTGGCCACCAGGCTTGCTTAACTGCGGAACAGAGAGGGGTCCACGTGTTTCCACCTGCTTCCACCTCTGTCCTCCTCTTCAGCTGCATGTTTTCGCCGTGAGTGGGAGTGGGAGTGGGAGGCTAGGGGGTCACATGCTTCCAGACTGAGCCCTGGAAACACACAGAGACATGTTCAGAGCGATCGTTCCTGATAGCCTTTTAATGGATCTAGAGGGTTAATCCAGGAGAGGAATCAGTCTGAATGGCAGTGTCCTTTGCCCCCATGCATGGCCCTTCCACAGCCTGAGGGCCACGGGGACTCTGTCCTGTGTACGGACCTGGATGCTTTCCTTGTCTTCTCAGGAATGAAATTCTCTCTCTGCCTGTAAGGTCCTTTGCAGGGCCACCCCCGCTTTCTTCTCTCCTGCTTTGCGGGCTGATCACAAGCTCTACTGTCGTCCAGGACTCACCTTGGAGCCCAGCTCTCAGCACCCCGAGGGCTTGCCTGTCCTAGAGCAGAGGGAACTGCTGGCTGGGGCTCAGCTCCTCCAGAAACAGCGACTGGCAGTTCACGTCACCTGATCATCCTTGGATCCAGCAGACCATACTTAGGATGGATACCCAGTGAATTAATAAACACTCCATGAGTCCCCAGGTCTACACAGCAAAGTTTTGTGCACTGTGTTCATCACCCTTCACCTGCTCTTTTGGGGTCTATTTACTCTTGTTTTAGAACACATGGTTCTAATAAGGTGGAGTTTGGTTTTCTCATCTCCAGTATCTGAAAAACATCAAGTTGGAAGGGAGGAGGGTGTATTTTCATTGACTAGTGTGCAGTCATTGGCAAGAAGGGAACTTGAAAACATGATTATAAGAAGAGGTAGACATGAAAAAAGAAACAGCTAGCACTGCAGAAGCAAGCAGGGAAAAACCATGTGAGACCCTCCATGGTCCTGCAGGAGCGAGGCATTGCATTGTTGAAGAGCTGACATCCATGAGGAGCTGGAGTCTTAAAAGAAGGCTACAGTTGATTCCCCAGTCTTTCTTTCAGCAGGAGGGAAGTGAGTGATGGTTGAAGGAAAATGCTAGAAAGTTTCCCAGTGCTGGCATGCAGAGTGATGTCTCTGTTATGGGAAAGTAACTTACAGGGAATCCCTCATCGCCTCACCATCTTCCTCTCGAGAGAAGCAGCTGGAGGATGCTCTGCTCTGAAATGGGTGGGATGGGAGATGCTGGACTTGGCCGCCCAGGGCTCCCCAACTCGCGGCCACCCCTCCTCGTGGACACTCATTAGGAGACTAGAAATGACCGTTCTCGGGGACTTCATCTCAATCTGTTCACCGCAGTCTGATTTTCATCCTGCGCTGCAGACACTTTCTCTAAGCCTCATTATAAATTATTTATTTGGCAAAAAAAGGATCACTTCCTTCTCACATGAAAATAATCAAAGGAAGCACACAAGTATGTATTTATGTTTGGTAAAGCCTGAATCATTTATGCAGCCACTTCATGTCAAATTGTGATGCTGTAAATACTGAGAGTCACAGCACTCATCTGTCTCTCCTGGGCTTGACCTTGTGCTGAGCATGGACGCACATTATCTCAGTTAAAACTCACAGCCTCCTTGGAAGAATTGGACTGTTATTATCCCCATTTTGTAGATAATAAAACCTTTGGAGGCTCTAGGCAAATCCTCACTGCTATCGGTTATGGAACCAGGAGGATAATGCCTTCAATTCATTTTAGCTGCTCTACAGTAGACTTTGGGTGAGTTACCTGAATCTCTGGGCCTCAGTTTCCTCGTCTATGTCCTCGTCATGGTTGTTTTTGCTGCATAACCATAACAATCATCACGTCTGCAAGCAAATACTTTCAGCTTCATCATTTCCCCCAAGGATCTCTCTGGGGTGACTATGTGATCCCTGTAGGAATTTCTTTCAGCGAGTCTACCATGTTGTCCTCCTTGTGGAGTGTTTCTGGGGGGAGGTTAACAATTAATTGCTACATTAATTGGAAGTTAATTGTTACATAGTTTGGAAATTCACAATTAATTGTCAACTGCCAAATTCTCTTTATAAATGTCTTTGTGTAAGAGTTCAGTAATTCTCCAATATCACACTTACTTATTTCTAGTATGTTGCACATATTTTTTGATTTTTGCAATTTTTCTTTACAATTCAGTTGTATTTTCTTTGCATTGTATTATCTGAATCTATTAGTCATCATTGACTCAATGGAAATGAATAAACCATTGCATTAAACAATGGCGACTAATTTATAAGTGATTGACTCATTAATGAAGATCTTCCTGCTTTGATGACTTCTGCGTCACTGTTCAGCTTGCATGTCTGGGCACTGGATAATCAAATGTGGACCACGACCTTTCTCTTCTCTATGCCCCAGGCCAGCAAGATTCTCCATCCTCCTATACGATGCTCCATGCGTTCCTGTCTCCATTCTGGCTCAATTCTTCCACCAGGAATGCCCTAACCTATTTCTCATATGTTATTTTTTCCATATAGCGTTTCCTAAAACTTCTAATCAGATTTATAGTCGCTTTCTTGCTCACTTACTTTTTCATTCTTGTTTTTCTTTATCCTGTGTAACATAAAATCAAATATACGTGCTTTAATGTGGTACAAAAGAAGTCATATTTGTTCCATGAGACTGACCTTTTCCATCACTGTCTGATATTTGATACTCAAATAAAAGCATAAATCTGCTTAAAGAGACTCCAAAAAGTGCTACAACTTTGTGACTGCACATTCACGACCTCTTATAGTTTGTCTATTAACAGACTGACATAGACACACAGACACAAGCACATAGACATCACGCACTGTTTTTCCTTGACTAATTGATTCGGTGAGTGTTTCTCACACCATCATCTGGTTGGATGCTCTAAACTCCACACCTGTATTACCGTAATTCCTCATGCCGACCACATTACCACTACATACCAAAATGAATTCTCACGATTTGCGGCATGTTGGTCTCTCCACCACGACTTTAACTTCCTTGTGGGGAAAATATTGGAGCATACCTTTCCTTAAATCTCATACAGCCAGTAGAGCATGATGTATAGCAAGTGGTTTCTAAGAGTAGTTGAATTAAATAATGAATATGTATGAGCTTTTTGTTATAATTATGTTGATATGATTATGTTTAGTTGCAAACTCCCAAAAGGCAGAGACTGTACTCAATTAGCTAGTGAGCGATACTCCCGGGTGAGGAAAGGTCCATCCGCATCACCATACTCTCTTCCCCTTACTCTTCATCCTGTGTCTCCTGGTTGCATAACCCCAGGGCAGATCACTGAACTGTGAAGCATTCCCACCATCTGTAAAGCGAGAGGGCTGAACTGGGTGGTCCACAGGAACTCTCCAACTCAATAATTCCATGAATCATTAGACAATATGTGTTTTACTGAGCACAAAATTTCCTTTATAATCACTCAACGATTTTTTTTTTACTTTTATATACACAGCAATACATTTTTTGAGCCTGTATTTTACATTCAAGAGTAATCTTACATGTGTCAAAATCTTTCTAGTCTAACATTTAATCTGGCAATCATTTTATTTGACTAATAAAGTGGATTCACCATCTTGGGATGAAAAGTTTGAGATGCTTGTAAGGCAATGATTTATTTGGGGCACTGGGTTCCTTTCTTTTCAAATAGAACTTTTAAACTATTTTTGTCAGATTGATCTCTTAAAATGCTGAAGTGTGACTACAATGTAGAAAGATGAAATGGTCCTCACCATAGAAAGGAAAAATTAAAGCACAACAGTTTCAAAAGAGAGGTAACAGAGAATAGAAAGGCCTTCAGGAAAGGCCATTCCTTCCAGTTGCTGCAAGACGCTCATAAGAACAAACTCTTCCTCTTCTGTGTGTGTGCGTACACGTGTGTTCACTTCAGTCGTGTCCTACTCTTCGTGACCCTGTGGACTGTAGCCCACCAGGCTCCTCTGTCCGTGAGGATTCTCCAGGCAGGAATACTGGAGTATTATGTGCATACCTGAGTTCAACAGGAAATTATCACAGATGAAAACACTTTTGCTGTTGGCATATGTTATAAAAACTTTTCACCTTGAAGAAACTATATTTTCTGTAAGAAAAAGTCAGTTTTGTGCTAGCATCTGAGAATATCAATGTATGGCATTTCATGTTACATAAATTCATTAGTATTATTTGCTGAAAAGAATGAAATTTTCAGGAAGTGAAACCTATCTGCAAGTGAGAAATTCAGCATTGTAAAAGAAACAAAAGCAAGAGCAAGGAATTTTGACTGCCACAGGAGATTTTAGAGCAGGTGAGAAGATGTCTCAGGTGATGTACAGTCATGCTATCGTGTAGAGGAACCCAAGAAAAAGCTGAAAAGGTCAGAGATTTGGCTGATTCAAATACATGATTAACTGTGAGAATGATGGCTGAAGAGTTAAATTTAGACCAAGAGACAGATGCTCGCATTGTGATAGAAAACGTGAACAGGAGGAAAGTTTCTGTGAGGACTGTGCCAAGTGCTTTGAGTGATGAACAGAAACAGCAAAGTCCTGACATTTGTTCTGATCTTTCGGAGGGAGCTGGGTGAAATAATGCTTTAGGAGGAAAAGAGTAACCAGAAATGAACCAAGGAACAAGAGAACTGAGACTCAAGGGATGAAGAGGCCTCAGTAGACACATCACATCCCTAATACGCCCCATCAAGGAAATCCTTCATCAGATCACCTTTTCTTTCATCAGTACACAGTTACTAAGCACGCACTAGGTATACAGAATTATGTTGAGCATAGCAAGAGCTATAAATATGCGGAGACATGATTTCTGCCTTTCAACTCTTTATAACACATTGAAGGGAAGGTTAAGACAAGCATAAGCATCATGATAAATATCAAGATAGGAGGCAGGAATGGTGAGTGGTGAAGAGCAGCACAGCCTAGCACTTTTATGACGCACCTAGAGCTGTTTGGGGGGTGGGGCTTCCCAGGTGACTCAGTGATAAAGAATCTGTCTGCTAACACAGGAGATTCAGGTTTGATCCCTGGGTTGGGAAGATCCACTGGAGTAGGAAATGGCATCCTGCTCCAGCATTCTTGCCTAGAAAATTCCATGAACAGAGGAGCCTGGTGGGCTACAGTCCATGAGCTGTTTATCAGAACAAATATTAGTGTTTCTTTTCTATTAGTGGTATACTCAAATTCTCATTCAAAGTAAAATCATATATTGATGTGTTTTGAAGAAATTCTGGTGTGAACTGTGTTATACCAAAGGATGAAATGGCGATGAGTGTCCTGACCATCCAGATGGCTTCAGAGAGCACTTCCCTTTGCATCGCTTTTGATTTGTTTTCTTGTGTTGATGTGGTGGATTGCACAGATGCAAACCAAATATTTAAATAGACTCAAGAGGAATCAGATTTCCCACTACTGAGAAAAGTCAAGAAGATGTGATGTAAGTTTTGAAGAGGTTCCCCCAAATAAGTCCATTTCTAGCTTTTCCAAAGGATGTGTCTAAGTTGATGTCCATTTCATCACTGGAAAATCTGGCATATTTGCTGTAAAGATCAGGGCTTCCTAGGTGGTGCTAGTGGTAAAGAATCTCTCTTCCTTGGAGACAAAAGAGAAGCAGATTAGATCCTTGGGTCAGGAAGTTCCCCTGGAGGAGGAAATGGTACCCTACTGCAATATTCTTGCCTGGAAAATTCCATGGTCAGAGGAGCCTGGTGAGCTACTGTCCATAGGGCTGCAAAGAATCGGACACGACTGAGCAACTGAGCACTCAGCACCGTTATAAAGATCAGTCTCATCACTTAAGATCATATAGTTTATAACCTTATTCATTCAGAAAAAAATAACAAAACAAAACACATTGTTCCAATGGTGTGCCTGGTATCTAGTACAGCTAGATTTACACATCCATCTTGTCTAAAGTTTACAGACTGCTGAATTTTCATCAACAATCCACAAATCAGTGGATTCCATGTTGACTTACATTTGAACCTAAAGATTTATTTATTTACCATCCACATTAAGGAAACATTATAGAGAGCTTTTAAAAGAAAAACAAACAGCTTTGGGGTCAAAGGAGTAGAAAGAATCCCAATCTATCATTAGGCCAGGTTCAGCAAACGTTGCATTATGAACCAACAGCCCCTAAGGAGGACAGCTCCAATACTCTAAACAAATACACCATTACACTTAATTGACTTAGATAGAAATCCAATTTCTTGATTGTTTATGGACTGGAGCCCACTGGTGGATGACGAAGTGGTGTATATGTGTGTTTGTGACAAGCATGAAGGGATATCTCAGGTATTAACAATGAAATGAATACATTTTACCATGTGCACCCACACAGAGACTGATAACCACTGGGTGTTGCTTTGCACTCACTCATTCAGACCAGGACATCACTAAGAATTATACTTTTGCATATATGCAGCCTGTATGAATTTAGGGGTTTTTATAAATGTTGAATGCCCCAAGAATATAACAATGTGAATAAACAATTCTTAGCTACAGCCAAGAGGAAAACAGAAGTGAGGAGACAGAAGAGTAACCATGTAATTTACTGAGCTGGATACTTTCAAACAGACCAATGTAAAAGCCGTCATAGTGGTGATGAGAATCAAAACCAAGCACCTGATACGCGATTTACGAATGATATCTTCATGATCTTCTGCTCTAGTGACCACTTGAGGGCAAATGACTTTGAAAGATGAAAAGGCACATTTTAAAATCCCAGCAAACCAATAACCTTATTTGGCATTCTGAATAAATGCTTTCTCTTTGGTTGGGCGTTACCATGAGTTACGACACCAGAGACCAGTGATAATAAAAGGTCTTTGTTGCTTTTGTCTTCAAGACCCTAACCATGGTCACGTTCACACAATAAAAATAAATAACAATCTTGTTTTGGAATGTGTTACAGTATAGCTTAAACATACAAGAACATAAATTTATAAAGTCTAGACCCTAAATTTGCTTCTGGGGTTCATTTTTGTTAATTATTGTGTATCCCAGCTTGCTTTAGACATTTGAGCTTAGTTTTTTTTTGTTGTTTTTTTTTTAAGGTAAAATGAAGGAAATTTGACTTACAGAGAGATGAAAACCGTCCTCCATAAAAATAGCTCTAAAAGATCCTAAAAACTGAACTTCAACAGAATGATTCGTGGTTGCTATTCATCAAGGATTTGTTTTGGTTAAGGCTGTAATGAAAACTTTTTCCCTTTAGCTGAGACCACTATTTCATGGTTGTCATGAGTTATTCAAACAAAACTGCCAACCAAAATTCCCATAGTTCAGTCATGGAAGATTGCAAGGTATTTTAAGTTAGTAGTGACCTTGGTGAATCCAAAAGGAAAAGAATCTTTTATAAGTAAAGTGTTTGATATAGTTAGTGCCAACATTTCTCCCCCAAATAATGTGTTGGTGTTATTTATGGGGCAGCTGAGGGGGCAGATGTGTTGTGATCATAGCTGAACAATTTTAACTCATCCATTTCAGGAGGTTGGGAAAATGATAGAGGGGAGAAATGTATAAAAGGAGAAACAAGGAGAGAAATTTTGAAACAACGTTATCCTAATTTAAGGAAGTACATGTAAAATTTATTTATTTAATTTTTAATTTATTTATTTTAGTTGGAGGCAACATGTAATTTAAATTAAATTCACTTACAGCATCTTGGAAGCTATGCTACCCAAATTTACATAATATATAGATCTAGGTGAAAACTAATACATCCTTAGACCAATAAAAAGAAATATTTGGGGTCTTAAAACAGAAAGCTAGTATTGCAAAAAACTGCCTGTAAAATTTCACCACTGAGATCTTCTATATGCCTTTAAAAGGTAGAGGGTTCATAGATTTTGCCCTGAAAATTCCAACACTCATTGTCATACTGGGAGGAACCTGACAAATTCTTACTGTACCATCTGCTTGGATTTCTATAAGCTTAATTCTTCCCTTCTGTTTACAGAAAATATGTGTTTATAGCATGGAGGGGGCGGAAAACACCTCTTTTGGGGCTCCTACAAGGTAGGCCGATCAGAAAAAATGAACAAGTCTAGCCAGTACAACAACCTATAGAAGTTCTCTCAACAGACTTTGGAGAACAAAAGTGACAATTCATTCTGCAAAGCATATTCACTTTTTATTTATTATTATTCTTTACCCCCATGTAAATAATCTCCTTGTTGTGAAAGTGAAAGCGTTAATCGTTTAGCCAGGTCCGACTCTTTGCGGCCCCATTGACCGTAGCCTACCAGGCTCCTCTGTCCATGGAATTCTCCAGGCAAGAACGCTGGAGTGAGTAGCCATACCCTTCTGCAGATCTTCCCAACCCAGGGATCAAACCCGGGTCTCCTGCATTTCAGGCAGATTCTTTACGGTATGAGCCACCAGGGAAGCCCATCTCCTTGTTGTAATAGATGATAAATATGTCTGCAGTTCTTGTATATTTCAGGATAATAGGATATGAGGTAAGGATTCTATACTGCAATATATGGAATTTTATCTGGTTTGCTCAATAAACCATCCACTGACAGCACCTATGTATTTTGACCCACATTTAAGCCATTTTGAACACAGCTGTCTTCATTTAAGAAGAAAGCTTTTCTTGCAACGTGCCGAGCATTGGCCCTATCTGAGGCTCTGCAGAATGTATTTTCTCGGTGCTTGGAAGCTGGCAACTACATGCCAGCCACCTGTGCAGTTTCCATTGGTACAAATACACAGTGAGGCTGAGAGTAAGTTACACTGGGCTGCATAGCAGTAATTCATGTGCAGATATAAGATTAGATGATATAAATAAAAAGCCAGAAACTGTGATTAGCATTCAGAAGCGGGATCAGCAAATTTCAGATGAGATAAACCAATGTAGGTAATTTAACGACTGTTTAAAATACATTAGAAATACCTAGTTTCATCTCAGCGTAATTTGTTGGACATTTGATATTTGAATCTCCTGGAGGAAATCTAAACAAATTACTATAAAAGTAGGATCAACAGGAATCAACAGTGATATATTCATACCAAGCCCAAGTACATGCATGGTTTTAAAATACCTTCAAGTTCACTGAGAAATCAAGGTTTTTTAAATTTTAATATGTGTGTTGATTTGGGAAGGGCTATAAAAAATGAATAGCCTGCCTCATTTTTCTAAACCATACTAACATTAACTTACAGACATAAAGTAAAAAGACTTAGTCTCTTTGTGAATTAATTAGTTCCATTAATAAGACAGTCTTCAAAAGGAAGCTCACTCTTCCATGGTGGCTTTCGCAAAATCCTGTGTTTCCACCTGGAAGATCCTCTGTGGTCCTGGAGGGCCGTCATAACTTGGCTCTGCAGTTTCTATTAAAGAAGGCGGGCATTGAAGGATGCAAAGAACCAGGAAACCTGAGCTGCCTTGCTGCCTATGTGTGACATCCTGGTCTCCACTCCTTAGGACAGCAAGTAATTCTTCTCTGTTTTTTTTTTAACTGTAGGACTCCAAGAATGAAAGCAATTCTGAAAAATAGTGAATCCTTATCTAAAGGTATGGGCTTCCCTTCCCTGTGGCTCAGTGGCAAAGAATCCGCCTGACGATACAGGAGCTGCTGGTTCCATCCCTGGTCCAGAAAGATCCCTGGAGGAGGAGATGGCAACCCACTCCCGTGGACAGAGGAGCCTGGAGGGCTACAGCCCGTGGAGTCACAAAGAGTTGGATGACTGAGTGACTTAACAACAGCCACAATCTAAAGGTACACATGGGAGATTACATCCCATGTGTTTAGGGAAGTATAGAGTGTTTAGCCAACTTTCAATCATTACTAAATGGGAGTACTTTGAGGGGGAGGACTTTTTACATTTCTATTGACATTATAGAAAATCCTGATATTTGTAAGGAGCTTAGAATTTCTGGAAGCAAAGAATTCCCTTGGGTTTTTGTTTTTTATTTTTAGACAGAGAAGTGAGGACAGATGTTAACATGCAAATCTTCAACAAAATGGCAATGGCCATAACTAGTTAAGCATAATTTTACTGGTAAAGGGAGAGTTTTTAAGTGTTTTTATATACTGGCTACATTTTATTGCTTTTTTTTTTCTTTACAATAAGACAAAAATCAATGAATGCTGTTTGAGTTTTATGAACCCTCATAAAGGCAGGAGTGTATGCGTATACAAATATTTATACATTCAGTTTACATGCCTTATGTTTGTGGGATCTCTCCATAACAGTAATGAATAAATCACATTTGCATTGGACCAACCTCTGAGGACTTCTGATTTTCACAGGCACCATTTCATTAATGTCCACAGTGTTCTGGAAACATGGAGTGAGGATGCTAAGCTTTGCTGTTGGCTCTGCGGCTTGAAAACCAAAGTCCAGAGAGGCTGAGCAACCCACTCCAGGTCTCACGGAAGATTCAAGGGGCCCACAGGAGGTCACAGCAGGATGCTTGCCACAGATCATCATATCTTTAAACCAAAGAAGAAAGAAAGGCACTGAATTCCAAAAGGCCAGATAACTTGATATAAATCCTCAAGGCCTCAGTTGTTCTGCATATTCGTATTGATTATAGTTTGAAAGAAATATTTCCTTATATTGTAAACTACAGAGCTACCTAGCTATCTCATTTGCATCCTGGAAATGAAAATACATACACACAAAAGATTTCTGATTGCCTCATGCAAGACTTTTAACATATCGTAAATAATTGGGATTCCTGTGGAGGCTCTGAGTTTGTGCTTTTTTTTTTTTTTTTAATCTCGTTTACTTCACTTGTCAAATTGAAAAAAAAAAAATCAGAAACCAAAAGGACCATGACCCAGTGACAGACCAGGAAGAAAAGAGGCCCCCAGTGTGAGCGCCTGCGTGAGGTCATGGGTGCCAGGTGTCTCCTCCATGGGTTACTCTTCTCTGTCTTTGCACACTGTGCTTTTGGAAAGAAGTCACTATGCACAGCTCACACTTAAGATTTGGAGAGTTATGGTCCACCTCCTTCAGGGAGCAGTGGAGACTGACGTTTTTATTTATGAGATGCAGTGCAACGATTGAGATCAAACAGCAAAGAATGTGCACATGCCTGATGCTCAGTGTTTACAGGGCCTGCTTCCACTCCTTGGTGCAGGAACCACATGGGAGGCACTTCTCACCTCTGGAGCCCAGAGACAGTCGCAATACATGGCTCTGTGAGTGACGGACTTGAGGGACTGCAGACGCTCGGGGTCAGAAGCCCCTAGAGATCGTCAGGTCACCTCCCTCTGACCAGAAGTGGACAGAACATCCTGAGCAGATCAGGGCCAGCAAGCCCTCACTGGGCAGCTGGGAAGCCAGGCTACATATGACGCCAAGGGACGAGGGCAGGTATGAAATGTAGAAAATGAGGTTACACAACATGCCAATCAGAAAACCAGAAAACAAAATTTTTGACTCATGATCTGTATAATTAAACTAAAGTATATTTCTGAATTCATGTATTGTAGTCCACAAAAAAATATTAAAAGGAAATATAATGTCATAAAATTGCATTCAGAGGGTTCAAATCTTTGTGTTATTTAATTTTTGGATGTTCTTTTATTTAAGCTACATCCTTTCACTCCACTTTGGAAACATCTTACGTTATTTTATTAAGAAAAAAAAGATAATACCAAATTTATTCTGTGATCTTGGGAACTACAGTTTTCCAGCTTGAAATATTACACAGGGTTCAGTTGGTCGCAAGCCTTTCTTCTTTCTACTCTCAAGTTTGTGTAAACAAGAGCAGAAAGACACATCTGCACACTGACTCATAATTTGTTCAGTCTCTGGGGGCCCGGTTACAAGAGTTTGAGGCCACCAGTCTGCCTTCATGTGGGGCTCATTCAGAACAAATGTGTCCCAGGTACTGTGGGCTTGCAGATTCTTCTGGTCCAGCGTGGCTGTCTGACGGAGAGTGATGAGCGTGCTTGCATGCCACATGGCAGGAGTAACCACAGCCCGTGTCAGCACTGGGGGGCAAACAAATGAGCCCCAAGACACCTGGTGTTCTCTGATGCTCCTGTCAGCTTCTGCCTCTCCGAGGGACAGTACTGAATTCTGAAGTCATCCATCACAGTGACTCTGACCTTTGGGTGTATGCTGGACTGTTTCCATCATGAGCTATGCATTTTTTCCAAAGAAATGATCAGTGTCTCTCTGACTGATGTATTGATGTTTATGAGACACAAATAAAAGAAAAATAGTCTTTAAAAAAACATAGTGTGCCTAGAGGTGGGCTTGGGGAGACCTTCTCCCTGAGTTCTCCCCCAGTGGGCAGGGGCGAGACCCAGCAGACAGCCTCCATCCCTCATGGGAGAAAAGACAGACACTGTACGAAACTCACACATCCTGAATTTCTAACTATCAACTCCTTTTCCAGGACTTCCTCGATGACTCAGCAAGCAAAGAATCTCCTGGCAATTCAGGAGACACAGGAGACTGGATTCAATCCCCACGTCAGGAAGATCCCCTGGTGGAGGAAAATGGCAACCTACTCCAGTATTCTTGCCTAAAAAATCCCATGGACAGAGGAACCTGGAGGGCTACAGTCCACAGGGTTGCAAAGAGTCGGATACAACTTAGCGACTAGGCACAGCATTGCACAACTCCTTTGCCACTGAAATTTAAACTACAACTAGATAATAAAATTGCTTACATTGGGCTATCGAAGTATCGATGACAGAATAACAATATAAAAGCACCTCTGCTCTTAAATCGCCTCCCAGAATAAAACCCAAATAGATATATGAAAGAAACAAAATATACTACAATTTAGTGTATTTCCATGAGACTCGTCTACCATAGAGAAAATTTAACCTTAAATGGCACGGTTGTTGGCTGTCCTCTTAGAGAGGTCAAAGTGGGGGCTATCTGGAGAGCAGGCTGTGATTCAAGGTAGGGTTTAAATGGGTTTGATAGAGTCTTGTAAAAAAGCCACAAGAGATCCTGCAGTTTTAATGCTAAGTGGCTTTGCATTGGAAAAATGCCCAGGGGCCATGTCCAGAAGCGTCTCTTACTAATGAGCGACAGGAGATCGATGGGACGGAGTGCACAGGCCTGGTCAGCGGACACTCACTGGGCGGTGTGCGCAGCCGTAAGCAGCGCGGCCGCCTCTGCTGAGGACCCGGGAGCCCGAGGGCCAACGCCAGCTCCTCCCGGAGACGGGCAGAGGTTCCCTTCCAGAGCCGGAGTGGAGGTTGGAGAGGAGGCCTTATGGGTCTTCGACCCAACACTGCCAAATGAAGCAGATACTCCCAGCTCTGCCACACACCCGGCGCCGGAAAGCCTGGGAGCGCGAGGAGCCGCGGGCGCCTCGGAGCATCTCCCCTACTTGCTCGGCTCGTCCTGCGCCAGCACCACGGAGGGCGCCCGTCCTCCCGCGCTACCCAGCCTCCGGCCACCGGTCGGTCTAAACCCGCTTGTTCAAGCAGACTAGCCAAAGGCCTTTGGCTGGTCCCTGTGAATTCATCATCTCTCTAGTGGGGCGGGTCCTTCTCCAAACTCAGGTTCCCGGGGAGCTTCTGCCCGGCGCCCCGCCCCCCGCCCCCCATGGACACTGTGCGAGAATAATCTAAATAACCCTCTGCTGCAACAGAAAATAGAAGGGGAAAAGGCAGCACCACGCCAGGGCCTTGGGGTTAGAGTTGTTTGCTTGTATCAGAAACAGTAACACAGAAACAAGTACCACCTGGGGAAGAAATAGGTCCGGTTTTCTCAAAAGTCATAAAGGAACGTTCTAGGAAAGGGAAAGAAGGATGAAAGGGAGGAAGCCGGGGCAGAAGGAGGGAGGAAGGCGAGGAGAAACCACACAGGCCGTTCTGAGCTGCTCCTGGAAGGGTGGCTGAGATGAGTGGGCAGCCGGAGCCCCCCCAGAGGAGCCTGGCGGGGCAGTGGGGACACTGGCTCTCGAGCACCAAATCAGTGACCACTCCCTGCTCCTCTTCGCACCGCGGCCTCTGTGTTCAGAGTATTGGGAAGAGGCCATTATTAATTGATCAGCTAATGCTCATAAAGTGTTTCAAAGACAAGAGACCCATAGACATGCTTACTAACATTCATTACCGTTATTAATAAGTTAAGATGCTTTTTGAGGGCTTCCCACTGGCGCCAGTGGTAAAGAACCCTCCTGCCAATGCAGGAGACCTCGGAGATGGGGGTTCTATCCCTGGGTGGGGAAGATCCCCTGGAGGAGGGCATGGCAACCTACTCCAGCATTCTTGCCTGGAGAATCCCATGGACAGAGGAGCCTGGAGGGGCGACAGTCCAAGGGGTCTCAAAGAGTCAGACAGGACTGAGCAACTAACACTAAACACTTCTTCTGATAAAATCTGCCTCATCCTTAACCACTGCTTGCCTCCTTTTTATACCACTGGAAAGAAGGTATTTTCAACACTTTTCAGTATTCTCTGAACACAATGGCAGGCTGCCCCTGCACCAAATATTCTGACAGCACTGCTGTGCACCTAGGGTGTGCACCAAAATTTCAGGGAGTTCCGTAGCCTCGTTGCCTGACACTGGAATCCAGGTTTGAGCTGGCCCCCTCAGCAGTTGCCACATCTCCAAATTTTACCTGTTCCTCAAGGTCTGTTCATGCCCTCCTCCATCAGACCCTTCCAGATCTTTCCAGAATTGTATCATCCTTCTATGGCCTCTTACAAACTATTCTGTAAACCACTTTTATGTCACATACTTTCAACTTTCTTGTTATCCCTGTTTCTGATACATCTCCTTAAGGCTTGGTCATTGGTTTATCATAAGATACCTTACACACAGCAGGTTCTCAGTAAATATTTAATGACAAACTAGCAAAGTTCTGACTTCCTTTACCCTGAAGAACTACTAGCATGATCTTTTTTCTAGTTTTTATTTACTTATGTTTTTGTTTTTGGCTGTGCTTGCCTTCGTTGCTGCCTGGGCTTTCTCTAGCTGTGGTGAGCGGGGGCTGCTGATTCTGATGCATGTGCTTCTCATTGTGGTGGCTTCTCTTGTTGCTGAGCGCAGGTCCTAGGGCCTGCAGGCCATGGGAGTCGTGGCACGTGGGCTCAGTAGTCGTGGCGCATGGGCTTATTCCGTGGCATGTGAGGTCTTCCTGGACCAGGGATCAAACCTGTGTCTCCTGCATTGGCAAGAGGATTCTTTACCACTGAGCCGCCACAGAAATCCTAGAATGATTTTTGAATCATAAATATACTAGCAGATATGTAACATCCCAATAGAGGACGAATATTCTGAATCAAAAGTTCCCCATTTTTGATTCTACATGATAAAGATGACATGTCAACATAGGCAACATTGTATTGATGAAAGGATTAAAGGAGATTTCTAATAAAGTGGCAGACTGACTCCAAACACATAAAAATGCTGGGTTGAAATGTAGAAAATTTTTAAAAATCACATCACATTTGGAAGAAAGGGGAATCTGCCTTGACAGGGAAATCCAGAAAGAAAGAGAGAAGTCCAGGATGGGGTGAAAAGCAGAGAAGACTTCAAACAACCCCTAGGGTGCTGTTCCATGGGCTCTCTGAGCCCCACTGGTGAGGGGCATTGCTTTCTGCCCAGTGGGTGAGTCAGAACCAGTGAAATGTTACCAGCTGGTGCTGGAAGCAGCAAGGAAGCCTGCCACCTGGCCAGAACTTTGGATGGATGGGGAAAAGCATCTGGGAGAAATCAGAGCTCTCAGAGTGTGTTTGGCATTGGTGTGCCAAGAGGGAACTCTGACCTGAGAAAGTACCGTCAGTGCTGGGCCAGGACCACTGTCACCACTAGGGGCCCGCAGGAGCAGGCGACCAGAACAAAACCAAACCTGCAGGCAGACAGGATGACGGTGGACGGAGCCACCGCCACCTCCGCCAAGATCAGCTCACAGTGGGGCATTTCGAACCACAGCGTGGAGTGAAGGGAGAGTCAGCACATTCAATTAAGAGAAGAATCCGGGCCTCTCAAGAAGCAACTATAATGCAGCCATGTGAACAAATGTTAAATAACATTGAAGAAGTTTATAGAGATTTTTAAAATAGAAAGATGATAAAAATAGGATGATATTTTTTTTTAAAAATCGGCATAATCTTAATTGCCTCTCCCCACAACTTCATCGTTGAGCCAGGCTTCACTTAGTGCCCCTGATAACTCAGTTGGTAAAGAATCTGCCTGCAAGGCGGGAGATTCCTGGGTTGGGAAGATCCCCTGGAGAAGGGATAGGCTACCCGCTCCAGTATTCTGGCCTCGAGAATTCCATGGACTCTATAGTCCATGGGGTCGCAAAGAGTTGGACACAACTGAGCGACTTTCACTTCACAACTTCATCCTTGAGCCAGGCTGCACTTAGTGACTTGCTGCCCAAAAGTCAGATGAGATGTGAGGACATCAGTGCGCAGAGGAGAAAATATGGCGGTAGACAGGAGGCAGCCTTGGTCCTGTGGGATGGAAATGGAAAATTTCCTCCCCAGCATACAACCTCAGTCTGCTCATGAGGAAACCATCAGCCAAATCCCAACCGAGGGACAGCCTACAAAGTGCCCCACCGTCTTCCTCGAAACTGCCCCAGTCATCAAACACAGGGAAAGTCGGAGAAACCCCCACAGCCAAGAGGAGCCTAGAGACACAGAATGACTCAGTGCAATGTGGTGTCCTGGATGGAACCCTGGGACATAAAAGTGAATTAGGAAAAAGTAGTGAAATCCAAATAAGTGTGGAGTTTAGTTGGTACGTTTAATAATGTACCAACATTGGTTTCTGGCTGTGACAAGTGTTTCAAGGAATGGAAGATAAGCAGCAACAGGGAAAACAGGACTCTGCACTATCTTTGGAAATTTTCTGTCAATCTGAATCTATTCTTAAAAAAAGTGATTAAAAAGAATAGGCAATGCTGACAGCCTTCAAATAGACTTCTGCAAAGATTACCAGTGAAACAAGTACAATTGCTGAGAGAAATTTTCTTAACAACACAATAGCTGCCAGAACAATTGAATAATACATTTGAAGCACTGAGGGAAAAATAAAAATGCAAAAATCTATATTCTTCACAAATAATATTGCGAGTTGAGCAAAAATAAGGTCATTTGCAGACAAACAGCCACCAAGAGACTTTGTCACTTATAGACACTCAATAGAACTGCCAGCCCCAAAAGCGTACCTCAGGAAAAAGGGAAGTAGACTCAGAGGAAGGCGCTGGGTATAGGAAGTTGGGGTCAATAAGGAGGTTAACACATCTAAATAGGCATTGACTGTAAATAATAATAATGAATTTGAAAAGCAGTAGTTAAGAAGATTTAACAAAATTAATAGACAACAGGTGGCTCAGTGGTAGAGAATCCGCCTGCCAATGCAGGAGCCACCAGAGATACAAGTTCGATCCCTGGGTCAGGAAGATGACCTGGAGGGGAAATGGCAACCCCTCCAGTATTCCTGCCTGGGAAAATCCACGGAGAGAAGAGCCGGGTGGGCTACAGTCCATGGGGTCACAAACAGTTGGACACGACTGAGCAACTGAGCATGAATGTAATACAGAGAAGAAGAAGTCAGTGAAAAAAAGCTTTTTATAATCCTCAGACTGTTTGAGAAGAACACATGAAAATTAACTACGTTTAGACTTCATTTAGTCAAGACTGCTTGTAAATATATGATGCCTGACACTAAAGAGGGCTTCCCTGGTGGCTCAGATGATACAGAATCTGCCTGCAATGCAGGAGACCCAGATGTGATCCCAGGGTTGGGAAGAACCCCTGGAGGAGGGCATGGCACCCCACTCCAATATTCTTGCCTGGAGAATTCCATGGACAGAGGAGCCTAGTGGGCTACAGTCCATGGGTCACAAAGAGTTGGACACGACCAAGTGACTAACACACACACACGTCACTAAAGAATTAGAAATGCAGTACTTAGCCCGAGAATCAGCCTGAGGCTGCTGAGAATATGGCCTCTGGACCAGCCTTTACAGCCATGCAGCATTAGCCCAGTTGCTTAACCCTTCTACAGCACAGTTTCCCCATGTGGTTGAAGGAACCAACCACAGATACCTCATAGTGCTATGGTGGACGTTACACAGATTACTAAATTGTTAAGAGACAATAAGCTCTTACCCATTATTGAAAAGTGAAAGTGAAAGCCCTCAGTTGTGTCCGACTCTTTGCGACCCCATGGACTATAGCCTACCAGGTTCCACTGTCCATGGGATTTTCCAGGCAAGAACACTGGAGTAGGTCGCCATTTCCTTCTCCAGGAGATCTTCCCGACCCAGGAATCGAACCTGGGTGTCCAGCATTGCAGACAGACACTTTACCGTCTGAGCCACCAGGGAAGTCATTATTAGCTACCCATTATTAGCTCTTATTATTGCAAACCCAAGCCAGTAAGGGAAAAAAGGAGATAGGAAGAAGGTGTTATGAACTCAACAGAACACAGGAAAAGAGGGGAGAGGAAGGCAAGAAAGAGCCTGTTAAATGGAAAACATTAAACATAATGATGAGTTTTTCCAAATGTGTGTCAGTTTAGCAATAAATCTAAATGGGTTGAACTCATAGCTTAGAAAATTCGGATTTTTAGGTTGAATAATAAACACAATCCAGCCACAAGAGCCTTATAGAAACACCCTTAACATGACACACAAAGACCATGGAGGATGGAAAAAGGACCAAGGTCAAGCTGGGGCAGCACCACCAATACCAGGTAAAACAGATATTAAGGCAAAAATCCACTACTAGGGATAAAGAGAGGACCACAGAGCAGAGCATTGGTCAGGGTTGTCTAGACAAACAGGATGTGTATATACTAATATACCCAGAGGGAGAAAGAGATGCAAGAAATTGACTAACATTATGGAGACTGGCCACAAGGACATGGCCACTGGATTCAGCAGAGCGGAATGAACCAATTCTGAAAACAAAGGAGCAATTTTTCCAGGTCTCTGGACTTTTCACTTACTTTTCATCTACTGCAGACCCATGGTCTCCAGATCACTTTGAATAGCACACCACTGAAAGTCGTATGCAGGGTCCAAATGTATAAAGCAAATCAAAGCGCAGAGGTTCTTATCAGAGATGGGACAGGGAGGGGGCTTAGACTCTCCATGTGGCCTTCCGAGCGGCATCTCCCATCCATTCTCTGGACCCCTGCAGTGTGGCCGCGGAACATGCTGGAGCAGTTGAAAACTACGAGCACAGGATATGAGCAATTGGATTGATACCACCTTGATGATGGGTGCAGTTGAGTCCCAACCATGATGTTGAATCTACTGCTTAAGGGATTCCCTAGGAGCACTGTTTCCAGTTAAGGGACTAAATTTTTCTCTCTTGTCCAACAAGTTCTAGAAGGACCCTCCTGGGTGAGAAATGCAGAAGTCAATCCTACACACACCTTCCTTGGCGATCTCCATGGCTTCCAGGTGTTGAATTGTCATGATGCCTGTGTGAGTCTGTATGTGTGCATTCAGTTCTATAAACTAAATATAAGAAGCACATTGTGTGAGTTGTCTATTTTTTTTTTTTAATGAAAAGGGAGGGAGAGTCACGCAGCCTGGGATAAATACTAAGGAAAAGGAGAGGCTCTGTATAAATCAATCTCCCACGTTTACAGACTCCCAAATTATACTCCTCAAGAGGCAGCCTCAAGCAGCACTGTCAGTCATGATAAAGCGATCAGTCTGAGATTTATTATGAGTTTTCTTTTCATGTATTCAATGGAAAGCGTCCCACAGGTGTGTTTATATTACCAGAGATAGATGAAGATTAATTGTGTGCCCAGGCGCTGAAATGCATTGACATATTTTCTAAGATTTAAGTCATGTTAAGTCTAAAAAAAAAAAAAAACTGTCCAGAATTCTACGTAGTGAAGGGATACAGTATCCTCAAGGATTAAAACAAAAAACAATCCAACCATCATTTATTTGAGAAATAGAAATTCAGCTTTCGCCTCAAGTCCTAAGATTTATTTTTCTTTGATTTAGAAGGTCCAAACGGAAGTCCTTTGAGGTCAAGAAGATACCCCATGACCTCATCACCTAGCTCCCCACCCAACACACTGCATCTTCTCCTGAAGTTTTCCTTTACTCTCAGCCTAAGATCCAAGGAAAGCAGACAGGTAACATCTGAATACAAGTAACTTCTACCAGAAAGAAAGTTAAGTTAAAATCTATGGATCTTTCATTTTCCTACATTTGCTTGCTTTTAACCAGAATACCAGAGCTCCATCTTAAGCATCTTCCCTTCACAAATGTCTAAGGGTTACACATATGGATAGCAACATTATCTTACATTTTACAAGGCTTACTTCTTTGGGCAGTGAAAAATAAAAATGCTTTGCAAAGAAGAATGAGTCCCTTTCTGTTTTCATTATTTGGGGCAGGAGTTAAGGTGATGGCATCAGCAGATGGCTGTGTGTTGTGAGAAGAATTCTATGAAATCCAGCAATCAGCCCACTCGTGGTCAATAAAAAGAAGACATTTTTGTGTTTTTCTTTGTGAAATTAGCTATTCAACTGAGGAGGCTCCCAAACGAGATGCCTCTTCCCCAGGGCTGTAAAAAACACACCTCAGAAGAACATTAGATATCTGTTTCTATCAAGAATAAAGGAGATAAACATCCCTCCTGTTCACTGACAGTTACACCGGCTGCTCCTGTAGCACACCACTGCCCTAAGGGCAGACTGGACTCAGGCAGACAGAGGCTCCAAATCTTGTCAAGTGGAATCCACATGACATGATCTAGTATTTGCCAGCTAACCTTCACAAAATGGAAAAACGGCTTGAAAGTTTCAAGAAAGAGAACTTCAGCTTTGAGATGATACAAGCAGGCAGGCAGATGAACCATGAAGAAATAGCAGAGGTGATCTGTCTCCTACTTCTTTTATGAGCTTTTCTCAGCCACATTAAAAGGGAAGGACTTAATTTTCACAATAATAGGAAGATAATAAAGAAGAGAGAGAGATTCCTTTTTCCCCTTTAACCTTATCCTGTTTGCTCAAGAGGCTCCTGAGAATGATTACAGGATGACTGGAGCAACAGCAGTTATTTTGCAACCATGAGGTGTCAGCATGAGGAGAAAAATAAGCAAGCTGAGAACAGTGGAAAGGAAAGAAAGAGCCTGGGCCCTTGCCGGAATCACAGAGCTATTTCATCCGGTAAGATATTATTACATAGGTTGTTTAATACCTTCATGGCTTTATTTTCAGTGAAACGATACTGATAGATTTTTATATCAACAAAATGATAGAAAGTGTTGCTTTCTGAAAGAAACAGATGACTGTGTTTCCTTAATCTGAAATTTGTGTTTTAAAATTATGTAAATACATTATTCTTAAAAAAAAAACACTCACAGCTGCAAACTTTAGAAACTTAGAAACAGATCCCTCTTATATGTTTAAAAGTCCCCCCTGCCAAAAATAGCTGAGAATTTAAATAAAAGGCACATATTCCTGTTAGTTTACTGGTACAGTTGATTGATAAAGGAAGATGGACATTTAATAGCAAAAGTTCAGTAAAATCTTTACATAAAAGTTTGAAAACAACATACAGTAGATTTGAAGAACAAATATTATAATTCAATTAAATAAAACTCTTGGTGCATTTCTCCTGATGAGAATTATGTAACTTTATGAATTTATTTGTTTCTTAGTTATGACTGCTATTGAAATAAAGTAGTAAAATAAACTGAACTTATGCATATACATTTGAATTGCCATATTAAAAAACTGAAACCAAAGATCTCAAATATAATGAAGCATTTATTGCTGTTACTACATTTTTATTAATTTTCTACTATTAGCACATATGCCTTTCAGTAACTGAAAATATTGTTTTAAAATTTATCTGATATTTGAAATTCCTTTTTAGTAAATGTTTTATGATAGTACATGATTTCTAATTAATTTACATATTGAGTAGACCCTTTAAAACTGTTACTGGTAAAAAGACCACGTGCAGGGACTTTCCTGGTTGCCCAGTGATTAAGGCTGGGCCTTCCAGTGCAGGTGGGGTGCAATCCCTGGGTGGGGAGCTCAGATCTCACCTGCCTCACAGTGGAAAAAGCATAAAACATAAAACAGAAACAATATTGCAACAGATTCAGTGAAGGCTTTAAAAATGGTCCACATCAAAAAAAATTTTTTTTAAATCACACGCCAGATTTTGAACATTATCATGTCTCATTTATCAGTAGATTTATCATTTTGACACTTGACTGCCTGCCCCAATCGCCTGTCACTCCCTTGGCCTGGCAGAGTGGTTGAAACACAAAAGGCCTGCATTTTTCTCCTGTGTTCTAACATTGGAATTTGGGGGGACTTGCTAATTCCTTTATTCTCCTGTTAGCATCCTAGGAGCATCATTTTAAAGGCAAGACAGAAACTTTCAGAATGCATTTTCCATACACACACTACCATTTATAAAATAGATAACCAACAAGTACCTACTGGATAGCATGGGGAACTCTACTCGATATTCTGTAATAACCTATTTGGGTAAAGAATCTGAAGAAGAATTAACATATGTATATGTATTACTGAATCCCTTTGCTATACACCTGAAACTAACACAACACTGTAAATCAACTATACTCCAATAAAATTTAAAAAGGAAGAATGCATTTTCCATTTTCTTATCCGTTGCCCTTAAAATGAATAACAATTTAATAATCAACAGTAGAAGAATATAGCATGAGTGTTTACCCAACTCTTGGATGAGACTAGGATGAATGTCATCTCACCTTACATGTAGCCAGTTTCTCACATATGAAAACTGAGGACCAGATTTCATAGGCGATACAGATGAAACAAAAACTTCTAGTTTTCAAAAACTGATAATTCTCACCTGATTAGCAGGAAGGCATTTGGTTGAGGAAATAAATCCATCGAGTTCTAATGAAAGCCACAAGAAGCTACATGACCAAGAAATGACTCAGATGAACATTCTTTCTAAAAAGATGAAAATTTGAAAATGGAGTCTCAGGTTTTCTTGGCGTGAAGCGGTAGGTCCAGCGAGTGGATAGGGCTTGTGGAGTGCTTCTGGGTGAATAATACCTCACCTCTCTTCTGCTTGACGGTAGCAGATTGCCAAAAGTGGTCCCATGAAAATGGCCAGAAGTGCTCCTGGCAAACTAGTCCAATTTTCAGCTAACTCAATTATTGAAGAGGAAGTGGGTCACTCTCTTTCTCAAATTGACCTTTCTACCAGGAACCAGGTTTAGTTTTCTAATTGTTTTTAAATTACTATAATTTTAAAAATGAGCCATGATTTCCTTATAAAAGCTCTAAGACAGGCAAAGCAAAAAGTCAAGTTCAAATATTTACTGTTTTGTCACTGAGCTGTTGAAAACCCACTTCAATTAATTCTCATCTACTCTATTAAAATAGATTAAAATCTACTGTTATTGAGCAGCGGAGTTCTGCAGTCTGCAGGAAACATAGACATCAAACTCTAAGTTCAAGTATAATTTGAATTTCTGGGTTCTTGGGCAGGCCACTTAACCTCTGTGTCTGTAAAAAGAAAGGGGACAGCTGACCTACCTCCCAGGGATAGTGGGAAGATTAACTAATAATCATCAAGTACTTTGAAAGTATAAGGTGCTGTGCAAATACTATGAAGTATTATTATTAAAGTTTCACTTAAAATCAGAGCTTACAGGGATAATAATTCTTGATGTAAGAACATAGTGAATATTCCAGAATGAATTCTTTAATATCATTTAGATCATAAAGGGGAACATGCAGCTGAATATTTTGATGCTATTGTCAAATATATGTAGCAATAACTTGCCGTTTTATTTAAGGGAGGACTAGCTAACATATAAACTTCTAGAAAAGATGAGAAAAAGATATGTTTTAAGGTCTTTTTCCAAGTCCAAAAAACCTTGGGGACAACTCAATTCTAAACCATATAATTTTATTAGGATTGGTCAAATTCTAAGCAAAAAAGAATTTATAAGGATTTCCTTAAATGTAAGATCTGATAAAACTCCTAGGAGAAAACAGGGGAAATGTACCTTGACCTTGGCCTTCCCACTGATTTGTTAAATGTGACACCAACAACACAGCAACACAAGTGGAAATCACCAAGTGCTGTCACATTAAAAATCTGCACAGCAAAGGAAACAGTCAGCAAAACGAAAAGGTAACCTACGGAATGGGAGGAAATACTTGCAAGTCATGTATCTGATGAGGGGTTAATGCTCAAAATAGGTAAGGTACTCATACAACTCAACAACAACAAAAGAATCATCATCATCAAATTAAACATGGGCAAAGCACCTGAAAGACTTCCCTGTAGCCCAAATGGTAAAGAATCTGCCTACGAGGCAGGAGAACAGGGCTTGATCCCTGGGTCGGAAAGTTTGGAGAAGGGAATGGCAGTCCACTCCAGTATTCTTGCCTGGAGAATCCCATGGACAGAGGAGCTTGGAGGGCTACAGTCCATGCGGTTGCAAAGAGTCGGACATGACTGAGTGACTAACGCACACGAAGAACCTGAAATGACACTTTCCCAAAGACACACAAACGGCCAACAAGTACATGGGAATGTGCTCGACGCCACCAAACATCAGGTAAATACAGATGGATACCACAATAAGATATCCCTGGCTGTTACCAGAAAGGCAAAAAATCATGAATGTCGGTGAGGCTGTGGAGAAAACAGCACCCTTGTGCACTGCTGGTGGGAATGTAGATTGGTGCAGATGCTAGGGAAAAGTGTATGGCATTTCCTCAAAAAATTAAAAATGTAGCCACCGTATGATCCAGCAATTTCACTGTCAGGTATATACATCAAAACATTATGTCAAAGAGATATCTACACCCCTATGGTCACTGCAGCATTATTTAAGAAACAAATCAAATGTCCATTTGATGGATGAATGGTGAAGAAAATGTAAAATATCTATCTATCTAATTCAACTATAGGAAAGAATGAAATGCTGCCATTTGCAACAATATAGATGAACCTCGGGGGCATTATGCTAAGTGAAAAAAGTCAGAGAAAAAACTATTTTCTGATCTCACTTAATGTGTGCGTGTTAGTCGCTCAGTCGTGTCTGACTCTTTGCAACCCCGTGGACTGTAGCCCACCAGATTTTTCTGTCCATGGGATTCTTCAGGCAAGAATATTGGGGTGGGTTGCCATTTCCTTCTCCAGTGATCTCACTTATATGTGTCTCTAAAAGAGCTGAACTCATAGAAACGGAGCATAGAATGGGGATTGCCAGGGGGTCAGAGAACTGGGGGAGATTTGGTCAAAGGGTACAAACTTTCCATTATAAAATGAAGAAGTTCCAGGAATCTAATGTACAGCCCAATGACTATAGTTAACAACCCTGTATTGTTCACATAAAAGGAGCTCTGAGAGTAGGTCCTAAATGTTCTCTTCATAAAAACAACTGAATGGCAATTATGTGAGGCAGAGACTGTGTTAGTAAACTTTATTGTAATAAACATTTTATGATCTATGTGTAGTAAGTCATCATAATGTCATATGTCAGTTATATCTTGACAAAACTGGGAAAAAGTGATAAAAATAAAGAGAAGCTTCTCATATGGTAAATGTCACTTTAATTGCCTGAATATTTAAATAATATTCTGTGAATATTGTCTATATATTATATTCTATGACTTTATTATGCTTGAGTAATATTCTATTATTTTATATATCATTCATTTATAAATTGTATCATACTTCAAAAAGATCTTTCAGAGCTTATACTCTTAAAACACAAAAATACTATTCAAAATTTAAGATACAAACATTGGAAAGGAGAGAGAAAAATAACAGAAGATCTGTTTATTATTGCAGGAATACTTGTAGCATTTGTGCATCAATTCATATTTTACAAATCACATTTCAAAAAAGTCTCATTTAATTACACATTATAGTCATCTGTGAGCCTCTTAGCAACCAGGGTGAAAAAAACAGTCAACTAAAAAAAGGAAGCTTATGAATTTTCTTGGCCTCTTTCCTGAAATAACATGTTAATTGGACCTTACGTTAATAACTTTAGGAAACATCTAGTGTTCATCTTTATTAATATTTTGTAAAGTAACAGAAACTGTCTTCCTATGGACTTCTGCTGATTCATTTCTCTATGTTTACAGAGCTTCTGTCTTGAAATCCTAGTTCAGTGCTAACAGGTCTTTGAGAGCATAAGCTGACATGGTCCAGATAAAATGAAAAGCACACCTCAAACCTTTCCATTGTGTTGGATGCTCATCCTAAGAGTTAATGGAATAGAATATGCCTGAGTGTGTGTGTGTGTGTATGCGGGCAAGCGCTCATGTGTTCTAATCAATTAAATAGGAAACTTTATAATTAGAAACATTAAAATTCAGGCACTGAATGTGGAAGTAAATGTCTGTTATTACAAACATTTAAAAACCATAGGTAAGCAGGAGTACAGTTTTTATTCATCTTTGTGTGCAATGCAATGTACAGAAAAAGTAAATTAATGTTTGTGAGATGGAACAGTGGACCTGGTGCTTGACAGATATTTTCTCATTGATCTTCCCAGCAATAGTCTCACAAAAAGATTTTACCATTTTACGAAAGAGAAAGCCGCGGTTTGGGAAGGTTAACCAGCCCAGAGTCTGAATGTGGACCCTTGATAGCATTGCCATCACATTCCATTCTACCACCCAAACACTATAGCTCCTTTTTATTTTGTATGAAATCGAACCACAGTCATCAGACTCAAAGATCAATATTGTCTCAAGTATGGATTTCAATCTATGACTTCAATTTTTTCAAACAAAATTCTTAGATCCATTTTTTTATGTATTCTTACATTAGTGGTACCTGTTCCTTTTGCTAAGAGGAAAAAAAATTCCTGATATTCTCTTATGGCTTCATAGATAGGCAAATAGTCTTAACTTCAATTACATTTACTACATCAGAAAACAGAATATGCTTGATTTTGTCCTTTAGACATAACCTAATGACAGACCAATATTGAAAGTAAGCAATTGCCTGAAGTCCATTTCAATTCACAGCATCCAATATGTCTAGTATAAAATAATAAAGTGTTCCTAGAAATATTAGAAGAAACACCATTATTTAATTACCATAAGGCCTTCCGGGACAGAAATAAAACATGATTTACGTGGAAGAGCAAGGGGGTGGAGGGGGGAAGGATTGAAAAGATATTATACAGATGAAACATGAAATGCTGAGAGAAAAGAAAGCAAATCGTGGACCAGCCAGAAAAATGATAGATGAAATGCTAAAATAAAATAAAATAATAAAAAGGGAGAAATAAATTCTACAATAGTATTCTGTATTATTGAGGCTGAAACAAATAGTTGGAGTATAAAGGGGAAACAACGCTTCAGAGATTCAATAAAGTAACATTTTTCAAAGTGGACAGAAGAAGTCATGGAATAAGCTTTTTAATTTTTATTTCTCATAAGACATATTCCTTGTAGAGAATCAGATTAGTTAAGAAATTGATTTGGTCATAAAAGCCATTGGTCCTATTAATGCATGACCTAGATGGCTAGAAACAAAATAACAGATATACGAGCAGGATCTATTCAATGAGAGACTGGCTAAGGAAAAAAAAAATAACTAAGAAATGTGCTTGATATCCTTTGTAATCAAGTCATCAAAATTTACAATAAAACATCAAAAGTTTTACCGTATAGTTTTGAGAATCACTCTTCAGAAATATGGATAGCCCATGGTTGGAGACGTTTTTGTGTAGTTGTGACAGACTCTGTGACCCCGTGGTCTGTAGCCCACCAGGCTCCTCTGTCCCCTGCATTGTCAGGCAGATACTGTATCACTTAGTTTCCAGGGTAGTCGTTGGTTGGAGATGCCAGATCAATTGCAAAAGTTTGGATATACATCAATAGACACAGCAAGTCAGCATGCAAATTCACTTTATAAAGAGCTTCAGACACTGTGGATAGTTTATGCTGTCTGTGGTTTAGGCTGCTTCCTCTCCCTGTGAAAATAAATGTTTCTTTCTTTGTGTTAACCTGAGGCTCCACACCTGCATTGTTTTATGGATTCTTAAACGCATTACAAAGTTGAAATTTTGGACAAGCTGGTATCTTACTTCCCTTGGCGACATAATGATAATAATAGTTATTTGGGGCTTCTCTGGCAGTCCAGTGGTTAAGACTTTGCCTTCCAGTGCAGGGGTTGTGAGTTTGATCGCTGGTCGGGAAGCCAAGATCCCACAGGCCTCAGGGCCAAAAAACCAAAAGTGTCAACAACAGAAGCAATGTTGCAAAAATTCAATAAAAACTGTTTTTAAAACTAGTCAACATCAGAAAAAAATAAATCTTAAAAAAATAAGGCTAATTATTTCATTTAAATTAATATAAGTAATTGGGGTTCCCCAATGGTTCAGAGGGTGAAGAATCTGCCTGCAATGAAGGAGACACAGGAGACGCAGATTTGATCCCTGGGTCGGGAAGATCCCCTGGAGGAGGAAAATAGCAACCCACTCCAGTATTCTTGCCTGGGAAATTCCATGGACAGAGGAAACCTGGCGGGCTACGGTCCATGGGGTCACAAAGAGTTGGACACAACTGAAGTGACTTAGCACACATTCATGCACCTCTTGTATGTCAGCCTATTCTCTAAATATCTAAAACCAAGCTGCCACTCAGTGTGGAAACAGTCCTTGTATCTGTGGGTCTGGCTAAGCCCACATCCCTCAGCTGGGCAGCCAAGCCCTCCAGCTCCCCCACGCCTAGGGCTCTGGATCTCTGTATCCAGCTGTGCCAGCTTACTCAACCCTCCCCAAAATGGCAGCTCTCTCAGCCCAGGGATATTTATTTGTGTACATTTGAGTTTTGTTTTTCAATAAAGCTGTGAGCTTTTTTTTTTTGTTTTAAATAATCTTCAAGTTTTAGATAAGGGTCTCACTTCTTGAAAGTTTTTGACCAGGATGAAATTGAGGGAAAAAAAGAAAATTAGCCAGATCAACAAATAAGACGAGATAGCTCCAAACCAAAACCTGGTATGTATGATAAATTTATATTTGACAAAAATGGCAATCCAAAACAACGAGAAAAAAGGATTATTTGGGAGATGATTAGCCAGTTGAAGGAAAAGTACAGAAGTAGCTTGCCCTCATAGTATACACCAGAGTAAATCTTGATCAGATCAAATTATTAAGTAAAACAATAGAATAATAATAATAACAGAAGAAAATACACACAAAAATACCTACATGAGCTCTGGCTAGAAAATAAATTTCCGTTAATTAATGAAATTAACAAATTTTATAAATTTATTTTACAAATTAATAAAATAAATCGCAAAGGAAAGCATTACTAAACCATTATACAAAAATATAAAACTTCTGTATATCCATAAATGTTATAAATAGAACTTAATTTTGCCTTCTCTGGCAAATAATAGGTGAGGAAAATATTTTCCACAAACGGATGGACAATGATATCTAAAGAGTTCTAAGAACAGATTTAAGAAATAGATTCCAAAGGAAACATGTTCAGTGACAGAGAATGTTGCTGTGCAAAATATGACATATAGATATTTAATAACTATATTGAAAATGCCAAATCTTATTAAAAATCAAAATTTTCAAGTTGGAAAGCAAAATAAAGGGTTCAGTCTTTCTAATCCAGCTCATTGTCACTTGAAAATAGAACTGAATTTATATAATTCATATCCTTTGAGCCCAACAATTCCATTCTAGAAGTGTTTCTCAGGATATAAAAAAGATATGCTGTTAAACACCTGCTTTCAAAGATATTTGTTACAATGTCCTTTTTTAAAATTGTGGAAAATTGGAAGCATCCTCTATGCTAAGTAGAAGACTGACTAATTACAGGTTTGACAGCACCGTAGCAGCCAGTAGATGGTGTGGGTACATACTACTTAATGATGAGGGGAAACGCTCACATGTAATGTTTAGTGAATACATAAACCGCATAAAAATCCACATGTAATTTTCCAGAGAATAGGGCAAGAAGGTGATGCAGCAAAACTATCCACAGTACTTATCCTTAGGACAAGCGACAGCAACCATTTCTATTTTCTTTATAGCCATTGGTATTTTCCAAATTTTCTGTGATGAAGATGTGTTAATTTTAGAATTAGAGTCGAATGATGAGTAACTTACAATTATAATACTTAATGTTAGTGTGGGTGCAGTGAGCCATGAAAGCTGGTATTCTGTGGGCGGGAGGAAGAATTGGTAAAACCGCTCCAAAAAGCAAAATACTGCGACTGTCTTAAAGGCATTCATGCCCATCGAATCAGGGATTCTAACTTTAGAAAGATAGCCAAAGCATATAATAAAAGTGTTGTTTATTAGACACTAGATTTCTATACCTAAAATTAAGGAAAATATGACTATACTTGAAGACACAAAATATGAACCTTCATTAATCTCTAAATTCATAAATAAAGTTTAATGTTTGCCTACTTAGGCAAATAACAAGTGGGGAAATTGTGTGATAAATACCTTATTTTTTTAAATGCATATCCCTATATTTATATTTCATAAGCAAATGTTTATATATTAATATGACTGTATATAATGTACAAAAGATATGTGTGTTTGCAGTTATTTTATCATGTGCATGCTCAATCCCTCAGTCGTGTCTGACTCTTTGCAACTCCATAGACTGTGTAGCCAGTCAGGTTCCTAGATCCATGGGATTTCCCAGGAAAGAATACTGGAATGGGTTGCCATTTCCATCTCCAGGGAATCTTCCCGACCTAAGGATCGAACCTGCATCTCCTGTGTCTCCTGCATTGGCAGGTGGGTTCTTTACCACTAAGCCACCTGGGAAGCCCATATCTATCGTGACAAATATTCAAAAATAACCTCTATGTCCATGAATAAGCAGGAATTACATAAACTTTGATCGTTGATGCAGCAGAATATGCTTATGGTGTATGTTAACTGGGATAGAAGTTTTCCTAGAGAAGGCAACCTCAATTAAGTAGAAATTATGAAGTGGAGAAAAGACTCAAGGAAACACAGGAATATGCTAGGTGCATATTATGGAAAATTTTCACTTATATCCTTGTATTTGGGGATATTTCCCAGTGTTTCCTCAAAGTGTCCTTTTGTAGCAAAGAAAATCTATTTAACTTTTTCAAAGTCAAAAGAAATATTGATTGGAGTAAAAAGAGAATTATTAAATAATTTTAACCCTGAATCTTAAGATTCCAACACATCCCGAGTACCAGCACAGTCATTCTGACCATTAATTTTTTCAGTGGGAATATTTTAACATTTTTTCCTTGTCTCATTCTTTAATTAGTATGATATTTAGGCATCAATTCAGATATCTAGCTCAAAGAAAAACCAGTGAAGATCGTTTCATTACACATTTTGTGATGAGAAGGGAAATTTGCCTTGACAAGCTGGCAGTAAATCTGCTCGGAATAAGTAAATCGTTTTGGGTGACTCATATACACCCATGTGCCCTTTTGTTGTGGGTAATCCTTCTAAAAAGCTTCTTGAATGAAAGAATCATTTATGACATCAGGTCACTAAATTACACTCCTACCTACAAACTGGTGGAAAGGAAATAAAAGCAACCCTCTTCAATCCAGGCGCAGAAAGATTTGGAAAGATGAACGATACCAGCAAATCAAATCCATCAAAAAGAAACACTGATTGAAATGAACGGTACCCACAGGCTCACAAAATCTAGCCACAAAATCATTCCAATCCTCTGTAAGATTTCAGCAAGTTAAGAAGGAAAGGACATCCCCAATCATTGTCTGATTCTACTAAAATATTGACAAATACTATCTTCTTCTGGTCATGGTTCTGGAATTAGGGACAAAATGACTGTAGAATCACAGATGTTAATGAGAAACCTGAGTTACTCGAAAATGCACCACCTACACCTATAAAGATGGATAATTCCATTTATGAAATTGTGAGGAATATTGAAAAGAACAATTGTCGAGGCTGATGACCTGATTTGTAGTTCCAGCTCTGTTACTGACCAAAAGACTTTGGCAAATCATCAGATCTCTTTCTTTTCCTCAACTGTGTATCTCAAAATGTGATTTTTGACACTCAGACTCAAAAAGAAAAATAAATAAGCCCTATGGAAACAGAGAGAAGCCCTGTAAACTGTAACGAGTTTTACAAAGGAGCAACATTTTATTAATGCATTGAACACGGAGCTTCGTAACCTGCCAAGCATCCTGCGCTGGGGGTGTAAAACAATGGTTTCAGAATCTCAGGCACACCTTGGCTTCATCTCAAAATTACAGTCGGAAGACTGTTTGCACCTCCTGGAGAGGTCCAGCATAAACACGCTCTCCCAGACTCACCTGGTCATCCACTAAGACAGCTGCCCCCGCAAGGCTACCCCTGACCTCCTGCTCTCCCAAGGTCCCGTCAATATCGGAAAGAGCCCTGTGAGGCACACATCCTAATGACTCTGCAGCCATCTCAGTCCTGACCCAGAGAGTCTCATCCGACATTAGTAAGAGGCCAATTGCTTTTTAATTTAAAGCAATTAGAAAGGAGGGTGCCACCAAACACCATTTGTGAAGAAAGTATCACATGAGAATGACTGAAGAAATGCAGGTTGAGCATTGGTGAATTTTAAATGTGCTTCTGTGCATAACTAGCCCGAAAATGCCTGAAAGTCAATGAGTTGGAAAGGAAAGTTATTATATCTGTCCACAGTGGTGTGTGGCCATAATTGTGATTGTTCCCTTTTAAAATACGAATCCTTGAGTTTCCTTTGTAGTAACTCATCTTGTAACTTCATCACAACCCTGAGAGTTGCACTGAAACTCAGAAGACAAAGCCATCCACTGGGCCTAGAAACCAGAAGGGGCTACGTGTCTGATTAGCCATGCATGGAAACCAGCGCGGGTCCCTGTCTTTCTTCTTCTCTCCCTTTGTCTCTCCCTCCTTCCTTTATCCCTCCCCTTCCTTCCCTTTTCTTCTTTTCCTGTTCCCTTCTTTTATTTCCTCTTTTCTTCCAGTATTCAATAAATACTTACTACTTCCATGCCATGCTTATGGGAATATAAAAATGAAACAGAACTACCATATTTCTAAGTATAACACAAAACTGGAAGAAAGGAGAAGCACCAAATTTATTATGTGTTTTTCAGAGGCTTTCAGAAAGTCTTTCTATGATATATATCTAGGAAAATATACAAGGGTACAGGGAATAGCAGAGTTTGGGGCTTTTCCTAAACTGGCAAAGAGAGTGACTTAATTCAGGGCAAGTATATATTTAAATTCTACAATTTGAAAAACATCTGTTCCCTGGATAATGGCAAATAAAATGAAAAAAAGGATGGCTGGGTTCAGGGGTTGGTATAAGGGGATAGGAGTAAATATGGTGAAAAGAATACAATATCACACACCATCTGTACATTTTAGTGCAGTAACTATTTTAAATATACATGCAGGCAAGAGGACTGGGTTTGAATTGGATTTCTTTTTTCACATATGAAAAGTTTTCTACCAGTAGGTCCCAAACACTGTGCTAGACCTACTGGGAGCTACAAGGATGAGTAAGAAAGGGCCTCCAACTTCAAGAAGCTTATAGTCTGGAGAAGGAGAAAGAAGATTTATCTTCTCATGCAAAAAGTATGATGAACACAGGAAGTAGTGCAAGCAAAGAGGAGCCCAGAGCACAGAAATGCAAGGCTGGAAAAGGATGAGAACTGCCTCTTGGCTTCTGGGATGAATGTGGGAAGATTAACTGGGACTTTAAAAAGGTGGGAAAGGGAAGAAAGAGAACCATGGAGTTAAGGATAAGTGGAAGCGGAGGTGAGTGAGGGTGGACCTGCCCACACACGCGGTGCTGGATGGAGACAGGAGAGGCCAGTGAGGAACTGGAGACTCCCCGAGTGGGGGGAGCTGGGTGGGCGGAGAGTCGCTCAACACAGGGATCAGGGCCGATGCTGCCAGCCGCAGCTGGTCCTCTCTATCACTGGCTAAGCCTGGTTGTCCTCTGGCCCAACACAGCTGCGAACGTCAGAGCCCGTAGGGACCCTGCTCCCCTGGGACCCCTGTGGTGGGCAGTCCTCCGCCTGTGTTCAGCGTCTGAGGTCATCCTGGAAGGCCATGGGTGTCAGGTGATGTGCAAAGTCACACTATGGAGCACATCATTCTCCCCTGGGGCCAGTCACTCGGGAGAGGCATCGCGTGCATCTCTCATTAAAACATGTGCTCCTTAACCTGTGCCTTCCTTGTCTCCTAACACTCCTGCTGTAACACTACTCTCGGAGATTTCTGGATTTACAGCTGTTAGGCAGCTAGTCACAGAGAACAAAAGCATCGCCAGAGCCTTGCTTATTTTGAACTGGACAAGACCCCTCTTCCGCTGGATGGCAAAGCCATGCCCCCCACCCAACCTGTCTTCTTCGGCGTGGGCATCCCTCGGTGGCAGCGATCCGCCATGTGGTCCCTATCTTCTAGAAACGTGCATGCTGCACGTTCATTTTAATAGTGAACAATGAAGAAATTGCAATTGTTTCCATTCACGCATAGTTTAATGAGGATCGCGGGATAATAGCAGCAGTTGCAAGAAAATCTAAAACTTTTCAGTTACAGAAAAAGCTCCGACACGTGGGTAATTATGTCCCAATTCAGAGGCTTTCCAGAAGAATGAAACCATATATACATAGTTTTATTTTGTTCTGTTTTCTCCCGGATCATAGCAGACGAAAGGAGAAAAAGGGGGGAAATAATATCCTGACTAGGTATGAAAAACTGATTGTGATGGTAATAGACGATTACATCATGTATCACCATAGCAACTCAACTTATAAAATAACAATTATGTTAGCAGAAGTTATTTGAAATAGCTTTCTTGATAGTTGATATACAACCCCCGTGAAAAGATGAGACAGATAAATAGAAAGATTTGTTCTTTCAATTGGGGTTTGATTCACATTTGTCTCTGTGCTTGATTTTTCCCTATTATACTCTGAACTTCTTTAGAGGGAAGAAAGATCCTTTTGTCTCTTTGATGGAATAAAAGCAAAGCTTAAACCTTTCTCCCTACCTTTTTCGGTTTTGGAAGAGCTCTACTATTATTTACTTTACTCAAAAGGGAGCAAAGCCCACGTTCAACAAGTATAACATATGTAACAATAAGAAAAATACCGTGGGGAAGTATTTTCCCAGAACAAAAAAAAATAAAATAAAATGAGAATAAAGCGTCAATGAAACCAGCTACAAAGTTCACTTCCATTTTGAAGGCACAAAATGGAAGACGATTGAGTGTGTTCCTTGCGTAAGTTAGGTTTCATTTTGCTTCAGATCCACAGCGTGAAAGAAACATAACAGGCTAGATTTACCTTGTAGAACTGGAATTCTTACTCAAATCTACCTTGCACCCACCTTCCAACAAACTCCTTTTGATGCTTTTGAAAAGCTGTTTGATAGGCTACAGAATTAAAATACTCCTAGTTTAGGCACCTAAGAGCCTTGCTTTACAATGCATGTTTTCTTTCTTTTTTCCTTTTCTTTCCTTCTTGCTTTTCTTTTCTCTTTTTTTAAGAAATGTGGAAAACATTAGCTAAAATTGTGTTGGTCTGTACAATTTTATTCTGTTAAAGACAGGTTTTATGATACATTTAGCCCTTTAAATGACACTAATAGTCTCTGGAGACACATGGGTTTTCCTCTCGTGTAACAATTAAGTCCATTTCAATGCTATTTGGAAAAGTTGAAACAATTCAGTTACTGTATGTCTGCTCCTAGGTCTGTGCCATAGGCCCAGAGGAAAGCACTGAATATGACCTAAATAATAAAGTTTTAGCCAACTTCAGACATGTACCAAAGTATTCGCCTTTTCCATATTTCACTCCTGATTTCACTTCTCTCATTTCTTGTGGGAGGGGGATAATAAGAACTTCTGAGGTGTGTGCTGGTCACAGGAAGGACTTGGTAATGGCCTTATGAATCACACTGGGTGCTTTACTTCCCTCTCTAGAGTTTAAAGTGTGTTTCCCACCAGAACTAAAGGCAGTTTATTCAATTTATTATTTATTTTTTTAATCAAGTAACTTAGGATAAATACACATGTGAATTAGACACGCGCATTTTGCTTTTCAGATGAAAAGCTGGGTAGGTAGCAATCTGTTCTGAATATGTATTTGTATATCACCCAATTATAAAGCTCAATTATAATCAAATTATTGCTGCCTGAGAAATAAGGAAGTCAGAGGAAGTCATTTAGTGAATTCCAGATCCACATGTTTGGCCCAGCTTATACTTTTAAGTTTAATTGTCAGGAGGAAAGTAGAAGCCTAGGAATTCATCCACTTCAGCAAAAGGTCCCCAGGTAATATTACTCACTTCTCTCAGACATCTGATCTGCAGAAATTACCTTATTAGAAAAATTGCTGGCATAAAGTGTTGTGTGTGTGTGTTTTTTTAAACACGAGCACATGTTCTTTTGTCATGCTTTCAGAAAAGAAATGGAGAATTTTAATAAAGTTGAAAAAATGATTTGAAGATTTTGAAGATTTGGAGGAATTATTGCTGCGTTTCCATGCTCCTAGCATCCAGTCTCTGAAACCAGAGGAAACGTCAAGAAGCAGCAAAAGAAAATGACCCCAAACAAACAGATAGACCAGTCACAGGACCCATCACAGAAGCCTGGTTTTAATTGCTAATCAAATTGAGATCATGATAGACATATTTTCACAGGTGCTGCTTTTTTTTCATAATTTCTTCCTGAATTCATTAACATAATAATATACAGGAAACAGAGAATCTTGTCACTGGTCATTGTGTGATATCTAGGATGGGTCAGAAAGATGAATTTTCTTCATTGTTTTTCTCCAGACAGTAAGAGTGCCAGCCTGCATAAGTAAAGCTCTCTCTGCATACGTACATGCTAAGCCGGTGCAGTCACATCCGACTCTGTGTGACCCCATGGACTGTGGCCTGCCAGGCTCCTCTGTCCCTGGAATCCTCCAGGCAAGAATACTGGAGTGGGTTGCCATTCCCTTCTCCAGAGGATCTTACTGACCCAGGAATCGAACCCATGTCTCCTTGTTCCAGGGGCACTCTTGACCACTGCAATACCTGGGAAGCCCAAATCTCTCTCAAGCCCAGAGCAATCCGTGTTCTTCCAGGAGATGTAGTTCACCCTCTCCTCCGGTAGCAAGCAATAGCACAGGGCATCACCAGCTCCTCTCCACATGGGTATGCAACTCTCCACTGTGGGTTTGTCCTGTACATCTATACGTCCTGTCTCCCCAGAGAGAAGAAAACGTCCTTAAGTGGTGAAGCCTAGGTTCAGCCCTCGTTGATACCAATGAAACTACCATGGTGTGGAAAATTCTGTGAGCTGAAGTCAGGCCCTCCCAGGTTTCAGGGGTTAAGAGCTAAATTTGTCATTTTTCAGTCACTAAGTTGTATCCAACTCTCTGTGGCCCCATGGACTGCAGCATGCCAGGCTCCTCTGGCCTCCACTATCTCCCAGAGTTTGGTCAAATCCGTGTCCATTGAATCAGTGATGCCGTCTAACCATCTCATCCTCTGCCGCCTCCTGCTCCTTTTGCCTTCAGTCTTTCCCAATATATACCATTGAAACATAGAAAAAAGGAAGAAAGAGAGAGAGAAAGAAAGAAAGGGAGGGAGGAAGAAAGAAAGAGGAGACCCGAGTCTCACCATAAAAGCATGAAAAAAGAAATTATTTCAGCAAACCCAAAAGAGAAATAAACATGGATTTATTGTCTTATATATATACATTTTTTGTTACAGAGCGAATGAGAATTTTCTTCAGTATTTGGATTAAGCACATTGAAGATATATGTATCTTTATAAAATTGAGAAATTTATATAGCTAATGTTGAATAAACAGTTATTTTCTCAGCAAGCTTTCTGGTTCAAAACCGTATAATACACCATTTTATCATTTGAAAGAAGAGAGTTGTAAAGATAAATGAAAATGTCTGAAAGGAACTTTAAAGTAGTCAGAGAAGGCAATGGATTTTAATGCAATGCATTTTTAAGTAATTAATTTCTGTAAAATGCTTTCAAATTGTCCACAGGAATGCAATTTCTATGGTAAATGTAAAGTGGTAGGTTTGAAGCTTATACTAGAACTTCAATATTGAAAGGCTAAATATACACCTTCTCTTTCTTTCTCTGTGTAATTGGACAAAGAGAAAGTTAGTTTAGTGCCCTGACTAATATATTAAAACAGGAGAAAAAGATCAATACAATTTTCAAAGTAAATAAGCTCTCACTGCTGTTTTTATTTCTTTTGTCATTTATGAAACAAAAAGCTGTCAGTGTTTCTGTCCACATTTTTAATACAACAAAAAAACCTCTAAGCCAGACAACACTGTTAATATAATTATAATGGTTACCTAAAATCCTCCTGAATATTAGAATGTTAAAATATCATTTCATATTGTTAATTTTCCTTCATAACCAGGTGTCTCAACCAATTTATCTTAACAGGATTGTTATCAAATTCATCCAATATTTGAATATATATATGTCAGGAACCATGTAAAATGTTTCGAGTTTAAAATAAATAAAGCTCAGTTTCCAAGATTTAGGAGTCATAGAACTTGGTTAATGTTGAGTTCAATTTATGTATGATTTCTAGCCAAGAACATGTTGACCAAATTTGAAAAACTTTATAATTCCAGGGGGAAAAAAGTTTTTGTTGTTCATAATTTTATTTTCTTATTTATGATTTATCTCAAATGTTAAGTTTAACCACAAAGCAGTGTGTGCGTGCCAAGGGGAGATGGTGAAAGGCAGAGGAGGCTAGCGTGCTGTAGTTCATGGGGCTGCAAAGAGTCCAACATGACTTAGCAACTGAACAACAAAAATTCAGTCAACATATCTCCTAACTAGGTGCTCTGACCCAGGGATGCAGGCTTACAGAGTTCTGGGACAAATGAGCAATCATCTCACGGTAACTCAAGTTCATTAACCAGATAAAATGTAGCCTGTCTTTGAAATTACAAAAATGTGATCATTATCAATAAAAAGCATGGGTATGTGTGGAGATTTAAGATTTAAAATGTTTTCAGGTTGAACCTACCCTTTCTGCCACGGAGCAGCAGGCTGCTGGAAGGTCAGATCACCCTGAACCATTTATTTTCAAATTTGAAGTAAACAGAATCCGTAAACTTCTTACAGCTTATGGATTCCATTTACTTCAAATAAACAGGCCAAGTTTGTTTTGCAACAAGTCATTAAAGGAAGTGCTTGTCACAGCAATGGCAAGAGGAGACCAGCTAGGTGGACTTTGGAGTCCAGAACAGCAGACTCGAGTGCCAGCCCCTCATGTCTACGCTGCGTTCATTTGGATAAATTACTTATCTCTCTGAGCCTCGGCATAGTCACTTAAAAATGGGGTGTCAATCAGGCTATTATAATTTCATAAGATAATGCCTTTCAAAGACCATAGCCCAGTATTTGACACAGATAAACGGCCCAAAAATGGCAGCTGTTATAATATTGATGACACTATTTATAATATCAATGCTGACGATTGTGATGATGCTGCAAAGTAGACCTTTCAGGGACACAGCATAAACATCTTATGTCTTTTAAATCATGGAAGCACTGCTCTTAAAGGATTTGGCTGGACCAGAGCTTTAGTATCTCCAGAGCTGAGATTTCCCAGCTCTATGGGGGGTTGAAATGGATCCACATTGAGGAAGCCCAAGACTGGAAAGACTTATTTTCCCATCCTGTGAATTCCATGACTTTAACCTGGAGCTCAGTTCAGGCGAGTTGTGGTCTAGTAGATATTTCAACTTTAATATTTGGAATAGGCCACACTTGAAGGAAGAGGAGAGGCTTCCCACGCAGCTCAGTAGTAAAGAACCCTCCTGCCAATGCAGGAGATACAGGAGACACGAGTCTGATCCTTGGGTCGGGAAGATTCCCTGGAGGAGGAAATGGCAACCCAGTCCATTATTCCAGTATTCTTACCTGGAGAATTCCATGGACAGAGGAGACTGGTGGGTCATAGTCCATGGGGCTGCAAAGAGTTGGACACAACTAAGTGACTGAACACATATATACAAAATGAGGAGAAGAAACTGATCATTGCTTGGTTCTCAGTTCATAAAAACATGAGATGCTAGATATCTTCCCAGAGTCAAAATAAGCCAAGCAAAGTAATCTTATCAGTGAGAAGCTAACAAGAAAAACTTCAAGTATTTTCCAAACATCTTTATGTTTAAATGTTTGATGGGAAAGTGCTCTTGGGTTACACATTCATGTATTCCATGGCCAGGATTGATTTTTATATCAGTGAAACTATTTAAAAACACAACTATGCAGAATCAGGGAACCACGAGTCCCATTGCTTCCCCAGGCACAGAAGTACATGGACTAGAAACCTGTGCCGAATTACAAGCTAGTTCTGCGTCCTGACGCAAAGAGGACATGAGTCATGGAACCAGGATCCTCAGGATGTCCTCTCAAGGCTCCAGCAATGTGTCACTTCTCGAAAGACTCATCCCCGTCATGCTGGGCTCCGGTCATGCCTTACCCCTGCACTGCCCTCATCGGATCACACCTTCATCCTTTGGTTTAAAGACTGTCTCACACTGTAACCTCCACGAGGACAGGAAGCAACGGTTTCCAGTCCACTAGGCTTTCTTGAGTAGGGTTAGAAAAGCGGGGGTGGGATCCACCCTGTGAACCTGATCTTTGAGAGTTGGGGTGTGAACATGTTGCCTCAGTATAGCACTGCAGTGAACAAAAACAGACCCAGAACATCTTGTTTAGCGGTCCCGGGAAAGAGGCAAGTAACGCAGAGACATGTCCACACATGTCAAGTCGCAGAAGAATGTGCACCTGGGAGGTCCCTGCCAAAGCCAACATCCAAAAAACAGTTCTTCCACGACAATCACACTTGACACTCCAGGTGAGAGAGGTACCACGAGAAATTTGATAGCAGTACAGCACCGGAGTTAGCAATCGACTCTTCAAAGGTATAACAAACTGGGAAAGACTTCAGGTCAGTCCTAGAGTAAAAGGCCCTCCTCCCCTTACATTCCAATGGGCTTAACTGAGAGTGATGGGAGGTTAGGATAATAGAATTCAGCCTCATTGCTATACTCTCAGCCTGTAATAAGCACAATTATTGACACACCATCGATATCCCTGGCAATTATAAAGATTGCTTTGTTTCACTTTTGGGTAAATTCAAGGCCTGGGGAAAGGGACTGTGTTCCCACACATCATAAACGTCATCCTTCAAGTGTGTTCCTAGGAAAAAGACTGGAATCGCTGCTCTAGGTCAGAGATAAGCAAACAAGCAAACACTTTTTAGAAGGGCCGAGAGGTAAATATGTCAGACTTTGTGGGTCCTGTGGTCTCTGTGGCAACTAACAAACTCTGCTAAAGCAACAACACACACAGGAGGGGCACTGCTGTGCACCAGTAAACTTTATTTCTGGAAACAGAATCACAAAATACAATTCATCTTCTGATGTTTAAAAAATCATATAAAAATGGAAACCCATTCCTAACTCAGGACCAGGCACAGTCAGGTGGTAGCTGGATCTGATGCACAGACCAGAGGGCAAGAATCCTTGCTCTGGATCATCAAGAAAACAAAAAAGGCTGATAGTGAATAAGTTCATGATAGATTAGAACTTGCAATAAACACAAAAATGATTAAACATATACAAATATCCAAAAAGTTTTTGCAAATATTGAGGATAAGGAAGTTATGATTAAAAACTTGTTTTAAAACATAGTATATAAACAGGTTAATGAAACTGGAAATGCAGCAGAAAGTTTTTTAAAAAATGATAAATTCTTTATATGGCATAAAGGGAGAAAATTTCTACCATTTAAAATCTTAATTAGACTAATGCAATATTTATTTGAAAAGTTTTAGCTAACCACTGGTAAAATTTAAAACATGGCATTAACTTTCAAAACCACAAGAGAACAAAAAAGAAGGAATAAAGTGAAGAAAATGCAACTATATTGCAAAAGTCAGGAAACAAATAATCAAGAAAATAATTCTTTAAAATTACAGTGTTAGAGAACTAAGACCCCACTTTCTCTCATATGTTTATTAAACAAGTGATGACCTTCGGAGTCAAAACAACGATTCATTTAGAAAATGTAATAAAACAGGAAACGAATAATAAGAATTTAAGGGAAAAAATTCTTCTTACACGCTGAAAAGCACTCTTTCCAAAGACTACATGGTCAAAGAGGAAATTAAAAGTGCGATAATAGAAAAAATAAAACATGAATATTACAGATTAAAATCTCTGCTACTAAAACTGTGCCCACAAGCATTCACATTCTTTCCATACAGAAGGCAAGGACTCCCTCATCTGCATTCTATATGGAAAGAAAGCAAACCAAGTGTTCGAAATTCATGTATTTATAGGATAATTTCAACATTCCTAATTTAAAGAAAGCAGAGGGGGAGACTTAATAAAGGAAAAAAGCAGAAAACAATACATCAGAAGAGCAAACTCTTGACTGGGAGAATGAATCCGCAGGCTGGAGATCGGAGGAGAGTGAACAAGGCCTGGAGGGACTGGGTGGCCGCCCATGGTCAGGAGCCACTGGAGCTGGGGATGGCGCTCCTGCTGGGCGGCGCAGGGTCCTTCACTGGGGGGCCTCTTCTCCAGTGCTGGTCGGCTGCTCCTCTGGCCAGTGCTCTCTGATGGTCACAATGCAAGATGTAAGCCACGCAGTGTGCACACATCACCCCGGCGCCCCCAGGCCCACATGCGCCCCGCCCCCATGCCTCCTGGTCGTGAATCCTCCAATCCTGCTCCTTTCAGCCAAGCTCTTGGCCAACCCCCAGGGATCCATGTGTTAACATTCCTCATCTTCAGAAACCTGTATGCAGGTCAAGAAGCAACACTTAGAACTGAACATGGAACAACAGACTGGCAGATGACACCACCCTTATGGCAGAAAGCAAAGAACTAAAGAGCCTCTTGATGAAAGTGAAAGAAGAGAGTGAAAAAGTTGGCTCAAAACTCCGCATTCAGACAACTAAGATCATGGCATCCAGTCCCATCGTTTCATGGCAAATAGATGGGGAAACAGTGACAGACTTTATTTTGTGGGGCTCCAAAATCACTGCAGATGGTCACTGCAGCCATGAAATAAAAAGACGCTTACTCCTTGGAAGAAAAGTTATGACCAACCTAGACAGCGTATTAAAAAGCAGAGACATTACTTTGCCAACAAACGTCCATCTAGTCAAAGCTATGGTTTTTCCAGTGGTCATGTATGGATGTGAGAGTTGGACTATAAAGAAAGCTGAGCGCCGAAGAATTGATCCTTTTGAACTGTGGTGTTGAGAGAAGACTCTTGAGAGTCTCTTGGACTGCAAGGAGATCTATCCATTTCATCCTAATGGAAGTCAGTGCTGAATATTCATTGGAAGGACTGATGCTGAAGCTCAGACTCCAATACTTCGGCCACTTGATGCAAAGAACTGACTTATTTGAAAAGACCCTGATGCTGGGAAAGATTGAAGGCTGGAGGAGAAGGGGACGACAGAGGGTGAGATGGTTGGATGGCATCACCGACTCGATGGACATGAGTTTGAGTAAACTCTGGGAGTTGGTGATGGACAGGGAGGCCTGGTGTGCTACAGTCCATGGGGTCACAAAAAGTCGGACACGACTGTGCGACTGAACTGATCTCTTATTTCTGCTTTTCCATTCAGAACTCACTTTGTATTCATTCTTCTGAGGCATATTTTTATACTGTTCGTCTTTCTCTTCACCTTTTCAGTATCATGTACTGCAGACATGTTTTTCCAAAGCGTTGTACTGTTAAATTAAATTGTGAGCTCCTCAGAGGTGAGATTTATTCACCTTTGACTCTCTGGAGTTCAGTGAAGCACCTGTTACCTGGTGTGCATTTTGTGTTTATTAATTGGATAAATGATCTACTATGTCCACAATAGCTGGTACATTTGTAGACTGCATTTCTACATAAACATATCCCTTATATCCCTTATCCTCCATAAAAAGCCCATGTCAACAATTATCCCCACCCTGTTTCAAGCCTAGTATGACCTTTGGTTTAAATTCTATTAATGCCATGGTGAACATGCAGTCTGATGAGCCAATGGCACTTTTAATTAAAGTCCTTACGACTACCAGTTCGGCCCAGACGTGGTGGAGACCAGCCCTGGGGGGCAGAGGCAGGAAGGCTGTGGTCTTGGAGGAATTCTAATGTGACTCCTGTCCCGATCATCTGCTCTCCTTAGGCCAGCTGTCATCCGCTGCTCCCGAAGTGAATCTGAAGTTTCCCATTCCTTGTGTTGGCACCTGACATACTATATTTAATTCCCGTAAGAGGACATCTCTATCTGGGTTGAAATGAAGGAAAAGGTTGAATGCAAAGGCCGCATGTTTTTCTTTGTAAAGATCACTAAATAGTAGGGATATGAACAGGCTGTATATTTGAAGTACAATGCAGAGACGTAGAAAGATGAATTTATTTCCTTTTCAAGCTTGGTTTTTATTTGATTTCACTGAAATAATTGCCATTGAGTATCTTCCCACAGGTCAATACTCTATCCTCTCAGAAATGGACAACCACGGGAAAAAAAAAAAACACAAAAACAACTTCACTCAGCATTCAGGCTGAATTCGAAGAAGGCCAAATCAAAATGTGCAATAACATTTATCTCCTCTCTCGAAGCTCCTTTGTCCTGATTTTTTTCTCCCTCAAACCCACTCCACATTAATTCATTGTTATTAGCCTCTTCGGTTAGAACTCGTCTGTGATACAGTGGATGTAATAATATGCTGGTTAGCATTCTCTGCATAAGGTAATACAGGCCTTGAATGACAATGCTGGTCATTTCTTTGTATGAAAAGCCCTGTGATGATGTTAGGTATCATGAATATTTAACTGGAGATGTGTGTTTGTGAATGTGTGTGTGTCCGCGTGCCCATGTGTTTGCCAGACTATGCTATCCACAGTGAAATGATCCCTAACCAAGAGTGTGCGAATAAACAACTCATGTAAATTCCAAACACCGCAGGACATCCAACATCAGCGCTATGGGATATGATTAGCTTCTGAGTCCTGAGACTCTGTGAAGCCAAGATAGATCTCAGTGGAACTTAACGTACAATGGGAGAAAAACAGAAATGGAAAGGGAAAAAATAGAGTCAGAATGAAACAATAGACAAATAAATATGAGCTGAAAATCATTAGTGTCAATTACCCTGGTTTGGCTCATGTGTGACCAAATATAAAAATGGTTTTGGGGATTGAGTTGCTGAAAAATTCAACAGATAGAGGGAACTGGGGCATGTTAGCATCCTTCTGGAAGGCTTAATTTGGGGTGTGGGGGAATACAGTCTCATATTTTATGTTTTTAGTCCCTCTGATGGGCAGCACGTTCTAGTAAGAGAGTGAAAGTGACAGCGAATGGATTCTGGGGGTGAGAGGACAATAAAAGAGGTGATGCTCTCTCTAAAATGCATCCTTTCTATTTAAAAGCAGGAAAAAAGCTACTCTTACGATATCAGATTAAAAAGACAGCATCAACACTTGGTAAACAGGAAGAAAAAAATCAGTTGCTTTAACCAGGGCTACTTAGGGGGCTGCATGTCTTCTATGACAGGCACTGCATCTCAGCACATGCGGAGGGTGGAGAGGTGGATGTGAGCACCAGCCCTGTGCCCAGGGCCATCAATTTCCCAAGCCCTGTGCCTCCCCCAGCATACACATAGACGGGAATAAGGACCAGGAGACATGCAGCCAGTCAACAAATCCTTAAACACTTAAGTATATGTGAGAGTCAAACAAGAGGACAGACCAAGGGGTGTATAACTTCCAGGCTAGGGAATCAGAAAACGGGTGAGGATTTCGTGGGACCTGGTGGAGAATCAAGGGATGTGTCATCCAGTCCTGGTGACCAAACCCCTGGAGAAGCTGTCACTCATATCTTTTGGGTTTGATTTCTCTACCATTCAGGTAAAAGCATGGAACTTAATGATCCTAAGGACATTACTGGTTTCATATTTAAGGAAAACAAGATGGGAGTAAAATCTGATGCATGCCCACATTTAGGACAGATATGTTTAGGCTGAATACATCTTTATTATGCTGTGTTTTCCAGTTCATGAACTTTAAACTGGTATAGCTCTTCTTTGATTTCTTCCCTCAGCATTTGCTCGTTTTCCGCACTAAGTTCTATGTGTGTTTTGTTAGATTGACAGCTAAGCATTTGGACAGTTAGTGGTTTTTTGGAGCAATTATAAAAGGTATTATCCTTGCCATTTTGGTTTCCACATCATCACAGTTAGTATATCTTCAGGTACACACAAAGTAAATCAACAATGAGATGTCACCACCCACCTGTTAGAATGGCGAAACTCTGGAACTCTGACACCAGACGCTGTCAGTGATGGGGAACACAGACGTTTACCATCACTGGGGGAGGCGCAGTGCTGCAGCCACTTCGGAAGACAGCTCGGCGTCTTTGGCGGCTTCTTACAAAACTGAACACACCCTTAGCATACAATTCAGCAGCCACACCTCTTAGTAATCACCCAAAGGGGCTGAAAACTTATGACCCCATGAAACCCTGTACATGATGTTTATTACAGCTTTATTTATAATTGTGAAAATGTGGGAGCCACCAAGATGTTTCTCAGTAGATGAATGGATAATCAAACTGGGGTCCATCCAGACAATGGAATATTACCCAGTCCTTAAAAGAAAGGATCTATCAAACCATGAAAAAAACATGGAGGCATCTTGAATGCATATTACTGCGTGAAAAAAGTCATTCTGAAAAGGCTACATATTGTATGATTCCAAATATAGGACATTTTGGAAACTATAGAAACAGTAAATCAGTCATTGCCAGGAGCAGAAGAAAGGAGGAATGAATAAAAGAAGCAAAGAAAAAATTTCAGGGCAGTGAAAACAGCCTGCATGATACAATACTGGTGAATACGTGTCATTATGCATTGTCCAAACCCACAACATACAACCCCAAGAGTGAACCCTACTGTAATCTTTGGCCTTTGATGGTAATGATGTATGTCAATGTAGGTTCATCAGTTCCTAACAAACGTAACTCTCCGGTAGGGGATGTTCATAGTGGGATGCAAGAGCTACAAGGGATATCTCCTTAACTTCCCCTCAATTCTGTTGTGAACTTAAAACTGTTCTAAAAAGGTCTTACTTTAAAAAATTAATATAAATGACAAACACAAAAATGTTGCAAAGCTTTTGACAAGTTAGCTTTCTATATGTAAAGTATCTGACAAATCAAAGGACTCGGGAAATTAAAAATATAAAAATTGAAGAAATAATGATTGTCAAATAATTTTAAATTGGTAGTTTTTTAAAAAAATCCAGGGTTGAAAATTTTCAAAAGATAATTTTTTTCAAAATGAAATAAATATGTGTACACATATACACATATGCACACATATTATACAAAGTTTTCATCTTAAATACAATAGGAAATAATGAAAGTGTTAGCCACTCAGTTGTGTCTGACTTTTTGCAACACCATGGACTATAGCCCAGCAGGCTCCTCTGTCCATGGGATCCTCCAGGCAAGAACACTGGAGTGGGTGGTCATTCACTTCTCTAGGTGATCTTCCTGACCCAGGGATCAAACCTGGATCTCCTGCATTACAAGTGGATTCTTGACTATCTGAGCCAGCAGGGAAAACCGAAAAAATCTATTACAGGGGAAAAGCGAATTTCACTAGGAGCCAAGGGTAAGAATGAATGTAATTGATAAAGAAAAGCCCCAGAGTGACGAGCTTCAAAGAGCAAACGTCCTGAACACGCCTGAACACTGCCGTCAGCTCCGGGGATGGCTGTGGGTCGCAGGAGCTGTATTTTCTCCCATGACTAGTTGTGCTGGAGGAGACTCTGGTCTTCCTGGGCCCCCACGCAGGAGACACGCTGGAAGCAGGACCTGGAGAGGGTGACTTCATGGAGCCGTGGGCTCCCCGGGTCCAGGGGGCAGTAACAAGACACCACAGTGAACTGCTGGGGAGTGAAGTGCTCCTTTTCTCCACACGACAACAGCGTGTCAGCCCACCTGGTCCCACCCTGCCTGCCGTCCTGGGTCCCAGGAGGACAGGCTTCTCCCGCCCTCATCACCACTCTCTACCGGAGGGCCCTGGAGACCCCCGCTGCTCCGTGCCACCGGACTCCCCAGCCTCCCTCTGTGGACGGTTATACATCGTCTCCATCAAGTGTGGAGACTTCCTCTTCTGGTATTTTGATCGATTTTATTAATAAAAATGCTGTGTGTCTTCAAACATTTTCTTTCCATAAATACAGGCCAGACAATATCTTCCTTCCTCTAAGCATCCATGTTTATTGCAAGGTTTTATTAAAAATAGGAAATAGAGGGAAATAGAGAAACAGTAATTAATTCTCCCATAGAGACCGAAATTGTGAAAACAAAACAGAGTTTTCTGATCCTGGTACCTGTGTTTTTTCAGACTAACTCTGCTGAGCGCCAGGTCTTCGCTTCCTGGGGTCCCTTCTGTGTGTGCGCTATCTTTTCCTCCCGTTCCGTTCTCTCACCCTGCACACCCTTTAGAAATGACACGGGTGACGTCTGGCCACGCTGTAGCTTCTGAGCCAGCACACACGTGTCTGTGGAGAACCTCCCTGGTGTCTGACAGGTAAGGCAAACGAGGGGGCTCAGGTAATGGGAGACAGTTATTGTCAGCTCGTCCCTGGCTTCACCTCATGGTCTAATCCGAGTGGAGAAGTTACTCCTGGGGGCCCAGGTCTGCTCAGCTGTCCGCATTCCTGGGGCTCCTGGAGGCCCGGCTCTCAGCAAAGACCTGCTCTAGAGAGGCTCCCTGATGACCTGTCAGCCATGAGTGCTCCAGGTGCGCCTGGCATTGGCACCCCAAGCCAGGCACGCGGCCTCCGGACGCGTCACGAGGGCAAAGCTGCCTCTATCGAGACCTGCGGGCCGGGGGTTCCTGCCACATGATGCACAGTTGCCGGCGGGGTGGTCGCAAGTCATAAAACGCTTCACTTTCCCCCTGCTTCTTCAGTCTCCCCTCTCGCTGCCTGCCAGCCTGGCCCAGAGCTGACACCTCGTGTGTGTGCGGGACAGAACTCAGCTGTCAGCTCAGTGATGCAGAAATGTGCTGGCCAAAAAGGAAAAAAACAAAAAAAAAAGGACCGTAAACTTTTAGCAAGATGTGAAATGATAGTTTCTTGGTGAAAAACTGGCGGCCCAGACACCACAGAAGGATTTATTTTTTGCAAGTAAATTCCCCCGTGAAATCTGATCACCCCCTCCCTCCCCGCCAGCACAAGGCTTTCACCTGCGGACACAGCTCTGAGATAACAAGCATCCGCAGATACCTGATCCGTCAGTTCTGGGTACCAACTTCCATCAGGGCCTCAGACCTGCTTAGCCCACTAGAGGAGCCCTGATAAAGATAACCCTGGTTCCCGTAACAGTCACCGTGCTGAACAACTTACCCAGCAGAGCCAGGCAGGCCCCATCAGTCTGACCCTCTGCTGCACGACAGGGCTTTCTGGGAAGAAAACAGGCTGCAGAAACCAGGAAGGATTGTGGGAATACTTTTTATGTTTTCCGGTGAAGATGCAGAGTGGGGAGGGAGAAAATGGAAAAGAAGAAGGGAGGCAAATTACTGAGATCTAGCAGAGACAAGTACAAATCAATTATCCCAAAAAGCAGATGTAAAATGAAGCCGCATAAATATCCCAGGCTCTTACATTGAATTAAAATAATGCTGAAATTACAGAGCTGTCACCCGCAGACCCGCGGAGGGGCTGCTCCCTGCACCCTGGGGTTTAGCGCCTTCTCAGGAGGATGGAGGGAGGCTGCCCTGGGGGGCCAGGCACAGGCCGTCAGGAGACCGCGCAGGGCCACCTTCTCCCACTGTCTGTGGCTTCAGGGGGTGTGTGCCCCCAAACAGTGCTTCTGCATTCAGCCACAGACACCCTCTGCTCTAGCACACCAGCCTCCTCCCGCCCCCACCACAATGTATAAGATAAACCCATCACTGAAGGTGGCCCGTCATAAGGTAACATTGAAGACAGTCTGTTTCCTTATGGGAGTAACAGGATTACTTTGAAAAGGACAAGAGATTTCTTTCTCAGTAAGTGCCAGCAGTGGGAACTATAAGGGCTTCTGGGGGATAAAGCAAAGATGCCTAAATTCCCATCTCCACCAGCAAAGGCAGGAGTGAACGTTTTGAGTGACTCAGACAACTTTTCTACAGTACCATTTTCCAAATTTCACTCCTCTTAACCTTTGAAACAACACTGGTAGATCATTTTTTAAGCCAAATACTTTGCATGTGTTTTCACCTCGGACAAAGAAAACAGAACCCTTGGGTTCTTGCAGTATATACTATTTAGTTTAAAAAAGAAAACTCCTATGACTAAAGAAATGATGCTTTCTCCCAAGAAGGAGTGGCCTGATGTTATGCTCAGGGGGCCCGGGCAATCCCTGTGTTGGGGACTGCAGGAAAGATACAATGATTGCACAGCCGGGGAGAGCTCTGTGTGCCTGGCGGTGCCATCCGGCTTTGTGCGCGGCTCCGAGTGTCTTCTGACAGGCTGCGCCGCTATTGTTCCAGGGAGAGCTGGCTTACAGATAAAGGTGGCCCTGTCAGAAGCTCTGAACAGCTAGGAGCTAATTGCTGACCCTAACAGGCCCAATTAGCGGTCGCGGGCTCAGCCAGGCTAGCCCCTGGGACCCAGCTTTTCTGGCTCACATTTTGTGAAACTCTCCCTGCGCTGTACCTTGGCTCGGGGGCTTTGTAGACACCATTCAGCAGATCAAAGGTTTATTAGGGAGAATGGCCGCCGTGTTGGTCTCTGTCGGCCCAGACACGGGTGTCCGGTGCAGCCGCAGGCGCAACAGAAAAGCCTGACGTGCCCGTGGGGATGCGCGTGAGCCCAGAGTGCTGTTTCCAGGGCAGGGCTCAAAGCACTCCTTGATGGCTGTAATTTGCAGAAATAATCCCAAGCCTTTAGTTCCAATAAACTCATCAATCATCCACACTGGTTATCGTCCACCCGCTGACTGGACCTCTGAAAGTACGGATACACAGCCGGTGTGGGCCTCCCACCTCCAGACCCACCTGGCCCCTCAAAAACAACCCTCCCTCCCCAGAACACACACACAGGGCATCCTCTTGCTTTTACTGAAAATTTAACCATGTTCTTCTTGCTCTAGAATTCACACGTGATCACGGTAAAAAAGACAGAAAACAGAGGAGGAGAAAAAGAAAAGGAAGAGGCTCATCCCCCTACGCAACATCTGGACTTTAGGTTAATAGAATGTTCTGTTATTTAAGATGCCTCAAACGTATCATGAGTATTGACAGCAAGATATTTCATCATGTGTTGTGCTTCGTCTCCCATTCTCTAATACTTTTAGCCACTTTAGACACTTTTCAATGTATTCTTCTTATCTGCATTCTACATAAAACTTTTTCTACAGTTTTGGCTGATTGTCTTAGGATTTCTTATTTATTTATATTTATTTTATATTGTTCAGTCAAAGGATACTGATCCATACCTTGTCATCAAACAGAACTGAAACATCTTTTTCTCTGCCAAGAAATGTTTGACAATGGTTTATGAGATGTTCACCAGAATTGTGTTACATTTGGAATATTTATCAAAATTTTTTAGATAATTATTGCAATTAACTTCTCCCATAACTTTGTTTGCAGAAGTTCGTGGAAAGTTTTTGCATTTTATCCATTTATCTACTAGTTTTTAATGGTTTTTCTAATTGATCATATGATTTCTTTCAGTTCAGTTTAGTTCAGTCGCTCAGTTGTGTCCGACTCTTTGGGACCCCATGGACTGCAACATGCCAGGCCTCCCTGTCCATCACCAACTCCCGGAGTTTACCCAAACCCATGTCCATTGAGTCGGTAATGGCATCCAACCATCTCATCCTCTGTCATCCCCTTCTCCTCCCGCTTTCAATCTTTCCCAGCATCAGAGTCTTTTCAAATGAGTCAGCTCTTCGCATCAGGTGGCCAAAGTATTGGAACTTCAGCTTCAACATCAGTTCTTCCAATGAATATCCAGGACTGATTTCCTTTAGGACGGACTGGTTGGATCTCCTTGCAGTCCAAGGGACTCTCAAGAATCTTCTCCAACACCACAGTTCAAGAGCAGCAATTCTTCGGGGCTCAGCTTTCTTTATAGTCCAACTTTCACATCCTTTCATGATGACTGGAAAAACCATAGCTTTGACTAGATGGACCTTTGTTGGCAAAGTAATGTCTCTGCTTTTTAATACGCTGTCTAGGTTGGTCATAACCTTCCTTCCAAGGAGTAAGCGTCATTTTATTTCATGGCTGCAATCACCATCTGCAGTGACTTTGGAGCCCCCCAAAAATAAAGTCTGTCACTGTTTCCACTGTTTCTCCATCTATTTGCCATGAAGTGATGGGACCAGATGCCATGATCTTAGTTTTCTGAATGTTGAGCTTAAAGCCAACTTTTTCACTCTCCTCTTTCATTTTCATCAAGGGGCTCTTTAGTTCTTCTTTGCTTTCTGCCATAAGGGTGGTGTCATCTGCATATCTGAGGTTATTGATATTTCTCCCAGCAATCTTGATTCCAGCTTGTGCTTCATCCAGCCCAGCATTTCTTATGATGTACTCTGCATATAAGTTAAATAAGCAGGGTGACAACATATAGCCTTGACGTACTCCTTTTCCTATTTGGAACCAGTCTGTTGTCCCTTGTCTAGTTCTAACTGTTGCTTCCTGACCTGCATACAGATTTCTCAAGTGTCAGGTCAGGTGGTCTGGTATTCCCATCTCTTTCAGAATTTTCCACAGTTTATTGTGATCTACACAGTCAAAGGGTTTGGCATAGTCAATAAAGCAGAAATAGATGTTTTTCTGGAACTCTCTTGCCTTTTCGATGATCCAGCAGATGTTGGCAATTTGATCTCTGGTTCCTCTGCCTTTTCTAAAACCAGCTTGAACATCTGGAAGTTCACGGTTCACATATTGTGAAGCCTGGCTTGGAGAATTTTGAGCATTACTTTACTAGCATGTGAGATGAGTGCAATTGTGAGGTAGTTTGAGCATTCTTTGACATTGCCTTTCTTTGGGATTGGAATGAAAACTGCCCTTTTCCAGTCCTGTGGCCACTGCTGAGTTTTCCAGATTTGCTGGCATATTGAGTGCAGCCCTTTCACAGCATCATCTTTTAGGATTTGATATAGCTCAACTGGAATTCCATCACCTCCACTAGCTTTGTTCGTAGTGATACTTTCTAAGGCCCACTTGACTTCACATTGGAGTGATCACACCATCGTGATTATCTGGGTCATGAAGATTTTTTTTGTACAGTTCTTCTGTGTATTCTTGCCACCTTTTCTTAATATCTTCTGCTTCTGTTAGGTCCATACCATTTCTGTCCTTTATTGAGCCCATCTTTGCATGAAATGTTCCCTTGGTATCCCTGATTCTCTTGAAGAGATCTCTAGTCTTTCCCATTCTATTGTTTTTCTCTATTTCTTTGCACTGATCATTGAGGAAGGCTTTCTTATCTCTCCTTGCTATTCTTTGGAACTCTGCATTCAAATGTATATATCTTTCCTTTACTCCTTTGCTTTTGGCTTCTCTTCTTTTCTCAGCTATTTGTAAGGCCTCCTCAGACAGCCATTTTGCTTTTTTGCATTTCTTTTTCTTAGGGATGTTCTTGCTCCCTGTCTCCTGTACAATGTCACAAACCTCCGTCCATAGTTCATCAGGCACTCTATCAGGTCTAGTCCCTTAAATCTATTTCTCACTTCCACTATATAATTGTTAGGGATTTGATTTAGGTCATACTCGAATGGTCAAGTGGTTTTCCCTACTTTTTTCAATTTAAGTCTGAATTTGGCAAGAAGGAGTTCATGATCTGAGCCACAGTCAGCTCCTAGTCTTGTTTTTGCTGACTGTATACTGCTTCTCCATCTTTGGCTGCAAAGAATATAATCAATCTGATTTCAGTGTTGACCATCTGGTGATGTCCATGTGTAGAGTCTTCTCTTGTGTTGTTGGAAGAGGGTGTTTGTGATGACCAGTGCATTCTTTTGGCAAGACTCTATTAGCCTTTGCCCTGCTTCATTCTGTACTCCAAGGTCAAATTTGTCTGTTACTCCAGGTGTTTCTTGACTTCCTACTTTTGCATTCCAGTCCCCTATAATGAAAAAGACATCTTTTTTGGGGTGTTAAGTCTAGAAGGTCTTGTAAGTCTTCATAGAACCATTTGACTTCAGCTTCTTCAGCATTACTGGTCGGGGCATAGACTTGGATTACCATGATATTGAATGGTTGCCTTGGAAATGAACAGAGATCATTCTGTCATTTTTGAAACTATATCCAAGTACTGTATTTCAGACTCTTTTTGTTGACTATGATGGCTACTCCATTTCTTCTAAGGGATTCTTGCCCACACTAGTAGATATAATGGTCATCTGAGTTAAATTCACCCATTCCAGTCCATTTTAGTTCACTGATTTCTAAAATGTCAATGTTCACTCTTGCCATCTCCTGTTTTATCACTTCCAGTTTGCTTTGATTCATGGACCTAACAATCCAGGTTCCTATGCAATATTGCTCTTTACAGCATCGGACCTTGCTTCCATCACCAGTCACATCCACAACTGGGTGTTGTTTTTGCTTTGGCTCCATCTCTTCATTCTTTCTGGAGTTATTTCTCCACTGATCTCCAATAGCATATTGGGCACCTACCAACCTGGCGAGTTCATCTTTCAGTGTCCTATCTTTTTGCCTTTTCATATTGTTCATGGGGTTCTCAAGGCAAGAATACTGAAGTGGTTTGTCATTCCCTTCTCCAGTGGACCACATTCTGTCAGACCTCTCCACCATGACCTGTCTGTCTTGGGTGGCCCCACACGGCATGGCTCATAGTTTCATTGAGTTAGACAAGGCTGTGGCCCATGTAATTAGATTGGCTAGTTTTCTGTGATGGTGGTTTTCGGTCTGTCTGAGCTCTGATGGAGAAGGATAAGAGGCTTATGAAAGCTTCCTGATGTGAGAGACTAACTGAGGGGGAAACTGGGTCTTGTTCTGATGGGTGTGGCCATGTTCAGTAAATCTGTAATCCAATTTTCTGTTGATGGGTGGAGCTGTGTTCACTGGAGCAGCGAGTGGAGGCTGCACAGAGCTGGAGCTGTGAGCAGCGGAGGGGAGATACCCCACGTCCAAGGTAAGGAGCAGTGCCCCCGCTTCTCTGGAGCAGCCGTGAATACATACCCCACGTACAAGGTCAGAAAAACTCCAGTAAGACAGTAGGCATTGGAGTGGCTGTGAGGAGATACCCCACTTCCAAGGGCAAAGGAGAAGCCCCAGCAAGACAATAGGAGGGGCGAATCTGCGTTTAGAATCAAACCCCGTTCCTGCCAGAGACACTCAGAGGGCTCAAACAAACCTTGTGCACACCAGGACCCAGGGACCCCATAGAGACTGAGACAGAACTGGGTTTGAGCATCTCCTGTGGAGGTAGATACAGGTTGGCAGTGGACTGCCATAGGGACAGGGGCTCTGGGTGTGGGTATGATGTAAGTCCTCTTGGAAGAGGTCATTATTAACCCCACTATAGACCTGCCAGAACATACACAGGACTGGGAAATAAACTCTTAGAGGGCACAACAGAACCTTGTGCACCAGGACCCAGGAGAAAGGAACAGTGACCCCACAGGAGACTTGCCTGTGGGCGTCCGGGAGTCTCTGGCAAAGGTGTGGGTCAGTGGTGGCCTGCTGCAGGGTTGGGGGCACAGACTGTAGCAGTACATGCCTGGGATCTTTTGAGGGAGGTCACCATTATCTTCATTACCTCCACCATAGGTTGGCCCCAGGTAAATAGCAGGGAGGGAACCCATCAACATGATTTCTTTACATAATATAAACATTTCTCCCTCACTGTTATTAAATAAACTCAATAAAAACAACCTACCTGATTAAAAAAATACACAGAACTGAATAGACATATCTTTTCAAAGATACACAAATGGTAAACAGATATATGAAAAGATGCTCAACATCACTAATTATCAGGGAAAAGCAAATCTACATCAGACTCAGATATCATCTCACACCACTTAGAATAGCAATTATCACAAAGATAAGCCATATGAAGTGTTGGAGAGGATGTGGAGAAAAGGGAAAACTTGTTCACTGTTGGTGGGAATGTAAATTGGTGCAGTTTTTATGGAAAACAATATGGAGTGCCCTCAGAAAATTAAAAATAAACTATACCATGTGATCTAACAATTTCACTTAGGGATATATATCCTAAGAAAATGAAATCACTATCTCAAAGACCTATCTTCATCCCTATGTTTATTGCAGTATTACTCCTGGTGGCCAAGATATGGAGACAATTTAAATGTCCATCAAGGGTTGAATGGATAAACATATGTTATATGTGTAATGGGATATTATTCAGCACTGAGGAAGAAAGAAATCATGCCAGTTGCATCAAGGTAATTTGAGGGAATTATGCTGAGTGAAATAAGTCAAACAAAGACAATCACTGAATAATCTCATATAATAAACCAATATTTTGATAACTATAGGAGTCAATAAAACACAATTATGCCATAATAAAATAATACTTGTATTCATTTTAGTAAAATGAGTAAAGTACTTCTACTTTTTCCTCTCCTCCTTCATTAATTTTTGCTGGTTTCTAAATCTTCTTTCTCTTTCCTTTTTTATAGGTAATAACTTCAAATAAAAAAGTGGCAAGTATCAATTTACCCATATTTTGACATTTAAAACAATTTAATTTATACTTGTGCTCATAAGTCCTCCCCATAGAGTTTTTGTATTTTTATTTATTGCAATTTTCTGAAGTGTTTCATTACATAATTCATATAGTAACACTACTCGGCTAAGTATAAAATTATAGGATTTTTTCCAATTTTTTTCATACCTTTGTAGAAGATGCTCTACTGTTTCTTGTACTTCAGTAGTTGATATTTTTCTTTAAAACAGAAGATTGAAGTTTATTATTGGTTAAAAAATTGGCTTTTCCTCTCTAGACCCTTACATGCAATTTTACTATGAGGATTAAAAATCCCAGAAAGGTTATATCTATGTGTGGCTATCATTTTATCAGCTTCCCACTGAAAACAGTAAGTTCTCTCAAGTTTCATTTGAAGTCTACATTTCTTAATAGGAAGTTTTTTTTTTTCTTTTATGGTTCTGATTATTGCTTCTGTTATTTTATATTATGTCACATACATACATGTGTATCATAAGACATATCTGTTATTCTCATCTTTTCATCCCAGTTTTCAGTGTTTCCATAGAATTTTTATGCTTTTATGATTTCACTGTTTTGATGCTATCGTGCTGCTAATTTTTTTTTGAGACATCCATTGTGATTTCTGTATGGCAAATATCTTTTTCGTCTCTACTATACTTTTGTTTATCTTGGTTAATCCTTTCTTTACTGACTTTTTAAGAGATAATTGTAGAGTCACTTTCAGTTTTCTGAAATACTAGATACTCCTTTTATGCTTTGCCCACTTTCCCCCAATGATAACATTTTGCAAAACTGTAGCATAAGATCATAACCAGGATACTGGCCCTGAAAGTCCACTGATCTTTTTCTAATTTCCAAGTTTTCCCTGTGCATGTGAATGCAGTTGTGTACTTCATCTACTGCCATCCCAGACAACATACTGAATGGTTCCCTCATCACAAAAACCCCTCTTTTCTTGCTCATTCATAACCATGTCCAGCTAACTTTTTCCATCCCTAACCTTCCTGTCCCTAAACTTTGGCACTTGTCCTCCATTTCTAAAATTTTGTTGTAACAAACATGTTTTATTAATATAATCACCTGGTATCCAACCTTCAAGGTTCACTTTTCCACTCTGGTTCCTTTCACTGGGAGCAGAATCCATGGTATTCATATAAATGGTTTGTTTAACCATCACCTGTTGAAGAACGCCTGGGCTGCTTCCAGTTTTTGGCTAGTACAAATAAAGCTAGTATGAACATTCTTTATGGAACATCAGTTTTCACTTTTGTGGGATAAATGCTGAAGAGTGCAACAGCTGGATCATACAGTGGTTGCATGTTCAGTAAGAAACTGCCAAACCATGCTGGAGAATGGCTACGCCATTCAATGTTTCCACTGGCAATTCATTACTGATTCTATTTCTCTGCATCTTCCAACACCCCTTGGTGTGATCATTATTTTTTTTTTATTAGCCATTTTGATAGGTATATTTTGATGTCTGTATGAATTGTAGTTTTAACTCACATCTCCCTGCTGATTAATGATGAACATCTTTGAGTGTGCTTATTTGCACCTGTACTTCTTATTCTTGAAAACTCTCTTCATGTCTTTTGCCTATTTCCAAAGGATCTAGTTTTGTTTAATATCCAGGGTTCTTTGATGATTTACAGAAATGCAACTGATTGCTGTATATTGGCCTTTTTATTTCACAACCTTGCCAAAGTCATGTGTTACTCTTATTAGTGTCTTGGTAGATTCCTAGGGCTTTCTACAAACACAATCACTTCATTCTTCTCACTGGCATTTTAGCTTTCAAGAACTTCAATTTTCTTATAACTCCATTGGCTTCTCTACCTGTTAAGCCTCGCTTTGGCACCCCAGAATCTTCCTTGGCACCAGGGCTGGGCAGATCCAGGGATCAGGTGGCTGCAGAAAGTCAAGTTCATGCAACGCCCTTCCCTTCTCTTCAGGGTCATCACCCATCATTTCCAACAGCCCTGGTGACCTCCAGTGATTTCAGACAGATGCTCTTCATGTTTTGTTTTATTTATATTTTTTCTGGAGTTTCTAATTGACTGCAGCCATGAAATTAAAAGATGCTTGCTCCTTGGAAGAAAAGCTATGACCAACCTAGACAGCATTTTAAAAAGCAGAGACATCTTTTGCTGACAAAAGGCCCATATAGTCAAAGCTCTGGTTTTTCCAGCAGTCATGTATGGATGTGCCAGTTGGACCATAAAGAAGGCTGAGCACTGAAGAATTGATACTTTTGAACTGTGGTGTTGGAGAAGACTCTTGAGAGTCCCTTGGACAGCAAAATCGAACCAGTCAATCCTAAAGGAAATCAATCCTGAATATTCATTGGAAGGACTGCTGCTGAAGCTATAGTTCCAATACTTTGGCCATCTGATACAAAGAGCCAACTTATTGGGAAAGGCCCTGATGCTGGGAAAGATAGAGGGCAGGAGGAGAAGAGGGTGACAGAGGATAAGATGGTTGGATGGCATCACCAACTCAATGGATGTGAGTTTGAGCAAACTGTGGGAGACAGTGAAGGACAAGGAAGCCTGGCATGCTGCAGTCCATGGAGTTGCAAAGAGTCAGACGTGACTTAGTGACTGAACAACAACTGTTTTCAGTGGGATAAATCAGTTCAGTTCAGTTCAGTTGCTCAGTCGTGTCCGACTCTTTGCGACCCCATGAATTGCAGCACTCCAGGCCTCCCTGTCCATCACCAACTCCCGGAGTCCAGCCAAACCCATGTCCATCGAGTCAGTGATGCCACCCAATCATCTCATCCTCTGTCGTCCCCTTCTCCTCCCGTCCCCAATCCTACCCAGCATCAGGGTCTTTTCCAATGAGTCAACCCTTCGCATGAGGTGGCCAAAGTATTGGAGCTTCAACATCAGACCTTCCAATGAACACCCAGGATTGATCTCTTTTAGGATGGATTGATTGGATCTCCTTGCAGTCCAAGGGACTCTCAAGAGTCTTCTCCAACACCACAGTTCAAAAGCATCAATTCTGTGGCGCTCAGCTTTCTTCACCGTCCAACTCTCACATCCATACATGACCACTGGAAAAACCATAGCCTTGACTAGACGGACCTTTGTTGGCAAAGTAATGTCTCTGCTTTTAAATATGCTATCTAGGTTGGCCATAACCTTCCTTCCCAGGAGTAAGCGTCTTTTAATTTCATGGCTGCAGTCACCATCAGCAGTGATTCTGGAGCCCAAAAAAATAAAGTCTGACACTGTTTCCACTGTTTCCCCATCTATTTCCCATAAAGTGATGGGACCAGATGCCATGATCTTAGTTTTCTGAATGTTGAGCTTTAAGCCAACTTTTTCACTCTCCTCTTTCACCTTCATCAAGAGGCTTTTTAGTTCTTCTTCACTTTCTGCCATAAGGGTGGTGTCATCTGCATATCTGAGGTTAGTGGGATAAATAGTCTGCCACAATTTACTCTGAGCTACAGAGTTCAAAGGAGAGGCACAAATGTGTGTGTGTGTTGGCTCAAAAGTGCTACTTCAGGTTTTACCTTATTGAATAATAAATTCTTCGAAGTTATGTTAAATTGCTTCAGTCATGCCTGACTCTTTGCAACCCTATGAACTATATAGCTTGCCAGGCTCCTCTCTCCATGGGATTATCCAGGCAAGAATACCAGAGTTGGTTGCTATTTCCTCCTCCAGGGGATCTTCTCGACCCAGGGATCAAACCCACGTCTCTTATGTTTCCTGTGTTGGCAGGTGGGCTCTTTACCACTAGCGCCACCTGGGAAGGTCTTTGATGGAGTCCATTTATTTTAAATGATACACATACAAGCACTTCTTATGACTGAAATATTTTACAGGTGTTAGTAGCTATTATTTCAAAATTAAATGGTGTAGCTTGAGTAAGTAATTACTAACCAGGCAAGGATTTTTGGTGGTGACTTTCTATGATATATTAATAGAATGAATTGAGCAGTATCCATTGAGACCACCCAAGTTATGTTGATTAGTAATATTTTCCATGCAGGTCAATTCAACAAATGTTTATTGACTATTTAGTGTATGACTTATTTCCAAGACTACTAATAACCCAACCATGAAATCAGAATCATCCATTTAATTCATCTTACAACAGGGGAATGCCATGAGCAGACTGCTGTCTCCTCTGTGAGTCCCGGCTCCTCCTCTTGCCTTGGACATCTACCTTTGACCATCTCAGATGAAATGTAGAGACCGTATCTCCACAATATTACTGATTCTGCAACCAAGGAAGTATGTTAAATAAGACAACTCACATAAACAGAAAGCAGCTTTAAAATAGACAGAAAAGAACTTTCCAGGTTTTATATTACTGAGTTCTCATTTCCAGGATTAAGAAAGTAGAAAGCAACAAAGATTCAGTTTCTCTTTGTATCACTAATTCTCATTTGTTCAGGATTCTCAAGGCTGAACAACATGTAAGTAACCAGTGTGGCCCTTTTTCTTCATATCTTTTGGGTCTGGATATCTGAGAAGACACAAAGGCCAAGTAGCAATTATTACACAGCATGGAAAAAATCCACAGTGATGAAATGCAAGTCCTCCTCCCCAAAAGAGACCCCTTCTCTAAAGGAAGAGTTCAGATTAACAAGTCAAGCATATCAGATTCAAATGTCAGCTCTCACATTTCTGAAATAAAGGAATTTGGGCAAATGTATCTTAAGCTGAGTCTTTGCCCATCTGTACAATGGGAACACAACAGTTACATCACGGCAACCTTAGTAACTTCTTCGTCAACACCAGTAATCACCAAGATCAACCTTGGCTAAATTTTCAAAATAATGAAAAAGCTCAACGTTCTCTTAGACTTACTTTCTACTGCTTTGGAGAGCTGCCAGATTTATTAGTGATTACTAAAAGAAGAAATGCCATACAAATCTTGGTGCAAATCACCTTTTGTCCAGCTTCAAGAAATTTCTCTGCTGCGGGTCAAATTTCTTTAAGGGAAAGACTAAGTCTACTCCTTGGTCAACCATCACAATCCCCCTGAATACATTCTGAGGTTTCCTACTTCTAAATGTTGAATTCAAGACAGGCTCAGTAACTGAATATAGTTTTGCCTTTAAAATGGTCTCTTTTATTGAATACAATGTATAGAAGTAATCAATATCAGAGAGAGAGAATTTCTCTAAACAGACTTCTCAAAGAAAAAGCATTCTTCAAGCTTGTGGTTGAACAGATGAGATTATTATACCTCAAAAGCCCAATAGTTAAATAACAGATTTCCACCTGAACACATAGATAAGCAACATTTTTTTTCCCATCTGTAATCTGAACAGTTCTATCTATACTATGTGGATAAGTTACCATGTTTTACAAAAACATAAAGGACCAAAATAATTGCTTTCTGTATAATGTTATTAAGTTTGGATACATGTGTTTCAAATTTATATAAAAATTTAAAACATAATTTAATCACTTATTTTCTAAATCAAAGTAAGGGTTGTACAGTAATCTCCCTGCCACTAGCTCTGTGTTAAACTTCGGTCTATGACAACGTGGGCAGAGCTTGTTTCACGTGCTCTGCCTTATTACACTCCAAAGATATGGCATCTTTCGCGAGTTGAAGGTTTTTGGTGACCCTGCATCAAGTCAGTCTATTGACACCATTTTTTCAACAGCATTTGCTCACTTCCTGTCTCTGTGTCAATTTTGGTAATTCTCACAATAATTCAGAACTTTTTCATTATTGTTATTTGTTACAGTGATCTATGATTAGTGACCTTTGATGTCACTATTGAAAAAGGTTACAACTTACTGAAGGTTCAGGTGATGGTTAGCACATCTTAACAAAGTATTTTTAATTAAGGTATATACATTTTGAGACACAATGCTATTGCACACTTGTAATTGCCCTACGTTACAGTGTGAACATCACTTTAATATGGACTGAGAAACCAAAACCTTCGTGCGACTCACTTTATTGCAATGTTGGCTTTACTATGGGGTCTGAAGCTTCCCTGGTGGCTCAGACGGTAAAAGCGTCTGCTTGCAATGTGGGAGACCCGGGGTTGATCCCTGGGTCAGGAAGGTACCCTAGAGAAGGAAATGGCAACCCACTCCAGGACTCTTGCTTGGAGAATCCCATGGGCAGAGGAGCCTGGCGGGCTACAGTCCACAGGGCTCACATTATGCCCCTTCGCGTCCCGTTGACCGTAATGTCATCACGCAGCCTCCCGACTGGAGGGAGGCTGCACCACCCCTTCTCCAGGTGGGGGACACAGCAGAGGGAACCAGGAGGTGCGGACACTCACTTGTCACTGTCACAAACTCTGTCTTTCAAAAGCACCTGACGTAGCTACTTCCCCAGAGACGCCCGGATCGCTCTTTCCACGTTGACTCCAGACGTCACAAAGTCTCCGTAAATGGTTTCCTGACCCAGATTCCGTACGAGTTCCCGAATCCCCTTGGCCTTTCACTTTGATAATCCCTTTAACAAAGGGATTGAACTTGAACTGACATCATTTTTTTTCTTTGTGAACTTCCTGTGGCTCTTCGCAATGAAATCTTCTGGGTATTTACAGACCCTTCAAAACCATTCAGGGAATTTGCTCAGGACTGAAATCAAGTTCACGCACCTTTGTTAAATACATTCTGCCGGCCTCTCTGTCTCTCTGAAAACCAGCCTACTTGCCCATCCTGCCCATACATCCCCTTCACTTCCCAGACCTCCTCAAGGGCAGGCCCAGAAACAGCACATCTCTTCCCACTAAGCCCTCCTGACAACGAGCGATATACAAACCAGAAGTCAAAACGCTTCAGAGTTGCCAGGTGCTCTGTATCAATCCTTTCACTGGGCTTGGTTCCTGCTACCTTGAAGCAACATTTATTTTTACCCTTTTCAGTTTGAGAATTATTCTCCTTGACAGAGAAGACAGGGGCAAAAAAGATACAGAGCCGTTCCGCTTTCTGGATGTCACTGGCTTCAAGCTACAGACCTATTTGTAACCGAATCTCTTTTTCCCTGAACATATCAAAAGTGCCTTTGATATTTCCTGGCATTATTCTTACAGTTTCATATCAGTCTTATCTAATTTTCTTTTGTCCAACTATCCATTAACTTACTTTTTTCCGTCTCTATTTGTTCTCATTATCAATTCATTTTCCATTGAAAATTGAAAAGAGTAATCCTGTAAAAATCCAGATGCTATTCCACCAGCCTCAGATTTAAACTCTCCCCGTGGTTTCCCAGGGCTCCTAGAATTTGATGCTATTCCTCTAAAAGTGCCTACAAGTCCTCTCCACCTCCATCTGAGACTATGTTTTCATGCGTTCAGCTCGTCACCCTGAGTGGCCTTCTTCCAGCCTCCCTGGTCTCCGTGTTCTGTCTCCCGCAGAGTCTGCACACCCTCTCCTTTCCAGGGGGACCGCTGCCTCCCCACTCCTCACCGGCTCAGACTCCCGGGAGAAGCTCCCAAGCCCTCCACTCTGCTTCTCTCTGACCTCATCATAGTTGCTATGTCAACCTTCTTCATGGCATCATGGGATTGTTTCTGTCTCTCTGGCTACACCAGAAACTTCTTAAGGGCAGTCACTGGAGCAAATAGCACACTGTAAACACTAAATAAACATTTTTTGAACAAGGAAATAATCAGAAACACATTTCTGAGTGCTTTCTAATTATCCTGATATATATAACTTCAAAGACCCTTCAATAAAAGAGGGTGTGTTAAGAAACTCTAAGAAGAATCCATAAAATATAAAGAGTCTTACATAAATTTGACCATTGAGTCAATTATTTTATGTGTAAATTATTTCAGGGAAATATATTGAAAAACATAACTTTCCACTTAATAAAAGCATAGATTTAGAAAAATGGTTAGTGTAATCACAAAAGACGAACTTGATTCTCTAGGATATTCTAGATGGACATCATACTATCAAAGAATAAGGGCTCTTTCCCTCCCCTTCCTAATGGGTTATCTGCTTATTCTTCTTATTGTAATAGAACTGTCAAGAAAATATTAACTAGTAGTAATAATAAAAATCCCCTTATAGTTTCCTTGAACATTCTCCTAATGCTTGGCTTTCTAATCAAGTACATTGCATTTGAATACAATGATATTTGTTGCTGCTTGAAATAGATAACCTTCTCTCAGTATCTCCCTAGTCTTAGGTTACATAGAGAATTTTTGTTTTAATTTGCAAAGTTATTACATTTTAATAAATACCTTTTGTACCTTTGCCAAAGAAATTATGTTTCTCCTCCTTCAGCATGGTAATTGTAGCCAACATTTGTTTATTTATCAGTCCAGTTCAGTTCGGTTGCTCAGCCGTGTCCAACTTTTTGCGACACGGTGGACTGCAGCACGCCAGGCTTCCCTGTCCAACACCAACTCCCGGAGCAAGCTCAAACTCACGTCCACTGAGTCAGTGACACCATCCAACCATCTCATCTTCTCATCATCAGTCTGTTGTCCCCTTCTACTCCCGCCTTCAATCTTTCCCAGCATCAGGGTCTTTTCTAAGATCCGTTCTTCTCATCAGGTGGCCAAGTATTAGAGTTTCAGCTTCAGCATGAGTCCTTCCAATGAATATTCAGGACTGATCTTTAGGATTGACTGGTTGGAATCCTTGCAGTCCACAGGACTCTTGAATCTTCTCCAACACCATAGATCAAAAACATCAATCTTTTGGCACTCAGTTTTCTTTATAGTCTAACTCTCACATCCATACAAGACTGGAAAAACAATACCTCTGACTAGATGGACCTTTATCAGCAAAGTAATGTCTCTGCTTTTTAATATGCTGCCTAGGTTGGTCATAGCTTTTCTTCCAAGGAGTAAGCATCTTTTAATTTCATGGCTGCAGTCACCATCTGCAGTGATTTTGGAGCCCCCCAAAAATAAAAGTCTGCCACTGCTTCCACTGTTTCCCCATCTATTTGCCATGAAGTGATGGGACCAGGTGCCATGATCTTAGTTGTTTGAATGGTGAGTTTTAAGTCACCTTTTTCACTGTCCTCTTTCACTTTCATCAAGAGGCTTTTTAGTTCATCTTCTTTTTCTGCCATAAGGGTAGTGTCATCTGCGTATCTAAGGTTATTGATATTTCTCCCAGCAATCTTGATTCCAGCTTGTGCTTTATCCAGCCTGGCATTTTGCATGATGTACTCTGCAGATAAGTTAAATAAGCAGGGTGACAATATACAGCCTTGACGTACTCCTTTCCCAGTTTGGAACCAGTCTGTTGTTCCTTGTCCAGTTCTAACTGTTGCTTCTTGACCTGGATACAGATTTGTCAGGAGGCAGGTCAGGTGGTCTGGTATTCCCATCTCTTTAAGAATTTCCTATAATTTGTTGTGATCCACACAAAGACTTTGGCACAGTCAATAAAGCAGAAGTAGATGTTTTTCTGGAATTCTTTGCTTTTTTGATGATCCAATGGATATTGGCAATTTGATCTCTGGTTCCTCTGCCTTTTCTAAATCCAGCTTGAACATCTGGAAGTTCACGATTCACGTACTATTGAAGCCTGGCTTGGAGAATTCTGAGCGTTACTTTGCTAACATGTGAGATGAGTGCAATTGTGCAGTGGTTTGAACATTCTTTGGCATTGCCTTTCTTTATTTAGCAGACCAAGTGCTAAATGCTTTATGTGTATCTCATTTAATTTCTCAACAGTAGCATGAGTTGAATACACTGTTTCATGTTCCTTTTCCAAACAAGGAAACATTTAAATAGATTCACTATCTGATGGGTTGTTGCTCAGTCACTAAGTTGTGTCTGACTCTGCAACCCCATAGACAGCAGCACACCAGGCTTCCTGTCCTTCACCATCTCCCAGAGTTTGCTCAAATTTATGTCCATTGAGTTGGTGACGCCATACAACCATCTCATATAGTGGATAGTAAAGCCTAAATATGATGTTAAATCTGAGCCCAGGACAGACGTGGATTCCATAGGAATGTGATCAATCATAGTATTTCTCTTATAACATTAAGTGAAAGTTGCTCAGTCGTGTCTGACTCTTTGCAACCCCATGGACTGTAGTGTGCCAGACTCCTCAGTCCATGGGATTTTCCAGGCAAGGATACTGGAGTGGGTAACCATTCCCTTTTGTGGGGGATCTTCCCAACCCAGGGATCAAATCCACGTCTCCCACACTGCAGGTGAATTCTTTACCATCTGAGGCACAAGGGTAGCCCATTAACTCTACCTCTATTCTTACGTGGGTTGAATTTGCTAGTGTTTCATTTAGGATTTCTGTATTTATCTTCTTAAAAAAATTTTCCCTACTTTCTGTCTTTTCTTATTCTTGCTGTAATTAACAGACTTGGTATCAGATTATACAATTTTTTTTTAAATACATTAGAAGCATTCCCATCACTGAGATGCTTTTTAACAGTTACAATTCATGGGATTTTTTTCCCCTTCCTTGGGGGTGAAAGAAACAAACAAAAACAAAGTGGATGGTCATTCCTTCCCTGATTTTGTCAAGGTTTTTCATAGTTACTTACCTACTTCTGCTTCCTCCCTTTTCCTGAGCTAATGTTAGAATTTATATTTCCCTCGTAACCATTCATTTTCCACGAGGCTATTTGTTCTTTACAAAGTTTTAAGTTGCATTCTATGTTTCAACTCTTACAATGAGATTTTTGAAAATATAGAAGTTGAAAGAGTAGTAAGATAAACACATATGTATTCATCAACTCAATTCACAAATGAACATTCTGCATTTTTCTTAACCCAATATAATTATGTTTTAAATAATTTACAGACAACCTATCACTTCATCAAGAAATACTTTAGCATGTATCTCCTAAAAAATGAGAATTTATTTCAATACAGGAATGGTTCACACCTAGTAAATTAACAGTAATTCCTAATATGTAATATGCAGTTTACATTCAAATTCTCTTTTAGGAACCAGTTATCTATTATAAGCATTTTTAAAAGTTGAATTATGTTTCAACCACTGTTTTGTACTGCATATAATTAGATATATCTATTTATCTCTTTCAGTCTAGTCAGGTCCACTCAACTCTCTCTTAATTTTCCTTCCTGACATATTTTTCTGAAGAAATAAGTCTTGTGTAATGTTCCATGTTCTGGATTTATCCAAAGATGTTCTTTGAGTTTTTTTTTTTTTCCTGGGCTTTCTGTCCACTGCAAATTAGATCTTAAAACTTGTTTAGATTTACTTAAGTGATGAGTGCATGTCATATGGCAACACACAAAGAGACCTATGGTGTCAGGTCACAAGACATGCCTGGATCTGTCCAGCAGAGGTAAGAGATGTGTGACCAGTCAAAAACCAGCCAACCAGACCAGTGGACACAACTGGGGAAGGACAGGGTGGGATGAATTGAGAGGGTCGCATGGAAACACATACATTACCATGTGCAAAATAGATGGCCAGTGGGAATTTGCTGTAGGATGCAGGGAGCTCAAATCCAGTGCTCTGTGATAACCTAGAGGTGTGGGATGGGATGGGAGGTGGGAAGGAGGTTCAAGAAGGGCGGGACATGTATATACCTAGGGCTGATTCATGTTGATATATGGCAGAAACCAACACAACATTGCAAAACAATTATCCTCCAATTAAAAATAACAGTGAAAAAACAACCAACCTCCAGACACGTGAGGGAAAGCCCCCAACCTTCCCACCCTCCGCCTGACCCGCGGACTCACCGCATGTGCTCTCTGGCCACTGGGAGTCCACTGACCGGAGCTGAACTCAGACGGGCTAAGGAAGCAAGTGGCCCTTGACAGCACCCGGTGGAGGGTGGAGGGTTAGGAATAGCAGACGCCTGATACCCCGCTGTGGGCCCTGTGTTCCTCCAGCCCTACGAGAGCCAAGCCCCTCAAACCCCTATATCATCCATCAGCTAAGAAAAATGAGACTTCAAATGAGATAGTTCTCTCTCGGTTCTGCAGCCGAAACTCTTCTACCCTTTTCCTTCCTAGGTGGACTGTGCAGCTCCTCACTTCCATTAACTTCCTTTGAGGCCACTTCCTTCCTAGGGGCCTGGTTTTCAAGGCTGCATTGGGTATAATGCTCATCTTTTCCCATCTGCATTCTATCTGCAGGAATCATAACACTTCAGAATCTGCTTGTCTATTCTCTCCCAGCTTCTGTGGTTGATAAGCACCTTCCCCAGCACCCACCTGCTTGTACAGGGGCTAGGTCATTTGCATAGTAGTCAGGCGTTAAGACTGGAGAAGGAAATGGCAACCCACTCCAGTATTCTGGCCTAGAAATCCCAAGGACAGAGGAGCCTGGTGGACTATACAGTTCACAGGGGTCACAAAAGAGTCAGACGTGACTCAGCGACTAAATAGCAACAACAAGATGTTAAGTCAACTTGAAAATTTTCAAGTTATAGTATTTCTAAAGACAAAAAAAAATAACTTCCCCTCATTAACTTCAACTCACATTTGCCGCCATAAACCATCCGTAAAACTCTTCAAGTTTTCAGGTTAGGTCATTTCTTTCACACTAGTTTCTTTTCTGCTGGAATTCACTTAAAGAAAACTTGCAGAGTGTCTCAATGTTCTGATATTCTGGATTTTAAAGACAGATTTTGTTTTGTTTTGAGACAACATAACTTTATGTTTGAGAGCTCAGATTATTTGGTCTTTGAAATCAGACCAGGTTCTAATTGCAGTTCTGTGGCTTCAGCCTAGACACTAGCAAGTTATTTAAATAGTCTGTGGCTCAGTTTCCTGGTCTTCAAAATGAGGACAGTATTATTACCCATCCCACAGGGTTAAGTAAGGTTTACATGGTTAATATTTATTGCATAGCATGTTGTAACTCATATTGGCTATTATTTTCAAGTTTGTAATATTTTAACTTTGTTATTTGCGAATATTTTTATTTTTATAAATTTGATACCCCATTAACCATTTTCCCCATAAGGATCTTACTTGTTGGTAGTTTATTTTAAAATATTTAAATATTCTAGATTTTTCCAGCTAATCAAAACATGGTAATTATATATATAGGCTTCCAAGGTGGTGCAATGGTAAAGGATCTGCCTGCCAATGCAGGAACACAAGAGACGTGGGTTTGATCCCGGGTCAGGAAGATCCCCTGGAGAAGGAAATGGCAACTCACTCTGATATTGTTGCTGGGAAGTCCCATGGCAGAGGAGCCTGGTAGGGTACAGTCCATAGGGTCACAAAGTGTCAGACAAAACTGAGTGAACGAGCACATGCACACACACACTCATATATATATGTATACATATATATCTAGAATATAACAAGTCTTTTCTTTCCTACCTGCCACATGAATGCTATACCTTCCATCAACAGTGCTGCAAACTCAACAGAGACCACCAAAAACCATGGGGGATGGAGTGGAGTGAAAACTGAATTTTCTTCCTAACATATCTGTCTTTGCAAATTTCCAAGCTCTTTTCCTATAACAATAAGTACACTTTCTTAGTTGCTCATCTTCCAATTCCTCCTAGCCATCCAATATCCTGTTTCACTAAGCTGTTGAAATGAATTCTACCCTGCTCTAATACCCAAAGTCCTTGAGGTGCTAAAGAAAATACTGCATATAAAATGCACGGACAGGCAGAATAGGTTTACATAATGTTAATGTAGACAAATGGCATGTACAAAATTATATCTAGCTGCAATTTAATTCGATTAATTAGATCAATATAATTAGTAGTGCTTTATTACCCTAGTTAGACTTGGGCGGTCTCTGCTCCCCTCCCCACCCCCTACACCAGCTCAAAATGGTTTACAACCCTAAAATAGTATAATAGCACATGGAGTACCAATGCAGTAACATATCAATTTCACCATGAACACACCATTAAGAGAGGAGTTTGTGGGACACTCAAGAGACACATAAAATGCTACCCTGCCTGGGAAAATTTTGATAATATAGACTGAAAAATATCCCTACTGTCAAAAAAACTGTTTACTTCACATTAATCCCAAGTGTAAGTCTGGCCACGATCACACAAAAATGAATTTAACAAACAGGTTCTGGAGTGGACCTAATGAACAAAACAGACTTATTGTGGCTTTAGTTGGAAACCCTGCAGCAGTTCAGTCTCAAACACCCACTAAATCACGGATGTGGTGGAACCGTTGGGCCATCCACTGACCACATGGCAGACAGCAAGGTCCACAAGCGTCCCTTAACCTCTAGGAACTATGGGTGAGTGAGATCTCAACCAACAAGAAGACAAACAAGCAGGCTAACTGGTGTTCTGGGTCAGAGGAAGGAAGAGTCTGCTTGGTCCAGCCTCTAGGATGTGTTCTTTTCAGGGATACTGTCCAGTCTCCATAATTACAACAAACTAAGACTTCTCTTCAAGGTTACATCAGGTAAAACTGATGGAGATGACTTTTGACTAGGGCAGCCAAGTTCACATGATGTTCACAGTCACTAACTAACTTGCTAATCCTCTACCTTATGGTCAAACAATTACATTTATAGTTCTACTGGATGCTTTTTAGTTTGGAGTTGGTATGGAAATTATGGTGGTTAAAAAATTCCAAAATTGTAGCACTGAAATTGATAGAAACTATCAAACCCTGGGTTGGGAAGTCGCCCTGGAGAAGGGAAAGGCTACCCACTCCAGTATTCTGGCCTGGAGAATTCCATGGACTGTATAGTCCATGGGGTCGCAAAGACTCAGACATGACTGAGTGACTTTCACTTCACTCACATGTGAAGATAACCAAATCTTCAATTCAAAGATGTGCCTGGTTTTAGAATTGTAATCAAAAACTACAGGACTTAAGATTAAAACAAGGGAAGAGAGAGAGATCAAAAGTCTTGCAGTTGGTTTGTACAGGCTAAAGCTGAACCTAAACCAAGGCTGAACAGGCCCCTGTGATGATCTCACAGGAGAAGGAGGTCCCCACTGTTTGGAATCACCTTTCCCCAGCTTCTTGGATTCTCAATGCTTTGAAGGCAACGTCTCATCATTTTCGTGGCCCAATTTGTACTTCAACAAATATTGACATCTATTTCAGAGAATGCAAAGAAATCTGGTGTTCATCTGATTTTTGTTTTCATCTTTCCGTTCTCAAGCATAAATTAAGATATTCTGCTAAATGTTAGCTTCTGTAGCCTAATTACACGGAATACACTGTGGTTGATAGTGTTTACACACAGCAAACTACTCAACATCTTATATATAGTAGGAAAGATGTGTTTAAATATGTTAGCATGGCTTGTGCTTGTACATCTCGAAAATAGACTTGAGTAATTATCAAGCATTACCATCACCATGCTTTTTTGAGTTATAATTAAAATGTGTCTTTTTTATTATAGTTACAATTTTTTCTCTAGAAAAACGGTGAATTGTAACTGTGCATTCAAGATTAAATTAATGTGCTCCTTCAAAAAGCAATCTGAGTCATCCTTTATCTATAAATATCATAATTTGGTGGTGGTATGTGTAGAAGAGAATTTGTATAAATAAATGCATGGAAAATTTTAAAAACTCCTCCTAAATTTAAGATCTGAATGATACATATTCCTTCAGAAATGTTGACAAACACAGCAGTGTACATTTATCCATAGCCAGCAATCCTAAATTTGAGCAGCCAGATTCTCTTCCTAACCCCTTTCTACATCCAGAGGTGAAATTACATTCCTGTTCATTTCATTTTCAGGATTTCAAATTTTATTTTGCTTCTTACACTGACCCATGAGATTTTGTTATTGCAGGACTCTATCTCGAAAGTATTCAGAAAGAGTTACTATATCTGAGCTAGAATATGGTTCCTACTTCCTAGTTGCAAAGAACATAAGAAATATGGGATTTATTGATCATTTTGCTCTTGAACCAAATAGAAGTTTGTTCCTCAAGCCCATGATTCTCCAAACCAGGCAATAAAGTTCAAACACAATATCATCAGAACATGCAAACCTAGAGCCCTAGACCCAGCATAGGCCACTTGGACACATGGACACACAGTGTAGGGCACTGGAAGGGAAAGCGCCGGAGGACCATGAACATAAGCCCAGTGCTGAGCACAAACTCTGGTCAAGCTGGTGACTCTGAAAACTTCCTCATCCTCCCACCCACGATTTCCTCCCCTGTGTTTGGAGAAAAATCATGGCCTCCAAATGCCAGCAAGGGGATCAAACGGGCTGTGGAAGAAACCAGCTTCTCTTACGTGTATAATATAGTCACAGCATGGTGTCTCGCCCATGATATAGGAAGTCAACTGGGCTTCCCAGGTGCCCCTAGTGGTAGAGAACCAGCCTCTCAATGGAGGAGACCTAAGAGACGCAGGTTCAGTCCCTGTGTCGGGAAGATCCTCTAGAGAAGGACATGGCAACCACTCCAGTACTCTTGCCTGGAGAATCCCATGGACAGAGAAGCCTGGCAGGCTGCAATTCATGGGGTCACAGAGTCAACAGGGCTAAAGTGAGCACATATTGGCTACACTTGGTTTGCTTTCGTCTTCAAAATGACCTTATCCTAGTGGAATTAGAGGAGAGAAAGCACTATTGTTTACTAATCCCTACAGAGGAAAAAAAAATCACAATTCAATATTTAATTCTCTCAGATCAAGGCTGGCAAGAAGGCAACTGCCACCACTGAGGAAAAATAGCAAAGACTCTCCTGGTGGCTCCTGAACGAGAAAGGGCATGGAGATAAGAACAGGAGAATCCCAGCTCTGGGATTTCCAATCAGGTGCCTGAGATTGAAACCCACGTGCTAGTGTGGCTGGAAGTGAGTGCAATTATCGAGGGACAACACTGTGACTACTGAGTGCCTCCACATGCCCGGCCCCAGGGATCAGCAGTCAATGAGCAGACACATGTCCTGCTTTCATTGAACTTCAGTCAGTTCAGTCGCTCAGTTGTGTCCAACTCTTTGCAACCCCATGGACTGTAGCACACCAGGCTTCCCTGTCCATCACCAACTCCCGGAGCTTGCTCACACTCATGTCCATCGAGTCAGTGATGCCATCCAACCATCTCATCCTCTGTCGTCCCCTTCTCCTCCTGCCTTCAATCTTCCCCAAAATCAAGGTCTTTTTCAATGAGTCAAGTGGCCAAAGTTTTGGAGTTTCAGCTTCAGCATCAGTCCTTTCAACGAATATTCAGGACTGATCTCCTTTAGGATGGACTGGTTGGATCTCCTTGCAGTCCAAGGGACTCTCAAGAGTCTTCTCCAACACCACAGTTCAAAAGCAGCAATTCTTTGGTGCTCAGCTTTCTCCATAGTCCAACTCTCATATCCATACATGACCACTGGAAAAACCGTAGCTTTGACTAGATGGACCTTCATTGGCAAAGTAATGTCTCTGCTTTTTAATATGCTGTCTAGGTTGGTCATAGCTTTTCTTCCCAGGAGTAAGCATCTTTTAATTTTGTGGCTATAGTCGCCATCTGCAGTGAACTTACACTCTGATTAATGACTCTCTCTCTCAAATGGGAACAGTAATATCCTTGTCTGATTGTTACAAAAGTTCAGTGAGGTGATGCTTACAAAACACTTCATGCCTCTCATATTTAAGTCATGTAAAAAGTATCAGCAGTTAATTTTGAAACACTCATTTTTATCATGACTTCTCTTACAGGAACTTAGTCATCCATTGACCCCTTCTCTGGCTCTATGGCACTAAACGCGGCATTATATTCCTTCAGCAGAATGACAGAGAAGGAGTAAAGGGATCCCTAATAGGAACAATAAGACATGCAAATAGCCCAGTATTGACCTAGGTGTCTCTTGTATTTATCTGCACACTGAGTTGCCTTCTCTCGCATTCCAAAATAAAGATAAACACGTATCTGGAAACTCTTCAAGACACAAATGTGTGCCATGTACCAGAAATGACATCAACCACCAAATTAATGTGTGTGGGTTTGACATGAAATTATAATTAGCAATGTTTATAGCTTTAATTTCAACATAATGATGTGAAATTAGAACATTATGATCCGAAGTTAGAAACCAAGAAAATTTTAGTGTCTGCTTTTCGATGACTCTATTTAAGGTATTGTAGATGTTTTAAGCACATACTACTGAGTACCATTCCACACAAATAGATTTCATTTCATTTTCTTTCTATCATTTCTAAATGGATTGTTAAGATATTGTTTAAAAGTGATGTTCAAGATGGTCTTTTCTTTAAGTTAAGAAAGTTAAATGCATTTCATATTTTCAAGGCACATATTAAAGTTTTGATTTGAGAGTGAGCCTGACTTTGAAAAAGCAGTCCCCATTTTAATTTATTCAAACGGTGTTGCTAAACCTTTAATAAACCACATAGGAATTAATCTGGCCATTTCAATGACAGCAACAAATACTATTAACAAATGTGAAATAGCCAACCATCTAAAGAGTAAATGCATGGAAATTCAATTACAGGTAAAAGTGAGGCAGGGGAATAGCCACGTTTCTGACTTCATTTGTGTTCTTATGACCAGGCCAACTGGAGACAGTGAAGAAATTGTGCTTTTTGTTCAAGATACTAACTGGGAAGGAAAAATTATCTGAAGTCTTCAGGTTCTGTTCCTACAGAACATTCCAGGGTGCTGAGAAACCTCCTTAGGAGTTGGTCAGGGAGAGAGAGCGGCTTTCCCACTGGAATCGGGTGGGATGAAAAATGATTTAGACAGACCACCCGCCCCCTAGAGACGCACTCTCGTCCTGTTGGCCCCGCAGACAGCTTTGACTTATGGGAACAAGTGTTTTCAGCCCCGAGAACCCAAGCAGTGGATATTCTTCAGCATAAGTGTTTAAAGCACTGGTTTAGGGTTACAGAATTTAAATAAGCTTCTCAAAACTCCTTCTTTGGGGGAAATTCCCATTTAAAAATACCTACAGCTACAGAAAGGTGAACATAATCCTGAAGTGTAGTATTTTAGACATCTGCTGATCAGTGTTGCTTGTGACCAGCAGACTGACGTGGGCCAGTCCCTTGCTTCTGCCCTCAAGAACAACCTCGCCAGGAATCCCACAAGTTTTTGAGAAACCAGCAAAAGGCTGGGGTGCTTCAGATGAGCAAGAGGGAGCCCGGCTCAGACAGGAAGGATGCAGAAAGTCATTACCCTTGATAAACTCTGTCTGGAAAGCCTTTTCTCGAGGAAAAAGACACAAAGAAGGCCCTTTTCAGGAATATCACAGTTGACTTGCACATTGTCACTGAGCATCAGCCTGGAATTGTCCGATGGCTGGGCCCTGGACATAAGCAGCGAATGCCTCTTCCAGTAGCAGTAAGATGCTCATAAGAGAACTGTCTCCAGGCTAGCTTCCTCTTGGTCCTAGCTGGCCCTGGCTCTCTGTGGGAGGTGAGCATGGAAGGAGGACATCTCATGAGAAAGAACGGGGCTGGAGCACAGGAGGTCTGGCAGCCTTGGCTCAACACCCGGGAAATACCTGTCCTGTGCCAGGACAGCTCTATCTCACCATTTGCCATCTCTCACCTTGGAGCTTCCCAGGTGGCACTAGTGCTAAAGAGCCCACCTGCCAATGCAGGAAACCTAAGAGACACAGGTTCCATCCCTGGGTCGGGAAGACCCCCTGGAGGAGAGCATGGCCACTCACTCCAGTATTCTTGCCTGGAGAATCCCCATGGACAGAAAAGCCTGGTGGGCCACAGTCCAGGGGGTCGCAGAGAGTGAGACATGACTGAAGCGGCTTAGCACGGCACAGCAGCCCACATTGGGCCAAGTGCCCCCCCTGAGAGGACCTTCCTAACCTCATCCCGCTCTTTGTCCCTGCTCACCCGAGTGACTCTGTGTCCTGGACAGTTGGGGATCTTTGTGTTGATAGGCCTTCTGTGGAATCTCACAAAAACATGAGAGGGTATCCACTGCTGGAACCTATTTCCATATTGTAGGAGGCGTTCTTGCTGTGAAATGGATGAAAAAGCCTTTGCAGGTGGGGACACTATGAGAAGCATCTTGATAAGAGAGACTCTAACATATCAGGTTCAAGAAAAGCCACGTGGTGTTAAAATTACTGCTGCTCTGTGAAAATTAAAAGATATTTGGTAAATAATCCTCATTTCATGATACTTCAGTATCACCCTCTTTCAAATGACCAAATATGTTAAAATGTCTCCCTTCTCTTATCTCAATGCTAATTGCCCACATTACGATCCATTTGCCTTATTCAAGGACATCTGCCTTGTTTATGCTCCTTTTTATCTGCCTTTATAAAATCTTTCATCAGCTCTGGATCATCTCATCGTCCCAGACATCTATTTCCTGATTCTTCTCTTAAAAATCTACTGTGGATAAACACTCTTCCTGGAAGGCAATGAGGTTCCCCAGGTTCTGGGTGGTTAAGAATTATCCAGCAATCACATAAAGATCCACAGGTCTGGGCTGCAGGGTGGGGTCTAGAAATTCATATTTTCCTAGGTGACATGTTATGATTTTGAGGTGGCAGTCTACTAACTACAGAAAGATGACCTCAGAAGGGGTCGTTTGCCTGCATGATCTGTAGATGTCTAGTAGATGACTCACTGAAGAAACAGTTCAAACTGAACCCCCAAGGGGGTGATTTCCAACAACCTCTCTGAAATTTTGAGACATCTTATTTCTTGTGGCCTTTGTGATCAGTAGGGCATTCCTGGGGCATCTGTGACAAGGCGTGACCTTGAAATGCTCCTTAACAGTTCTGGGTCATCTCTATGTCATGTAGACTCAGGATCCAAAATCTCAGATAGCCTGTTACCTGGGCACGAACACTGTGGTCTGCACACGTTTGGCTGAGGTAGAAATGCAAGGCATTAGATAAAATGTCGTGCACAAATGTAATGTAATAAGTCTCATTTCATCCATGCTGGCAGGTCTAAATGTGTATATAGTTTTTTTACAGACATGAAGGAAACTTAACTTTTGACAAAAGAGTCTTTCTGCGGTCGTTTTACTCAATTTTAGACTGTATTATCCTCAAAGGAAAGTCAATAGATGTAAGGAAAATGTCAGAAGAAAGATGGATTTCTACTTTTTTACACCTATATAAATGAAGTTTTCTTGCAGAACATGCCTCCTCTGGTTTTACAGGTACTGAAGACTCACTAGCAAAGCTAATTCATGGTAAAAAATGTCAGATGCACAGTGCTCCGGGAAAAGCCAAGCACTGGAGAGCTCCTGGAACCACTCCGTATTAACATCTTCTGCTCCACATTGCTGTGAAGCACCGTATTCAACACCTTTGGGGTTATATTTTAGATGGAATTAAATCAACAAGCTGCAGATCTTGGGGTACAAATCAGAAATGTCTCCTCCTCTCGGGGCAACTGCGCCGACCTGCTTCCTCACCAGGTGCTGTTCTTTGGAGCTTAGCTTAGACCAAAAGACAGGATTCTACCCAAGGGTGTACACAAATAGGAGGAAGGATTGGGAATGGAGATTTCAAATGCGTTCGGGTAAGCAGATTCCTTTCCACCTACAGAGAGTTGCAGCATCTCTCAGAAACTATTGAAAGGAGGGGGGAGGGAAGACTGCTTTTTGTATCACTGCAATTTCCAGAAAACATTAACTTCATAAAGCACAGATTCCAGCTTTTGGATCTTTTGACAATCTCAACAGGGGTAAAGATCAAGGATTTTCCCTCCTGGCAATTTGCAAGTGCGGCTCGAAGCTTTTTCCTTCAGAAGGGATGAGGGAAACAGCACAGTAAAATTCCTTCCCAAAGAAAGCCCTCAGAGCTTATACTGAAAACAGGGCTCATCTGAGTTCCTGAGACCTAGTGAACTATTTTTCTAAGTAGTATTTCTGCAACAGTCTTCCTCTCCCCTCCCCCACATATATGTATCTTTTTCTTTCTGTCTTTTTTGGTTCTGTTTGTATTGTAGCTTCATATGTAGAGCCAAGTCTTGTTGATTTCCTGCTGTGCAGTTATCCCAAGATCGTGAGCCTGTTTTGGAGTTTCGCTTTTTTTTTTTTTAATTTGGAAAGCATCCTGATCTGTCGTGTTTCAAATTCAGAATTCCATTTAGCTGCAAAATGAAAACAAAGAGATAAAGGGCAGTCTTGCATGTTTCAAGTTCGGCGGAATCTCAGCCACATTCCATAGATTATTTTGATTTAGTTTTAACAAAATACCACATTAAATCACTCTAATGAGCTGTTTCTGTTCCTCTCCCAGTACAAGGTCATTAGGTACAAGACAGCATCTCTCTGCACCGTCTTCGCTATTTCACGTGCTACACGTCAAAAAAAGACTTTGATGGTTTTCCATAGTGGAGACTGGGACACAACTGGTCCTCAAGGAAGGGGGTTATACCACAGTAAGGAAGCAATTTGTCATGCTGCCCAGGACTGGTTCAGGCCCCTCACGCACGCGGCGGTCCTGGGAAGAAGGCTCACCAACCCTTCCTGTTACTTGCTCAGAAATAAGCTACCTCATCCCACATCCTGCCCAGGTTATGCTTTCTGGGCATGGAAAGAAAAACCTGAAATTAGCATACTCATTTAAAATATCTGTCACTAAATGAATTGTGCTTTTTTTTTTAGGGTAACAGCTGTCTTTTTAATTAACGAGAGTCGCAGATACACGATGCTCACAAAATATTGCACCACACATTCTGTTCACCCCTGGCGGGCCGGGTGCACCCTTCCATCTCGCGATGGAATAGACAGCAAGGTGAGAGCAGGCAGGTAGCTGAACATGACTGACTTCAAGTTGCGTGTGAGATGCTAATTATAGAGGAACAGCTTCTGTTCCGGCTTCCAATTAGGGGTCTGAACAACCTCGTCAGTACTTTCCGCAGTTGTTAGCATGTCTAATTATTTATCTCCTGGTATAATTTCTGTGAAAGCTAGTATTCAGGTGGTGGGTTCCTATCGAACACTGGATGAACTGAAACAGACTGACGGTGATGCTCTGAACAATGCAGGGTCTGGGCTGATAGTCACCGAAGTCTTCCCAGATGGAAGGCAAGCCCCATGGAGGCCACCTTGGTGAGAGGAGGACCAGGTCTTCCGCTCAACAGTCACGTGAGACCTGGCCCTCCTCCAGCTCCTCCCCTGCGAGGGGATGCGCCAGGAAAGAATGTGTGCCTTCCCTGCAGGTGGGGTTTTAGGAGAAACGTGCCAACTAGACCTAAGCCTACTAACCACACCTAAGGAAACATAGCAGCTGCTTCTCTGGTCATCTAGCATTTTCTACCCATTTTTCATCAAAGTCTAAAGACCTGAACCATGAATTATTGAGAATAAAGCTGGCAATGATTCACATTATTAAACAATGTTTTATTACTGCTTGGTAAGTCTTTGCAAAGTCATATGAGTGTATTTCTTACTGTGTATCAGTATAATTCTTACTAATATATAATATTATGCTAGTAAGAATTATACTGGTATACTTATAGTATATATTATATGCTTACAGTATATGTTATATATTTACAGTATATATAACTTACAGTATACATTATACTACAGTATATTATATACTATAAGTATACATTACTTACTGTGCATATATCATATGGTATAGTTGTACACAGTATAATATAAATATATATATATGCATTTGTGCTCAGTCACTCAGTCATGTCCGATTCTTTGCTATCCCGTGGACTGTAGCCTGCCAGGCTCCTCCAGCCATGGAATTTTTCAGGCAAGAATACTGCAGTGGGTTGCCATTTCCTACCCCAGGGGACCTTCCAGACACAGGGATAGAACCCATGTCTGTTGCATCTCCTGTATTGGCAGGCAGATTCTTTACCTCTGCGCCACATGGGAAGCCCCATAATATATACAGCTATGTATATATATATTTAATTTTGTGGCCCCTCTTTCTTAACCAACTAACATTTGTGTACACTGGAACAGTGGTAAATAGAAGGTACATTTTCCATCTGTGATCAAATCTTAGAGGCATTTCCACCAAAATCAAAGACAAGATTCTGTCCATGGAGACTGTGTGGGGAGATTTACTAACACACAAAAGTGCTGAATAACTGTGTGGAAATGCACTTATGAAGGAGGTTGTCTTAATGTGATTTACCATGTTCATCTGAGGTTTGACAGAGACATTCTAGATTTAGACAATCAACCGAGTGCCATGTCAGAAAACACCAGCATCCTTCTCTGCACAGACTTCATGGTGCTTTGCTGTGTTTGCCATCTGATCCTCAGCACGAGCTTGGGAGGTAAGCTGGAAAACCGCCACCTCCCTGAGGACATAGATGAGGGGAAGTTGGGGCAGAATATGTTTAGGGTTGAACAAAGCCCATGGCCATAGGAACAGAGAGTGTGTTCATCCCAAGAAGTGGTAAAGGCATAAAGAATGGAAAGGACCCAACAAAGACACACAGAGGGGACGTGGTACATGGAGGCGTTAGAGGGTGCTCCTCAGGACTCTTGGCCCCAATTTTCCCTCTGAGAGTTCAGCACACAATCAATACAGCACAGAGCCTAACAAAACAAAACCCCATCAGTGAGGTAGATCCCGCTTATGTCCTGCAAGAATTAATAGCATCCTTATTAAACACATAGAGAGAGATGGCAGTATAATGAGTAGATGCAAAACGGAAGCATGGTGAGGATAGTCAGTTACACAGGCGAACTTTTGCACAGCTCATCTAAGTACTGGTCTGGGGAGTGAGGTCCTGTCCCCTGGACTCAGTGTCCACTCTGATTAACAAGTGCATGGTATTATGTAGCTGGGCTCTGGAATAATCAAACTCGGTGTTCTTGCACTGACAGCCCATCCCCCAGGCACCCTTCTGATTGTTTGACTTCCTAGGTAGCCTGCCTACAGGGAGGGAATGTGTCGGTCAGGATGAAGCGAACATCTGGTCTACCTGACAGTTATATTACTCACTGTAAATTAATGCCCTGGCTCTCTGGTTTCCTCTGTCCGTCTCCTGTGAGATGTGCTCACGTGAGTCAGTGTCCTTGAACTCTGGGACCCTGGAAAATCTAAACCTGCAAATCAGAGGGCCTGACCCGAGCCAGCTTGGAGGACTGCTCTGTAAAGTTTCTGAAGGTCTCTGTTAAATTAAAATATCGTCCTTGAAGATCAACCCCTAACAATTATTTCTTCCATCAAAACCTGACCCAAGAGTTTTGAAACAGTGTGATATAATACAGAGACACCAGGTCAGCCTCGGTTTAACTTAGAGACCTGGAGGAATTACAGTTGACACCCTGGATCAGACTATGGGGCAGGACTAGGTGACCACTGAGCCCTGGAGCATTTTCAGTAATGAAAGATGATCTTATAAGTATTGAGGGATAAAAAAATCCATGTAAGGGAAACTTCTTACATTGGGAGATATATTTTTAATAACTACAGAGCTTTTCCTCAATTGATATTTTCTTATAGGATAATGGTGACAATGTGACAATAAGAAATTTGTCGTAAAAGAGCAACATAGAGCTTAGACTGCTGCTCTCAGATGAAGCCACCATTTACATGAGAAGAGAAGAAAAGCATGCACGCAGAGCAGGATGACCTGTGGTCCCAGGTGGGGGCCCTTGTAGGTCCCTCGGTGCCACATTACAAACCAAGCCCACAGTGCGGGTACAGAAGACACACAACACCAATCACAGGAAAAGTGCAGATGGAAAGTCTGATGGGAGCAGGATTTTGCGGGTCTCTAACAGCTTTGGTTCAGGGTGGATTAGCAGCAGGGCCACTCAGATGAGGCAGTGCCAGGCGAGCACTCTGGGGGTGGGGGGGTGGGGAGGCAGGCACACTGACGCTAAAGGCAAGGGCACCCTGATGATCAAGGGCACCCTGATGCAAAAAGCAGCCTTGGACGTGTGCAAAGTGGTGGCCCTGGCCGAAGAACAGCTGGCACCACCCCTTTCCCATGAACATCATCTTGGATTACAGAGTAAAACCCACAGGCGTGGAAATAAAGCAGTGATGCGGCTTTCCATTCCCAGGGCTCCATCTCCCATTTTCACATCCATTACCTCTCCTGGATGGAGTCATTCCTATTCTGACAAATCTCAGAACAATGGCAAACGCGCTTGTCTCTGACCACTGGGTGGCTAGTTCCCTGTGATGTTTAGTTTACTGCCATCAGGTCATGTGTTCCGAATTGCATACATTTTCTTCATTAGGAGTAACTCGGGTGAATGATGGCTGCCCTTCAATTTCAGAGCAGTGGGGACCGCTCGGGTGCTGGCCGCATCTCTGCATCGTGCAGACAGTTGTCTGTTTGGGAGAGCCGGAGTAAATCACAGCTGAAGATAATGGCACAGTAGGGAGAGTGCCTGGGGGAGGAGAAAAGAAAAATACCTGGGCCATTTCATGTGCTATTTTCAGGAATAGAATATTTGGAAATTTCAAAGGCATTTGATAATTCTAAACAGTTCGTTAAATTACCCTGCTCACTTCGCGAGAGAAAGGCTTCCAGGTCTGCATTCATATTGCCGAGAGGGGGAAAAGCATTAGGAATGACTCCTGCACAGATTTTTGGCGAGCATCAGGGCCCTTTTTTTCTAAAGACATTCTCTCTATTGCCTGCCGCTTGCTGCTTCATAACACTTGACAAATTCACAGTTCTTAAAAGCCCCCATAAATGTTTTGTAAATTGCTCCATTTTATCAGGGAGTTCTCAGAGTCTGGTCCCTGATAGTCACCCTGTTTTCATTCCCCATTCCCTGTTTATCTTTATTTTGATGCCTCTCCCAACATCAAAAGGCTGTCATCATTAGTATCAGCGATCTCATTATTATCATCGTGACGTTAGCCACAGAGAAGATCTGCCATCTGCAAAGCTGGAAATTTCCCACAGTCTTTAAGGGCTTCCTCTCCTCCTGACAAGCTCATAAAAATAAAGAAATAAATAAATTAAGCCATCCCAAGAAACCTTTGAAGACATCCTAATCCTTCTGCTGCTTCAGGACACATACGCCCAGCTCTGCTTCACTAAGAACCTTGAAGCTAAGCAGGAATGTGACTCCAGCAGCCTTGCCGAGAAATCCTTCCTGCATTCCACCCCGAAAGGAGGAATAATTGGAGGGCTGTGGCTGGGAGAGGCTGGAGCGGGAGCCGGAGCACGCGTGGCGGAAAACGGCCGAGGGACCAGGGGCCGGGTGGAACAGGGATGCTAGCCACACCACCCCAGAGACCTGAAATCATAGACCTGTTTGGAATATGAATCCCTGCAGCTGTGAGGAGGAGGCTAGCAGATTGAAACTTGTTTGGAATACTTTCCTGGACAAGTTCTATTAAAAATGAGATAGTGTACCGTAAATATCGGATCCTGTGTTGAAGCATTTTGTCAGTCCTCCAGCTCCTGATTCATTCCCCAAAGCACAATCTCCTGGATATTATACTGGGACTGTAAGCAGCAGCCCGCCGGAGTTTCCATCACTCAGAATTGCTACCTTTTTAAACGCAAGCATGTAAATGAAATATTGTCCCCAGGCAAGCCCGCCCTGGGCAGGGACCAAGCACACGCTGATGTGATGCAATTGCAATGCGAGTTCATGATAATGGCGTGCATCCATCCCCCCCGACCACCCCCAGTCCAGCAGTCACACGGATGAGAGCTTTACCACGGAGAAGCCAAGTCTGTCCAACAGCATCCACATGAAAAGGAAAAGAAGTCCAACAGGAAACCAGGGTTTCCTCAACAGCTGTTTGTCGACGTTTAATTTCGACCCTGCAAGTCCACTTTTCAGAGATTAGCTAATAATTGCAGCAGGGCATAGACTCAGCAGAAACACATAAATAACACTCCCCCTTCTGCAACCCTGCAGCTGGTGGTCACGGTGATCATCATTGAGTTATTTCACGGTACTTCTGAGAGTGCCTAGACTTTGGGAGGCTCGAGGGGGTTGTCAGGAGGCATTCTTCCCCAAATGACACAGCGCAGGGCCCATCCACTGCCTTGGTACCGCCCAGGGAAATCTCCTAGCTGTTCTCAGAATTCCTCATTCATTTCCGGGATGGCCCAACTTGATGCTGGTGGCATTAGCATTAAATCACAGCCTGAAGGCTAATCACACCCCAAGAGAGAGGGAGGAGAGGGAGCAAGACCCTCCTGGCCGCCTGGCTGTGACGGAACAGCTTCCTGGGGCAGAGGTGACAGTGCTGTGATGCTCAGTGGGGGTGGGGTGGGGTTACTAAGGAAAGCAGGTGCCTGTGACTAAGCGGGGCGGAGGAGCATATCGGTCTTTAAGGGCAGCTGACATGTCAGTTTCAGCTCAGTCGTGTCCGAGTCTTTGCGACCCCATGAACACCAGGCCTCCCTGTCCATCACCAACTCCCGGAGTTCACCCAAACCCATGTCCATCGGGTCGGTGATGCCATCCAGCCATCTCATCCTCTGTCGTCCCCTTGTCCTCCTGCCCCCAATCCTTCCCAGCATCAGGGTCTTTTCCAATGAGTCAGTTCTTCACATCAGGTGGCCAAAGTATTGTAGTATCAGCTTCAGCATCAGTCCTTCCAATGAACATTCAGGGTTGCTTTCCTTTAGGATGGACTGGTTGGATCTCCTTGCAGTCCAAGGGACTCTCAAGAGTCTCCTCCAACAGCACAGTTCAAAAGCATCAATTCTTCTGCTGATGCTGAGATATACTCATGACCAAAGTCATTTCCTCCCCAACCTCCTCCATCTTGAATGAATTTCAGGACAAGTTAGGACGTGGAAGGACACATGGGTGGAGCCAACCCAAAGTCATGGGCTGCACTGTCTAACCCTCTTGCCGGTCCCCCTTCGCGGGTAAAACAGATGAGATTCTTGAGAAGGGAACAGAGGAGAGAGGATTTTAATAAGAAAGAACGGAGGAAGCATTCAGAGTTGAGGGTTGGATGACACAAATATTGGAAGTAGCCAAAGAGAATTAAAGATCATCAGGAAGGTGGAGAGGACACCTCACCTCCTGCAGACTGCCTGACAGTCGGCCTCGGGTCCACTGTACAGGAACATACACATACGTACACGTGACTGTAGGTGTGGGGGGAGAGGGGGGAGTCCCTTGCAGGGAGGCTGTGCTTACAGCCAACTCTCCCAGAAGCTGTTCCTTCTCAAGCCCCCCATGACCCTTGCCCTCTGGCTGCCAGCGAGCTCTCGAGAGGGAAGTGGCATCGGGGCAGGACCCCGCCGGGTGATCACAGCCATCCTGCTGCCACTAGACCTGGTTCATATCCTGTGCAAGTCCCTGGGCCGCTCCGCAGAGTTATTACCAGGCTGTAAATCCAGGAGTTTAGCATTTACAAAGCCCAGAGAACTGCTCAAACCAAACACGGTTTCGGAAACTGACACTGATGACGCTGTCTAGAGGCCGACTCATTTCCTGATGAGTCAGCTGAGGCGGCAGCCTCCTCTCTGTGAGGCCCAGATGGAAGCAGGGCCAGGAGCCCACCAAGCGGTTTTGGAAACTCAATCACCACCTGCGGTGGCTTGATCAGCGACCCCCAAAGAGATACATCCACGTCCCAACCCCTAGAACTTATACGTGAGGCTTCCGCTGAGTCCCCAAGTCATGTCCGACTCTCTGCCACCCCATGAACTGTAGCCCACCAGGCTCCTCTGTCCATGGGATTTCCCAGCCAAGAGTACTGGAGTGGGTTGCCATTTCCTTCTCCAATACATGTGGGAAAGAGTCTTTATCTGGAAAATGCAGTTACTCCCCATCTCCTTCCCCAAGCCCCCAAAGTTCACTTACCTGCTTTCTGTCTCCATGAATTAATCTATTATCCCAAAAGTTATTATTAAAAGTTATTATACTCACATCCCAAAAGTTAGAAAGAGAATGGAAGTGAGACAGTGTCTTAGAGAAACATACACCGATCAACCAACAATATTCCAGAGGTGATGTGCTTGATGAGAGGTTAGGGCGATAGTTTTAAGGAGAAGAAAGAAAAGCAAATCAATCCCAGGAACAACCCCAGGCTGCCCAGTCTCTACACCAGAAGAGCCCTGACATGCTCCTCAAGCTGTGTGCTGAGAGAACGGCAGAAGTGGAGTTGCCCTGAGGTCGACGGCTCCTTAGAGATGAAATGCTCTCCGTTCCATCTGGGCACTTTGGTAGCACTGAGTCACAATGATATACCCATAACCAGGTGCTGTCCTTAACCAGGTATCACTCCACCCCAGTGCTCAAATAAATCTGAGCCTTGCCTTAAAGGCAGGACGACCTGGCTGCAGTAACACTGACCAAGGACTTGGCTATTAAGCTGTCCAATACTCGAGAATCCAAGAGATGTTTGACAGCACAGGGACAAATACAAATGAGCAACACTGCTTCATCCACCTTTCAAGGGCAGCATTTGAAATCACGCTTCTGCACCAGGCAGGCTTAGATCACCAGCGTACTACGGGAGAGAACCGCCCAGCTCACACTTCGAGCTGCATCTTGTTGGTTCACCAAGCTCCCTCGGGCAAAGCATATCTTGTGAGACAGAAGGTACACAGTCCTGAGAGGAAGAAAGGAAAAAAATTTAAAAATTAGTAAAACACTTTTTCAAAGGAGTGATCAGATTAAGCCCCTGGGTCTTCATTCCTGGTGGCGGTGGTGGTTTCGTCTCTTAGTTGTATCCGACCTTTTGCGACCCCACGGACTGCAGCCTGCCAGGCTCCTCTGTCCATAGGATTTCCCAGGCACAAATACTGGGGCAGGTTACCATCTCCTTCTCCAGGGCATCTTCCCGACCCAGGGCTCAAACATGGGTTTCCTGCATTGCAGGCCGATTCTTTACCCCTGAGGCACCAGGGAAGCCCTCATTCCTGGTGGAGCATTGTTATTTGGGAAAACTCGATGATCTCAGACTATGGGAATGTTTGCTTAACACTGAAGGCCCCAGGCAGTCAGGAGGCAGGGTCTGCACCCCAGAACATCGTGATCTGTGCACACACATTCTTGCCTCTATTCACACACAGGCCGCGATGCTCTTGCACCAAAAATACAGAGAAAGAAAGAATCGATGTAGCCATTGTCCAGTCTAAATCCAAGGGACTTAAAAGGTATAAGTATAAAGGTATAAAGGTATAAAGGTATACCTTTATACCTTTATACCAAAGGTATAAAGCCTCAGGTGATCAACAGCGTACCTCTTCCTTTGACTTCCTTCTTTTTCCTCCAAGACAGCATTTCATAGCCCTGGCTTTTTTCAAGTTTCTATTTGGAACAAAGTTTGGCATTTGCTAAGTCATTTCAGTCATGTTCCACTCTTTGCTACCCTATGGACTGTAGCCCTCCAGGCTCCTCTCTCCATGGAATTCTCCTTTGGCAAAACCACGTCCTAATGGTTAATTACCAAAGCCGTTGGTAATGTAGACTGCATTTCTCCATTTCCTGGATGCAGTTCTGCCCTCACATTTTAGTAAACCATCTTGCAGGTGATATTTTGGTCAAGTTTCTAAATATTTCCATAGAACATGAGCAGAGGAACCCAAGGACAACTGCTCTCCTGGGAGACCAGGGACCACCGCATGGTTCCATATTTCTGTTTCTGGGCAATTAGAAATTTCGTTTTCTCATCCCCTCATCATTAGGCAAACAGGCAAAGGGACATGTTGGTAATGGACTGTTTTTCAAAGTCAGAGTTCAAAAGGTACTGAGAAGATTCTGTCTGCAAAGTGAGATGGGAAGTGTTAAGAATTGTCTCACTGAGCGAATGTCAGGCAAAGGAGCAGTTTTGACAGTTTTGTATCTCAGATGAGATCTGGTCTGCAGTGTGTCTGTATATTTGCATCGGGTTTTAATATTCCCCCATAACTGCAATTTCAGTTTACTTTGCTTCTGAAATCATCCACTGAGCACCTCCTAGGCACAGGACAGGGAAGCCCTGAACCAGAGGGTGTGGAAAGAGGAGGGAGCCACAGCCTCCGCCCTAGCAGAGGGCTGACAGACACCGCAGGAGGCAGAGGGGGTCAGAGTTCAGGACACCCTGTGGAGAGACCTCCCTGCTCCTGAGTCCCACATCCCGACTCACAGCCACCAGAGCTGCGGTGGCCGCAGGCGCCCCAGTCCTGATGGTCCAGCCTCCAGCTGCACTGTGACCTCAGACGTGGAGGAGGAAGGAGGGAGTCCTCAGCTCTTCTTGTCTTTGCTCTTAGAGTGCACCAACCTGGAAATCCTTTTATGTAATTTGCACCCAGAGCACATGGTTCTGGCTCTTTAGGCACACAAAATTTGCTTGGTCAAAATGACCCAGTGACTTTAGAAAAGAGAAAATCTAATAATAAATTTAAAATGTGTTTCTTCTTCCTCCCTCCCTTCTCCCTCCTCCCTTCTCCCTCCTCATCCACCCCTCCCCAACCCACCCCTCCCTCCCCCACCCACCCCTCCCCCCTCCATCCCCTCCTCATCCACCCCTCCCTCCCCATCCATCCCCTCCCCTATCTATCCTTCCCCCATCCATCCCCTCCCTCATCCATCCCTCCCTCCACCATCCATCCCCTCCCCTGTCCATCCCTCCCCATCCACCCCTCCCCCCACCATCCACCCCTCCCTCCCTCATCCACCCCTCCCCCATCCATCCCTCCCCATCCATCCCCTCCCCATCCACCCCTCCCTCCCTATCCATCCCCTCCCCCATCCATCCCCTCCCTCCCCCATCTTCCCCTCCCTCCCCACCCATCCCCTCTCCATTCACCCCTCCCTCCCTATCCATCCCCTCCCCCATCCATGCCCTCCCCCATCTATCCTCTTCCCCATCCATCCCTCCCTCCCGCTGCTGATCCACAGCAGCAGTTGTGGATTTCACAGAGAAATGAGCCGGTACCCTTGATGGCCCTGGGTGCTGCCAGCCATCCTGTGTGTCCTGGTTGACAACCCTCCAGCCTCAGCACCAGGGACCGAACAGTCAGAGCCTGGCACCCAGCATCCAGCTGCCCAAGGCAGAGGGTGGTGAGTGCTGAGGCCAGGGCACAGGGCCGGCTGCTGCCGAGGCGGGGACAGGGCCGGGCCATCCCGCTGCTGCGCAGCAACCGCGCTGCCCAGTGGCGGGTGGACCCCAGTCCTGGCAGAAGGACGCAGGATGCGGGCCACTGGTCTCCCTTCTGCTGGCTCCGCTGACAGCTGGCAGCTTCCCCTGGCCGCCGGCCCAGCTGCAGAAACGGCGAGAGAGCAGGAGGATGTGGACTCTCAGGGCACCCCGGCCAGAGAGGCAGGCCTGGGGCAGCTCTCAGAAAGCGCCACCCTCCGCAGAGCTTGCGCTCATCCTCAGGGAGATTCAGTGAAGAAGCAGCTGCTGATCTCTGAGCTGTAACCTGATTTCACAGGGAAAGCTCTCTGGACGCCATAACCACTCATGGGTCCTCCCGCAAACTCTGGTCAGGCCGGCATCTCCACGACCTGTCCGGCACCTCGGCTGTCTTCACAGCATCCCAGAGTCTAGGGGTAGACAAGCTCTCCCGGGAGTGGAGCGAAGGCACGAAGGGCCAAGGGTGTCTTTGGGTTTGGTCCAGCAGGAGCAGCTGCAGCCGCCCGTTCCCCCCTCGGTGTGCCCGCAGCTCTTTAGGGGTCCAGGAGCATCGGTGTCCGCGTTGAAGGAGGGCTCAGCCCGTGCGTTTCCTGCCAAGCTCACGGTTGTTTCACTGGTCCCGTCGCCCACCCACCGACGGCGACATCTTAGCCCCTGGACTAGCCATGCCCTTCTATTTGTGACCAAGGTGAGCCATGGCCACGGAGTGAGCAAGGCGCGGCCAAGGTCAAAAGGCAGCGCCATGAACTGCAGTCACTTGCCCTGTTGAGGAGAGCCCAGGTCTCCTGTGCAGTTCGCACAACGTGGAATAAAATGTGTTAGCACATTGGGGACAGAAGTGAGTCCTGAATGTCGCCATGATTTTTGACACATAAAGGAGGACAGGTTGCCCTTGGCTCCAGTACCCCTCCCCTCCCTCCTTGCAGGTACACTTGAGAGAAACCCTTGCATATTTGGGAAGGAAAGATCAAGTCTTCTCCAAAGCCGGGAGACAAAGAAATGACCTCTATGGGTCCTTCCGATGTATGTTTCTAGACAGCGAACAGAATTTCTTAAGTATTTGTTAAAGATTGCAGACAAGTATCTCTTGAGATGCAATTCAATTAACACAAATGAAGCTGACTGCTCTTCACTTCCAAAGAGGCTTGATTTCATAAAGATTGTTTAAACCTGGGAAATTGAAAGGCTCTCTTCAGGAGGCCTCTATCTTGATCTCAAGAAGCCAAAACCTAGAGAGACCTCGTATCAACGATTGAAGTGTCACCATTTCCTACAAAGGTGCCCCGTGACTCCTCTGACCTGGGACGAGCCCTGAACTCACTGCTGGTGACCAGGGCGTCTTCATGACTGCAGAGATGCATCGCTGCTTCACAATGACAGCTTTTGGGTGTTCCTGTGGGGATCTTTTGTTGCCTTTCTAGATTCAAAATAAAGAATTGTTTAAACAAACAAAAAGCTCAAAGCAAAAGCAGGGAATGGTTGTGTTTTGCTGGCGATGGTTAAAGAAAAAGCCCCCTGAACTTCGTGGGCAGAACGGAACCAGGAAGGGAACTCGAGTTGGCCCGGGCAGATTTCTGCCTGTATCACATCTGCAGTCTCCGGTAAGACAGTTTAGGAACATCTGTTTTTCCAGCAGACTGGACAAGGTGTTCTCCAGCAAAATCCTCTTCATAGAAAATCATGGTCAGCCTCATGTTTGTCATGTAGGTGAAGCACGTGTGTTATTTTCAGAAATTGCAAGCTAATTAAAATCCTATTTCCATTATAACTCCACTAACATCATTATTGATGAATAGGTTAGATGTGTTTTACCGTCAACTCAGTAATTCTTATCGAGACCAGGGGTCTCCTTTTGGTCAGCTCACAGCTAAGCCTGTGGTCAAGCATTTGACCCATGAGTAGAATAATGCATACTTCCATCGCTGAGGTTACTATTTTTTTTATCCACACTCTGTTGAGCTTGGCTCGCTAATAAACCACCCAAGAAGCAGGAGGGAAGAGAGGAAGCTGGGGTTAAGGGGGATTGAATAAGAAAGGCGTCATATCCTTTCCTCCAAGGGGTTAGTTATGTTAACTGACGGAAAACCTGGCAAATCCACAGAAGCGTTTTTTCCTTCACAGCAAGAGTGTTAATATCTCCGCAGGGTCTTAACTCTATAGTTTTCACCAATTTTTATAACAACCATCAACATACTTGTAACTGAGACAATTAAATCCAATCCTACACTAGCTTCTGTTGGTCCAAATGAGATCTCAGGTCCATCTGATTGTCCCCATCTCTGACTGTAGTCTTATCAACCACCCCTGACGACCTCCTAGTTGGAAACTTCCTCTCCTTCCACCCTCCAATCCATCCTACACACAAGTTGAAACAGCCTAACACAAGTTACACACTTTGAATTCAGGGCAGCATGAAATATTAGATTTTAATTTTGTTTCTATCTCAGTTCACTTCCTTTTCTTCCTTAAGACCCCATCATCTGGTCACCCCATTCTATTGTAATCGTCTGAATAATACTGATTCATTGTCTGTCTTCCCAAGCAGAATAAATTAAGAAGTTTTCTTCTGAAAACCTCACAAGTTAGTAAAGAAGGAAGATACATAAATAAAAGTTCAGCCAAGGTAGACTATGATAAGTGATACTATAGAAGGAAAAACTAAATCCTGGTTAAATATATTGCAGGAGGAGAGAACAACTTGGACAGGAATTTGTCATCTAATTTGTCATCACTATTTAACTTCTGACTCTGGGTCAACCTGTGAATTTAATAAATATGAATTCACGTCTCATTCAGGTCAATGACAAGACATTGAGAGGACAGGGAGAGGGGCAAATGTGTTCACAAGAAGAACTCATTAATCAACCCTTTTTTGTGAGATAATTTAATTATTTATGTTTTCAAAAAAACATGAGAAAGTACTTGTAATAGTTTAGGGCTGCATCAAAGACTTTCTTATGGGTTTCCTCGTGTATCCTGACAAGAGCCCTATGCATTGGGCACAATCATGCTTCATTTGCAAAGAAGCAGGCTCAAGTAGTTAAATAGCATATAAGAGTTGGTGTCAGGATGTGAACTAGAGAATTCTGACTCCAATGCTCACATCTTCAAACACTATGAGATTCAAATTGTGAAGGGTGCAGAAGACTAGAAATCCAGGTATGTGATATGAGTGTATAAAACCACCCATTCATGTAACATGAGGCCACCACATCCCTTATGAGTTTTCACCACTTCACTTCCAAATACCTAAAACCTTGAGGCTTTGCTAATTTAAGTAAAAAGCCATGCTCACATCACAACCAGAAGACAGGTAACACCTAAACCTCAAAGTACCATAGGTAGAAAAATACTCCCACCCAATGCACTACTTCACATTCCACTGCATGTTTTTGTGGAGAACAACAGAAATTCAAGAAAAATGTCATGGGAGAGAAAAGAGGGAAGCTAGGTGTGGGGCAGAGATGGCCCCCAAATACCATGAAACAGAGAATATCCACCATGTGTGCAAGATGAAAGGGGTCCTGGAAGATCAGGAGTTACAAAAAGGGACTAGAAAATGCAATCCATTCAAGACAGTGGTCTTTGAAAGGCATTGCTTCTGTGAGAAAAGGAGTGTACAGAAGAATGAGGGGCACACAGTACTGGATGTAATAGGGAAAGTAAACAAAATGGGTGAATTAATGGCCCTATGCCAATACCTCCACTGATGGAAATTCTAGAAAATTCTAGAGAAACAACCAGAGTGCAAAGAAAGCTACAGCACTACACTTGACACTGACTGATACGCTATGCAAACACTGGGGGAAGGGAAAAGACCACCTTCATCAGAATATCACCACTTGGCTATAACCAGCGTAACGACTCCATCACCGCAGTCTACAGATTAATTTTTTGAATTGATAGGATGATTTAGTAAAATTGTTGAACAACAACAAAACAATTTACAAAAGTAAGTTGCACTTTTACACATGAGCAGAATTCCAGATGTGCAGTTTATAAAGAGAAGTTACCATGATATCAACAAGAATTCAAGAACTCTAGAAACAAATCAAAAAAGGCTATTCAAGACTTGGAGAAAGTTATTGAAAGATATTGACAATTACCTAAATAGACATATCATCATATTTATGAGTAAGAAAATCGAACACAGATCATTCTCACTTTTAATGCTTCTCATACGCACAGATTTTAACAACTATAGTTCAGTTCAAATGCACCCATCCACGCACATCACAATTCACAACATCCATCTCCACCATCTATTTTCTGTGCATAACAGAAGAGATACAAACTAGGTCTTCAGTCCACAAATCACAACATAAACAACAGATGCGCTTCATGGTCAGTGACCAATCACACTGCTTCTTCCAAAGTCTGTTAGCAATTAGTTCACGTACATCTGTCATTTGGCTCACACACAGAGAGCAAAGCTTACATTGTGTTGTTTCCTTGGCTCCCAGTAGTAAAATTCACACATCATTTTATGAAAATGGATAATTGAAGGAGGAAATTGCCCAACCAGGATAAAAATGCAGTATATTCATTTCCTGTGCTGTTGCAACAAACTGCCACAGATGAAGTGGTTAAAAAAGCATGAACTTATCCTCTTATGGTTCTGGAGGTCAGGAGTCTGGAAGGAATCTTACCGGGCCAACGTGAAGAGGTCAGCAGAGCTGGTTCCTTCAGGAGCATCTCTTCCCTGCCTCCTCCAGCTTCTAGAGGCTGCCCTGCTTTCCCTGGGTCATGGCCACACCACTTCAGTTCCTCGGTCTTTGCATCATCTCCTCTCTCTCTGATCTCTCGTCCCCTGGTTCCACTGGGTCTGCCTGGATAGTGCAGAATAATCTCCCATCTCAAGACCCTTAACTTACTCTTATCTGCAAAAGTCCTTTTGCATACAAGGTGACATTCACAAATTCTGGGGGTTAGGACATGGATAGCCAGCCCGCCATGCAGCAAAGAAACAAGAAGTGTTAACATAAAACTGGATGTGGTTAGAGGACAGCCGACCGTGGGAGTGAAGACATTGCTTCTTTCTGAGAATCCTAGATCGGCAGCCAGAGGAACCTAGTGGAGGCAAGCTATCAACACAAAGAGGAAGGTGGCTGTGACGAAGGAAGGGGATGACGATGTCCCAGGGGAAGTGAGAGACCTCTTAGAGAGTGCCCTGGGTAAAATGCTGGACACCCATCCCAACTTAGAAAGGAGGATGACTATTCCTCAAGGCATGCACGAGATGCTCCCTCCAAACCATAAATTCCATGATAAGAAGTAAGCATATACTGCCACAACTATTCAGTTCAGTTCAGTTCAGTTCAGTTCAGTCGCTCAGTCGTGTCCGACTCTCTGCGACCCCATGAATTGCAGCACGCCAGGCCTCTCTGTCCATCACCAACTCCCGGAGTCTACCCAAACCCATGTTCATCGAGTCGGTGATGCCATCCAACCATCTCATCCTCTGTCGTCCCCTTCTCCTCCCGCCCCCAATCCTACCCAGCATTAGGGTCTTTTCCAATGAGTCAACCCTTCGCATGAGGTGGCCAAAGTATTGGAGCTTCAGCTTCAACATCAGACCTTCCAATGAACACCCAGGATTGATCTCTTTTAGGATGGATTGATTGGATCTCCTTGCAGTCCAAGGGACTCTCAAGAGTCTTCTCCAACACCACAGTTCAAAAGCATCAATTCTGCGGCGCTCAGCTTTCTTCACCGTCCAACTCTCACATCCATACATGACCACTGGAAAAACCACAGCCTTGACTAGACGGACCTTTGTTGGCAAAGTAATGTCTCTGCTTTTAAATATGCTATCTAGGTTGGCCATAACCTTCCTTCCAAGGAGTAAGCGTCTTTTAATTTCATGGCTACAGTCACCATCAGCAGTGATTCTGGAGCCCAAAAAAGTAAAGTCTGACACTGTTTCTACTGTTTCCCCATCTATTTCCCATGGAGTGATGGGACCAGATGCCATGATCTTAGTTTTCTGAACGTTGAGCTTTAAGCCAACCTTTTCACTCTCCTCCTTCACCTTCATCAAGAGGCTCTTTAGTTCTTCTTCACTTTCTGCCATAAGGGTGGTGTCATCCGCATATATGAGGTTATTGATATTTCTCCCGGCAATCTTGATTCCAGCTTGTGTTTCTTCCAGCCCAGCGTTTCTCAAGATGTACTCTGCATATAAGTTAAATAAGCAGGGTGACAATATACACCCTTGACGTACTCCTTTTCCTATTTGGAACCAGTCTGTTGTTCCATGTCCAGTTCTAACTGTTGCTTCCTGACCTGCATACAGGTTTCTCAAGAGACAGGTCAGATGGTCTGGTATTCCCATCTCTTTCAGAATTTTCCACAGTTTATTGTGATCCACACAGTCAAAGGCTTTGGCATAGTCAATAAAGCAGAAATAGATGTTTTTCTGGAACTCTCTTGCTTTTTCGATGATCCAGCGGATATTTGCAATTTGATCTCTGGTTCCTCTGCCTTTTCTAAAACCAGCCTGAACATCTGGAAGTTCACGGTTCACGTATTGCTGAAGCCTGGCTTGGAGAATTTTGAGCATTACTTTACTAGCATGTGAGATGAGTGCAATTGTGCGGTAGTTTGAGCATTCTTTGGCATTACCTTTCTTTGGGATTGGAACGAAAACCGACCTTTTCCAGTCCTGTGGCCACTGCTGAGTTTTCCAAATTTGCTGGCATATCGAGTGCAGCACTTTCACAGCATCACCTTTGAGGATTTGAAATAGCTCAACTGGAATTCCATCACCTCCACTAGCTTTGTTCGTAGTGATGCTTTCTAAGGCCCACTTAACTTCACATTCCAGGATGTCTGGCTCTAGATGAGTGATCACACCATCGTGATTATCTGGGTCATGAAGATCTTTTTTGTACAGTTCTTCTGTGTATTCTTGCCACCTTTTCTTAATATCTTCTGCTTCTGTTAGGTCCATATCATTTCTGTCCTTTATCAAGCCTATCTTTGCATGAAATGTTCCTTTGGTATCTCTAATTTTCTTGAAGAGGTCTCTAGTCTTTCCCAATCTGTTGTTTTCCTCTATTTGTTTGCACTGATTGCTGAGGAAGACTTTCTCATCTCTCCTTGCTATTCTTTGGAACTCTGCATTCAGATGAGAATATCTTTCCTTTTCTCCTTTGCTTTTCGCTTCTCTTCTCTTCCCAGCTATCTGTAAGGCCTCCTCAGACAGCCATTTTGCTTTTTTGCATTTCTTTTCCATGGGGATTTTCTCGATCCCTGTCTCCTGTACAATGTCACGAACCTCTGTCCATAGTTCATCAGGCACTCTGTCTATCAGATCTAGTCCCTTAAATCTATTTGTCACTTCCACTGTATACTCATAAGGGATCTGATCTAGGTCATACCTGAATGGTCTAGTGGTTTTCCCTACTTTCTTTAATTTAAGTCTGAATTTGGCAATAAGCAGTTCATGATCTGAGCCACAGTCTGCTCCTGGTCTTGTTTTTGCTGACTGTATAGAGCTTCTCCATCTTTGGCTGCAAAGAATATAATCAATCTGATTTCGGTGTTGACCATCTGGTGATGTCCACGTGTAGAGTCTTCTCTTGTGTTGTTGGAATAAGGTGTTTGCTATTACCAGTGCGTTCTCGTGGCAAAACTCTATTAGCCTTTGCCCTGCTTCATTCTGTACTCCAAGGCCAAACTTGCCTGTTACGCCAGGTGTTTCTTGACTTCCTACTTTTGCATTCCAGTCCCCTATAATGAAAAGGACATCTTTTTTGGGTGTTAGTTCTAGAAGGTCTTGTAGGTCTTCATAGAACCATTCAACTTCAGCTTCTTCGGCGTTACTGGTCGGGGCATAGACTTGGATTACCGTGATATTGAATGGTTTGCCTTGGAAACGAACAGAGATCATTCTGTCGTTTTTGAGATTGCATCCAAGTACTGCATTTCGGACTCTTTTGTTGACCATGATGGCTACTCCATTTCCTACTCCTGTTACTCCTTGTTTCCTTGGTAGTTTGTAAGTCTGGTCTTTTGATCTTTACCTTTGCTGAAAAAGCCGGGGGGCCCGGGGGCCGGGGGTGGTGGCTGACAGGGGCTAGGCCGGGCCGGGGGGCCGGGAGCTGGGGGCGGCGGCCGAGAGGGCCTAGGCGAGGCCGGGGGCCGGGGGCGGCGGCCACAACTATTAAGCTTTTACGAAGAAATAAGACACACTAATTATCAACATTTCTCATGTTTTTAATTACTGTGTACTAAATAAGCAAGTTTTAACATTTTTTTAAAAAAGTCCTTCCCGGGTGGCTCAGTGGTAAAGAATCCACCTGCCAATGCAATCCCTGGGTCAGGAAAATCCCCTGGAGAAGGATATTGCAACCCACTCCAATATTCTTGCCTGGAGAATCCCATGGACAGAGGAGCCTGGTGGGCTATGGTCCATGTGCTCGCAAAGTGTCAGGCACAAGCGAGCACACAGCAGCATAATACTCCATACTCTGCACATACCATGTTTTGACTTTCTATATATTTGCAACTGACAATAAAAGAAGCTTTAATGTTCTGACAGAGTTTTGAGGGTCACAGAGTCATCATGGTCACCAAGGTGGTTTTGCACATTCCAGACGATATGCCCCACATTTTACACCACTCAAAGTCAGAGCTGCCAGAAGTGTAAGCACCAACCAGAAGTGGAGACCAGCAGAGTCTTCTACCAGAATCAGTCTTAAGGAAGAGTAAACAAGATGGCATGATTTTGGCAGAGGTCTTGACGAGACCACCCATGTATGGAAATCGATACTGCATATCTCCTAGGAAGGAGAAATCAGATGGATGTGGCAGCTAGACTTGAAAGACAAATCTCAAACTTTCAGAAAAAACGTATAAGAAATCATTATAACAAAGATAGGAAACGGCTTCTTCATAAAGCCCTAAGGGAAAACATTGATGTATTGGACTTAATTACAATTAAGAAATCCTATTAATCAAACATCAAAATAAGGAGAGTGAAAAGACAAACTACAGAATGAATCTATATACAGTAGATACAACTTAAAAATTCTTATTACCCAGAATATACAAAGAACTTCTATACAACAGAGAAAGAATAACTACTCAAAAGAAAATTGTACAAAAGGCACCAACAAAGAGTTCACAGAAAAAGAAAACTGAGTGAACAATACCGATATGAAATTTCCAACCTCACCAGAAATCAAGAAAATACTCCTTAATACCACCTCATCAAGAGTGGCAAAAGTCGTCAGTTCTAATAATAGTTGACAAGGAGCTAAAGCAATGAGAACCTTCACACCCAGCTGATGACAGTGTAAATACACAGAAGAACTTCGGGAAATTTTTGACATCACTTTAAAATTTTATTATCTGCCTACCTAAGATCCAGCAATTACATTTGCAGCCATACATGCTCGAGAATGTCACCCAAAGGTACAGCAGGGGACAGTCAGAATAAACAGAGATCCCCACTGGTATTCAGAAAGAGAGGAAGAACCCAGCATCCACACAGAGGGAGGCGGGAAACAAACATGACCACCCATGCAGCAGGCCAGCAGCGGAAAGGATGGGAGCAGTGCTTCAGGTGCCCAGGTAGATGAATCGGGAAGCAAGGATGAGTGAAAACGGCAGGTGGAAGGGAATACCAGGGTGATTCCCTCATGCCGCTTTGTGTCTCCTTCGAGGCTTGAAGAGCCCTGGCCAGTTGATTTTTTGATAGAAAGAATCCCATTTGGATTTGCCAGAAGTTTCTCAAAATGACATGGGCTGGACCTTAACTAGCATGATTCTTTCCAGCCAAGTCTCACGTTTAGACAACTTAAAGGTGAGTTTGAAGTTCTGTTTTGTTTGGCCACGTGGAATAATCATGTCTTGACCACAGAACCATCAACTGTCCCAGGAGGTCAGAGCAACTAAAACCATGGCTTGTCCTTTGAGCAAAACTCCCACACATTTCCTGGAGCTACCAAGTAGGTTTTTACACATAGATGTGTTCAAAACTTTGCCCCCCCCCAAAAAAATGGTTTTTGCTGAATGCAATGATTAGACTCCCGTGTGGAAATTTTGCTCAAAACGCAGATGTTGCATCTGGAATCCATCTGAGTGAACACTATGTATGAACTCCTTGAAGATGACACCAACCTCCCCTTCTATGTCAAATCATTTCTCTGCTATCTTTTAAAACTTAGCACCTACAGTAGGGACCATCTCCTTGCTCTCAGTTCTACTGCCTCTCCTGTGGTGAGCAGATACCTCATAGTACGACTATACACATAATCTTTCATTGTTCCTTAGAGCAGCCGTATTTGTAAGTCTATCTCCCCAGTAGGACTGAAAATTCTGGAATCTAAATCAAGCTAAAAAATACTGCCTTCCAGTAAAAGACCTGATCAAAATGCACATGCCCTTCTGAATGCCCTATGCCACAAGGCACGTGAAAGCAAGGCATTAATCCACATAACCTAATGCACAGAACTGGAGCGCTGCGCTGGTGAACTGTGAGGTGCTGATGGACACAGCCCGTGTGAACAAACTCTCCTGCCACATGGTCGAGGCTTCAGCTCACAGGCCGGAGAGTCGGTGGCCTCAGCTGCTCAGACTGGCTCTTCATTTTACTTTCCCACCCAAGTAGTTTGACATTCCTTCACCTACATTGCCTCCTCTCTAGAACGGAGGTGATCATGCCCACGTCACAGCACCACATGAAGTAAAGTGTTTTCAGTGTGAAGTCCAGGGCCCGGTGCATGGGAAGAGCTCCCCGGATGCGCAGCCTTCATGTCCTCAGACCATCCTGTTACACCCAGCGTCCTCCTGCTTCATCACAGGTATTCATCAGCACATGTGCGGTGACCTGAGGACTGGGACCCTGAGCGCATCTCAGGAGAACGCAGGCCCTCAGGAAGCCAGCGCCCTCTGGTGCGGGGTCCACACGTGAGAGCAAGGCGTGAGACGCCAGAGCCACACCCTGGGCTGAACGCTCAGCCCTCGCTCGCCACCTGCCCTGCGTCTCCGAGGGGAAGGAAGGGCTTTTTCCCAACAGCGTCCCCCACCGGGAAGGCACGTGGGGCTGTGAGTTTGATGTGACATCCCGAGAGAAGGGCGAGGGCACTCAGGCGGCAGGTGGAGCCTCTCCCTGTGCTGGGCACTAGGGCTGGCGTCCGGGGCCCCAGGGCAGCATCACCAGAGGCCCCAAGGACTGCAGGGACGTGGTCGATGGGGAAGCGCTGACGGAAACGGGCTCTTCAGTGCCAGAGTCTTAGAGAACCTGTCACGGGCGCAGACTGTGACTCTGCAAGAGAGGGAGGGTGTCGGGTGTCCCAAACTCAGTTGATCACAGAATCCTGTCCCCCAGAACACCCATTGCCCTCGGGAGCAGTACTGAGGAAAACCCTGGTGTGTTCTGGAGTATGCTGGACGCTTTTATGTATGTGTATGTGTGTGTCCATATGTGTGTACATGTGTACGTGGGTGTACATGTGCATACGTGTGTGTGTTTACATATGCATACTTGTGTGTGTGTTGGGGTGGGTGCTGTTGTTTGCTGTTGTCATCTGCTCCACTCCTTTGAACTTCATGCAGATGCCAAAACACCTGAACAATCTGACAATCCATGATTGAGGCAAAGTCTCTGGATAAATGCTTTTATTTAATATATTCTTGACTTTTTCTAGAGCCTAGCACAATATTTGACAGATAAGAGTCCCTCGATGAATGTGTTTGATCGAAAGGATGTCTTTATACACATAGAAAACACACACATATACACATACACACACAGAGGTCCCATCATTCTAGAGATTCGATAGATAGATGTTATTCCAGAACGTGGCAGAATGAATTGCATGGAAGAGTTAAATTCCCCATCAACAGACCTTCAAATGCTACCAACACACACTTTCACACCCTTGTTGGCATATGTGGATTTCCATAGCATTTTCTATTTCAAAAATTAAGACACCAATCAGAAAAAAAAATAATTGGTTCTTGGTTCTGGGCATCACGAGTTTTCTTCTCCTGTTGAGAAAGATATTTTATGCCTTACCTTTCCATTTTCCAAATCTGTCTCATGTATCAAATATTTGTTTATGCTAGCAAGTACACAGGGCACCCCCTCTTCTTGGTTTCCTTCCCACCGTTACATTTTTATACTCCTTTTTAATTAAAAGAAAAGTTTAAGATGTACTTCAATGTGTCAGAGGAAAAACAAGGAGAAAAGATCTGTGAGATGGAAAAAGAAAGTCCCATATTTGCAGATTTTTAATGAAGAGGTTTTTAAAATATTTTCTTACATACACAAAGTTAATGCTTCGGTAGGTGAGTTGTAAACGCTCCTTTTCGTTCCATAATTATAAGTGAAATGTTCTTTAATGTGCAATAATAATGTTCAAGCTGTGCTATTTTGCAGCTAATAATTATACACAACAGCGTGGGGCATGATGGGGAACAGAAAGTTTTCCCTCCTCTCTGGGTTACCCTCATCCCTGCTCTCCCTGCGCCTGCCTTATTTGTAGTGACTGCGCTTTTTAATCCACTCTTTATTCTAGGAATAGAAGCACTAGTTAGTTACTTTCTTAAGGAAAGAATGTGAGGCAAGACTGCTGACGGGGTAAAATCGCTCCCATACAAAGTGAAGTCTATAACAGGCTTGCTTTAAAAAAAAGAAAGAAAGAAATACACACTCGAACTCCAGCTAAGCTTAAAACGTGCTTGCTTGAATTCTCAGTATTAAAAGGTCAGAAGTTTGCTGTATGGTTTAACACAGTGTTACTGAAACAAGACTCGAATCTGGCAATGGAAGCCGAGGTCATCAAGTCCTGGCCCAGATATCAATTTTTTCGCAGATGGAGAAATAAATTTATCACTGCACACCCACATTTGTTCTTGTGGACACGCACCATTTCTGAGATATCGTGAGGTTAGCCAGCTGTATACCCCCGTCAGCTTCTCCATTAGCTTTTCAACCACAATGTTTCCTTGAGATTGCTGAATATATTATGTAATTTTCCTTGAAAAAAACAGAAAGAAAGAAGATGCCGCATGTATGAAGGAAAGTCATAGCAGATAAAATGAGATTTGGTGGGAGACATCTGAAGAAACCAACTCACCTCAAATTGAGTGTTCTAAATAGTTTAGATGAATTAATTTCTGCATAAATTTGAAGAACTATAAAAGGAATGTAACCCGGATACAGGAATTGATTCAGCAGAAGTGAGCATTCCTGACTTTCAGTCTACCCAGCGCTCATTTGGACAGCTGCCTGGATTTCTTCAGCTAACATTTAGCTCATTTCCAGCTGCTCTAAACATACCTCCTTCTTAATGGTTCACAATAAACTGACCATATGGGTTAATAATGACTCCATCCTTTATTTTCCCTTGCTCTTAGGAACTATGAAAGCGGATTCTTTGACATCAACTTTTGGATATGATCAGCCATAACCCAAATAGATTATTGGAAAATGTATGCTTTTTACTCAGTATTACAGGGCAATTAGGGAAGCAGGTGAGAAAGCCAGCTGTGTTGCACAGGACATGGGGTCACTACAGATGAGAGGCTGTAAACATATACCTTGCCTTATTACAGAATCCAGAAATTACTCCTGTTTCTTACTGGTAGATATAGCCAGGGTTTTCCAGAAGCTTCCATAGGTTTATCCACAGTTGAACTAATTCACAACTTCAAATACTAAGATAATATAAAGTTAGAACTTGATGGGAATTTTAATGTCAAGTACTCTCTCCCTTCATTTCAAAGATGAAGAATACTTTGGTTCAGAGGCTGATACAAGGCTGATTTGATTGCAACACTTGTCACCCCAAGAATCAGCAAAATAGACTCTACTGGCTAGACAAATTCTCAGTTATGTCTCTATGTGCTTGCTTAGCTTGTTGTGTGTCTTGTTGAAGGCCAAGACTTGGATTCCACTTCAGGTAGATTATTTGCATCAACCCACACACAGCAGAACACAAGATGGTAGACAGTGTGTGCAAGCATTGAAAAGCTAACAGAGAAAGGAAGACATTCGCTTCGGAGGTCTTGTTCTGGGAGCGTGTGTTAGACCGGAAGGACACGCGAGAGCCTGAGCTGCGTCTCTGGTGCCTACATAGCACTCCTGGAGTATATCTTAGAATCCGGGGCACCTCATTGGTAAGGACTTAGATATACTAATACTACATCTACCTTGGTCTAGAACTCTAAAAACTGCTCCCTGAGAGTCAGAATACACCAGAAGTAAACCATCCCTTTTATTCACAGACTGAAGATCAGATTTAAACCATCTGGATGGCCCAAAGTGCTTAAAATAATCCCAGATAGTTAAAAATTGTCAGAAGTTAAAAAACATGTCTCCAGAGGAAGATAATGTTATCCTATGCCTCATATTATTTCTACCAAAAATTTCTAAACAAAATGTGTAGCCTAAAATCAGAGATAACTTGGCTCATGGGGAGATAAGCCATCGTGAGAAAGAGCTTTTAGAAACCATGGGCAATGGAAGCAGACCTCTGAGGACTCAGATACTGAAACGATCAAAGACTCTGAGATAACCATGTGTACTCTGTTCAAGAAGATAAGATCTAAATTGAAAATTTGGAATACAAAACTGGAAACTATAAAACGTAATGTCAGATTTTTAAATGAGCTGACTGTAAGTTTTAGAAATGAAATATAAAATAATTGAAATGAAGGACTTAATAGACAAATTTAACTCCAGATAAAGAGCTGAAAAATGGTTGAAAATAAGATGTCTGATAACAGTGGAATACAAAAAAGTAGAAAAGAGAAGCTTCAACCAGGAAAACAGAAATCCCCCAAGTATTTTTTTAAGGAATTTGATGTTGGGAAATGGTTATACAGTAGGGAAAAGCTGAGAGTCCAAGCAGGAAATGTGAGACAACCCAGAGATTAGCAATAGAGAAAAGCCAATAATCTTCCCCCAAGCCAGATGATCAAAGGAAAGATGTGGGCTGCTGGACCCCAGGGGCCCTGGGTGGAAGCACAGCGTGCTTTCCCAGAAGGAACTGAAGTCAAAGAGCAAATGCAATCATCGTCAGAGACGTGCCCTAAGGAAGGTGGGAACGACCTACACACATCATCAATGCTTTCACCACCATTTGCCAAAACCAGCCACGCCTCCCCAGAAGTTAACTTCCTGGGAACTTGGGATCTGTAGCTTGCAGTGGTCAGTGACCTCGTGAGGCAAAACAGAGCAAGGAAAGACCACGGGATGAATCTGACAACAAAGAGGGCAGGGACTGGCAGAGGAAAAATCGAAGTCATAGAAGATTGGAATGTGGAGAGCTGATAGAAGAAGAGAGAAAATATGGTAGAGGCAGTATGTTAAGGATAAGGACTGAACATCAATATCTGATGCAAAACTTAATCTACATATTCAGTAAACACAACTAAAATCTTGAAGGAGGGAAAAAGACTACTTTTACAATGTGACAGCTAGCTAACGTGTGACATCCCTCTAATCGAACTCAAGTATAGGACCTGCCAAAACTCTTCGGCCTTCATATGTATTAGCATCCCATTCTGGTGAATGCAGCGCTGAGTTTAGAAAGCTGTAGTTCTCAGCCTTGGCCACATGTTAGAATCTACTGAGAAGCTTTAAAGAAAAACAAATATCAAGGGCATGTTGTTGTTGTTTAATCACTAAGTTGTGTCCAACTCTTTGTGACCCCATGGACGGTAGCCTGCCAAGCTCCTCTGTCCATGGGATTCTCCAGGCAAGAAAACTGGAGTGGTTGCCATTTCCTTCTCCAGGGGTCTTCCCAACCCAGGGATTAAACCCAAGTCTCCTGCGTTGCACGCAGATTTTTATCAGTGAGTCACCAGGAAAATCCCTATCAAGGCTATAACATAACACATATCAGTTTAATCAGGATCTCTAAGGAAAGGCCTATGCATCAGTTTTTGTGATATTTACTGGTTATTGATTTTAAATCACTGTAGCTGGTTGAAATGTGAAAATTAAGTCTGAGAAGCAGTTATAGAGGCACCCCGATGTAGATCTAGGGAAGAGTGAGGTCCAGTATAAACAAAAACCTTGATGTAAAGGGATTAGAGCCTCAGAGACTCTCTGCTTATTTCCGCATCAGATTCTTTAGTGTTGGCTATGCTGATTTACAGCAGTGGAGTTATGGCTCTCATTATCTCCTTAGCGGGCCGCATCTAATCAACTGAAGCCTAAGAACAAAAGCGGGGTTTCCACTTGTGAACTGAAGTGTCAGCTCTTGCCTGTGAGTTTTCCATCTGCTGGCCTGCTCTAAAGATTTGAGACTTGCTTAGCCAGCCCCTCTAATCGTCTAAGCCAATTCCAGGTGATAAATCTCCCTCTCTCTCTGTCTTTCCCTGTCTATCTCTCTGTCTATCTCTCTATCTATCTGCCTATCTACTGGTTCTGTTTCTCTGACAGCTGTAAACTTGTCAGTAGAATCATCTCTTTGCATCAAACAGCAAAGGTAGACAGAGATTTTAGGATTACACTGTTATTAATAAAATGTTTATGGGTGATCAGTAATGTGAGTAACATCTTTAAGAAATCTGGACTTCCCCAAAAAGGATTTTGGTATTAGATTATTAAATAATAAGCTATTTGGGAGGAGATGAGTTACAGATACAAATAATTTGGCAGGATCAACACAGGAACAAGCCCTAGGTGACACACTAGGAAATGGAATTCTGAAAGCAGACCCAAGCAGAAATACCCCAAAGTGGAAGTGAGCTACAGGAGGCCCTGAGGTCTACATCCTAGTACAATGTGGGAAGGATCCAGACCACTTTGGTGCATAGCATTTGTTCATAATCACTCCTCCTTCCCAACCCTTCACAGATCTCCCCATCCCATTAACTTTGGGTCTGATGATATGACATTCTTTGAACTTCATTGCAATCCCAAAGAAAGGCAATGCCAAACAATGCTCAAACTACCACACAGTTGCACTCATCTCACACGCTAGTAAAGTAATGCTCAAAATTCTCCAAGCCAGGCTTCAGCAATACATGAACCGTGAACTTCCAGATGTTCAAGCTGGTTTTAGAAAACACAGAGGAACCAGAGATCAAATACCTAACATCTGCTGGATCATCGAAAAAGCAAGAGAGTTCCAAAAAAAAAACATCTATTTCTGCTTTATTGACTATGCCAAAGCTTTTGACTGTGTGGATCACAATAAACTGTGGAACATTCTGAAAGAGATGGGAATACAAGACCACTTGACCTGTCTCTTGAGAAACCTGTATGCAGGTCAGGAAGCAACAGTTAGAACTGGATATGGAACAACAGACTGGTTCCAAATAGGAAAAGGAGTACGTCAAGGGTGTATATTGTCACCCTGCTTATTTAACTTATATGCAGAATACATCATGAGAAACGCTGGGCTGGATGAAGCATAAGCTGGAAACAAGATTGCTGGGAGAAATATCAATAACCTCAGATATGCAGATGACACCACCTTTATGGCAGAAAGTGAAGAAGAACTAAAGAGCCTCTAGATGAAAGTGAAAGAGGAGAGTGAAAAAGTTGACTTAAACCTCAACATTCAGAAAACTAAGATCATGGCATCCGGTCCCTTCACTTCATGGCAAGTAGATGGAGAAACAGTGGAATCAGTGGCAGACTTTATTTGGGGGGGCTCCAAAATCACTGCAGATGGTGACTGCAGCCATGAAATTAAAAAGACGCTTACTTCTTGGAAGGAAAGTTATGACCGACCTAGACAGCATATTAAAGAGCAGAGACATTACTTTGTCAACAAAGGTCCGTCTAGTCAAGGCTATGATTTTTCCAGTAGTCATGTATGGATGTGAGAGTTGGACTATAAAGACAGCTGAGCACCGAAGAATTGATGCTTTTGAACTGTGGTGTTGGAGAAGACTCTTGAGAGTCCCTTGGACTACAAGGAGATCCAACCAGTCCATCCTAAAGGAGATCAGTCCTAGGTGTTCATTGGAAGGACTGAGGTTGAAGCTGAAGCTCCAATACTTTGGCCACCTGATGCGAAGAGCTGACACAATGGAAAAGACCCTGTTGCTAGGAAACGTTGTGGGCAGGACAAGAAGGGCACGACAGAGGATGAGATGGTTGGATGGCATCACCGACTCAATGGACATGAGTTTGGGTAAACTCCGTGAGTTGGTGATGGCAGGGAGGCCTGACGTACTGCAATTCATGGGATCGCAAAGAGTTGGACACGAGTGAGCAACTAAACTGAACTGAACTGAACTACAGGTTGTGAGCAAATACGGTTCCAAGCCTGAGCAGAAGCCTTAAACTTGATTCCTTTCTCTAGCAATGACTCTGTCACAGGAAGACAAGACATAAAAGATGCTGGATTATCAGTCCACTTTATCCTAGAATAAAAGCCAACACATATTAACCCAAAACCTGGAACATAGCTACAGAAATACAGAGCACAGACTAAGAATTGACTGCCATCAGACGTGTCACATGTGAACAAGCAAACCTTACTGTTACAGGGCGTTAGGACTTGAGGGAGGGAGTATGCTTCTTATGTAGCCTCACCACGGCAAAAAAAAAAACCTGACCGATACATCTTCTTCGCCATTTGTTTTAGGATTCTTCATTCACAATTTTAATCCTGTCAAGTGTTCAAATAATGTCATCTTGAAAGTTGCAAGTGTTTCCAGAATGCAATATTAACATTTTTATTATCGTTTAGCCTTAAGAGAGTCTTAAGTTTGAGGAAACAAGAGAGTTCCTCATTTAAGAACAGCTGTGTTAAACATACTGACCAAACTCTACTCAAGGAGTAATGATAAATGTAGCATTAATGTTTCAAATTGGTCCTGCTGAAAGGTTAGTCTTCTAACACCCCTCCAGCTTCCCAATATCCTGCAGGGAAATTAAAGGAACGTTACACTAAGCAAGACTTGGAAGGGATGAAATATCTCTAAAATACTGTTTAAAAGATGTGACAGACAGCATGCAGCTGAGTAGTTAAAACAATAACGTGGCCGTCATACAATAAAGGGCTGGAAAGGGAAGCTCTTACAAAATGTCTCATGGCAAGAACTTTATGATTAAAGAAGTCATTTGATCCTCTCTTTGTGGTTTTGAATAACCCCATTTCGATTTTTTAAACTAAAAAGCTCAAATTCAACCCCATTTGTACTGTCGAGATGAGTAAACGAAAGAACAGATGCCTCTCGGGAGGCAGTAAACATGCGTGCTCACCGCTGACCTGGGCGGGATGAGTGAAAAGGCTCACTCAGAAAGAAATGCTTAAGGATGCTGAAATAACTATAGGGAGTAAAGTAGCTTTACTAGCTTTTAATTGAATTTTGTTACAATTTCAAACTCACAGTTTCAGGAATAATAAAAGGAACTCCTACATACCCTTCAGTCTGAAGCAATTGATTTACCATCCTCTCTCTGCCTTTCTCTGCCTCTCTCTGCCCCTCTCTCTGCCTCTCTCTCTCTGTCCCTCTCTCTGCCCCTCTCTCTGCCCCTCTCTGCCTCTCTCTCTGCCCCCCTCTCTGCCCCTCTCTCTGTCCCTCTCTCTGCCTCTTCTCTCTGCCCCTCTCTGCCTCTCTCTCTGCCCCCCTCTCTGCCTCTCTCTCTGTCCCTCTCTCTGCCTCTCTCTCTGCCCTCCTCTCTGCCCCTCTCTCTGCCCCTCTCTCTGCCCCTCTCTGCCTCTCTCTCTGCCCCCCTCTCTGCCCCTCTCTCTGCCTCTCTCTCTGCCTTCTCTCTGCCCCTCTCTGCCCCTCTCTCTGCCCCCCTCTCTGCCCCTCTCTCTGCCCCTCTCTCTGCCTCTTCTCTCTGCCCCTCTCTGCCCCTCTCTCTGCCCCCCTCTCTGCCTCTCTCTCTGTCCCTCTCTCTGCCTCTCTCTGCCTCTCTCTCTGCCCCCCTCTCTGCCCCTCTCTCTGCCCCTCTCTCTGCCCCTCTCTGCCTCTCTCTCTGCCCCCCTCTCTGCCCCTCTCTCTGCCTCTCTCTCTGCCTTCTCTCTGCCCCTCTCTCTGCCCCCCTCTCTGCCCCTCTCTCTGCCCCTCTCTCTGCCTCTTCTCTCTGCCCCTCTCTGCCCCTCTCTCTGCCCCCCTCTCTGCCTCTTCTCTCTGCCCCTCTCTGCCCCTCTCTCTGCCCCCCTCTCTGCCTCTCTCTCTGCCTTCTCTCTGCCCCTCTCTCTGCCCCCCTCTCTGCCCCTCTCTCTGCCCCTCTCTCTGCCTCTTCTCTCTGCCCCTCTCTGCCCCTCTCTCTGCCCCTCTCTCTGCCTCTTCTCTCTGCCCCTCTCTGCCCCTCTCTCTGCCCCCCTCTCTGCCTCTCTCTCTGTCCCTCTCTCTGCCTCTCTCTGCCTCTCTCTCTGCCCCCCTCTCTGCCCCTCTCTCTGCCCCTCTCTCTGCCCCTCTCTCTGCCTCTCTCTCTGCCTCTCTCTGCCCCTCTCTCTGCCCCTTTCTCTGCCTCTCTCTGCCCCTTTCTCTGCCTCTTCTCTCTGCCTCTCTATGCCCCTCTCTGCCCCTCTCTCTGCCTCTCTATGCCCCTCTCTCTGCCCCTCTCTGCCCCTCTCTCTGCCTCTCTCTGCCCCTTTCTCTGCCTCTTCTCTCTGCCTCTCTATGCCCCTCTCTGCCTCTCTATGCCCCTCTCTCTGCCCCTCTCTCTACCCCTCTCATGCATATATATTTTTTTGCACCAATTAAAGAGTAAGAGTAAATTTGAGACATTTTTGCTTCTATACCTTTAAATACGTCAGTGTATGTTTTCCAAGTACAAAGACACCTTTTACACAAACACAGTAAAATTGCTGAAATGATTTAATTTAATATTAAGAGAATACTATCATCTAATGCCCAATCCATATTGAAATTTTGATAATCACCCAAATTGTGTCTTTTATCACAATTATTTTTCCAGTCCCCAGGACCATGCAGTGCATTTCATTTTGCTTTCTATCTCTTTAGTCTCCTTTAAACTGGAAGAGTTTTTCAGCCTTTATCTTTCTTGACCTTGATATTTTTGAAGATGACAGGCTGGTTGTTTTGCATAAATTCTTCATTTTGGTGTTTTTTTGTTTTGTTTTGTTTTATTTGTTTTTCCATTTGGGTTTTCTGATATTTCCTTACCAGGAAATTCAGATTAGGCCCTATTAGCCGGAAGATTAGGCACTATTAAGGAAAGAAGACAGTGTCCTTCTATGTGTATCACATCAACCATCACTATCTGTTTTGTCTCAGTATAAATGATGTCATTTTGAGCGCTTGCTTTCTGCCAGATTTTAGCACTACAATGCTATTAGTTTTTCCCTTGTACTTCAGAAGTAATTTGTAGAGAGTTTGTTACTATGTGCATATCCTGTTAATCCTCACTTTCACCTGCTAGTATTAGTATCCACTGATAATCGCATAACTCCCTTTTCCTTCTACATTTATTAGGTGATGTTCCACCAGGAGGAAGAGATTCCTTTATTACTTGTACACACAAGTAATAAAGTGTGTGTATAATATATGTGTACACAAATGTATGTACCAAAGTATGTATGCTTGTGTATGTATGTGTATATATACATATATATCACTGTAGTCTTACCAAGCATTAAAAAAGAAAATTAGACTGTTTTCAATGGTGAAAATGACCGAAAAATTATGGAATATTTTTGAGATGTGTCACAGGAACCAACCAGTTGGAACCATCAATTCAAGATGCCTCTCTGAGTAGCAGCCATTAAAAATAAATAAATAAAAGCTTATAACTGCTTTACCTCTCTGGCTGTGACTGCCCCTAAGCCAGCTAGAATTACAAACATCCCAGAGAAAACTCTCCCTGAAAACCAGACAGCCCTATCCTGTTTCTATAATCATCTTATGATCATTTTTTCAAAAGATGTGAAGTAAACAGTGTACTCAAGTCAAAGGCTTAGTGAAGACTCAGAAATCCATCATCTCAAGGTAGCACAGATGTCACCTGGACCAAGGGTTCCAGTCAACTCAGCACTCGTAAGCGCCGTCTGGTCTCGGTGCATTCCCCTCTCCCGTCCACGGTGCTCCGGCTATGTGAAACCCACCTCAATGCTGAGAGAGCCTTAGGTCCCGGTTGCTGGTAGAAGTCTGGAGATACTTTGTTTCCAACATCCAATGGACTTATACTCTCCTATAACTTTAGTCACTTGAACTCACTGTCAGGCTCCTCTTCCTTCAAGTTCAAGGAGCAGATTGACTTGTCGTTAAAGAAGGATGTTTGCTTCCTTTAAATGCCAATGACTGTTGAATATGCTCTTAAAATATTTGAACAGGGTTGTGTTTTGTAACATCTTAATGTGTTTCTGCATCGTGAATAATCTCTCCCATTCCGTTCCTAGCTCATCAACTTGGAAGGCACAGGACAAGAGTCAGACCTCGTGTGATTTGAAGCAGAGCTGAAGTTTCAGCTCAACAAGCTGAGAATAAAATGTGAAAGATGCTGAAGAGAAATCACTGTTGACAACACATTGTACCTGGCAGTCCAACATTGTTTATCAGCATAATAAAATGTGCCAATACTTATCACCACTCTAAAATATGCACTAATAATAAATAGAGATAGAGGGCATAATATGGTCAATGATGAGATGTGAATTTATGGCTTCTGGGGAAAGAAAATAATGGGCTGCCTCCCAAAGGGCAGAATTGGCTCTGGATAAAACTGAGAGTCTTTCTCCTTTGAAAAGCACCAGACAAAAATAGCATTGATCTTTTTTTTCTGTTGTTATAAAATAATTTTGTAAGACTAAGAAACAAGCAAATATCTAGTGTATATTTTTTGACTCCATGTCTTCCAGCTTCATTTTTTGCACTTTGTGTTGATGGTTAAAAGCTAATGGTTTTCATAAAAATAGGTAACCAATGGGCTTCACTGATGGCTCAGACAATAAAGAATCTACCTTCAGTATAGGAGATGTGGGTTTGATCTCTCGGTCAGGAAGATCCCCTGCAGAAGGGAACAGCTACCCACTCTAGTATTCTTGCCTGGAGAATTCCATGTACAGAGGAGCCTGGCGAGCTACAGACCATAGGGTCGCAAAGAGTCGGACAAGACTAAACGACTAACACTCTCACTTTCAGGTAACCAACAAGCAGAGGGAGCTATACTCAATGCCTTATAATAACCTATAACGGAAAAGAATCTAAAAAGGAATATAACATATATATACATATATATATATGTTGTTCAGTAGCCAAGTCTTTGCTATACATACATAGATATACATATCTATGTATGTATAGCTGAACCACTTTGCTGTACACCTGAAGCTAACATATTATAGATTAACTATGTTTTGATAAAAAAAAATTTCAATGGGTATTTAAAGCAATCTGTTCTGCATCATTGATATATTACTGGAGAGCTAATACAGACCTAATTTTTATAAACTGAATTATCCGAATATGCTGAAGTCACATGGTAGGTAAAGGAATCTTCTTAAATAAATAAATCAAATCACTTTTTAAAAAACTAAAGCCTTTATCTGGAGAACAGAGCCACGTGTTGTACATGTCAATCATTAATCTGACAAGTCATCAACTATGACACTGTTTTCCTCTATTCCTCAAAGAAAAGGCAAAGAAAGACATACAGTCACTTCTCCACTGTGGTTTCCTGTAACACTTGGATTCTCGGAATTTTCCTCAACTAAATATTCACTCTTAACTGAAGAGACCACTATGTAAAGGTTGCTTATCACCTATCGAGGACAAAGGCACAGTTCCAAATTCCCTCTCCATGTGCAATGGCAGGTTGGAGCCGCTCCATGAACACAAATAGATGCCTTGCCCACACTCACTTAGGGGGAGCGCTTCAGTCTGAAGAGGTTCTTTCATGTTGCGGCTAGAACTCAATACGCAAACATCACTGTCCCACCTTCCCTTCCTCTTAACTTTAAGCTCATTTTTGAAGCTTTGGAATATTGTGGCCTCTCATTCTTTTTCTAAACCACCTAAGCAGCATGCTCTTTTCACATTTGATGTTTTTTTTTTCTTATTACAGGTGAGCTGACTTGTATCTGCCAAGCTTTATCTCACTAAGTTTTAAGTTGACCTTCACTGTAAATGCAATTTGCAATTCATTGTTTTTCTCTATGACCCCTGATTCTAATATAATGCAAAATGCTAGACAGATAGATCAATTCACTGGTCCAACTGGCATCGTGGTAATTCAGGTAGTTTCCACACTTAAATTTATAATCACTAGTAAAGAGGTAAAACTGTTCCAAATCAGCGACCATCAGGGTAGAACTAACTCCTTTCTGATCCAACTGTATTCATCAACTTATCTGTATTCCTCCCAGAACTAAAATGACACCTTTTACAATGGAAAGTCATAGCAAACAAGCGCAACAGCTAATTTTGGCTACACATTGACCCTGCTAAGCCTCAGATGGATCCTCCTCTGTGATCCTCGGTCAACCTAGGGGATAAATACTCTATACAGTCTTGCTCAGTTAGATGGTACCAGAGACAATCTGTCAGTCCTGAAGATGCTGCCACGTGCTCACAGGATGCCAAGCTTCAGTCTTTTCTAATTAAATGACCATCTTACCCTGAGAAGAATGCTGTGATGCATCCTCAAAGAGAAAATCCAAATACGGACAGAGAGAGGGGCCCCGAAGAGTGTAAATACAGGAGGAGAAGAGAGAAGAGTCAGAAAATCACCTGAAAGACTCATTCCCCAAAGAGTAGGCATGAATGCCCTTGACTGGCTTGGAGAGGCTCTCTAGGACCTTAGATTCTCTCAGTATCACAACTCCCCATTCAGAAGGAATGTGGCAGGCCCCCTCGGATGGAATAAAGGTGGTCCCTGCCCTAAAACCGGCCTCATTTTCTGTAGAAAACGTGTGAATTCAGATATTGTGTTTGAGAGCTCTGGCAGCAAAGCAAACATCTGACATCTGCCAGCGGGTCTCAGGGAGGCGGAGGGGGTACCCAGCTCCACGCATGGCCCCCGCCTTCTCCTGACGGTGTCCTGGGATGTGCCTGCGAGTGACCACAGAGATGCTGAGTCCAAGGGTTGGCAACATGGTGCCCAGGGCTGGGGCTGAGTGGAGCAGGATCAGGAGAGGGGGGCGTTCTTGCAGCGAAGGTGTGGAGTGGCAGGACAAAGAACCCATATCCAAGCACTCACGGCGGTTGCTGTTTAGTCGCTCAGTCGTGTCTGACTCTTTGTGACCCTATGGACTATAGCCCACCAGGCTCCTCTGTCCATGGGCTTCTCCAGGCAAGAATAGTGGAGTGAGTTGCCATTCCCTTCTGCAGGGGATCTTCCCCACCCAGGGATCGAACCTGGCTCTCCTGTATTACAGGCAGATTCCTTACTGTCTGAGGCACCAGGGAAGCCCTCAGATAGTCTTAAGGATCCTTAGATTTCTCTCATCTCAGAAACTGAGTATCTACCCTTGCTGCCCAAGTCTCAGACTGCCCTTCCTCCCCTGCCATAGACAGAACTGGAACACGGAAGACAGGGTGCTGCAGCCCAGGTTTCTAACCCCAAACACACCTCATTTACCACCCAGTCAAGGCCAGCGGTTTCATCAGTTCCCTAGGCAGGCCCTACCCTGGAGTTTAAAATCCCCCTCCTACAATATATATAGTTAGTCTTAATAAATAAATGACTTGAACCATGCATTATATATCACTCAAATCCACGAGGACACGAATTATGTATAATACATCGGCTGTGTAATTTATTTATTAAGCAAAACGTGAATTTTCCATGCTTGTGTTTGGAGGCCCAGTTTGTCACGCACAGTAAATGATGTATTCTTATTAGTCCCACTCAATTACCGAGTCATCCCTCTGTGTGCGCTGTATTTGTTAATGATAGTGCCACAGCGCTGCGTTACAATACCTGTGATTTTAGTGATTCATAACCGCTCACTAAAACTGTGAAGATGATAAATTGACTGCTGTTGATTAAATGCCGCCAACAGTATGTTTCATATGTGTTTGTCGCAGTTAGGAGTTAAAGAAACAGCACTGCTCAAAATCATTTAAATATCTAATTAAGCCCAAGCCCTCACTCGATATAAAGAACTCACTGGAATACAAGAAGGAAAAATAAAAGAAAGCTCACTGGGGGATGAGCTTTCCTCACCATCACAGATGGGCTCATCAAGTCACCATCACAACTGGAGAGGGACAAGGCACGCGTCTGAAAGGGGCCGTGGCTTGCTCCCTCTGCTCAGCAGCAAGGCTCTGACGCCCTTGTCCTGTCTCTGGGATTAGTCTTGGGCTGCAGAGGACTTCGTCACACCTAAGGAAGCTCTGGGTGATGGCCTCTGAAATGGGGACAGATTCACGGGTGTTGGGAGAAGGGGGCTGATACGGGAGGGGGAATTCTCCAGCAGCTAGCATCCCTGTGGCTGTTGCTGCAGCAAAGGGGCTTTTTAAGGCGTCCTCGTGACAAATGGCAGCAGAAAGGAAAATACCATTTCAAACAAAGATTAATTATCTTTATGGCTTCAGCTAACTTTTTCTCCCCTTAGATAAATCCACGTAGAAGACCTTACAGCTAAAATTCTCGGCAGGTAGCAGGAGCCTAAGCACAGGGCATGCTCCGGTGCCAGCGCTGGGCTCCTGACTCAGGATCGTGACAACAGATACCCTGTGACACTTGATAACCTTACTGAGACCGCCCAGGAGATGATTATTTTCTTCTTTTGCAATTCAGTCTTCCTAAATCAGACCATATCTCCAGAATGTTGGAAGTGGACAGTCAAACAAACAAAAGGAAAAAAAAATAAGTAGATGATTGTGAATTTCAGAATCTGCGTCTTTCAATTAATTGGGTTGAAGACAATTCTTTGTTTTCTTTTTAAGAATAATTTCTATTGGAGTCTAGTTGATTTACAATGCTGTGTCAGTTTCAGGTGTACAGCAAAGTGAATTAGTTAAACATATATCCACTCTTTTTTAGATATTTTTCCCATAAAGGTCATTATAGAGTATTGAGTAGAGTCCCTTGTGCTATACAGTAGGTCCTTATTAGTTATATATTTTACATATAGTGGTGTGTATGCATCAATCGCAAATTATCCCTCCCCACTTTCTCCCTTGGTAAACATAAGTTTGTTTTCTACATCTGTGATTCTGTTTCTGTTTTGTAAATAACCTCATTTATAAAGATAAAATTCTGGGTAATGTCCCCATGGTGACTTTGCCTTAAAGCATTATTTTAAAATTAAGGTGGAACATCTATCATTAGCCACACAACCCATAACTGGCCATGAAGAAAGCCCCATGTTCTCTATTGCCTTTGCAAAAGCCAATTTCACTCTTAAAACTCAAACTCAACAGAGAATGAGATGCTGAAATCTTAGAACTTTGAATGGCTCACAGTAATGGTCATGGTATAAACCATACAGGCATAACTGAGGTCGTTTTCAATTTCTAAACCAGAACCCAGAGCTTAACACATATGTATCAATTTAAACAGACTTAGTCTTGAAAGTTAGGATGATTTTCTTGATGTCAAAAATCCCCAGGGCACTTTTAATGGCATTTACAATTTTTATTCCCACATCTGAAAGCGATTCCACGGGGTCCTGACAACGAGGGTCTCAAGAATCCGTCTGAACCCTGACTAGTTCCTGGATCCTTAAGTGGACCGCCTCCCGTGGCAGTCAGTCAGTCACCTGTTTATAGGGTTGCGTTTTGTTGTGCTCGCTTTTTACTTGCAATCAACCACAGAGTGAGGTTATGAATTCTGTTATCTGAGGATAGAAAGGCAAGGCCACGCCGATTCACTGGATGGTAGCCGGGCACCCAGGTGAGGAAGGGCTTCTCCAAAGGGACATTCCTTCCAAGTGACGCTGCGGTGAGGGTTGTGGGGAGAGCCATGTCTTCATGTCTCCCTAATGAGCTGTGTGACTCGGGGCATCTGAGATTTGAGATTTCAAAACTGACAAAGCTGGGCTTGAAGACGGTCCTGGTTTCCATCCCCATCGCTCCTGTAGGATCCAGACCCTTCGCAGCACCGAGACCCCCAGTTTGCCCTTTAGCATCCTCTGACCAGCTCCCGGGGCCACACCAGCCCCCCGCTCTTGGGTGTCAGTGTGGGGACAGGCGCAACTTAGGTGGCCTCCCAGCTACGAGTCATTCCAGAAGCTCCTAACGCGATGCAACTGAGTCCCCGCCCAGCAGGACACCTGCACAGCTTATGATGCTCAGGGCCCCCAGGCTCCCTCTCCTTCTGTGGCCCCATCTCACCTGGTCGGCAGGTGAAGAAGCCTGCTCCCTCCCCACAACTGCAGCAGGTGCTTTTGAATCTCTCCTCTGTGTCACTGTGATTTCTTTAACCTCTAATATCTACAGCGATGCTCTTATGAGTGAAAAGAAGACAGACAAGGCACATTGGAGGTGTCACAGGGAAGGACCATAGAAGCACCAAGCCTCCTACAATTCTTTCAGCCTCGGTGGGAGGAAGACGTAGTCAGGTAGGAATTTTCTAGCAACTTCTCCTTTATCAGCAATGCCTCAGACCAATCTTTCTCAGGCCTTTTGCTTTCTCTACCAAACTTGTAGAAGAACTTTTAAATATAAAGTAGCGCAATGGGAAAAAAACCTGAGTTCTATTCATTGAAAACTCCCAAAGCACAAAGTAATGACTTACAAGAGCGCTGTGGTTTTCCACAAATAAAGTTGTTAAATGGACCTCCTGTGAGACAATCTCTACAGTGAAATGGAGATAGAAAATTGCTCAAAAAAATTGTTCAGTGGTAAAAAGTACATCAGTGGAAAAAAATCCGTTTTACCGACCTCTTATGATAGGTATACAATTAGATGTCTGTTTTACCTTCCAGCTGTGCAGAGAAGCAAATAAAAGACATGGGGCTTCCAGCATTATAAGCTGATTTTATAAGAACAATAATGATTTTAAAAAGTCCTTTGGAACAATCATTTTGTTAGTCCTTCAGTAGAGTTCTCAAGCATCATTTTTGAAGTAAGCTTTTGCTGGAGACTTCAGGTTTCAAATTGAAGGGCAGGGAGCTGGAGTGCTTCCTTACTTCATGAGGATCTGGAGTTGCAGTAGAGAGGCGGGACCTCCCTCCTGAGGGTCCCCGGATGCTGTCTGGAGGGGCTCTGAGGCGGTCTCTCACATTTCACAGGTGTGGTGGAGGCAAGGTTCAATGTCTGGACAACACGTCGACAGTGCCCCCTGAGGTGACCTTGGCCCCACACTGGGTTCAGCTCCTCCACCTGCTGGGGTGGGACTGAGGCCACCTGTAGAGCAGAGGTGATCGAGTTTATTATTTCATAAATATTGAGCAAAGTAACACAATGTTACACATCCCAAGTACATGAAAGAAAAGAAAGAGCGCAGAGATTAAGAGAAAGTAGGCCCAGGCATCAGAACACTTTTGAGTGAGCACCAGGCAATACAGCAACATGTTTTTTTTACTTCTTTGAGAGTTAACATTAGAAGATGTGGTGTTGTTTCTGGGACCCTTGGAGGTCAACCATAGTGAGGGGGATAATACTTTCCAGATGAAGCAGTAAAGACCAGTACGCACAACAGAGTCAATACGATTGAAAAATTGAGGGAGATTGTGCAAGAAGACCTGAGTTACATAATTATGGCAAGTATAACTTGCACATTTCCTTCTTATGAGCATCTATAATACCACATCTAACGGGCTGGGTAAAGGATAACAAAAACACAAAAGTCATGGTAAAGAGAGATAATGAGAGAATCTAAAATGCAAAGAGGAAGGAGAAAGAAAGAAAAGAGGGGAAAGAGCAGGAGAGGAAAGAGAAGCATCCTGAAAAGGCTCTTGCTGCCATCAGCAGGGCAGAATAGATACTGTTTGTGGCATGGAAAGGCAGCAGAGACCAAGAACAAGTCACGAACTCCTGACGAAGGGGATAAGAAGACGACGGTTGTCTGAACCCTGCCGTACGGAAAGGTCTAAAAATCCTACTGAGACGTCCTTGGCAGAGAAGCAGTTCAGGACAACAGTGACATCTGTTCAGTGTGGAAACAAAACCGCTGGTGGTAGAAGTAGCCCAGAATCACTAAGCTGGGAAGGGGGGGTTATTTTTACATCAAGCCAGAGGCATTTCTTAGACTCAAAGTAGAGAACTGAACTGAACTTTTCTGCTCAGTCGTGTCCGACCCTTTGCAGCTCCATGGACTGCAGCATACCAGGCTTCCCTATCCTTCATGATCTGGAGTTTGCTCAAAATCATGTGCATTGAGTCAATGATGCCTTCCAACCATCTCATCCTCTGTCATCCCCTTCCCTTCTGTCCTCAATCTTTCCCAGCATCAAGGTCTTTTCCAGTGAGTTGCTCTTTGCATCCTTTGGCCAAAGCATTGGAATTTCAGCATCAGTCCTTCCAGTGAATACTCAGGGTTGATTTCATTTAGAATTGACTAGTTTGATCTCCTAAGTCCACTACGAAGGGTCTAATTGAATCCTGAAGTGAGTCTGCAACTAGGTACAGTCGTTACTACAAGTGGAAAATCTAAGGTTTGCTGCCTTTTGCAAAAACGTACATGAGGCCACACAGCAAGCAGGGGGCAGAACCTCGATATTTGTCTGTCTGGCTCCAGCACCAGAGCTGTTAATCACTGTCTTATACTGACTTGTATTCAAATAATTTTTTTTTATTAAAACTGAGTCTGTGCCAAGCCTAGTCTCATCCAGAATCTTCTCTGCTGTTGGGCACAGCTGACAGTCCTACAGAAGCCGTATCAGGGTGAGATGCAGACGAGTAAGACCAGAAGTCATTGCACCAGCCTCTGAGTCAGGCGGGAGCAGATCTGCGATCCCAGACGTTGGGGAAGGACTCCATGATGTTTCTTCAGCTCACAATTCACCGTCCATGATCAGGAGGGGCAGACGTCCGAGAGGACCACCAACCACCTTCTTGTCCGAAGAACCATTCTCGCCTTCGGACAGTTAAGAGCGAAACCGTGAGCCACAGCGTTTTACTCACTGAAACATTTTTTTCATGTTCTTTTCTACTTCGCACTGGGGCTTCCCTGGTGGCTCAGATGATAAAGAATCTGCCTGCAGGGTGGGAGACCTGGGCTCAATCCCCAAGTCAGGAACATCCCCTGGAGAAGGGTATGGCCACCCACTCCAGTATTCTTGCCTGGAGAGTCCCATGGACAGAGGAGCCTGGCGGGCCACACAGTCCATGAAGTCACAGAGAGTTGGACACGACTGAGTGATTAGCACAACTTCGCATGGATAATCGGCCTCTCCCAGACACGACCTTGGGTCTCAGAGAGATAACACAGCTGGAGCAGCTGGGGCAGTACATGGCCCATCAACATCGTCAGAATCGCAGGGACCCCGTCACCTCCCCAACGCAGCCCCTGGAGGGGTAGCTTCCATTTCCCCTCCAGCCCCCCGTGGCCATCCGCAGAGAGCACAGCCTTGGGGACCTATCAACACGAGTACCACTACTCTCGCACGTTTTCTATAAAAAGGAGCAGCAGAAAGCAAGCGCCCTGCCACCCCTGAGCATCGTGAAGGAAGAGCCCTAATCGTGAGCCCCGGGGGACCGGGGACCGGGGCGGCGTGGGGGTCCAGCCTCCCTGAGCAGGACGCAGGCACCCAGGGCCACGCCGACCAGCCCTGCCCCTCCGTGGGCAGCTGTGCTGAGGAGGAGCCCACCGTCTCGCCCCCTTGCTTTTCCTTCTCCTGCTCTCCTCCTCCTAAGAAGGGAGGACAGGAAGCAGGGAGGCTCGCAGGGCGGCTCTCTGCGCCCGGGGCATCCGCGGGCCTGTCCTCGCGGTGTCCTTCCCCGGCCCCGAGTCACGCATCACTCATCTTGTCACATTGAACTCCAGATGCTCCTACCCTAGAGAATGCTCTGACTCCAGCCATTTTTCTTCATTCTCACTAACAATTTGGTAATGAAATATTGATTTTTAGTTAGATTCATATTGATGCTATTAGGTTTGCATTGATAAATCATGCCGGGCTCCTGTCTGGGCGGCCAGAGAGTGCTACACTGAGCCCTGGAGATTACAATCAACTCATTGATGTGTTAATTTGATGGATTTTTTCGTTCTCTGAGAAGGAGTGGGAGGTTGCAGGGAGATTTTTCAGCACAGCCGTGGTAAAGTTTTCACAGTGAGATCGGGACAGTCATCGCAGGCTTCATGGTGCGTGTTAGCCTCCGAGGAAGGGTCCTTACGCTTGTTTGGCCGGAACAGGCAAAGCAGGGTGGGGGCTGCAGGCCAGGGCGGGAGGGCGGGGTGGGGGCGGAAAGGAGGTGACCCACCCAGCGACACAGCGTAGGGGGAGAAGAGATTATTCCAGGAAAGTCTAATTAAACCGTTTTGAGGCCGTTCTGGGAGAGTGTTCCCATCTCTACAGGTCCTGTGTACAGTCCACCCCAGGAGAGTGGAGGTGGGCCAGGGATGCAAGCGGCCGACCTGCAGGCGGGCTTGGCCCCCTCCCCTCCGGCTGGCTGGCCTCCCCGGTGGTTTTCGGGACATTGCCCAGGTTCTGTCCCCTGCAAAGTGCCACTTAGCCAGCAGTGTCCTTGGCATCTGCAGTCAACTTAGAACAGCCCCTCTGTCTGGTTTACAGTCCAGGGCAGACGTTACGCCTGTCATGAGGGGCAGGGCTCAGCTGCACCAAGGCTCGTATTGTGATCCTCGAAGACCCCAGGCCTAGCGGCTCCAGAAAGAAAAGGCTTTGAAAACGCTTAGGTCAAAATTCACTGTGTTCTCTTTTGTTTGTTTTTTGAAGCCAAACTACTTCACATTCAAACGTGATGTGTTTTTCACTGGTGAGCTGTCCAGCCCCTTCTTTCCGAAGGGCACCGAGGAGCAGTTCACATCAACCATCCGTTCCATGACATTCATGTGTGTGCACACGTGTGTGCCTGCATGCAGAACAAGTATAAGGCTGCCGTCTGAAATAGAGACACTCAGAAAGAAAGGGAGAGAGCCCTCCAGAGCCCTGCCCTGTGTGGCGAGGGGGCCGCCAGCTTGGCCGAGTCATGGGAAGGAGGAGGGAGTCTGTCTGCTTCCTTCACCTCGGCGTCTGCAAGAGCTCGGACAGTCCACCAAGGAGCCCACAGTCCTGTCAAGAGGGCACACGGAGGGACCCCGCTGTTAACACAGGGGCGTGGGCTCCCCCTGAGGCCGGCACACGGGCTCAGCGTGCAGTCTTGGGCTCTTTTCCAGGTTAGCCTAGTCTCTGTCTGTGCAGAGGAACAGGGGCAGAGTGAGAGGGGCTGCACTGCACAGCTCCTCATCACCCCAGGATACTCTTGGGGGCTGTAGGCAAGGCTCAGCATTCAGAAAACTAAGATCATGGCATCTGGTCCCATCACTTCATGGCAAATAGATGGGGAAACAATGGAAACAGCGACAGACTTTATTTTCTTGGGCTCCAAAATCACTGCAGATGGCGACTGCAGCCATGAAATTAAAAGATGCTTGCTCCTTGGAAGGAAAGCTATGACCAACCTAGACAGCGTATTAAAAAACAGAGACATTACTTTGCCAACAAAGGCCCATGTTGTCAAAGCTATAGTTTTTCCAGTAGTCATGTACGGATGTGAGAGTTGAACCATGAAGAAGGTTGAACACCAAAGAAGTGATCCTTTTGAACTCTGTTGTTGAAGAAGACTCTTCAGAGTCCCTTGGACTGGAAGGAGATCAAACCAGTCAATCCTAAAGGAAATCAACCCTGAATATTCATTGGAAGGACTGATAGTAAAGCTGAAGCTCTAATACTTTGACCACCTGATGCGAAGATCTGACTCACTAGAAAAAACCCTGATGCTGGGAAAGATTGAAGGTTGGAGGAGAAAGGGGATGACAGAGGAAGGACAAGATGGTTGGATGGCATCAGTGGTTCAATGGACATGAGTTTGAGCAAGCTCCGGGAGATGGTGAAGGACAGGGAAGCCTGGTGTACTGCAGTCCATGGAGTCACAGAGTCAGACACGACTGACCGACCGAACCACAACAAAGGCAAGGCTTAGGAGAGCAGAAATTTTATAAACCACAGATCCTTTCAAGACCACAGTCATAAATAACCACTCTAAGTTTCCAACTATCATCACCCACTCCTAAGCTCTCCAGGGTTCCCAGTTTCAATCCCCTCCTTCCTGTGGAAGGCTGGTCTCCTGCCACTCTGGAAGGAACCAGCCCTAGTCTCAGGGACAAACCGCCACCCCGAGGGTGCCAAGCTTGACTGAAGGCCCAGGTCCTGAGCATAAAGGTATGAAAGGAAATGCTATCTACAAAAGCATCTGAAAGTGAAAGTCAGAGTCACTCAGTCGTGTCCGACTCTTTGCGACCCCATGGGCTATACTGTCCATGGAATTCTCCAGGCCAGAATACTGGAGTAGGTAGCCTTTCCCTTCTCCAGGGGATCTTCCCAACCCAGGGATCAAACCCAGATCTCCCACATTGTGGGAGGATTCTTTACCAGCTGAGCCCCCGAGGAAGCCCAAGAATACTGGAGTGGGTAGCCTATCCCTTCTACAGATATTCCCAACCCAGAAACTGAACTGAGGTCTCCTGCACTGCAGGCAGATTCTTTACCAACTAAGCTACAGGGAAGCCCTACAGATACATTTCGTCAGTAATAAAACACTGGCAAAGTCAGAAGTCGTGCTCTCATCAGGAGAACTCAAGGTGCTGGGGAGATGAACACCTTTCTGAAGCACCATTCCTGCCAGGACCTGCAGTTTTCCATTCTAGGCAACTGGACGCCATGTGGGAAACCAGGCCCCAGAGGAGTGAGCAGATCATGTCTCATGTGGGTCGGCAGCCAAGAAGAACGGGGCTCTCTTACTCCAAGGGGGACCCTGAGAATCCATGCAGGAAGGTCCTGGGTCATCAGTCTCTGGCATTTCCCATGAAGGTCAGAGCTTTTCCCAATGTCAACAGGTCTTTCTTTGAACCTGTGAGTGACTAAGGTTATAGCTCATCCTCACCTCCTCAAATGCTACCAATGCCTGGACCCCTGCCTCCCTCAGCCCCGCCCCAAAGAACACAGGGGTCCCCCCAAAGAGGCTACTCTGCTCTGTTCACACCAGGACATTGCAAGTCTAGCTGAAAAGAAATGACAAAACTCAATGAGTAACCTCATTCAGCTCCATCTCCGTGAACCGCATAGTCAAAGATAACTCTCTACTCAACACTGTAAAACCACCTTCATCGCTTATTTCCTATCAGTGTTAACAGTTATGCTAAACACACACATAGGTTAAACTTACAGTCTCCTGGGTGGACCCACCATCTACATCAACAACTCTCATTTAAAGAAAGATCAAATCTTCCATCTCAGTTTGGCCATAATTCCCCAGAGCGAAAGCAGATGTCCACACTCCACTCCCTCCCTTTCTTCCACCTGCTCTCTTTTGTGGGACGTCAGCTCACCCACGAATACAGACCACCAAGAGTCTATGCTTCCCACAATCTTCTCCACCCCCAAATCTCACTGTCTACATTGTGACAGTCTCCTCCTCGCTCAAAATCTCCGAATCTCAGCCCTTCCTTTTCCCAATCATGTGTGTACTGTTGGCACATCATCGATCTTCCTTAAAGCTAAGTTGCATGCCTGTCTCCTCAAAAATATACAGTGGCTCCCCTCACCTGTAATTTCACACCCTGACCTCCCCACCTGGATTTGACGTCCTCCGTGAGTTGGTGCCAAGCCAGACCAGCCTTTTCCTCCTGCTCAGCATCCCTCATCCATCAGATCAGGCATCTCTCTGTAAAGTCAACCTCCTCCATCACCCTCATCCCAAGTGTAGGGATCTTGACTTTGTTCTTTATTTCACTGTGGGGTCTTTTGTATGCTAAGTTGTGTCCAACTCTTTGTGACCCCATGGAGTGTAGCCCACCAGACTCCCCTGTCCATAGGATTCTCTAGGCAAGAATACTGGAGTGGGTTGCCATATCCTCCTCCAGGGGGTCTTCTTGACCCAGGGATTGAATCTGCATCTCTTGTGTCTCCTGCATTGCAGATGAATCCTTTTACCGCTGAGACAGCAGGGAAGCCCTGACATCTTGTACAAATTCCTGAAGGAAACTTAAGATTCAGAGAATCCATCTGCAAAATGTGCCTTCCTCCCCATATCACTGAGAGCACCGACACTAGGTTATTCTGCTCGTACAACCCCTCCAGAGGGGCCCAGTGGACTGTAGGCACTGATGCAGCCTGGCCCCTTCCCTGACTCAGCCACCCTGGAAGAGACTTTTCCTCTCAAGTTAGACAAACGTCTCCATCTTCTCCCTCCAGGAAGCTTTCTCCTCCCAGAGCACGCAAGCTCACTTGGACCTCGGGCTTCTCCAAGCTCTTGTTTTGCTGAGCAGATGTCGAGGAGCATCCCAGAACTGCGGCAGGGAGCACAGGTGGGCTCACCGCCAACCTCTGCCACATCTGTGATGCCAGACCCAGCAGGTATGATGCTAACGGTCAGACCAAGGTGGCTGCCCGGGGCCCACGGACTTTACGTGGTCCTGCGGTGCTTTGTTTCACATCTGAAGGTGGATCTTTAAACAATCTCCAAAGTGTGGTTGGTTTCTGATACATTTCATATCTGACTTCTCTTTTAAAACCTAGAGGACGGTAAGGCTTAGAAGCACATGTTCTGGAGTCAAACTGCTTGGGTTCAAATCCCAGTGCCATCCCCTGCTCACTGTGCAATTTCAGGTGAGCTCCTCAGCTGCTCTGTGTTTTCCTTATGAACAGCGTGAAGATCCTAACATACATACCCCACAGTGCTATGAGCGTCAAATGAGTTAATACACATGCCAGACTTGGAACAGGGCCTGGAACACCAAGGTCACTATCATCTATGTGTCTATATTTTTCTGGCAAGTGGGACCCTCATTCTTGCTTAGGGAGGGATTTGGGGGGCTGCTGATCCTGCTTCCTTTAGACCGATGGTGCCCACTTCTGTAATATCTGGTCAGGGTCCCTCGAACATTACTCCCGTGGCCATCGTAGGCAGTGAAGTGTGTCGCCTGGACGTCAGAAATGCCCCTGGGGAAGGCACAGCCGGATGCGGTGCTGGTCAGGAGCATCACACCGGGTGTTGGTCCGCGGTCTGAGGGGCCCGGGAAGGAGGGGAGCTGAGGGGGCTGAGATCAGGCTGCAGGGCTGTGAGTCAGCGTGTGCGGAGGCAGGCTGCTGAGGACACGGTCCTGCCGAGGAAGCGGCGCCAGGCCGCAGAGGCCCCAGGAGCAAGGCAGCCCAGCTCTGCACTCTCACAGAGAGAAGGCAGGCAGGAGAGATGCCAGCAGCGCAGCCAGTTTAGAGATCTGGGAGTCAGGATGGAAGAGGAGGCCTCAGAGGAAAGAAAGCCAGCACCTTGCCAAGGCCAGCACAAGGGAACCGGCCAACGAGGCCCTCAGCCCAGCCCGGAGATGCCTGTGAGTGAGTCACAGCAGAAGGTCAGCCTCATGTTCTGACCTGGCGTCCCCCTGCTTTGATGATCTGCTCCCGGGATAAGTTGGCAGGAAGCACAGGACAGAGGAGGCCACCACCCCCAACATGGGCCACAGGCCAGGGCCACAGCATCAGGGCTGGAGCCTACAGAGGTTTGTCAAGGTCTGCATCCATGGTGGACATCACACAGATGAATCCAGGCATCTAAACGATGTTTTGGGTGGTTCCCTGGTGCCTCAGTTGGTAAAGAATCTGCCTGCAACGCAGGAGACCCAGGTTCGATCCCTACATGGGGAAGATCCCCTGGAGAAGGAAATGGCAACCCATTCCAGTATTCTTGCCTGGAAAATCCCATGGACCGAGGAGCGATTTCTTAATCAGCCACAAACAATTCCCCACGTCCGTAATACCAGCTCCTTCTGTAACACAGAAGCAATTCCAGCTGATATGTTTCCGAAAATCTCACAACAAACCACAAAGAAAATATAAGTTGCTATGTAAGTCTTGGGGCTAAATAGTCATTTCCAAAATAGCTGACCCTACGTAACAGAACAGGAATTTCTAAGTTCCAGAAAATTATACGAATTGCAGATGACCTTGCTTTCGGGGGGGCAGGTTTCATGGTCCTACTTACTTTGAATTTTACCCACACCCCAGGAAGTTTTTCCCTAGGCAAAGGAGGACAGAATATATCCAATAAAACTTTTTAATTGAAAATCATTACCAAAGGGCTTTCTTCTAAGACAAGTAGGCTCCAGAGCTACAATCTCTGTCCTCAAATTGTGACTTTTTGTAGCTTTTCCTGGCAGGGGCAGGTCAAGGCATCTGACAACGGCGGGTTTGACTTCAAGGCCCGCCGACAATTCCTTATCTGACAAAAATAACTTCTTTCATGGGGAATTTGAGAATCTAAGAATTGGCAGGCGAGCCTGCTCTGCGGGAGGCGCGCACAGAGCTCCACTGAGGAGGCCCTGACACTTAAAAAGCCCCATGGATGTCCCCAGCCGCATCTCGGCCCTTCTGCTGGTGCTCACGATCAAGGGCTTTGTCACCAAGAGCAAGGCGGCTCTGTGGCGGTGCGTGTCCTGTATTTAGCCCGGTGCACACCTGTTAGCATGCTGACACCACTTCCAGAAGGCTCTTTTCCCAATGCGCCCCCTCCCTGGGGGGAAGTCTCTCCCTGACATCCATGGCAGCCCCGTGGGGCTCCTTCTGTGAAACGGCCTTCCACGTGAGGCTCTCTCTGACCCCACCTCCCCTAACTGTCTGCATTTCCCGCGTCCCACTTGCAGTGGGGGCACAGCGGCATGTGAAGGCCCCCAGGCACCCCGGGGTGACAGGTGATCTGCAAGCCTGGACCTTCACTTTCTTTGCCTCCAGGAACTAAATCCAAGACGTGTGTGTGTTTGATGCTCAGTCACGTCCGACTCTTTGCGACCCCATGGACTGTAACCTGCCAGGCCTTAGGCAAGAATACTGGAGTGGGTAGTCATGCCCTTCTCCAGAGAATCTTTCTGATACAGGGATGGAACCCAGGTCTCTCGCCTTGCAGCAGATTCTTTACTGTCTGAGCCACCAGGGAAGCCCAAGAATACTGGATTGGGTAGCCTATCCCTCCTCCAGGGGATCTTCCCAACCCAGGAATCGAACCCGGGTCTCCCACCTTGCAGGCAGATTCCTGACCGTCTGAGCCACCAGGGGATCCATCATGATGACGAGCAATTCCAAACCCGCACACACCTCGGGTCCCAGCTGCCTCTACAGCCAGCTCTTTACCTCCTTAATTTTCTGGCTATGATGTGTCATTCCTCTAGAAAAGTCCAAGAAGTGAAAAGTGGAAGTCGTTGTCAGAGCTCTGGATGGTAAGGAGCCCAAGAGCAGAAAAGACCCTGAGCACAGAGGTCGAGGTCCTCCACAGAGAAGGCGATGCTCGACATCCCTCCTGGCTCCCACCTCCCCTCCGGCACCCGAAACAGACGGCCTGGTCCCCGCCTAGGCCACATGCCTCACCCGGCACAAGCTTCCTTCCCGTCTGCCCACCGAGCAGCCTGTACTGCTCTTGAGGACTTGGACCACAGGCCACACAGCGGTCACGCACCAGGAGGGGGTGTTTCTACTCCGGATGCTGATGGAGTTGCCTCTACCTGCCAGCTCCGTGTCTCCTTCCTCTCTTTCCATCACTCCAGTCAGGCTTGTGTCTCACCAGCCACTGAAGCTGCTGCGAGGACCACAAACTCGGCCCTGCCCGCCTCCGCCCTGACCAGCAGATGCCCCGGCCTTGCCCTCCTCGTCCCTGCCCCTCTCCTCTCCGCATCCAGCCCCCTGTGCAACTTGCTCCCCCTCTTCCTGTAGGCCCTCCTCTGCAGGCCCCCTGGCCGACTCCCCTGCGTCTCCTGGAATTCCCGCTGTTGAAATTCTTGGGTCCCCAAGCTTGGTCTCCTCACGTGCATGATACACCCTGGACCACCGGTCCCCGTCTCAGCTCAAAATGCCATCGGAACGGCCTTGGCTCGTGAGTCTCGCTTGACCCCTCTCCTTCACTCACTGTAGTTGGTTACGGCGGCCAAAGCAAACTCACCCTTCAAAGATAACGGTTATCTTCAAGGCACGATAACCCTTCAACTTTAAACCATCAACGTTCAGAGTCTGGAGTCAGAGGGGCTGTCTTTCACTTTTCCAAGGAAATGGTCATGAAGGAGACACATTTATGCCACTGAAGGGCATCTGCTCTTTCTTCACCCAAATCCAAACACCAGCTATTTCCATCCTACAGGAGGGATAGGCTACCCAACCATTTGCTTCAATAATCAGTTCTACCATTAAGAGGTTTTATCATAAATGGAAATTTCTCATCATAATTAATCACTAGATGACATTTTGCACTGAACTGACCAATGAAATTTGTTTATTCATTTTTTTTATTCTTTCCTTTACTACTTACTTTCCTAGAGAAGATGAGGACAGGTCTTGAGTTAAAACTCCTGACCTTTACATGACCCTGGCCAACTATTCAAACACAAAAAGCCATAAAAAAACTATTATGGGTCAATTTAACAGAAATCCAAAAATTCTCTCTCTCTCTTTTTTCTTAGATACTGAAGAAATATCAGAAATGACATATATAAATTGGAAATCATTTCCCGCTTGCCAGCATACCTTAAATTGATGTGGCCAAGAATATTCCTTGTAATTGTTAAATTAATTTAGATATTCTTGATGTACTGATGAAAATCACTCATCATTCTTCCTTGGCTATTTGCCTTTTTTTTTTCTAAGAATAGAGAAAGTTGCACAGAACACACCACAAAAGTGTCTTCTGCACACAGGGCATTGGCTGAGGACCACTTTTAACACAACCTCACAAAAACTCAGAGGTGTTTTTATTACAACAGTTATATCACTCCCAAAGCCCTACATCAAGACCTGCTCCTAGAATCTTAAAGTACAGGGGGGAGGTTGAATTTTCCTTAAAGGAAAATAAAGATAAATAATTATGCCTTTTGGGGGAAAGTCTTCCTCCAAAATCTCCTTAAAAAATTGCAATATCCACAGCTTCCCTGACGAGCAAGTACACAGAGATGAGACGTAATATGAATTAAATGTCAAGGCAACCTACAAATATTTTAAAAATCTAATAAATCATCTCCTGATTAGTTTTACCTGAGAGTGTAGAATCATATTGGGCTTGGCTGACATGTTATAAGAAAACTAGAACCATTCAAAAGAAATCCAGCACTCCAGATTGTTCCCCATGTAAAAATTACATTCTAAATGATGCGGTTTTCTTGGTGCTCTGCACCTCCATGAATGCTGAGTGACTCCAAGTGGTCCATTGTCCTGCTCTGTGTCGTGAGGATTTAAAATACAGAAGGTAAAATTCTATGCTCTTTTAAGCTTATCTAAAGAGTATCTATCGTTTGTTCAAATGGCATGTGTGTTTACATTTGCAAGTAATTAGATTCAGACATTTTTATATTTCGAACAAAATGCTTCATGCAAACCATAAATAAACTTGGTTTCCTCTTTTGTATTCTAAAGCGCCTTTGCAGGACTGCTGATATGCTAGGGGTGCATAATAACGGAGGATAGTTAGTCCCCTGGGCCCACAGCAGCAGATCACAAGTCATCCACAACACCCACCATCTGGTCTCTGCCCGGCCAACAGTCAGGTGTTGAGAATCTCACCCCATATGTGCATACGAGACCCCTAGGATACAAGTGCTCCCCTTTGTAAGAAACTTATTTCATTACATGGCAACAGCAGTGTCTCTCTCAGCCAGCATCTCTGTGTCTGCTGGGTCTGTGTCCTCAAAGAACCAGACTTCACCCTGGTGGTCTAGCTGCCAGCAGGCCATGTTGGGGGGCCAGCCATGCCCCAGTTTCAGATCCAGGGTCTTGGGATTAGGCCAGAACCCTGGATATTCATTGGAAGGACTGATGCTGAAGTTGAAGCCCCAATACTTGGGCCACCTGATGCAAAGAGACAACTCACTGGAAAAGACCCTGATGCTAGGAAACACTGAAGTCAGGAAAAGGGGATGACAGAGGATGAGATGGTTGGATGGTATTACTGGTTCAACAAACATGAGTGTGAGCAAACTCTGGGAGATGGTGAAGGACAGGGAAGCCTGGCATGCTACAGTCCATGGGGTAACAAAGAGTCAGATATGACTGAGCAACTGAACAACAAATATTATATATATATATATATATATTATTTATATGTATATATTTACTCATGGTCAAAGAATTATAAATAGCTGTCCATCTCCAGATGGGCTGGGTGTCCAGGTTTCCTGGTGTCCAGGTGTGCTGGTGTGCAGGTGTGCTGGTGTGCTGAGTGTCCAGGTGTGCTGGTGTCCAGGTGTTCGGGTGTCCAGGTGTCCTGGTGTCCAGGTTTCCTGGTGTCCAGGTGTGTTGGTGTCCAGGTGTGCTGTATCCAGGTGTTCCGGTGTCCAGGTGTGTTGGTGTCCAGGTGTGTTGGTGTCCAGATGTCCTGGTGTCCAGGTATGCTGGTGTCCAGGTGTGCTGCGGATGGATGTCAGTGGACTCCACAGTCAAAGCTCCAGGGCAGGACACCTCCAGCTCCCCCCTTACCAGGCCCTCCCCTTGCCCTTGGCTTCTTTCACAAAGTGGGGTGGGGGTGGGGGCGGACGGGTGACAAGAACTGCATTTGCTATTTCTTTCCGTAAATTTATATGATGTTTCCACTTCAAGGAGCTCCCCTCAAGGGCCCACATATTAAACAGGCTTTTAAAACAGAACAGACATTGCTGAACAAGAGGTGTAACCCTAAGAAGACGAGAGAAAATGGTTGAAATCTGCACACAAGTTGGCCTGAGGCCATGTGTGCACTTCAACGAAAGCGTCAGCAGCTGCAGGAGATGAACCTTGGAGGATGGTTATTTAGTTTCCTTCATCCCATTTACTCGGGGAGTGGAAGGAGGTCAGTTCTGAAGTCAGGGCAGGGAGGAAGCCTGGACCACGGGAGCTGATGGACAGCAGAAAGCGGGTTACACGCCAGCTCGCCCCAGGTGCTGCGAAGCTGCCTGGCCCTCCCCAGGCCTGCCTCACTCCTCTCTGCTGTGACTTTGGCGACAAGCACACATAGCAATTCATTCAGCACGGCTCGGGGGAGGACCAAACATGGCTCAGGAACAGGAACAAGGAAGGAGCAGCTGGAAAGCCCAGATGGAGAAGGTGCAGGCCCTGCTTCAAGGCACTGCCCACCGCCAGGCGGAGAACCCGGAGGACAACGCAGCCGCTCAGAGTACCCCACCATAATATCCCTCTGTGCGATGTGGAGAGGATCTCAGAGCAAACTCCCGTTCAAAACAAGGGACGATCTCGACCTGAGAACCCGTCACGGCATATCTTGAGTCTTGAAAACAGACGCACATTCGTTCATCCAATGAACATTCATCAGACGTCACCTTCTAGTATGGGGGTGGGGGGCGGGCTTCCCTGATAGCTCAGTCGGTAAAGAATTCACCTCCACTGTGGGAGACCTGGGTTTGATCCCTGGGTTGGGAAGATGCCCTGGAGAAGGGGAAGGCTACCCACTCAAGTATTCCGTCTGGAGAATCCCATGGACTCTATAGTCCATGGGGTCGCAAAGTCGGACATGACTGATAGACTTTCACTTCTAGTATGGGGGGCATAAAGATGCCTTCCCTGAAAAAAAGCAAAACATAAACAAGGAACAAGCACCAACAGCAAACTCTTTTTGCTGTTGCCAAAGAGCAGCAACAACAAACTGTCCCTGCCTCAGTCCCGGGAAGGCAGAGCCATCGAGGCAGATGGGGCCTGACTTCTGCACGGCACTGGGAGTGCGTGGAAAGCCAGCCCATCCTTCCTGTAGGCAGGAGACCTGCAGGTCAAGGCAGGGGGTACGTAGGGGTCCGTCCATCAGAGGCTCAGACCACGGGGAGGCCTATGAAACAAGGGGTTCATAGGAGGCCGAGAGCTTGTCCATTGTACCAGCAGCTCTTGATGTAGCTTGACCCAGGACAGAGCTTGCAGGCCGAGCTCACACCGACAGAGAAGTCGGGAGAAGATGCGGCGGGTGCCCCTCGGGGTGGAGGAGCCGGGGGCCTGGTTGCTGCCCCAGGAGCACGATGGGCCCGCAGGTCACACGGGCAGCTGCCTCCCATCCCACTCTGCATACCTTGCAAGCGCCTCTCATGGCCCCCACTCACCTGCAACCCGGCATCAAAGGGAACACTGGGGCCATCACTCTCCCTCCGCTGAGGGGACCAGCTCAGATCCACTGTACCTCGTAAGAGGGCCCGGGATGCGTGGCCCGTTCCCACCTCCTGCAGGGGCGCTACCTGTGCACAGGTGGAGGACCCCACCTAGTTTCACACACACACACCCGGGCCCAGCATTGCCCCGAGTGGGGAGCACGGGCCAGGAGACCACCTCCCAGGGAGCCCTGGAAAGAACACAGTCGCCAAGACCTTGTCCAGTGTTTCAAATGTACTCATGCATTTCATGGTTACCTGTGATGTTTGCTGAGTGAATGAAGTGATTGAAGATGCTGAGGCTTGAAGTTCACAGCATCACATAAACCTGAGTTTCAGCAAAGAAATGAACCAACACTACTTAATAGCTTTGGTGAGTGTCCAGAGGTGGAGAGACCAGGCTCTGATCTGATGACTCTGTCGCCCCTCTTCTCCCCACGTCCACTGCAGAGCACCACACCTGGTCCACAGCCTGGTTTAGAGCATCGGTCAACCATGGACCTCTGCCTCCTCTCCCACAGCCTGGGCTCCCTTCAGATGCTCAGGGACAGCACCTCTGTTTTCTAGCTCTGTGCTCTTCTGCAGGGCATTTCATAGGGCTGATTTTCCTATCTGTAAAATGGGACTAGTGCTCGTAGGTTCATCACAGAATTGTAAGGATTAAACAAGGACGATCCATGTCAAATGCTGACTCACACTGAAACAGCAGCTGAAACGTCCCCCCACCCTGCTCTCTATGCACTTTGCATCCCACGAGCACACCCTTGAAGGTGGACACTCACTCACACGTGTGCCCCGTTTTTGGCATCTTCCCTGCCTCTCCCAAGGAGGCCCTCAATGAATCTTCATTGTGCCGAATTGGCGCTGAATTTTTAAAGACGTCTAGATTATTGTTTTAAATAATATATCATCTTTTCCCAAAAGACTCAAACACTATCCTTCAAATAGCTTCATCAGGTGCCCTGATAGTTTTTATACATTTCAGTGTAAAACATGAATTAATGATACAGGACAAACGGAATTACTTCACATCATCTCTGCGGTTTCATATCCAGTTTGAACAGCCTGGTTTAGTAAATAGTGAGAATAATAAAGAAAGCCCGGATTCCAGGCGTGTGTCTCTAAAGATGATGCAACAGTCAGCTTTTCAAAGCCCATAATTGGAAGAAAATGGAAAAGTTCCTGAAATCAAGATGTTAAGATAAAGTCAATCGGGAAGAGTAGGAGATAGATGGAGGCTTCTGTTACTTATAGAAACAAACAATGCCTAAAAAATAAAGCTGATAGTCAACAGTTCCTTCTCCCCAGGGACAAATACTTGTGTAATAAAGACCTCCAGAAGCATCCACCAATATGGCTTGGTATGGATGTTCTGAACAGGTTACTTTAAATTCTACCAGGAAAAAACTAAAGTGATTTAAAGTTTACATTCTTGTTGTAAATGGGCATTTCATTTTCTATGTAAGGTCATATGATTTTCCTAGATTTACAGCTGTATCAAAAGACAACAGTTCAAATTTATGACTGAGATTTCTGGGGTGAAGTTTAAAATGTTAGGAATGTTGAAAATGCTCAAGGGTCAGGTTTATGCCCTTGAATATGGTTTTTACTCTTAGACCACAGAGCCGCGGTCACACAAACTGGATATCATTGATCTGGTAATTAGAGAATGCAATTTGAATTATCACAGACCTGTATTGATCATGAAGGACCCTTAGCTAGTGCCCAGCAGAGGATAAGGAGGCTGTAATCCAGCCCAGAGCTCTGCTGGAGTGGCTGCAGCCTTGTGAAGTCATGAGGAGGAGCCATGAAAAGCACTGGGTTAATGAGAGTGAGGAAAAGTCTTAGGTCTTGAGCTGAGAGTTAGAATGGGAGATGGAGTAACGGCTGAAAAGGCTTTTGTTACTAAGAATTAGGAAAAATAAGCACACTCATTCTGTGTGATGATATTACTTAGAATCTATTCTAAATAGTCAGTGATATTTATGTTTTGCAGCTTTACACTATGAAAAAAAATTCTTTTTCCTTGAAACTCCTATAGAAAAAATCATTTTAATATCTGGGGCTTGCAATGCCAACTCCTTTTCCAATTAGAAATAAATGTCGTTACGTAAGAATTTGTGTAGGGTTTTCTAAAGAAGGCAACTAACCACTGACAAAAGTAAAAATCTAAATGTAACTGACTTGGCTACTTCTTACTGAAGTAAACAGATGTCTGCATCTGGTTCAATGGAGCAAACATTTCCCACAAAGAACACAGGTTCTTTCAGGGTGCAGTGCCTCTCTCCTCTCCCAGGCCTTATGCCAATCAAAGTTTTTAATCTGCCCAGTTGCGTGCCCACCATCCCCTAAAACAACTAGCCATTTTGTCTAATACTAAGCAACCCAAAGGCAGAATCATATGAGTTTGAACACCAAGAGACCTGGACACAGAGGACAGAACTGTGGTCGCCAGGGGTGGGGGCAGAGGGGGACTGACCACGAGGCAGGGGGAGGACTTGAGTGCGAGATTGGGGTTGGCAAGTGTCTGCCGTTACATGTAGGATGGATACACAGCAAGATCCTGCTGTGTATCACACAGAGCTGCATTCTGTATCCTCTGATAAACCATAAAGGAAAAGAAAATTTTTAAAGAAGAATGTATATATATGTATAACTGAACTACTTTGCTGTCCAGCAGAAATGAACTCAATGCTGTAAATCAACTATACTTTTTTTAAAAAAACTAAATAAATAGATAAATGAGACCAAGAATCGGTGCACCTGAGAGGGTCTGACTTTCACGGGCATCTCTAGGAGCTGGTCCCTTGTCCAGTCTACGTGTCAGAAAAGAATGACTAATTACAGGAGAGGCCTTGGTGGAAAATAAGATCCATTGTCCAAAGGTGAGAAATAGCCACTAGCTCCCTTGGTTTCATCTCCTAGAGAGGTCGCAATCTGTTCCCTGGTCCATCATTTTGGAAACTGCACCCACCGCTTCCTCCCACCAGCGGCTCTTGTCTCACAGTGTCCCAACAGCCCCTTCGCTCCCCACAAACCCCAGCACCGCCTCTAAGACTTCAGGCCACCTCAACTCTGGAAGGCTTGCCACAGCCAAGTCCCCACAGAACTGTCTGGTTACATAAGCAATTCAAAATCTCATCCTCCAGTTTTATTTCCAGGTAAGGAATGAATTCTAAAGAAATTTTAACCAGAAAAAAAGCAAAATGTATCTTGAGTTGCACAATGACCATAAATTAATACCAAAGATCGTATTTGGTAAACTTTCCTGTAAATGACCCACCACCATCTCCTTGGCAAGTAGGAGAAGTAAGTGCAATCCAGAGAAGTTAGAAATTCTTAGTAACATTGACCCCTGGTGCTGGAATTTGGTGACTTTCTGTAACTGGAAGAGGTAGGTGTAAACTATTTGAAATACGATTGTCTTGGAACTCACTGTGCATTTACCCAGATTTTGTTTGAGCAACTGCACTGGCCATCACTTCCTCTAGGTCTCTGTTGTATAAACAAATGTAAACAAATGATTAAAAGCCCAGGCTGTAACTCACCAGACCCGGGCCTGTTCCTTTGTTTTCCTTTAAAAACAGTCACCGGATCATTGACGGAGGATGGAATGGCCTAACCATCTCCTCTGCCACTGGTTCACTCTCTGGTTTGAGGAAAGTCATTCTGCTCTTTTTGAACCTCACTTTTCTCAACTGTAGAACCTAGTACACTAGTACAACCTAGTACAGACACTAGTACAACCTCCCCAGTCGAGGGAAGAACGCCGTGAGGTCACTCATGTTTGAATCTGACCGAGAGTTGGGCTCAGTGGGCACACCTGTCGTCTGAGCTATTCCCAGTGAGGACCTTGTAAGGGGCAGCAGCTGTCCCCACGCTGCCCGGAGTGTGACTTCCAGGTCAACGCTGCAGGTACTTCGCAGCCACTCTGCTTCCTGAGCCTATGTTCTAGCCGCTCTGAATAAATCACTCACACATCTAGACTGAACTAACACACAGCCTTTACAGTCAAGCCAAAGAATTAAGGGCAGAATTTTATGATACTATTCCTCTGCGGTCTTGAGGTCACTATTAGAAACCCTTGCAAATCTATGTTCTGGACAAACAAATGGACCACTGAAGAGGTGTTGCAGTGGCCCAAGTCATTATAAAAGAATCGGCGCAGATGAGGGAGGGGGCGGACCATGGGAAACGAAGAGACAGGAACACACTTTCATCCCACACATCAACATATCAGATTACTGAGGAGGAAAGAAGTAAAAAAAAAAAAAAGAGTGTGGGGAAAATAATTTAATATGTTCCCTCTTCTCCTGTCATGCATATAGAAAGAGGCCATCTGAGCTAAATCAATTGGGCAAAGTGTTTCTGAAACTGCTGACATAAAACTAGACGTTTTTGAAGGCCAAGGACTGCGTTTCCTTCAGTCTGTGTTAATCCATGCAGAGTTACACTTGCAATCATAAACTTGCTGGTGGGTAAAATAGCACAGATGTAATACAGCATTTCACGGTCTGGTACGTGTAAAGCTGAGAAGGGCCGTACCTGCCACCAGCCCATTACATTCCCATTCCTTCCCACCTCAACTCTTCTACAGGACCTCCTTTATAATGTAAAAACAGTTGTTACTGCTGATAATAATTTTATTATTATTAGTGTTTACCAAAATCTACAGGATGCCAGAAATTGTTCTAAGTACTTATCAAGGATGAACTCATTTCTTCTTCCCTGACTCTTACAAGATAGCTGCTCTTATCCCCACTTTCCGTTCAGTTCAGTTGCTCAGTCAGTCGTGTCCAACTCTTTGTGACCCCATGGACTGCAGCACACCAGGCCTCCCTGTCCATTGCCAACTCCTGGAGTTACTCAAACTCATGTCCACTGAGTCGGTGCCACCATCCAACCATCTCATCCTGTGTCGTCCCCTTCTCCTCTCGCCTTCCATCTTTCCCAGCATCAGGGTCTTTTCAAATGAGTCAGTTCTTCCCATCAGGTGGCCAAAGCACTGGAGTTTCAGCTTCAACATCAGTCCTTCCAGTGAATATTCAGGACTGATTTCCTTTAGGATGGACTGGTTGGATCTCCTTGCAGTCCAAGGGACTCTCAAGAGTCTTCTCCAACACCACAGTTCAAAAGCATCAATTCTTCAGCGCTCAGCTTTCTTCACAGTCCAACTCTCACATCCATACATGACCACTGGAAAAACCATAGCTTTGACTAGACGGACCTTTGTTGGCAAAGTAATGTCTCTGCTTTTTAATATGCTGTCTAGGTTGGTCATAACTTTCCTTCTAAGGAGCAAGCATCTTTTAATTTCATGGCTTTTCCCCCACTTTACAGGTGAAAAAATGGAAACCAAAGAGTTTAGTGTACCCAGGGATGCAGGGTCTGCCTGGCAGCATGGGTTTGAACCAGGATGCCAGTCCCTACAGCCTGTTCTTGGCCATCATGTGATGCTCCATAAAAGAATCAACAAGAGGATTACTGGAGCACCTTCAAAACTCACAGCTCTTGCTAACTCAGAGGCTCCTCAGTGTCCAACCAAAGGAGGCAGACTGACCCTAATCCTCTGGTCACTTCTCCAGGCCAAGGAGCTCTAGGTCCATCCTTTGGTCCTGCCATTAACCATCTCTTGGTGCCCCACCGCCCACGCTCATCCGAGAGCTGATACATCAATGTGAGGCTCCTCATGTAAAGAACTGCTTTTACGTGTAGGTTTTTAATGGGGGCTGGAGTCAGGTGGGATCAAGATGAGTCAGAGGCAGATGGCGTTTCACTGTGGCCTGTCATCTTGGTGAGATACGTGAGGGTCCCCAGGAAAGGATGAAGGTATTGACGGTATCGATACTGAGGAAGAAACTGAAACGAAAGCAGATTTTGAGAAGGATTCTGAAGTGAAAATTCAGACTGAAAGTGTAAATTGTGTACAGATGATGTGCTAACAGGGCTGAGAGAAAAGTGCTGGGATCTCACAGGAGGATGTACGTGGATGCTGAGCAGGACCAAGTAGATGGTTCAACACACACTGGATGCCAGCTCCCGGTGGGTGTGACGGGACCATAGCATGAGGAACCTTCATATTCAGCGCCCCTCGGTTTGCGAAGTTGCTTTGTGCGATGGAAAGCCGCGGCGCGGAAACGCACAGACCCCAGTCCCTATCGCAGCTCTTCACACCACATAGTTTCTGCAAGAGACCTCCCTTCCTGAGCAGACAACTGGCCAGTTGGAAGGGACCATCCTGAGGTGCCCAGATTCAAAGCTGGTGCCTGGAATCCCTGGGTCACTGAAGGGATCCAGTTCACAGAGAAGCCAGGCAGGGGTCTGTGCAAAGTTGTTCAGCTGGAGCAGCTACTGGAAGAGACCTACAGGTTCAGATATACATGACCCCGAACCAAGCGCAACTCCTCTCCTCTCTACTGTGCATCTGTGTCTTCTCTCTCACACTTGTGTATTGTACATATGTCTGTATGTGTATGTATCTACATATTTATGTATAAGTATGGGGATTCCCTGTGGCTCAGACAGTCAAGAATCTGCCTGCAAGGCAGGAGACCCAGGTTCAATCTCTGGGTCGGGAAGCTCCCCTGGAGAAGGGAATGGGAACCCACTCCAGTCTTCTTGCCTGGGAAATCCCATGGACAGAGGATCCTGGCAGGTTACAGTCCATGGGGTCAGAGTTGGACACTACTGAGCAACTGACACTTTATGTATAAGTATATACGTGGATAAATGTGTGTGGACATGTATGTATTTTTGTGCATATATGTGTATGTCTAGATGTATATGTGTGTGGTCATGTATGTATTTTAATGTATCTGTGTATGTATGTATACTCATGCAATTTTGTGTGTATATCTGTTTATATGTTTGTGTGTCTGTATTATATGTGTGATACATGTATGTGTCTAGCTATATACATATGTACGGGTGCATGTATATATGTATTGCATGTATGTGTGCATATGCATATATGTGTGCATACTCATGTAAGTGTATGCATATATCTGTGTATATGTCTGTTTATTATTATGTTTTATGTGTGTGTATGTTTGTGTGTGCATGTATGTGTCTGTGTTATGTATATATGTGTGTATGAGGTGTGTGTATTGAGTGTGTATAAGGGTGCACGTATGCACACCTGTGTGTATATATACATGTATCCTGACACTGGTCCTGTGAGATTGGCAGTTTTCATCACTCTGTGACCTTGAAGAATCAGCTGAATATCCATTAGGTTTTAGTATATATATAAACAAGACCGTTTGCATCCAAGCCTGTGCGACAGCAAAGCCCATGTGTTCTAATTCCAGAAAACAGCTGGGACTAGTGTGCATCCAAATGGGGTCAGATGGAGAGTGCAGACTAGAGACCCACAGTTCAAGATAACAATGGAAACAGTGAGCTTCAGGAAGCCTCGAGAGTCACCTCTGGGTAAGAACCCCCAACATCTCGGAGAGACAGGCAGGCGAGCACCCCAGATCTGGAATGCAGCGTGGTCTCTCCAGCATCCACACGCATAGTGGTTCATGACTCATACATAACAGGCCCTCTTCACAGAGTCAGCTCTTTCAAACTAATGCATCCCTTCTTTTAACAAGTCTGAAAATAAGGTAATCCCTTAAGGGAAAAGCAACACCTCTGTATGTTTGTGCACACTCACAGGCAACGTGTGTGGTCAATCAAGAGAATGATCTTAATATTTAAAATTATTACAGACAAATAACAAAAAGGAGCTTCACAGGTGACTAAATGGTAAAGAATCTGCCTGCAATGCAGGAGGCATGGTTTTGATTCCTGGGTTGGGAGGGTCCCCTGGAGAAGGAAATGGCTACCTACTCCAGTATTCTTGCCTGGGAAATCCCACAGACAGAGGAGCCTGGCGGGCTACAAGCCATGGGGTCTCAAAAGAGTCAGACACGATTTAGCAACCAAGCAACAATTACAAAAAGATGAATATAAAACACAATAGATAACTATGCTCACAATTCTGACACATACATACAAAAGAAATAACTAGTCAACTTATGAATAAATTGAGCCGCATTGTTAGAGAAGGAAAATACTGAAAATAATGAAATACCACATTTCGTTTAACAAGCTAGAATATGATGACTTTCATTTCTCTGTCATGTATTCCTGTGCATTTCAAAGTTTCAACAGTAACTATGTTACTATTACTACCATCAGAAAAATGTGCTATTACTTGAGAAAAGTTGAGAAGAGATAGCACTTTGAGTTCTACATGACAGACTTAATAACACTGCATAGATGGACAGAGCTTTCTCCTTGACACTCTGTGTCCAGGTGAGAAAAGAACAGGTGAGCCACATTCCTGTAGGCAGCCCCCTTGGTGGGTGCATCCTGACAATCTCTGATATTACCAGAGCTCAAATTAAAATATGATGTCTAGGTTTGTCATAAACCTAGACAGCCTATTAAGAAGCAGAGACATCACTTTGCCGACAAAGGTCCGTCTAGTCAAGGCTGTGGTTTTTCCAGTGGTCATGTATACATGTGACAGCTGGACCATAAAGGAAGCTGAGCGCCGAAGAATTGATGCTTTTGAACTGTGATGCTGGAGAAGACCCTTGAGAGACCCTTGGATGCAAGGAGATCCAACCAGTCCATCCTACAGGCAGTCAGTCCTAATATTCATTGGAAGGACTGATGTTGAAGCTGAAGCTCCAGTACTTTGGCCACCTGATGCGATGAACTGACTCACTGGAAAAGACCCTGATGATGGGAAAGATTGAAGACAGGAGGAGAAGGGGTTAACAGAGGATGAGATGGTTGGATGGCATCATCGACTCAACGGACATGAGTTTGAGCAAACTCAGGGAGACAGTGAAGGACAGGGAACCCTGGTGTGCTGCAGTCCATGGGGTTGCAAAGTCGGACATGATTGAGTGACTCAACAAGTCAAAATAGCTTCTGCATCTACCCGTGCCATCAGCATGGTTAGCCTAACAATTTCCCACCATCTTGTCCCAAGGGGCTTAAATTGCAATTTCCTAAAACAACCAAGATTGGAGCCCTGGTTACAAAGTCCAAGAAGGATTCTGGCTGGCTCTCGGGGTGACTCTTCCTGGCCCTGTGCCCTGAACAGAGAACGAGTCTCACAGAGGATTTCCCGCCTTCCCCCAGGATTGCCAGGCTCTTCTGAATTGAATTCCAGTGTTGTAGCTTTTTACTTAAAAAATAATTTGACACAACAGAATGGATTCAATGGCCTACTTACTTTCAAGTAAAAAAATATGAGAGAGAGACAGCGACAGTGCTCACCCAGAATTTTTTATCCACCCCACAACTCGAATAGCGTAACCACACTGCTGCCTTTTTCAGATGTGACTTCCCTGAGCCCATGTGAGCCTGGAGTGTTCTTACAGAACTCAACCTTCTGGATGACCATGGTGTTTTAAAGCAGATCACTTGGCAAGTCTGTGGGATCCTTCTCATCTAAGGAAAATTATAATAGCTTGCATGTTTGCTGAGTGCATGCTCACTAGACCTGGAACATCCTTCTTCCCTGAAACATTCAGTGAGGTAAGTCTAAGGGGCTTTGCGTGTTGTCAAAGCAGTGGCTTCAGCAGTATTAAATGATCCTTAATTCAAACCCCGCTGAAGTGTAGAACTACGCATAGTATTGTATTCAGAGCTCTTAAAATAGGGCTTCATTAATTTGTGACCACTGGTTCACATCCACATCCTTCTCAAGATCAAGAAGTATTGTTAAATACTTGTTCTGCCCAGAGTTTAAAAGCAGGAAATGAAAGGGGAGAGGATGAGAGGAAAAGAGGAAAAGAGAAAGGAGGAAAAGCTGAATGCTCCCCAGTGAGTGCTCCCCTGGGTCAAGCACCGCTCTTCCTACCATGTGCCTTGACCACCTGCTCTGTGGTCCTCCCGTATCACTGGTCCTCCTGTGTTCAATAAGATCTCCAGAGAGACTCCAACATACACAAAAGGAGAAGACTGTCTCTACAGAATTCAAGATCCTCTCCACAGAAACCTACGGACAAAGTTTCCAATTTATCAAGTGAGTTACTGGTAATTTTTTCCTAAGATAATCTCTGAATTGTGCCTTAGAATAAGCACATAGAAGTATTATTATGGGAACAAAGTGTGTCAAGATTTTAGGGCTATTATTTCATATTAATACATGCCTCTCCAGAAACATACCTATCTATAATCTTGCCCTTATAAGGGGCTTCCCCTGTGGCTCAGCTGGTAAAGAATCCGCCTGCAATGCAGGAGACCTGGGTTTGATCCCTGGGTTGGGAAGATCCCCTGGAGAAGGGAAAGGCTACCCACTCCAGTATTCTGGCCTGGAGAATCCCATGGACTATATAGTCCCTGGGGTCGCAAAGAGTTGGACATGACTGAGCGACTTTCACTTTCCCCTTGTAAGTCATCTTGCCTTTACTAATATTAATAGAATTTTAACTTTGAGTCCATATGTCATTATATTGAGGCAATGTTCGTGGTTTTTTTTAAAGAAAGTCATTATTTTTTTCAATATTTAAATTGTTTGTAACTCAGTTTAATTCAAAGGAACTTCAGGGGAATTAATGTTATAATTCCCAGTGTTATGATGGGAATTACCGTCAGAATTCACTAAAATGAACTATGCTCTGGAAAGGATTGGCTATAAGCTTAGTTCGAGGAAGTCAAACCTAAAGGAGATTTGAGCAGCTTTATGTATTCCATGTTCATGGTTAGAATGTGGGTTGTTGTAATAAAGCTTTTATGAGAGACAATACATACCCTGGCATTGTTGAAAATTATCTACCACATATTTAATGACACAAAACGTATGTGTAATCCTGACCATATCTGAATATTTTACATAAAGTACATAAGTACATATAATCTTGAACAAGCATGAATTTTTTAAATTTTCCTATATTCTAACGGCACTCACTGCCTTAACTTAGTAAGTCCACCACAATCCAAGGTACGTGTTGTGGATGATTCACATCTGTTGTACAGTTCATTTGTCTCTTCCTCTTTGTTTTACCCATAATGTGAATGGCTCCAAATTCACAGTCTTGAGTCCTCAACCACCCTACTTCTGATGTTATATTTACACTGGCACAGACTTTGTCCACCCAAACCTGTCGCAATTTAGAATTCTTAACTTCAAGAAATTCAAAAGTATGTTCCAAAGATCATTAAATATGTCCAGTCCTGGACTAATGCTTTTATAGCTGACCATCCTAGTTAATGGAACACTGGCAGCTCACCTAACCCTCCTTCTTGGCCTCTTGGTCCTTGTTTATCCAGCTGGATTCTCACCTGTCTTCTCTATCATGACCACATTGCCTCCATTTCCTTCCTCCATTATTTTGTGGTGTGCTCTCATTCACTACCAGGTCTAAATCCACCCTCCCTGGAGAGGCACAGGGCATCCACCACAAAGCAGCCGGGCGTGGGAAAGCTCTTTACTCCTGTAGGTCAGAGACTGTCCTCCTCCACCTAGACACACCAGGTGGCCCGGCCTGGGGACTCTCCTGGCACCGCCACAGACAGCACAGGTAGGACCCAATCTGAATCTCAGCAACATGAGATAAGCCAAACAGACCAAATGACCACAGAAGGGGTGTGAAAATTTAGACTGTTCTTTGACCCTATAAAAGTAGGCTATGATCTACGTGCAAAGCTTCAATAGAGTGACTGCCTTTTAAAATAAAATATTCAAAAGGTCCCACAGACTCCTATCATAATACTCAAAGTGTCCAGAATACAATTTTTTTAAAATCACCAGTAATAACAAGAATCAGAAAATCACAAGCTGAATGAGAAAAGTCTATCAACTGATGTTAACACCAAGATGAATCAGGTGTTAGAATGATCTGTTGGGCGTTTTAAAGCATCCACTACAAAAATGACGCAGTAAACAATTACAATATATCTTGAAACAAATGAAAAAGCAGAGAAATATCAGCAAAGAAATAGAGGTCATAAAAAAGAACCAAATGGAAATAATAGGACTGAATAATACAATAACAGAGATTTTTTAAATAGTAGAGTGTCCAATAGCAGAATGGAGAAGAAAGAAGATAGAAGTGGGGAACAGAAGGCTGGATCAATAAGACTCACCCAGTCTGAACAACAGAGAGCAGACAGACTATAAAACACATCAACTGAGGCTCAGAGACCTGGGGTCAATAACAAAAGACTAAACATTCGTATCAGATCCTCTATGAGAAAAACTGTGGTGCTAAAAGAGTATTTCAGGAAATAATGGATGAAAACTTCTCAGATTTCATGAACACCTTAAACAGACTCAGGAAACTGAATCAAACCCAAATACAATAACCTCAAAGTCCTATCATAAACTGCTGAAAACTAAGGACAGAAAAACTCTTGAAGACATCCAGAGAAAAACAATACATTACCTTTAGAAAAACAAAAATGATGCATTACCTACAGAGGAACAAAAATGATACATTATCTTTAGGAGAACATGAATTCTAGGGACAACAGATTTCTCAGTAGAAAGCACAGAGGCCAAGAGGAAGTGACACAATGTTTTTCAAGGGCTAAAAGAAGAGAATTGTCAACCAGTAAAGCTATGCTTCAGGGATGATGGAGAAATAAAAACACTCTTAGATGAAAGGGAAAAAAGAAAAGAACTTCTGACTAGCAGATCGACTCTTAAAGCATGCTTAAAGTGAGTCCTTCAAACTTAAAGGAAATGAAAAAAAGGAAGACATTTTGGACTCTAATTAGAAAAGAAGAAAGAGTAATGGAAAGAGTAGAAGTATGAGAATATATAATGAATTATCCTCTTCCTTGTGAATTTTCTAAACAATATATGATGGTTGAAAGAAAAATGACATACTCAAGTTGCATTTAAATGTGGAGCAAGTAAAGAGAACCAAGTGGAAGCAAGGTGTCACATGTCACTCAGAGTGGTAAAACACTGATCACAGTAGGCCATTTCCATTTGGTTATTTCTTATGACCAGTGATAAAGAATCTGCCTGCCAAGGCAGAAGACACAGATTTGATCCCTGGTCCAGGAAGACCCCACAGGCTGTGCGGCAGCTAAGCCCACATGCCAGAATTACTGAAGCCGCGCGTCCCAGAGCCCATGCTCTGCAATGAGAGAAGCCCACACACCACAAGCAGAAGGGAGCTGCTGCTCTCCGCAACTAGAGAAAAGCTCATGCGGTAATGAAGACCCGGCTCAGCCAAAAATAAATAAATAAACAAACAAAACAGATTGGAAAGGAGAATTCAAACTATCCTTGTTTGCAGATGACGTGATTTTCCACATTATTTCTACAGAATCCCGAAGAATCTGTAAGATAATTCCTGGAACTCAAAGGTGAGTTCAGCAAGTTTGCAGAAATAAGATTAACACACAAAGGCCAATCCCATTTGGAAATAGTAACCATGAGCTATGGAAATGAGATTATAAACACGGGATCATTTGCAATCTAAAGAAAAGGAAATACTTATTTATATACTCAACAAAACATGTACAGGATTCATATATTGAAAATTTTAAAACACAGACAAAAGAAGCCATAGAAGACCTAAGCAAACAGCCCCTCACATGTTAGAAGTCTCAGCATAGCCCTTCCTCTACATCGTAAGCTCTTCCCGTAACAGAGTTACCACCACCATCACAGCCATAGTATTATAATTTCTTGCTTTCGTGTCTGAATCTATCTGCCCCCACCTGCAGGTAGGGACTGGATTTTTCACTATTGTTTTTCCAGGGCCTGGCCCAGTGCCTGGTACAGGGGCATTCAGCAAACACCGGGTAGACAAGTTAAGTCAAGTAAAGAAGCAGTAAGCTGGTCCAGGAGAGAATGTCACCCGGGCAACTTGGGGATGTAATTCTGGCTTTCAGACAAACATTCAGGGCTGGTAGTTCACATTTAGGAGCCTTCACAGTCAGATGCTTAATAAGACTCTAAATGCAAAGAAATATCTGGAGAATAGAGAAAGAAAGATGGGGTGGGAACCAGAATAGCCATCATCAAAAAAATCCACAAACAGCAAATACTAGAGAGGGTGTGGAGAGAAGAGAAGCCTACGACACTGTTGGTGGGAATGTAAATTTCACAGCCAGTATGGGGAGCAGTATGGAGGGTCCTTAAAACACTAAAACCAGAGCTACCATCTGAGCCTGCAATCCCACTCCTGGGCACACATCCAGAGAGAAACGTGATCTGAAAGGACACATGTACCCCAGTGCTCATTGTAACACTATTTACAATAGCAAAGACTTGGAAGCAACCTAAATGTCCACAACAGAGGGACAGATCAAGATGTAGTACATGCATACAAGGGAATATTACTCAGCCTGTGAAAAGAACGAAATAATGCCATTTGCAGCATCATGGATGGACTTGAAGAGTGTCATATTACGTGAATTAAGTCAGACAGAGAAGGAGAAACACCATATGACATCCCTTATATGTGGGATCTAAAAACAAATGATACAAATGAACTTACAAAACAGAAAGGGAGGCACAGATCTAGAGAACGAGCTTATGGTTGCCAGGGGGAAGGGATGGTTAGGGAGTTTGGAAAGGTCATGTACACACTGCTAGATTTAAAATGGATCACCAACACCAACAAGGACCCACTTAGAGCACAGGGAACTCGGCTCAGTGTTATGTGCCAGTCTGCAGGGGAGAAGGGTTTGGGGGAGAACGGATACATGTATATGTACGGCTGAGTCCCTTCACCATTTGCCTGAAACTACCACAACACTGTTTATCAGCTATACCCCAATACAGAATAGAAAGGTTTTTTTTTAATTAAAAAAAAAGATGGGGAAAGAGAGGGGAGGGAGGAAGGAAGGAAAAGGTGAAACCATGTGTAAAAGCATACGAAGTACAGAGGGGGAGACAGGGTCTGAGGAGCAAGAAGAAACAGGAAGTAGGAAGACTCCAGGACACAACTCACAGCAAACCAAGCCGACCAAGAGCAGCGAGCCCCCAGAGGTTTGAAGGGTTAAGGCTGCAGGGCTGGTCACGGCCGACCGGCAGGAGCTGAGGATCTCGGTGGCTAAAGGCCGGGGAGACGGGGCAGCGACATGGCACTAAGGGAGTGTTCGACGGGAGGAAAACGTTTGAGAAAAGTCAAATGCCGAGAGCAAGGATGAGAAATCACGAGCAACAGAACGGCAAGCGGAAGGCGTTACTGTGGAGTAAGAGCCCCCAGGAGAGGCGGAGGTGGGGGCACCAGGGCACAGCGCGGAGGGCAGGCCGCTCCCGGGAGAGGCCAGGTGGGCCGCAGACGCTCAGGGTGAGCAGGCCGGGGGGACACGCTGGGCATCCGACTTCTCTCTGTAATCCGTCACCGACTCAGAGCTGGTCCAGGGAAGGCGGGACCTTCAACAGACTGACACGGTTCTAAAGCTGCAAAGCAAGTGAAGTAACCGGAGAGGGAACAGCAAAGTTTCCAGGAAAGCTGACCTGCAGTGACCACGCGCACCTCCCAGCCCAGCCTGGACCTTCCCTCGGGCGGGGGGCGGGGGTCCAGCGGGGAGGGCAGAGGACGGGAGGGGGCTCCAGAGAGTGCCCGTCCATCTGCCCTCCTGCGTCTGTACTTCTGGGCTCCTGGATGTCAGCCAAAGTCTAGCCAGGCCCCGTTTCGCTGTATTTCTGCGGCTACACAATCACCACTTCCTCCCACATTCCCATAGTCTAGGGACAAAGCTTACTCATTGTCCTAGCAGCAGAAAAGATTCCAAAATTCATCTTCTCCATAATTCAGACCCGAGTCAGCAGGCTGGCAGGCTCAGGTAATTTGGCCAACTCGCTGGCCACAAGGACTCACGATGCCATCCATCATCATTACGAGCCGCATTCACCACGTTTCTTCCTTTGGCATCAAGTGTGAAATGCAAAGGATTGTTCGGACGGAGAGAGATGAACCAATGAAATCCTGGGACCCAAAGAGGTGCTTTGTTAGGAATGAAAACGGAAATATGATTCCAGGGGAAAAACGACTTGGTGGCAGCATGGTCACACACTCCTTTCAAAACATGAAAAATAAATTCACCCTCAAGAAAAAGAAGAAAAATGGATCTGACAGATTCATTCTCTCCTATCTGGAGGCTCCTCCTCTGAGCCTGTACATCAGGAACCAGCCTGAACGAGCAAGGCTGGGCCACCAAGACAAGGCCTAGCTTCCATTGTCACCCAGCCCTGTCCTCTCCTCACTGGTCTCTGCTTTTTCACCCAAATATGATTAAGTGGCTTGTCCCAGAAATGAAAAAAAAAAAGCTTCCATTCCAGCCCAAATGCAAATAGATCGCACACTTGCATCAGTACCATCGAAACATCCACTTCTAATCTGAATGTTCAGAACTCTGATTGTATTTCTAACCCAGAAGGGAATAAAAAACATCCTTCAGTGGCTCATTAATTACAAATTCTTCCCTATAGTCTATGAATGTACAGCAAAAAAACGCGTGTTGGTCAGAGCAGAATTATAAAACGTGGTCAGAGATTCCGAGGTTTATCAGTCCCACTCCCTGATGTTACAGACAGGCTGCCTACAGACCAGGAAACAAAGGTCCCTCAGGTAGCTTTTCAGACCTGGACAGTTTTGACCACATTAGACCACCCATCAGCTGTAACACACAGCAATGCAGGCATCTCGACTGAACTGGCATATAGCAGTCTTTGCTTGTATCAGGGATATGTTCTGCATACCTAAACCTAGATGTGGCTGCACCATGCCCAGGACACAGGAGATACTCCATCACTATTTGTTCAATTGCTTCCTAAAATTGATGCAAATGAGAACCCGCTTTGATCTCCTTGAAAGTCCCAATCATAAATGATTCTCAGACGTAAGGGGAATCTTGACAACTTCCCCGCTGAGGATGACAGTTTGTCAATTTATTATAGAATCATCATTGCTATTTCGGAACCAAATCTCAGAATACTAACAATGGACTTTTTCTGAGTTATGCACTAATTTACATCAATATTCATCTTTTTATTACATGGTTAGTGAATCACTTTAATGGGTAAATTTAAAATTGCTTGAATTTAGAACTGTGTCAGAAAATCCAGAATAACTCTCAGGCAAGATCTGAGGATCTCATCACAAATCAGATGTAAATGACTTGAACACTGTGATGTTCGTTTTGAGAAGTTCTCATCTGCAAATGGACCTGATTTGATAAATTGCTCAGAATGTGAAATTATGAAACTCCTCATACATGGGCCAGTTTAGAGAGAGACCAGCAATGTAAAGTTATGATGGTAAGCCTAGTAAAAGCTACAGTATCATCTTTCTCTTACAGATGAGGGGAAATATGCTTATTAACAACATAGTAACATTGCTTCATCTCTTCTTCTTAATAGCTTGTAGTCTGTGGATCTAGTGTTGAGTGTTTATGTTGCCATCGATCTATCTGAAAAAAGACAGGGAGGCTTTTCTGATGGACATCTCTGCCACCTTCTCACCTACTAAAATCAAATGTCATGTTTGGCTATTAATACTGAGATGGAACAGACAATGAACAGATAACACCTTAACTTTAGATAGATTCCCAAGTCAAAACCGTATAAAGGCAATATAAAAAGCTTCGTGATATCTAAAGACATAATGAAATCACAACATTCTCCTCACCTTGGAAGTACACAAATCAGTCACATATTACCTTGTTAAACTAGCTGCACAGAAAGGGTATACATCAAAATTAAAAAAAAAAATAACAATTACCATTGTATGAAAGACAAAAATAAAATGACTAATTAGGAAGAGGAATGAGTCTATTTTCTAAGAGAAAATCAAGCAGGAAGCATTTAAAAGGATTTGGTTTCATCCTGCTTTGTTCATTAATAACACAGTTTCTCATGAAGTAGGATGATAAACCCAGAGGCAAAGTGAAATTATTCGAACTTCCTGGGTCCAGTGGTCTCTGACTGGCTACAGTTTGAATGTGATGTGCAACATGAAAACACTATTTTTTTTTCCTCTTTCCAAATCTCTGAGCATCCTGGCACAGGAAGTAAAAACACACAATGCCCACTCCTGAGCACAAAGAAAACCATCCTCACCACACTGAGCAGGGATCTAAACACACTTTTTAAAGGAGATTTTGGCAACCAAGCACAGTGACTGGCAAGATCGGCACTGGTTACGCTGAAGGAAGGTCAAGAGGAGCTCTAATGGGGGCCCCACCGATGAGGATGTACAGCTGTCAATGGCTGTGGTAGCATCCTCCTTTCCTGTTCAGAGAGGACGCAGAGTGTTTTTTTATCTGGGCTAAACTGACATGACAGACTTGAGCAGTGACATATGTTTTCAATCTTTATCAGCAATGTATTAGCCTCAAAGTTTCTCTTCCTCCTTTCTGCCCCCACTTCCCCTTTTTAAAAAATTTAACTAAAGAAACTGACATGTTAATTTCAGCTCCACCCCTACCAGGTCACCCTGGGGTCAGCAGATCAGAAGCATCAGCGGAAGAAGGAAGACAATGCACTCTGACCGCGGGCAGGGTGACCCAGCCATCAATCAGGAGGCTGTCAGCGCATCTGAACAATGACAGTCATCTGTCAGGAAGCGGGAGGTGGGGCCTCATTAACACAGGGCTCACCTGCCCCGAGCTACACCTCACTTGTAACAGTTCCCATCGCTCACCTCCAAGGTGTTGCTTGTCTCTGCTCCATGAAATAACAGGCCCTCTGTTTCCAGCCTGGTCTCCCCTCGGAGTTCACATGGCCAAGTCGCCTGGAGACAAGAGGAGAAAGAGAGGGCTGGGTTGGGGCCAGACCTGGGAGGGAAAGGGCACCGTCAGAAGCCGAAAGAAGGCACCTGGGTTCACCGACCGTGAGAGGTCAGCGGATGGGACCACTGAGAACTGAGCCATCCACACGCCAGCCAGGGATGCGGGAGTGTGATCAAGAGTCCCAGACATCCACCGCCACCCTGTTACCCTCAACGAACGCATCTCCTGGACAGGAATGGTCTGAGATCTCAAATTCATTTTTCACTTTGTTTCTTGTAAGTACAGATAACTTGAAAATAAAGTAACCACAAAGCTCTCATTTTCTGAGCATCAGAATATACCACCGGGAATCTCATCTATATACCTGCACCTTTCCTTCCTGCATCTGCCTCTAAGATACAACATTTAATTAATTTAGCCTAAAGAAACCTTGAAGTGCTGCCCACAAAGAGAATTCTCCTAGAGAATATTTGGTTGTGAAATATTTAATTGTGTTCCCCAAAGGAGACTGTCACACATTTGTTGCGAGGCAGCCTTCGTGGCCTGTACAAACCCAGGTTCTAGGCGGGGTATGGTTTCTTTGATGGGCCATAAATAGATTCTGTTAAGAAGTTTTAATGGGAAGCCCAGTTTAAACCTGTGCCACCATCCAGAATGGCCCTAAGTTACAAAAACTTCTTATTCTAGCACTGTAGGGGAATCAAACACACACACACAGAGCTGGCCTTTCTCAACTCTGGGACAATAATATCATACCTTTTATCCCCAGGTTGGAAAAGTAACCAAAGGCCGCTAAATTCACACGGGGCTCGTGGGCTGTAAGACTGAGCCTGGGAGGATGCAGTGACCTCTCCGAGGCCCTGCAGACCGGAGGCAACACACACCGGGGCTCGCGGGACCGCCTCGGTCACGGAGGAGCTGGAGACCTCCCGGGAGGCACAGGAGGTGTAAGAGAACAAGCCGATGGCCGGCGCGACCCGCACGCTGGGTGTCTAAGGGGCCTCGAGCGGCGGTCACTTACACGCGGGAGGCAGAGAGACCTTGGGGACCAGGAGGCCAGAGGAGCCCAGACAGGATGAGGAGGGCGGGTTTCTCCCGGCGCAGCTGGGGACCTTTAACTGGACGGCAGCAGGAGAATCAGCCGACAGGCGCGCACGCGGGGCGGGCTTGCGGCCAGGCTCCACCTCTGTCCGGCGTCCCAGCCGCCGCCAGTGGGGTCACGTGGCTGCGCACCTGCGGTGGGGTCACGTGGCTGTGCACATGCGGCGGGTCACGTGGCTGTGCACAGGCAGCGGGGTCACGTGGTTGTGCACGTGCGGCGGGGTCACGTGGCTGTGCACGTGCGGCGGGCCCCCCAGCCTGCGAAGGGCCAGCACAGCCCTTCCGTGAGGGGCCGCACGTCCTCCGTGACGGCAGAGCCCGCGTCTGTGCTAAACACAGATGTTCAGTCCCTTATCTGCATGCAAAACCCCCAAAGATTGGAAAACCGCAAATATTTTCGTAGCTCCTTTCACGACAAAATCTGACCTACCCTTCACTGACGTGAGACTTCTTTAGAGTTCCTGTTGAACCCTCGCAGCGTAAACACGCCTGGTTTGGCCCATCTAGACTCACTATTCGATTCTGGAGAGGCCTCCAACTCCGACATGCTGGTCGGTACACAACTACACTGTTCCGCCCTGCACCAGCTCAGATTCTGAATTCCAAACTCATCTGGCTCGGTGACCCCAGATCCGGCTCAGGAGGCCTCAAATAGGAGAAGGGTTTTGTGAGTCTCCACCCGGACACCTGCTGACATTCCTGAGGTTGACAAAACAATTACAAAACAGGGCATAGTTCACTGTGCTGTTTCTGGGAACCCCCACGTTGAAATTGCCCATCAATTATTGTTTTCTCTTCTTCTCTGGATAATGAGTGAAGGTCACAGTTAATAACAGTTATACCAGGAACACTGTGTTAATATCAACTCGGAGGGATAAAGGCTCCCTTTGCCCAGGATGCAGCTCTGAGAGATGCAGCCACGGGTGTCTTGCTTTCCTGGAGGCTACAGATCTGCTTGCAGACCCAATGGGGTCTGCACCCTCGGAGGAAAGGCCAGAAATCTGTGCATATCCAAGTCCCCAAACCTTCATGCTCCCCTCTCTGATTTGCGAAAGTCGTTGTCACAGTTGCTCTAAGGAGGGAAATAAAATATAGGCCTACCCAATTCTAATTCCCAAGAGCTTAATCTGTATCACATAGAATTAAAATATTGATTTTCCAGGAGGCCACTGGAAGATAAAAGGTGGGTTTTGATGCAAGAGTCTTACGTGTAACAGAAACCAAATTTCACTTCTGGTGATGCTTGTCTCATTTACCGGGAGAGCACTTGTCCCTGACACTTGCCCTATCTTCTTTTGTTTCACAGAAATTATTTTTAAAGCTTTATATTTTTAAATCTACCACCTGGCTGGCTGGGTAAGATTTTTTCCCAATCACAGGGCAAATGATCTTTTCCAAAACAAAATTCAGATTCATTATGCAACTCTTTAGGTTTCCTTTATTTATTATAGACTTCAAAAAGGCACAGGCAGCACACATCTGAATTTTTAAAAATAAATCTCTCCCCCTCTCTGTCTTTCTCTCTCCCTCTGTCTCTCTCCCCCTCTCTCTGCCTGTCTCTCTGTCTGTCTCTCTCCCTCTCCCTGTCTCTCTCCCTCTGTCTGTCTCTCCCTCTCTCTGTCTCTGTGTCTGTCTCTCTCTCCCTCTCTCTGTCTGTCTCTTTCTCCTTCTATCTGTCTCTCTCTCTCTCCCTCTCTCTGTCTCTCTGTCTGTCTCTCTCTCCTTCTATCTGTCTGTCTCTCTCTCCCTCTCTGCCTGTCTCTCTGTCTCTCTCTCCCTCTCTCCCTCTGTCTGTCTGTCTGTGTCTCCCTCTCTCTGCCTCTCTGTCTCTCTCACTGTCCTCCTCCTCTCCCCTCATCTCTCTCCCCCGCCACCCTCCCTAACTGTCCAGCCTCTACAAACCCAGGACTGTGAAAGAAACAGCCGTCTATTGCTCTGTCAAATGTGCCTGCCTAGGATAGCGATTGGGTTTATAGAAGAGACAAACATTTCAGGCATGCCATTCTGGGGTAATGAAGCATGGCAACAAAATATACCTGTGCAACATTTGATAAAGATGAGCTGACACGCCAGTCCAAATAGGTTCCTTTGTGTGTCTGCACGTGTCTCCCATCATGGCTCTCACCTGAACACACGAAGGCAGCGGCAGCAGCTGGCAGGGCCCAGGAGAGGAGCTGCTCGCGCAGCTAGACGGCGTGCGCCTCTGGCCTCGCCTTCACTCCCACTGCCCCTAATTTATGGTAGGTGTCCTCTCTTTCTATGAAAAAAAAAGTGGCTCGATTTTTCTTTCTTTCTCTTGCTATCTAATTCCTGTCACAGCGCACAGGAGAAAGACAATGAGCTGGGTCCCTCGGTGTTTAGCATGGGGTCTTAAGTTAGAATGCTTCTTAGTGGGGTTTTTATGGATTTTATTGTTGTTTGATTAATGCAAAGCAAAATTAAATCCTACAGTTACACACGGGTACATCAAGCAGGGAGCAGGCCCACTGTACTTCCAGCTTTGGTTTACAGAAAGCATCTTTTGTTGCTTAATCTTCAGTCAGAGAAGGTGGGGTGGCAGGGGGCTGGGGGAGAGAGACTGTAGACCAGCTGAGAAGTGATCTGCAAGACATAGGAGATCCAGTGACCCACATGTGAGCTCGGCAGTCATTCCAATCGCCCGTCCATGTTGGGGTTTTCGAGTTTCCGCCCACTTCGTGGCTTGGGGACAGCCGTGGTGGCCAGCCCAGGTGACCCTCTGCAGGTGCCAGCGCAGGGGGACACCCAGACAGCAGGGAGGATGCTGCCCTGCCCCCTGCCGCTCCCTCTGAGCCTGACTTCACAAAGGCCTGTACGGTGTATGGCCTTGATGCTATTTATAGAGAAGCACATCCTATTTATAAGGCGACACAGTGAAACCGAAAGGGGCATAATAGCCCCTGTGTATTATAAAGCCCTTCTGCCGAGCGAGCTGGACAAAGTGCCGTGGGTGATCTGATTTCTTTCTTCTCCCAGTGGCAGTCACAGTGTTTGGTGCTCCGCATGATGACAACAATGAACGCTTTGTGGTGTGACGACCTCTCCAGGAACCAGACACACACGGGTTCTACTTTTGTTCACTCATTTCATTACCAGTCTGTCATCACACCTGCACCCAGACCTAGAAACCCCAGCTAACCCTTACATTCACATGGGCTGGACCTTCACTTTGCCTGCATCAGACGAAGATGCCTCTGAACTGTAATTTCCATGCAAAGTCATCTTGGGTAAGGATCCTTCTTCATCCCCCTCAGAGCCTGTACAATAACAATACAAATCTTCACTAGGGAAAATACGGAGCAAGCATGTGGAGCTTCCCTGGTGGCTCAGACAGTAAAGAACCGCCTGCAATGCAGGAGACCCAGTTCGATCCCTCAGCTGGGAAGATCCCCTGGAGGAGGACATGGCAACCCACTCCAGGATTCTTGCCTGGAGAATCCCATGGACAGAGGAACCTGAGGGGCTAGAGTCCACGGGGTCGCACGGAGTCGGACCTGGCTGAGCGACTTAGCGTGGGCATGAGCATGTGGGGTTTGGTATGGGAAGACCGATTTGAGCATCTCCCTGGCCTCTCCTTAACTGGGGGAAGTCTTACTGACGCTTCCTCTTCTACAATATTAGAATAGAAAGGGTCTTCCCTGGTGGTCCAGTGGTTAAGAATTCTCCTGCCGATGCAGGAGATTCGATTCGATTCTTGATCCAGGAAGCTCCCACATGTCGGAGCCACAGAGCCTGTGCTCTAGAGCCCGGGAGCCACGTCGACTGAGACCACGCGCTGCAACTGCCACCGCCCTCACCCCCTAGATCCCGCGCTCCGCAGTAAGAGAAGCACCGCCATGAGAAGCCCGAGCACTGCAATGGGAGAGGAGCCCACACGCGGCAGTAAGACCTGCGCAGTCAAACAGTAATTGGTTAGCAATAAGGAAAAGCCTGTTGTTGTTATTTACTCACTGAGTCGTGTTGACTCTTTGTGACGCCATGGACTGTAGCCCACCAGGCTCCGCTGTCCGTGGGATTTCCCGGGCAAGAATACTGAAGTTGGTTGCCATTTCCTCCTCCAGGGGATCTTCCCGGCTCAGGGAGCAAACCCACGTCTCCTGTGTCTCCTGCATTGGCAGGCAGATTCTTTACCACGGAGCCACCTGGGAAGCCCAGAGAAAAGCATACAGGTTTTTTAAAATATTAGATTAGGAAGATGCCAGGCCAACTGTAAGAGGAGTTGGAGAAAATCCAACAGACAACGTTTATAAAACACTCTGTAAACTGCAAAACACTCAGGTTCATTTCTTTTATAAAAACATTAAGTAGTTTACCTAGAAAAATGCAAATTCTAGAAGTAATCACAGAATAAAGTTGTGTTAAATCTCAAAACCTTAGTGATAAAAAAGTGGGAGAAAAAACAATAAACTTCCAAATTGTATTGCTTCTGGCCTTACGGAATCTGGGTTTTATAAAATCCCCAGTTACTTAAGGCTTCTGTATTGTCCAAGCCATTTCATTGACGTCATTCTTTTAAACTGCAAAGGAATGGTGAAAGTATCCCTTGAGATTTGCAGCAGGGAGAACTGTCTAATGGAAGTCATTTGGTGAGTTGACTATTGTTTCATTGGTCATGAGAGACATACTTCTGAGAGGAGATGTATTTGTGGAGAAACTTCATAAACTTATCACAAAATCAGCCCATTTCTTTTTTTAATTGGAATATAGCTGATTTACAATGTTGTGTTAATTTCTGAGCAAAGTGACTCAGTCATACATATGCATGCATTCTTTTTTATATTCTTCCATTATGGTTTATAACAGGATATTGAATATAATTCCCTGTGCAATACATCAGGATCTTATTGTTTATCCATTCTACATATACTAGTTTGCATCTGCTAATCCCAAATTCCCAATTCATCTCTCCCCACCCCACCTCCCTTGGCAACCACAAGTCTGCTCTCTGTGTCTGTGAGTCTGTTTCTGTTTCGTAGCCGTAGATAAGTTTATTTGTGTCGTGTTTTAGATTCCACCTATAAATGACATCATGTGGTATTTGTCTTTCTGTCTGATTTACTTCATTTAGTGTCATAATCTCTAGGTCCATGCGTGTTGCCACAAATATCATTACTCCATTTCTATGGCTGAGTAACATTCCATTGTGTATGCATACCACATCTTCTTTATCCATTCGTCTGCTGATGGACATTTTGGTTGTTTCCATGTCTTGGCTATTGTGAATAGTGCTGTTATGAAGATAGGGGTGAATAATTCTTCTTATTAGAGTTCCATCTGGAAAATCAGCCCACTTTCTTAAACACACAGAAATAGTGGAGCAGATAAAATTTCCAAGGTAAGTTACAAGATTCCATTATTTCCTTTTGTATCTTGTTCTAAGTCAGATTTATTGAGATATATTTCACAATATGCCAGCAAATATGGAAAACTCAGCAGTGGCCACAGGACTGGAAAAGGTCAGTTTTCATTCCAGTCCCAAAGAAAGGCAATGCCAAAGAATGCTCAAACTACCACACAATTACACTCATCTCACACGCTAGTTAAGTAATGCTTAAAATTCTCCAAGCCAGGCTTCAACAGTACATGAACTGTGAACTTCCAGGTGTTCAAGCTGGTTTTAAAAAAGGTAGAGGAACCAGAGATCAAATTGCCAACATCTGCTGGATCATCGAAAAAGCAAGAGAGTTCCAGAAAAACATCTATTTCTGCTTTATCGACTATGCCAAAGCCTTTGACTGTGTGGATCACAATAAACTGTGGAAAATTCTGAAAGAGGAGGGAATACGAGACCACCTTACCTGCCTCTTGAGAAACCTGTATGCAGGTCAGGAAGCAACAGTTAGAACGGGACATGGAACAACAGACTGGTTCCAAATAGGAAAAGGAGTACATCAAGGCTGTATATTGTCACCCTGCTTATTTAACTTATATGCAGAGTACATCATGAGAAACACTGGGCTGGATGAAGCATAAGCTGGAATCAAGATTGCTGGGAGAAATATCAATAACCTCAGAAATGCAGATGACACCACCCTTGTGGCAGAAAGTGAAGAAGAACTAAAGAGCCTCTTGATGAAAGTGAAAGATGAGAGTGAAAAAGTTGGCTTGAAGCTCAACGTTCAGAAAACTAAGATCATGGCATCTGGTCCCATCACTTCATGGCAGATAGATGGGGAAACAGTGAAAACAGTGGCTGACTTTATTTTTCTGGGCTCCAAAATCACTGCAGATGGTGATTGCAGCCATGAAATTAAAAGACGCTTACTCCTTGGAAGGAAAGTTATGACCACCCTAGATAGCATATTAAAAACAGAGACATTACTTTGTCAACAAAGGTCTGTCTAGTCAAGGCTATGGTTTTTCCAGTAGTCAGGTATGGATGTGAGAGTTGGACAGTGGAGAAAGCTGAGCGCCAACGAATTGATGCTTTTGAACTGTGGTATTGGAGAAGACTCTTGAGAGTTCCGTGGACTGCAAGGAGATCCAACCAGTCCATCCTAAAGGAGATCAGTCCTGGGTGTTCATTGGAAGGACTGATGTTGAAGCTGAAACTCCAATACTTTGGCCACCTGATGCGAAGAGCTGACTCATTGGAAAAGACCCTGATGCTGGGAAAGATTGAGGGCAAGAGGAAAAGGGGACGACAGAGGATGAGATGGTTGGATGGCATCACTGACTCGATGGACATGAGTTTGGGTAAACTCCGGGAGTTGGTGATGGACAGGGAAGCCTGGCGTGCTGCGGTTCATGGGATTGCAAAGAGTCAGACACGACTGAGCAACTGAACTGAAGTGAACTGATTTCACAGTTATCAAGTTTGATAAACACATGCACTCATGGACCTATCACCAGAATCAAGATATAAAATATTTCCAATGCCCTTCATCCCACTTGTAGCCAGTCATGTCCCCAGCATCATGGACAACTCCTGCCCCAGTCCCTAGCCACCACTGACCCCTTTCCTGTCTTCATGATTCTGGCTTTTCTAAACTTTCATATAAAATGGAATCAGAGCATGTACCCTTTAAGTTTGGCTTCTTCCACTCTGAATAACCCACACATGAGACTCCTTCGTGTATCTTATGAATCAGTAGTTCAGTTTTTTTTTTGCTTTGGGGTAGTATTGCTCGGGTATCCCATGGTCCATATATTTACGAGATGATGGATATTTGGATTGTCTCCAGATTTTTTTCAACTATGAATAAAGGAGCACACCTTTGCCTAAATCCTGCACACCTGCAGTTCCAGAGTACTCTGTCCTCTCAGAGGCAACACAGGCAGGCTTTTCTATGAATGCATGTTTTCATTTCTTAGTTAAAAACCTGGCGATGAGATAGATGGTGGGTAATACATAGTGGATACCTCCTTTCAGAAGAACCTGTTCAATTGTTTTCCAAAGTAGCTGCACCACGTTGCATCCCCACCAGTAACTTCTGAGACCTGGAGTTGCTCTGTATCCTCGCCAGCACTTGTGGTTTGTAGCCATTGTAGTGGGTGTGCACGACTCACTCATCACAGTTCTGCTTTGTGTTTCTCTGGTGACTGAAGATGCTGAACATCTTTTTACGTGCTAACTTGCCATCTGTATATCTTGTTTGACGCAGGCTCTTTTTCAAATCTTCTGCCCAGGCTTTTTCCTGGGATGTTTCTCATTATTGAGCCTCGTCTAGATCCCAGCGCTTTATCAGATATGTATGTTAAGCAAATTCTCTTCTAGTGTGTGGCTTGTGTTAACAGTCTTCTGAAGAGCAGATGTTTTCAATTTTGATAAAGTTCACTTTATCAAGGTTGATATTATGACTTATGGTTGTTGAGAGACTGTTAGTATGTGAATTAATTAGAAGCACTCATTCACCAATTAGAGGATCCTAATTGATCACAAGAACACCTCAATGTAACGTTTTCCCTGCTTTTGAACAAACTTGTGAAATTCAAAGACCCCCATGAGGAACATGGCCTGGTGGAGTGCCAATGGCATAACTGGTGCTCTAGGGCCTGAGATGAGACTAATCCTAACCTGATCATTATTCCAAGTGTTTGGAATTTGGCAAAACAGTAAAGCGACTATAGATGACTTAGTTTTTCTGCTTTTTCAGTTCCTGACTTAATGTACTTTGAAAAGGAAGAAACGGGATATAAAGAACTTTTTAAAACTCTGTAAATGACTAATAGGCATATTAAATGAACAATTAATATTTTAACAATTATTTAACAATTGATTAATTAATTAATAATTAAGATCCCTTGGACTGTAAGGAGATCAAACCAGTCAATCCTAAAGAAAATCAGTCCTGAATATTCATTAGTAGGACTGATGCTGAAGCTGCGCTCCAATACTTTAGCCACCTGATGAAAAAGAATGGACTCATTGGAAAAGACCCTGATGCTGGGAAAGATTGAAGCCAGGAGGAGGAAGGGGACGACAAAGGATGAGATGGCTGGGTGGCATCACAGACTCTATGGACATGAGTTTGAGTAGGCTCCAGGAATTGGTGATGGACAGGGAAGTCTGGCGTGCTGCAGTCCATGGGGTCACAAAGAGTCAGACATCACTGAACTACTGAACTGAACTGAATGAACAATTAGGTTATGTACATATACAACTCAATGCATAGAACAAGTGCTCCTTTTTGCTTGTTTAATTGCTCTTTTCTTTTCACTTTGGAGGGGGCAGATTATAAGATTCTTCTTAATTAATGTGTGGAAATCATTTCTGAAACACAGGCAGATCGCCATCTCAGGGTGAGAGGTTTTATTTGGAATCTTCTATTTCTTGGGCTTTCCCTGCTTTCACTGCCTTGATCACCACCTTCATTACTGGAATTTTCTAGAACCTGTTGCTTGAAAGCTTTCGGTCCTTTGGCGTCAGATCTCTGTCTCCATTCCTGCAGCTGTTGCTGCAATGCTGCTCTTAGCGTTTTCTTTCCGTATCTTTATGCTTTTCATGACACCTGTAAGTAGACACTTTCCTCTGATGACTCAGAAAATAAATGGAGTTTTTCTTTTAATCCATTAGCAGTTCTGCTTTTTCAGCACCTGCACGAATCCTAGCTCAGCTCCCGTTCCTGCAGCCACAGCGACCACTGGGCTCCAGGCTGCTGGTTATTTTCTGAAGCTTTTCCCTGCTAGCCTTCTCACCAAGGACTGGGCCACGTGTCTTGCTGTGTGTCTCCAGACCTGGTCATAATGGCATCTCTGGTCTCTCCTCTGCCTTGTGACTCAAGAACTTCTCTGTTCTTTGTATTCCAGTAAGATGCCACAGAAGACCAACCCCAAGACACTCCTGATGTCTCTGGCGTGGGATCTAAGCCCCTATATCCTTTCATCCCAACACTGAAGGCTGTTCAGCAGGGGACCTCCAACCTGTTTCCTCGAACAGGTGTGCCCTTCTCAGTGGACACCTGTGGTTCCAGAGAAAAGCCCACCGGACTCCCTGATGCACTGTAGGTGGCATGAAAGTAGCTCTTCAGGGATTCAGGGCTTGGGCACAGGAAAAGGGATCGAGGCTGCCCCAAGGCCAATGGGCACACATGAGGGCCAGCCTGGGCCAGCCATGTGGCCATGGAGGATTCGTCAGATGGACTCAGTCATCTCATGCTCGGCGAGACTTGGCCCCAGCTCCCACAGTGGAAGGGGGTCAGGGAGAACTGGGAATGTTCAGAATGATTGACCAAGATGGTTTTGCAATCTCTCTACCGAGGGCCATTAATCTGAAAATGGTTCTGAGTCTATTTGATTTCCATAGAAAGAAAAGACTCTTTTTGAAATGGATAGTGACAGCCAAGTTCAGAGATAACAGACTGGCAATGACAAGGCTGTGCTTCTTAGAGCAAACAACAGAGAACCTTTCCTAGCTGGGTTTGGAGAGGCTTACTCAGTCAGTGTATAAGCCATCATGAGAGGGGCTGCTGTCCCCCTCCCCAACTGGCTCCCCTGCCCTCTGAATTCATGGTCCTGGGGAGGCTGATGCAATGGGGCAGAGGGGCGAAGGGCCTGGAGGCCAGGAAGATGGGGGTCAACACAACAGGACCAGACAGGTGCCCGTCCACACCCTCCACTTGCAACAGAAAGAAAGCAACGTGTGAAAAAGAACGATGCAGCACAAAGTGAGGAAGAATGGTGAAACATGATAACACATTGACCCTAAGGAGAAGTGCATGCGTTTGTGTGTGCGTGTGGGCATGTACATGTGTGTTTTAGAACCAATGCTTGGACTATCACTAGAAGGACAGTGGGGCAAGGTCATGAGAAAATACTCCTTTGAATCTTACTTCAGCAAGCCAAGGAATTAGGACTGATTTATGAATGTGTTCCCACAATTTACTTGAAAATTTGTAATGTCTGTGCAGCCTGGCCGGGAGAGAAAGGGGTGGCTACTGTGAAGGAATGCTCCTGTTCCACTTTATTGTAAAATTATCCCATGCTACCTGCTCTAATCCCCTGAAAACAAATTAAATCCTCACTAAGCTGACTTTAAATCAATAGTTTCATTTAAGAATAGTGTGACTTAATAAAAATAAAAAACTAACTGGTCCAGCCAATTTAAGAGGGAAATAAATCATTGCCCAAGGAAAAATAGCAGATTTGACTTGTATATGGGCCCCAGCTCTGTTAAGCGGGGGGCAGCCTGCGTAGAAATTAACTCTGGCCTCAGATGAAATGCATGGACCCCATTTAGAATCCTGCCTTACCATGGGCACCCCAAGAGCCAGGATGTCCACCACTCCTGAAAGGAGAAGGAGCATTGTGAGCTGTATTCTGAAAAAAACTGATCACTAAAAAATTCAAGACAACCCTCCTTGGAATCCTGGTTCAGAAACCCTAGGCTGACAGTCCAGGGACCCCATGTGTGGACTAAGAAATACATTTCTGATTATAGCAGAGACAGGAAGTTTCCTGGTGAAGGTATGTTGGTTAAGGCGCACTTGCCTCAAGCAGCCAGGACAGATATAGAGTTAGATGTGGACAATTAACATCAGTAATTATAACAGACGTACAATCTATGTGCAAATGTTTTCAAAAATCTAAGAGCTGAGTCAATTTCTTTTGGCAGTATACAAGCAGTGTGTTGCCATTTTATGCAAAAAGAAAGTCATCCAGAAATAAAGACTGGAAATTTACTCAAGAGGTCTTTGCAAGTGGTTGCAGAGAAAACTCTGCAGGACCATAATTCTGAACTAGTACTTTATCCACGTAATCGAGAACTGGTTTACTAATCATATAAATGAGAAAAATGCCTAGGACGTGATGCCTGCCCACTTAATTTATTATTATGTACGGGGGACACACAAGCATTAAAGTGAGTGCCTTCAGACCAGGACACATCGATATCATCAGTGCTGCCATTATCATCCGAACATTTTTAAATTTCCATAATTATAAAACGTCAATGCCTGTTACTTACTGATGTTCATTGCCAGTAGGGTGCTTTTATTTATCATGTTGACACTGACAAATAAGAAAGTGTAGTCTTTCTAATGTAAGATTTAAACCCAAAATGCCAGGCGAGACCACTTGTTCTTCCCCATGGCCGCTCTCCTGGGGACTAAATTTAATTTGTTGACCAGAAAAACAGTTGGCCAAATACCTAGAGAAATCAATTTTTTAAGGCAGCATAATCTAAGGAGAAATGGTGCTTGGGCTGAGATTCAGGCTTACCTTGTACTCCTGTATCTATAATCCTGGGTCATCTATCTAGTTACTTGACATCCTGGCCTCAATTGTATCATCCATAAAATGGGGGTGATGATACTCGCGCAGTTTATAGTTCAGAGGCCCTCACTAGGCAGTAATGCTTAAAGGGAAGGAATGATCGGACCTCTCCTCTGTCCAGAGATGAGCGTAGTGGTTCATTCCAACCCAGAAGACGCCGGCTTTACTACGTACAAGTATCCATCGTGTGGAATAACCCCATCGTCATCCGTGGGGAGAGGGCTTTAGGACGGAAAGGCAGTAACGAAAGAGCTGGTGACCCAGGGCTAATTACGGGGTCCTGGCAGCTCTGCCCGTTCTAAGCCAAGTCCGCAGTTCAGAATGCAGGACACCAGCCGGAGAGGTCTGGGAGGGGTTCCTCCAAGCTTGTTCCAACCTGAACACCAGACGAGATGAATTAGCAGCTGTTTCATAGCTTCGGGATCAGCCCTCCGCGAGCGAGTGACCTGACAGCCACAAACGAACAACGTATTTGTTTCTATTTGTCGTAAATTAGGAGTGTTTTCCTTTTCAGGAAGGTCAATCCTTTGTTTTCAATATCCACTCAAGTGAAAACTTTCACTATTATGAAGCAATTCCACAGCAGGCTCTCCTGGAAAAGTGCTTTAAAATCATTTCGTGAATGACTCCTCTCGATTATCGCAGAGGTAGGTGGGCGTTTTACAAATGGACAGATGGAGAATGAGGGAAGCCTCCCTGGAGAGCAGGCCAGCGACGCGTGCGGCCCAAAGAAGGGGTCCTTCTCCGTTTCTGCGATTCCTGAGCAGGGCACAGCACGAACACCCACAAGCCAGGGCAGGCCCGAAGCAGCACCACCGCAGAACCCCCCGCAGGAGCGTTTTACCTGGTCCTCAGCTACCTTTCTGTTAAGCTTCCCCTGGTGGGCTGAACAGGGGCTCCAGGACAGCCCAATCTCATGGTCCCCATTTTCCTTTAAGAAGCTCTCTCCTTTCTTGAGCCTACGATGGTGGCCAAGTCACTCAGAAGATGTCTGCGTGCTAAGTTGCTTCAGTTGTGTCCCCATGGACTGTAGCCCACCGGGCTCCTCTGTCCATGGGATTTCCCAGGCAAGAATACTGGAGTGCATTGCCATACCATTCTCTAGGGGATCTTCCCCACCCAGGGATTGAACTCGCATCTTTTACAGCGCCTGCATCGGCAGGCGGGTTCTTTACCACTAGCACCACCTGGGAAGCACCAGAAGATGCACAGTGAGACAGAAAGTCACCCAACTTTCCTGCTAGTCGAGCTGAGCCAACATCTGTGTCTGTACCAGGTCTGGAGGACCATGGCCTCACATCCTAAGAGGAGCTTCGTGAGTTCTAGGCCCTCAGCCAGAATGTCTGAACCCCAGCTTGGCCACCTCCAAGGCAGAGACCCCCGGAGAAGGTCTGCGGTCTCCCCATTCCACCTGGGAATTCGGGGATGCAGGTCCTGAAGGAGCCAGGCCTCTTGGAAGCTGGCCCCAGGCTTCCCCAAATTTCCCAGTGACGGGGATTCCGGGGCTGCTTGTGGACACCCCAATGTTCAGGTGGCTGCCCCTGGAGATTTTGTTTGTCCTTCTGGGATGGGGCACAGACCTCTGTGGGGCTCACGCACACCCAGGCCGTGCTTTCCATCAGAAACATTGGGCAATAATAACCAATAGGCCTGACTGGAGGCTGGTGTTACAAACTGGGCAGGAAGCAGGCACGTGTCAGGCCTCTGGCAGCAAGGTCTCCACACACTGGGGGTAAATGCAGGGAGGAACTTCACAGAGGGGTTGGGGATTCAGGACCTCGCAATTGCATTCTTTCCTTTGTACTTTCCCTGTTCAAGCCCCTCTGCTGTTCTGTGTCTGTTGCCTCAGGAGAAGAATTCCGCAAAGGAAGGAAAGAATCTGGGAATGTCTTCTGGCTCATGAGCTCCAAAAATGTAGCCCCCCCCCCGCCCCCCAGAGAAAGAAATAAGCAAGCCAAGACCAGACAAGGTTTGGAAAAGAGGTGGGCGCCCCTCCCCCATTGCGCATGGCAACACACCTTCAGACTAGATGAAAAGTTGTCAGCCTGTGGGGAAAGAGAGGAAAGGTGGACGAGAAAAGCTGAGTATGATTTCAGGTGGGCTCTGGGAGGCTAAAAACCTGGAGGACGTTTGTAAGATCCGGAGTTTCAGGATGCCTGGGTAAGTCGTCAGGAAGAGCAGTCTGAGTTGGCGGTCCCCGGAGCACCACAGAGATTCTTGACTTCTAGTTAGTGGCAGAAGCAACAAAGGAAGATGCCAGCGCCCAAAAGAGCTGAGGAAGTCACAGCAGGGATACAGGGAGGCGGAGAGCATCAAGGTGAGCCCCGGATGGGACCGCGGCCAGCACAGCTGCTCCCGAACGGGCAGGTGGCTCCACACAGAGATCAGGGAGGACCACAGGCTTTCCTCCAGGTCTGGGCAATGCTGGGGGGCGGGGTGGTATTCAAGGGGCCAGGTGACTCTTACTAACTTTCTGCCTCTCTCAGAGAAAGGGTGCCTGACTTGGAAACTTCATCAGTTACTAACAACTAAAGGCTTTTCTATTTCTTGCCCAAGAGCTTGGCGACCCAGAGTTGTCCCCTGTACAAGTCACAGTCAATGGCATCAAAGCTGCTGGAGGCAACCTGCCTCCCCAGTGAGTTTCCCCTTTTCGTTTCCGGACAGAACAACCGACAGATCCAAGTGTCCCTTGGCTCTCAGACCGGAGCTCCCCGTTCCGCACACTTGACCCTCCACACCCACGCCCACTCACCAGCTTTCTGGGTGCGCTGCAGTCCGGTGACTAGAACAGGAGGTACAGACATGGAGGGCAGGGCCACACCTGTGTCCGCGCAGCAGCTCCCCCCGTAGTCCTGTTTTAATCCTCTTCAGCGTTCATTTTTCCCCTCACAAATGGTTTGATTAACAGTTGCCTTTAGGACTGAACTGGAGAATTAGACATTGTCATGGAGAGCTCTCTGGGGCGGGAGGGCTTTCCGAAGGTCTCCTGTCTAAGCCAAGAATTCTTGGAGCCAGAAAAGGCAGCACATTCTCTCTTCTAAGCTCCCCCCACCATCCCATTCCAGCTGAGAAAAAGCACTTTCCTCGGCTGTGCCTCCTGGGTGATGGATGGTGAGGCCACCTCCAAGGTAGAGATTGAGAGTTCTAAGCAAGCCTGATCTCTTAATCCACATGCTGACAACCTCCCGCTTCCCCTCTGGAAATGGTGCACGAGGAATCCCAAGAGCACTGGGGAGATGGCAGAGATGATGGAAATTTCCAATAGACAAGGACCGAAAACCAGGTCGGAGCTGTTGGTCCTCACCAGCCTTTATTCGGAACATTATTCGTGTAGATTCACGAAGCCAGACCTGTGGATGGACTCTGTTGGCTGTTGCAGTTTTCTTTTCATGCTCATTGTTGTCCTTCAGGTCACTGCTGCCTGTCCATTTTCTCCTACGATACTCATGGTCCATGCTGAGCTGGCGGGAAGAGAAGATTCCTTTCCCTCTGGTCACCCCAACAGTCAGCTGTCAGTGCCGCTCTCCTTGCGCGTTCCACGCATCCCCTCTGCTTCTGCTCCCCGTGCCGTGTGACTGACCGTCTTAGACCTGGATCCAGTAACAGCTCATCTGCATGCCCCAGCCCCTCTGTGATCTGCTCTGCTTTCAGCTCCTAGGTCGCTCTCCTCTGTTCGCTTCCTGATCTCATCATGTGCAATTGCCTGTTCTATGTAAATAAGGATTTTAGCACAAGAGACCTCCTAGGTCCCTTTATAAATGCTCTGCTCCAGCCAGGCTGGTCCGCATGCTGTCTCTCCCCCGCAGGTCTCAGAGCGAACACAGAGGAAGCTAACAAGAGTCTCCGAGTGGCTCTCCAGAACACCTCGTGGCTTGAGGCAAGTGGTGGCTCCTCCATGCACCTGAGGATCATCAAGACTGGATGCTGTCTTAAGATCCCTGCCCCCACCGCCGCAACCATTCCAAAGCTGAAGGTCTCCCTGCCATGACTCGGCTCATGAAAATTCCCATCTGGATGTTTTCCTGCCTCAGTTTCCTCATCTGCAAAATGGGCATCATAATAATACCACCTTGAAATTGATGAGACTTAAAAAAAAAATTCATAGCAAGCATTTAGTACAGTGTCTGGGTCATAGTAGGATCTCAGCAAAGGATAGCTTTATCATTGCTGTTATTATTATTATCTCATTATTACTTCCTTCAAACACCAGCCCGCCTCCACCAATTCCGGGAAGCCTCCCTACATCTATGGTGATCTCTCCTTCTCAGGACCAGCAACATCAGCTACGTCTTCCTTTCCCTTTAGACACAACCACAGACCCTCCTCAAGCACTTCACGGACATGCCAATGTTAGCGATGCAGTCCTCCCACCGGATCCTGGGGGCACCCCGGGCTGGGCTCCTTGGTCAGCACCCGAGCACCTTACACAATGCTCCATCTGTGACTGCACAGCTGGAGTTACAAATACTGGAACCCTCAGGGAAATGTCAAGAGTGCAGGTGTGTCCGGCAATGAGCTCTCTGGTGAGCTGTGAGCTGGAAACCAAGAAGCCGAAAGGTGAGGTGGTCACTGATGCACCACTTGGTGGTGGACGTTCTGTGAGCAGAGGGTCCTCTTGGCAGCTTGATCCACTTATGGGGCGAATCACACCTGGAGACTTGGCAGAACTTCAGGTTTGGGGGCCTCTAAATTCTTCACACTATTGTTATTTTACCTTCTCTAGTGACGTCTGTATCATTTGTCAATAGAGACCCATCTCAACCCATCATGTGCTTGAAAGACAAAGGAGGGAGAGAGAGACCAGCGTGCAAGGGTGGTGGTCGTTCCTTGAGTTTAACGTGACTCAAACAGGCAGTGGTCAGTGTGTCCTCGTGGAAATATCAATGTTAACAGAATTACATTAGTCTCAGAAGACACCAGTGCCGGGAAGTTCCACAGCACCACAGCCGGTCAGCTGGGCTGGTTCTACTTATCTGAGAAGATCAGATGCACAGAGATCCATGAATCATCCACCCAGACCTTCTATTGAGCAGAGTCTCATGTGCAGATTGACAAGCCTGAAGCTCAGCACTCTTTGTCCATAAAAGCTGAGTGAGAACAGGCAAATTCTGCCTCTCTTGACCTCAATCTTCCTTTAGCAGAAACAGCTTAAAGAGAAACGCCCGACACCAACATTTCCCAGAAGTAGCCAGAAGTAAGTCCTTTGTAAAAGCTGCTGCAGAAAGGGAAGGAGCCATCTCCCTCCTGGCATGTCCGTGGGATAAACACCTTTCAGACAACGCACGTCGGAGCCTGCAGGTAAGTGCCAGAGTTATCCCAGAGAAGGACCCCTTTCTTGAGGGTCTTCATTTTGGTTTATTTTCTGGCAGTTCTTTACAGATGATGGTGTCTTTATAGTGATCCTAGGAAAGTTGGAAGCCTTAGTTCTTTAAAATGGAACACAATTACCCTCCCAGCAATGACGTACTGTCACAATAGATGGTCCGTTCACCTGTTGTGTACATGTGTGCTCAGTCACTCAGTCGTGTCCAACTGTTTGAGACTCTGTGGACTGCAGCCCACCAGGCTCCTCTGTCCATGGGGTTCTCCAGGCAAGAGTACTGGAGCAGGTTGCCATGCCCTCCTCCAGGGGATCTTCCTGACCCAGGGATCAAACTCACATGTCCTGTATTGGCAGGCAGATGCCTTACCTGCTGAGCCATCGAGGAAGCCTAAAGTGTCCATGGCACTTGCCAAATGTCCTCCAAGGGGGCAAAGTGGGCCACCTGTTGGGAAGCACTGCCCTAAATTAACAGGAAGCTCTCCTTCCTTCGAGACACCAGATTTCAGCCAACGCCTGTCACCTGTCTAAATGAACCAGCGCTTTTTACCACTATTACACTTTGGCTTCGGGTAAGGAGAATGGAAAAGCTATCCCCTTCTATTTTTCCAAGAGAGTTTCCGAATAAACCGGATGATCCCGAGGGTTCCTCACATTTCATGAGTGGGACGCGGCCCGATGGCTCTCGACCCCGCCTTGCAAATAACTGTTTCATCCTCCCTGGGGAACAGATCCCCTGGCTTTTGAAGGACACCCAGACAGGTTGCTTAATGATCATTGGGACATTGTGGCCAAGATTTTTTAAATGAAACGCACATAAATATCCTGAACCTGGGGGTTGTTTCTCTCTAGTCCTGATAGCCTCTCTCATCGTAAAATAATTTACGGGAATTCTGCAAGGATAGTAGAGCTGGGGTTGTTTCTCCTCACATCACTTTACAGAGATACTTATCAAAAGCCCAAACAAGGCGCCGTAAATCGCTGGCTTCGCTGCTTGGCGCACAGCATGCTGAGTCCCATGTGGTCCATCAGAGGGTCACTTGGTGAGAGGCCAAGCCGCCAGGCCTCTTTCTTCATTGCTTTTTTAATTTCCTCTCTTCCTTCTTTTATTCTCTGAGATGCTCCATCTTTAAATAAAAGGCCATGCACAACTTTACAGGGAATTTCATTTTAAATAAAATGTTCTTGAATTTAAAGAGGAAAATTGAGGGGGTACGAGGAGAAGCCACAAAGCATTTTCTTGAGACTTTGCCTGGAATCGCAGCTCAGGCATTGGCCGGGTTCCCGCTCCGTGAGTCTGCACAATCGGTGACTTTCAGACACCTCGTCAACGGCATCGACGCCAAACAGAAGGGGACAGGCTCACTGTCCTCCGGAGGCCTTGCTATTTCCAGGAGACGCGCTGCCTCTGCCTTCCCTGAACTCTCCTTTTCTGAGGGCTGGCGTCCAGAAGGACCACTCCCCCGCGGAGCCGGCTCCGTGTCCCTGAGGCATCCCTCTACCTCTCCAGAAGCTCCCTGCCCACCCCCACCACCCCTGCTACTTCACTTCTATTGTTTTCGTCTGGGGGTTCAGACCCCTGAACACAGCTCCATTGCCTTGCACTCCTGAAGCCCCACCGATAGGAATCAAAGCCTTCTGCCTGACAGTTAACCGAATCTAAATTCCTTCTCCTTTTCTAGATTTATGAAAAAGCAGGCATCTTGTGTCTTCCTATAAAAGCAACCTGAAACCGAGATACGTTCCTTTCTTTTGACAAACCTTGTTTTCAGTCGCTAAGTGGTGTCCAGCTCTCTGCGATCTCATGGACCGCAGCACGCCAAGCTGCCCTGACCTTCACTGTCTCCCAGAATTTGTTCAAACTCATGTCCATTGAGTCGCTGATGCCCTCCAACCATCTCATCCTCTGTCTCCCCTTTATCCTCTTGCCCTGAATCTTTCCCAGCATCAGTCTTATCCAATGAATCAGTTCTTCATATCAGGTGGCCAAAGTACTGCAGCTTCCACTTCAGCACCAGTCCTTCCAATGAATATTTAGGATTTCCTTTAGGGCTGACTGGTTTGATCTCCTTGCAGTCCAAGGGACTCTCGGGAGTCTTCTCCAACACAACAATTTGAAAGCATCAATTCTTCAGCGCCAAGCCTTCTTTATGGTCCAGCTTTCACATCTGTACATGACTACTAGAAAAAAACATTACTAGACCAGAAACTCTTGGTCTTCTCACTTCTGTGATCTGTGATGCTCAGACCTGGTGGGTGGCTGGATCTGTGAATGACTGCTGTGAAAAGTCTGAGAGACAACATTTTAACACAAAAAATAATCCCGCATGTGTGCCTGGGTTCTGTTCTCAATAGAGTGCAGTTTCCTTGAGGACAAGCTCTTGCATGAAGCTCTTTATTCTTTTTTACAGTGTGATTGGAGCAGTATCTCTTTATTTTCCCCCTTAAATTGGGAAGCAGGTGATAACTGATTCCACGCCTAGTCTGGATCAGGTTCACAATGTACAACAGTCTCTACGGGATTGTCCTTCAGTGCATGGCTTTAACTGTGCCTGCAGGATGGCCTCTCACACAAGCAGAGGACAGTTTGTCCCCAGTTCATGGCTGCGAGGTGCTATGAATGCAGTGAGGAAGGAATTTATGTCCAAAACTAATACAGACATGTCCCCACCTGTTAGTTAAAACACCATCAATAATGTACAGAATTTGGCAGAGAGAATATACTGATGTAAGCTTGAATTAAAACCCATGAAAGTAATCAGAAAGTGATTGGAAAAGTCAAATAATGGACAGATGAGCCATAAAGCTGGGTGAAAGGAGAGAAACCCAAGGGCCCCTTATGAAAATCCGACTTTTCTAACCTGACTTCTGTTACCAGGGACAAACTCAATGCCATAGAATCTTTGTATCACACTCAGCTCAGCTCATCCTGGGATGAAGCAAGTCGGAATTCTGTCTCCAAGTCGCTCAGTTACTCGTAGGAAGGAAAACAAGAGATGGGGGTAGGGGTAGGGTGTCTGCTTTAGTGAAGGGTGATGTAAGCAGGGTGATGACAAAAGGAAACGCTGAACATGAAACCTACTATGATCATCAACACAGAAATAGAGCCCACGGCAATCAATCATCCTCAAAAGCAACAGCCAAAGACTTCCTGATTTACAAGGTGATCATTTCATCAGACCTTGTCTCTCTTGTATTGAAGGCTCTCCAGAGGGTAGATCTAGATTCTTCCAAACAGAAGAAATCCCCGGGGATATGAACTTTTCACAGGATATAGGAAAACACATTTTAACTGCCAAGAAAATTTTTAAACAACTTCATTAGTATCTGCTGTTATTACCTATTATTAAATTCTCTTTGAAAAAACAAAAAGCAAGAGAAATTAAGGAAATTGAAGGACGAGGAAGAAGTAATGAAGGGAAGGAGGGGAGAAGGAGGGCAGGAGAAGGGAAGGGAAGGAGGGGACAGAGGGAGGGAGGAAGACAGGAAGGAAATCACCTTCTGCGCTGTGTGCGGGGATGCGTTGTGCTGGTCGGAAGCCCTGGCAAAGGAAGAGGTCATAGAATAGTGTGCTCTACTCTTTTAGAAGAACGTTTAGACACTTACACTTCCAGGAAAAAAATGGAGTAGACCTCATATTGACTGTTCCTCCTGTAAGGACACCTGAAATCCCTGCTCATTATCACTCAACCAAGCACAGGAAGACCCCGAAAGTTAAAAGAAAGCAGGCCCCTCGAGGGACCTGGGAACCCAAAGAATCACACAGTGGCAGCATTTTTAAAATCCGCGTGTATGTCTGTCTCGTAGTTACTAACCTGCAGACTAGACTAGAGAAGCCAGGAACCCAGAAATGCCCGTCAGCACAGATGAAAAGGGGACCAAAAAAGCCTGCTCTCACTAGACCAAGGGAAAGTTTAAGCACGTCTCCCTTGCTCGTACCAGGAAGAGGAGGACGCTTTTTTAAAATACTTGTTTATTTTTAATTTGTTTGGCTGCCTCAGGTCTTCGTTGCAGCATGTGGGATCTAGTTCCCTGACCAGGGACTGAACCCTGGCCCCCTGCATTGGAAGTGTGACGGCTTAGCCACTGGACCACCAGGGAAGTCCCAGACAGAAGGGCAACTTGGTAATAATGAACACTTTTAACAAAACTCATTCTGCTCCAGCCAAACACCACAGAAAATAGCTGTGCCCACCTGCCCCCTGCCAGCGAATGAGGAGTCTAGACCCCACCTTCGCTGGGCTATCACAGGGCACCCCAGCCTCCCCTGCACTGTCCTCAAAGGTCCCGTGGTAGGAGTGGGAGGCCGGGCTTCCAGCCACCCTTCCCTACTAGGGAGTAGCAGGGAGCAGAGAGTGTACCAGAGCGTGCCAGGGCGCAGAGAGTGTACTGGGGCACACCAGAGTGCAGAGAGTGTACCGGGGCACACCAGAGTGCAGAGAGTGTACCGGGGCACACCAGAGGGGAACGGTAGCAACGAGGTCACAAGGGAAGGCCATGCGAAGAGCAGTGACCAGGCGCCCTGCCACTCCCAGCCAGGTGGCACCAGCAGGGGACCCCTCCTGGCTCCTGTGAGACCCCTTCTTAGCTTGATGACATCTGCAAAGACCCTCCTTCAATATGAAGGTCACGTTCATAAGGACCAGTGGTTAGGACTTGCATGTGCCTTTTGACGGGCCACCTCTACCCCGTGTGCAAGCCTCCCCAGCTCCTCCATACAGCCCTCTCCTCCTCACCGTGGCCTTGCCCTAAACGTCCCCAGCTCTGTCCACAGACAGCACTGGGTGTCTCCTCTCCTCTCCCTGGAAGGTCTCCCCACCTCCCAGTCTCCCCGTGGCCAGCTCTGTCTTCTGTCTGTGTTCTCAGCTTACACATCATTTCCTTCCCACTCCAAGTAAGTCAGCCCCTCTGATATGTTCTCTCTCAGCCTCCTATTAGATTTTGTCATGGAATTTACTATATCTTTAAGTTCACATTTCTTTTGCTGCTCACTTTAGTTTCTCTCTGTCTTGAGCAGCTCTGACCAGGAGAACAGTCTGTGGGAATGGAATGTTCTAGAACTGAGCTATCCAACATGGTAGCCAACAGCCACCAGTAAACATGCTGCTGCGAAGTCACTTCAGTCGTGTCCGACTCTGTGTGACCCCATAGACGGCAGCCCACCAGGCTCCACCGTCCTTGGGGTTCTCCAGGCAAGAATACTGGAGTGGGTTGCCATTTCCTTCTCCAGTGCATGAAAGGGAAAAGTGAAAGCGAAGTCGCTCAGTCATGTCCGACTCTGCGACCCCATGGACTGCAGCCTACCAGCTCCTCCGTCCATGGGATTTTCCAGGCAAGAGTACTGGAGTGGGGTGCCATTGCCTTCTCCACCAGTAAACATGGAGCATTTTCAACTGGGGCTAGTGCCACTGAGGGACTAAATGTTTTGCTTTTCGCTTCTTTCATTTATATTTGTTGTTGTTGTTGTTGTTCAGTCGCTCAGTCATGTCCAACTCTTTGCAACCCCATGGACTGCAGCACACCAGCTTTCCCTGCTCGTCACTATCTCCCAGAGCTTGCTCAAACTCATGTCCATTAAGTCGGTGATGCCATCCAACCACCTCATCCTCTATCGTCTTCTTTTCCTCCTGCCTTCAAACTTTCCCAGCATCAGGGTCTTTTTCAATGAGTCAGCTCTTGTATCAGGTGGCCAAAGTATTGGAGCTTCAGCTTCAGTCCTTCCAATGAATAGTCAGAGTTGATTTCCTTTAGGGTTGACTTGTTTGGTCTCCTTGCAGTCCAAGGGACTCTCAAGAGTCTTCTCAACACCACAGTTCAAAAGCATCAATGCTGCGGCGCTCAGACATCTTTAGGGTTCAACTCTCACATCCATACATGACTACCAAAAAATATATATATCTTTGACTATAAGGACCTTTGTCAACAAAGTGATGTCTCTGCTTTTTAATATGCTGTCTAGATTTGTCACAGCTTTCCTTCCAAGGAACAAGCGTATTTTAATTTTGTGGCTGCAGTCACTGTCCGAAGTGATTTTGGAGCCCAAGAAAATAAAGTCTGTCATTGCTTCCAAATTTTCCCCTTCCATTTGCCATGAAGTGATGGGACCAGATGTTATGATACTAGTTTTTTTAATGTTGGTTTGGAGAAGGAAATGGCAACCCACCCCAGTATTCCTGCCTAGAGAATCCCATGGACAAAGGAGTGGGTGGGTGGGGGGTGGCTACAGTCCATGGGGTCGCAAAGAGTCGGGCACGACTGAAGTGTCTTAGCATGCATGCTAGGTAATGAGAAAAGGAAATACTCTTTGAGAAACCCCATACCAGTACAGGTGCTCAGAGCTGTGGCCCAAGGGAGACGCTGTTGGACAGATGTCCAGTGTGGACATCGTGAGAGCCTGAAACAATGCATTTCAGAGTTGAAAGAGAAGCCAGCATGGAGCCTGCCTTGCTGGGCTCAGTGCTACATCCTGGTTTCTTTCTTCCCGAAGAGGAGATTCTTGCAATGACCATAACCACGTGGTCATAAGGCCCAGGAGGAAACCGCATGCTCAGCACTGGGTGGGGGACCAGCACTGAGACCCCCGTGCCCGGACCCCACCCGGGGCACGCCAGCAGCGGGGTAGAGCTCTGCAGCCGTGGCGTTCTTCCTGCTGCACACCTGATGCCTTCCCCATCTTACCACCGAGCTCCAAATGATTGTGTTTCTCCTTGGAGTTTAATAAGTTTTCCTACTGTTGTGACACCTGACAGGCACTGCCTGTGTTGGTGGAGGATCCACACGTGAGCAACTCATTGTTGATGGTAACAAATCCCTGTCAATTTCAGACTGACAATTTCTACTTATGTTAAATTGCAGAAAAAGACACAACACCCTCCACTATGATATTATGAAAAGGAAATATTTGATATGTGCTTTTACAGTTTTGAACAAAACCTCAAGCTTTAGCTTTCATACATTCTGAAAACAGAAAAAGAAGCGTGACTTCAACAGAATTGACATTATATGATGGCTGCCTCTTAGTTCCTCTTCACACAGTACACATAGGTCCACGTGTTACATGTGAATTGAGATTCCATCACATAAGAAAAAAAAAAAAAATAGACGTTGTTACCGATAAAGTGAATTAGGAAAATGTTTCTGGCTCCAAAAGTCTCTGCTTCTTAAAATGAGCGCAATTATAAGGGCTATAAACTTTTAAATCATTTCCTTGAACGTGTACAAGTGCGTACCTGGTGAATCTCTTCCATAGGAAACACTAGCCCTCTTCCTAATGGTACATTTTCTTAATGGCTTTGCTGTTCCTGAGTTCATTTCGTTGCACTGTTACTTGTTATATCTGACATGTTAATATTGCACTTAAAAATATGGGAAGGCATTTCTCCACCACATCACCTATTCCCCACCTGCAGGGGAAGAGAAACAGACTAAGACCAATAGGAAGGAAAGCCACTGGACCCAAATTTCCAGGGAGCTCATTTAATACTGAAATCTGAGGAAAGGGATGAGGTACAGCTGGCTGCTAGAATAGATGCCTCTCAATATGTGAATGAAAAATATATCTCCTCCCCAAAAAATCGCTGTAAGGGTAAATTGGGAAATTAGATAGCTACAGCACTGGATGGAAAGAGTCACGCTGGGGGTCCTACCTGTGCAGCCCCTGTGACCCCTCCCACAGAGCCTGAGAAGAGGCAGCCTGAAGCCGAGTTCGTATCCATCACTCCCGAGACAGAAGCCCAACACTGAGAGGTGGGTTTTGCAAATATCCTAAAGACCACAAGCCAAGCCCACGCTTTTTTTTGTATTAACAAACTTTATTTGCATTAATAATCTGACTCGGCTGCCTATGATAAATTCACTAATTACTCACCCACAACTTGAATGTTACCAACTGTGTGTCTGACCTTATAAAAGGGGCTACAAAGAGGAGAAACACTGTGGGAGGCGTGTTGGGGGTCATCTAGACCAACACTGCAGTCTGCCCCAGATCTAGAGATGAGAAGGCAAAGGTCGGAGCAGCGCTGTTTCAAGGCCACACCGTCAGTCCCTGTGAAACCCCACACCAGTTCTTAAACCCTCGACCTCCTCACCCAGTGGGATCACTGTCCCATGACAGGGTATGGTCATTCTCCTAAGACGGGAAACGGAAATATTTAGGAGGTCCTGGGAGAAAGGGCCTTACTTCTTGACTGGCGAGTGAAGACTTGACGCTCTCTAATACTGCTGCTCGACTCCAGACTAGCCGTGTGAAATGATGAACTGGGAAAAGTCTACTAGTAGGGAAAAAAAGCCACTTTTTAAAAAACAAATTGTGTAGATTTCAAAGCACTTAGAATCGTTCTTTTCCTTTCATATCCTTGGCTCCTTCTTGGATTCTGGGTCCTGTTCAAATATTAGTTTTACTGGAGTGTTTTATTGAGGCTAAATTAACATCCCACCTGGAATTAATGCTCACCTCCATTCTGCGACTCAGACTCCAGATGTCACTTGGGTGTTGAGCACATTCTAACACTCGAGAACATTTCACACCAGAAAAACACATCGATTTACAAGAGGTAGGAACCTCAGACTTCTACACCCTAATCTATACTGACTGCTCAGCGAGGGTCCCCAGCCCCCACCCTCCCCTCCCTGCTCAGATGTTTCCTGTGCTTTGTATGATCCTGAGCACAAGGGACGCTTCCCAGGCAGCTCAGCGGTAAAGAATCCGCCTGCCGATGCAGGAGCCGCAAGAGACATGGGTTCGACCCCTGGGTCAGGAAAATCCCCTGGAAGAGGAAATGGCAACCCACTCCAGTATCCTTGCCTGGAGAATCCCATGCACAGAGGAGCCTGGTGGGCTACAGTCCACGGGGCCACAAAGAGTCAGACACCACTGGAACTGAGCCCGAGGGACGGAGGGGGGACCAGGGTCTTTCCTGCAGCACTCCAGTCCCTCCAGCACCGCCACCTGCTCTATGCTCGGCCCCCAGGCAGGAGGAGCGAGATGAATCCTATTCCCTGCGGGGTGTCCCGTGGCCCAGCAAGCTGGGGCCTCTACTGGGGGTCTCTGGGCACCAAGCCCACTGGGCTGAATGAATACAGGGTGCTCTTTTGTCTTGACAGAGGCTGGGACTTTCCACAGACAAATTAACTCCATTTCATCTCATTCTGACACCACGATGTCATTTCAGCACACCTACTCTGACATTCTCGTGAAATCATTGCATCCCAGCCAACTGTGCAGGGAATTGGCTTTGTGACACCAAACACTCTGAAAAGTGTGGGCTGTTTTTCATATCTAAATATCTCATCCTCATGTGCCTCTTTGGAGAGAGAAATTCAAGATAGAACAGCCTACAAATTTAAGTCTAATATACACCTATTTTAGAGGAGGAAATGGCAACCCACTCCAATATTCTTACCTGGAGAATCCCAGGGACAGAGGAGCCTGGCAGGCTGCAGTCCTTGGGGTCGCACAGAGTCAGACACGACTGAAGCTACTAAGCAGCAGCAGCAGCAGCAATACACCTATTTTGGAGAAGGAAATGGCAACCCATTCCAGAGTTCTTGCCTGGACAATCCCATGGACAGAGGAGCCTGCTGGGCTTCAGTCCTTGGGGTCGCAAAGAGTCGGACACGACTTAGCAACTGAGCACGCACATAGACCTACATGCTTTTACGATCTGTTTAAAACATGTACCATGCGTAGATGGATTCAGACTTGGGTAAACGCATAACTTTTATAAAATAAATCAAATCGAGGACTTTCATAGAACAGAAGTGTTTCCATGTTTCAGCATTTTAAAAATAAGAAATATTTATCGATTGACATCCCTGATCATATTAGAATAATTATTATTGTTATCAATGTTATAAATCATTAATGTTATTAATGATTAATATTAAATCAAAAGTTATTAATCATTAATGTTAATGATGATATTCTTTTTTGTGAAATGCTTTCACATTCCTCATACCTTGTATAGCACAAAAACTCCAGCATGATTTGTTTATTATTGGCTTAAATTTAAAGGCTGAAAACTGAGGTTAAGAGGTGGTGTATGCAGTGTCGAAAGCACCGAATCTAATTAATGGTGGTGGGTGAGAAAGGATAAAATTTCAGTCTTTTGACTTCCAAACCATCATACCACAAAGAACATTGTGGAAACACTATTCTTAGTGACTCTGCATGTGCTATTTTCTAATTATTCCTGAAACAAGTTTCTAAATTCTAGAGTTTGTGCTTTATTTTTTTTAAACCAGTGTCATTTTGTGATCCAAGATATAGCTACATTAAATCATTTGTATGTGTACCACGTGTAGTTAACTGAATGTTTACAAAGGCCCACACTGGATAGTGCCTTTTTTTGGTCAAATAATGTTGCTACAGAATTGGATGGTGTGGAAAGACTTTTTAAGTGAAGTCTTAAACTGTAATGCCAGCTGTGTGTGTTGGCCAGGAAAGTCTATGGTTTACTGATAAAGAAAAATGCAAAGCAAACATGATGAAGAGTGTTTTCATCAGGGTCAAATGGTAGAGGTAGTTCTTTAGTTTTCAGTGAAAAAATACAGTTTTAACTTATTTGAAATTGTGTTTCTCTGTCTAAAATGCCTTATTACTTTCCATGTTCTTCCCACCTTGAATACTTGTATTCATCCTATAAGATCTTAGCCAAATGCCCTTTTTTCTATTAAGTCTTCCAGATGAAACTGATAATTATTAATATTTTATGCATCCATTTTCACCCAAAACATTAACTATTATACTTAATTCCATTTATTGATGCCTGTGTCCATATAAACTTCCCACTCTCAAATTTATCCTGTAAAATCTTCCACGGCAGGAACCACGTGTCATGATTTTTCAGATCTCCAATGATTAGCACATAGAAAGCCTTGTTAAATTTTACAGCAGCTTTCCAAAACAAAACATTTCCTTCCTCCCTTCCAAATGACCTCCCTAGCTATGTACAATGCAGGTAAAAAAATTAGTAAATCAATAAGTATCCGAATCAATTCAACAAATATTGATTTCTGCATCCCCTTTGCGACGCAAGGTGATGCACAGAGCTTCATTTACCACCGCCCTCTGCCAGTAGTGATCGTATTTATGCAGTGGAGAAGATATTTATAATTTGTAAGATATGTTGAGATATTTTCTATTTTGGAAACAAGTTCATATGGCTGCATGCATCTGTAGTTGAAGTATAAGAAAGTCCATGTAGAATCTAGGAGCAGGAGATGAATTCATTCGCCAAAGATCATTCTTTAGTTTCTTCTCCAAACTCAATTAGAGGCTTTTTTTGGAGTTTAAGTTCTGAACATTCACTAGGAGAATCCACATGGGGAATTCTAACTCATTTTGCTTCTAACCCCTTTCAGGGCTATTTGTTCTACTGAGCTGTTAATTCCTCACACCTTTGGTAGTTCTAATGGGTGTAAACTTGATAGGATTAATGATATTTTTGTTGTGATTGTACATGAATTTAGCCTTCTCTCGAAGTTTGCCATAAATAGCAAAGGACCAAAGGAAGGATAACTGTTTTCTCTTTAGGTGCTAGACTTTCCTGACGTGTTGGACATTAAAAACAAAGTTTTTAAGCCACTGAGTACCCTGGTGGCTCAGACAGTAAAGAATCTGCCTGCGATTCAGGAGACCCAGTTTTGATCCCTGGGTCAGGAAGATCCCCTGGAGGAGGGAATGGCAACCCACTCCAGTATTTTTGCCCAGAAAATCCCATGGACAGAAGAGCCTGGCAGGCTACAGTCTGTAGGGTCACAAAGAGTTGGACATGACTGGATGACTAACACTTTCACTTTCACCTCACCCTGGACATTCCACCTAAGTCCAGTGAGATTGTTCATGTGGGTCTGGGTTTGGGGTGTCAGGAAGCACCCACAGACCCATATAACCTGCACTGTGCTGAACATGCAGCAGGAAGGTTGATCCATAACTGATTTCATGTCCACTCAGGTGATGTCTGGTGCCAATTGTCCATAAACGTCCCCATCTGGCCCAGTCCACCAGGGCCCTCTAGGGTGGGCAGGACTCCCCTAGTCTTAGGCCTCACCTGTACTAAATTCTGAACTGCAAGAGGGAAGACAGGGTCCCTGATGAGCACCCAGCAAAGTGCAAGGACCTCACTGCAAGCTGCTCAAGGCTGCAGTCATCAGTCAGCCCTCTTCTCATGTTCCGTCCCCTTTTGTTAAAAGCCAGAGCAAACTGTGGTCCTGGAGAAGACCCCTCAGAGTCACATGGACAGCAAAGAGGTCAAACCAGTCAATCCTAAAGGAAATCAACCCTGAATATTCATTCGAAGGACTGATGTTGAAGCTGAAGCTCTGATATTTTGGCCACATATTTTGGATACAAAGAGCCAACTCACTGGCAAAGACCCTGATGCTTGGAAAGATCGAGGGCAGGAGGAGAAGGGGGCAACAGAGGATGAGATGGTTGGATGGCATCACTGACTCAATGGACAAGAGTTTGAGCAAGCTCCAGGAGATGGTGAAGGACCGGGAAGCCTGCAGTCCATGGACAGGTGTGTTGCAGTCCATGGGGTCACAAAGATTCAGACATGACTGACCAAGTGAACAACAGAGGGTGAGTTTCCCAGAAGTAAGCCCACCAGAGAGTCAAAGATCCAACCACATCCCCCAGCCCTCGGCCACGGGCTTTGAGTGCGCCATGACACCTTGGCAGGATCCCAACTCCAACAGAAGTAACGGCGCCAGCTTCCAAGGCATGCGAGCAGCAGTAGACGAACAACAGGCCACAGAAGCAGCTGAAACCTCACCCGAGTTCCAGTCCCCTGCAGGGCGATGGCCGTTAGGCTTCTCGCCTGGACTGGGGTTTCCATTTTCATGTGTCTGAGCAATAATCTAGGCTTTTAAATCCAAAGAGTTGGCAGGGGATGACGTTTGGCTTTTCAGCAACGTGAGCTTCTCCGCGTGCGTACTCATAAAAATCAGATGAGAAAAGTGTGTGTAGAGAGAGACGCAGCGAGAAGCTGAAAATGAACAACCAATGCGGGTGCTCCTGGACTTTCCTAAGAGCTTCATTCAGGAGGCTCAGATCGTGGCCGGTCCTCACCCTGCTATTCCACCTGGATGTAGCTGGAGGCATGTCCCCATCTGGCCCGGCGGTGGACCGCTTCCTTCCTGACCTTCTGCAGAGAGTACACGTTCGTCCTCTCCAGCTGCTGTTTATCCCGAACTCATCAGTCTATTCAGCGCAACTTCCAAGCGTCAGGTCGACTCAATGACAGATAACGCCGGCTCCGTGTCAACTCGCCTGGGCTGAGTTCTTTAGACATGGAGGTGTCAACTGTGTCTTAGATCCTCCCGGGTCACAGCCTCCTCACGATGTCTGATGATGAGACTGGAAACGTGCGCAGTGGCCGTCCCTCTCTGTTCCCACCGCCTCGAGAGCCAGAAGCCAGGGGGCGCTCAGGGCCTCCCCAAGACGTGAAGGAGGAAGCTGAATGGTTCTGTCCACAGCTACGGCCCTTGCGTCTTGAAGACTGACAAGGCAAGGTCGCCGCCCTGGGATAAGTCCTCAGATAATTGGCATTTGTTCGTTACTGAGATCCTTCCTTGGTTGTTTGTTCAGCCAAGAGCCCAGCTGTGTAGCGAACATGAGAGAGACAGAGAGGGGCCGGATTTGGAAACCATCTCACACCCTGAGCGTGGACAGGTTTGCACGGAGATATGCTGCAACCATATGAGGTAAACAAGGTCGAAATTCCCTGGTTTGAAAAGATAAGTGCTCGAGGTTCTGTAAGCTAAATGTGCTTTGCTGAAATTCGATTGAAAACTTCGTGATGTGAAGACAGAAAATCACAAAAAAGAGTCAGGCAGCATTTAATCTGTTGGATGACAGTTCCAGATAGACTAATGGAGATCCCTCCCTCCCGATACACCCGTCAATATTGTAAATGGGAGGCATTGGAGGAAGCAGACGCGGAGGAGAGGCCCGCAGGTGGGGACCAGGGCTTTCCTAGGTCGTCATCCTGCTTGCAGCTTCGAGCTGCAGTTTACTGTACTGTGCCACCATATTCCAGACCCCAGAACATCCAAATCCTTCCAGGTAGAACATTCTTTTCTAATTTGTATTTTGTGTTGGAGTACAGTCGATTTACAACGTTGTGTTAGTTTCAGGTGTACAGCAAAGTGATTCAGTATTGCATATACCTATATTCATTCTAGAACATTCTAACCTTGTACATATATGCTCTCCAGCCGTGACATTTGTCCATTATGGGCGATACATGTTAATCTATCCTAAGTGGAGCAGAGAGTGGTCTTTGAAAGAAATCTCTCTATCTCAAGGAAAACCAAATTTTCAGGCAGAACATTTTCTAGTCAGTGCTTAAAATTCTTTTTTTTTAACTACTCAATCAGGAACATACACCCAAACACTCACAGGAAAAAAAACAGAGAAATCGCTGTTTCAGCCAAAGGACAAGACTGCACGCACACCTGCAGTGAATAAAACCAAATAATGGTGTATCTAGAGTTTTCTATTGTGTGTGCACATGTGGGCAAGCGTGTGCCTGCACACTCACATATACGTGCCAGCTGCTGGTGGTACCTTTACCACTGCACTTACTTGAAGGAAATTTGAGAAGGTGTCTTCAACGTGGTCTTCTTAATGGATTTTATTTATTAAATATTTCACCGGGCTCCTCTTCTGGAAAAATTTCCCAACTGAAACAGAAAGAAAGCCAAGAAGGAAGAATGTTTCCAGCAAGAAACGGCTCTGAGATATCTTTTCTCTGGATTCTTTATTTGGTAAAACTATGTTGTACCGCCATTCCCATTGAAAACTATTCTTTAATTTCCCTCTTTTGCAGATATTTTGCTTCCTCCTAAATGTCAGTGCTTGCTGGGAGAAAAAAATATATATTGGGGGTTGTTTCTTTAGAGCTTCTTGCTGTCTGCCTCCACCTGCTGGAAAGAATCAGACATTTTTGTTCAGTGCAGCTACAGGGCTGAATATCTGGAATATTCAGATATTCAGGAATGTCTGTTTTCATGTAGACATTATAAACACAGATGTTTATCTATAAACATCGCATGTAAATTAAATATTATGCATTAACCTACTGGAAAATTGTATAAGCAAGGTATTTTATTTTTTATTAAAGTCTCTATGGAATGTGTTACAATATCACTTCCGTTTTATGTTTTGTTCTTTTGGCCATGTGGGATCTGATCTCCCCAACCAGGGATTGAACCCACACCTCCTACATTGGAAGGCAAAATCTCAACCTCTGGACCACCAGGGATGTTCGAAAGTATTTTATTAAATGTAGTTTGAATTGGAGGTAATTTCACTTCAGGTAAAATATTAGCTTACATTGATGCAAGTAATCTAGAGTATTTATCGAAATTTTGCCAATAAGATGAAAGGTAAAAGGTGGCATTACACTTCTGAATGTGAACAAATATCTGCATTTTCCAAGCGGGAGTGTATCATTTTTATCAGCAACTTAAAAATAAGCTGCAGGGGGTGCCTGTTTTATACAATGGTACGTTCCAACACATCCCCTGTGCCATGGCAGGTGCATAAATTCAAAGAGCTCTACAATGTACCTGGTAGATCAGAAGCCATTACAGTTCAGCTGTATAAATTCATATTTTGGCACTCTTTGGAAAGTGGATTATTATTGACCCAATAGACCATAACAGTTCCAAAGAAGCCATTACTGTCTGTTGTGTAAATCCTTCAGGGCGTGTGTTTTATTGACCCTTCAGAGCCATCAGGGCCTGGCCTGTCAGTCCAATCGCCACACACGAGTACCAAACGCATGTGTAAGAAACGCCTTGGATATAGAAGCCATTCTCAGATTGCTCTTGTTCTTATGCAAAAAGCCACAGTGTAAAATTAGACGTTTCTACTGTAGTTTCTTTCTCGGCCTCCAGAATTCCATCTCCCTGCATTTATAAAGAGGTTGGAAATTTTAAAAGTTGAATGAAGAAATGGTCTTTTGATTTCAACGGTTAAAAAAGAAAAGGAAAGAAAGCATGGAAAACAACTTCTGCTTTTCGTGAGAAAGCATCTCAAAGACCGTATGAGTTTGCCAGCTTTGTCAGGAGGCGGGCTAAGATCCCATGAGATTTCTCTCCTTGGAGCTTCCTGGATCCCAAACGAGATCTTTATTTTATTGTCTGTACTCATTTTGTGTTTCTCCACCTGTCTGTCCTTTTCTTACATTAAGAAAAAATGCAGGAAAAACCCTTAGTCATTTGTACGTTCAGTAAAACTACAACAAAACACTGTAGGACAGGGCTTTGCTGTGCCCCTGGGCTGCTGATAGGTCCGGGCGAAGGGGAAGGGGGCGGCAGAGGATGAGATGGTTGGATGGCATCACCAACTCAACAGACATGAATTTGAGCAAACTCTGGGGGATGGCGTGCTGCAGTCCACGGGGTCGCAAAGAGTTGGAGATGACTTAGACACTGAAAAACAACAAAAAAATCCATCCTCATGCCCCACAGCGCAAATCAGCACCTTTAAGGTGATGAGTAAGCTCTGTTTTATTCAACTTCCTTGATTTTGCCAGAAGGATGCAAATCAGCGTGGATTCCCCCATCTTCAGAGACAGGAAGTATTCTAGAATCAAGCTACAAACAAATGCACAGGTTGGTATTACCCCAGGAGGTTCAGGTCTGCTATACATCCTTCCCTTCTGGCCTGGAGCAAACGGTTGGTACATTTTTGAAGGGAGAGAGATGATGCTTATGGAATGATGGTTTCAAAACATAGAGTCAGCAAAGAGACCTTCTAAAGAGACCGCTCTTCCTTCCCATTATAGAGGAAAAAAGCAGAACAGAAAGGTGAGATTAAGTGCTGTGAAGTTTCCTCTCTGGCCTAGGAAAGAGTGAACACTGATGTTCACACTATTGTTTCCACCTGTCACTGTTATCACTGATGCTTAATATTCTGAGCTTCAAGGGAAGATGACAGAAGAACAGACGAGAGGCTTGGTGCGTGTGTACGCGCGTGGGGCTGGATCTCGAGTTCTCTAGAGTCAGAGGGATGGGCGGAGCATCAAGGCCGGCAGATTCATAAGGAATGTCTGAGGTGATGCTGCTGGGGGAATTCTGTTTATTTTCATGTTGCAGATATGTGCTCAGCGCTGCGTTGCCTCCAGTATCTGCTCAAGAGGAGAGTGCAAAGCCTCATCCCCAAGGCCCGGGGAAAGCGGGGAGGCGCCTCCTGGAGCCCAGGTGCAGCCCCCCACCCCCAGCCTGCTGTCCTCGGGGAGAGTCGTCCCTTGAACTCGTCCAGAGCTGGCCCTGTCCCCAGGACCCCTCCCCAGGCTACAGTGAGGAGCAGCCCTGCCTCAATGGCAGCCACCTCAAGGTGCTGATGGCGGCCTCGTGGGGGAGCCCCACCCCTTCGTGGCGTCCACTGGGAGCCCGTCCAGCCGACATCCGGGGCAGGAGAGGGTTAATGCGGGGCTGCTGCCCGGCAGGGACCAGCCAAGATGGACCAGCAGCTGCGAGAATGCATTAACCCTCCCAAACCATCCCCAGACCCGGACAAGGGCCAGCCAGCCGACTGCATCTCCCATTGACTCATTCAGGACACACACACACACACACACACACACAGCTGATTCTGCCCCATGGTCCCTTTGCCTCTTGCCCTGATTTGAACAGGAAGTTCTGCTTCCAAATGCAGTGTTTTCTTTCTAACAGAGCTATTTTTGTAATACAGCAGGCCAAATTGCTGCCTTCAAAAAAAAACATTTGCGCGCGCACACACACACACACACACACACACATCAGTGTGGTGACCTCACAGGCTGGTGATCCTGCCTCTTGCCAAGGGAATCCCTGGATAAACATCGCCCTGGGAGAGAAAATACCCTCTGGTTTTACAGGTCTGGTCGGCCAGACTGCAGGCTGGGCCGAGGTCACAGCTGACTCTGCGGGAGGAGGTTCTCAGCTCGGCTGTCTGCAGAGCACCCGCCCCGGCAGAACACGGCTCTCTGAGCTCCCAGGGCGAGACAGTTACTCACCTGTTTACCAACGGAGGCAAAATTTCACCCCTCCATCACTTGGAAGGAAGAGGGTAGAAACGGGAAATTAATTATGTGGAATAAAACGGAACTCCAGGAGAATTAACACGTTCTTCAGATCCCCTTTGTTTTCCTGTTTCTTACTTGAATTCGGGTCTGGCTCGCACACAAGGAAACTGACACCCTTGGTCACCAACAAGCACTGGGGTGTTTGGCAAAGTTAGGATTTGGGTTCCTTCCCCGACAGCTGAATGAAAGAGTTACAGACCCAGAAGTAAAGGAGATCCTGGAGGCAGACACATCACACACATTTCCAGGAAAGTCTGTACCCGGGGGTGTTCGCTGCCATGCACACCTGCTGCCCTCAGCACACGCGTGTTTGCACCATCAATAAATCATATTTTTAACACCACACTAATTTCAGGAGCAACAATGCATGTAATAAAAAGTAGATGTCCATCGCTGCTCGGGGAACAGCGGACTCCCTCCTGGTCTCCGGTTGTGAAGACATCCGGTCAAAACACGCTCGCTGTTTAATGTTAGACACAGGGCGGTCTTTAGAAACCAGAGAGGCTGCACCCTTTCAGCGCTGTTCCCGTCAGATCCAGCTTTTTCCTCTTGATTTTATGAGTCGTTGTATTCCAGGCCCAAAGGTGAGAAGGCTAGAAGCTGAAATCTGATGGAGAAGAGCGGCAGGGAAGCCCCGCCCCCGAGGGAGAGGAAAGGGCCCCTGCTGAGGTTTCTCAGGAAGCACTCGGGCTCAAGGCCACAAGAAAGGGGCCAACTCAGCCTGGCAGTGCCAGCCACCCCCCACGCGGGAGGGGCGCCCTCAGCACCGCAGACCAGGGGGCGTCCCGGGACCCCGCTCCACACCTGCGCGCAGGAAGCCGAGGCGAGCCCCGCCCTCCTCTCAGGCCTGCGCTTTGGGGTCCACGTTCGGAAGTCGTCTGGTGAACGATGGGTGCAGTCAGCGGGGACTTCTTGTTTAAAAGGAATTTTAAAAGAGGCAGACCCTCGGGATCTTAGGATAAGAATCTGGACTGTTCTCTTGTATGACGGCTGTCCAGGCACACCTGGGTCCGCCTCGTCCAGAGCGGAGAGAGACAAGCGTCTCCTGCGTGCCGGTTCGGCCTGTTTGGGACGAGGCTGGTCTCTCCTCAGAGGGGGCAGAGGAGGAGAGGTTGAGACCCCCTGGAGGCTCAGACAGCCACTCAGGACACCAGGAGCGCACACCGCTGGTCAGAAAGAAAGGAGACCAGCCCTGGTTCTGGAATTCTCTGTGCATCTATCTCCTAGGGGCCAGCTGGAGCAAGGCACTCACACCCACACCTGCTGCCGCGGGGACCCAGGCAACCCGAGAGTTCCTCAGCCCTGCCTCCACAACAACGGAGGGAGGGGACCCCCAGGGCTGGGCCCTACCCTGGCAAGTGGGCACGAATGTGAGAACCTGCCCACTGGCCAAGCGCCACAAGGGGATGGCCCCGTCACAGGCGTGTATTGCCTTGCTGGGATTAAAAGGGGGTTGTGGGGGGGGGGACCCTTAAAACAGCCTGCCCTGCTCAAGACAAAAAGTCTGGACCCTTTCTGAGGCCGATGGGACGTTTAAGGACCCCCAAGAGTGGAGACACTCAGCCCCAAGGCTCTGTGAAGGTGGGAATCTCGGATACAGCCCCACACCCAGGTGCCCAGGAAATTGCCTGTAAGCAAGCATCCCTGGGAGGATGACTTCCTGTTTCTCTGGGACAGGCAGCATCACTCATGACCCAGTGGCTCGGCGGTGAAGAATGCGCAGGAGACGCGGTGCCATCTCTGGGTCAGGAAGATCCCCTGGAGGAGGAAATGGCCACCCACTCCAGAATCCTCGCGTGGAAAATCCCATGGGCAGAGGAGCCTGGCGGGCTACAGTCCATGGAATTGCGAAGACTCGGACTCGACTGAGCGACTGAGCGTGCGCGCACATAATGACACAAGCCTTATAAACGGAAACAGCGTCCTCTAAGATGCTGTCCTTGAACGTTTCTGAAGAACAAACGGGTCCAGGAATCGCTGGGGGTGGGGAGGGTCACTCTGGCTCTGGGTTCCTCTCTTCTCTCGAGGTGTTAACAGCAGGCCTGGATTCTAAGGAAGAGAGGAGGGTAGAAACAGGCAGAAGGGGCAAGGGGAGGTTGATGGGGGGTGGGGGGGCAGCGGGCAGACACCCCCACCCCAGCCCTGTGGTCAGAGCAGAAGTCACCAAGTCAGGGGCAGCCCCCCACCACAGTTCTGTCCCACACAGGCTCATCACCTGCCTCCCGGCTTCCTTAAAGGAAGATGCCAAATCTCTCCTCCTCCTATCCTGAGCTCCTAAATGAAGCCAGCAGCCAAAGGGTACAATTTATAACGTCTCCACTCATGAATTCCCTGTGACTTCTCCCTCCCGCTTTTAACCTGAATCTCTAACCTATTTTAAACATGCCCCCCTCCCTATTCAGGAGCAGGGATCTTTTCTTCTCTCTGTCTCGGTGCCTCGACAGATGAACTTTACTGCAATCCCGGGCTCATCTGGGCTGACCCCCTGCTGGAAGTCATTGTCTCCAGCAGAATAGTGGATCGGAGAGCCTTTGTGCCAGGGAGCGGGGAAGACAGACATTATTATGATTTTGAATTCGAAGCTCTCGTCTTTTCTTTCTTTCCTTTTATTTTTTTTTCCCCTGGATCTAACAGCTGTTTCCCATCACAAGTGGTGTTTGAAAGACGTGGCAAAAAAAACGAGTGTATCAGTATCACAATTAGTTTCGCAGGCGGCTGATAACTTACTTGCCCATCCATGCCTGATGTCGTCAGGAAGGCCTGATTCACGGCTGTCTGTCCCCGCCAGTCCTACGGGAAGGGTCCTGTGGGCCGGCGCCCCCACCCTGGGGTGCTGGGGTGGGACCCTCCAGTGGCAGGACTCCAGAGACAGCGTGGCCAGCGTTGGTCCCCTCCTCCCGCCCGCCTCCTCCTCACACCTTAAGGTCAGAGAAGCTTCCAGGCTTCACATTAGTTCAGACATGAAACCCCGCGCTTTGGAGGGGAGGCTGCTGTCAGTGCTGCCAAATTATGCATGTCTCGTTTTTGTGATATGATCTACTACCGTTCACTAAGGACTGAGCCCAGACCAGCAGCTCATTTTTCTTGGGGACCCCGGGAGGGTTTGCGGGGAGTCCCAGCACCGAGAGGCTGCCCCGACCTTCTTCACTCACTCAGCAACTTGGCTCTTAGGATTTTTTTCTTTTTTTTAATGAAAAACTTTCACACAAAGCGGCGGAACCAGGCCTTTAACACAGAGTGGAAGGATCCGAGCCTACACGGATGAAGGGCACGTTCTGGGGTTGTGGGATTTACACGGACTTGTACAGAGCCCTTCAAGAAGGCCCCGAAGACCCCACGAAGGACTCAGGGCCTCCCTCTCTTCAGTAAACACGTGGGAGATTTGAGCCGAGAGTTAGGAAAGTCACAAAGAAAAGAAAAAAAGTGAAGTCGCTCAGTCGTGTCCAACTCTTTGTGACCCCATGGATTGTAGCCTACCAGGCTCCTCCGTCCGTGGGATTTTCCAGGCAAGAATACTGGAGTGGGGCGCCATTTCCTTCTCCAGGAAAGTCACAAGCACCAGGCTAAAAGTAAGCCTTCCTGCGTCTCAGTGACCAAGACTGGACCAAGTGCCCCAAGGAAACCAGTGGACAACGCTGATGGTGAAGAACTAGGGATGGGGAGGCCAGGCCTCAACTCCAGGCTTCCAGCTGCCATGCCCCCCCCTGAAATTTCAGGGGGCAGAGAAGGGACGGTGTCAGGGCAGGGGGGGCGCACAGGGAGCCCCAAGGAGGCCGCCTGGGCCCTCTGAATCACCTGTTGCTCCGGAAGCCCCTACCTTCCCTCCCCTCCCCGCAGGGAGCCCCCTCCTCAGCCTTTCAGTTCTCGGAGCAAGTGTCCCAGCCCAGCACCCAGACCATGAGGTTCCTAGCCTGCCAGCCGGGCCAGAACCAGGACACGCAGGGCCTCCAGGGACCCCGGGGGACCTTCCAGAAACCTTGCTGATTCCAGCACCGCCCCCCCCCAGCTCCAGGTGAGGGCCCCCTGGAGCAAAGGTTGAAACCAACAAGGGCCCTCAGGCCCCAGACAAGCCCCAAACACCGGAGGAGGGTGCCCGCTATTTTACGGATTGAGAGAAAATAACCAGAGCCCGGAAGCTCTGCCCCCGGGGGGTGACCTAAGACAGCTGCTGCTCCACCCACAGGCACGCAGCGATCCTCGTGTTCTGACCGAGTTTGGCACAAGGTAAGGAAGTAAAACCTGAGTCACCAGCATAATCAAAATCTGTTTGCAATTACTAAAAAAACGGGGAGAAAAAAGATCAGTGCCCGTGGTGTTCAACGGTGCCCCTCGGTGTTGTATGTGTGCTGATCATCCCAGATCTGTGGAGAAAAGAAAACAGAAATCAGCGAAGACTTGAATTCCCAATTGTTCTGTGTTTTTGTTTGCTACGTATTGCTTTTGTGGAAAGATTCCAGTGACGAGGAGGTTGGTTGTTGCCTTGTTTGTTAGGAAGGGCGCTGAGCAGTTTTCACAAATAACTTAGAGAAAATCCAAACTGCCGTCAAATGCCAAGGGAGGAAGAAGTTTGAGGTGTCCCCGTGGGGCGTGACTCGGCAGTTTTTGGAGTATTTTTTTTTCCCCTGTGTGCAAAAGACAGGCCAAGTTTGGCCGAGTCAGGTATCGGCAGTTTTTGGAGTATGTTTTTTTCCCCTGTGTGCAAAAGACAGGCCAAGTTTGGCCGAGTCAGGTAAGCTCTGAGATGCTATGTCCTTGGTTACTGAAGTCAAAGAGGAGAAGATGAGAGGAAAAAAGTGACAGTCCATCCATCTCACTCGGCATGTTTACATGTTCTTTTAACCAAAAAAAGAAAAAAAAACTGTTTACAAAATGGAGTGTCAGGAACATTGTGTAAAAGAGCACTTATCTGGAAGACTTTGATCTCTGTCTGAAGTCCCATTAGGACCCTGAAAGGATGATGGCTGGGTCGTGGGGAGGAGAGGAAGCGATTTTTCTAGAAAAAAAGGAGCTTGTTGTACTGCCTCCAGGTTGTATTTAACTCACAAATCTTGTGAAATCCAGGGGACCAGCCAGAGGTGGGCCAAGGGTGCTGCCAAGGCACGCAGCACCTGGGGAGCTGGAGGGCATAGGCTTGCAGGCAACCCAGCCCGCGGGGCCAGTGGGCGTCTCTGCAGCAGAGAGAGACCCGCAGGGAGAGGAGGCTTACAGCGGTGCCTCCAGGCCTCCGTCCCAGCTGGGAGGACACCCAACTGCAGGCTCCTTATAACAGGGTGGCCATTAGAGCTTTGTGGAGGGGGGCGAGGGGGGAAGGGGGGGAGGGAGGAGGAAGGAGGAGGAGGGAGAAAGGGAGGAGGGGGAGGGGGAAGGGAGGGGGAGAAGGAGGAGGAAGGAGGAGGAGGAAGCAAGGGGAGGAGGGGGAGGGAGGAGGGAGATGCAGAGAGGGAAGAGGAGGAGGAAGGAGCAAGGGGAGGCGGGGAGGGGGAGGGAGAGAGAGGGAGGGAGGAGGGGGGAGGGGGAGGAGAGAGGAAGAGGGGAGGAGAGAGAGAGGGAGGAGGGGGAGAGGGAGGAGGAGGGGGAGGAGAGAGAGGGAGGAGGGGAAAGGGGGAGAGGGAGGAGGAAGGAGTGGGGAGGGAGGAGAGGAGGGAGGGGGAGGGAAGGGGAGGGAGGGGGAGGGAGGGGGAGGGAGGAGAGGGGCAAGGGGAAGAGAGGAAGAGGGAGGAGGGAGGAGAGGGAGGAGGGAGGAGAGGGAGGAGGGGGGAGAGGGAGGAGGGGGGAGAGGGAAGAGGGGGGAGAGGGAGGAGGGGGGAGGGAGAGGGAACACTATTATTAGATTTCCATACCCACTTTCTTTCTTTCTTTCTTTTTTGAAGTATAGTTGATTTACAATGTTGTGTTAAGCTTCAGGTATAAAACACAGTGATTCATTTATACATACGCATGTTTGCAGATTTATTTTCTGCTAGTATATCACAAGATATTTGGTACAGTTCCCCATGCTCTGCAGTAGGACCTGGCTGTTGTCTGTTTTCTATGTAGCACGCTGTGTCTGCCAGCCCCTAATTCATCCCCCACTTCCCCCTTGAGTAACTACGAGTCTGTTCTCTATGTCTGTGAGTGTTTCTGTTGCATAGATTAGTTCACTGGTATCAGTTAAATAATAAGATTCTTAGGCTTGAGCAAGACTTCAAGCAACTAGAGTTCTGAGATGTTACTTCAGAACACCAGTCAGAGCCTCTAACAGATTTTTTTTTAATTACTAAATTTATTTTAACTGGAGGCTCTAACAGGTTTGACCCCTTTTCATCCTGGCCGCAAGGGGGCAGTGCTAGCGGCTCTCACAGAGGAGGAAGTGAACGTGCAGAATCGTCAGCAAATCACCCCAAACTGCATGCCCAGGAAGGAGCCCGAGTTCAAAGGCAGGTCTGCTGGCCCCCAGAGCCCTACCCTCACCCCGCTGTCACCAGCCTGAGGACGTGGGCTTTGCCCATGGGGAGCAGGCAACCACAGCTGCCCACAGGAGCTGCCTGGCCGTGGGCGAGCTATTCAGGACCCCCATTTCCCCATCTATGAAACGGGGGCACGGCTACCACCTACCGAAAGCTGAGGGGGGATTCAGTTAAAATTTAACTTTCTAATAAAAATTAAAGCTTAATTTAATTCAGTTAATTAAATTGATTTAGATTGATTAGATTACATTACAATCGCACTAGCTGATATTTAAAACACAAGTAAACTAAGCTACACGTGAACTAAAGGAAATGAAATGCGTACAAGTCTTAGAACATTTAAGCAGTTCAAGGCCCATTCAAGTCATTCATGACGCTTGAAGGTGTCCGTGTCATCACCATTAACGTCGTTTTCTTTATAATTTTGCTCGTGGCCTGGAGAGCTCACTCAGTTCACCCTGTAGGTCTGAGGAGTCCGCAGTAGTCAACAAGAACAGGATTTTGAAATCATTTCTTACAGCATCCTTTGAAGCTGATGTACGTTTTCTGTGTGAGTATTTGGCAAAATGATCCAAGTTTATCATCTGCCCTCAGGATCTGCCATCTGTCCACGGGGATTTCCCAGGGAAGAACACCGGAGTGGGTTGCCATTTCCTTCTCCAGAGGATCCTCCCGACCCAGGGATCGAACCGTCCTCTCCTGCTTGGCAGGTGGATTCTTACCCCTGAGCCCCCAGGGAAGCCCTGCTTTCCGATGCACGTTTCAATAGCGCCTCTTCAGCCGCTCCTTCACCTGCCCCTCTGGAAGGCTGTCTCTGGGCCTGACATTCCACATGGCCTCCCACCCACCTGCCGCCTGACCATGTGGCCCCTCCCAGGGAGACAGATAAGCCACAGCCATGTTTTTCAGAAGCTTATCTGTCCTGTCAAGGTGGCCAGTCTAAAAGACAGACTGGGGCTGTAAGTGTGAAAGAAGGTCCTCCTCTTCAGGGAGCAGGGTCTCAGTGCAGACAAGGAGGTCAGGAGGAGACGGGGGTCTGGCGGCCAAGGCCCCATCGGGGGGCACCTCACCTCCACTGAGAAGGGGCAACTGGCCGGCTCTGACCACGAGTATCACACTCAGGCCCCACAAGCCACACAGGTCTGAGGCCACAAAATCGCCCTTCTGCGCTTCCCAGGCAAACTGGGCCGGAAGAGCTGTCCTCCCTGAGCGAGGATTATTGACTACCATGTCTGCCATTCCTGGGGCCAGACTCGCGGACGAGTGGGCGGGGCGGAGGCCAAGAACGAGGCTCCAGGAAGACGGGCCAGGGCACGTGTGGCCGGCCTGGGCAGCATCCCTAGAGGAGGAAGGCTCTGGCGCTCAGAACCCTCACACCGAGTCCTGTCACGTTGGCACTGAGATCCAGTTCACGTGCAGTGATGACACCCAATTTGCAGCCCTCTGATGGGACGAAACATCCAGCCCTTTTTTACTCTCTAACCTCCCACCCAGCCCTGACGTTTGAAGGCCACCTGGGAAAGACACAGGGACAGAAGAGCCTGGCGGGCTACAGTCCGTGGGGCTGCAAAGAGCCGGGCACAACTGGAGCGACTTAGCATGCGCGCACATACTTCATAGATCTTATTCCCCAAAATGTGATGGAAGGAGTCAAATCCTACTCGTGGGACCAAAGGCCCCCCACACACGTGACAACTGCCCCTTGAATAGCACAGAGGCTGGGGCTGCACACCTCCCTCCTGCCCTGCCTTGTCCTGCCAGATCCGCCGTTAAAACAAAGGAATTGATGATGAATGACTCAGCCAGGGGCAGGGAGCTGAGAGAGCCTGGACGGAACCAGGAATCACACCTCAGTTCTTCCGAGCCCATGTGTCATGACCTCTAATCCATCACAGATGCTCTGCACACTTACTATTTAAAGATCTGTAGAATGAAAATCCAGGTGCTGCACTTATTGAAAACACACCCTCCTGTACCAGGACCAGCCCATGTGGTTCAGGGTCAGCGTTTGTATTTGCTCCGTCTTGGTGCAGGTCACACTGACTGACCGCTGACTCCAGTTCACACGGTCCATCTGTACAGCACCTGCTGCATTTCCAGGGTATCGGGAGTCCCTGAATGATGCTGTGATCTACATGGATGCAGACAGGAGGAGAGGCCCCCGCCTCTGCCTGCACCCTGCGCCTCACCTCCAGTAACGATGCAGCGGAGCTGTGTACACAGGAATTAAAGGCACCGAAGATCCTGTGAGCAGGACACGCACTGACGCTGGTGGACATGGAGCAGTGTAGCGACACCGTGTGGCCAGAGCCGGCCACAGCCCTCCCCTCGCCTCCTCCGTGTCATCACTCAGGAGCGAGGGGGACAGCTGGGCTTGGTAACAGCTGCCAGGACCACCCCCCCGGCACCCACCCAAACTTCCCCTCTTCCTCTCTGGCTGAGTTTCATCATCCCTGGATCTGCCAGATCCACGCCCCGAAAAGCCCTAGAACTGGGGGAATGATTTGTTTGTGTCCACTCAATAGTTGTACACTTTGGTTAAATTCATTACTCACATTTTATGTCAGTGATTTTCAGATTTTTTTGTAAAGCAGTGAGTCTGGCTCTGGATAGTTTTTGAGCTATTGACTCTCAGAAAAACAGAGCATTATTTAATTAAAGCAAATCATATAATGTGGTTTCTTTGAAAGAAACCACATTTCATGTTCCAAGCCCACCAAGATAGTGAATACGAATGAATTCGCTTCACTTCCGGTACGTACTATCTTTCACATCCGATCCGCTAAGCACACTGCGTCGGAGTTCATTATTTCCAAAGAGAAGTATTTCAGCACATCATCTTGAGAGCACCGATTCGCCATTGTGGACACTGTCATAACTGTTGTTTAATTTACCATTCAGTTTCCACCGCTGCCATCCCGTGGTCTTGACACACATGCAGTCCAAAATGGTTTTGCTGCTTCTTTTCTTCCAGGAATATGAGCAGCGTTGTCAGACCAGTTTTACAGCTTTGACCTGAGTGGCTTTGCATATTTACAAGTGATCCTGAAGTAAGCTGGGGCTTCTTCCAGCAACGCAGGAGACCCAGGAAATGCATGTTTGATCCCTGGGTCGGGAAGTTCTCCTAGAGGAGGAAATGGCAACCCTTTCCAGTATTCTTGCCTGAGAAATCCCATAGGCAGAGGAGGCTGGCAGGCTACAGATCAAAGGGCCACAAAGAGTTGGACATAACTGAGCGAAGCACAGCATAGCACTGAAAGTTGGTGGTTTAATTTCTTCAACTCCCTGAATATGAATTTGCTGATAAGCTCAAACCTCAAACCACGTGCTTGGATGAAGGGCTTTGACAAACACTTGCCTGGCTCTGTCCTAGACAGCACTCTCTCCAGCACCTACTGTGTGTGCAGAGAATGTCCCAGGCCTTGGATTTGAAGTCTGGGATGACTGTGCCAGCCAGAATCCATCCTGGAAACAGAATACTCATTTTTCTAGCTAAAAGGATTCAGTTCAAACGTCAGCTGGATAATCTGCTGATAGATAACTAATCAAACCTTACAAAGAAACTATTTTCAGTAAATAATTTTAATTTCTCTGTTCTGCTATCAGTTCCAGTCAAGATGACCACTTGAGAAAAATCACATTTCATCCTCATGTACCCAAATCATCTATTCTTCTCAACGTGTTGGTATCGCTTATTCAGCCCCTGCTACTGGGCAGGTACTATACTGGAGGCGAAAATATCGACCAAGATGGAAAGGACCCAGTCATCGCACTTAATAGGCTTAAAATCGAGAGGGAGACAAGAGACATGTGAATATTTTAACTGGGACGTGCAGTAAAAAGTGGGCATCACCAGGATGCATAGCAACAGAATCTATCACATGACTGAATACAGAAATGCGCGCTTGAGAGAGGTGGAAAGCGGACCCGGCCCGGCCCCAGGCCCCTCCTCCGTCCACTGGAAGACATGCCGCTTCTCCTAGGTTGGTGAGGAAGGGACGGGGGGTAAAAAACAGAAGCTGAAGGAACCTGACCAGCCTCCTTCTCTGCACATTTTAAAATAAAAGACTAATCTATTTCCTTCCTTCGAATCAAGGTAAATGTGAAAAGAAATGACTGCTGGAGGTGGAGGCTGACCGCCCCCCACCCTGGTGTGGCTCCATTTCCTTAAGGCCCAGCTAACCCGATGATAAATGGTGAAGTCACCTGGGCCAGAGCCAGTAGCTCTCTCCTTCTGTTCTGAGACCTGCATCCAAATCCGAGCCTGTGAAATGGCTTGGGTGATCTTAATTTGACAGTTGTCAACATTTCAAAACCATTGCCAAGTTCAACCAAATGGAAGTCTCTCATCAAGCCTGGCTCTGTGCACATGTGTGTGTGTCCGTGTGTGTGTGTGTCTGTGTGTATGTGTGTGTGCCTGTGTTGTGTGTATCAGAGAGTTGCCAATCTGAGCCCGTATAATACACCTGTGCACTCTCCCTCAGTCATGTCTCATTAGCATCCTTTCTACATGACAAATTCCATGGGAGGGGGAGAGAAGGTGGCACTTGAACTTCAGTAAGTTTTGGTCCAAGAAGGAGCAAAATTTGCAGATGAAAATTTTGAGAGAGTGGATCCAACTAATGAAACATTAAAATCTAAGAAAATTGTTGCACAGAATATAAACTTCACATAAAAAAGAGGATGGAATGGTGGACAAAACAATTCACACTGAGCATTCACTTTTTAGCACAAACATCTCAGCCTAAGCTAGATCTGAGAATGGTTTAGCTGATTCCACATCAGCAGAAAAACATAACAAATGTAATGAAAATAGCCAGGAAAGTAAACGAGACTTTTCTGAGATTTGCCATGTACAGATAACCTTATTTGAAAATGAAACTATTGGCTCAGCAAACATGGACTCACCATAGAGAAGTTTGTTGTAGTTCCTTGCTGTTCAGTTCCTAAGTCATGTCCGACTCTTTGAGACCCCAAGGACTGCAGCACACCAGGCTTTCCTGACCTCCACTAACTCCTGGAGCTTGCTCAGACTCATGTCCATTGAGTCGGTGATGCCATCCAACCATCTCATCCTCTGTCACGCCCTTCTCCCACCCTCAATCTTTCCCAACATCAGGGTCTTTTCCAGTGAGTCAGCTCTTTGCATCAGGTGGCCAGAGTATTGGAGCTTCAGCTTCAACATCAGTCCTTTCAACGAATATTCAGGGTTGGTTTCCTTTATGACTGAAATAAAAACTTGAAGATACCTAAACCCTCTGTGTAGGGAACCCAGTTCTAAGCAAAGGAATCTTTTCTCTTTTTTGTTATGATGTGCACTCATACAGAACCTAAAGGTCATTTCCATTCGTGCCAAATATCATGAAAGTATAGAATAGAAGAAAAAGGACATTTTTTTGAGACTTTCTTTCTTTTTTTCCTGTTTCAATATATTGGAATGACTGTGGGCCAAAAATTACAGTCTTCCATAAAAGTGTAGATGCATAAATACAAACTCTTGCCTGATAACAGCAGGTGAGAAGAGCATAAGTATTGAATAAATGTTTGTGAAATAAATGAATGGATGGTCAAGGGGCATAACAAATCCACATTGTTCCATAAACTAAAAAAAAAAAAATTGGTTTAAAAACTGTTTTTTTAATTTATGGTTAATACTCTATTTCCAAAACTATTTCACTGTGCTGAATCCATACTTTATATACAGAGGGCCAATTGCCTTTAATTTCCTGTAATCAGCTCACTGGAACAGTGACTAAGCAAAGTCTCTGGAAGGTTCTCAATCTTGTGCAAAAATCATGGTCAGCACCTTGAAGAATTCAGTCTCCCTGCTCCCACACTTTGTGGTGTGGATGTGCCGACCCCACTGGGGTCCCTCTGTCGAAACAGCTGAGAATTTCCCCTGCTGCATTTATCCATGACCTCACCCGACCCACAGGTGACCCTTGGTAAGAGATGCTCTGTAGAACGGCTCCCTGATGGCTGTGCAGCCTTCCCTGGTCCTTCGATCTCGGGCCAGATCAGGTTCTGTAGAAGAAACAGAATGCCAAGAATGGTCTCAACAGTTCAGAGAAGCACAGGGGTCTCTTCACACACATTGTCCTGTGTTTCCTGTTGATAGAAGTGTTCATTGGAGGGCCTGCCATGATGACAGCGAATCAACAATGCCCATCAGCAGTAAGAAAGGATGGCCCCCAGGTGGGCAATGAACTCGGGGCAGGACAGACACCACGTTCCCTGTGCTAAAGCAGCGTGTGTCAGAAGCAGAAGGAGCCTCAGGCCTTCTGTTGCTAATCACACACATTCATACACCAATATGGTGACTGCGTTTAGTTAAAATTGTTACTGTGAGATAATGTTAATCTTCATGCATTTGTAAGAAATAATAGAGAGATGCCCTGCACCCTTTTCTCAGTTTCCCCAATGGTAACACCTTATAATCTGATGGTACAATAAGCACAACCAGGACCCTGATTGGGCTTCAGTCAAGACCCAGGATGTGACCCCCCTCCCCTGACACTGCTGCCCTTTCAGCCACAACCACTTGTCTCCAGCTCCCCACCCTCCTTTTCTCCTGGCAAACCCTACTCTGTCTTCTGTTCCTATCATTTTATCACAACAAGTATTTATACAAACTATTATACATAGAGTGGATTAACCCACTCTATGTGGGTCCCACCGTATCACACAGAAACTGTACTCAATATCTTATGAAAAACCATAATGGAAAAAAATATTGTCACCTACAAATTGGCACTTGCCATCTACCTCTACAAGGACTGAATTAGGAGCCACTGCAGCGGCCGACCTTCAACGCCCCCTGAAAAGAGTTCAGGATGGAGATCCGGAATGAGGCATTCTGTGCTCTGGGTAAAGCTGGCAAAACAGGTCTTCAGATAGTTAGATATTTTTAGGAGATGATTGTATGAGCCCAATTCTTGCATCTTTTCATATCTAGGAAAGCATTAAATTCTGCCAAGGTGACTTTTTTGCAGAAACCTTCTGCAAAAATCTGTGCTTGATTGCATGCCCTCCATCTTCACCAAAATCACATGTCCTGACCTTCCCCCTGCCTCTTTGGAGCAGTCTCTCAGAGCTATCTGAGGTGCTGGCTCCAGGGCTGCAGTCCTGGGGTCCTCACTTTGCCCCAAATAAAGATTAACTCTCAACTCTCACATTGTACATTTTTTTCAGTTGACAATATTAATATATATATATTAATATATGTAACTGAATCACTTTGCTATACAGTAGAAATTAACACAACATTATAAATCAACTATCTTCAGTTTAAAAAAAAGAATTCATGTAAATGAAATCAAACAGTATGTAACTTCGGGGATTGGGTCTTTTGACTCAACATAATTCTCTGCAGATTCATTCAGGTCATTGTTATCAACAAGATTCCATTTTATTCCTCAATAGTGTCCCCTGGTGTGGGTAGACCACAGTTTTGTTACTATTCAGCCATTGACAACCACTTGGGATGTTCCCATTTTGGGGTTATCACAAATAAAGCTACTAGAAACATTCATGTGTAAAGGGGAAGACCAAACCTGCCTCCATACTGGATCCGTTTCTTTTGTCTTAACTTTCGTGTTCTATTGCTTCTGCTGTAGTTCGTCACTAAAGGGGTGTTGCCTACAGCTTAGGGTATACGCGGTGGCCTGTCTCTGGGAGCCCTGCCTCCCAGGCCTGAGTGTTGAGCTAAAATACCTTTATTTACGTCACAGGAGAGACTTCCTCACCAGGCCCACCTGTGAACGGCGGCAGGCAAGAAGAAATGAACACATCCCCTCCAGATTCTGGCTGGAACCAGGGGATATTTTAAGAAAATGTAGAAATAGAATTACAGATAATCTTTTTAATGTTGACAGCTAATCAAAACTCTTTAAATATACCTGTTGAAACTCCTGTATCTTCTAAAAGAATTGAAAATGGGGACAACGAATTCACGTTGGCATATGTTCACAGCAACGATGCAAAACAGCCAAAGTGAAACAGTGCAAGGGTCTGTCTACAAACGAATGGTGCATCCACTCAGTATTAGCCCACTATAAAAACACTGGAGTGTGAATACCTGCTAAGACGTGGATGAACCTGCATCAGCCTGATACCAAAAACCACTGCGTGGTCAAGAGCGGAGACCCTGGAACAGAGCCAGCCCACGTCACCCACCCTCCAGACCTCAGAAGAAGTCCGGGAGCCTCGGGAGGAGACGAGGACAGAGCCCACTGTTTGTCGCCTGTCCAGATGCGTCTGACTCCCCGGCTGGTGTCGCCAGGGAAACAGAACCCACATCAACCGGCTCTTCCGCACAGGAACTGGCCTGCGTGCCCACTCCAGGCCCCTCCCTGAAGCCTGGGGGCCACTGAGAGGGACAGAAAGACTTCCTAGACTCACTGTCTAAAGCAAATGTTAGCACCGCTTTGGGGGCTTGTCCCAGAAAGACAACCAGAGATTCAGGAGACAAGCAGAGGAGGTGAAGGGGCTGCAGGCAGCAAGGACGCCAGACTGGGAGCTCAGCACCCCCTCTCGGATCTGCTGCCTCTTTGGGGTTCTCCATGGGAAGCCACATGACATAAAATGAGATGAACGCTCCTGGAACTTGTCAGGCTGTCCATCCAGTCCCTCCTGTTGCCCTTTCCAAGGAGGGCTAACCTACGACCGCTGGACCAACGGTCCCAGATGGACAAGACGGGACAGAGTCATCAAAACTCCTCCGAGAGGGGTGTGGATGACTTCCCAATCTTCCTAACACTCAGTATTTCCAGTTATTTTCCTGTATCTCCTTCTTTAATGGTTGTCATATATTTATTTGTTTCATTTCTCAAGATCTTTTATTACAGGAAAACTTTGTGATGATCCCAGCTAGCTCACAAAATAAATGATCTTACGTGACTCTCAAAACAAGTGACCCAACTGTCATTCATAAAGTTTTCATGCCATTAGGCCATGATCAAGTGTCTTGGAAGTAGGGAGATGAAAATTATTTTCTTAGCCTCTGAGAGAGGAACTTGAGAAAATTGGGGTTGTATTAATGAAGAGTCTGTGCTGTGCTGTGCTCAGTCATGTCCGACTCTTTGCGTCCCGAAGGACTGTAGCCCGCCAGGCTCCTCTGTCCATAGGATTTCCCAGGCAAGAATACTGGAGTGGGTTGCCATTTCCTGCTCCAGGGGATCTTCCTGACCCAGGGGTCATACCCACATCTCCTGCATTGGCAGGTGGATTCTTTACCACTGAGCCACTTGGGAAGCCCTTATTAATGAAGGGTAGACTGGTTTTAACTATAAATGACTATTTGTGTACACACCCTCCATAGCAGAGCCAGATACATAAATAATTACACCTGTGAGAGGTTATTTACAGAAAAACATCTGTTCTATCTGGGGTCAAGATACAGAAGAAAAGGTAGTTCACTTCCTAGTCTTTATATAGAGAAAAAATATATATGTATATATCATTCCCAAGGCTTCTTACATCCTTCATGCTTTATTTGTCATCTGTAATTCTCACAATAATCTTATAAATTCGTCAGTTTTATCCCATTTCACAGAGAAATTGGGGATGAGAAGGTCGCATAACTTGTCATTGTCTATCTAAGCCTGGACGTGAGTGGCACAATGTCCTTTGATTGACAGGCAAATGCACCAATGAGCTATGCCCCAAGGAGGACCACTCATTTATAATAGTGTAGATTACTCTATCTGAATCTGAAAATTTCAATATTATTTCTGAAATGAGACTTTTTCCAATCTGAAAATTTCAATATTATTTCTGAAATGAGACTTTTTCCACTTGGTTACCTCAACCTTTCCTAGCGAAACTGTGTTTGTGTGTGTGGTCTTATTTTCTATAATCATTCAAGTGAATGTTCAAGACCAGAAAAGCCAAGTGACCTGGCACTAAGCTTCTTTCAGGTTTAATTTCATATTTCTTTGATTTGATTCCCAAACTAGATATACATTAGAATCACTTAAATGTGCTAAAAAACATGTTTCCTGGGCACCTTCCCCAGAAACTTTAATTCAGTATAAAACAGTATAGACGAGTACCTTATAAAGCAAAAATAGTTTTCAAAACTGAACTTAGAAGCATTTATTCTTATTCTGTATACCTGCATAACAAGAAATGCCAAATAACTTTTCAGGCTGAATATAAACGACACCAGATGGATTTATAAGAAGGAAAAACTGCACTAGAAATTATATTATATGCTACTATAAAAGTTATAATTTTATTTTAGTTCATTTGAGACATGACTATTTAAAGCCAATATTACAGCAGGTATATGGGGATACTGTCGTATGTAGTTGTAACGTATAATAACAGCACAAAGGATGGGGGAAGAAAAGTATACTGTTGTACATTTCTTACTTATTATGTAAAATAGTATACTAACTCTAAGCAGAATGTTAATAAAGATGCATTGTAATCTTTAGCGTGCTTGCATGTTAAGTCGCTTCAGTTGTGTCTGACTCTATGCAACGCTATGGACTCTAGCCCGCCAGGCTCCTCTGTTCATGGGATTTCCCAGGCAAGAATACTGAAGTGGGTTGCCATTTCCTTCTCCAGGGGATCTTCCCAACCCAGGGACTGCACCCATGTCTCTTATGATTCCTGCACTGGCAGGCGGGTTCTTTACCACTAAAGAACCACCTGCGAAGCCACCTGGGAAGCCCCATAATCTCTAGAATAACCACTAATAAATGATGCAAACTGCTATAGTCAAAACGCCAACTGAAAAGTTATATGACCCCAAATAAGACATATTTTAATAGAAATTCACAGACTGCTTTCAAGATGTATAAGGAAATGCAAAGAACCCAAGCAGTTATAAAAATCTTGGGAAAAGAAGGAATAAACTCGATTCTCACACTACTTGACTGAAAGTATTATTACTGAATCTCTAATAAAATTATAATTTGCTTCTGTTTCTGAAGGATAACTTAGAGAAAAATTCTTAACAACCAAGATATAGTTTCTTTCCAATTGACCCACTCAGTCTATTTTCACATGATTGAGACCTTCAGCACAAAAATAAGTAGGTACTGTTATAAGGAAGAAAGGATTGAAGGGAAGATACAAATACAAAACATCTATTGTCTCCAGCTACTTGTTTAGTTTTAAGAAAATAAACTGTATGAGTGTTTGAGTTAAGGAGGAACAGAAGGAATCCCATAAAACACATGTGAGCACAGGAAGAGAAATGGATTGTTTGGACAGAATTGTCTAAATTTCTCATGCAAAAAGAATTTACCAAGCCCATACAATTGATAAATTCATGGATTCTTCAAACACCGAGGAAGATCCATGTGCATAATTCCAAATTATTTGTCCTGAGATTATATTATACTGATTTTGTAGCACATTTACTATCAAAATAAAGTTCTGTTCAAGCTAATGGGAAAGTTTTCTAGCGATATTCCAAAACAAAAACCTCAGATGATTAAACTTCAGGCTGGGGTAAGCATTGTGCTGTGCAGAGTCCACAGAAGTGGTCTGCATATACAGAGCTAGAACTTGATTATAATTTATTTTCTCAAGACACAGAGTCTCAGATTGAAATTTTGTGCAGTCTCACTTATGCATGTTTGGAATATTATGCATTATCATGATGTTCCACCAATAAATTCAAGTATTAATAAGTATTAAAAAAAAACAGAACAAATAAAACACAAAGATTAATTCACCACGCAAGACTGAGGGTAAATCAAGGCCTAAACCTTTTCTTAGCATGAGATTGGCGATGGCTATTTTTCTCCACCTGGAGCATCAAGAATCTAGCTTTATAGGAACAAGAGGTTCATTTCTTGCCCCTTCACAGTGCCTGGTCTGAGGCCAGCCAGGCTCCAGTCTCTTTAAAATGCTCACCGAATCTAAACAGGGTTCCAGATAAGGAGCACTGAGATCTCACGGTACGTTCGCTTCCCCTTTAGCATGGTTGTGAACGACTGAGGCCAACATGGCTAAGTTTTCATCCAAGTGTGTAACATAGGAGGCCTGTCCTTGAAAAATGAAGCAACAACATAAAGAGACTCTTTATGTGTTAAGTCACTTCAATCATGACTGACTCTTTGCAACCCTATAGACTGTAGCCCCCAGACCACTTTGTCCATGGGATTCTCCAGGGAAGAACACTGGAGTGGGTTGCTATGCCCTCTTCTAGGGGATCTTCCTGGCCCAGGGATCGAACCAACGTCTCCTGCATTGGCAGGCAGGTTCTTTACCTCTGGGACTCACCCCTAATCTGACCAAAGAAGTGTCGTCCCCCTGCCTCCTCAGCTGTATGTAATTGTCCTGTAGTTAACATGAGTGCAGTCTGTTTAGGGCCAGAAGGTGATTGCACTTGGGCTACAGGTTGAAACCCAGCAGGACCCGGTGGGGAAACAGAAGCCTCCCCTGTCCCCCATTTCTTCATTAAGGAAGTGGGCTTTCTTCCGCCTCCAGGCCCTTCCCTGAGTCCCACCGGGAGGTTCAGACAGATGCCAACCAGGGAAGGGAGGGCACAGAGACAGGGAGGAGCAGGGAGAGAAGCAGCAGTGCAGCCTCGGGCAGGTCCTGATTCCCTCAGGGGACACACTTCACAGGGTCTTTGAGCTGCTTTGCAGACCCTGAAATCCCCGCCAGGTGGGAGAAGCGACCTGTGTGCTGCCCATGAGCACATGGAGCCCAGACCTGCTGGAACCAGCAGGCTGAAGATGCTGACTGCCACCCCCTCGCCACCGACCGGTCAGAGGGAAGTCCGTGAGCGGATCGCGTCGTCCTCCTCTTTGAGCCTCTTTGACTACAAAGCTCCTCACTACCTGAGTGAGGGCACACTCAGCCTGCTGAGGCCCCCTAGGCCTGGCAAAGCAATAAGGCTGTTCTTTCTGCTTCACCCAGACTCTGTCTCTGAGAGTTAATTCGGTGTCAGGGTACAGAGGCCGGATTCGGCTTCAGGGTCAGCCCAGGCCGGAAAGGAATGATTCTGGCCTAAAAGGCCAGGAGGGGCCTCTCCTCCAAAGTGAATGCTGTGGTTTTGGAGGTTCCGCCCAGAGAATCTTCCCACACCCAGATCTCAGGTCAGGGTTCAATCCCGAGTGCAAAGCCCCGGTGTCACCAGCCGAAAGCCCGCAGGCTGGGCACTGCCACCTCCCACAGGCAGAGTCCCGGCCGCTGTGCCTGGAGGGCAGGTTTCAGGAGAGGAAAATCAGACGCAGTGATTCTGTACATACATGAAAGTAGGCCACTGAACTTCAAGGGGTAACTTTTCCCCGGGGGAGCTCACAGAAAGCTCTGTGTGGGTGAAGAGCGCACAGACCCTCACAGCCTCAGAAGGAGGGTGAGTGGAGGAGCTCACAGACGGGCAGCAGAGAGGGGAAGAGTTTCCGCGGAAATGAAGACCCAGGGCCACGCGAGCGTCTGAAAACACCAAAATAGCACAAACCTGAGACCTGGAAAGAAATCCTGAGGTAAAATCCAAAGTTAGAGCAGCTGGTAAGTGGCCTGGTTTAAATTTCGTAAAGAATTGAGGGCAGGAGGAGAAGGGGACGACAGAGGATGAGATGGTTGGATGGCATCACCGACTCAATGGACATGAGTGTGAGCAAGCGTCTGGAGCTGGTGAGGGACAGGGAGGCCTGGCGTGCTGCAGTCCACGGGGTCGCAAACATTGGACATGACTGAGCAACTGAACAACAGCAACAAAAAGAAAAATTTTGGCCAAACTCCATGAGATGTTTCCTCAAAAACCTCTGACCGTAATCTGACCTGACATGGCTTCATGTCTGCGGAGACCAGTCAAAGCACTGGTCAAATGTTTTGAGCAAAAAAAAAAAAAAACCCAAATAGAATGGATCCTTTGCCAGATTTAAAAGATAAAATATGGGAAAACCCTGTCCCATGGGGAAAGAGGAAGAGTTGTTCATCATTTAAGGGGATAGATTGCTTTGGGGGATCCAGCTGAAATCTGGGGAAATAACTAAACCTTCTGTGCTTGTGAAAGCAGCCCCAAGGGATTCAGAGCTGCTGAAACACCCCCCAACCCCTGCAAGAGAACAGATCTGACAGGGTAAAGGTCAGGGCTCTCAGAGCAAGAATGGTTTTATCAGCACCTTGACGGGGCATCCACACCCTCCAAGAGAACAGACGCTTTAGGAAATGAAGCACTCATTTTAACAACTTGGCACGAGTTTGCACTTCTTTCCCCCTTCCACGGAGCGCCTTGGGAAGCCCCCCAAGTGAAAGAGAATAAATCGCCCTCTGTGATCAGTTCAATGCTCCTCCATCTTCCTGAACAGAGGCCAAGACTCAGGCAAGACTTCCCTGTGTTTAGGTGTAAATAACACTGCCTTCACAGGAGGCTCCCCCTTTCCTGTTCATTACTGTCACAGATTTGAAAAGAAAAAAGCAGAGGTCATTTATTAGAGGTTATTTTTCATGCAAAACACCCTGTGTTAGTTGTCATTCAAAAGGATGTAGCCGAAGCCTTCACTCACATATTAACAGGGCTTCGGGTCATAACCTTTTATGGCATTTGGAATTCCAGAACCTCTGATTAGTGCAATATTTACATATCCTTCAGTAAAAATTTCCCTCCATAGAAATGCATGAAGTGTTGTAAATTTGTTTGGCCTTTAGTCTAGACTCTGCGTGAACTCTGAATTCAAAGCAGGGTGCATTAAACCATATTCTCTGTCTTGTGATAGTGTTTCCATTAATGGGACGCCAGTTAACCCCTTAGAGATGGGCGAGCCTTTCAAACCAGTAACATCAATTGAGGGAGGTCCTTTCAATAAAATTAATAGTTGCCACTTACCCGAACTACCTTGACCATCTGATCCCATTTATATGTTACCGTATGAGAGAAATATTTATGTCCGAATCAGCCTTGATTTAATGGCCTCAATAGGATTTGAACTGGTGGAAATTTACTGGAAGTTTTAAGAACATCATTGAATTATTGCATCATCTTCTAGAAAGAGAGATCGCCAGTAAGGACTCTGGGCTGTTTGATAATCAGGGAGCAACTCCTGCTTACATGGCATGATCAGTGTATGTTAAAAAAAAAAAAAAATTGCCAAATCGCATAGCTCCACCAGGTGAGAGGTCTGAGCTGAGCCTCCGTCCGGCTCGCTGCTGTGGCTGGTGGGTGGACTGTTGAAGGCTGCTGTATTTCAGTACTGAAACGGCGGCCCAGCAGATCTGTCAACTCCAGGTTACTTTACTGAGTGGTTTTTTAAAACAAAAATAAAATCTAACCCAGAAAAGATGTCCCTAAATGGTCGCAGAAGTCACCCAAGGTACAGACGGCAGCCCTCTTGTTGGAATTCCTCTACCAGTGAAACCAAGGAATCTCCTGGACTGCTTCAGAAACACTGTTTACAAATCTTCCTTAATTTGCTCCTCAAGCTGCACTGTGGTTTTACAAAGACAGCTACTTTATTGTTGTCTCTCCTGGGACGTTTGCACACGTGGACGCCTAGTGGAACTTCACATTCCAAGAAGGGCTTCCTCTCACACATCTGAATTCCCACCTGAAGTTTTTGAGCACTCTTTAAAATATGTTTGGTTCAATACAGAAATAGGCGTATTTTTAAATTTTATGTTTTTAAGCCATCCGCTCTGCCCTGGATGATGAAAGTGGGAATTCATCTCCCGCATGTAAAGATGTCAGTGCTAATGCGGGTACTGGGTAAGAACTGGGACAGCTTGAAAAGAACAAAAGTGGGTGCGTCTGGTGGGCGTTCACATCACTCCACCCAGTTCACACCTCCTTCCAGACACAAGAGGCCTGACATTCTTCCCCGCCTGCCGACTTCAGATCTTTACTCACAGCCTGCTTCTAGTCATTCATCTGATTTTCCTTCTTACTCCCCATTCTCCAACCCTATTCCTCTTTTCTCAGACCCTTTTCTCAACATTCTGATTGATCATCCACCCAGAACCTTGTAAACAAATTATTTATATCTAATACAGCTACCTTTTCAGACACTTGAGATAGCAGACAGTATATTATACTTCAACCTATAAAAACAAAGAATATCATCTTTGCACTTTATTAGCTAGAAAACATATTTTTAAAAAGTAATCCTTTCTCCCTAGCTTCTAGAAAACTATGCTAATTTTTTAGCTTGGTTAGAGAAACGAGTATGGTTGAAATAGTACAAACTGTCTTGGCAAGGAATCTTCACTTTAGCATAAGAAGCACTCGGGCTTTTTTATTTTGACTTCAGTGTATTTGTCAGGAAGCTGCTTTGCAAAGCTAAATGATCATTTATTAACATGCTTGCATGCGCTCTCAGTCACATCTGACTCATTGTACAGACCCCACGGACTGTACCCCACCAGGCTTCTCTGTCCACGGGATTTTCCAGGCAAGAATACCGGGGTGGTTTGCCATTTTCTTCTCCAGGGGATCTTCCCGACCCAGGGATCGAACCCGTGTCGTTTTATGTTTCCTGCATTGGCAGGCGGATTCTTTACCACTGAGCAACCTGGGAAGCCCATCAGTTTAGTTCAGTTCAGTCGCTTAGTCATGCCCGACTCTTTGTGACCCCATGGACTGTAGCACGCCAGGCTTCCCTGTCCATCACCAACTCTTGGAGTTTACTCAAACTCATGTCCATTGAGTCGGTGATGCCATCCAACCATCTCATCCTTTGTCATCCCCTACTCCTGCCTTCAATCTTTCCCAGCATCAGTATCGTTTCAAATGAGTCAGTTCTTTGCATCATGTGGCCAAAACATTGGAGTTTCAGCTTCAGCATCAGTCCTTCCAGTGAATATTCAGGATGGACTGGTTGGATCTCCTTGCTGTTCAAGGGACTCTCAAGAGTCTTCTCCAACACCCTCACTACATGTTAATATATGGTGTATTACTTAAGATTCACTGTGATTACCTCTACAGGGCTGGGAATTTTCTTCTCAGCTGGGGACCCTGAGGTTCAGAGAGGGAAATTAACTCGTCTAAAATTGTGGCTAGGTTGGCGATGGCGAGAAAGAGATTTGCACTCAGGTATGACCCCAAGCTAGTGTTGTTGACCATGAGGTCGTTATAAGTGTGTATTTCCTGTCTCTGCATCCGTTTCATGCCTTGCATCTCAGTTATGATGGACAGGACACAAGGAAACGACCGTCTCATTGAAGAACCCCTTGTTCTGAAAAAGATCTGATCCAAAACAGGTGAACGCTGCCCCAGGCATGAAAGGGGTCATAAATGGTGTCCAAATGACAAAATGCAACAAAAAGATGATGCTTGCCACTTTCAGAGACAGACGGGCCGCATCCAGCTTTGTTATGGGTTGTGTAGTCTTCTTGGTCCTGTTAAAACGCAGGTACACACGTGCTTTCTCCTTATAGCAGAGAGGGCTAAGTTTGCCTGAGCTTTGGAAATGTGTATTTCTCTTTTCCATGGGAATATTTGCTTGAATAATCCCTGACAGTTTCTGAAACACATACAAATGCTTTGCTTAAGAAAACAAAACCACACACAACATTTAACACGTTAGGCTGACGGAGCACTGGCCCTATGTGGCTCTTGGTCGCGTGTGCTGGAGGAAGCCTCCTGGGCACAGACTTCAGTTCTAGACTGACCCTTTGTCTCCCCTCCAAAATATTCTCCATCAAAGACCAGGCCCCAAGTCCTAGGCAAAAATGCCTGCACAGGAACCACCCTGCCACACAGACGTGCCTTGAGCCAATTTTTAAGATTAAGTGCAAATGCACATGATTGTCTGTCGTGGTGACTGAGCTGGACGTTCAGCAAAGGGCAGCCTCCTTCTGGTTCCATGTGTGCCCAGATATTTGCTCGGCCGGTGTAACCTCAGTGACAACAAACAGTTACCCTCTTCTACCCAAATGCTCCCTGTTCCTCGACATTTATCTTCTTCCTCAATCTCTAGAAAACACTCCTACCCGGAGGGAAGATCACCAAGCCCTGGAGTTCCAACCCATTATACAAATAGAGTCTGTGCCCTGATTGCTCCCTACTCCTCTGCCGTGGAGCAGACCTGTGAGAATTCATGCAATATCTCTGCTTTATGCTCAGAGCCCATAAAATGCACAGTGAGAGTCATGAATATCACTTTTAGACCCAAATTGAATTCTAGCCCAGGCAGTGGTTCTGCTGGGCCCAGCTGACTGGACTAGTTATCTGGAGCGCATGGTGGACTCCGGTTGCGGCCGGTTCGTTTGGTTTTCCTCTGGAGCTGCACATGGGTGGCCTAGTGCCAGGCAAGCTTCTTATAAATGGAGGTCCTCAGTGACCAAACACTTGGGCAGAACTGTAAGGAGGAAGTCACGCCGTCAGAGCTCCTCTGTTCCTTCTGGGGGCTCAGTTGTGTTTAACTCTTTGCAACCCCATGGACTGTAGCCCACCAGACTCCTCTGTCTATGGGATTTCACAGGCAAGAATACTGGAGTGGATTGCCATTTCCTTCTCCAGGGGATCTTCCCAACCCAGGGATCAAACCCAAGTCTCCTGCAGTGGCAGGTGGATTCTTTACCTCCGAGCCCCCAGAAGCCCTTAATACCGCAGAGAAGAGGCCTAAATATTATATCTGACTGTTGCACTTTAAAGACTGTCTCAGTGAATAGATTGCATCCTAGACTCCTCTCCCTGGAGAAGGAAATGGCAACCCACTTCAGTATTCTTGCTTAGAGAATCTTCATGGGTAGAGAAGCCTGATGGGCTACCATCCATGGGGTTGCAAAGAGTCAGACACAACTGAGCGACTGAGCACAGACTGCTCCCTGGGGTCAGGCAGCCCTGGGGGGTTCCTGGCCACTCCACTCCCTGGTGGCTCAGGCCACCCGCTCCAGCCCTGAAGCCACAGTTTCCTCATCAACGTGGCGGCATCACAGGACCTGCTCTATGAACCTGCAGAGAGGGCTAACGAGGCTGTGCACAGGAGAGCCACTCTTCCAACCTCCCCAGGGTCTCCAGCACAGGAGATGAGTCAGGGGATACGTTGGCAGACACTGTTCTTTACCTGAATCCCTGATCCCTCGCAGGTCACCCCTGCTTCCCTACCTCCCTCCGTCACAGTTTTGAAGACCCTCAGTGCCACACTCCCCCTACCGCATGAAGCCCTTGCTTCTCCAATCCCCAAAGGAAAATGAACCCCTTCTACTGCATTTCCTTATAGACACAGAAAGCCTAACCACACACGATTGACGGGAGTTTCTGCATTTGTAACAGTGGGACTCGTACCCAGTGTTCAGTGAGAGTGCAAAACCTGCTTGTGTCCTCTGGGGCTTGTGGCTGGCAGCCTGAGATGCCACCCTCTCTGGAAACGCAGTCAAGGACTTTGTCTTGGCCATGGGTGCTGATGTGAGCGTGACAGCCAAGTGCCCCTGTAAGGGCCACCATGCGGCTGTGTGCAAGCAATTCTAAATTCACTGTGGGCGCAAGAGACTTCTCTTTGGCCAAAACAGAGATTCTTGCTATAATGAAAGAGAAACCATGGGGTCCTCTTATAGCACAGTAGGCAGCGTCTCTATTTCTTGGCCATAAGATTTCTCAGAAAACTGCAAACTTCTAATGAAAACTTCAAAGGCACACGGAAGGTTAAATGGATACGTTGAAGATGTGTGCAGGGGAAAACATTCAACGTGAAGATTACAGCACACACAGAGTCCTTTCTTTGTTTGGAGAGCTCAAGCTTGTTTCACCACGTGACTAATCGGGTCAAACTCTATTGCACATACAATAACTTTACCCAACCCTCCATGGAGCAACCTCTTTCTTGACAGGCTAAGTGCTGCTGAGAGTACAGCTTGCAGGGGTTGACACAGCTGGGTTTACAACTTGGGTGGAAAATTTTGACGAAGTGACCTAGATTCAGCCACATCACTCATCATGAAGTAATTGATGTGTGTATGATGACAAAGAGGAAGCCCAACCAAACAGACAGTTTGCGAATGTAATTATTTAGAAGTCTTTTTTTATATATATATATATTTAGAAGTCTTCAATTCAAAACCAATCTTAATAACTTTTAAAAGACATCACCCTGTGGCTGGTGAGAAGTTGCTATATACCACAGGGACCCCAGCCTGGCACTGTGATGACCTAGAGGGGTGGGGTGGCAGAGGAGGGGAGGGAGGCTCAAGAGGAAGGTGATATATGTGTAATTATTGCTGATTTGTGCTATTGTATGGCAGAAACCAACATAACACTGTAAAGCAATTTTCCTCCAATTAAAAACAACATTTAAAAAAATACATTCCCTTATTCATTAGTAAAGTTTAAGATTTACAGCTCTGATGCTTTCAAAAAAAAATAAGAGTGAACATACCGGGACGTTTTCAAACTCACAGGAAAATATTTTTGCCATTTAAATGTTCCAGGGGAAGGTACAGAGAAGTAGTCACTTGTGTTAAGCTGTATTAACTTGCTATTTAAAAAATAACTGCATGTTTGGCAGTCTACTCTGTAAAGTAAAATATTCAGAGAGTTCATAAAAAAACACAGAGAGGAAGCCGAAACCTTCCAAGAGGAATACCTCAATTTCTTCCAAGCTACACAATTTAATTCAAGTCTTTCTCTAACGGTCTGCATTTATTCAAAAGTGGTCCTGTAATTACTGGACCCTCCACACCGAGCCAGCGCTGATGACTACCCAGCATCTTAAATTTCAGGAATCCCTTTGAAACATGATTAAATATCAGGGGTTTGCGTGATCTGTTTTGTCATCACTCTACATGTAACTTCTCTGCCACTCACTGCCATGAACAAGAACCTGCTGCTTTCATCGCAATTTGTTACACTCAAAATGCAAAATTAAAGAAAAATGGGGAAAGTGTAATATTACCAGGGAATGTGATTGATAGCATTGTGTCGTGTTACGAGTTCTAATATTATAAACTGAGTTTTATGTTACTCTCTTATAATAGTGACATATTTAACATTTTAAGACTGGATATAATAATTTTATGGGGTAAAATGGATATTATTAGATGATTATACTGTAGTACTTTGTCAAATTCTTGTATATTAAATACAAAAAAAAACTACAATGAAAATAAGAGGAAGTCCTGCCTTCCGCTGAGTGAAAAAAAGAGGATTCCTCCTTGATCGTCTTCTTGTGTTTAAGTGTTATCCTGGCCTCATTTCTGTGCCCTGAATCATGTCATTTCCGTGGCATTGGATAGAAGCCACCAATGGTATTTTATCCCCATAAATAACTTAAAGTCATGTGTTGCTGGTATCACGGCTGTGTCTTCAGTTTGATTCTCGGGCAGCAGTCACCCCCAAATCTCATTCCTGTCTTGGAATTCACTCTCAAGAGTCGTGAAGTCAGGGTGTATATGGCCAGTGTGAGAAAAGCTGATGAATGACCCTGCAGATTCTGGGTTGCTGAACTTCTGTAAGTCTGTTCAAGCAATGCTGTTTAGACGTCTGAAATTACAGTCCAGGGCAGATCAGATGGCAGGAGAACATCCCTACAGACGGACACTTTCTCAGGGAGCAAGGCAGGCACGTGGCAGACCTGATCCGGGGAGAGCCACGGAGGCCAGAGAGAAGAGTCGGGGGCAATCGGGGTGTGTGCTCCCCGACCGAGATTTCAGGAAACCTTGGCCCTTCAGACACACAGCAGGATCTGGCGGTGGACCCTGAGACCAGGAGCAGCACTATTTTTATGCTGTTGATAACCACATGTGGTCTATTTTCGGTTCTTTCTATACTCTCAGGATTGAGCCAAGCATTTCGGACGTGTTTGCGCTCAGGCGCTCAGGTTTTCAGGGAGGCGCTGGGCTGCTCGTCCGTGGATTAAGGCACAGCGGGCTCTCCTCCTCGCCTCCCTTTCACACACCTGCTCCTGACTCACCGCTCCCCCAGGGGCGGGAGCACCAGGGTCTCGTCCTAAAAGCTTTATTCTGCTTGATGAGCCTAAACTAGGCAAGAGGCCGACGACCTTTTTGCCTCCTTATTCTTTTCTGAGCAAAGAGAGAGGAAGAGGAAATTGAGAAGGTGAAGATGACAGGAGAAAAAGCAGGGAATGAAGCCAGGTCTTCTGACCCGTCATTTCACATGCTTAAGATTTAACCCAAGCCTGAGGATGTGGGCTTCCAGGTGGCTCAGATGCTAAAGAATCTGCCTACAGTGCAGAGACACCCATTCAATCCCTGGGTCAGGAAGATCCCCTGGAGGAGAGAATGGCAACCCACTCCAATATTCTTGCCTGGAGACTTCCATAGACAGAGGGTTCTGGTGGGCTACAGTCCATGGGGTCACAAAGAGTCAGACAAGACTGAAGTGACTTGGCATGCACGCATCTTTGTGTTCTTCCTTCTAAAATCTTGTTGGTATAGAACTCTTCTCTGTTGCCAATATGGAAGAAAGATAGTCAACAAAGGTCCAACTCAAGGATTCCTGGATTAATCCCAGAGTTTAGACCAAAGCATCAAGACATATTTGAAGTGAGTTTGCAGTTGTTCTTTGTTAAAGAAACCAAATCAAACTACCACACAATGAACAAAAGATAATAGAAGTTAGAACTTTGCCTGAAAACTTTTATCATATGTTCTAAGACTGGGGTTTCAGTGGTTAGGACTCCTCACTTTCACTATGGAGGGCTCGGGTTCAGTGCCCAGATCAGAGAACTAAGATCCCGCACGCCGTATGGTGCGGTCAAAAAAGAAAGACTAAAACTATTAGACTATCTTCGTCGTTACATACATCCACTCAAAACTGAACTAGGTAAAGCTTTCAAATAGCCACATTTAGCAGTGACATGAGTGAACAAACTGACTTTCATGCACTGGCTTTAAGGCTCAGCCCTAACTCACTGGCGTGTAGGTTCTACAGGGTGGACCTGGGTTTGGATCCAGGTGGGAAGAGGTGGACCCCCCAACACAACCCCTTTCCTGTCTCACTGGCCCCTCACATCTCAGCCTGGGGACCAGTGTCCCTTCTCGAGAGGCCCTCCCAGAGAGGTCAGCTGACTCTCAGGACGCCTGGCCTCCCGTCCATCCACCTATCACGGCGTGTATGTCAGCGCAGCCCCCGCCGGTCCATCTGAATGCTGGGTTTCCAGGGTCAGAAACCCAGACAGACACACACACACACACATCTGTCCTGTCTGAGTGCGAGCAGCACCCTAGCAAGGGGCCGGGGCCACCTTTCTCACGTGCGGCACCCGACACCACGCGATGCCGGGCGTGCAGCCTGTGACAGGGGCGCACACTGGCAAAATGGACAAGGGGTCCGGCAGCTGCATTTATTAACAATGACTGTGATTTCCAAGAAGGCAGAGTGCACGTTGTCCCAGACATTCCCTGCGACCCTTCCAGGCGCTCTGTTGCACCGGACAAGACATCACAGTCTTCAAGCTCCCGAGTCTGAGGCCCCAGAGCATTAGAGCAGCAAAGCGCCAGAGAGAAGAAAAGAGTCATCTTCAGAGCCAGACAGATACAAGTTCCAATCCTGGTTCTGCTACTTCTTCACAGGGTGACATTTGATAAGTTAATTAACCTCTCTGAGACTCAGAGTGGTGATATTAATACCTCCGAATTGTCAAAGTGCAAATAATAAAAATCATTCTTAAGAAGCAGATAAAAATAAGACGTGTATATGAAGCACACAACAATATGCTTTAGATGAAAATAACTCATTACAATGCCATGAAAAGCCAGGGTGAGTGGGAAGAGGCGAGAATGAAAGGCTGGCTTCGAACTTGGCGAGAGAAAAAAACTGAGAAGACATTTAGTGATTCAGCTGCACTATTATTAATGTTATTATTTATAAAGCATGTTAAGTGAGTAAGACATTTTACCAAACACAGACAATAACATGGTCTCTATTTTTACTTAACCATCACAAAGACATAGAGCCAGCCTCCTAATGGTCTCAGTCAGATGAGTCGGTGATGTTTTAAAACAAATGTAGGGTTCAGGATGCTGTTTTAATGCTGTGCATGATTTATGTTTACAAAGCAGAGGATCCAAAACACCTGGAGAAATGTCCAGGAAAAAAGAGAAGGAGGGTGGCTGTTGGCTGTGTTTTATCCCATAATTTAAAAATTTTAATTAAAAAAAACAAACAAACAGATTCCAGCCAAAGCTAGAACGGCACCAGAAATGCCAAGAAATATGAAAAACAATTACTATTCGGGAAGAAATTACTAGAAATACCAGTGAGTGTGTAAAGCAAAAATCGTGCATGCTCAGTCATGCCCAACTCTTTTGAGACCCCATGGGCTGTGGCCCACCAGGCTCCTCTGTCCATGGGATTTCCCAGGCAAGAATACTAGAGTTGGGTTGCCATGTCCTCCTCCAGGGGATCTTCCCCACCCAGGGCTCAAACCTAGGTCTCTGTGTATTTTAGATCTGAATCCAAGCCCGGGCCGAGAGACAGGATGTGCAATGTCAGAGTCGTCTTCTGTGCATGTTCTGTGTGGCGGGATCCATCCTCTGACTCATGACAGGTGCAGGAAGGCGTCCGAAGGCTGGGCCGGGAGGGGCGCACCCTTGTCCCTCCTGACTGCTGTTTTGCAGACTTTTCCACCTAAGTTCTGCTGGGAGTGCTCCACCCACTGTGAGAACCGGAGACTAGAGGTCTCTTTTGCCCCCGCCCCTATGGAAACCAGAGAAGCATCTGCCTCATACACAAGGGTGTTTGTCGGGAGCATTTCGCTTGTGATTCAAATTGTCAAAAATGATCCAACAGCCATTTTCTAAGTCATAGTACCACCGAGCTAATTACAGGGACTATTTTGTATTATGACATGTTCATGGCACAGCACAAGGGTGGCACATGGACTTGTCAAAACAAATAAACCTTTTTTTTTTTTTTAAATTAAATCTATTGCACAAAGAGCTAAACAAATTATGGGGTAGAGGCAAACCCTGTAACTCCCTCCCCACCAGCAGTTACTACCTGGAGAAAAGCAGTGGAAACGTTCAGGGATTGACTGAAAAGTTGAGCAGAGATGAAAGGTGAGCACAGGCAGCCAGGACAATGCTCTCCTTTCTAATCGGGACCCGGGTTGCCCCACAGGCCTAACCACAACTCACCGCTCAGTTCAGACCTGGGGGGACTCTGTGCTGTGGCTCAGGAGAGGAGGCAAGGCCCTGGGGCGGCACAGAGAAGGGAAAGGAGATACTTCTCACGTTCACAGCGAACGGCAGAGCCTGGTTTAGCATTTGAACTGCCATCTTGCTGAGTTTAACCTGAGATGAAAGGGTTGGCCTGAAACTAGAATGGCAAATAGACAGGAACCAGGTAGGCAATGGGCTTCCCAGGTGGCGCTAATGGTAAAGGACCCACCTGCCAATGTGGGAGACATAAGAGATGCAGCTTCAACCCCCGGGTCTGGAAGATCTCCTGGAGGAGAGCATGGCAACCCACTCCAGTATTCTAGTCTGTAGAATCCCTTGGACAGAGGAGCCGGACAGGCTTTAGTCCATAGGGTTGCACAGAGTCGACAGGACTGAAAAGACTTAGCCCGCAGGCACAGGTAGTCAATAGAAATACAATTTAAAAGAAAGGGCCTACTTTAAAATGAATGAAAATGTTCAGAGAGGGGGCTGAGGGGCAAAGGAGGCAGAGCAGAGGGGATTGATAGAGTTCCCACGTCTGGAGGGTCGTGGACAAGATGTCAGCAGCATTATCAGGTTAGGGTGTGTGCCCGAGACAGACTGGGACAGTGCCCAAAGGTGGCTCAGCCAAGAAAGCTCATCAGAACTCTGCTTATATTATTTTTAAAAAAACAGAAAATAACCCATAGGCCCACCAAAATAGACCTGGTTAAGGAAGGAATACATCTGCAAAAGAGACCACAACCCCTCAGAAGGACACTGGAGATAAAAATGCATTAGCATGAAAGAGGCTCGCATAGAAATAAGTGGACAGGTTATGGAACACATGCAAGATACCTCATTTTGGAGAATATAGACTATCTATCCTATTATATTGGGCTTCCCTGGTAGCGCAGCTGGTAAAGAATCTGCCTGCAATGCAGGAGATCCTGGTTCGATTCCTGGGTTGAGAAGATCCCCTGGAGGAGGAAATGACCACCCAGTCCAGTATTCTGGCCTGGAGAATCCCCATGGACAGAGGAGCCTGGTGGGCTACAGTCTGTGGGGTCACAAAGAGTCGGACACGACTGAGCGAGTAAGCACAGCGCACAAATCCTATTATATCAGCCATCACATCACATATAAAAACTCTCTGGAGTCATATTGACTAAAATGCTCACTGTGGTGGTTATCTCTTCACAGATTTCAGACAGTTACTTTCTCTTTCTGAGAACCAGTCTTCTCTAATTTTTTTTTAAAAAATTAACATGCTTAGTCTAATATTAAAGAGGAACTATTAGGAATTTAAAAAAGAAGTAAAGTGAAAATCAGGAAGAAATCCAACAACAGCAAATGCTTTGAAAATAAAGAAAAGGAAAAAAATCCCAAAACACACAGCGGAAGAAGCAGCTGCTGTTGCCACAGACAGACGGGTTTGCATCCTTCAGCCTGTAGTCAGCCCCGTCCGTTTGCTGCCTGACTGTGCGACCAAGCGCTGGTCACAGTCTCCTTCTCTGAACTGAACATAACAGAAGCAAAGCCTGCAAAGCCAGCCCTGGAGACAGCAGAAGATGCTCGGCTTTCAGAGACACATTCCAAGCTTTACTAGTTCATCATTAGCTAGAGACGCAGCACACGTAATACTCCAGCCACTGATGTATTTTTCCTACCAATTCATTTAAAAGACTAGCGCTACTAAATCCAAAATCAGGCAAGGCCGCCCAGACAACAAGAGTTCATTAGACAGGTGATGTGTCTTTAAAACAAACACGGACGTGAGGTGTGGAAACGGACACACATTCACACAGATCTATGCTGAGACCATGGCTGAAGCGATGTGTCGAGAATGGCATTGAGACATGTGTATTGTCATATGTGAAACAGAGCACCATTCCATGTTCGATGCATGTGACAAGGGCTCGGGGCCGGGGCAGTGGGATGATCCAGAGGGATGGGAGGGGGAGGGAGGTGGGTGGGGGGTTCGGGAAGGGGAACACATGTAAACCCATGGCTGATTCTTGTCAATGTATGGCAAAAACTATTACAATATTGTAAAGTAATTAGCCCCCAAGTAAAATAAATAAATTTATAAAAAAAAATAAATAAAAAAAAAAAAAAAAAAAAAAAAAACAAACACAGACGCGAGGTGTGGAAATGGACACACACACAGATCTACGCTGAGACCGCGGCTGTCAGGACAAGGGAGACGTTTGGATATGTGATGCCAAGAGCGTTATCTGCCGAGGGACAGCAAGGGACACATCACACCACGAGGTGGGCAGGTGCGTGGAGGCAGTGGCCCCTCTGGATGGGAAAGCTGGCCCTCTCCTGGGAAGCCTGGGGGCGGGAGACGAGGCAGAGGAGAGGCTCAGAAGCCACACGGGCCCAGGACCGCATCCCTGCACGGAGACCGCTGTAGCCTCACGTATCTTGCACTCCTCGTCAGCACCCACGCCTTTCCCATGACATCACCCTTGTAAAAATCATTCCTTCCATTAACCTCATTTCTTCGGAGAAGTCAAATGCAATGCAAGCAGGCTGGATCTTGTGTGGCTTTCTCCAGACCAGATTACTGGAAATGACCGTTTCTCTTTTTTTCCCCCAAATCATGTGCATGGTTTTGGTGTTGCTGCTGAGACAAACCTGCAAAAGTGTCATTTTCCAAAAGAGGCACGGTGAGAAGGAACATGACGATGATAGCGATCTGCTTCCTGGTCAGCCTCGCCGGGAGCCAGAATCGCCTCTTACAGACCTGCCAGAGCTGAGCGCTCGCTCCGAACCCCACGGCCCGCGGCTTCCTGATGCTGCTCTGAACCATCTGAGCGTGTTCTCCTGAGTGTCAGCCCAGGACACACACAACGTCCCTGGAAGAACCAGCCCAGCTTCACCCTGAGCCTGAGGCCGGCGAGGTTTCCAGCTGCAAACATGGCACCAGATTATTTTCACGTGCGAAAAGGGCCCAAGCAACTTCTAACGACGTGGAGGGTACACATCATTTTAAAGCAAAGCCCAGAGGAGCCGTAACTCTTACTCCACCTCCACTCTCACCTTTCAGTTATCTGAGAGTCAGTTCAAGTGAGCGCCTTGCAAGGACGCATGCTCTCTCTAGAAGCCCAGACATCATCCAAGCTTTCAGTCCACTTTGCTTTCCAGGCTCTGCTCTTTCTGCCTGCAGGTGAAGGATGCTTGGGAAAACATTTACACAAGAAGAGGGACACGAAGGTGAATGATACAACCCCATAACACCGTGGCCCTTCCTGGGAGAGGTAGCAGACAGTGCATCACCCTCCCTACCAAATCTCGCTTGCTCAAACATCCCCTAGGAAACCAGCAGAGTCCAGAGTTCTAAAATAAACCCCGGGGAAAATAGTGCACTGGAGATTTAGAGCAGATGCACCCTTGGTAAAGAAGAAAGAGCCGGAGCTTGAAGGAGAGGAGCCAGGGAGATGGACCAGGAGAGGACCCAGGACCCGAGCAGGGACCAGCCGGATCCAGCTGCAGCTCATCACAAGGGGCCACAGAGCACCTGCCACTGTGCTCCAGACTGCCAACCATGAGACAGAACTGCAAACATTGCACTGACATCCACCCCTCCATGTGAGAGTGGAGCCGGTAAGTGCCGGCCGCTGCCCACCCCGCCTCGGCGTGTCCAGAGGAACTCACAGACCGGGACGTTGGAAGATGGGGAGTTCCCAAGGCTTCATTGTCGGAACAGCCTGCCTTAATTAAGGCGCCTCCTCTGGAAGCCCCACCACCCCAGCCTGCTGCAGGAAGACGTGGACAGGAACCTGCCTCATCAACCCGATGCAGCAGGTCCTTCCCTGCAGGTGGAGCACCGCTGTGAGGAGGAAAGGCGGTCAGAGCTTCCTGTCCTCCTGCTTTTCTTTCTCTCCTTCTCCTCCTAAGAGCAGCAGGCCATGTTTATGGGATGCAGAGCAGAGTTTGCCATCTGAGAAGACACTGTTTGGGAGTTTCCCTCGAAAGGAGCCGGCGAAGGGTGGGGAACAAGGTGCTTTGTCCCTGCACTGTTTGCCAGGGGGTCCTCTCTCATCAGCATCTGTCAGCTGCCAATGACTTCCGAGTCTTCTCCACCTTCATCAGTCTCTAGGGTGGATGTGGAAGATGTCAGAGCCCGGGGCAGCCCCCACACAAGTGATGGTGTGCGCCCAGCTCCACTGCGGGCCAGCTCAAGCCCGACCCTCCAGCTCCCTCCAGGTCTTGGCTCCCCTTCACTGACCACCCAACTCAGAAAAGGGCCCCTCAGGCTTCTCCCTTGCCCAGGAAACCCGATGGACACAGAAGCCCGGCAGACCATGGTCCATGCGGTTGCAGCCTCCCTCTCCCTCCGCCGGTCCCATCCCGCAAAACCGTCGGGCATCCTGCCTCCCCGGCACCGTCCGCGGTGGCCTTGCTCACCAGCACCCGCCGGGCTGCGCCATTCTCTGCTCCCCATACTGAACAGCCTTCGCTTTCCGTCCACTCCTCGCCCAACAGCCACGTTAAGGTTTCAGAAATACAATTCAGACCGCATCATCATCTGCTTTTAAAAACCATCCGTGTGGCACGTCTTCACTTAAAATTAGCACGGGAAGTCCTGACCCTGACATAACCACAGACGCCGCTGCCCTGGCGGCTGCACCGCCTGACCCCACGCGCTCCCACAGCCTTTGGTTTCCCCCCAAAACAGGTTTCTCCTTTGCAACCTCTCCTCCTCCTCCCAGGTCCCCCGGCGCATCCTTCACGGCTTGCGAACGGTTCCCAGACTCCCTTCCTCCAAACACAAATCAGGCCCCTTGTTTTAAAAACATCCATTCGTCATCATAAACGGATCTGCATAGGTGTTCGTTAAATATCCTGTGAGCGAACAAGTAGATAACCCATGAAGGGGGTCTTTTCATTTGTATCATGCCCAGGCCATCTTTTTCACTTTTCTCCAGGAACAGCTGGTCAGACCCCTGAGGCAGTCTAGATATATCGTTTCTCTCTTAATTTTTTCATTTACTATTTTTAAAGCTTGCCAAAGAGGAGATGCAGTGAGACTCAGCATAATTGTTTAATAATTTGTGTTTATTCCATAGACACTCCCAGAATACAGTGACATGTCAGCCCCAGGCCAGGAGGCGACAATGTGGACTGGCCCGTCACATAGTTTTCTGAGAACTGCTTGCTCGTTCAGGTACTCTCAGACCATCTCCTTAACACTGTTTGCGGAAGACTGCTCAAGCAAAGCGGTATGGATGGTGTGAATATACCATCTTATCATTTTTAAAAACTAGAGCGACATCTGTCCATTTCTTGGCACAGCCTCAATGTTCACAGTCCCTATAAGGTCACCAACAGTGTCCTCATCGGGAACTTCTTTCCACGTCTTTAGACGGAATTGATCCAGTACAGGACATTCAGAGGAATCCCAAACATCGTGGAAACACTGCCACGAATTCTTTTTAATGCCTCTCTTTTCCTTCCCTTCCTTCATCACAGTGCCAGTCATGGTATAAAGTCTTAGACACATAAACACGGCCGCCCTTGAGAAGCGTTTTACAAGATATGAGCTCACGGTTACATAATCTAGAATTTATCTGAAAATAATCAGCCTTATTGATGTTAGATATTTTACATCATAGTCATTTACCTATTGCCTTGCAAATTATTTTAATGAGCAGGCACTCCAGTGACATTATAAGCTCATCACAATAGTTCCCACAGTTAAGTTCACTCTTTTTCTCCCTGAAGTTTTACATTATAACGGGTGCTTCCTCGTGGTTTCTTGAAGTGATAGGATAAAAGAAATTGTCTGAGATTCTCCAAAGACAACTTTCTTCCAAGAGACTATTTAATAATTATGCAACCAATTTAAGTGGCTTCTAAATGTTTTCTATTAATAGTGCAAGTTTAAATTCTAGTTTTCCGAGCAAACATGTCAGAAGAGGCTCCTTAATTTGGTTCATTACAAACCCAGCAGTTGTCTAGTCAAGGGCCAGACTCGTCCCTCTGCTGAGGGGCAAAGGCACGCGCGTGGCAGGCGTCCTGCCTTGTCTAGTGTTTGACAGGCACGCCCCGCCCTCCAACAGCATCCTCCCCAGAAACCCCGCCTCCCCACCCACAAAGGCCGGCCTCTTCCAAAGCACAGGGCCTCAGCATGGTCAGTGTCGGGCTTCTGCTCACTCAGGCATGGATGCTCCTGCTCCCGGCAGCTCTGTGTCTGAACCCTACCTGGCTGCACTTCTCCTCCGTCATTTCTCCAGAAGCTTCGTCACCTACTAACTACTTTGACCTCTTTTCCACTTTTATTTTTTCTTTGAAGAGTGCACATGTTTTCCTGCCTTTTGCCATGAATGCCTAATCACACACACATGTTTATTTTCAATCTTGCTTCCTCCCTAAATGTTAGGTCCATGTTTCCACCTATTTTATTTTATTCCAGGATATTGTCTTTTACATATGAGGATAACAGTAATGGTGAGGATGCTGGTGGTGATGATGATATGACTGTGATGGTGATAATGATGGTAAAGGGGATGTGGTGATGACGATGATGGTAATGGAGAAGAGGATGGTGTGATGATCATGGTAATGATGATGGTCGTGATGGTGATAATGGTGGTGATGATGACATCATCAGAACCTCCATCTGCCCTGGACAGAATCCCTGATTCCAGAAAAGATGATCATTCAGAAGATAATTCAGAAAGAGAAAGAACAGACCTACTCTAATAAATCTGCACATGCCTGAAAGGTAAATACACTCCAGGGTGGGAGACAAATAAACAACAACAAACATACTTATATACACACATGACACATGGTGACAAGTGCCATGAAGAGAAACGTGGTCTGGCTTTTAGCGCAGCAGGTCCTCGGAGGGCAGGACCCGAGCGTGGAGAGGGAGGCGGTCTCCGTCTCTCCTGCCTTGTCCCCAGGCTGCTAATCTGAACTGCGGCGCCCTCCTCCTCCAGCATCCATCCTTCCCTCCTTCCCTCCCTCCCCCGCCTCCCCTGGGGGAGATTTCACTGCTTTGGGCTGGATCGCTCCCCCTGCGTCCACTGGTAGACCCCAAACCCCCAGCGTGGCTGTCTGGAGATGGGGCTTCAGGGATGTGACTGAGGAAACACATCATGCCCTCCTGGGGGACCCTGACTCAACAGGACTGGTGCTCTTCTAAACAGAGAAGGAGACACCAAGACCCCCCACCCCGCCCCGCCGCGTGGGGACACAGCGAGGAGACGGCCGCCCGCAAGCCCAGGAGAGAGGCCTCCTGAGAAACTCCTGGTCCTGGATGCCCAGTCTCCAGACTGTGGACAGCGAACCTCGCTGCCCGAGCTGCCCGGTGAGCGGGTTCTGAGAGGCAGCCTGAGCGGACGAATACGTTCAGCACTCCATCCACAGAAAGGTGGACAGTTCTAGTCCCCAGCAGAGGGCCCGGGTTCCCCGTCGTCACCCCTCTGCACCCTCTGCCCAGGGGCAGGCGGCCCTGAAGCCCGGCCATCCCCACCGCCCGCCGCCCGCCTCCCTGAGGCTCCCCCACGGGGCGTCCCTGTCCCGGCCTCCTCCGTGCAGCGGGGCTGGCTGTCTCTCCCGCACCCCAGGGAAGGCTCGCGCCTGGGTCCTCCAGAGGCCACAGGTGGGGCCCCGCCGTGCTCAGCGCTCACGCCGCAGGCTCAGGACCGGAGATGCTCTGTCATGGGGGGCGGCTCACGCTTCCCCTCCCATCTCTCCTTCCGGCGCCCAGTGCGGACCACACGGTGAGCTGCGCTGCCCTGTTTCCTGAACCTTTAAGGACTCGAGGTCTCAGCCCCAGCGTTTTCCCAAAGAGCACCATCCACGTGCCCTGAGACCCAGGCCCCGTGGAGGCCTCAGGCCTGGCCAGGCCCCGGGAGGAAGGAAGTCCCCGGAGCTAGGGCGGCCGGCCCCGCAGCCTGCATGTCCTTCTTCCACCCGGGCCCTGGGACTCCAGTCCCTGCCCCCCATCTGCTCCCAGGGCCTGAGGTCTGTCTTTCTTTCCACGACCAAAATGCTTCCCACAGACCTGATAACCCATCCGGCCAACAGCCAGCCCAGCGGCCTCCCATGAACGTGAGTGAGCTCGTGTCTGCCCACAGCTGCGTCTGCCTTCAAGGGCTGAGCCCCTCTGGCCCTGCTTCCCTGCGGCTGGGCGGGACCCCGCGGGCCTCCTGGGCTGTGCACACAGAGGGTTTCCGTCCAGCTCTTTGTCCTTCTCGCCCTCAGTCTGAATGTGACACTCATCCTTCTGGCGGAGAGACAGTGTCCCCAGGAGCCCAGCCGGCCTCCTGATGCCCTCTTCCCCAGGACTTGGCCTTGCTCTGTTTGCTGCATTTTCTGCTTCTGAGATGCATTGTTGTTGTTGAGTCGCTGAGTCATTTCCGACCCTTTGCGACCCCATGGGCTGCAGCACACCAGGCTTCCCTGTCCTTCACCATCTCCCGGAGTTTACCCAAACTCATGTCCACTGAGTCGGTGATGCCGTCCAACCATCTCATCCTCTGTCATCCCCTTCTTTTCCCACCTTCAATCTTTCCCAGCATCAGGGACTTTTCCAGTGAGTCAGTTCTTCGCATCAGGTGGCCAAAGTATTGGAGTTTCAGCTTCAGCATCAGTCCTTCCAGTGAACACCCAGGACCGATTTCCTTTAGGATGGACTGGTTGGATCTCCTTGCAGTCCAAGGGACTCTCAGGAGTCTTCTCCAACCTCAGTTAGAAAGCGTCAATCCTTAGATTTGTGCATGTGTTATTCCGACCACCGAGTGTGCCGGCGGGAGAAGATAACAGCACTCGACAGACGGGCCCTCGGCCCCCGAGGCAGCCCTGCCTCCAGGGCACCTGGACCCTGCGGGAGCCCGGCAGGTGCGAGTTACACTGGGGACAGCGGGAGGAACGTCATCTCCCTAACGGCCAAAGACGGGATGCCCTCAGCGCCTTCACACATCTTCACCTCAGCATCCCCCTCGCCAGGCAGCAAGCCCACTGTCTGGCATGCAGTAGGTGCTCAGTACTTGCATGCTGACAAAAATGATGAATAAAATGGGTGTTTGAAATGGGGCTTACTTTACATTCAAGTGTGACCCCCATCTGCCATCTAGTGGTGGGAGCAGGCAACTTCGGGAGGACAAGCTTGGGCGGCGCGACCCGGATACTGACCAGGCCGTGGGTACCAGGGCAGGTCCTGTCCCACCCTCCTCCCACCCCCGCATCCCCATCTGCGGGAGGAGCCCTGGGGATTCCGCCCTGGGGCCAAACCTGGCACCTGATGGAGGGGGGAGGGGGAAACCTTTGAAAAGACAGCAAACTAAAGGACGCAAAGGGGAAGGAGCCCCAGCTAAATGCACGTGAAGTTTCCAGGGGTCCAGCAGGGAAGACTGCCAACATTCGAAGTTATGCTTGATACTCGAGTGGGACAATCTGTTTTGCTCCCAACTTTGCAGGGATCAGATCCATAGGGAGCTTTGACTGAAAAATACAGGAACACAGCGTTCTGTGTTTCCTGAAGGAACCCACAGACGATGGGGGAACATTCAAGTGAATTCAGAAGAATGAGAAAGAGGCAAAGTGAAGACAGCCCGGAACAGGCGTCAGAGAGATGCCTGTACAACACGCACTCTCTATGAAAAATCTTTCATAAAGGTGCGCTAAGATTGCGCGGTCCAGGTACCTGTGGGTGCGAGGGGGCGGGGCCGCATGACCCCTCTGGACCCCTGACCTCCTTCTGTTTAAACAGAAATTTGGCTGACATGGTCTCTGGGGGGCTTACAACCCTCAAGTTTCCCAGGCAGATGCCTGACTAGAACCTTAATGTGCATACGTGACAGGTGTGAACTTTTCAGATATTTCCTTGAATGGTTCTTTTGTTTCCATAGGAGTCATTTCAAACCCAAGGGTGCGGATCCCAGTTCAAACGCTACATGATTCATTAATAGATTAGCCTGCACCTGGGTTACGTGGAACCACAACAGGACTTCCAGAAAGGATCCAGGGGACGGGAGGGGGCCTGCCATGCTGTGAGCTGTGATCTCCCTGGTACTAGGTGAGTCAGGCTTGAAGGTAGCCAAACACAGCATCGTGAGCAGGCATAAAACATGTACACCCATGGTGGATTCATGTCAATGTATGGCAAAACAAATACAATACTGTGAAGTTAAAAAATAGAAAATAAACTAATTAAAAATCAAAAAAAAAAAAAAGAATCACTTTCTGCGTTAAGCCACCGGTGCTTTAGTAAATCCCAGGCATGACTTGACCCCGGGCTGCACAGACAGCCGTGAGACTGGAGCCAGTCCTATTCTTGGGGAAATTAGCAGGAAGCGATGGAGGTTCAGAAGGAAATGGCTATCCACTCCATTATTCTTGCCTGGAGAATCCCATGGACGGAGGAGCCTGGCGGGCTACAGTCCATGGGGTCGCAGAAAGTCGGATACGACTGAGCGACTTCACTTCACTTTATGAAGGTTCAGAAGCGGCCCCTCCCTCCACACCCTCACACTCCACTCTGAATTCACAGCCTAATCGCTCCCAGCTGTGGAGGTACCTCCAGGGCCTCCTGACCACCTTCCATACAGGGCAGGCACTCAGACCATCCCAGGGCACAAGCACAGACCCTGGAAGTCCCCACCCCAGGTCCCCACCCCCTGCCCTACATCCATCCCCCACAGAGTGCGTCCAGACATCCACCACCTCACTCCTGAGAATAAGAGCAGGGGCCAACACCCAGACCCTGGGTGATGGAAAACCAACGAGGAGGGATGTTTTGGAAGAAATTCCCCTGAAGGATCAAATAATATAAAGAATGCAACATTCCTGCTATCATGGTTTTTAAAAATACATCCCTTGGAGATGCACACTGAAGTATTTACAGTTGAAATGTCATGACGTCTGGGAATTACTTTAATGATTCCAAGTCAAAACAACCATGATGACAAAGTAAAAGATAGCAACACAAGCTGGCAAAATGTTGTCATTGTTGGATCTGGATGATGAATATGAATGAGTATGTGTTTTTAAAATTTTTTCTATTTTAAAAAGTTAGAATACATGTAGAATCGAAGGAAAAAAACAATTACAACTAGAAGGTCCTGGATAACTTGCGTGCATGCATACTAAATCGATTCAGTCATGTCCGACTCTTTTTGACCCCATGGACTGTAGCCTGCCAGGGTCTCCCGTCCTTGAGATTCTCCAGGCAAGAATACTGGAGAGGGTTGCCATGCCCTCCTCCAGGGGATCTTCCTGACCCAGGGATCGAACCTGGGTCTCCTGCATTGCAGGTGGATTCTTTACCACTAGCACCATCTGAGAAGCCCCTTTGATAATTTAACATGAGACAATTTAGCAAAGGTGGTGGTGGTATTCAAAGCTGCAGTGGGAAGAAGTAAAGTGACCATGGACTATTTTTTTAGGAAGATTGACATTAAAAGACAAGACATGATAGATGGAGAGGAACCAGAGGACCAAGGATGAGTTTCATCCATACTTGGTGGTGGTTTTGAGGAAGCGGATGTCTAAAGTATGAAAGGAAGAACAAGGAGAAAGGGACAGACTGAGTCTGGGCGAGCTTGGCTAATGGTTCTGTACAGGACACACTTGAACTCACACTCAGAAATCAGTGTCCTTATTCCCATGTGCGTCTGTTCTTAACTTACAGAAGGTCAACCAAGAGAACCTTCGATCCCTCTGAAATACGATCCCAGAAATCCAAAACCTGTTCTGATTGGCGATGTTCCTCCGTCGGTCTCTTGAACACGGGCGTGTATCTATACCCCTGATGTGGCGGACGGCTGCCCTGACCCACGGAAGGGGGGTTCTCAGTGCTTTGGGAAGATGAAATGTGTCTTAGGAAGATCATATCATACCACGCAGGGCATCAAGGCAGAACAGAGCGGCGTGGCTGCAAGTCACTGGCCATGTCCCTCTGACAGGACTGCACCACCTTCTCTGATCTTCAACTTTTTTTTTACCTGTTAAGTGGGGCTAATAATGCCTGCTTTGAAGAGCACTGTGAGGCTTGATAAGCTAAAAAATAGATGAAAACTTCTGCCTCAGTTCCAGGCACACAGTCCTTTTACACAGGTTGTTGTTGCTATTGTTCTGGATTTACCTCGAGACCAGGAGCATCACCTAGACCTAGATTAGACCAATTCACCATGCAGAACTGCCTGGCCCACGTCCTTCCTGGCCTTTGCCTTTCTCAGCCTAAAAGGTCTCACCTTTTCCGTCTCATGTTCACGCTTCCCCTTGACACCTGGATTGTCGACCTGTGGCTTGTCTCCGGTCCTTGAACTTGGACGACAGACACACACAGGAGCTGAGGAGAGATGCCCAGGATCTACACAGAGGCGGGCCGTTCTGCTGATGCCGGGTTTTGTCAGCGTCTTCCCCATCGGTACTTGTCATGGATCTCTGCCTGAAGCCTCACTTTGAGTTAATGTCATCAAGGGATAATTGACAATGATCCCCGTCCCTTTCCTCTGTCAGATCTGACAAGTCAAAATATGTTCTGAACGTTCCGAGGGGCATTTCTCAGAACGCGTCTCCTTAGGCTCTGCCTCGCTGATCCTCATGTCACTTCTCTCCCTCATGTCAAGATCTTCTCACGGATGATCCCAGTCAACTAAGGTTTGATATCAGATGCAAATTTCGTTTTTAATTCCAAGTCATTACCCCAGTCATTCTATAAGTTTCCAACATTTCAGGCGCGTGCCTCCCGGTCCTGGGGACACGTGGCATTTGGTTGATTTCACGAGCTCCTCGACCTCTCTCCCCCTGGACCCCATCCCGCTTCCATCCACCCCCAGAGCCCGTACCCTTCTGGCTCAGAATTCGTGTCGACATCTGCCTTCCTCCTCAACTGTGAGATCGCCGAGAGCAGGTGCCATTTCGTTCCTCTTTCTATGCCGGTAGTGAGGGCTGCACTTAGACTGGCTGGCACTCAGAATTTGCTGAATGAATTTATAATGTCAAAAACTTTCTGCACGACTTCTAGTTTCAGAGGAGCCCGAAGTCGGATGAGATCTGCGTGTTCATCTGGTCCCACTTGCCCTCTCCGAGCAGGGTCCCTGGTCCTGCTCCCCTCACTTCAGGCTTCTGCTTGACCGCTCCAGGGTCAGAGTCTGTCGGTTCAAGGGGCAGGTCGCCCTACCGTTAAATGGCCGGACTGAGGGTCCTTCCACCTGCCAGTCCCAGGTCTGCAATGCGAAACATCCAGAACTCGATGTTTCTCAGGCCAGACCTCCGATCACCTTACAACCGCTCACCTGTCTCATGTGACATATACCTTTCTTCCCTGAAAGAAACCCCCTCTTTGGGTCTCCGTGACCCCTGTCCTGGGAATGCATCCAGTTTGTCTTCGCCACTCTCTAAATGTCCTTCCCAGAACTGAAGAGAAAATAAGGAGACTGGAAAGGCACAAAGTCAAGTGGGAATGGTGCTTCCTGTGACCTGGCCGTGGCTCTCCTGTTGATGAACCCCAGGACGAGAAAAGGAGAGCGTCCTCTTGCCCTGATGAGGTTGGAGAGGTCAGCAGCCAAGCTAAGGGTTCCCTGTGACGCCCTACTCGTGGCAGATCTGACATCCCATTGGGAGAGGGGGCTTGGACTGGGCGGTTCTCCATCACGTCCTCTTTAGTTGAAAAGAGAACAGAGACAGAGAGAGGAGAGGCAGGGAGGGAGAGAAAGAACTCTCAGTGAAATCTTTGTTTCACTGCATCTTTCCTCTTCCCATAAAAGAAACCGGCCAGAGGGCTGTGTGACAGTCACGTGCTCCCAGATTCCAGATTCCTGCAGGACTCCCCGCCCTTGCAGCCTGCCAGGTCTGGAGCACCGGTCGGCAGAGAGGAAGCCAGACAGTCCAAGGACTTGTCACACAGGCAGACACCAGGGCGTTTCACAATCCCTTTCAGTATTTTTGCTGATCTCGTGAAGCATGAGAAACGGAAGTGTTATCGCTCAGTCGTGTCCAACTGTTTGCGACCCCATGGACTGTATAGTACACCAGGCTCCTCTGTACATGGGATTCTCCAGGCAAGAATATTGGCATGGGTTGCCATGCTCTCCTCCAAGGGATCTTCCCGACCCAGGGATCGAACTCGCGTCTCCTGCATTGCAGGCAGATTCTTTACTGTTTGAGCCACCTCGCGTTTTGAAAACACAAGATTAAGAACATGAGTAGCAGATCAGGAACGCACCGCTCTTGTTTTCAAACAGCAAGTCAGTGAGGGGGAGGAAAGGTCCCGTCACAAGGCGGGGGTGGGTGGGGGGGACAGGGATTTGTCTTGTGTGTGTGCAGCTCAACCACGTCTGCCTTGAGCAGCTCGCAAGGCAAATTACAGACGCAGTCAACATTCAGACACTCTCTGCCACCTCATTCCCACCGCCAAGGAGGACGTCCACGGGCATGTGGCGGGACACCCACGTGGCTCTTTGATAACCAGTGGATGGACAGAGAGAAAGGACAGCCGGTTTCCTGGAGGAAAGAGCACAGTCGCCCGTAGGACACCCCAGGACAGGGAAAGTGCCTCTGTGGTTTGAACCCACGGAAATCACACACGCGTGTTCCCCGGAGGGAACTCTGCCCACCTGGTGAGACACAGACACCTGGGCTTATTTCTGTCCGTTTCATATCCCGAGGGGGCTCCTGGGCTGCTTCTGCATTTAGAATCCGCACCCTTCTCACCAGACCCAGCCACCTGGGGGGAACAGGGTTCTCAATAACTGACTCACAATAAACTGAGTCACGATAAACTGAGATCCCATGCAAGGTCCGGGTCCTGGTCAAAACCTAAAGACTCTCTGAAAAGCCCCTCAAGCCCCTCATTTTCACTTGAGAACGCAGGGGCACGAGGGGGCCGTCCATGACCCCCCACCCCGGATGCCCCCTTCGCTAACAGACACAAAGTGAAGGCCACGTTCAGGTTCCCACCCTCCCTGCCTTTCCCTGCAGCTGAGACATAAGTCTTTTTCACTTCAAAACTCAGGTTTATCTTTCCACATTGAAATTGTGTTACTGCATCCAAGGGCCCCAAGTCCTGTTTCTGCCATCTGAGCAGCAAAGGTGCTGCACGTCCAAGAACGCTGCATTTGGTGTCGGGCAATGGGAGGTGCTGGGCGAGAATGAGAACCAGTCACCTTTAGAAAATAGAAACGGTGTGCCCCACGGAGTCCACAAAACACGTGAAACAGAAAAATCCTCTGGCCAGCTTGGCATCTTTTGGGATGAACCATCTTGTGGAATCATCCCCAAAACTCTTCTGCTTATATAAACAAAGAGCACTAACACGTGGATTTGTCTTCGGCCAACAAAAATTTTTCAAACGCTGGGCTCAGACGGGCTGTCAAACGATTTAAGCCACCTCCTGAAATAGGGGAAAAAGGTCTTTTCAAGAACTCAAGAACTCCAAGATGTTTTTATTGATTTCAGTTTCCAATAAAATGAATATGTCTTATCTAAATATTTTTATCACACAACTGAAACACTGAATTATTTTTTTCAGAAATAGAGTTAAATACATCAATCTAGTTACAAATTCTAATATAAAGAGTACAAAATATAATGTTATAAATTGTATTTTAAAAAACGAAATACAAATTCTGTGGTCTTTTGCATTTTACTGCCTCAAAGCATAATTAGCAAAGGTGAAGAATGAACATTTTCCCTCGGTCATTCCACAAAGACACGCTTACGGGGGCACCTGAACCATCACCTCGAGTCCCAGCCTGTTGTTTTCCTTTATCTTCCTTTTTTGCTCCGTGTATAAACTGTCCTGTGATTTGGACTCACCCAGGTGAGAAGCAGTGGAACAGGACACGCTACTTCAGGCCTGGAGACGTCTGTAAAGTGGGAAAGCAAACCTGGAGAGACCCAGTTGTTTTCTGTGCGTGGTTCAGACCTCCCGGGGCAGGGTGGGGGGGGGGGGCGTTCGCCTGTTTTAAAGATGTAACGTGGGGAAGAGAATCTCGCCGTGAAAAGCCAGGAGGTTTCTTTACAGCTGTGTGCCACCCTGCAGGCTGCACTCTGACTCCTGGTGGACAGAAGGTGCCTGTACCAGGTGCCCAAGGAGGCGGCAGAAGCCTCCTCACCTGCGAGCGGCCGCGTGCACGGCTATGTCCCAGAGGATGCAGCGGGGTGATAGCCCGGGGAGCGCGCGCACGTCCTGGGGGTGTCTGTGTACAACCTGGGACGGAGTGCGCACGTCTAAAGACGCTCTTGACATCCTGGGCACAGTCCGGGCTCCCTCACGTCACCGAAGTGGCCTCTGTCATTCCCGGGGCCGTTTCCCGGAGCATCTTCATGAAAAGGAGTGTCTTTCTTGGTTTAAAAGATAAGTAAGTAGCCATGGGGAGGCAGCTCTTAAAGCACCGAGTGCTTCTCAAAGCCTAGGAGGCACCATCCCTTTGGCTTGAGGATCTGTCCTGGGTCACAGCCCAGGGAAAACGCATCCGTCTGAGACGGCCCCACGCCTCCCAGGAGCCAAGGAACAGAAGAGACAGGACAGCGGACGGATGCCCGAAGGTGCCAAACGGCTGAGTTTTCAGAGAATCTAAATGTTCATTCTTCAAGTTAAGGAATAAGAGTGAAAACCTGAAAGACCTCTATCAGCTCATCATTTGTGTTATTTGAGTTGGACGAGGAGGAAGAGGCGTGAGCAAGGAGGAGCAGAGTGAGACCAGCAGTCCGGGAGCGCGGGCGGGGGGTGGTCGGGGGAGACACTCGGAGAAGCTGCAGTGCAGAACCAAACCCTTTATTGTCTAAGTTACATCTGACGCCAACACTGCGAGATCCTGTCGAGAAACAAGGAGACAGCAGACCGGGAGAGGTAGTAGAAAGTCTGTAACAGTCAGAAGGTGACTTACAGGAGAGACCACGCGGAAATCCTCATTTGAGAAAAAGCGAATCAAACCACATTGGCTAAATAAATAAGTAAAACACAATCATATTAAATACTATGGTCGAACTGACATCAACGCATGAGCAAACCCATACAATACTGATGATCAGTGGAAGAAAGGAACCACAGTCAGGCCCCAGACGGCTTGTCTCGGCGGGCAGCGTCCTCGGAGGGTCCCCCACCCCCCGGCTGCTGAATGAAGTGAAAACCTTATTTCTGTGCTCCAGGCAGAAGCAGTATTACAACTGCCTCGGGCTGTGTGTCTGGCCAACGGGGCCCCAGGACGCGCCCCTTCCAGCAGGCTCCCCACAGAGGGTCTCCCAGGATGCCGTCTGTGGCTCCGAAGGTGCGAACATAGGCAACTTCTCCTGCCACGTTGGGTACAGAGCTCCTTTAATAACTAAAACACAGAGAAACAGCAGACCGGATCACGAGCCCCTGCGTGTTCCTCAACTGTCACCCTTCACTGTCAGCCAAGAAAATAAAAGCCAGAAAATGCAGAAATGATCACTGGGGGGAGCCTACGGACGTGATCAAACGTAAGTCGACAGAAAGGCATTCTGATTCCCAGTGTGAACAAAGGAATGTGTCTCTGTGGCTTTGTTCAAAGTAACTTGACAGGACAGTCAATTACAGCCGCTGATCATATCTGCACGGACATCCCTAATGACACCAACACGACAGGTCATTGTGGAACATATCTGGTGTAAGAATATCAGGAAAAAATAAGTAAAAAAGTTATATATATATATACATACACATATACGCATATATATGTGTGTGTACATACATGTATATATATTTATAGATATAAGCTAGCCAGTTACATTGCATCGTTTGCAAATGCTGCAAAGTAACCTGAACCGTCAAGTAATTTAAATTCAGTAACAAGTAGAATCCAGAACCAAACATTAACTAAAAACAACAACAATAACAATAATAATAATAATATAATTCAACAAATCATTAGAACAGGAAAACCACACTTTAGGGTTTGTATGTGTGTGTGTTTAAACAACTCTTTGTATCAGAAGCCCATTTCTACAAAAACTGCACTAATCCATTACTGTATTAAGTAAACTGTCGCTCTCACCAGTATTAAAGGTTAGGATAATTTCTGTACATGTAAAATTATTGCTTTTATGAAAAATATATTTAGCATGCTCGTTTTAATCTGTTTCCTGCCTTTACAAAATTTCACAATTAAAAAAAAAAAAACCTAGTAAAGCTTTTGCAAAAAATTTCACAGAACATTTTCATTCAAGGCAGCAGTAACTTGTGATAATGCATAAGATCACTATGTGCAAAAACCTGAACGTCTCAGAAACCCCGCCATCACACACAGTGTCATGGCGATGGGAAAAGAAAACATTTACCTCTGTGGAATACAATTTTAACTGCATACACTGCAAGGTTTAAGATCCTTTCTTATGGGCCTTAACCCCCAGCTAAAACTTGCCTCTGTGTGACTGAGGAAGAGGTATATAAAGCCACCCCCACCCACGGGCCTGGGGGCCTCCCCGCTCTGGGAATGAGGGGACTCGCGAGTGGAGGCCCCCAGGACCGAGAAGAACAGACGCCTACTTGCTGGGACAGATGGATGGGAAGGCGGGGGGCGGGGTGCAGGAGGGCCCCAGGGTGCCAGGACCCCAGGGGTGACCTGGCCCCCCACCTGCTCCAGGGGTTCTCCCGCTGTGACTCAAGGGGTCCAGGTCGGGGGTGGGGGTTCAGTGGCTAGATCATTTGTTAAGACGGGCAGTCTTCCGTTGTAAGCAGTTTGCAAAATGTAGCCCTGTTACAAGAAGGTCCTGAGAATAAACAAAGAAGCCTGCTTTTCTTAGTGTTCAACTAGCGCTCTTTCCTGAAACACAATCAAAGCCCTCCCACGGCCGTGTCTCCTCTGCCGGGTTCTCTGGGCACAGCTGGGACAGGCGATGGGACCCCTGAAGACGGAGGACCTCGTCTGCCCCCGCCGCCCCGTCGAGCCTGCTTCCACAGCACCCGAACGCCCGTCCCCCCTCTCATTTACTATTTTAAATACGCACTAAGACGCGGAGAGGCTGGGGCATCCGTCAGCACCCTGTCCCCCGGGGCCCTGCCGTCGGTCCCGACGTCACCCCCACAGTCCTGCAACATCCCACGAGGCTGCTCCAGTCTGTCCGACACACACGAGCATCTTTCCAGTGTCTCGAACCGGTCTTGAACCATACAGATGCTCTGAGTCCCTACCGTGCCTGCCAACACCTCGTTTACTGTAAGAAAACACGGACTATGGTTGGTGAGCACGTAGATACGTATAGAATATCTACATGTAATTCTAAGAAGAGCATCTTCGCTGATGTTTAGATGCGTGACAAGAAGCCCCCCTTCAGCTTCCGCTCCGGCCAGGCGGCTGCAGGATCTGAGGCGGTGTCCAGCCGGGGGGTCTTCCACGGGGCGGCCAGGGTGGCTGTCGGGACGTCCAGGAGGGGGCTGCGGACGAGGTCATGGGCACCGGAACGGACCAAGAGGATCTCTAGGTTCCCTTTCTGAGAGGCACTGTTTGGACAGCATCTGCGTTAGAATGGTCTCTCCCCTGGAGGGAAAAAAGACAAGAGAAAAGCTCATTTCTGCCTTCAGGTTTCTAAGTGCACTTGTCCTGTCCCTTTCTTAGCGTCAACCAAAGTGCAAACAGTGACCTTCACAGAGCCGCGGAGTCGGCCGGCCGACACGCCTGGCTTTAGCTGTAACTCACAGCACACGAGCAGGAGGAGCTTGTGACACCTTCCAAGGCTGCCTGGGCAACTCCCACGGACCTACAGAGGGGCACCAGGCGTCTCCGGCCCGGGCACCTGAACAGCAAATCCTAGGGTCTGAACCAGCTCTGCAGAAAAGGCTGAAAAGATGCCAAGGTGGGACCAAAGGAGGATTCAAAAAAAGCAATGTTCTGGGGCCTTCCCTGGCAGTCCAGCGGTTAAGACTCAGCACGTCCAGTTCAAGGGCGTGGGTTTGATCCCTGGTTAGGGAACTAAGATCCCACAAACCATGTGGTGCAGTCAAAAATTAGAAAAAACAAGGAAAATCTGAGAAAATCATGGTCAAGAGGGATCTAAGGAGTCATGACAGGTAGATGTAATGTTGTATCCTGGAGGGGACCCTGGAAAAGGATCAAGGACATTAAGGGAAAACGGAGGAAATCTGAATCAAGTATGGATTTTAGTAAATAATAATTTTTTATTGAGCAAACTTGGGGAGATGGTGAAGGACAGGGAAGCCGGGAGTGCTGCAGTCCATGGGGTCGCGAAGAGATGTGACTTAGTGAGTGAACAGCAACAGTTTTTTTTAAAGCAGTGCTCTGTAGTACAAAGTAGGTTTACATGTGAATGACAATTCCAGAACAGAGTTAAATTTGGGGGCCATATAAACAAACAGTACAGCATTCCCGCAGATCTGTCATGACCTGAGAGAATTCCACTCATTTCTATACGTAACAACCATGTTGGAAAAACGGAAGGGGTGTTGCAAAGTCACAGACCTGTAAGGTGGAAGGGAGAGGGGAGGCGAGCCCCAGCTTGCAGACAGGCTCCCAGGCGACGTCTGAAGCATTACTGTCTGAATGATGGAGCTTACCATCCGAGGACAATGCAACAGGGTAAGATTAATCTCACTGAACTGCATTAACCTTCAACTAAAGTCTCCATGAAGTAAAACCCACAGCTTGAAATTAGCATGCACACATAAAATGCAGCACTCATGTGAAATTCTAACTGCTTTCCAGCTATGCCTGCAGCAAGCCTAGAAATAAGTTCAGGAGGAAGGTCCGGTTGACATAATGAATTAAATGCTTCTCTTTAGTTAACAGTTTCAGAAAACCCTTACAGAAAGCTCTGCATTCAGATGTCCAGTCGACATCTAGTGGAAGTTAGAAAGATACCAACAACATCTTATGCGGGGCTGGACGCTGGGCACAGTGGTACAAACGGGTTTATTTGAAATGTAGGAAACGGTAACAGAATGAGAGAGGTGATAAAACTTCCTTAAGTAGATGGTGAATGGACTGCAGGAAGCTCAAAGTGAAAGTCGCTCAGTCGTGTTCAACTCTTTGAGACCCATGGGTATAGTCCATGGGATTCTCTAGGCCAGAATACTGGAGTGGGTAGCCTTTCCATTCTCCAGGGGATCTTTCCAACCCAGGGATCAAACCCAGGTCTCCTGCATTGCAGGTGGATCCTTTACCAGCTGAGCCACAAGGGAAGCCCAAGAATACTGGAGTGGGTAGCCTATCCCTTCTCCAGCGGATCTTCCCGACCTAAGAATTGAACCGGGATCTTCTGCATTGCAGGCGGATTCTTTACCAACTGAGCCATCAGGGAAGCCTGCAGTAAGCTGAGAAGGATGCTTTGCATTTTTGCACAGCGACATCACGCGGGTAGAGATGCAACTCCGATGGCGTTCATTTGAGGAAGGGAAATGGCCTTTGTGTTCACAACAGAAAAATGGGGGTTATTGTTGGCTGTTAGGTGACTAGCCTTGAGTGTTTCTAGGATGTAACCGTACGTAGCAAACAGACTTGCCGGGGAGTCCATAAAAGGGTGAAGAAACTGTATGACCATGCGTGTGTTGTGTGTGTGTGTGTGTGTGTGTGTGCGTCTACAGTTTGTAAACACAACGCAGACTTCACCCCAGGCAGCCCATGGATTTCCCATCCTGGGGACCAGAATTCACAAACTCGTACTGGGAGGAGGAAAAAGGACAGCGAGAGAAGAAACAGGAGGATGGCCGTGTGTCCTTAAAGGACTGAAGTTGCACACTGCAGGCTCAGAGAGTTTTAAAATTACTTATTTTGAGAGGACTGCAGAATCCAACCCAAATAACCAGCGCGTTCAATTCAGTCCACAAATCTCGAGGCAGACATGCCTGCTCTTCGTGAATGAAGGGGTGTGTTCAAATAGCATCTCACTTTTGAGAGAGTCGTTTTCACTTCCTGACTCATTGGGGCCATCATCTTACTACTCAATGCGGCAGTCCTACAGGGTTTTTTAAGAAATGAGCGCAATGCATCTGAGCAATCAGACGCAGGGGAAAAGGCAGCCGTGGGAGAAAGCAGTCACAGAGATACTTAATCTAAGTGGACACATGATATCTGAGCACAAACAAATTGTTCTTATTCTCCCACAAACAAAGAGTCATCAGAAAATGAGAAGCCTGCTCTTAGAAAATTTGGCTTTTCTCTAAGGCAGCTGTGTGACTTGTGGGTTCTTCAGTAAGACTGAAAGAAACACATCTTTCTTTAAGGCATTTCAATGTTCTAGGGATGAATACTGATTTCTGGAATTTGCTGAGACCTACTTTTTCACCCCTTTTGTCTTACAAGGTAGAGGAATGCATATATGCTCATGTGTGAGGGTCAGTGACAGACACACACAAATGCTGGAATCCCCAGGACATGCCCGAGTCTTCTGGGCCCCAGAAGCAGGTCAGTCTGCACACGAGGCCTGCCTTAGACATGCGTGGTGATGCTAAATGCTCCATCAGCACGCTGCAGCTCACATTGTCACAGGTCATTTCGGATAAATCACTAGTTATATTCACGACTTTGGACGTTATGCTATATTTAATGGAAAAATGGATGCTATGTTTCAAGAGCTTACATGAGTTGGATTTACATGAGTAAGAAAATTGCTGAGACAAATCCTCTGAATTTGGAAATGTGATCTGTGATACAGCGAATCTAAAAGTGATACTGAAAACAGACGTGTGCTCCTGCTGGGTCGCTTCAGTCGTGTCCGACTCTTTGAAACCCTACGGAGCCGGCCTGGCTCCTCTGTCCGAGTGGGTTGCCACGCCCTTCTCCCAGGATCTCCCTGACCCGGGGATCGAATCCAAGACTGCTGCATCTCCTGCACTGCAAGCAGGTTCCTTACCCACGGGAAACATGTGGGGGTGCGTGCTCAGTCGTGTCCGACTCTGTGCGATCCCACGGACTGTAATCCGTCAGGCTCCTCTGTCCCTGGGATCTCCCAGGCAGAATGCTGGAGTGGGTTGCCATTTTCTGCTCCAGGGGATCTTCCCAACCCAGGGACCAAACCCACGTCTCTTTGTGTCCCCTGCACTGGCAGGCGGGTTCTTTACCACTGTGCCACTGGAAACAGATACAGAGATTCAAATCTGCCAGCCACACCATTTCTCCATCGTTTGCATTAAAACCTCCGTGGCTAAAAATGAGACAAATTATGTTGCCATTTATTTTCTCATTTCTCTTTATTGTGATTAATGGAATTATTTCTCCAGCTTAACTATTTCAAAATAGCATTTAGAATAGTAAGAAATAAACTATTAATCATAGACTATAAATTCTGGCAAGGAATCCAAACGAATCAAAACACTCGATTTCCTATTTCAGCAAAAGACAGTCTGGTCTCTGAAATCCCGAAACCAGGGGAATGGAAGGAGAGTGGGTTAATTTTTCTTGGTTTTAGACATTAGTTAATTTCTAACATTTCACAAACAATATAGTGGAAAAACACAGTTTCTCCACAACATTAAAAAAAAACCCTATTTTTTTCTCTAACATTCATAGCAAGCTCAATGATACCAATATTTTAGCATATTATGTTCCAAAGTATTCTTGCTAATGATTAATTTTGATGATGACTAGAAATTAAACACTCAATTTTGTTAAATCTATGGCAGAGCATTTTGAAAATAGTGACATGCATGAATTCCTCCTCATATAGAGTTTTGCTTGGAATGTTAGCTTCTCTTACGATCAGAATCCTCTTCCTAATACAAGCACAAGCAGCGGGCGCCTTCACTCCCCCAGGGCTGGAGAACCCATCCCCACGGCTAGAGAAGCTCACTCATGAAGAGGGCTCCTCAGTGCCAGGGCTCAAGCCCTTTTACCACAAATGCAAAGGAACGGGATGCCTACAGAATCAATACTATGCCCAGGAACCAACTATTCGACACCCTACTATCACCGAACCCAGACCTTTAACTCCTAGTGAGTCAGTAATCCTCTCCACCCGACCCATGAAAGGAACGTGCTGATAAAGACACCGACCTGGGATCTCAGAGTTCAAGTGCAAGCCTGTGTGTAACTCAGATGGGGCTTGGTCAGCATACGTGCAGAAAGAGACCATGCCAAAAACACATCAAAAGGAAGCTCTTTCAGGGAGGGGGCTGGGGGAGAGATGGATTGGGATTTTGGGATTAGCAGGTGCAAACTATTATGTATTATGTGTGGGGTGCATAAACAACAACGTCCTATAGCACAGGAAGCTAACTATATTCAACATCCTGTAATAAACCATAATGGAACAGAAGAAAAACTAAACTGCATGTGTGACCTGGTTAAAAAAAAAGAAAAAGAGGAAACTCTTTCATTCCTCCTCAAGTAACTAAATTAACTGAATAAACCTATTCCTGCATCTGGATATTATGACATTAGGATCATCCCACATAGAAAATTCAAAGACTATCTCAGCAAAGTAAGTGCAGCTGCTGTATGACTGTGGTACAGACACGGAAGCTGCCCAGCAGCGTGGGGTCCTCCAGGAAACCAGGAACCACATTATGCCAACAACACTCTCCTCAAATTGAGAGTCTTCCTATTCTCCCTTTAAGGCGCAACTAGAACAAGACAAACCAGAGCGCTTCCAAGCACACTGCCAGGTCCTGACGAGGCAGGAAGACGGCAAGAGAGGAAGTAAATGAGACGCTGGGTCCCTGAGCACAGCTGTCCACGAGGGGCGCGTCCACACAGCATCGATATGAGTGTCTACATGTTCACACACGCGTGCACCACACAGACACGGTCCCCTCGTCTCCCCAGCTGTTCAGGACAACGGTTCACTCCTAGAAAACCGACAACCGCTAACGTGCTGGGCGTGCAGCCTCTGCCAGGCTCAGCGCACGTCCTCAGGAATTTTCTCAGCGCTCACAGAAGTGTCGCTGTTGTCCTCATGTTACAGATGAGGAAACTCAGGTGAAGTTCACCAGCCTGAGGTGAGACCTGGGTTAGAGCCTCCTACTCGGTAAGCCAGTATCTTAATAACTCATATTATTGAGTTGCTTGGAGTCAAACTGGCTGATCTTGGCTGCTCTTCAATGTTGCGCGCTATTAAATATTCATATGTCCTCCACCCAGATCGTTCTCCTCTGCTTCAAGCCCACATATTCACCTGCCAAGAGGCATCACAAACTTGACTTGAAGGTCGATGGGAACAGATTTTGTCCGGCTCCTCCGGCCACGTTCCAGGCGCCAGGACAGGCTCCTCTCTGGAGCTGGAGGCTGGAGCCAGAACCCGGGTCCGGTCCATCCCTTCCCTGCTACCCCCCACATCCAATCCCCAAGTTCCTCCATCCCCGACCATCCCCACAGCCATCTGCTCCCCCAGCCACTCCTGGGTCTCGCTGGGATTATTCGAAGCCCCTCCAGAGTACACTGTCCAGAGTCTCCGCAGTCCGTCCCCGACCCAGACCAACCCAACTCACCGTGGACTCAGCACCGATGATGTCATCCCGGCTCAGGGTCCCCAGTGCACTCAGGACAGATTTCCTGCATCTCAGCCCTGGTACCCACGCCTGTGTGTCTCCCCAGGCTCCTGTCCTGAGTTCCTGCCCACCCGCCCAGCTCTTCCCTCAAACAATCCTCCAATAAGACATCTCTTCCACCTCTGGGCGGTGGGGGATGTTTCTGCAGGGGGCACCCACCCTGCTGTGTTCCCTGCCCGCCCCACATGCTCTTCTCAACGCCCCAAGCCTGGGTTCCAGGACCTTCACCCTATCAAAGTGGCACCTCTCCATCTTCTTATCTAAACTACCCACTGGACCTCAAAAGCCATAAAAGCAGGAAAGATATTACCTTCACCTCTAACGTCCTGATTATTCTCCACCAATATGACAGAGCCTGACACACAGGAGGTGCTCAATTAATACTGTTAAAAAGTCGACAAGTGATTATTATAGAACTGCATTCCCAAATAGTGTTTCAGTTACATAATTTAGCATCTATTATGTACATCTATAAAAGTCCATCCATTTTAAGTGCTACATCAAATAACTTCTACATGAATACACAGTGTTGTATGATTTTTTTAAAAAAAATCCCTTGATCCACAGCTTCTAAAGCCCACAGGAAAAGAATATGATTTAAATATTAATGTTGGCAAAGCAAGCTCAACATGAAAAAGAACATGACTGATCAGTATAATGAGTCCCCTTCTAGACATAAATAACTACAGAATCACTCTATGAATCTATATTGTATCTTAAATCTAAGATAGCAATTGTGATTTTTGTAAACAATGAGAACTTCACCATAGGAAAGAACACTAAGGTGTAAACTGATATCTACCATTGCTCTGTTTTGCAGTTACCCTGGCAGACACATCTCTAGGAGAATTCTAAAATTCCAAAGTACGCTGAAGAAAACAGAATTTCCTTCAAGAACCACAACGTCCAGCGATTAACCAACAAAAGCCACTTTGAATGTAATGAAGGACAAAAAATACTTTCAGAGGCCATTATCTTGAATATGCCATCGCGTGTGTATGTACTTAGTCATGTCCGACTCTGTGACCTCACGGACTGTAGCCCGCCAGGCTCCTCTGTCCATGGGATTTCCCAGGCAAGAATACTGGAGTAGGTTGCCATTTCCTCAACTCTAGGGGATCTTCCCAACCCAGGGATGGAACCCAAGTCTCCTGCACTGGCAGGCCGGTTCTTGACCACTGAGCCACCCGGGAAACCCATGATTAACACACAACGAATTTAAAACAGTCTCAGTGATTTGCTTTGTTGATCTATTTCTCCTACGACAGAAGCCTCTTGAAGAGACTTAGCTAGAATTCACACACAGCAAATAAGCTGCTGTGTGTCCCTGAAGAGCCTCACGGTGCTGTTCAGAGAGCCGGCCAGCGCTTCCCACCGGCCCCGACCAGCACTCGCCTGGAAAAGCCACCTCCTAGGGGATGGAACAGGTCGTCTGTGTCTGCAGGAACGCTCTGAACTGACTCCACTGTCAGTGTGCAATTCTCCAATTATGGCACGACCTCGCTGCTAACACAACCCGCAAACATCACTGTGACTCCTGTCGAAAGGGGGTTTCACTTCTGTTAAAAAGGAGAGCACGGCCCAGTTTGAGCTGAGGTCACGTATATCCACAGATCTTTCAATTCAGCATTCAGCAAGATGTTTTGTTTTTTTTTTTCATAAATTGTGACAGCATCCTGAAATAACAGCTTTTCATTCTGAAACTATGGGTATTATTAAGAGAGAAGGCACTTACTAAAAAACTACAACAAAGGGCGAGGCATTCTGTCCGTGATACATGAAGAGAAACCTTTAAACAGCAAACAGCGATTCTGAAAACTGGATAAAAAGCAAAACCAAAGACTCTGATGAGGTCTGGTCCATCCTAAGGCAGCTCAGTCATGACTGAGTTGCAGGCTCTGGGGAGGGTTATCGCAAACTGTTCTCTTCCTGAGAAACAGACTGGGTTCCTCTGCTACTCTGCCATCCTCGCCATTGTCAACGACCAGGAATCCCACGCGGGAACAGGAGGGCGCGCTAAGTGGATCCAACCGCCTGGACGGGATCCTGGATGTGTATCTTGGCGGCAAGGAAACCCTTCTTCATTTACAAAGGGGAGGTTGTGGCTACAGAATCTTCTCGGGCAACCAATGAGAAAGCAAGACGGTCATGTAGAAAATGCTTGTGGGAGAACAGAGGGTGGGCGGACATCCCGTAAAGGGACACAAGGACGAGGAGCCTGGAACCATGGGGTCTTGGTCCAGGGTCACAGGAGAGACCACCACCGAGGACCACACGGGCCCCTGACCTCAGAGCTGCACGCTGAACCCCACTGTCCCCGTGGGGGTCCGCCACACTCTGCGGACTGAACGGTTTACACACGAAGGCCACACATCTGTGGTAACTCAAGGTCTATGCACACGCACACACGTGTATTATGCATTCTGGCCGAGTCGGTGCCGTGCGTTACAAAGAATCAAATCAGGACAAGGATGAGGCCACGAGAGACCAGACTCAGCAGAAGGCTTCTTATGGAGCGATTCAGAAATGCGGTTCTGAACTAAAGACATCTGCAGAGACTGAGAGGATGGACCCAGAGCCGGTCACAGAGGAAAGTAAGTCAGGGAGAGAGAGACGTTGGAGAGCAGCGCCTGTGTCTGGAATCCAGAGAAACTGCACAGATGAACTTCCATGCAAAGCAGAAATAGAGTCACAGATGTAGAAAACCGACATATGGATACCAAGGGAGAGCGTGGGATGAATCGGGAGACTGGGACGGACAGGTGTACACTACTGACACTACGCATAAAATAGGGAGCTGATGAGAAACTACTACACAACCCAGAAGCCACCATATAACTCAGTGCTGTGTGGTGACCTCTGCGAAGGAAATCCAAAAAGAGGGGATATGCGTATAGTGATTCACTTTGCAGTGCGGTAGAAACCAACACCACAATGTAAATCAATTACACTCTGATACAAATTTTTAAAAAATACAATTCTGACAACGGGAGGGGAAGCATAACTTGGTCTCAAGTCATAACTTCCAGGCAAAACGTCCCAAGTGGAGAAGTCTGACTTTTAGAGCTTTTCATCACCCCCAACAGGACCCAACGCAGCTGCATGGACCCCCAGCTGTGTCACTCACGGCCCCGGGAGCCTTCTGGGACGATCAGTCACCCCCAGACCGCTCGGCAGGGCTGGGTTCTGATTCAGAGCAGCGAAGAGCTACTTGCGCACCTGGTAAAACACCACGTGGTACCCTGAGGACCACGGGGACACCCTTTCCCAGCTGCCATATGAAAACCCACAGCCCCCGCCTGGGAGTGGGGAGACCTACTTGTTTGGGGGCGTCTGCAGAGGTGGCGTGGGCGTCAGCACCTCGGAGGCCGTTAGACTCGAACAGCACTGTGGGGACAAGGACGAGTGTCAGCAGGCGGACACGAGCTTCCCATGGCCCGGGCCACGCGCCCCGCACGCAAAAAAGACGCCAGCCCCAGCCTGTGGCCGGGAAACACCAATTTACCATAACACTTATGCTAAGAGACTGGAAACGCTGCCTGGGGCCGGTGCCCTTTTTAATTCAGGCTTCATCATGAAGCACCCCACCAGGGACAGCATGAATTAGCGGGGCGCGTGCACAGGGCCTCCCTGCGTCACCCCCCACGCGCGCCTGTCACTGTGCATCAGACATCCGGATATGGATAAACCCTCTGTATCTGGAGGGGGCACCCAGGCCTGCCCCGCCCTGGCCATGCGGGCTCCCCGCCACACATACGCCGCTGTCGCAGGCCAGGTCTCTGCTCACAGGCCGAGAGAAGGTGCCACTCAGCACCGCCCGGTGCCCAGGCCAGCCGGTGCCAGCGAGCAAAGAGCCAGCGTGCGTCATGCCAACGGACGGCTCAACTTTCAGCGTGGCCTGGTGGCAGCATGCAATTAAAATGCAGCATTTGCACAACAGGCTTATCTCCGATCAAACCACAGGGCACTTGGATGCAGAGGCAAAGCCGTTTCAGGTGCAGGGGCTGGATGGAGAGTCTAGAGCGTGACCCCGCCCCCTACCCCAACCAGGGCTGGACCCTGGGAACTGGAGGCTGTGTCCCAGGCCCCGGGGTCCGCGGGCGTACCTGTGTGAGCCCGTGTGTGCGCCCGCAGGTGGCTGGGCTGGTGGAAGCTCTTCCCACACTCCACACAGATGAAGTCTCCCTGGTGGGCCTGCGTCCGGAGCGTCCCTGGGGGGCAGTGCAGGTTCGGGGAGTGGGGAGAGGGGGGCGAGAGGCAAGCATCATTAGTCCCTCTGAGCCCTGATGGGAGGCACCTCCAGGCCCTCGGTCAGGACCGAGAGGACGCACGGGATACAGCGACTTAAACCTGCTCCCATGATGCGCCCTCGGGTGGGCAATGGGGTGATGCAGCCAGACAGCTGAGGGGCCAGAATGCAGGGCTGGCCCGGACCCCGCAGCGACGCCACACTCCTGAGAGCTGTGCCCACCCCCGGCCCCTTTCCTCCATGCCCTGCGCAGCGGGAAGAGCGCAGACGGGACACCTGCAAGGAGGCTGGGCTTGAGCACCGACCTCCTGTCCCTCCTTGTCCTAAATGATGCCCGGCTTCTGTTAGGAAAGGAGGCAGAACACGCTTTCTGGTTTCCTTGCCTGTTCTGTTTGAGGGAAGGGGCTTCCCCAGCGGCGCAGTGGATAAAGGATCCGCCTGCAATGCAGGAAACACAGGTTCAATCCCTGAATCAGGAAGATCCTCTGGAGGAGGAAATGGCCACCCACCCCAGTACTCCTGCTTGGAGAATCCCATGCACAGAGGAGCCTGGTGGGCTGCAGTCCACGGGGTGGCAAAGAGCTGGACACTGAGCGACTGGGCACACACAAACTCTGAAGAAACGGCTAATATTTCATGTAGTATTAGCTCCCAAACCACTTTCTGGAGCCTGACCTTCCCTACCAATGGTATCAATGGCTCAATGGTATCTCAATTCAATAGGAAGGAAAAAATCAGAAATACTACCTAGAAAAAGTTATGCCTATAACAACAAAAATTTTTTAAATGATGTTCCCTGAGCTGAGCATTTCTGAACCCTGAGCCTGACATCTGAATGCAAAAGGTGAGTGCAAGGATGACCGAGGGTCTTTGCCAAATTACCTGAAACCAAATCACGCTTCTCGTCTTAAGTCAGAAGAGACAGCATATAAAAATAATATAAAATTAATGCTACTTGCCTCTGTCCACAGGATTCTCCAGGCAAGAATACTGGTGTGAGTTGCCATTTCCTTCTCCAGGGGAATCTTCCCAACCCAGGGATCGAACTCCCATCTCTTCCATCCCCTGCACTGGCAGGCGGATTCTTTACGACTAGTACCACCTGGGAAGCCTACTTTACAGATACTGTTTATGAGTTAACAGTCAAGGAAATGTGTGGATTGCAGAGCAGATCCTGGCAGATTTCTCGTGGGACAAGTCATGAATGTGAGTCTCCAAGAAACAGAAGAATCTGCCCACAAAGTTCCCAGCTTCCCATAGCCTCCTTCAGGGACGTGAGGAGAACTACAGCACGTTTTAACCCACTTGCCCCCCGTCATCAATGAAAGATCCCTTACTGCCGAGACGGGAGCCCCAGCTCCCAGTAAGACATGGAAAGTGTCACCAGGGCAGGTGACCCCAGGAGCCCCGGGCTCCTGTGCTGGGCCCACCCGCCTCGTCCCTGGCTTTCTGACCGAGCTGCGGTGGGGCGGAAAGCTGAGGAGGACGTCCCTGGATGACCAACTGACGGGCTCGAGAGGGGCTCCTAAGGGTGCTGGACTCCCCAGTTCTTCCAAGCATGGCAGCGTTGAGACTGCTTCTGTCAACAGCTCAGCTGTTGAGGACAGTCGCTCCCTTCTCGGATTCTGGCCTAAGAAAACCTCAGCTTCGCCAGCGCTCCTGTTCCTCCCTCCCGTTCACTATGAGCTCCGTCCCCTGGGTGCTATGAAGACCCTCAGGGACAACGGCTGTGGGTGCCCAGATTTTCCCAAAGAGTAATCGGGTTGCAGCTGAGTGCAGCTTTTCACTGCGCCTCCGGGTCACCCACTGAGGATGAACCCCCTCACGTGGCCTCTGCAGCTAATCCTTACAACACGAGAAACTAAACCACTGCGATGCTTTTCTTGTAAGTAATTCCCATCCAAACCAGCAGCAGAAAAAGCAGGATAATAAGGTTTTATACCCACCCCTGAGCTCGTGTAGCCACTGACCCATTCTGATTTCCTTGTGTTAAGTATGCATGCACGTGCCCGCACGCGCACGCACACACACACACACACACAGATTCGTCCATGCATTCTATCACATCATTTTCTCCCTACTTTTTAAAGAAAAGACCCTTGCCCTTTATGGTCAGTAATATTATGCCCAAGCTACTCCAAAATTCTGAGCTAGTAAGAAAGGTTACACACTTCATTTAAATTGAAGGCTACCTGGTGAGCAAGCGGCTCTGACACTCTGACCTCAAAAGTAAAGTTGCGTATAAAGTGGGCTCAGAAAGGAAAGGGAGAGGCCCGGAAGGTCTTCGGGAGGCACCTGCAGACTTGCCCCCAAAGCCCTGCCAACACTCATTCAAGTTCATTATGTTGAGAGGTGCCCCGGCCCCTGCAAGGAGAAGGATCCCGCAGAGACTCGACCAAGATGCACACACAGGAAGCCCACCTCTTCCATCACCCTATCAACGTGTCTCGGGCATAAAAGAGTTTGTTTTTTTTAAAGTCCCAACAAGAAAAACCTTTATATATTATCTGGAATTACCCTATTCTTTTACTTTCGATGTTTTTATTCTAAAATCCATGTCATCATCTACTGCAGGCTGGATACAAAGTCTGGACATGCAGATAATGTATTATTTTATGACTTATTCTATCCACAAACCATTTATGCTACCCTCATACCTGTTTCCAGACCAGGGATCTACGCTGCAGAATGATCACAGAAAATGTAGCTCTTTTCATCCTTAAACGATAAGGCTTCGAGCCCTAAGAGAAGTGACACTGACCATTCCCATGTGATGTCTTTTCTCTTTTGGCAGAACTTCCAGACCCTTCATTTCTACACAAACATCATTCGGTCAAAACACAGGTGGGGAAAAGCTCTCTGAGAATCCTCTCTCTTAACCTCAGAAAACCTCAATGTCTTAGAGGCATCGCCTGAGTGCAACGTTCTACCTCCAGGCAATTCGTCCCTGAAGAAGGACAGAATCACACCTGCAGCTCCACAAGGATCGATCTCATGCCCACAACAGATGAGTTCCTCTCTTTTTATACAATTCCCTTCTGCACGTTTCCATCTCCCCCACTACAAGGTGATGCTAATAGCAATCCATGTCACCCACGGACTGGGGTGAGGGGCTGCGATCTTCACCCCGCAAATCAAATCCCACAGGGAAATACACAAAACTGAGTCAGAGGACAGCATAGTACCCCTAAAGTCCTGGGACTCCTGGAACAGGACAGCTGCAAAGATTATCTTCCACGGAACCCTAAAGGAAATCAGTCCTGAATATTCACTGGAAGGACTGATGCTAAAGCTGAAAGTCCAATGCTCTGGCCACCTGATGTGAAGAACTGACTCATTGGAAAAGACCTTGATGCTGGGAAAGATTGAGGGCTGGAGGAGAAGGGGACAACAGAGGATGAGATGGCTGGATGGCATCACCGACTCGATGGACATGAATTTGAGCAAACTCCAGGAGTTGGTGATGGACAGGGAGGCCTGGCGTGCTGCAGTCCGTGGGGTCTCAAAAGAGTCGGACACGACTGAGCGACTGAGCTGAACTGCAAGATTATCTGGAGATGAATGGAGATTAATTAGCCAAGATTCTAGATTCCTGATGCCAAAGTCAAACACATACGTACTCAAAAAAAAAGAAAAATGGGTGCTCAACAAGGAGTAGACACCAAAACTGCAACAGTTTAGTTACTGTTAATTCAGCACATGCTGATGTAATTTTTGGGAGGCAGATGCACTTGGTTTCCAAGCTGCAAGAGCAGACGTCTCCATCACAGGAAAACACCCCTGCCCTGTTCACCGCTCTAAAACAGGACTTTGCCACGCCTGCTGGGCTTCCCTGCAGCTGCAACATTTTAAAAGCATCATAAACCCTCAGTAAATAATCTGCCTGCAATGCCGGAGACCTGGTTTCGATCCCTGGGTCAGGGAGACCCCCTGGAGAAGGAAATGGCAACTCCCACCAGTATCCTTGCCTGGAGAATCCCACAGACAGAGCAGCGTGGCAGGGTACAGTCCATGGGGTCGCAGAGAGTCGGACACGACTGAAGCGGCTTAGCATGCACACACCTAAGAAACCCAAACCAGGGTGAAGGAAAACACCATCAGTCTGCACACTCACACCTGACATATTTCAGTGCATCCATGAGAAGAGTGAATCATCCAAGAAGAGAGCAAACAGGCTTCACGGACGACTTAGCATTTTTCACTTTAAAAGATAAACATGGAACCTCTGTTTAAGGGGGGGAAAGTCTTAGAACTGTTTATTTTAAAAATCTTAAGGAAAACATTTCAGGCCACTGGTACTTCAAATTCTGTCATCTGAAGTTCTCTAAACCTTAACTTAGAATTCACGTCTCCTTTTTGGAGGGAAGAGGCAACAAAGCAGACCCAGAAGCAGCACAGACGCTTAGGAAGCAGGTGTGTCTGCTGCTCACCAGGCGCCAACTGGCAGGTTTAGAGCGGAGAGTCCTGTGGGCCGTGGGATGCAACCCATGAACTTCAAGTCTGGCTTACTAAGCAGAAGTCATTTCAACACCAGTGCAAATGCAGGGTCGGGAGGCCAGCCTCTAGGAAGCCCTGCACGGAGGGGAGAAGGCGACCAGGGACACAGCGCCCACAGAACTCACCATCAACTGGTCTGAGTCTTCTCTGCTTCAGGGGCCACGAGGACCCGGTCTAAGAACTGAGGTTGGTGTGAGACACAAACGGCCAACCTACATACCTTTCCTCCATCTCAGAGAGAATAACCTGTACTTCTCGGATACACTGTTGAGAACGTGAAGGTGGCAGGTGTGTGCCCACTTGTGTCTGACTCTGTGACCCTGTGGACGGTAGCCCGTCAGGCTCCTCTGTCCATGGAATTCTCCAGGCAAGAATACTGGAGTGGATTGTCATTTCCTCCTCCAGAGGATCTTACCAACCCAGGGATCGAACCCACGTCTCTTATGTCTCCTGCATTGGCAGGCAGGTTCTTTACCACTAGTGCTACCCGAGAAGCCCAAAATTTTTGTTTTTTAAACCTTCCTACTTTTCGGGACACACCATGGGGCATGCAGCATCTTAATTCCCCAGCCAAGGATTGACCCCTCGCCCCCTGCAGTAGAAGTACAGAGTATCAACCACTCGACTGCCAGGAAAGTCTTTTCACTTATAATCAAGAACAAGGGCATCGGATCCCACCCATGCGTTCCATGGAGCTGGCAAACTTCCTGCAATTGCTAACTATTATCAGCAATAGGTGACAGATGGCATCACTGACTCAATGGACGTTGAGTCTGAGCAAGCTCTGGGCGATGGGGAAGGACAGGGAAGCCTGGTGTGGGGTCTCAAAGAGTCGTACACGACTGAGCAACTGAATAACAACAGGCATCAATTCTGAGACACTGGGAAGATACGAAGACAGTGATAGGAGGCGTAGTTTTTTCCAGAATTTTAGCACACGTCAACTCCCCAAACACTGGAAGGCACATTCCTGCTCTCCAGAGGCTCCACTTCCATATCCCGTGCACTCACAAACGCATAAAGGTAAAGCGTAAACAGCCACTTCGAGTGAACACCCTGTCTCTGCAGACACGGCAGGCAGTGGACGTCCACTGACGCTTGTTGAAAACGGCCCAGTGGGGACATGCCCTGGAGGCCGCCTGCTTGGCATCGAGGGGACGTGACCGGGGTGCAGGGGTGTCAGCAGGAGCAGGGGGCCCAACGCCAAGTGCCCCGGCCCCCGGAGGGCAGTCAGGGGCGCGGGAAAGCAAGCACCCACACCCACACACAGGGCGGGAGCACACAACAGCCAGGCCAGCTGCCTGAGGACCCAGACCCAGCAGGCAGACAGCCCATGGCCTTCTAAGGAGGGGGCTCCCCAAGGTGCCCGGGCGGGTGGGCAGGCGGGGGGCTCCCCCTGAGATCCCCTGGGGTGTGGGGGGCTCCCCCTGAGGTAGTCAGGGGGGTGGGCAGGCGAGGGGCTCCCCGAGGTAGTCGGGGGGTGGGCAGGCGGGGGGCTCCCCCTGAGATCCCCTGGGGGGTGAGGGGCTCCCCCTGAGGTCATCAGGGGGGTGGGCAGGCGGGGGGCTCCCCCTGAGGTCATCAGGGGGGTGGGCAGGCGGGGGACTCCCCCTGAGGTGCCCAGGCAGGGAGGGGGCCCCCTGAGGTCTCCGGGGGGCGCACAGGCAGGGCCACAGCTCTCACCTCTGTGCTCGAGCACAGGGCCGCTGGCGCCCCAGCTCTGGTAGAGGGAAGCCAGGTCCTTCGGGATGTACGTCTTGAAGATGCTGAGGAGGTCCAGGCGCTTCTCGGGGCCCTCGGATGCTGGCTCCTGCTTGACGGGGTGCAGGGCAGGTGGGCCCTGAGGGGCTGCGGGCCCTCTGGAGCCGGCCTTGGAAGGGGGCTCCCGGGGAGGTAGAGTGGGGCCCCCGTCGCCTTTCCCGTGCGGCTGACCCTGAGGCTGAGGGCTGAATTTGGCTTTGGGGGTGTCCGGGGCACTGTGCTTATTTGGGGGCCCGAGGCCGGCCCCCTGCCTGACGCTGGTGGGGGGCTGGGGGCCCGCCCGGGCGATGACAGTGGGCGTGGGGGTGGTGCTCCTACTGAAGCCCCCGCTCCCCACCGCGGGCCCAGGTCTGGGGCCGGCCTCCTGCTTGGGCTTGGGCGGAGGCTGCTCAGGGCCGGGGCCAGGCCTGGTCTGCCGGGGCCCATCGGGGCCGGCTGTCCAGAGCGCACAGGGCCCCCCGGGGTGGCCCTCCTTGCTCCGGGGCAGGCTGGCGGCTTTCGTGGGCACCCCCAGGGGTGAGGGGCTGCCTTTGGGTCCCAGCGCCCCGCCTGGCACCTGGGTACGGGTGAACCGGGCAATGGGCAGAGGCTGGCACTCCTTGCCCCCGAGGGCAGGCGGGGGCCCCGTGCGTCCGCTCCGGGCCAGGAACACCAGGTTGCTCCTGATGCTTTTGTAGCCGTTGGGCTGAGTCCACTGCGGGGCCACGGCCTGGCCGCTGACCCGGTGCCAGACACGCTTGTGCATCCAGAGCACCTCGGGGTAGTAGGTCTTGTGGCTGCAGTAGGGACACGGGTGTACGGCCAGCGCCGCCTGCAGCGAGGAGGCCAGCTCCCGGCGGCCAGGGTCATCCCGCGAGGACCGCTCGCTCAGGTCCAGTGGGACCAGGTCCGGGGCCGGTGCCCATTTCCCCGTCGCGGAGTGCTCCTTGGTGTGCAAATCTGGTGGCCTCTCGCGGGGGTGGGTGACCTGGCTGTCGGAGGACGGCTGCAGACCCGCCACCTGGGCTGGACGTGGAGGGAGGTCAACCGTGTCCCTGGGGCCCGGGCCCTCCTGCTGGGGGCCACACGCTGGAGTCTTCAAGTCCACAGAACACCGCGGTGGCTCGGGTCTCCTGGGAGCGTCCCTGCTGCTGCTTTCAAGTACGGACACGCAGGCCGCAATCCCCGCGCCGGGCTCCCCGGCCACTCTTCCTGACGGCCTGTTTCCAAGTGTGTGACTTTGGTCTCCGTTGGAGAGCACGGTCAAGGAGACGTCTTCGGGGAAGCAGCAACGGTGTGGCTTTGCCCCTGGAGGATTGAAACATAAAATGTGACGTTACTGTTTCTCATCAGGACAGGAGACAGCAGAGCTCACCCAAACTGCCCTGTGCCCCGCAGAGGGGAGCAGGTGGAGTTCAGGAACAGTGTGATCTAGTGCCTGGATGGATTAGCAGCTCTCTCTTAAGGGCAGACCAAACTCGAGGGCAAACCAGCCTTATTTAATGTTCATTTCTCAATTAAATGACTCAATAGAATGCAAAGGAAGATAACATAGCTGCCTATCTAGTGATATGTAACTACACCACCACTAGCTAACAGACAGGGACCAGCTGTATCAAAAGACAGAATAAGGACTTAATTCTTTATGACAGACACGGCTTTGTGCAACTTTCAGCCCGTGGTCATGCAGAGGCAGGGCCAGGAAACAGTGTTCTCCCCCCACGACTGCACCCCGAGGGATCCTGCAACTGCTTCAGAAACTATGGGCCACTGGTCTGACCCAGGATGGGCCCCATAACTGTCCTGCAAGCCCAGGTCTCCAGCGCTGCCGGCAGATTCTCTACCATCTGAGCCACCAGGGAAGCCTGTCAAGTCGCACGTTCAGGTCCAAAACCTGGACACCAACAGCTTCCTTCAGGGGCGAGGGGGGTCACACTCACCATCCCTCCCCTCACCTTCCCCCTGACCTGCTTCCCAGGGTGGGGGAATGTCCTGAGAAACAGTGCCCTTCCCTGAGTGGGGACCCCACTCCCCACCCCGGGGCCTGCCTGGAGGCTCACGCAGGCAATGTGGCTTCGGAAAGCCTCGCGGTGGGTGGTGGAGCCCTCGCCCACCCGCTGCACCCTCAGCCAGGGAGGGGCCCAGGGGATGGGAATGACCTTGTCCAGTGACTGCTGGGCGAGAAGCCAATGCTCTGGGGTAAACTCGGCTTGACTTTTCCAAACACTGAACCATCTGTGGGTCAGGGGCTCTTGAGGGGTAGAGCTGAGCCTCACGTGCACAGCAAGTTTCTAGAACTCTTCATATCGGACCCCAAAAGAGTTCAGGTCTGCAATTCCAGAAGTCAGACTTTCCCTCCAAAAGAGGAGGTGCACACATGTGGTGATGCAGTAAAACTCAAAATGACAGAGCAGCAGAGGGGTCAGGAGGAGACGCTCCCCTGTGGCCCCTACCTCCCCAGGAGGTGATCCTGGACCAATCTGAGTAGGAGACTCGGCTAGCAGCCCCACTCCCTTTATTAAAACCCAGATGTAATATCTGCAGACTGTGTGTGTGTGTGTGTGTGTGTGAGCACACGCGTGCACACAAACACGCGCACTCAATTGCTCAGTCATGCTGGACTCTTTGCGACCCCATGGACTGCAGCCCACCAGGCTCCTCTGTCCATGGGATCCTCCAGGCAAGAATCCTGCAGTGGGTTGCCATTTCCTACCCCATGGGATCTTCCTAACACGAGGACTGAGCTTGAGTCTCTTGTTTCTCCTGCATTGCCGGCGGATTCTCTACCACTGAGTCACCCGGGAAGCCCAAAACCTGCAGCGACGCCCCTAAATGACAGCTAGTGCTCAGGGAGGACCGCAAACTGCATGTCAGGTAACGGGGTCTCCCCACCCCAAAACCTGCAGCGACGCCCCTAGATGGCAGCTGGCGCTCAGGGAGGACCCAAACTGCATGTCAGGTAATGGGGTCTCCCCTCCAAAAGCTGTAAGGATGCCCCTTCCAAGCTGCTCCTCTTCATGGGAAAAAAAAAAAAGATCCACCAAACTAGTGTATGGGGGGTGGGGGCAGCGAGGAGGTTCTTGAGACAGAAAAGAGCCTACATACAAATTATTCTAGTGATCTGAGCTGTGTCTGGGACATACAGTAACCCTCCCTCAAAGAAAAAATATCCCAAGCACTGTGAGCCTGAGAATTCTCACAATGAAGAACTTGTGTGTTTAAAGTAATTTTGAGGGCTTCCCTGGTGGTCTGGAGGTTAGGAATCCACCTTGCAATGCAAGGGACACTGGCTCGATCCCTGGTCCAGCAAATCCCACGTGCCTCAGAGCAGCTAAGCCGGTGCACCCCAACTGCCAAGCCTGCGCTCTGGAGCCCGGAGCCACAGCTACGGGTCTATGCCCCGAGAGCGTGTGCTCCTCACCTAAAGAAATAAAAAATACACACACCCATCTTTTTAAAAACTAACTATGAGATTTCAGCAGTTATTTCTATTTTTTAATATTTGTGAGTTCCCAGTAACTTTTGCAACTATTACCAGTTACCAAAAGCTTGTGACAGCGAGAACATCCGTTTTTAAATATTTCTCAAAAGATCCTTTTTTAATAATGCTTTACCCTGCCTTAAAAAGGGACAAATATAAACACAGGGCAGAATACAAGGTAAGATGTTGTAAGAGAAATGAGAACTGTTTTGCATCACGGTTTAACTGAAACTTGAGAGTTACCCATCTGACATGCAAGAAATTAACAAAGAGAGAACCACGTAAATGTCTGGGGGCGGGGGCGGGGAAGAGTCCCTGAAAAGATATTTCAGTTAAAACTGTCTCAGAAACACTGATTCTCAATGAATTGCGATGCGGAGAATTATCACCATCTCAGGATATCTTGGATACAACGCAAAAATGACTTAAGAAAAAGTTTCAGCTACAATATCCATGGGGCTTCTCAGTTACCAAACATGATTTAATAAGCTTTCTGTGCAAGTGAAGCAAAGGAAATGCTGAAAAACTCTGCCCCAGGCTGGTTCGATGGGGAAGTTCTCCTTCTGGGAGAATAAAGGGAAAATCACCAAGGGGCGAAGGCACGCTGCGTGTCTGTCGTGTACAGAGGGGCGCCCAGGAGAGCATGTGACCGAGTGACCTACTTGGGAGGCTGCTGGAAGGAGTGCTTACAGCAAACAAGGAAATCACCATGCTTCCAGACCCGGGGACGACACCAGCAATAAAGCCAAAGTCCCAGTTCCGCCTCACCACCCTTTGCAAAAGCACAGGCTTTGCTTCCACAGAGAACAGCACAGAAACCACTTCTGACGGCCCAGGATCTCTCTGGGACGATTCGGTGCTACGGTCAGAAAAGTGTCTCTTTAAGACAAGTATTCTTTCTCAAAGGTTTCTCACTCATTACACGTGCAATGTGAACAACAATGATAATATTAATAATAAGATCTCAGTGATAAGGAAACCAGACAGAACTAGAACAATGAGTGACAAGTGAATGGTCATGTTTAAATATTTTAGGCATGAACAAATATTTTATTCCCTAAATTGTTCCTGCTCCTTTTTCTGCTGACTGAATACAGAGTTCAAGTTTTCCTTTTCAGTAATTAATCTGTTCACATAAATAACTCACAAAACGGTAACTTCTTTGCGTTTATGGAAAAACACGTATTCAATAAATATCTTAGCACTGTGGAAGCCAGATTTTGATTTCTGAAGAAAAACAGTTACAGATTAAATACAGGACTTGTGACTAAACCGAGTAACCAGGTGCCAAAAGAAAACTTAACGCTTGCAATCTGGGAAATAACTTTCTAAAGAACATTCCTGTTCAGAGATTACAACGTCAACATTTTAGAGGTTGATCAAATGCCTCGTGTGTCCACCCAAGCTTCCAGTTAATGGACAGCAGTGTGTCCTGCCACAGAACACAGTCACATTCTGGAAATCTAGAACCTACGGCTTCCTTATTGACGCAACCATAAAAATAGGTCACTCGGGCCACTGGTGTATTTTTGAAAAAATCAAATCTATGCTGAAGTGAATAGATTCAAGTCCATTAATATTTTCATGACTACTGTACCTTTTATACACCCTCCTTCAACCCAAAATCCTAAAAAGAAACTGTAAGTTGTCCATTTGACAAAGTTCAATCAAATGTAAAAGTAAAAAGAAACCACAACACAAAACTTTACAAACCGCGCTCTGAAGAATACCGAGTATTTCCACTTTACAAAGGCAAATCGAAAGTAAATCGATTACCATAAAGAAGCGTGTTCAAGTTGAAGGAACTGGTGAAAGAAGGTGTTTCTTTCACTTTAGATTTTAAACCGTCGCTAAGGAGGGAGAGGAAGGAGCCCAGGGGAGCCTCACATGCGAAGCTTGTTTCACAGAGTCCTCCAGTCCTGTCCCTTCCTTAAGGACAGGGCATCCGGAACTGCCCCTCAACCTCTACAAGGAACCCACTTCACTCAAACCACCTGTGTCTGTTCTATCACCAGATGTGTTTTAAGAGAGCCAGGTCGGATCAAGACTGCGGAAGGGAAGGAAGCTGCGAATCGCCAACATACAACAGGGACTATGGATACACACTAGCAGCTGCGTGGTTGGAAAGTTCTGCTGCTGCTTAACTATCCCAGAATACAAGACCCGCATTCTGTGCATTTACAAACGAACTATAATGACCCTCTTTAGGAAACCGGGGCAATTTCTCAGCACAGCCTTCAGATACCACGCCGGTCACACGCGACCTGCAGAACAAAGCCCGCGGGGCCCGGCGCCGGCCGCGGGGGAGGGGCCGCGGCTTCCGGCGCCGTGCGGGGGCCTCGCCAGCAGAGGGCGCGCGCTCCCCGCGCTCGCTCGGCGCGCGGGCCTGGCTTTGGCTTTCGAAAGGGGCCAAGGAGGCATCAACCCTCAAACGGAACACTCAGGTTCAGCGAGCGAAGCCGCTCAGAGTGTGCATCAGTACAATCGTGCAGTTTTCTCCTGCAAGTACAGAACGTATCTGAAATGGATAAAAGGAGTTCATCCAAAGGTCTTAAAGCATGTTCACCAGTATTTTCAGAGAAGAAAATGGGCACAGCTTTAAACCAGTGATGCACTTGAATGATCTGGCTAAAATGAACTTCGCTAAAATGATGGATCTACCGCATCGGACTGTGGGGCTCAGACTGCAAGGCAGCACTGTCAAATGTCCGGTTTTTTGACAGAAACGCACAGAAAAGGGGAGCCTCAAAGGGGATCTGGCCCGGCGTGATCCAGATCCAAAGGGGGCCTGGCCCGGCGTGATCCAGATCCCAGCATACACATGACGGGGCCTGACTTCTCCACATCCTTCCACCCACAGAACGTTGTCTACATCAGAATCAAAATTCTTTTCACTCCTGGAGTGCTGTTATCTGTGTACTCAGAGTGGGGGGAGGGGGCTGAATGGTCCCGGGACACAGTTTCCGAGCAGCACTTGGCAGGGTCTGTCACCTACACGCCCGCAAAGTTAAAACTTTATTATTTCATGAACCTGACTGTATGCAGGAAACAGCCCTTCCTGGCTCATTCCGCATCTCTTCTCTTAGCGCTCCAGCCGATGTGTACAAGGGTGGTCCTGACCTCGCATGGTCAGAGCCTTGACCCCAGAGAAGGAACCACAGGGATGTTAACTAAGCAGCACCAGTTGTCTGCTGAGTCGTCTCATCCCAACCAGAAGCTGGGCACCGGGATCCTATAGCCTTTGACGGTTACACGTGTGTGAATATAAAATAGAGACTTTCTGTATTGCTCACATGAGGAGTTCAAGCTACTTTATAAATAATAAATCTCAAATGTTTCAGCCCACCAGAGACACTGAGTGGAAAGAATTACTTTATATTTTACTTAGAATTGCAGCAAATCTTTCCAAGTCACATCACTAAACTGTTTCTGGACTCTCAAGCAGGCTGCAGTACAATGGGTTGTAGTTAAACTGTTTTTAATTAAAATGCAAACTCAAGGTATATACATTTATTCTTCACATACTTCTCCATACTTTAGCTTTCATTTTCTCCCCTTTTTTTATTAGAGGAAATACATGTATTACCCTTTCTTGCATACATATCTTTGGTTTTTCCCTTGACTTGTATAAGCTCCCCTTCAATTTATCCAGTTACTTAAAAGTCTAAACAAAGAATGACAACCCCAATGGACCAATGCCGCACAGAACAATCTCGGGAAAGCCCCACTTACTAATGTTTATTTTGTCAATCCTTTAGTCATATTTCTATTTTAAGAAGGCGTTGCAATATTATATTTCTGTGATTGTTTTCCAGGAGCTCGCTGGCTAAGCAGGAGCCATGAATCTATGAATTAAAAACGTTTAAAGCTAAGTAAGGGTTTTCCAACCTTCTATGAGCTGAACTCAAAAGAAAGGGCTCTTGGGCCAACTCTACCTCCACTGGCCTCGCGTCCCCTCCAGGGCTGTCTAAGGGGACCTGCAGCTTTGGGATCAGGCCACCAAATAACTCGCCCCCAGCATGGAGAGACATCTGGGGGGAGGTGGGCAGGGACATGACTGGTCGCCACTTTGATTCAGCCCTGGACAGGTCAATACTAACCAGTGCATTCTCTCTTTAAACAAAACCCAGGCGTGGCTGCGGTGCTCTGGCCGGATGCACGTGGTGAGTGGTGCACACACGTGGCCCTCACGGAGCACCGTGATGAAGGCAGCAGCCAGGCCATGTGCCAGGGCCCAGAAGCTGCCCCGCGTCCTCCACTTCACCTCCCCTGTGACCTCTGACCTGTGTTCTCCCCTGGCACCCACGTGAAGGCAGGACCCCGCCCCCAAGGCCCCTTGGGGGACAGGGGCCCGGATCCTCCCCGGAACGCTGAGTCAGGCCCCCATAACAGTAAGACGTGAAACAGGAAGTGACCTGAAAAGTCACCACTGATCCAACGTCCAGATTCTGGGACCTAGACCCACTTTTTCAGAACCGCAGCCCCTGATGCCACATCTTTGCTCTGACGTGAAAACCCTTTGCCAGGCCTGGCACTGTTAGCCTCCGCTTCGCTCCAGGTGCTGCAGCTTACGGTTTTATACGGTACTGCAGAGACGCACTGGTCCTGGCGGCAGAGCTGAAGCCAGAGCGAAGATCGCTCAAAGACACGGCGCTCGCAAAGCCCGCGTATCTAACGGGCTGCTGGGTCACCAGGCTATAGCTGGAACCACCCGGCCCGCTCCCTCCACTGTCTGTCTGTCCCCATCCCTCCCTCCTCCAGGCACAGAGATGACCCGTGAGCATGCACTCACATGGTCACACACAGTCACGGCCATGTGTGTACAGATGCATGCCCAGCCACACACGCGGACACCGTGCACACACAGCCGTGCACACACAGGCTCACGCAGGCGCAGCCTCGCACAAGAGAACGGCAGAGTCTCTGGGATGGGGGACCACGGGGGCAGCTGCTGTCTCAGCAGGTAGCTGCCACATGACCTCAAGTCCTGAGAACTCTCCCCCTTTCCCACAACCAGACAATTACAAAGTCCAGAATTCAAAGCCTAGTGAATACGCCATTCTTTAAAAGGAGAAAATGTGTGTGTGTGTGTGTGTTTGTGTGTGTGTGTGTTGAGGTTATTTTTAGAAGCTGAGGATATCGACCCATACCCTGAAAACCTTAGCGTGGCCGAGCCCTGCCCACCACGAGCTACACAGGCAGGAACCCAGGGTCCCCGCTTCCTCTTCTACTCCCAGATGTCAAGAGACTTCAGGGTTTCCAGGAAACATACGCACCAAACCTAAAACATGTAACTGCAAAAAGTGAAATGTTACTATTTTTAAAATCTGGGGAAAAACCACACGGCCACCCAGCACAGTCACCATGTCTTTGGAACCACTGCTCCACGGCCGTGCATCCACGTGGGTCCCTGCACGAGATTAAGGCCACCGCTCGGCCCACGCGGCCTGCTGTCCCATGAGGTCCCGGGACACACCTGGGGCACCGGGCCTGAGGCTGAAATCACCCCATCTCTACTCTGCCAGGGGCAGGTGGCCAGGGTGGGCACACAGGCCTCCTGCTCCTGCCGGGAGCCTCTGCAAAGCGCCCAGGGGCACAGACTGACCCCCAGGAACTTGCCTGAAACACAGCTCAGCAAATGGCAGGAGCAAAGGAAGGGCCATGGTGGACATTTCCCTCATCTCCTTCCTGGTCAGCTGGACACGGGGACGCTCCCTCTATGGCCTCGCTGCCACCCCAGGGCACCCCAAGCACTGCCCTACCACCCCCTCCAGCCTCAAAGATGCCGGGATTACCACTGTGCACAAGTGTGCACGTGAACATACGTGTGTGTGCCCAGGCATGCACGCGTGCGCACTGTGGTCCCCCGGAGAACATAGAGTCTGTTCAGCCGCGGGCGACGATGCTGCACCCTCACGGCCCCAGCAGCAAACTCTGCGATGCACACCTTCCTCGTCCCCTGAAAATATTTCCAGCCCACAGCTCAGGCGTGAACAGGATCTGTGGACACGAAGTTTCCAGGGACACGCCTGGTGAACAGCTTCCCAGGGCCGGGGCAATGGCATGCCTGGCAGGTGACAGGGGACACGGCCCCCAGAGCAGAGTCTACAAAGGCAGCACGGTCAAAGGAGCCCCGCACACTGGACCCCTGCCCCGGACGCTCACACAGCAGATCAGGGGACCAGAGGTCGCGATGTGTCCCCAGCAACTTGGCCAGCGCGGCCGTGGAGCGATGCAGCTGGTGAAACAAGCATGGGCTGTCAGGGCCTGGATCCAGCTCGGACTGGACTCTGGCTCCACCTGGAGCCCTGTCTGCAGGACAGGGTAGGCTCAGCAAGGAGGTCCGATCAGTCAGTCCTAAAGGAAATCAGTCCTGAATACTCACTGGAAGGACTGATGCTGAGGCTGAAACTCCAATTCTTTGGCCACCTGACGCGAAGAACTGACTCAATGGAAAAGACCTTGAGGCTGGGAAAGACTGAAGGCAGGAGGAGAAGGGGACAGCAGAGGATGAGATGGTTGGATGGCATCACCGACTCAATGGACATGAGTTTTGGCAACTCTGGGAGTTACTGAAGGACGGGGAGGCTTGGCGTGCTGCAGCCCGTGGGGTCACAAAGAGCCTGACACGACTTGGTGACTGAACAACAACAGCAAAGGCTCAGAAGCACGATGGACGGGTCTGGAGGTGGGGGCAGGCGGGGGCGGTGGACGCTGGGCAGGCAGAGGCGGCCGTGGGGGCGGCCGGGACAGCCTCTCGTCCCCTTCGCCCTCCACACTCTCAAGGCCATCGTGTCCTCGCAGCGGTGCTGCTCACAGTTGATTTGAAAATCACAGTGAAGCATCATCCACCCGCTGCAGACAACCTCAGTCATAAAGCCTCTGTGTTTCCATGGCGGGTCCCCGCGCCAGCCTGTGAGTCACCCACGCGGCGCGCGGGAAGCGCGTGTCATCATGACTGCAGCCTCGTCAGCGGGCTCACGGCGGACAGACTGTCTCACCCGCGGCTTGGAACCCCGCCTGCACCCAGCGATGGCCACGCGGGGACCTGGTCCCCGCCGACCGGCCAGCAGGGCGCCGGGCTCGGACAGGTCGTCCAGCACGAGCCGGCCACGGGAGTGGCGTGCCCGCCTCAGCCTGGCAGGCTGGCTCCTGCCACGGAACAGTAGCGCCCCCGGGTGCAGGCAGGCCTGTGACCTCTGACCAGCCTCTCCTTCAGGTGGATATCCCAGCCACTGCCCATCGAGGTCACGGTCACGACGAGGAAGCAACCCCCGACCAGCACCCCCAGGTACCTCCTGCCTGCCTCCGCTCCAGAGGCCCTAGTGAAGCTGATTCTTCTTAACAGCACAGGCGGGGAAAGGCGCTTTCCCGTCTCACAAGGCCTCCCCTTTCCAGTCCACCCCTTCGAGGTTCTGCTGACTTATCGGCACAGATGAGGATATCTGAGCTTTCGCTGAAACGTTTTTGTCGACACAAGAGATGTCCAAATTCCCAGGTGTCAGTAACACCCTCTTTTTCACCACCAGCATCGGGTCCCACCTGAATCCACCAACAATCCTGAAACAGACAGTGCGGCTTTCTCAAAGACATGGAGCCCTAAGTGTGCGGGAGAGATGGTAGCCCAGAACAATTCAGGTAAAACTTTCCTTAACAGGCCTGCTTCCTCCGTCTCCTCCGCATGGGTATGCACTGTATAAAGATTCTATTTTTGTAGATCAAGGATACTGGAGCAGAACTCTGATGACCAAATTTAATGACAAAAAAATTCATTATCAAAATTAATTAAAATGAGTAACCAAAATTAATAAAATTCTATTTCTTAACCCTGCCCTCAAAAGACTACAGTAAATGCTACCACTGGCACAACTAATTCGTCAAGTGAAATTAGAGAGAAAAAAAAGAAGATATATGCTCAGTTGCTCAGTCATGTCCACCTCTTTGTGACCCCATGGACTGGAGCCCGCCAGGCTCCCCAGTGCACGGGATTTCCCAGGCAAGAGTACTGGAGTGGGCTACCACTTCCTACATCAGCTAAGAAGATAATTTTGAAGTTAACAGTATTTTGAGGGGAAAAAAGGCAGGCACTTGAATATCATCTAAGGAGAAATCATTTTTCTGGTAGGGATAACATCATCCACATACCAAAGTGAATTACACCCAATATGACACCAAAAACACCCTTGGACCAGGCTCCGAGAGGCCCTTTGACATCAGCGCCTGGGACCCTGCGTCAGCCGACCTCCACCAGCCTCCTTGAAGCGGAGGTGCCTCCCACACGGCGCCACAGCCCCACTGATGCCCAGGTCCCCATGGTGGCTCAGACAGTGAGGAATCCGCCTGCAATTCAGGAGATCCCTGGGTTGGGACGATCCCCTGGAGAAGGGAATGGCTACCCACTCCAGTATTCTTGCCTGGAGAATTCCACGGACAGAGGAGCCTGGTGGGCTACAGTCCATGGGGTCGCAAGGAGTCGCAAAGAGTCGGACAGGACTGACCAACTAACACTTTCACTCTCCCCGTATCAGAGGCCTGGGTGGGTCTGAAGCAAGGTGGCCAGGGCTGGCCCAGCAGGTGAGGCTGTGGGGCTGTGAGGCGCTCCGACATGGTTTGTTCTATCATTAAACTAAAAGCTGATTCTACTCTCTCAACGAATTAGGCCCCTATACCCCCATGGCATCACCCCACAGAAACTGATTTTATGCCGAGACAGAAAACATCTTCTTAATCTAACCCATTTCTGGCACAGGTTAAGTGTCACTGGGTAGCACTGAAACCAAAACGAGTCTTTAAAGAAGGACGCAACACTAGTGACCAAGTAAAAATCTTCACAAAGCCCATGAATGAAAATGTTCCAACCCAGTTTTTAGGTATCTGAGTGAACATCTGTTTCTTTAAAAGGTTCTGTAAATATTTTCTCAAATTGATACACTATTTAAACAGCTTGTATAACTACCAAGTAGCTTAAGGAATTTTATGTAACCTTTTTTTTTTTAATTAAACATTTGAAACAAAAAGATGCTTTGGAGAAACTGATGCCACCAAAGCCACGTGATCCTCTGCCCTCACTCTGAACAAATTCAGTTTAAAACAGTACTTCTGCCAGAACCTGAAAGACTTAAATATACATATACACATGTACACTCCTAAGTGCTTGAGTAAACTACATCATTTATTACTTCTTGGCTTTTGGCATTACTCATTGACGGCTCAAAATCCCGCTCTGGGAAAATCCTTATTTCTTCTGAAACAGGGCATTTTCCCTTTTTTCGTGAATAGCACATGAGCATGCACTTAACATTTCATTGAAAAAAATAATCCTATGTAAAGCTGGCACACCAGCTATGATCTTCCTCATTTAGTGGGTTTCTTTTAAAAGTCTGCATCCCTTGAGTTTAATGTGAGGTTTTAGGAGTCAGCTGATGAGAGGCACGTCTCCGGGCAGGGTACCCACTGCAGCCAGTGGGCCAGGCGGACGCCCGACAGCCTTCCTGGGACTGGTGACTCTCAAAGCTTAACATCTGAGCCACAGCGTATTCCATATTCCAACCTATTCAGAACTGTCCGTTCAAGCTTCCTTTTTTTATTTTAGGTTTTCTTAAGACTATCTTCAACCCACAAAAGGCTACCCACTCCATTAGCACTGCAGCTTGTTAAAGCATTCTTCATCTTGCCAAACTGGCTTAGAATCATTTAACCATGGGAAAGGTAAAATAAGCCAGAAAATTCTAGCTTTGTTCCTAAATGATGGTCTTAATTTTGTTAATGACGGGTCATGAGAAGGATGATACAAACAGGCACCTGCCATTCCTGTTCTCACTAAACACAGAGTGAGCCTGGCTTTGAATCCTTCATTCAGATGAAATGATACATGTTGGCAAAGGAATCGACACGCTGTTAGCAGCCTTCTCCATACCTGGAAGCCCAAGTGGAGTGCACTGCGCCTGCCACAATCCTCCCACACAAGACACACAGACAGAAAGACCGACTTCCCACACCACTCGCTGAACCACTGCGTCTCACCGAGAGGGAAGGCCAGGCTCCCAGGAAAGACAAGCAAAAGCTAGGGACGAAAACCACGCAGTGCTGAGCCATTTGATGAAAGCCACGAAAGCTTCATCAGTCCTGCTGGAGGAGGCCAGCACTGCAGGGAGAAGGGCCCCTGGGGGTCCCGCACCACACAAGACTCACGGCCCTCCCTCTTCCAGTGGAGTGGGGAGCTCTCTGAACCCGCAGCAGGTCTCTCCAGGCGGTGCTAGTGGGGAAGAACCTGTCTGCCAATGCAGGAGACACAAGAGTTGCGGGTTCCATTCCTGGGTCACGAAGATCCCCTGGAGGCGGGCCTGCAACCCAGGATTCTTGCCTGGAGAATCCCACAGACAGAGGAGCCTGGCAGGAGATGGTCCATGGGGTCACAGAGCGGACGTGACTCAGCACGCACGCCCAACTAGACACTGAACCTCCACAGTGGAGACCATGGCTGCCAGATTCATAGGGAAGAAAACTTGGGAGAGTCTTCATCATTGGCAAAAAGAGTATTTTTGAAGATACACAATTCCCTCCATCTTAAACACTGCCTCCATCCCAAGGTGATGCTAGAGAAAGGAACATGAACTCCACTTCTCCATTCTCCCTCCTCCAGATCAACCTCCAGTTTCAGCCGCTGTTAATCAGCAAGCACAGAGGAGAGAAGGACGAGCCAAGGAAGTCCAGCCGCTCTCATGTTTGGCCAGCATGGCCCCAAAGACCTCCATAAATAACCTGGCGAGCACAGGGTCAGGGCGGCCTGGGATGCTGAGAAATAAACAGATTTTCACAGCGCTTCTCAGCTTGTGACCATTTGAGGACTGCTGCAAAGGTTTGAAATGAAACTTGGCGAAGGGTCTCCGTGCGATGCCTTTGAACTCCAAGGGCTTCCACTCTGTGCAACTTACCCAGCGGTTCCTCTGGTCCCTGCCTCCTGACTTCAAAGGACAGGCTCGCCCTGCCCTCGGCAAGGGCAGAGAACTGCGCGCACGGCTTCAGTCTTAAATGTTTTACTCCACGGGCCTCTCTGCTCTTTCAAAACTGTATTAACCCGTGAAAACGTGGATATTAGAGCTATCAGGGACAACTCCAGGAATTCCGAACCTTCAAAATCTGAACACTCTTCTGCCTTCACCCAGGGTGGAAACATTCAGGGCTTTCTGCTTTTACCAAGGAGATTTGCGAGCAATGCATCCATTTATCTAACACACGCTTTGTTAAAGTATTTAAATAAGTGCATAATCCACAGACAGCTTTGGTAGAGCAGTGGTAAAGAATCTGCCTGGAAATGCAGGAAATGCAAGAGTTGTGGGTTTGATTCCTGGGTCAGGAAGATCCCCTGGAGAAGGAAATGGCAACCCACTCCAGTATTCATGTCTGGAGGATTCCACGGACAGAGGAGCCTGGCGGGCTACAGCTCATGGGGTCGCAAAGTGTCAGACACAACTAACCACACACACACACACACACACACACACACACACACACACACACACACCTTATCCTATTAAGGAATCCTCAGTAAAAACCTGTTATCTCAGAATTTACAACTGACACTTTCCTGCTGTTTAAAGTCAAAAAGTAAAAAAACTTAAAGGGATTTTTTTAAATCCCTTTTTGCATGTAATTAATGATATTAACTTGGTAGCTTTCAATTAGAGAAAATACTGCACTGAAAAGTTTTATTATTTCTTAAAAAAAAAACAAATGCATAGTTCCTTGGAGAGTCCCTTGGACAGCAAGGAGATCAACCCAGCCAATCCTAAAGGAAATCAACCCTGAAGCTGAAGTCCCAATACTTCAGCCACCTGATGCGAAGAGCCAACTCATTGCAAAAGACCCTGATGCTGGGAAAGATTGAAGGCAGGAGGAGAAGGGGCAACAGAGGATGAGATGGTTGGATGGCATCACTGACTCAATGGACATGTGTTTGAGCAAACTCTGGGAGATAATGAAGGACAGGGAAGCCTGGCGTGCTGCAGTCCATGGGGTCACAGAGTCAGACACTTCACAGTTCTCTGATTTTACTTATAGTAAAAAAAAAAAGTAAATACACTGTGCCACAGACTATGTATTTCAAAGGTAAAAGGAGTTTCTGAAGATGTTTCTGTAGAGCTTAGTCACCAGGCGGGTCTGGTACTCAAGCCATCATGGGTTTTTCTGCTTTGCACATGCATCAAACTGTGTAACTCTGGCCATTTTGAGGCAGAGCTTCCTTTTATTTAATCTTAATATTGATTAAGGCACCAGACAATCAATGATCATTATTGCCATTTTAAATAAGATTACGGCCACTCGAGCAGTTAACATAAAAACCAGCCAAATTCAGCCGAGTCGCTCTACATGCTAATAAGGCCGACCTGGTCTTTGGTGGCGCGGACCAGAACTCAGTCAAGTCAGAGCTGCTGGCTGGAGATGTGGAGGATACGCCCTAAAGTGAGGCTGAGGTGACAGGTCGCGGGGAGAAGCCGGGGGGGCAGCGCTGTCCCAGCCCCTGCGGTGTGTGCCCCCCGCAGGGCTGCAGGTCCAGGCGGCAGGCCTCAGGACTCTCCCTGCAAGAGCCAAGGGTTAAGCACACGTCTCCCCCCTGCTCCGTGGCTCAGATGGTAAGAATCCGCCTGCAATGCAGGACACCCAGGTCCAATCCCTGGGTCAGGAAGGTCCCCTGGAGAAGGGAATGGCTACCTACTCCAGTATTCTTGCCTGGAGAATCCCATGGACAGAGGAGCTTGGTGGGCTACAGACCATAGGGTGGCAAAGAGTTGGACACGACTGAGCGGCTAACACTCACTTTTCTCCCCTGCTCAGCTCCCAGAGCCCCGCAGTGGACACAGGTAGATGGTGGGGATCAGACATAAGCAGGTTGTCCCTGAGATCATGAGGCTGGGGACGAACTTTCTGGAAACCGAGGAATCATAAATGCAGTCACTGCAATGGTTAAATCGAGTATGGTCTCCAACTAAAAGAACTAAGTATGAGGCAGTCCTAAGGCTATAGAAGTGCCTCTGTGTTTATGGGGAAGTGAGGACTGGAGATATCTACACACTAAATGGAAAGGAATCATGGACTATACACACTTTTGCACACGGACCCCATCAAGAAGGTCGAGGAGGATGAGCAGGGTGATCTTGGGGAGACGGGAAAGGAGGAGTGTTTTCCCGGTTCCACCAATGAAAGAACAAGAGAAACAGTTTAAATGACAGGCAGTGAAGGAGAAAAGGAATTTCCGATTATAAAACAGGACAAAATGGAAAAATAAAACTGTCTAGTATTAATTCTCCTCTGCAAAAATCTTTAAGATACACAAGGAAAACCTATGTTTGTTATCGGCTGGTTGAGTTTTAGCTCATGAAAGAAGCCAAGAGGTCCTCTCAGAATGGCTTGTAATCCTGCAACTAAAAGTTGCATCACCTTGCCGCCTGGCGTCGGCATGGAAACCCTGTGCTGAGTGCGTTTGGAGGCTTCCACTGGTGAGCTCAGAGGTGCCAGGAGTCTGTCCAGCAGCAGGCAGCCCCTCCCGTAAGGTCGGCGATCACAGGAGTCCACGCAAGGGTTCACTGCGTCTTTCCAAGGGAAGGGTCCTCAGGAGGAAGACAACGTCCCCCCCTTTTACAGGTGGAAAAGGAGAAGTTACAGAGATCCAGCCTGCAGTTCTGAAGTTCCTCGGGGAGAGACCAGCGCAGCCCAGGCCTCCCTGCATATTCCACAGGTGCTTGCCTGATGTGACCTGGCAGAACCTCGCCTTCAACGCCAGGTAAGCAACAAGGCGGGACAAGACCTTGATGGCAGGAGACAACACTCACCTCCGAATCCCATTCAGGTGGGTCAGGACCTTCACTGACTCACGAAGGCCTCATTTCAAGGTGAGACCAGATTCCAGAACCTTCTATTTCAATTACAGATCAGTCTTGCAAAATGAACTCGAGAGCTCTCTGCACAGTCTGAGGTCAGAGGTCAGAGGGAAGGGAGGCGCCCACTGCTTCTAGAGCTTGTCCATCTGCACCGTGGACGCTACGGTGGAGGCGTCACAAATTCTCCAAGGGTTCATCTAGGGACGGAGGAGTCCCAAGACAACGGTGATCTGCCAGATTTTTTCCAGCCATATTTACAGAATATTTTTTTTAACCAAAACTGAATGAGGATAGATCACGCATAGGCAAAATCAATTCAGAATCAGAAGAAATACACCCAGTAAATAAACCAAATTTCTTAAGCTGCTTTGGAGGATGGTCCTGAGTCCTGGGTCATTATTGACTGCTGCTGAAATGACAGGCTACAGATCACAGACGGAGATTACAGGACCCTGTCCCTACATCTGGGCAGCCCAGGTCTAGAGTATGGTCTGGAGGATATCTGGGGCTCTTTTTCTTTTTTTTAATTGGAGGCTAATTACTTTACAATATTGCAGTGGTTTTTGCCATACATTGACATGAATCAGCCATGGGTTTACATGTGTTCCTCATCCTGAACCCCCCTCCCACCTCCCTCCCCATCCCATCCCTCAGGGTCATCCCAGTGCACCAGCCCTGAGCACCCTGTCTCATGCATCGAATCTGGACTGGTGATCTGTTTCATATATGATAATATACATGTTTCAATGCTATTCTCTCAAATTATCCTACCCTCGCCCTCTCCCACAGAGTCCAAAAGTCTGTTTTTTACATCTGTATCTCTTTTGCTGTCTTGCATATAGGGTCATCGTTACCATCTTTCTAAATTCCATATATATGTGTTAGTATACTGTATTGGCGTTTTTCTTTCTGACTTACTCCACTCTGTACAATAGGCTCCAGTTTCATCCACCTCATTAGAACTGATTCAAATGTGTTCTTTTTAACAGCTGAGTAATATTGCATTGTGTATATGCACCACAGCTTCCTTAGAGTATGGTCTGGAGGATTCCTGGGGCTCTTCTTATTGTGAATTAAGGAGATGGGCCCTTGCATGTAGGGTAAGTTTCAGCAGTTCAGGCTAGATGGAGCCTTTTACTAACCATGCTCCCAGATTCTTGGGGGCGACTGCCAGGGTCCCACAGGGTTAGGGCAAAGCTGTGACCCCAATACTACACACATCATGGAATACTGACACCCCACCATGAAATAGCACGGACCTATGAGAGAGCAGCAAACTCCACCTACCAAATTCCAAACGGAGCAGAACCCTCCTCTGATGACCGACATCCATGCTAGAACAGCCACCCCGGGGCAGCAGCATTCTCTAGGACGGGTTTCAGAAAGCGTCACAGTCACAGTGGTCGCACGCTATATAGGACACTCAAATATGTCATATGGTCCTGACTCCAGGAAGTGCATAGAGCATTTTCCGTATTAGAAAATGCTAAGATTTTTTTCATCCATCAAACAGAATAAATGCAATTTTCATTTTCTCCTGAATCTCTTCCTCCACCAGCACTGTTCTGACCCTCAATGCAGGTTATGCACGTGTTCAAAGTATCCATACCTGTAAACCAGAGAGCGAGGAATCTCCACCAGAGAGCCGTTCCCTTTTCTTCCTCAGCTAACTATCACTCCAACATTCATAGCACGAGCTCTCCATCCAGCAGTGAGAAGAGCTGCTGCACAGGTCTTAGTCAGTCAACAAGCAGGCCAGGAAACAAGACCAGGCATTTCCTGGGTGTCCTAAAATAACCACCTGCCAGGAGATTCACCCAGAGACACACACCAGGTAACACACAGGGTAGCCAGGTAATCTGAATTGCAGATCGAAGACAAGTAACTTTTAGCCTGTGTCTCGAATGTTATATGGGACACCCTTATGCTAAAAAACGCTATTCGATGTTTATGTGAACTGCTGCAATATTTACGTTTATGTGAACGTAGCAATATTTCCTCCCTAAACTGCTCTAATGACTTACCAGGCATCCTGTATTTTTTATGTACTGAACCTCTAACATGTTTTCAGCTAAACAAATACATTATTTACATGAATGACTTCAAAGGAAGCACTGTGTGAGTCAGACGCTCAGTCCAAAAAAAAAAAAGTGTCAACACTGATGTAAACGCCAGCATCACAGGTCATGAAGAAAATTACTTTTCATCTATATTACTTTTCATCTATATGCAGTATCGTTCGTTCACTGAGAAGAGCAAACGTACTCATGGGAGACACAGCAGAAGCCGGTATTACCTTCAGGGGACGCAAACCAACGACCAGTCTCCACTAGACGGGTCTCTCAGAGCCTCGGTGGCTCCAAGGGTCCCTCCCGTGCAGGAGAGGCGGTGGGGCTGGACTCAGGGGCCTTGGGCTCTCCCCGCCTCGTCTGGGGGCAGAGGAGCTGGGGGTAAGCAGTTCTAAGGCAAGAAGACCAGCTTTGGGGGACCCAACCTTGCGCTTAAAGGAAATTACCCCTGAATAGTCACTGAAAGGACTGATGCTGAAACTGAAGCTCCAATACTTAGACCATCTGATATGAAGATCCGACTCACTGGAAAAGACCCCGATGCTGGGAAAGACCGAAGGCAAAAGGAGAAGGGGAAAGCAGAGGATGAGATGGTTGGATGGCATCACCGACTCGATGGACGTGAATTTGAAAGACTCGAGGAGATAATGAAGGACAGAGAAGCCTGGCATGCTGCAGTCCATGGGGCCGCAAAGAGTCAGACACGACTGAGCCACTGAACAACAAACCTTTCCCTGGAAGGCCCCTCCGACTGAGGGCATCAGGGGGAACCCAGAAGTGACACACTTTCCTGCAGCCAGGGTGGGGGGGTGGGGGGTACCCAGAGGAGGCCTGTGGGAATGACAAGGGCAGGGTCGCAGTGATCTGTTCCAGGCGCATTGGCCTTGGGACACACAGAGATAACAAGCACAGGAGGCTCTGCGACCGGACGACCGTCACCCGAGCCCACCGCGCCCCCGACGCAGCGCCTCGCCCTGCTCGCTGGGCACTGGGTGTGACCCAGTGTCCTGTCTCCTCCGTTTGCCCTAGGACAGAAAAGGGGCCAGAGGGAGGGCAAAGGGGCTGAGCACGATGGGGGAGACGATGACCAGTGGGCAGCAGGGTGGGTGAGGCTGATGCTGGACCCTGGTACGGAGGGAAGACCAGCCCCTCACCCGCCTTCCCCGCACCTGCGCTGGGAGGCAGCCTCGAGCACTGCTGCTCCAAAACCTACAGGCTTCTAAAGCAGCACCCCCCGCAACACAACAGACCTTCAAACTCAGAGAAAAGGATCTTGAACTCAAGGAAGAAAAACCCAAGGAATTCTGATCCAGAATGGGAAAGAAATCTGGATGTTTAACACGGATCCAGGAATCCGGCGTCCCCCGGTGCTGTCTCGCTCAGGGGGCCGCTCTGGGGGGCAGCTTTCTCTCTTCCCCACTAACGTGCAAGCCTGGGGCCCTTTTGTGATCAGTAGCAAGAATTTGTTCTAAGCGTTGAGTAGGCTGTCACCATGGAAACTGCAGAGACTCTTTCTCTCGTTGGTGTTACACACCACCTGTCCAGAACTTTGTGTTCAGAGTTTACAAAATTCCCAAGTCAGGACTTTGCAACCCTTTTCTTCGCACCTGAAATTCAGGAGCTCTGTAAGCCACCTCAGGGGACACGCTGAACTGCACTGTGAGGCCAGGAACAACACTTCTCTATCAGCCAAGAAGCTTTACAAGAAAAAGAGCTTTTAAAGGTTTAATGCCTGTTTTTAACCTCATGGCCCTACCCTACCAAACTTCACCATTTAAAAAAAAAAAAAAAAAACAGCCCCAATTTCTATTTCTTAAAGACGAAAACGTTTGATCCACCCCACTACTACGTATTTCAAGTCCAACGCCAGAATAACCTGTGTAAATCCTATCTCATGAATTCTGCAGAAATCTGTTTTTTAAAGCCAAGAACATCACAGACAAGCTTTGAATGGAAGCAATTAGAGCATCCAGAAGTCAGACTGGAAACCTGACCATCATTCCCAAGTCCAAAATGCTGTTCCCCAGCGGTCCAGTCCACCAGTGAACTGCGCATCCATCTGCAGGACAACCTGACTGTGGGATTCTGGGGAGGAAGCCGTGGCTTCCCAGCAGGCTTCGGACGTTAGGTCCAGGCACACACACCGTCTTCTCCAGGACGGTCACCCCGTCATCAGAGGGTCCCCCTGGGCTCCCCTTTTAGATGGTATATTTCGGTAACCAATTAGACTAAGAAATGAAAAGTGTAGTCAGAGTAAAACTGGAATTCAGTTTATCCACAGGGCTGAAAGTCTGGAGTTCGCAAAAAGAGTGTGAGTAATATCAAATCTGGGACATTGTTAGGAGAAGATACTTGGCAGCTAGCGGTTAGCCTGAATGTCTTCATCATCTGTGAAGATACTGCTCTTAGGGCAATGGCTGCCTTCGTAAATAAGGCAGAAGAGGAGGTATCCTTTGAGTAGACATGACTATTCTGATCGCACACACAGGTCCAGGTAAAATTCCAGTAAAGAAAGTCTGACCTAACCTTCAATCCAGAGAAGACTATCCCGAGCTCTTTCAATTCTAGTAAAATACAGATCTGAAACTACAGTCTGTTTTAATATGCAAAGTATGCAAACTGTGCATGCAAATACTGGATCATATCAGGAGCCTGCAAAGGTTTCACAAAAACCAGTCTTGGATTAGGACCTGTGCACAGGAAATTAAGAAATTTAAAAAAAAAAAAAAAACTGAGCTAAAGTTATGCGTGAAATTTTAAGAACTTGTGCCAGAGACATGTATACAGCACAGTTATCAAACAAAACCTAAATAGTGCATTAAAGAGAATCTCAGCTATAAACGATTCACTGCCCATGATGAACACTCAGACCAAGGATGATACGAATCAAACAGCACCCTCAGTACGGAGCTGACTGGGCCAGAGCATGCCTCGGAAGGACAGTACATCCTGAAAGAAGGGGCCGCCTGGGCTCCGGGTGGGTCTGCTTCTGAGGTCACGGGCAAGGACCGTGACCTCCGGACTCCCAGTGGGCTCGGCCACAGTGGGAGCAGAAGAAGACAGCTCTTCTCAGCGGGAAAGACCCCCAGGCCAGGGGTAACGGCACCAGGTCCTGGCAGCCTCTCAGCATCTGCACCCCAAAGATTCCCCCAGAAAGACAGGTGTCGGTGGAGTGACGTGTGTCGAGGACAGCTGGGACAAGGCAGCGCCCTGGGGGTGACACCCCAGCTGGCCAGGAGTGACCCTGCTTCTGCAGCCCAGGGTCACCCTCCTGCAGAGCTGCCCGGGACACCCCCTGCCGACCAGCAAGCGATGGTTTCGAAGCAAAATCAGTTCAATCCAGCCCTTCACACAGAGGCCACGTCTCAGGGGTCTGGGTGACAGACCCAAACTCTGTTGTTTCCACTACAGAGGGGTAACGGGCTTCCCCGGTAGCTCAGTGGTAAAGAATCCGCCTGCAACGCAGGAGATGCAGGAGACATCGGTTCAATCCCTGCGTTGGGAAGATCCCCCGGAGGGCATGGCAACCCACTCCAGTATTCTTCCCTGGAGAATCCTGTGGACGGAGGTGCCTGGTAGGCTACACTCCAGTGGCTCGCAGTCAGACACGATCAAAGTGACCGAGAATGCACGTATGCACACAGAGGGGTAACATCTACAAAGAGGCGGCTCACCCTTCACGTCAAGTCACAATCTCCTGTCTGAACTGGAGGAGACCAGGCTCCTCTTGTTGACGTGTGGACCACAGGGGAGAAGCCGAAAATCAAAGCCAGCAGCACCTAGGGGAAACGGACAGCCAGCAGCACGGTGGGACAGAGGGGATGGAATTCAGGAAATGCAGAGACAGGAGAGATCGAAAAGCTGTCCCATCAAACAAGCCTCTTGGACACAGGACATGCGTTTTTATTGCATCCAGGAACATCATTAATTTCTCCTCCAGAGAACACCCACTCGATGTTGCCCACAGGCAGCCTCCTGGAGACAGGATGGAGCCGGTGCCCACCCCAGTGAGGATGGGAGAGGACTGCAGAGCTCAGCAGGGCTGCCTCTGCTCCATCTCGGCCACCTCCAGGGCCGGTGGCCGTGGAGACTGCGAATCTGGGGCCCCGAGCAGGGCCTGAACTTCAGTGTGTTTTTCTAGGACTGTCTCTGGGACCACAGGCTTCTGCCCCTCAAGCGACAAGCCAAGACAGACATCCTCTCCGAGGCTGGGAGGCGGACCCTGTGGACGTCGGTTCTGGTTCTAACTCTGGCACCAACAAGAGCCGTGTGGACAGGATGCCCAGGCGGAGCGGGGCACCGCAGGGAACACGGCAGGAGCGACCCTGCAGGTGGGGTCCCGGCCCCCATGTGCAGCCCAGGAAGCCGGACCCCCAGTGGCTGAGGGGTGAAGACTCACCACTACTTTGTGCAGAAGGAGAAACGCAGCCTGGAGTCCCAAAGACGCTGGGCAAGCCATCCTCATGGCCTCATCCACCTGTGCCTTGGTTTCCTCCCTGTTAAAACAGGGGACAGACCACTATCCCTCAGTTCCCTCCAGCTCTAAATTCTAGGATTCTGTCTGTGTGAAGGGCTTCCCAGGTGGTGCCAGTGATGAAGAATCCACCTTTCAACGCAGGAGACATAAGAGACGCGAGTTTGAGCCTTGGGTCAGGAAGATCCCCTGGAGAGGGGAATGGCAACCCACACCAGTATTCTTGCCTGGGAAATCCCAAGGACAGAGGAACCTGGCAGGCTACAGTCCACAGGGTTGCACAGAGCTGGACACAACTAAAGCAATTTAGTAGAGCACAGCACATCTTGTGTGAAAGAGAGAAGTGGAGACAGAGACAGACAACAAAGAAGCGTTTGGATCCTGCTAAGAAGCCACAGTGTTTGCACAACGTCCGCTTCACAGCCCAAGGACCATGCATCCCACGTGTGTGTCTCAGCATCAGGAGAAAAACTCAGAGTATCATCTCCAGAGTCTGATGTGTTTCACAGCATAATTCATTCATTCTGGAAGGTCAGAAGACGTGGCATGGTGATCAAGAAAATATGAGCACGCACGCCATGCACAGATGATCAATGTTTGAAGAATCAGATACAATAAAACACACTTCTGAGGCTCTATTCCCATCGTAACTCACTCTTGCTGTGATAATTCCGAGGCCTACCAGGGGACTGCGGGGCCGGTGAATAATTACCAGCATCTCCATGCGTGCGCTGACGGCGTTGCTCCTGGTTGCTAAGATGCTGACTAAACCACAGGGCATTCTGCGGTCGGCTGTCAAGTGCACCTGGATATTTTTCTTAAAGAATTTCAGTGTGTTTTTCGACTGAATAAGGATTTGACAGGAAGGTTTTCCACGCTTGCTTTACTCCCACCTGAGTACACATCTTGGTGTTTCATCCAGTGGGAAAGACGAAGGGTGGTGTCACCCTCGCCTCTAGCTCAGAGGCGTCCGTCTGCATCCGCGGCCCCTCCCCTGTGGTCTGGGATCAACCTGCTCTCCCTTCCTCCCTCTGCCGTCCCGAGTCTCCTCCCCTCAGGTCCCCACCCCGGGCTCGCGGGCGCCAGCCGACAGACCGGCATGTGCACAGTTATCAGGTGCGCATCACCCAAGGTGCCGAGGCCTCCAGTGATGGGGAAACCGGGCCAGGCGCGCCGGAGGGAACCGTGTCCGAGGGGAGCCGGCCTCCTGGTCTCACTCGAACCCATCCCGCAGGCTCCTGTTTAATGGGGTCCCAGGACCACGTGGGCCTGACACCGCCCAGGGTCCCAGGATCACTCCTGCCCCAGCCCGGGGCCCCGGGGAGTGCGGGTTCGTCTCAGGCACAGGACTGTTCCCGGATGCGCCTGCCACCCCACAGTTGGTGGTGGTGGTTTATAGTCACTCAGTCGTGTCCGACTCTTATGACCGCATGGACTGTCGGCCACCAGTCGCCTCTCTCCATGGGCTTCTCCAGGCAAGAACACTGGAGTGCGCTGCCATTTCCTTCTCCAGGGGGTCTTCTGGACCCAGGGATTAAACCCGTGTCTCTGCACTGCAGGCAGATTCTTCACCCACTGAGCCACACGAGCCAGTTACACACATCCTGTTTCCCAACCTCCCACTGTATTTATGGTCTCTCCTCCTTGTCCCCAGCCCCTTTCTTTGTGGTGTCATTTTTAGCTTCTTGAGTAGGAGAGGCACTGATGAAGCCCTGCGTTAGGACCGAAGTCCTTCCCAGACACTGAGCATCAGAGACGCGAATCGGGCAGGTCTGCAAGCGGGGCCCAGCTCCCCAGCTCAGAAGACACCCCAGCACGGATCCGGACAGAAGGACAATGGGGAGAATCCATGCCCAGAGCCCCTCCTGCTCTGTCCAGAGTAAACGCTAAGAAACCACAAAAGCCTCCCACGCCAGCAGGTCCAGCTGCTAGTCAAACACCTCTCCCTGCCCCCCTACTCCACACTGGGACTGCTGTCCTCCAGAGTCCCCCCAAATCCCGGCACAGTGGGAGGACACGTAGCAATATTTCCTCCCTAAACTGCTCTAATGACTTCCCACGCTCTATGGAAGAAAAAAGAAAGTGGAGACTAGCTGGTTAACCTTTCTGGAAGCTGGGTGACCGTGGCTTGGCTGGCCCCATCCACCCACACACTAACGTGGACAAGCGGCCGGCTCAGAGCACCTGCTCCACTAACATCTTACACCCAAAACACTGTGGCCCTTCCTGCAATTACAGCAGGAAAAAGATGAGCTATACTGTCCGAGAGTGTTCGACTGGAGGAAGCAAACGGAGAAATATCAGGAAACGGAGGCTTTCTGAAATAAATAACTTCTTCCTTCTAATGGTCTTTTCTTCCCTTGACTATACTTTTTAACCCTGAACACTCTCACCTTAATTCTTCCAACCACATAAAATACTGTGGCACTTGTTTACAGAACTTTTGATTCTATGAAGTTGAGTCATATGATTTGTCAGTTAGAAACAGTCAAATATTTGCAATTTCATTATCTGCAATTTCAAAACTTGGGGTTTTAGTATCAATTATGTTACAGCCATCATCCAAAGATACAGAGAGAGGCTGGGCTCAGCGGATTATGGATTTGATGTGATAGAAGAAGTTAGAATGACCGAAGATAGTCAAAACCAAGGATATATTGTCCAACACAGGGAAACAGTCATTACTTTGTAATAACTTTAAATGCAGTACATCTATAAAAATACTGAATCACTATGTCAAACACTTGAAACTAATATAATATTGTAAAGCCATTATACTTCAACAACAACAACAACAAAAATACTTGGGTTAATCAATCTCCTAAGTTTTAGTAGAAACGGTATGGAGATACACAGTGGGAATATGTTTTGCATCACAAGGCCAGGCTTCCCCCAAGGGCACCACGTCTTAGACTACAGTGACCTCACAACGAGAGTCTTTCAGGACACACTCAGAGGGCTTCCATCACTCCTAAGTCATCCCATTACTCTCGTGATTTCAATTCTTTCTCCTAGCTGCACCACGAGGCAAGTGGGATCTTAGTTCCCCAACCAGGGATGGAACCAGCGCCCTCACCGGTGGAAGTGCGGGGTCTTAACCACTGGACTGTCAAGGAAGTTGCTATTCCAATGCTTTCCGAGCAGAATTCCTCTTTGTCCTGTTCACCTGTTCTCAGTGATGACTTGTGAGCACCCTAACTCTGTGGTTGAAAATATTAATTTTTCTAATTTCAATTTTATGCCCTTTCAAGGCTCCTCTTCCCTAATTAAAAGGACTAATTTTTGTGAACTCCAGAAGTGTACTTTCCATTGGTGCCAAGTCACTTTCTCAATGGAGACTTAAATCCAGCTCACTAACACATTTTAAATTACTGAGTTTTATTCACAACTTTGCTCTTAGACTATTTTAACTCCTTAATGAGGGCTGCAGTGACTCAGTCTTATGTGGAAATACAGGTAATGTGACAATCAGCGCTTTCCAAAGCAGGAGACGGCAACACTCAACAAAGAATGTTTCATGAAAAAAAAGAAGTTTCTTTCAATTAATCTGTCATGCAAATCATCTCCAGATTCAGAAGCAGTGTTCAAATCCACTCCTGGATGTCAAAAAATCTTTGGAGGAAATTATGGCATGATGGGGATTTACTGGAAAGGTCACAAAAATCTGAATTCTGATGTCAACTCTGCCACCACAGGTAACTGAACTCACGTTCAGGAGAACCAGTCTGATCTTTCTGTGACTCAGTTCCTATGTGTTTCCTCTCATAATTTTAACCAGTCATCCCACCCAGGTTCTATGAGAATTTAAAGTCATTTTAATGTTTAAAGATCTAAGTCATCTTTCAGTGACAAGAAAGGCAAGTATTTTCCAAAGTTGAACGCAATTTTTTAAACAAAAGAAAGGTTCAAAATAAAGGATTCAAAGCACCCATTTGCTTTTCCAAAGTATTAATTAATGGCAGTTTCCAAGTTCTCACCAATCCCTGCCAATGAAACTGCTTTGTGAGTCTTAAATCCATATAACACTCCTCCTCTCTCCATAAGGGGCATCCGGGATCTAACACCAGCTAAAGACACTTGCTTCTTGGAAGAAAAGCTATGACAAACCTAGGCAGTGTATTAAAAAGCAGAAACATAACTTTCTCAACAAAGGTCCGTATAGTCAAAGCTACGGTTTTTCCAGTAGTCATGTACAGATGTGAGAGTTCAGCCATAAAGAAGGCTGAGTGCCGAAGAACGGATGCTTTTGAACTGTGGTGTTGGAGAAGACACCTGAGAGTTCCTTGGACACAAGGAGATCAAACCAGTCCATCCTAAAGGAGATCAGTCCTGGGTGTTCATTGGAAGGACTGATGCTGAAGCTGAGACTCCAATACTTCGGCCACCTGATGCAAAGAACTGACTCACGGGAAAAAGCTGTCTGATGCTGGGAAAGATTGAGGGCAGGAGTAGAAGGGGATGACAGAAGATGAGATGGTAGGATGGCATCACTGACCCAGGAAGTAGTGAAGGACAGGGAAGCCTGGTGTGCTGCAGTTCATGGGGTCACAAAGACTCAGACACGACTGAGCAACTGAACAACAAGAATGTTAAAGGCCTGCTATGATATAAAATTGGTATTTTTGGGAGGAAAGATACTGTCCTTTGGGGCTACAAAAAGTAACCTGTGCAGACCTACGATGTTCAACATTTTATGCCACTGTCATAACATAAAATTTTCTAGTCTCTCAACAAGCTATAATATTCTGTTGTCAACTTGCAAAACTCACTACTGTATACAATCTTGCTGTGGAATCATCAGAGGCACCAAATTTCTCAAAAAGTAGATTACATATAGAGAAACACATATAATCTCATTAAGAAGTAAATGATAACCTCTAAAATTTAATGAACCTGAAGGAAAAAAACAGAGTAAATTCCAATTTACAGTGAATGTAATTTGATCTTTCCCACATCTTGACTTTGAAGGCACTGCTGAATTTGCTTATTACTAGTCATCTCACGTCTATCGTAATAGATGAGGTGAAGGACAGCTTTCCCAAATATTACAAATATCTGTCTTCAAAGTTATAAAAAATTATTACCAGCTTAGCATTTTATCCAAATGTGCTCCAAAAAGTAGACATAAGTGTTACTGGTATGTGACCAGTAAAATCTATAGTTGTCAACATTTTTAAAAAAGAAAAACAAAAATTAAGCCTCAAACACGCCACCCAAGAGTCACAATTGGGTTCCTCAGGTTTTACATGACCAACTGCTGTTAGAATCCAGACGATCTCCCAGAATGAACAGTACAGTTTCAGAGAAAAGGATATTATCTTGCTTCCTCCCATGAGTGAATGACTAAGAAATGAAATGCAAAATACAAGCTGATGCATAATGTGCTATTTTTCATTTGTGGACATGTACATGTGTGCAGATTCAGTATAGATTGCCCTACAGGATCAGAGAAACTTTTTACTACACTTCTACTGACTCTGTATATACTTGAGTGTACCAGACGCTCACACAATACATTGCCTAGACCTGTAATAATTAAACTCTGTTCAAGAGAACTGCCTTCATTTTCAGTATGGGGAAAATGACATACATTCATGGGTTGTTTTAAAGAGGTGCATAGGAGTGGTTTTCCTCACTACAGAATACAAAAAGCTGAGCTGAAGCACTGGGATTTCCATCATCTCCAATCTTTCCCTAAAAGTAACATCCAGTCAAACCAATTTTCAGGGAGAAAGGAAAACATTCCTGGCTACAGGGAGAAAGTTACAAGCTTGTAACTGAAACATCACCTCCATTTAAAGGAATTACCCAAGACAAAAATTAATGAAGAAAATATCAAAATGTATAAAATTTATTAAAAAATAGAAAAACTGATGGCAATAAAGTTGACCAAGCATCTTTAAATATTTACATAGCTGCAACTTGGAAAGCAATCTGGTTCCAATTAGCCATCTCTAAACCCACAGGGTTTCTGGAATCCGAGGAGATTAATTATAACTGCACACAATATGAAGGTCCTCTTTCACTCAGCTGTCTGGTGCAAGGAGAGAAGCAGAGGAAAGCATGTGTGCCCCAGCTGATGGTGAGAAGAGAAGGGCACACCTCGGAGGGGCTCCATCACCTGGTCTTTGCTCAGAAATATCTGATGCTCCAAAGAGACCATGACCTCAACAGCCAGGGTTGATTTATGCAAACACTATACGCAATCAGCAAACAGGAGCCTCAAGTGGAGCTGACAGGGGTCTGGCCTGCACCCACCAGCCCAAGCTCCAAGCACACACTGGGTACAGACTTTCCGAGCGCAGGGGCACCTGAGTCAGGACTACCTGAGCCTGGATTACCTGGGAAAAGGCAGCAAGCGCAGGGTTTCCAGGGGGTAGGGCCACCGAAGTTTGAGGCTACCTGAGCACCAAGGATGCTGGGCCACCTGGGGGCAGGGCTACTTGAGCCTCAACTGCCTGGGCATTAATGATGCCTGTGCCACGTGGCAGCAGTCTATTGGATCTGGACTTCCCCAGCTCAGCGGTACCTAGGCACACGGCCATCCGCCTACAAGACGACCTGAGTGAGCCTGGATTACCTGAGAGTGAGAACCTGGGCAAAGGTTTCCTGGACCCTGGCCACTTGGGTAGGGGGCAACCCAGCTACAAGGCTACCTGAGCCCAGACCACCTGTACGTGAGATACCCAGGCAAGGGCAACCCGGACGCAGAGCTCCTGGGACCTGGGCCACCCGAGTCCACCCTTACCCGCCCCTGGACCACCCAGGCGCACGCTCTCACCTGCTGCGGGATGGGCCGGGGCCTCTTCTCCGCTCTCATCGGCAGCCTCATCGGCGAGGCCCGAGCCCGGGGAGTCGGCGGCGGCGCAGCCCGAGCCGGGGCTGCTGGGCTGCGAGGCCGAGTCGCCTTCACTGAGGGAGCCGCAGCGGGCGCGCGGCGCGCGGTCCCCGGGGCCGCCGCGCTCTCGGTCGCGGCGCGCACGGCGGTGCACCCGCGAGTGCAGCACCATCTGGTGGTACGTGCGGAATATCTTGCCGCACTCGAAGCACTCAGACGACTTGCCGTGGCCCGTGGGGACAGCGGCGCGGCGGCTGGGGCGCGCGGTAGGCCGAGGGTCCGGGGGCCCGGGCGCGGGGTCCGCGGGCGCGCCCGCCCTCTTGCGCGGGGGGCCCTGCGCACCGGGCTCGGGCTCGCGCTTGCGCTTCTCCTGGCTCACCAGGATGAACTCGCGTCGCTCCTTGTCGAAGGCCACGTCGCCGGCCAGCGCCTCGTCCCACGCCGCGTACTTGAGGTACTCGGCCGGCTCGGCCACCTTGCCCCGGGTGGCCAGCTGCCAGGCCTGGTAGCTATTGACCGGGTCCAGCTCAGCCACGCGCCGCCCAGTCTGCCCGTGGGCGGGCTCGCTGGCCGCCGGGCGCAGGTTCAGGCACTGAAGGAAGAGCTGCTGGGAGTCGGCGGGGCCGGGCACTGCGCCCACCCCGACGGCAGCCCGCGGGCGGCTAGCCTCCACCCGGCGGTGGATGGCGTTGTGCGCGTTCAAGCTGTCCAGGTTCGTAAACAGGTTCCCACACTTGGTGCAGACTTCATAGAGGCTCAGGCCGGCCACAATCACCTCTTCCTGCACCACGTCGTTGATGGTGGCCACGGGCTCCAGCTCGCTCCGGGGCCTGTTTTTGCTCCCCGCCTTCGGGCCGTGCGCCTTCATGTGGTTTTTCAGGAACCACGGCTCCTTGAATCTCCGGCCACAGATGTGGCAGCCGTGGTCGAAGGAGCCCCTGTGCTTCTTCATGTGCGCCTTCAGGAACCAGGTCTGACTGAAGGCCTGGCCGCACACCTCGCAGGGGAACTCGCCGGGTGGCAGCTCCGGCTTGCCGTTCTCCGCGAAGGCGTCTCCGCGCGGCCCCTGTGCCGCGATGTGGTCCTTCTCGACGTGGCTGAGCAGGGCCTCCTCGCGCAGGGTGGCGTAGCTGCACAGGCGGCAGGTGAAGGGCTTGTGCGCCTGCTGCACGTGCTGCGCCAGGTCCTTCTTGCGCTCGAACCTGCTCTTGCAGAAGGCGCACTGCCCCGCCGCCCCCTCCGCCTCCTTCCGGGTGCTGCGCAGCAGGATCTTGCCGGTGTCCGCCGGCGGGGCGCCGTTCAGGATGCGGTTGCAGGCCGAGGTGCTCTTGGTGGGGCTAGTGCAGCCGCCGAGACCCTCGGACACGCGCGTCTCGGCCGCCTCGGGCTCGCGGCCCTGGGTCAGCGTGCCCGCGCGGTGCCCGCGGATGTGGATCTTGAGGTTGCCCTTCTGCGCGGCGCGGTGGTCGCAGTAGGGGCACTTGTAGGGCTTCTCGCCCGTGTGCTTGCGCATGTGCTGGGACAGCGAGCTCTGGAAGGGGAAGGTCTTGCCGCAGATACAGCAGCTGTGGCTCAGCGCCCTGTCCCCGTCCGCCTCCGGGCTCCGGTTGGCCCTGGGCGGGCTGCGGCCCCCTCTCAGCTCCACCTCGGCCTCCCGGGAGCGCTCCATCTTGACGGCCGCAGCTGGCACAGCTCCTGGTCACGCGGGCCTGCCTGCCGGAGGGCGCCTTATCTCTCCATCTTCAGGCGAGAAGATGTTTTCCGCGCCCTACTGCAGAGGTGCGCCTGCCCTGCGCCTCCTACCTGGAGAGCATGGCGCCGGCGGCGAGCACCTGGAACAGAAAAGACACAAAGGCCTTAGGAACTAGGCTTCCCGCGAGAACAGCGGCCCGAAACGTCCGCGGATATATAACGTCTACATGCTGCTTGTTCAGAATCCCAAACCCGGCCTATTTAAAGAAAAGAAGCACCCAGCAAAGTTTAAACCGACCAAGGAGCAGCTGCTTTCCTTTAAAAGAGCAGTCACTAAACAATTAATGACTGGTAACAACTGCGTGCTAAATCATTAAAATAAATCATTGTAGATGACTGCCTGCTAAAGTCATTTATCGTCACAGATATCCATCCACGCGTGCATGCATGGGTACTAAGTCGCTTCAGTAGTGTCGGACTCTGCGACCCCCTGGACCATAGCCTGCCAGGCTCCTCTGTCCGTGGGACTCTCCAGACAAGAATACTGCAGTGGGTTGATATGCCCTCCTCCAGGGGATCTTCCCCACCCAAGGATGGAGCCCGCGTCTCTTACATCTCCTGCATTGGCAGGCAAGTTCTTTACCACTAGCACTGCCTGGGAAGCCCCAAGTTGGTCCATAAAGGATGTTAAATATCAGAACCTCCAATTCACCGGAATTAAACATCTGAAACCCAGCCACGAAGACAAGACTTACGGAACAAGAAAAACTCAGCTTTTTAGGGATCATAAAAGGCAACCTATGAATGCACCTGGAAATTAGATGAAAATTTCAAGGGGGAAGAATTCTTCAAATCTCCAAAGAGTCCTTCTGTAGCCAGTGTTCCTTCCCTCTCTGCTCCTCCCTGCAGTTTGGGGCCACGGAAAGTGAAATGCTCTCAGAGCCAAGAGGCTGCTCTGGGGGTCTGCACAGAGATCCCATCCCTGCCGTCCATGTGTGGGCAGAGCTGACCCCAGGGCACTGTCTCCTGTTTCAGGAGATGTCACAAGAATTTCAGGAGATGCCCTTCACATCTGGGCATGCCCTCACCTGTCAGGTGCTGAGAATCGGGAAAGGACATGAGGAAGCCCCCTGCAAAGCACAGCCTGTGAGGGCCACTTAGACCCTGGGAAACAGGCAGAGCGAATGGTCACAGACAGTGAGACACCTGCCCAGTGGGGCCTCGCTTCTACTGCCAGGAGCATCCCAGCTGGCCACAGAGCAAAGAGGACCAACTGTAAGTGCAGCCCCGTCCACTCTAGCAGAGGCAGGAGAGCTGGCTCAGGTGGTCCCAGCCACCTCCAGCATCCAGGCTCACCTGGATCCAAAGGATGCAGCTGGATTGTCCCCTCCTTTCCATGGGGGGCGGGGAGGCAATGCTGCCACCTTTGCTGCCAGAGAAATCCACATTTTGTTTGCTTATTACAGCCTTGATGTTTAGTTTCTGATTCCCCAACACACCCGACCCCCCAGCCAAAGACTAGATGCTTCCACTCTAGAAACCCAATGCTAGAGAATATACTTTTCATTTCTTATCTGGGCTTCCTGAAAAACTAGCTTAAAAGCTTCATGCGAAAGGCAGTAGGGTCCTGCAATTTACAGGAAAATTCTCAAGCAGGGCGCTCATGGTGCCCGTGAACCAGCACAACAAGCTCTTCTTTCTCTTTTGTTTTCCACTTCTCTGCCCACCCCCATCATTCAACTCTAAGCCCTGCTGTTGATCCCTCTGCGAGAATGACCCAGGATGTCTTTTTAAAGAACTTAAAAATATTTGGAAGGGGAAAATGGAAAAATGGAAAAACACCATAAGGGTAATGACCACTTAAGCTCAGAACACCATTATCGTTAAGGAAATCATAACGTTAACAAAACTGGCTCCACCACTAAGTGACCCCCTTCCCGAAGCCCACGGTTGACTCACAAAGTGTCTTGCAAACATTTAAAGAAAGAGTCAAAATAGAATTTCCCACAACTGGCTTTCCTTAGTCAGTGGCCCAATCAACAATCTTCACGATTGTTCTTTTCAGTTGCAAGCAAAAATCGCTGCTTAAGACAGGTCATCACTTCTTTTCCCCAAAAGAAAAGGATGGTGTCATCAGAACTTCCATGGGCGGCAGCCCCAGTTAGAAGATTTGGGAGGACCTTATTAGCCCCATATGCCATAGCACTGGGCTTCCCAGGTGGCACTAGTGGTAAAGAATCTGCCTGCCAATGCAGGAGATATAAGAGACTCAGGTTTGATCCCTGGGTCGGGAAGTTCCCCTGGAGGAGGAAATGGCACCCCACTCCAGTATTCTTGCCTGGAGAATCCCATGGACAGAGGAGCCTGGCAGGCTGTGATCTGCTGCTGCTGCTCAGTTGCTTCAGTCGTGTCCGACTCTGTGCGACCCCACAGACAGCAGGCCACCAGGCTCCCCCGTCCCTGGCATTCTCCAGGCAAGAACACTGGAGTGGGTGGCCATTTCCCTCTCCAATGCATGAAAGTGAAAGTGAAGTCGCTCAGTCGCATCTGATTCTTAGCGACCCCATGGACTGCAGCCTACTAGGCTCCTCTGTCCATGGGATTTTCCAGGCAAGAGGACCGGAGTGGGTTGCCATTGCCTTCTCTGAGGCTGTAGTCTATGGGATCACAAAGAGTTAGACACCACTGAGCAACTGAACCATCCCCAGCATCCGTGAGCCTGAGGGTCTCAGATGGTTTCTCAACCCTGGTTGGGGTCTCTGGTGGTGAGCGGTTCTCCTCCAAACGCTGCCCTGTGAGAAAAGGTTTCAGCAAATACATCCTGGTACTAAACAGCCACAATTGCACTCTCTCGGGCAAACGCACACCATGTGCGACTTGGTGCTTCAACTTTTCCTAAAACACATTAACTTAAAAATAACTAGCCTTACAAAGCGTGTCAATAAATGTGAGCTTTTTACTCAGACCTTCCATACTTCCAACAACACAAACATTAGGACATAAGAGGAGAGAGAAAATGCACGTTACGTGTGTTTTAGCTGACACACGACCCGTGTACATACACACATGAAACACAGCCCCATTGGAGTCACATTTTGCCCATAAAGAACCACTTTTGTTGTATTACAAAGTTTTTCCAAGGCTGTAATTGGGAACGTGCCAGATAAGCCTGTAATTTAATTGTTTAGGCATGAAAATGGCTTGCTGATTAGGGTTTTAAAATAGATTTCCAGTGCATCATTCCGTGTATATGCGTATGTGTGTGTGTGTGTTTCTCAAAGGAATGTGACAGTTTGAAGCTACTTTTTTAAAATGCCTTTTGTAATTCTGGAAATAAGCTTCTTTTTGAAAAGGTTAGGCAATTTTATATTTATATAAGCATTTGTATTTATATACACCTATCTTATTTTATAGGCTTCCCAAGTGGCTCAGTGCTAAAGAATCCACCTGCCATGAAGGAGACTTGGGTTCAATCTCTGGGTCAGGAAGCTCCCCTAGAGGAGGAACTGGAAATCCCATGGACAGAGGGGCTGGCGGGCTACAGTTCATGGGGTCGTAAAAGAGGCGGACATGACTTAGCGACAAAACAACAATAACAATATTATTTGATAACTACAATAATAAAAAGTAAAATATTTATTAAAGAAAATATAAATCTGTATTCATAACATAAAAATGCATTACCATGGGGATGGAGGAGGGGTTTAAGACAGGGCAAAATATCAACATCTTGAAAATAAAATATGTCGCTAAACTTTAAGAAACGATCCTGTGATGGCACAAACAACAAAGCAGCAGGTCAGAATGAATACATGTGAGGCATTGCCATGCCTTAGAGAGACTCTCTCTTCTCACACCTGCACAGTACAAATGAAACACATTGACCTTCTCAAGACTGCTGACACTGGAGCTGGGATACATTTAATCTGTGGGTAAATGTTTCAGCGAATAAATCGCTTCTGTAAGTGAGGACCCTGGGAACTGAGTCTTGGACCAGACACCACGCGGAGAAGTCACTTCCTGCAGGGCCCCCGGTGATCCTGAGAACAGGCTCCGGGACCCAGCAAGCCCCCCAATCCCCTGACGACAGTAATGCCTTTCTGAACAAGCCCTGCGGGCAGGGATCCCGGACACACACCAGGAGGAAAAGCCCCATGACCAAGCTGTCAGACCTCTAGGAACCCTGGAGGAATACGGGACCGTGGTCCGTCTGCATCCCCCCCTCGCCCCCGGGGACCGCTCCCCTGGTGGAAGCCCCACGGCGCGGTCGGCGGGCGACCTAGTGAGGATTTCATCACAGTCCCTGACGGCCGACTGGGCGCCAGGCCACTTTGGGGACCTACGCTCTCGGGTAACCAAGCAACAGGCTTGCCTTTGAGGGACGCAGATGTTGGGAAGGAACACGGAACCGCACACAGCCACGGGGCAGGAAGGGCAGTGATGACCTGCCCGGGAAGCCGGGTCGGCCTGGGAGCAGGGGGCTGCAAGCTCATTAGGCCTTCAGAACGAGCCCTGAGCCTCTGGCCCACATCCAGGAGTGACCCCAACATCCTGCTGGTGGGCCTCCGTTTCACACCTGAACCCACACACCTCCCTTCCTCACACCCACGTGGTCCTCCGGGCTGGGGGGCCTCTCTCAGACTTCAGCTCTTCACAGGCTTTTCGCACCAGGAAGGTGAGGCCCAGAGTCTCCCAAGTGGGCTCCTAAGGGCCTGAACCCCCACCGCTGGGGTCCCTGGGCACTCAGCCGGTGACTCTGCCCCTGGCCCCCACCCCGCTGCACGCCTGCTCACTCCCACCTCTGGGCCCTCAGGCGTGCAGGTCCCACGCACCGCCCACCTTCTCAGGTGTGGCCTCTCCGCACCATCCTGACCCCTGAGACCGGGTCAGACCCATATTGCTTCTCCCCCCTCGCCAGCCCTGGACCAATTCCAACACCTGTCTGGACGTGGTTCTGTGACAGCTTCTTTAACAGGTCACTCGTGGGTTAGGCATCCTACAGTGAGAAGGCCAGTTTGCCAAGTACCACTGAATCCTGATGCCAGAGCGGAGACAAGCAGGCAGCGGGCATCCCAGCACTGTGACAGGTGGTATAGACCATGAGCTCTGAGGTTGGGCTACCCGAGATCCAAACCCAGTTCTGCCCCTCCCTGGGATCAGCTGCGTGACCGGGAGCAAGCGTCTCAGCCTCTCAGTTCCCCGGTCCATTTCTTCATTTTTTAAAGTGTAAATGATAGCGATGTGAACTGTATTATTTTTGTGAGGATAAATGCAGGCAAGGTGTAATGTTTAGCACATAATACATGGTCAACATATGGTAGGTATTGTTATTAATAATCATTAAATAAATGAATGAAACGGCAGTGCAGCACCCAAAGACACCGAGTCCCTGACAGTGACACTATTTGGTTTAATCACTTCAAAAGGAGGAGACGACAGTTTAGGAAGCTAGGTTGGAAATGGCTAAACAGTAACCCCTGTGTATGCACTGGACCCTGGCAGGTTCGCTGCAGAGGTTATTAAATACAATTACACAGTGTTCCCCCAACAGCTATAATCGTCCACAGTGCACAGGCTCAACCCTGCTCTAGCTCCATCCAGGCCCCATACAAAGTACAGGGTATTAGACTGTATTTGAGAAGTACTGTTCTGTTAGGTCAGTAATACAGGAGAACATTTCTAGCTTTAGGGGCTGTATAATCAAATATTTTAGAAGTGGGTTACAAAAGAGAGGAGCAGGCAAATATGTCAAACCGTTAACAACGGCTTGGGCTGGATGTTGAGTATATAGATGCTCTTTGATTACTCTGTCCATTTTTACGGGGTTTTGGATAGTTTTCACAAAAAAAGTTAAAAAAAAAAAAAAACTCCCACTTGCAACTCTGGTTAAGTAACACAATGGGAAACAGAGCTGCTCTGGGGCAGCTAGGTGGGGTGGGGAGTGGGTGGGGGGTGGGCCCTCCCGGTGGGCCCTCCCCTCATCTGTCTCCCCTCTCCCTCTCCAGGCCCCCAGGAAGTGCAGGAGTCTCTAAGGAATGCACTTTGGGAAAAGCACCTTTTGTTAAATTCTACCATTCAAAACTCAAAGGAAAAAAATCATCTGAATAATATGAAACTGTCCAAGTGAAGGCAGCATTTTACTTTAAGAGGCTGCCTGCTGATGTTTCAGAGTCCTGCCCCAGAGATGCTCAAGGGATGCCCCCAAACTTCTGTGGGGTGCAGCCTCTGCGCCAACAGGGCAAAGTCAGGCACGAGGACGTGGACACTCAGAAGACCCCCCCATCACGTCCCAGGGCAAAAATGTGGCAAGGCTGTTGAGGTTTCTCTTCCCTGAACAGTCGTCTTCTGACCCGTTCAGTGCGGCACTGTCGGGGGAGAAGGTAGAACGGCCTGTATTCTCACCCAGTAAGCACAGCCCTGACTCAACAGGAGACCTCGCCATTTTCTGCTCTGTGAAGTTAACCAACATAAAGCTTTGTATTCATTCCTCCCAAAACCATCAAGATCGGTTCTAACGAAGTCGCATCTTGAGAAAGGAATCAGAGACCCAGGCAACATGGAACTCTGCTCAATGGTATGTGGCAGCCGGGATGGGAGGGGGGTTGGGGGAGAGTGGGTACAGGTATATGTACGTCTCAGTCGCTTTGCTGTTCTCTTGAAACTACCACAACATTGTTAATCGGCTATGCATGCATGCCTGCTAAGTCGCTTCAGTTGTGTTTGACTCTCTGCAGTCTTATGGACTGTAGCCCACCAGGCTCCTATGACCCTGTGGATTCTCCAGGCAAGAATACTGGAGTGGGTTGCCATGCCCTCCTCCAGGGGATCTTCCCGACCCAGGGATCAAACCCACATCTCTTAAGTCTCCTACAGTGGCAAGCAGGTTTTTAAAAGTCTCAAGTTTGGGGGTGGGGGTGGGGAAGGGATGCGCGTTTCTTTAAAGGGACCCAAACCTGCCTCCAGACCTGGGGCTGCAGGAAGACGGGCACTTCCTGCCCTGGGTCTGGGCTGCTCTCTGGACAGAGGCAAAGCTGCGGCTCCAGCTGTCTGCGAACTAAGTCCCTTCAGTCCGAGTTAACCGCGTTGTGACGCTAAGAACCAGCTCTGCCGCCGGACGCCCTGTGGTCTCCCTTCCTTTCCTCTCCGTGGGTCACCTTGGGGGTGGGGGGCTTCCGGGTGGTGGAAGGACAGGGCTGGGCTCACGGTGGTGGGTAAGATGCCCTCAGGAAGGAGACAGCTCGGGGCAGACAGGCCGCTCAGGATACTGACAGGGTATTCTGGCTCCGGAAGGCAGGTCACACAACTCCCAGAGCGGCCTCCGGGGGTGGCAATGAGGCGCCCTCTCCTCGGGCTGGACCCGTGGGTGCAGAGACGCCCACCTGTCCTCCAGCGGACAGTGCGGGGCCTTCCCAGCGAGCGGGGAGTGAGCATGCACCATTGACGCCCCGCACAGGCTCATCCACCGCCGAGACAGAAGGCCCCTTCTCTGAGCGACCGCGGAGGGCTCCGCAGCGACGACAGGGGTCCTCGCCCCACGCACCGGTCTGCCCCCGATGAACAATCCCGGCTTATCGTCCCCAGCCCGGGTCCAAGCCGCCCCGTGAAGCAGCGCATTCACCACCCGGGGGCCGGGGCCTCGGGCCGCCTGGCTCAGGCGGGTCAATGGTCCATTATGAGCAAGCCCCACTCGTACAAGGCAAAGTGGACACGGCACCCCCGAGAATCGGAGCATTCACCGGGAAGCCCGCGGGCCTCCCCCAGCGGAGGAGGACGCTGACCGTCCCGGCGCCCAGGGGACGCTCCCCCGGACCTGGCAGACCTGTGTCCAGCAGCCACGGAACAGCGTGCTTGGACTTTTCTGCCAAAAGCACTCGTTTTAAAGGTAAACCTGAAAAATGCTTTGTTCGGGACTCGAGGTGACCTGACCCGGCCACAGACACGGTGGTGATAAAAGGCCATCTTCCTAAACAAAGCTTTCCTTTCAATTATTTGGCAGCCCCAAATAAACCAATGTGAGTGCCATCGCGAATCACCACATGTAACTATCTATGATAAGAGTTTATTTACCAAACTCTGTGGTCACTTAAAAACAAGACTCGCTTCTATTCTTGTACCTCAGGCCACAGCTTCGGAATCGCCGCCCATTCAGGCAGAAATGCAGAGAAGACCTCAGCGTCATTCCACAAGTAGGGTATCTTGGATGAGGCTGTTTACCCCAATGTGTCAAAAACCCAGTACATTCCTGGTTGAACAGAGAGAGATGACGTCTTTGCCTCCAGAGACAAGAACATCCGCTAATAGTAAAGACAGCCTACCGAGACCCTTGCTAAAGGGAATATAAATTAACATGAACATATAAGCTGCCCACATGTCCTTTCACTAAAATACAAAAACTCGCAGTCAGCTCTGACCTTACAGGGGAACAACAAAAGCAGATGAATACACAACATAATTATTGATTACATTCAGAAAAGGCTCAGAATAAACAAGGAAGGACTCGTGAATATTCTTTCCTGGCCTTTAGTAACATATCCTAGAAAACCCAAACCAGTTAGGCCTGAGAAACAGGCATCCACGTGAAAATAAAGATGATGGATGTTTTTTTAATCTCAAAAGGAAACAGGCGTCCTTTTACTTGCTTTTTCTGCTACTCTCCAAAATGAATCCTCTGAAGCTTTTTATTTGCTAGTTCCCAAGTCTCATACGAAATAGTGGCCTTAGCAATCTATTTGTCCTTTAAAAAGGAAACTTCACAAAACTGGAAAAAAGGGGGCAAAAAAAAATAAAAGTCTCTGGAGCCAGAGGCTGCTCTGCAGTCCCCTGCAGATAGGGGTCCTGCCGGAGCCCCAAGTCCACCACAAAGAGCTGGCGAGCTGGCGGTAAACCCAGCTTCCTGGAGGGCCCCGCACGGCTGAGTAGTTAATGATATTGTCAACATTTCCAATAAGAGCCGGGCTTCCAGGAGCGCAGAACTGTATCTCCCCAAAGTTGGGCAGCTCCCCGAAATCTGTCGTCGCCCAAGGGCTTTATAAAAAAAAAAATACAGGAAAATCACTAGCTATATTCAGTTCGGCAACCACAAAAGCACAAGTTTTTTACTTTCACTCTTTTTCCATCCTGCACTGAGACAATGAAAAGCAACATTTCCACTAATTCAGAAACACTGGAAACTCAGGGATACCAAGAAAATGAGGACTCATCGGTTTCTTTTTTAAAGCAAACGTGGAACACCAGAAGGCCTTAGACAAACGGCAGGGAAAACCCTATTTAGAGGTCTTTACTCAGGCAAGCCTCAAACGTATAGAAACTGCCACCAATTTGGTGCCCAATTTTATTTTTTTTTTTTAGAAATTATCAGCAGTAAAAACAAAACAGTCATGGGCAGACACATTATATTTTCTTACTATGGAACACTTCCTGGTCTACTGACACACCTTTTTGAAACATGCATTAACTCATTGTATAATAAATACATTTTAACTGAAATTTGCTTCTAGAAATAAGCTGCATCTTATTTCATGTAAATCAACAGCAAAGGACAATATCTGCCCCAACACACATATACTGACGTGCTTTCTAGCCTTTTACATAAAACCAACATTTCTCTCCCAGTATAGAAAACAGACCACAATTAATACCTCTCAAATATCATCTCATTCTTTTGTGCTTTTGTGAAAGCACCTGGAAGTCCCCACCACCAAGTAAAAGAAAGAATTAAGCCCAAGAATACAGAGGGAGATAATTGCGTGCAGTAAGCCATGAACCATCCTGTTAAACATTACCTTCCAGGGTAGTTCTGTGAGCACAGAACTCAGCCTCAAAAATGCCTTCGTGAGGAGCACACAGCAGATAAATACTTCAAGAAGAAATTGTACTAAATTCTAAGCAACGACTTACAAACACTTTCTGTAAGGATACACTGAATTGAGTCCATTTTGGCAGGACAGCAGAAAGGCATATCATGCGAGAAGTTATTTAAGATTCTGTTTACCACTGTACCGACACCAATCGATACTGTAAGAGGGTCAAAATTATAAAAGGACAAGTGAGTGAGTGAAAGTTGCTCAGCCGTGCCCGACTCTGCGACCCCATAGGCTGTAGCCCACCAGGCTCCTCTGTCCGTGGAATTCTCCAGGCAAGAAGACTGCAGTGGGTCGCCATTTCCTTCTCCAACAAAAGGACAAATCCTTCCCCAAACGCTTTCCTGTATAAAGTGCATATACCAGAACCAGTTTAAGTTTTTCAGATCTATGACTGCCAACAACTACTGTAACATGACCTGGTTTATCACTAACCCAAGCAGCTGGATATTCCAGCCTCTTAAGGAGAGTGATCTATCAGAGAATGTTTACAAAGCACAATTCTTGACAAGAACATGATGTCACATGGCTGTAGGACGTGTCCTCCTTCCTGTCTAAAAATACACTTTCAAGCACAGTTAATGACACCTCGCTGCAAGTTCTGAATTCTGCAGATAAAAGACTGTCTATACTTTCCCTGCAAGGATAAAAGAATAAACAAACAAATATCCACTTTCAGCCCCCACAATAACGTTACTGTGTGATTCAGCTACTAAAGTTAAGAAAATTCTGCACAAGGTCATAGATGAACTTGCAGAAATGAGGATGGAAGTGTTTTCCCTAAGCTGAAGTATCTTACCTAGCATCTGCTTTTGGAAACAGTAAATATAAAATACAACCAAGTTTTTCTTTTTTTTTTTTTAATTTCAGAACTCCCAGCCCCACCCATTGGTCCCTGGAGAGAAATGGTATCGAACTTGAGATGGAATCTCTCCACTGGCAGTCGAGCCTGGATTATTCGGGAAGAGCTGTACTTCTGAGCTCAGGATGGGCCTGCAGTGAACAGAGAGGCAGCAAGGGGCAGAGCAGGTGCTGCAAACATTTTCCAGGAACCCAGAGGCCAAGATCCCTGATCAGCAACCGCAGCCGGATCGTCCGTCTGGTCCCGGCTCAGACCCGGGTGCATAGTGAGGGGTGCTGGGGTGTCCCCCACCTCTCTTCACTCCCCACCTCCACTCACTACAACACGTCAGACCCCAGACACCCTTTCTCGACGGGGTCTCCCTCTGTTCTGCCAGGTGCTGTAAGCTGCCCAGACCAGGTGAAGGGCCGCGTGGGCACTGGTGGCAGATGACCCAGAGCCGGGCCAGCGGCGGCCAGGTTCTCAGGGGCATCCAGGTGATGGACAACCTGGTCCAGGAAAAGTTACACTGGCCTTCCACGTTCACTGCCCCTCATGGATCACAGCCTTGGGAAAGACTGAAGGCAAAAGGAGAAGAGGGCAGCAGAGGATGAGATGCTTGGATGGCATCACCAACTCAGTGGACATGAACTTGAGCAACCTCTGGGAGACAGTGGAGGACAGAGAAGCCTGGCGTGCTGCAGTCCGTGGGGTCGCAAAGAGTCGGACACAACTTAGAGTTTGAACAACAACAACAGAGTTCACAAACCACATCAATGACTGCTTGGTGCAAGAGAAAGCTACCCATAAACTTGGTGTCGTTCACTGAGGACACAGGCCAACACAAGTCTGTCCCGGAACGGGGCCATGGGACTACACAGCAGGGATGTGCCAGCCAGGTGTTCTGAGAGCACAGACCCGGGAAAGAAAACAGCGGGACCTGTGTGCCTGCCCATGCAATTCAAAACAAAATGCAATCACCCTAAAGTACGTGTTTCCAACTCAACCGTCTGAAAGAGCTTCTGTCACATTACATGATAAACACAGCTCATGATCAGAGGCCGCCCTGACCTCCCGAGCAGACTGGGCGCAATGGTGACTAACAGTCAGCTCCTGTCCAGCTCGAGGAGCAAGCAGGTCCCCTCAGCTTGAGATGCCATCACAGGGCTCCTCACTCCCAGAGGAAGATGCTCTGTCTCCCCCAGTGAGGGCGGCAACGTGCCCCTCCTCGCAAGAGCGGCGGGTGCTTCCTCCACCCTCGCTCCGAACCAGCCTCGGTCCAGCAGAACCCATCCGCCCTCCTGAGCCCATGACCAGCAGCCGTACCGCTTCACCAACAGGGATCCGAATCCGAGTCTGAACCATCGCCGGGGACTTGTCAGCGAGAGGAGCGAGCACACGATGGAGCCTCGCTCAATGACGGGCCCAGAGCTCCAACCCCTTCCGATCCCCAACCCAGTGCGAGCTGGCGAGTCCCAGCATCGAAGGCCAACAGGTGCCTGGTGCCAAGTCACAGATACTGACCTGTTCCTCAGTGGCCACCTGGGCACCACCGCTCCCCCGAACAAGGGGCCCGTCCCCGGACAGAAGTTGCAGTGAAAACAAGAGCTGTGATTCCCGCACCACAGCATCCATGGTACATGATGGCCTCCATTCATGATGGATCATTGTCTTGCCCCTTGTCTTTCCGGAAGCCATGAGGAGGGCAGAACAGACTTTCACCACCTGACTCCTCAGTGATGTTTCTGACACAGAAGTGGACACTGGTCACCACCACCAAGGCCCCTGCTGCAGGGGGGCGGTGGGACACTCCTCTGGGAACCACGGTTGCTCCCCCACCTCTCTGGGCCACGGCCCCTGGAAAACAGGACCATCCATCCCACTTGCGGGCAAGTGAAACAGGCCTGGGGTAGGGACAAGGGAGGCGGTCAGAGGGGTCAGCATCTCACGTGCCTGGACCCACACCTTTGAGAAGCCCTGCGTAACGTGGCCTTTAGAGGAGAGTCATCTGTCACCCACAGCTTCTGCAGCTGTGAGAAATTCATCCTTGGTGTTCGTCACTCAGTCCTGTCTGACTCTTTGTGACCCCATGAACTGTAGCCCACAAGGATCCTCTTTTCCAGGCGTGGGTAACCATTCCTTTCTCCAGAAGATATTCTCAACTCAGGGATCAAACCTGGGTCCCCTGCATTGCAGGCAGATTCTTTACCATTGAACTACCAGGGATCCTTGTCTCACGAACGTAAAATAGAGGTATCCACAAAGTCCTTGGGCCAGTGCCTGGGACCTCGTAGGCTCTCAGAGAATTCAGATCCCTTCTTCTTTCCATCCCAAATCCAAGACGTGGTAACAGTGTAAAACTCAAGGTCGAAGCAAAGAGTCGGACACAACTTAGAGACTAAACAACAGCAACGAGGTGGAAGCTCGTGGAAACCAAGGCCACCACACGGGAGAGAGGTCAGAGGCCGGGTCTGAGCCCACATCCCAGGTCTGGTGACTCAAGCAGCCTCAAGATGTTTGCTGCTCACACCTGGGCAAGTGGCTGGCTCACATGGACATCAGTACCTGCAAGTCAGGATGCTGGGCTCAGTCCCTGGGGTGGGCGACTGCTCAAAGAAATGCTTCTGTTGCTTCCTCCTTTGATGCTGAAAACACGGTGATTTTCCCCAAATCCAGAGAAAAACTGTATAGTGTTAGTCACTCAGTCATGTCTGACTCTTTGAGATCCCATGGACTGTGGTCCACCCAGCTCCTCTGTCCATGGGATTCTCCAGGCAAGAATACTGGAGTGGGTAGCCATTCCTTTCTCCAGGGGATCTTCCCAACCCAGGGATCAAACCCAGGTCTCCCGCGTTGCAGGTAAATTCCTTACTGTTTTGAGCCACGTATGAGCTCGCCCTTTTTGCCCTATTTTGCACCATAATCTCTCTCAGATTAAAATCAAAGTTAGTATTTTCCTTTGGGATTCTAAACGTTTTTCTGAGCATTTCCATCATGGCAGGGCTGTCCAGGCTTCCCTGGCAGTGGGGGTCCTGCCATGGCCACACAGAGCCACGCAATCACACACATGCCCATCGCCACGCCAGGCACCGCTTGGGATCCTCCCAGACGAGCAACATCCTCTGCAGTTTCCATTCTTCAAACCCAGAGTCTCCTTCACAGCAAACCATCTCATGACTTTACAAACAGGACAACCTACACAATTACTGGCGAAAGAAGAAGAGTCACCACCATAGTCTCCTTAACTGCAGGTCCAACGTACTTGATCATCTATAATGTCTGTTCTGGTGAAAACCCCAAAGCCACAAGGGCCTGAGTCCACGGGTGTGTCCCTGCTGCAAACAGGGTGCAGAGAAAGACGTGCAGCCCCGCTCGTTAAAGACCACCCAGAAAAACCAAAGATGGAAACAGGGACATCCCAGAGTTTGTAATTAGTTGATCACATCATTGCTTTCCGCACTGAGATGGCTCCTCCCAGCAGGGAGAGGGCAGGTCTGTGCCTCTCAAAAGCCCTCTGCCCAAAAATACTGTCCCAGGAGCAGCCAGCTGCACAAATGAGGGCAAGAAAAACCTTACTCATATGCAAACTAACATCCTTCTCACAAGGCTTTCCCAGACAGTAAAACTCAGAGTCCTCAACCTCTCCGCTCGCACCACGCTCTCTCTGCAGGGCTGCTTACCCAACTGTCTCTCAGGGAGAGATTCCTGAAGAGTTTTGCTGGAATTCACTCTATGATCCTTTGGTCCTAACAAAAATGGAGGTGACCACAGGGCTTCACCACCAGCTGTTTGTGCTCAGTTACTTTTCTTATTTACCATCAGACTCCTTTGAACACATTTCCAGTTAAGCTGGGAAGAGCGGTCCCATGCCAAGGTCAAAGTAACACCGGATCTTAGCCTGTCCTCAATCCGCAACTGCGAAAGAGAAGTCCGATGGATTAAACAGGAAGGAATGTTCGCGGAACCAAATCTGACTTTCTCAGAAAGTGGAGGTGACATTGGTGCTTGGGGGGAGACACCCCAGCCTCTCAGAGTCTGAAATGACCAGAAGTCAGTGTTAAAGTAATTACCTTTTTAAGAAAAGTTTGCTATTGCTTTTCAACAACAAAGAAGCAAAGTGTTGTGCCTCTCAAAAGCCCTCTGCCCAAAAATACTGATCCAAGAGCAACAAGCTACACAAATGTGGGCAAAAGAAATCTTACTCGTATGCAAATATCCTTCCCGCAAGGCTTTCCCGGACAGTAAAACTGAGAGTCCTCAACCTCTCCGCTCGTACCATGCTCTCTCTGCAGGGCTTTTTGTTTCACGGGCTTCCCTGGTGGCTCAGACAGTAAATGCGGGAGACCCGGGTTCAATCTCTGGGTCGAGAAGATTCCCTGGAGAAGGAAATGGCAACCCACTCCAGTATTCTTGCCTGGGAAATCCCATGAACAGAGGAGGCTGGCAGACTACAGTCCATGGGGTCGCAAAGAGTCGGACGCAACTGAGCGACTCACACATTCTCTTTGGTTTCATAATCTTGACCGTCCACCGATGCCGGCTGTCAGCTCATGACCAGCAAAGACCCGCCATGCAGCTTCCTGAGCCCCACCGGGGACACCACGCCCCGAGTGGCTCATCCTGGACCACAGAGCTCAGGGCAGCACCTCCAGGCGGCCCGGCCCTCGCCATCGGTGCTAACAAAGCAGAGCACTGGAGCGGGGCTCCAACTGAGGCGTGCTAGTTCCCACCCCTCAGGAAAGTCCTTCCGGACATATCTTACAGCGAGCTGCAAAAACAGCTCTTGCAAACATCTTTTAAAGTCTAAAATGAAGTATTTCTGCTCCATGAGCCACAAGCAGCACGTGGAAGTCTAGCTTCTCCATCATAAATTCAACACACTCTTTGATAAATGACAAAGGCGGGCAGAGATCCCCGGAAATCAGAGCTCATGGTAATTTCCCTTTTTTCACTTGCTCAGGTGACGTGTTCTCATCTCCAGGCTTAGCTGGAAGACACAGGTCCCTCCCAACAAAGGGGATGTGAGCACCGCTGGTGTGGTCCAGCCAAGCACAAGATGGACCCACCTCCACAGAGCCACACAAAGGTCCTTGCCGCCTCTTTCCCAGATCTTCCTGGGGGCACCTGCTCCCCCACACCGGGAGGCTGTCACTGAGTGGACAGGTGAGAACAGCTAGCATGTTTTGAGTGCTTGCCAGGTGCCAGGTATGAGCATATTCCACCCATCAACTCATCTCCCCTGTGAAGGAATGATGGTCATCCTGGCCACTTTATGAATAAGGCAAGTGGGACACAGAGAAGGCCAGCACCTGGCTGAGGTCACGCAGCATGGAGGTGGCCGGGCAGGGAGGCTGAGTGCCTTGCTCTGCTGAGGGAGAAACAGAGGCTGGAGCTCCACGCTCGGATATTTAAGAGGCCACCTCGGAAACAAAGATGGCAGAACACAAAAGATGAAAGGGAGAAGAGAAAGGGGTGGGAAGGCAAAGGCAAAGGCAAAGGCACATGATGTGCTGGAGCAGGGGGGAGGACCGCAGAGACCCCGGTCCTGCCCACGCTGCCCTGTGCCCGCCACACCCCAATCCAAGCTGTAGGAGCACAGAGGCTAGAGGCTCTTTGGATTAAAAACTGACCCAGGTTTCCAACCGCTGCTCTTCTGACTTTCCTGGTCCCCAGTGACTCGTTTGAGCATCAGTAGAAATTGCCGAGGTCCCTTGGGAGCAAATATTAATTCGAGCTCCCGCAGTTTCTTGATCTGGGATATCAATCACATTAATCAGGGCTGGGGTCGAACCGAAGACAGGCACAACGCGCGACCATGTGTCTCTCCCCCCACCCCCCCGTGCGACTCAGGGCCGTGACGTCCCCCGGGCCACACCTCCCCCAGGCTCCTCCTGCATTTGTCCCTCCGTGCCCACGTGTCACCCTGTGCAGCCCAGACCATCCAGGCTCCCACACCACGACGACCATGTGCACACACAGGCGCATCTCCTCGCACAAGCTTCACCCCACGGGCCCTGGGACGTGGGGGAAGGATCCAGAAAAGAGCCCTGCCCAGTGGGTCAAATCAGACCCAAGTGTCCAAGCCCGTGGAGGGCAGAGGAGGCGCCCTGGGCACGTGGTCGGCTCCAGGGGACATGGGTGGCGGAGGGCTCCAGCAGATGCGGAGATGTTGAGGCAGACCTGGAAGGCAGAGGGGACTTTCCGGGTTCACAGTCCACGTCTGGGGAATGGAGCTGGTGAGGCGGCCAGCTCTGGCTGGGAAGTAGGCCCCAAGGGGCGGGAGGACCAGGGGAGACAAGTGGATACAGAGGCAAAGGCAATAGAAGTCCTCACCATCAGGGTGACCTCAGTCACGCTCCCAAGGACACAGGAAGCTATGTCCCGTGGCTGGGAAAGCCGACCAGAGGACCTGTAGTGCCTGGCCCAAGGGCCCCGCAGCAACACAAGGATGCGGCCGACGGGGCAGGGGCTGAGGACTAGATTTCCAAAGGAGAAGCTAAAAGAGAGGCCAGGACAGGGCTCGCCAGAGGCTCGACCTGAGGCCTGACCTGAAGCCTTGGTGTCCAGGATGCAGAGTCCATCAGTGGCACCTTGGGTCTCGGGGAGCATCACCTGGAGCCCAGGGCCGGAGGAGCATGAATGGCTGGTCCCATTTCTCTGCCTCGGAGAACAACTGCCTCCCACCAGATCTGCCAGCGCCCCTCCCTTCCGCCCACTAAGCACTTGGGGCAGGGGTGACCATTTTCCCCAGCGGCTGCAGGTGACAACTGGCTCAGAAGCAAGTGCTGGTCAGGGGACGCGAAGCCAGGCTCTGGTCCCCGTGTTGACTGTGATGTTGAAAAAGACACGACACGTCAAATCAACTTACAGTCTAAGCCTCAAAAGCCTTTGGCAATCCGCATAGGCAGCCTCGTTTTCAAAGCAGAAGTTTAGTAATTTCCTGCATCTGTAGACACGTTCAAACTGTCACTACATTCAATTCCTGATTTTTTTTGTTATCGGAGAAATGCATTTCCATGGATAGGACAGCCACGTGCATCACAGCCCCTCAAGGCAGCTCCGTTCAACGTAGGAGTCAACGCGGGGCAGTTTGAGTGCTTCTGACCACCGCCTGGTCACTACTCGCTCCTTCGGTCCAGCAGGGACAGCCTGCCCAAGCAGAATCACAGCCTGATCCAGACTTGTACTTGGAGAACGAGGGGACACCCTGAGGGACCCTGGGTTGCCGGGAACACAGCCCCGTCCACACCCATCCACACACAGGTTACCCCGCACCCCTTCCGGATACATAGACGGGCACCTGGAGGGGTCTCCCGGCGCACCTGTGACAACACAAAAGTGAAACGTGTTCTCCTGGACCAGAAAGGTCAAGAAATGGGCCATCAACCTCTGCTCCCCACTTCTGCAGAAATGTGTTCATTTACCTGAAATTAGAGACACCAGAATTAAGGCTGGCAGTGTCCCCTGTGTGTGACGAGGAGCAGATCCACGTCCACTTAATAACAGATCCGCCAAAACTAGTTATTTGTGTGACACAAACTCTCACTTGGAGGGAATAAATGGAAACGCTGATCCATCCTCCCGTTAAGGATCCGGTTTACTCCTGGAAGGAGGGCCTGGGTGGGTGTACAGCCTGCCTGTCCCAGCGTTCCTTCCCATTCTCTATGCCTCCCCAGCCACGAAGGACCTGGGCTGTCACAGTGTATCACAGTGTAACACAACTAAGGAGGAACGCTGAAAGAGAACTTCCAGGTCTCAAGCCTCTAACCTCCCATCAGTTTGAGAAGCATTTAAAGTTTGTTCTTGAAGAGTTTTTCTTAAATGAAGCTACAGTCTTTACACCGGTTTAGCTCTGTCTGCCTGAACATAAATAGCTGATGTAGTCAAGTCAGGCTGTGTGCAGAGTTCCCTCGCCTGCTAAGGGAGGTTTTGCCTTCTCCCGGCAAAATGTAAAATTAGTAAACCGTGTGGCACAGTGAGGTCACCAGCCCAAAATTACACCCAAACTTATTATTATTAAGGATTTGGTGTCCTGTTTTTCTATTGCTAAGAAAGTCACACTCATTATAGCTTTATATTTAGAGTGCTTTTTTAAAAATAAGTTTGAGAACGGATCTATGAATGTCTGTATTGTACAGAGTTAGACAGTTACAAGAAAGTACTCATGATTTTAGCTTACATATTTCCCCTTCGACATTGAAAGAACCAAAAATCTAGTAACAGTTTCCACTACTGCATTTAGGGGAAAAGTGCTTTCTTTCAATGTAAGAAGAAACTAAAATTACTGGGTTGGGCCAAGGGAGGAGATTCACTTTTTAGATAAAAGGGATTTGGGTAACTTTCGTCTCCTGACCACAAAACTTTAATATTTTTAAAAATATAATCTTCATGATGGGATTAAACAGAGAGTTCATTTTCTCTTTTTATCATCTTTTCTTCCCAAATCCTGGATTCTGAAAGGTTAAGTCACACTGTACTTAGAGAAACACACATATTTGCCGTATGTTCCTTTCAAGTAATATTCATTCATTTAAAAACCAGTGTAAGCACTGAGTACATTTAAAAATCATTAAAATGGTAAACGCTACACACACATACACATTATGTATATCTTACCACAATAAAAAATGCAAAAGTGTAGATTTTAAATGTTTACAATCATTTAAAGTGTTTTAATACTGTACTCCCTTAAAAGTCATAACACAAAACATAAATGAACAATATTTATAGGCATCACGAGGTCAATAATCAACACTTAAAATTACATAAAATCTGTTGCGCTGGGAACAGTATTATCCCAAATGAGGATTAGACCTTGCAATGTCAGAGGTCATCACTAGAATCCACCAACCGTTTAGAAAAGTTTTCCTCTAGATGAGGCAGCCAATTTTCATGCCAAATTTGGAACAGCCTGTCCCTAAATTCCCTGTTACACTTCATGTGCTCTGCTGAACTCTGTGGGTCAAAAACTGACAGAAAAGTGTCCCTTTCCACCACCCCCCACCAATTTCAACTTGGCTCTGGAGCAAGTCAAGTTTTCGGAATACAATTTGAATTCAGATACAGAAATAAGAGTTCCATTAAGGGTGCATTTCTATCCAACACAAACATGCCTCCACACAGTGACTCCTTTTGCACCAACAGCTTGAGAAATTCCAAGTTCAAGTTATTTTAGATGCAGCATTTAACTGACACCGTGTGGTGTTTTGATCCAAGGAGCCCTTTTATAAATCAGCTTTGGAATGTCCCACTTCTTCCTGACTCGAAATTCCATACGAATCCTATTCTGTGCTCTCTGGTTTATTCTGAGAATTTTAATCCACTTCATTTTTTGTAACAAATATTTTACAACCATCCTTGGCCAAAAGCCCTGAAGTTCTGACCTAATTCACATTAAGAACTTCTTATCTGTGATTTTATATAAATCCTACACACTGCATAGCTTACCCTACCCCTGACAATGTGTCCATAAAGTTCAATAAACCTGATCTTTTAAATTCCTTTTATATTCCTTTCTCTTTCTTAAGTAGTTTACTTAAAAGTATTTTTCTAAGCTGATTAATTAAAAGACAACTTTCAGATGCCTTATTCTACCCACATCAAAGACATGAACTGCAGTCTCTCTCACCAACCTATGGGCCAGAAGAAATTAGAAACAAGATAAAAACACTACTGCTATTAAGAACTTGCAAAGAATAATTCTACCAGTATGCACAATGTATCAGCAGTTCAGAAGTTACGACATTCATCAAACCCTCAACCTCCTGCACTTAGAAGGCAGGCATTCTCTACCACCAGTGTCCCGGCCCCAAAGGAGAGAAGGCCGGACTGCATCCTCCAGCCGGAGGAGGAAGCCAGCGCTCTCAGGGGTTCCTGGGCGGGTGCGCCTTCTCTGCACTGGGAGGTGTGGCCTCTGCGCCAGGAGGCGTGGTCTCTGCGGCAGGGGGCGTGGTCTCTGTGTGAGAGGCGTGGCCCCTGCACTGGGAAGCGGGGACACTACTGGGAGGCGTGGCCTCTGCACTAGGAGGTGGGACCTCTGCACCAGGAGGCGTGGTCTCTGTGTGAGAGGTGTGGCCTCTGCACTGGGGGACGGGGCTCTGCATTGGGAGGCGTGGCCTCTGTGCCAGGAGGCGTGGCTGCTGCATGAGAGGCGTGGCCCCTGCACTTCTCTGGCCCTCACTGTACCGGTGTGTGGAGCGGGTGCTCTGTAACCTGCCCGTTTCTGCGGAGGAAGGGGGAACACCAGGTGTTTCTGGGACCTGGGAGGCCCAGGCCGCTGCTGTCCAAGCATTCTCGCAAGAGCGGTCAGGCCTCTTCCCGAACATGTGATGGCCTCACACAGCTGTGTGGTGTCACCAGACAGTGATCCTGGCCCAGTGGGGCCCGGGCCCCACACACACCACGTCCACCCTGGGCCTCCCTCCATCTCCCAGCTGCCCAATCCATCACCACGTCTCCAGGACCCCGCCCTCCAACAGCTCTCTTGGGTCCCCCTTTTCTCCAGTCTCATGGTCAGTGGCCTGCCCCGTGTACCACCCTCCTTGAGCACTGCCCTGCACCATCTTCTGACAATGGACCCCTCTCAGGCCCCGCCTCTGGTGAGCCCTCTGCTGCAGACCACCAAGGGATCACCCAGAAACCATCACCTCATAACTGGTGAGAGCCCAGCGTCCTCAAGATCACTCACAGCCCTTAAAGACCTCTCAGACACCACCTGTCGTCCTCACACACGTATGTGTACACACACACACAAACACACACACACACAAACACCCACACACACACTCACACGCATGCACCCACGTGCCCTTGAGGCTCTCTGAGGCTCTGACCGCTGCCCACAGCTCCGTCCTCACCCAACACCCTCTCCTTCTCCGAGAACCAGCTCCCACAAGGGCCCCAGTCCTCACCACAACCATCCTTTACAATCTACTGGGAAAAACAATCCAGTCAAACAGGTGACTCAGAGAACTCACACACAAAACAATAAAAATGAAGCAAATCTGGTAATGATCATTGAACCCAATAGGCAAAGAAATGTGTAGATAGAATCAAGTCTAAGTAACTGTGAGGTATATATAAACATGCAATTGTTACATTTCTTGCAAGACATTATATACAATGTAAAAATAATACATTAACAATTGTAGACTAAAACCACATGCAGAAGAGGAATTACAATAGCGTGTGGGGAGAGGGGAAGAGATGAAGAAAGGGAAGAAGGGAAAAGAGGCACTTTCATTTCTTCATCCTTCCCAAAGAGGAAGTCAAATTATATTGTTACTGAAGTCGATAAATTGAGAAACAGGGGTTTAAGCAAAAGTCATAAATATAACCATTGACAGAACTGAAAACACTGAGCCTTCTACCTACCTTCTGATTTCAAGGATTAAAGAAGAGAAACATAATTCTTTTACCAATAAATAAAAAAGAAAGCATAAAACCAGATAAAAGTTTTTTCTAAATAGGAAAGAACACCTAATAAATCTGTTTCAGCAAAAAATATAAATGGGATCAACTTATTTATTTAAACAGACTCAATGAAGGGCTTAACCACTAAATGCAACTCTTTCCCCTGTACAAAAGACACTCCAAATGAAGGAATTCAGAAAAGCTGGATGACATATAGATAAAATACAACAGAAAAATGCAAGTAAACAAAGTGAAAATAGATATATCACTAAGAGTTTGAGTCATGGTTGAAAAAGGTGTTCAACTGCACAAAAGTCATATTATAATGATTAAGGGTAAAAAAAGAAATCACCAAAAATGAGACTGTCCTACATGTTTAAGTCAAATCACACAGAACCAAATACATAAAGCAAACACCCCAGTGAATACATGGATAGATCACAAGAGACAAAATGGATCTGGGAGAATTAACAAATCTCTCTTAAACCTAGCAGATTAAAGAGGTAAAAACAATAGTAGACGTGAATGAAAAACCAGGGTTTATTGAGTATGTAACGTCAAACCCTGTACTGGCCACTTTGCTAAACTAAGGAGAGAACATACGGTGGCCACATGCTGACCACAAAGATGGGCTCTAACAGTTCCATAAGTCAGAAACAGCACAGGTCTTCAAAGCTTCAGACATAGCACCGTGACAGCAAAAACTACCAAGTGAAAGCAAAAACAACACTAACAAAAGTTCAGCCATTTGGAAAATTTTAAACTCTCTGTAACAATTCCTGGGACAAGAGAAGATCATGGGGCAACTGCCAACCTCTCCTGAACCCCTCTGTGTCAAAATGTATGGGACGCACAGAAAGCTGAACGGGTGACCAGCTGTGGGATTAAAAATAAAGGAAACATGTACATGAAATACTCAAGTCAAGAAGTAACCAAAAAAGTATTAAAATCCTTAAGTTTGAATTTTAAAAGGTAACTACAAATGAGAAAAAAAGCCAGCAAAATTGATAAATAAAGTCAATAATTGGCTCTTTGATAAGCCCAATGAATGAGAAAATTGACAAACTGGCCTAATCAGAAACAAAAAATAAAGTAGGAGCTGGGGGAAATTAGGTCCATGGACCACCAAAATAAGGGAAATTAAAAGAATATAATGTTCTTCAAAGCTCTACATTAACAAATGTGATAATAGTGAAAGAAATTACTAATTTCTATTAAAATATTCTTTACCACCTGAGCCACCAGGTAAGCCCTAAATAAACATCCAAAATCTATTCAGGAATCAACAGAAGAAGCAAACATAACAATAATCAGGTAAGAAATCAAAAGGCCTGTCACACACTTCTTCACTTGCTCAAATGCCAACAACAACAAAAAAATCAGTTACAGTCTTACACATTTTGAGAAACAACTCAGATGGAGGCTATTTGAATGTTTCTGGAGCGGAAAGAACTTACATAAAGTGAAGAACAGAAAAGAGATAAACCAAAGTTATCTGCGACAACAGAGCACAGAGCTACTGTCCTAATAAAGAAAATGTTCTTACAAAGCAACAAATCATGAATAACTCAGTGGAAAAACTGACCGAGTAAGTGAACAGGTGGTTCACAAGAGAAATTATAGTCAACAGACGCTAAGAAAGGCTCTAAGTGGCTTTCAATTTTCAAAATCCCGTGCTTATTTTCCCTATCAGATTGCCCAAGACCGAAAGACTGATAACATCAAGAGCTGACAAAGACAAAGCCTCTTGTCCCTGACTGCTGCTGAGGGTGTGAAATGACATTTTGATATCCTGCTGGGAAACTGGTCAATATCCCTCAAAGGAAACGCCCCTTCCTGCCCAAAACTCCATCTTCGGGAACTAATCCGAAAGAAACATTCCCACACGTGCACAAAGCTGTGTGTGTCAGAGAGGCTCCCTGCACACTGAGAAACCCACAGTGACACAAGAGTCCACTAGGGGACACACATCCAGCTGCTGGGCACCGGCCCCTCCCACTGGCTCCTCCCACTCAAATCCCCTTTCAGTGGCTCAGAACAGACCACACTGGGTACTGGGCATTTAAACACCAGGATGGGGTGTGCCAGCCTTTACAGTCTGCTCATCCCTTAAGAAGAGCACGTTGCAGGACTTATGTGATGGTCCACTGGTTAGTACTCTGCCCTTCCAGTACAGGGGGTGAAGGTTCAATCCCTGGTTGGGGAACTAAGGTCCCACAACCACGCAATGCAGCCAAAAAAATTGAGAAAATAAGTTGATGGAAAACTCCCATTTTAATTTTGGGAAAAAAACCTGATACTTGGAAAGACTGAGGGCAGGAGGAGAAGGCGGTGACAGAGGATGAGATGGTTGGATAGCATCACTGACTCAATGGACATGAGTTTGTGCAAACTCTCAGAGATAGTGGAGGACAGGAAAGCCAGGTGTGCAGCAGTCCATGGGATCACAAAGAGTCAGACCGGACTTAGTAACTGAACAACAACATGTATGTATATTAAAAACCCAAGTACATTCATGAAGCTGATGGATTTAAATGCCTAATACGGTGATTGATATCGAGAAGGCAGTCAGTACACAGCAGCCTGCATAAAGTAAGATTACAGACACTGTGAAATGTCACACACATCCTTTTTTCTCAAAATGCAACTTTTACTTTGGATTGTAAATATCTTGATGGCAAAAATCATAAGAGTCTTTGCAGCTTACCAGCTATGCATTTTGTACAATTATCCGAAAAGAAATAGTTTAATTTCAGGAAGGAGAATGTTACCCTAAGTATTTGTCTATAATTCAATTGCTCAAATATGTGATTGAAAATCAATTAACAAGTTACCAGTTATCAGTTTAGTCGCTCAGTTGTGTCCGACTTTTTGCGAGCCCATGAACCACAACATGCTTGGCTTCCCTGTCCATCACCAACTTCCAAAGTCCACCCAAACTCATGTCCATCGAGTCGGTGATGCCATTCAGCCATCTCATCCTCTGTCATCCCCTTCTCCTGCCCTCAATCTTTCCCAGCATCAGAGTCTTTTCAAATGAGTCAACTCTTCGCATCAGGTGGCCAAAGTATTAGAGTAGCAGCTTCAACATCAGTCCTTCCAATCAACACCCACGACTGATCTCCTTTAGGATGGACTGGTTGGATCTCCTTGCAGTCCAAGGGACTCTCAAGAGTCTTCTCCAACACCACAGTTCAAAAGCATCAATTCTTCAGCGCTCAGCTTTCTTTATAGTCCAACTCTCACATCCATACATGACCACTGGAAAAACCATAGCCTTGACTAGACGGACCTTTGTTGACAAAGTAATGTCTCTGCTTTGTAATATGCTGTCTAGGTTGGTCATAACTTTCCTTCCAAGGAGTAAGCGTCTTTTAATTTCATGGCTGCAATCACCATCAGCACTGATTTTGGAGCCCAAAAAAATAAAGTCAGCCACTGTTCCCACTGTTTCCCATCTATTTGCCATGAAGTGACTGGACCGGATGCCATGATCTTAGTTTTCTGAATGTTGAGCTTTAAACCAACTTCTTCACTCTCCTCTTTCACCTTCATCAAGAGGCTCTTTAGTTCTTCTTCACTTTCTGCCATAAGGGTGGTGTCATCTGCTTATCTGAGCTTATTGATATTTCTCCCAGCTATCTTGATTCCAGCTTGTGTTTCTTCCAGCCCAGCATTTCTCATGATGTATTCTGCATATAAGTTAAATAAGCAGGGTGACAATATACAATATACGTACAGTATACGTACTCCTTTTCCTATTTGGAACCAGTCCGTTGTTCCATGTCCAGTTCTAACTGTTGCTTCCTGACCTGCATACAGGTTTCTCAAGAGGCAGGTCAGATGGTCTGGTATTCCCATCTCTTTCAGAATTTTCCACACTTTATTATGATCCACACAGTCAACGGCTTTGGCATAGTCAAAGCAGAAATAGATGTTTTTCTGGAACTCTCTTGCTTTTAACAAGTTATTTACCCTGAATTCCACCCCTAATGAGGGCTTCCTCAGTGGCTCAGTGGTAAAGAGTCCACCTATAATGCAGGAGACGCAGGAGACTCAGGTTTGATTTGCTGGATCAGGAAGATCCCCTGGAAAAGGAAGTGGGAACGACTCCAGTGTTCTTGCCTGGAAAATCCCATGGACAGAGGAGCCTGGCAGGCTACAGTCCAAGGGGTCGCAAAGAGTCAGACACGAGTGAATGAAGGAGCAGAAGCAGACTTAAAGGAAAAGTGTTGCATCTTTGTACCCTTTTGTGAACTTATTTGTAACTTATTTTTGAAAACCTCTTTGTCTTCAAAGTGAAGTACTGTGTCTGTCTTTACCCCCTTACACAAGAGAAACACAGCATAAGGTTCATGCCCCAGATGTTCATGTTTAATTCTGGTTCAATAATTAAAATGTGAAGCTTCATATTAATTTCCAGAATAATGACATTCAGATCAACTCTCTGCCAGAAAATGGGATGCTACCAAAGAAGACAAAGTTTTAGGGGAACAGGAAAGGATGTCATTTGTGCTCAGCTCCCACGAATCCTCAAAATTAAAAATAGGACAGAGCTCATATTCATAGCTTCAACTTCAGATATCTTATGATGAATTAAGCGTGCAAATGGAGAGGAAAGAAATTCTGCCCCACGTGATTAAATGTAAGCCTGCAATCCTGCATCTGCTTCCCACTAACCTCCAAGACCAGGCATGGTTTGTCTAAGAAAGGGATGTTTTAATCAGAACACTTGAATTTATTGTCATCCTGAAGTCCCATCTGACTAGCAGATCCTCAGGCAAATGAATACCCATAAATTTCACATGACGGGTAGAAACCACCTAAGCTCTTGAGCCCCCCAGATGTGCAGCCAATTCAGGGTGACCATCTCCAGGGCCTTCAATCTTTTCCTAGAAAAGGGCCCACTTACGAAATCCAACTCCGAAGAACTGACTCCTTGGAAAAGACCCTGATGCCGGGGAAGATTGAAGGCAGGAGGAGGAGGGGATGACAGAGGATGAGATGGTTGGATGGCATCACCGACTCGATGGACATGAGTTTGAGCAAACTCCGGGAGTTGGTAACGGACAGGGAAGCCTGGCGTGCTGCAGTCCATGGGGTCACAAAGAGTTGGACACGACTGAGTGACTGAAGTGAACTGATGAAATCCAACTCATTGAGATGCATGTAAACTGGCAAAACTCTGCTAAGAATGTCAGGTCCACACAGTAAAAAATGGTGATCCTGACACCGACAGTCCTCATTTCTCCTTTAAGCTTCTTTAAGCTCCCTTTCTTAGACAAACCATGCCTGGTCTTGGAGGTTAGTGGGAAGCAAACGCAGGATTGCAGGCTTACATTTAATCACGTGGGGCAGAATTTCTTTCCTCTCCACTTGCACACTTAATTCATCGTAAGATGTCTGAAGTTGAAGCTATGAATATGAGCTCTGGAAATATCCCTTTGCCTAAACCTGCACACATCTAAAGCACAGTTTAGCTGGGCCACTGAAACAGAAGAGGAGAAACAGCGCTTTTTCTCAGAGCTGAACAGCGTGGATCTGGACTTTGTTATGCCACAGGAATGCCAGTAGATCTTTTTTCTGTTTTTTTTAGGTCCGGTAAGTTTCCTGAACACTGATACTGTGAGTCCATAGGCGAGAGAATCAACAGAATTCTAGTCTGTTTCAACACCATTTATCTATCCAAAGAAGCATTTCGGTGATTGATCGGGTGAGAAATGCAACGTGACCTTCTGTCTAAATACTCAAGTCTAAACACTTCAGTCTAAATGCTAAACGTGCTGACCAGAACCTGGACTCACAGGCAGGAGCAGCCTGGTGGCCGACAGCAGGACCAGCCCCACAACCAGGAAGCAGTTTAACCAGGTCTCACCTCGAAAACGTGACAAAACTTAACAGCCAGCAGGAACAGCAGTCTCGAGATTCACGGGGACACAGACTAGCTTTGCGCCGTCTCCTGGAACAGCAGGGTTTTGTGCCTGACTGTGGCAGGTAATAAATATACCGACACAATGTGATTCTTTTGCAATTTTAAACCCGTAAATCCCCTTCCAGCTGGTAGCCAAACACCCTCATCACACTCTGCCACACTCAGGGCATGGCCCACTGTAAAGTCCACGAGGGCAGGACCTCCGTGTCTCCCAGTGTGATTCCTTACAGCGCAGGAGTAAGACAATCATCCTCAAACACACTGCAGATATGAAGGAACGGAAATTCATGATGCTGCATTTAACCCTCTTCTCCTTGAAAGAAGCATCACCCTCTTAAAGGAAGTCCATTTGCTCTTATTACTGACTTGACTCTTCCCTCTGAGAAGCAGCTTTTCTGAACTATTGTTGCTGCCCATTTGGGGAGAAGGAATCTTCATTGTTATTATTATTAATAAGGTTACACTGAAATGACCTACTTTAAGGAGACTGATGAAGGACACTAGTTCCAGATCCATCGTGGGAGAGAGAGGTTTTCCCTTTGCATCCACACCACCCTCCTGAGTGAAAAGCCCCCACGCTGGCATTTCCACGAGCTTTGACACAGAGCTCAAAGCATACTGCGTTCTCATTCAACCACCGTATTTCACATCCCAGGACCTGGGAGCAGAAACGAAATGGGCACGAGGTCATCTGTGAAGAATGTGGGGGAAGGCTCTGCAAAACCATAATCTCAGAAAAACACTCTGCTCCTCCGCACAGAGAGCATTTTGTTGGTGTCTGATCGTTATTACAACAATGACACATAAAATTATCAGTGAATTCTGCCTGAGGTTTCCACTGTAGGCTCACCTTAAGCCCCCAGGCAAAGTAGACAGTTTCTATATTTTACACAGTCGCTTTCTGTATTGTGAGGTTAATAAACAAAAATGAGGCGAAGTAGGATTGAAGGCTTAACAGGCTTCCCAGGTAGGGCTTTCCTGGTGGCTCAGTGGTCAAGAATCCACCTGCAGGAGATCCAGGTTCCATCCCTGGGTCTGGAAGATCCCCTGGAGGAGGGCATGGATACCCACTCCAGCATTCTTGCCTGGAGGATCCCAGGGACAGAGGAGTCTAACGGGCTACAGTCCGTGGAGTCACAAAGTCAGATGTCACTGAGCACACACACACACGTGCTCAATATAAAGAACATCCATGTAATTGAATTAGACCACAAGTCTCACCTTCTTGTAAACAGACTATTTTTTTAATGTGCGAAAAGTATTAAATGCCTTTTATGCTGGATGTAAAGTTTATATTTTTACATGCTGCATATAAAATTAACACTAGATGAGACAGAGAATAAACTGGAACCATCACAACTTTCCTTCTGTGTTCTGAAATTCTTACGTGGCCTTCATCTGCAGTTTAGGCTGCTTTCGGGCTCCCTTTCTTTCGAGCGCACTGCACCCTGTACTCTGTGGGCCCTCTGGGGAGGCCGGCATCTGATCCCATTTCACAGACGAACAAGTTAAGGCACACAGGCTTCATAATCGGCCAGAAGTCAACACGACTGGATATGAGATAGGAAGCCAGAGGCTCCATCTTGCACTACAACTCCTTCCCGCACACCTGAGTTACCAGATGCTGCACCAGAGGCAGGGGCCCAGCTGCAGGAACCCGGGGGAATATCTGGACAGGCCAGCTCCTGCTTCCGGGGGTGCTGGGCCGATTTACCAGGGACTCTCTGGGGGACAGGCACTTGGCGGGGTCAGCCTCAGGCTGCTGGCCATCCCAGTGCCTCCTTCAACTGCCCTTCCCAGCCCCACCCCCACTGCTCCTGCACAGACCTTGAGAATGGTCGAAGGGAACTTTCATCCCTTAATTACGCCGCTCTGATTCTGAAAATATCTGAGATATTTCCAAAGTGTCCTGCACCGCCCCTTAGAATCCTCGTCTACCAACAGCTGAACTGGGGGAGTGCAAGGCCCTGATGAATCCCAGCTCCGGCTCCCAGCCCCGACAGCATCTCCAGCCCCACAGCTGCTCCAAGCCCCACGGGGGCCAAGTGGGGCGAGGCCACGTCGGGCTGAGCCCTGAGTGTAAGATCCACGGGGATTTCCACGGCTCAGAGTGAGACAGAGAGCCAAGAACATCTCAGTAGTAACTTTTACGTCATTACGTGTTCAAGGAACATTTTGGATCTACCAGGTTAAATAAACCGTATCATTAATTTTACCCATTTCTTTACCCTTTTTGCACGGGGTAACTAGAAAATCAAAAATGAAAATGTTCTACTACCAGGCAGCACTGCCTAGCAAGATGGTCAGCCCACTGGGGCCAAAGTCAGCTTGCCAGCCACCTGTTTTCGTGCGGCTTGTGTATGAGCTGAGGACGGTGGCTGGGGAAAAAAATCAAAGAGAGAATAGCATTTTGTGACATGTATAATGACATGAAATCAAGTTTCAGTGTCCACAAAGCTCGTTTACTCACCGATACGTTGTCTGTGACTGCTTCTCTAACTGCTACAAGGCAGACAGAATGAGCCCCAGCAGAGAAATGCTGGCCCACGAAGCCCCAAATGTTTAATATCCGGCCCTTCACCAGGCTGCCGACCCCTGCCCAATAGGGACCTGCTTTCCCAAGATCGAGCCCGCCTGGGCTTCGGTGCAGGCTCCGCAAGCCGACCTGAAGGAGAGGGGGCCAGGACCGCTGGCTGGCTGGACGACTGGACGCTGACGCAAGGGTCTCCTTGCTTCAAATCCCCAGACTACCCTCTAAATTGCTCCTTCTGCTCATCTTCACAGCAGACACAGCCAAACACTGCACGAGGCCCACCTGCTCAGGGGGCCGGTCCCAGTTCAGGGCATCTTGACCCTGGCTCCCAGCCCCTCCTGGTGATACATCGGTCACCCAGGCCACCTCGAACAGAGGAGGGGGCCAGAGGAGGGACACTGGCCTTCCACGACGTGCTCTCCACAGAGAGACACAACTCCAGGTGGCTCAGACCAACACTCAAAGTTAGGTTTCAACAAGCATGAGGAGGGTCAAACTCCAGGTGACCACCCAGAAGACGGTCTGCTCGGACAACCCGAGTTCCTTAACCGCGAGGGGCTCAGCATCTTCCTGGGGGGAAGGGGCCAGAGTGAGTTCCTCTCTCCCAACTGTGATGCATACCAAACAACACACAGAACGTGGCAGGCGTGGACCCAATGTTCATAAAAAGGAATGAGCCTTAATAGAGCATTTATGAGCTATTTGTCTGGGGAGGGGGCTGGTTATTCAGGCAGTCACTCAGTTTCATGCAAGTCTGTGTTAGGCCCTTCATGATAAAAACTCAACTTATAACGATAAACTGCAGTGCTCCATACCTGGGATCATGTTGTCATGGGGACTCAAAAAACAGCGCTCAACTCGGGATGCTATATTCTGACGCCCTGCTCCAGGGGAGCTCCAAGGAACCCCCTTTGCAAGCCACCACAGACTCGCTCCAAGAGCATCGCTGAAGGTCAGCAACATGAGAACACAAGGCCTGTGTGAAAAAGGCTAACGTCCAAACCAGAGCGAGGACTTTCCTTTAGGTTCCAGGACAAAACCCTCCTCCTCCTCCACGGGAGAGCCGGTGAGTGCTGCCCTCGTCATCCAGTCGGCATGTAAACAGCCCTATTTCACTCACTTTTAGTGGCCAGAAGACTCAGATTCTAAATTTTGGTTCAAGTAAACCCACTGGAGGGAACACGATGATCTGGATGTGAAATCCTACTTTCCCCTCATCAGGACCTATTATTCCACTTCCTAGTTCTTGACTTTCATTTACGCTTTACTCTCCATTTCATGTGAGCTTCCCAGGTGGCGCTAGTGATAAAAAACCTGCCTGCTGGGTCTACACTCCAAGAGTTCAGAGCTCCGATGAGCCCTGAGCCTTCTCAACAAGCTCACCCTGAAATCACTGCAACCTCGGTTCCTTCCGTGCGCTCAGCACGGGGCATCGGGGGCATCAGGAAGGCACAAGACTGTGACTCGGGAACCCTGGGTGTGAGCTCGACTCCATCACCGCGGCCTTGCCGAGTCACCAAATCCTCCTGCGTTTCAGTACCTGTGAAATGTCCAATTCACCCCCAAAGCATCTCTAAGCCGCCTGCCAGTAACATATGTATAACTCTCAATATGAACCCTTTTAAAACAAGCCCAAACAGAAATAACATCAATGCACAAAGAAAGGTAAATAACCAGGAAAGTAAACGTTTCCTTTCATAGTCATTCTATAGAATCAACTGAAACCCCACAGACGTAGCAAGCACGCGGGCGGCAGTGAGCCACCGCAGCCTGCTTGGGCCACGAACGTGCAGCTCGGTACGCGTCTAAATGCTGCCTTTGTGGCCCCAAAGAGCTTGCACACTTTCCAAAATAGTCTACTATTTCCATGGACACTGGGAAGACCTCCTTTAACCGCTGGCTGAAATACACACTCTCAACAGCCCTGAACATTCGCAGCTAAACAAACAGTGGGCCGTCCATCAACTGACACCCACACGCACAAAATAAATCCCAAATTCTAACTGCAGCATCTTCTTTTTTTAACCAGTCCCTACAGATACTTTCAAGTGTATCAGAGCTGTTAGGAAAATTAACCTTCCTTTGTCAAGTTCAAATTTTAAGCAGCCCATAATCTTCCATCAACCTAGAAAATAACTGATAAGCCAATCTTCCTGTAAAACCATTAACAGACTCTGCTTTTCTGTCACCAGGGTAATTTACTGAGGCCAATTTTAATCCTACCACTAAACCACTAATCCCATGACTCTACAGAATTGTCCCAAGTTTACGTTGCTATGGCAAGTATTTTTACATTAGGAATTCAGTTATTTACTTAAGAGGTCTGGTTTTTGTTTTTAGGAATGAGATCATTATCCTCGCCTCTTGTTTTAAAAAGTAAAAATCCCATTTCTGAGCTAAGGAAGCCACTTCAGCACCTGGGCTGTGCTGTGCTCATCACAATAACACTGATTTCAATTATGTTCAGTGTGAGTCAAAGGAACAAATTATCACCATTATGCTAATGGTCACGCTAAAGACACAGAAAGCTTTGGAGTGATGAGTCTAAATCTGCTGGGACTATGATCACCAATGTGAATGATGATATTTTCTCAAACTGGCACAGAAATCTCCCTGGATCACTGATGGTGTCAATATGAATTATGTGTCAGCCAAAGCAGCCTTCGTTCACATCACTCAGACTCCCTGAGCGGTACCTGGCCCCACCTTCCATCCTCACGTGCCCACCTGCACAGTTCACATCACTCAGGCTTCCTGAGCAGTACCCGGCCCACCCTCCCAGCCTCACATACCCACCTGAGTGCTTCACATCACTCAGACTCCCTGAGCAGTACCTGGCCCCGCCCTCCCATCCTTAAGTGCCCACCTGCGTGGTTCTCATCAGTCTGACTCCCTGAGTGGCACCCAGCACCACCCTCCCATCCTCACGTGCCCACCTGCGTGGTTCTCATCAGTCTGACTCCCTGACTGGTACCCAGCACCACCCTCCCATCCTCACGTGCCCACCTGCACTTTACAGGCAACACACACATGGGTGAATGTAATGTGTTCACTTCTTTCCTTAAAACGGGGAACACAGTATGATTAAAGCTGAGGAGACTGACTCACCAAGAAACTGTCTAGAGACACAGAAGCTTTGATGGGCAACTCTGCAGCCATATGGGACCTTAAAAACAGAGGCAGAGTCGCACTGGAACATATACATTACATGTGTAAAATAGTTAGTGGGAAGGTGCTGTATATAGCACAGGGAGCTCAACCCGCAGCTCTGTGATGACCTGGAGGGTGGGAGGGAGGGTCAAAAGAAAGAGGCCATGTGTATACCAATGGCTGATTCATGCTGATGTATGGCAGAAACCAACACAGCATTGTGAAGGAACCATCCTCCAATTAAAAGTAAATAAATAAGAACAGAAACCGACTCACAGTTACATCAACAACCTAGTAGTTTCTGGGCAAGAGGAGTGGGGGAAGGGCAAGATGGGTGAAGGGAATTAAGAGGCAGAAAGTACCTCTTAATAGGCAGAGGATAAACAAGACACAAGGACATAATGCACAGCACAGGGAATGTAGTCAATCTTTTATAATAACTTTATGTGGAGTATAATCCATAAAAATATCCAATTACTATGTTGTACACCTGATACCTAGATGTATTGTAAACCATACTTCAATTAAAGTATCAAACCAAAATATTGCATACCTTAAACTCATACGACATTAAATGTCAATTATATCTTAATAGAAACATCCCCCCCCAAAAATGGAGGCATACTCTTCATCCATGCCCACATCAGTACATTCCAGAGATGCAGCATGTAACAGAGAAGCTGGTGATCACTTACATGTCTACCTAAACATTCAAAATAACATGTGTAAATAAAACAAACTCTTCAGTGAAAACATCACAGATTTGCCTTTAGATAATCCCAGAACAAAAGCAGCCACAAAAGTTTAAACTATACGTTAAGATCACCCATCTGTTCAAGGGTTCGTCCATCCAATTAAAAAAAACAAAAAACAGAGCTAATTCTTTAAAAAGGAAAATAACACATATTTTTTAGCTCTAGGTTAAAGTCACCAGAATAATCAGGAACTAAACAGTGAAAATCCTATCTCACCAGCCCAACTTTCAGCCCATTTACAACCAGCAGAAGTTTTAACTACTCACATGGGGCTGTGTGTCTTCCTGAATCAACACAATCAGCCAACATTTAATGTCAAACTCTTTTCCCACAAAACTTATTTCAGGAAAAAAAAAGAAAAGCGACACTTGCTCACAGCCCTCAAATACCAACCAAACAAGAAGCTGTGGAAGACAGGAACAGCCTCTCAGCACAACTCTGGATGCATCCTCCACTGTCCCCACTTTCAGAGAACGTTCTGGAATGTTGAAAGGAATCAGCGCCTCACGCAGCCCCGTCAGTCGGAGCAACATAGGTTAAACAGTGCCATATGGCAAACACGGGCACATGTTGCCCTTCTCTGAGACAAAGGACAAAAATCCCTAAACAAATATCCTTTCCTTTCACAGGGGAAGAGTTGCCGAGGGAGGGTTTTTCGAGTGAGATCAAATAATGCTGGGAAAGGGTTTCTTTTTTAATTCTGACTGCCTAAGAGAAAATTAGAGCTTTACCAGAGAACCTCAATGTTTCAGTCTCCCTTGAACTACGTCGTGAAAGCTAACACCACATGTTAGCCTATGCTCCCCATCTCCTGAGTGAGCAAGAAAAGAACAAGACAGCTGCATCCGAGGGCTGAGCTGACAACAGCAGTCCCCCGGGTGCCAGAAACGCTGAGAGGCAAGCCTACCTGGTTCTGCAGGGGGAAAGCACCAGCTCACTTTCCTCTTGAAAGTGAAATACATTAGGTCTCCTTTCAACCCTCCACTGAGGAAGTGTCTGAACTTCAGGTCACGTGTAATACGTATTTCTTCAAGTCTGTTTTCAGAACGTAACGACTTGATTAAATTCCTGACTGCAAAACATCATCAACCACAACAGAACAGAAAGAAAAAGAAAACCTACCAGAATGAACACATATTTGAAATACACAGGAAAATCTACCTACACGCAATGGAGTTGCTTTTTGAATTGATTTTTTCGACGCTCTGTGGTGGTACTTGACTCATCATTTTACACGTATTTACATGTTTGGGTTCTAAAAAGAGTTGCATTTCTTATTACTTCTGCTTTGTGATTTTCAGTGCTATTTGGATCGAAGACTAACATCAGCTCTCTTTTGGAAAACTACTTTTAAGGGATGTCGAGAGCCACAAAAATTACACTTTGTTACGATTCCGATATATGCTGCTGGAAAACAGTTCATTCTGGACATAAACATGACAACCAGCATTAGCTCTGGAAAGAGAAGCTGCAGCTGCCCAAATCACATGTAGCCAGATGCGAGGGATAAAGAACACACCAAACAGACAGTTGCAACTGCTCCTTCTGACCAATCCGTCTAAAACACACTTGATACACCTTGGCAGAGAGTGTAACTCTCACTTACAAGTAATGCATTTATGGGGCCTGTATGTGTATTCCTCCGATAGCTATTTAAGTGGTAACCCTAAAATAGCCCTCTCTTGAAGAAAATTAATTTTAAAATAAAGATGCTTTCTAAAGAACTGGGTAAGACATCTCAAATTTACAGTGGAAGTTTTTCCTTATTCTTCCCATAAGGTTAGTTTTATTAAGAAATTCTTCATAAATAAACATTTGATGGGATTCCTCTCTTAAAATGGGCTTGTGACAATTTGCCAGCATTTCTGTAAACTGCAAGTTATTCACAGCTGGAGTCCAAAAATAAATCAGTGCCCCCACACTCACTCTGGTGGGGAGGGAATCTCACTCAGGGCAAAGGTCTCCCCTCCCCCCTCCCCAAAATTCACTTGTTCCTGGAGGCAGAGAGAAGGGACACCAAGGCTTGAATCTGAAAAATGCTGTCACTCTCATGGTCCCAAGGCTCATTTAATCCCAAACAGACCGCTGCCAACATACTGCTGGTCATCAGCTGGAAAAGGTCAGGGGTGACATCCCCAAGGAGGGGACAGGAAGGAGAAGAGGGCCACAGTCTCACGAGTGACTCACGCCACCAGTGAGCGCCAAGCCCAGCGACCAGTCAAAAAATTGCTGGTACCCAAACTCCAGGTGCCCAGGGATGCACACCCTCACCCCACATTCACATCTGCCATCCCAAAGCTCCATCCTGCTAGCCGGTCTCCGCACTTTCCGATCAGACTGCAGAAGGAAGCCACATCCTGATGCTGCTATTCACTTGCAAGATGCAAAGCCAAGTGAGATGTGGTTTCCTACCAAGAGAGTAAGGATCTGGTAGCTAACGACAGTGATGCAATGAATTTTTCCTATTTAGACATTCAGAATTCTGGAGAAGATCAAAGTTGCCCAGTGCTAAGCAAGCCAAGCAAGGTCCACGTGCTGGGCGCTAGCTCTGCTGTAAGTACACTGAGAGGTACACAGCGCAGATGGCCAGGGCAGCACAGGGACCCGCTAGTATTCTCCCAACAGCATTCAGCAAGAAGAGAGTTAAAAGAAACATTTCCCACATCCTCTAGAACTTTTGAGGGGGAGGGGTTAGGAAAGCAAAGGGATGCATTTTTTAAAGAATTGTGTCAGAATAACTCCTCCAAGAGCTTAAATGTGGAAACACTTACAGCACCTATAGTATCTCCTTCTGAAGAAGGAATGCTACTTCTGTGTTCAAATATTTACGACTGCAGATATCTGATCAAAATCATTTCACTTTCTTCTGCTTTCTTCATTAGTTCTATTCCTTCTGCCAAAATCTATGCCTGTTACTGAGAAAATTTAGCCGTCTCCAGCTAAATGTGGCCATCAACACCAGTGAAAAAGTTATGTGTTTCCTGCACAAGAGTTGCTTTATTCAGTTAGAAATCTAATTACATTATAAGCAAAATACCACTTTTAACGATATAACTAACACCAATGTTGAAAATGCAATAAAAACCAAAAGAGTGTAGTATCCTGAACCTTGAAAACAAACATATTATCAAAGGAAAGCACACACATTTGGACAAGCTCCTTCCCACTGAACGGAATCAGCTTCTGTTTCAGTTTCCTATTTCTATGCCATTAAGGTATAATGCAGTTGAAACTCGAAACACAATCTCTGGCCAGACTTACAGGCATTCTCACAAAATTCTTTATAAAAGAGCCATTCTGGTAACTTATGAATAAGACCAATACGTATCCTGGAAAATGAAGAAATAAAAATCCACAATGACCCAATAAACCAAGTACTGGTTTTTCAAGAACTATCCATGACTAAATTCTCCTTAAATTCCTAGGTCACATTATCATTTTTCCCTATTTAGCAAGGCTGAAAACCATCTGTTAGAGCTTACCCCACTCGGAGTTCTTCTTTAAAGAAGTCTCCTTTTCTTTTTTATGTAATTGTTGCTAAACTTAATCTCCACACCAAATGCTCCACCTGTAAGACTCAGATATCTTCAAGAAGGAGCAGGTAAGGTAAGTGAAGTTAAAGTTTAATTCATGGAAATGGAGACAAGGCGATTTCAGCATCGACCTGTTTTCACAAACATCGCCCATTTAATTCATCCTGGGTTGGTCTGTGGAACATGTTACAAAGTCAGACATGTGGGACTTCACAGCCCCAAGAAAACTTTAATCTCTAAATTAGTCAACTTTAAAGGTCCTTTACAAATTAACAATGGGATTAAGACTGGTGATGAAAATGACTCTTGGGTCATCAGTGACTAATATCAATTACACATCCAAACCTTAAAAGTTCTTGATTGAGTAAGTTTCAGTATATTAAGCCATTTGGAAAGACTGCTCTGACCAACAACAGCTTTCAGAAATAAAAAGAAGCAGCACTCCTCTCCTTTACCTACCAAACAGGCTCCGAGACTGTTCTGTTTCATTTTAGAGACTTCCCTCATTCTTCTCTGTGAGTTTGAGGGCACATCCCTTGGGATTTTTTTTTAAGAATGTTAACATGCTTTAAGCGTTTCATTATATTCAAATTGGCAAGTTACACAAAACAAAGCCCTACTAATGAACTAAGAAAAATATCAGACACGATCTATTTTTATCTTAACACATCAAACTTCGAATTCCATTACCAAAATACTGGAGTCTGGTTCAGAACTCAGGGTCTCCCAGGGCCCATTCAGGGGAGCTGGGAGCTGCTCTCAAGGAACTGTCTGTCCCTCTCCCGGACCGGAGCCCTCAGACCCGGGCCAGCTCCGCCCCGCCCACTTCACACACAGAGAAGGCTGCGCAGCAGTGGCTTGCGGGGCACTTAATTCTGGCCGGTCTGTATAAATATAAATACACAGCTATTTTGACGCCACAATCAAAGAATGCCAGAGAAAATGAAGGAACAAACAAATGATAAAATCAGCTCTTTTTTGCGCAGCAGCAGAAAGACCCTACCGAATAGCAGGCACGCCGAGTTCCCTAAAGCAGCACTTACATTGCTCAACCAAAATACTCCAATCGTATTAATAGGGAGGCAGGAATAATAATCCGGAGAAGATCCTGTTGGGAGAATAACCACCCTTGAATCTCCTCCGGTCAGTCTTTTAATGGTTTGTCTCACACAGTCACCGGGTGGGAGCACCTCAATGTTTAAATCATCTTTAATCAAGACTGGAGACTAAGGGCAGATTCACGGGGGAAATGCCTTTCTGTTGCACGTTCAATTGAGACTTTTGTGACTTGCCCTTAGGTCAGCGCCGCGCGCGGCCCAGGGTCCCACAGCCCTGCCCTTTGTTACGCGGTGGACCCCGCCGGCAGGCCCGGCCCCCGGCCCCTGGGGCTTTCAGTCCCAGCGTGGGGTGCAGCGGGCCCCCCACGGCCGACACGCACCAGGTCCCACAGGCAGGGCGCAGCAACTCCACGCGCGGCAGCCCCGCACCGGGACGCCCGGGCCGGGTGCCCACCAGCCCCTCGCGCCCAAAGCCGCGCGCGGCCCCCCGCCCGGACCGGATCAGGTACGAACCCTTATGTAATCGCCCGGGGGCCACGCCTTTCCCACCGCCCCACCTCCGCCAGGACAAAGTGAAGTTTAAAATAGAAACCAATTACCTGGCCTCGGCGGCGCCGGGGCCCCTGGAGCGCGGTCCGCGCCGCCGCGCACACCCCACGCCGCTAGGGCCCGGGGCAGACCTCAGCCCGGACCCCCACTGCCCCGTCCCCAGCACACCCCAGTCCGGGCCCTCACTCCCCTGCCCCCCGCAGACCCTCGCCCCGGCCCCCACTGCCCCTTTCCGCGTGGACCCACGCCCCGGCCCCCACTGCCCTGTTCCCCGCGGACCCCCGCCCCGGCCCCCACTGCCCCGTTCTCCGTGGACCCCCGCCCGGGGCCCCCCTCCCCCCGCCCCAGCCAGGACCCCACTCCCAGACCAGGCCCTCACGCCCCGGCCAAGCGCCCCCCAACATCTCCTCCCCAGGGCGGCCCCACCTCCAGCTCCATCCCCCACTCTCTCCGGCGAGCCCGATCCCTCCCCATCTAGACCCCCTCCGGCCCGCACGGACCCCCGCCTTTGTTACGGTGCGAAGTTGGGCCGTGGGTCCCCGTCTCTTTCACTTCTTGGGTTACAGTGCAGGCGTGTGACGTCCGCTCCACATGACGGGGGCGGGGGGCGGGCGCCGGGGGGCGGGGGCGCAGGCCGGGCCCTCCCCCCGCCCCGCCCCGCCCCCGGCCCTCCCACAGTGAGCCAGGCCGCGCGCGGCCGCCGCCCCCGCCCCCGCCCCCGGGGCGGGCAGGTAAGCGCCCCCGCCCTCGCCCGGTCCCCGCGCCGCACCCCAGGAGGAGAAGAAACAGGAATGATTTAATCCAGCGACACCTCCCCCTGCTACCCATTCCTCCATCCGCGAGCTCACGGAGATGGGGGGCGGGGGGCAGAACCGAGTCGTACTCTGATTAGGGGTCGGGAACGGCCCGGGCGGGGGGCGCGGGGCTGGACACCACCTCGTCGCCCAGATAGGATCTTGTCGCCCGGGATCGCCTATGGACCGTCCGGGTGACCGCTGCGCGTCCCCGCAGCCGGCTACACCGTGCGTGGACCAGGCCAGGGCGCAGGTCCCTCCCAGGGAAGGTCTCCGGGAAGGAGGGGGCAGGAGTAGGGCCTTAACCCGTTCCCCGCAGCACCGCCGCGACTCCAACACTGAGCAGATGCTGCGCGGCCAGTCCGGCCCGCACACTTCCACACGCCACCACCACTCATATTCCGAGGAAAGTAGGTGCCGGGCTAAACCGCAGGAAACGCAGGCCGGCCCGGGACGCTCTCCGCGCGGGAATGTGCGCATTGTGCGCGGGCGCACCGCCAGCGCTGCGCTTTCTTAAGTCGGGTGGGCAGCGGAACTTTCCCTGACCGTGAACTGGTCGCATTCTAGCTCTGCCACGGACGGAGTATCAACTGCCAGGGAGAAAATAAAATCTGAAGTTGGAAGGTACACGCTGCCCTTCACTTTTACAGTGAACACCAGTTTCAACAATTCCCGATCTCGCTACGCTTATCGCCGGGCGAGTGGGCTCCAACACTCCAACCCCAAGAAGCGGGGCGCGCCTGTCGCGTGGGAACGAGACGGGAGGAACTACACATTTCGATAATCTCTGAGAAGCACAATCACATCACTCCTTGGCTTCCCCTTCTGCAGGTTTCGCCTTGACTCTGAAAGCACCTCTGATGCCCATTCTTTACAGGACACTCAGAGGAGAGACTGCTGCGTGCCTACCTAGCTGTACAGACTCGGATAAAAGCGTGTCCACGTCTACAGCTCACAACTGTGCAAATCCGGAGCCTGCGGATGCACGGGGCTGGTCCGACTTAACAGTGTGCAGACACATGGGCGCATGCACGCGCGCGCGCGTACACACTCACACCCCAAATTACCTCCGGGATGGAGAAAGCCGCTGCGGATTGGCCAGGAGAGCCGTCACTCACACCCAGGGGGCAGGGAGACTTTGCAAGGCTGTTTCCTTTTTTCCCCCCGTGCCTACCGTTTCATTTATTGGTAAAACAACAGCCGAGCTCTGAAAGTTAGCCATCTGCGCCGAGAGTTTGCCTTCTTTAACGACGGGGGCGTCAAACAATATCTATTTAAATATATTTTATACTTCCACAATGGATGAAAGGGAAAATTAGCAATCGGGGTGGGGGCGGAGAGGAAGCTAGCCTTGAAAAGGAGGGGTCATGGGGGGGGGCGGGTAGTGGACGCGGGGTGAAGTTGAGCTCAACTCCCAAAAGGGACTTTGACCTTTCACTGTTCTCGAAATTAAAAAATGTTCTTCACAGGTCAGAGTATCACCATCGCCGGTCCTAATTTATGAATTCATTATTTTAATTTTATTATTTAAGCATGCGCCAGTCATAGTGTTTCCTTAAGAAAGAACTGACCTATTTTTGGCTGGAGATAAACGATCATGTTAACAGATGTTAATCTTGTAATCTGTTTTTCCTGTAAGCACTTTACATACCCGGGTTTCAGACCTTAAAAATAAAATCTTTTCCAAAAAGACCTGACGTCACAATTCACTCCCTGAAAAAGCACTCCCCCCTCCCGTTTTTTTTTTCCTCCGCAATGATTTCAGAGACATTAAATCTTTTTCACTTTATAAATGCTGATTTGTTCTGCCTCAACTCCCACGAGCTTTTATTTGCATTTCAAATTCCACAGGTTACACCAGTCGCCTTTTCAAAAAATGTAAACCAACAATGCAGCAGCAAATGGCTTTTTGTGCATCTGGATTAAATAAGGCACAGGATGAATATATTTTAAAAAGAGGGCTGAGCAAGTTGATCTCTGCACACCCGGAGACCAATTACTTCTTTATCAATAAGCCCAGCGGAATGAGTAGGATACAGACACACAACCCAGAAGCTCCTGGTCAGATCCGGTTCTGCAGCGGGGAGCTTGTTAACGCCGATAATAACAGGGGCTGACGAATAGACCCACATTTTTCGGGTAAAAGGCTCAATCTCCCTGGTCCCTGATAGCAGGGGTCCACTGGCCCCCCAGCCCACCACCGCTGATTGTCACCGCACACCAACCCTCCTCCACGAACCACTGTTTTAAATACCCAGTTCGGCTGGCTTTTAACAAACTTATTCATACAAAGTTCCTTTAAAACTTGACGAGGCGGTTTAATCTAAATACTGATCGTTAACTCTTCAGTAGGTTAGCTCTCCCTGGAAATGGCAGACCAGGCGCTTTTTCGACCCTCCCCTGCCCAAATACACACACCCCAAGTATTCATTCCTAGTGTATGCCCGGGTGTAAATCGAGATCAGTACCATCCCCACCCCTGCTCCCACCCTTGGCAAGCTGGGTGCATCTCCGAGGAGCCCCCTCCTGCCAGACCCCCTCCCCACCGCTCCTCAGAGTCATTGCAAGAACCCTCGCCCCCACCCCCACCTCTGCCCTAACTTCCCTTCAGAGCTCTCACTTCTTTTAACAGTAGGGTCACTTCTGCGCTCCCAGCTGACGGGCAGGGAGCCAGGGGAGGGGGAGGCAAAGCGACGCCCCTCCCGCAAACCTGTCCCCGAGGCAGCTGCGCTCGGTGCCCACAGGCATCGACCCCATCCGCCGAACCCTTAATAACTGAAGCGGCTCCTCGGGCCCCGCAACCCCATCACCCACCTTCATTAGCCGGAGCGTTTTACTTTAAAGTAAGGCAATTTGCTCTTTGTCTCCTAATGGATGGAGAGCACATCCGAGCTCCCCTCCTCCCGCGTCGCCTTTGACGAAGTGTACAAAGCCAGCGCCTCCTCCGCGCTCCCCTCCGGCCCCCACCCCGCCCCTCCACTGCGGTAAAAGCCACCTCTCCGGCGCTCGCCCGGCCGCCTGAAGTTGCATCTTCCCTCTCCCGGAATTGCGGAGCGGAGCAACTACCCACCGGGGAAGCGAGCAGCCCTCCCCGCGCCCCGGAGCCCCTCCCCGGCGCCCCCCACCCCCGCGGCGCACGCCGGGTCCCCCACACGTCGAGGCCTGGTCCCCGCGCCCCCCGCCCCCGCCGGCCCCGCCGCGCCCCCACCGCAGCCCCTACCTTGCAGGGGAGGCGGAGACCGGGGGAGAAGGACGCGCACGCCCAGCGCCTCTGAAGGTGAAGCCGAGCGCCCGAGGCGCGGAGCCGAGCGCTGCACTAGACCGACCGCGCCAGCTGCGCCCGGGCGCGGGGGACGCGCGAGGGCGCGCGGGGCCCGCCACGCGCCCGGCCCCCTCCCCGCGCTGCTCGCGCGCGCCCGGGATACGCCCGCCCCGCGGGGACCCCGGCGCTGGCCGGGCTCCGGGGGCTACGCGGCGCGGGGAGGGGGCCGGGCCCCAGCAGCCGGGCGCAGGCCCGAGGCTTCCCCCAGCACCGGAATGGTCTGCCCTGTAGGAAACGCACACGCTCCACTATTGTCTCATCAGCACAAAGTTCTGCCACACTGCGGGGAAAGTCTGGAGGCTCGCGATGACTCAGACACAGATAATTCTTCCCCTAATAGCACTGAATCACGATCCTAGCGGCTAGTTGTCGCCCCTGCTTCCCGAGGGCCAGTGCTGCCGCAGATCCAGTTAGGGGAAGCTGTTGACGCGCACACACGGATACACACACGAGCACGCATCCATACGTGCAGGCGTGCTGGGGATGCATTTCCAGCCGACTCGGGCACCTGAGCGCTAAGCCTCGAATCCAGATTTATACTCGGATATCCTTCCGGTGGTCCCAGCCGCGCGTGCTTTACCAACTGCTCAGGGTGTGCGTTTCACCTAACTTCCTGCTAAAGGCGCTTAGGGGAGTCCAGGCGCAGAGTCTTTGCAGATTAACAGCAGATCAAGATGCGGTCCCACTGGGAAGACTTCAGAACTAGCGTTCTGCTGGGTATCAGTTTTAAAATATCACTTTTTTTTCCTTAAATTCTTGAAAAGTTCCAGTGTGATTTTTGTATTTCAAACTCCATTTTCTCATCTCAACTACTCCTCTCCGTGGGCCATAGTTAGTTGCACTAAGTTAAGTCTGGGAATAGAAATTCCAGTTTGACCCCAGAAAGCTTCCATGGGCTGGGGGGAGGGGTGGTGCAGAAGGAGAAGGGGCGGGAGCGGACAGATGGAGGGGAAGGCGGGGAGAAGGCCGGGGGAGGCTCTGGCAGCCGGAGCCCCCCACCCCGAGCCCGCGGTGACGTAGATCGGGGCGCGGGGTGAGGCAGCCCTCGCCCACCGGGCTTCTGGCAGTGTTCCGCTGACCTAGTGACGATCCGCGGTGGACATGGGTTCCATCCAGGACCCGGACGGCGCTCTCGGGGGAGGCCGCACCTCAGTCCAGGCGTTACCTTCCGCCGTGGCATTTCTCTCGGTGCCTAACGTTCGCTAACGTAACCGCCTGCTGCAGCTCGGGGCCCTCTCCAACTTAGGGCATTTGCAACAGAAACTACTCCGGACGGGCGCCAAGGGAGGGGCTTGTGCCTGCAAAGCTGGACGCTCAGCCAGGGGCCATTCTGCGTGTGTGCAATGTGAGTGCAGCCTGCATGCGTGTGTGATGTGTGTGCATGTGCGTGTGTTTCCACGCTGGAAGGGGCTGGGGCAGGGGGGAGAGACAGGGAGGGAGCAAGAGGGTTGAGAAGCTTCGAGAGAAGGATCCCTGTTTATAAAATAATGATTAATGATCTGCACTAACTCTGAGAGCGGGCTTGCCGAAGGTCGTTGACAGTTCTTCTGCTTTCAGCCTGAATGCCTAAGTGCGATGTATTCTTGGTCAATCAGATTTAAGTCCGATTCACAGAAAAGTATTGAAGTACCCACCATTCTTTATAATGCAGAGTCAACATGCACAAATAAAGGTGTCATGCATTGGAACTGATGACACGGATACTAATGTCACACATATCTGTGTGTGGACACACAAAGAGACTAGAATTTGCATACTGGAATCTTTAATATTTTTTTTGTCCTATTTTGAAATGGATATGAGTCCACGGTGAAAATCCTTGGGTCTGTTTAAGACAACAGGATTGCAATAATAACTTCCATGTGTGGAAAATTGACAAGTTAGACCAACAGTCAGTGAGCAAAACTTCCACACTCCTCCTCATAAAATTGTGATTTTCCTGACTTGCCTTCTTTCTCTCACCCGCTTATCACTCAGATATGATTTCACTCAGGGCCACGCGGATTCTGCAATAATATTGATACTGTGCTTTTAAGACATTTCCTTTCTCCCTGCTTCTCTACAATGCATGCAGAATCTGAGAACGTAACTTGAGAGGCAGGAGGTACATCCTGGAAAATGGCAGCTTGAGGGCCAGGACGGTTTTGTTACTGTTGAGAACGCCATCCTCGAGCCCAGTGTGTTTACAGTACTGTCTGTTTGTCAACACACGATCTAAAAAATGGCATAAAAACAAAATATCTGAGTTCTCATACCACTTCTGTAACATACTTGACGCTGTCAAAATGTCAACTGTTTAATATCTTCAAATATTTAAAGTCCCCACCAAAGATTAAGAACTGTTTCTGCACAAAGTGTAGCTCCGTGAAATCCCCCAAGAGAAGTTCATTTTGAAATGTCTAAGTAATTTAGAATATTTGGGTGGAAAGAAGTCAGCAAGTTAAATGGACTCATGTTTTGATATATATTGGTTATTTATAATTTTATAACAAATAAGAATTCTGGTTAGTGAAATAAATGGAGGAAAATGCTTATTTTCTCTTGTTACTGTCCAGTGAATTATTTGTACAGGATTTGGGGCTCTGTTCCTTCAAGCTAAGGAAAATGGCATTTTAATGAAACGGTGTTTAATTGCTTGTCTGGGTAAGTTAAGCAATGGTGTGTGACTGTTGAACATTTAGATCCGAAAGGTTCCTAAGAGACTCCACTAAATACTTAAAAGTGAAAAACAAACAGATACAAAAAAAAGAGAATCTTCTAAAAGGCCTTGTCTGTCTGAAAGCTGGAAGTGAAACTGTCTAAACGATAGTATGAAATCTAAGACACACTAAAAATATTTATTAAATATGCATGCTCAAAAATTTAAGTGCACTACTTATTAATGAATATTTAATGTTAAGTCTCTGCATGAATTTCTTGGGATTTTCTAAATTATATCTGAGAAAGGACAGTGACATTGTGTACCTAAGACCAGGAATAACCTTTAGCTGTCTGAACTAACTTAACTTTACAGATTTCAGAGTGGATTAGAGATGTATCTGATATAAATTGTCAACCAGTAGTCCTCAATAAAGGCTGTTTTAAGAACAGTACATATGCTGCCTGCTTTCATACTGTTTGGAATAGGTAACAATTTCACGTATAAATGGAAAACATTAGTGCAATCCTAACTTGCTGTTTTTTCCTGAAATCTTTCCCTTTCGTAGAACCTGGGGACTCAGAGATTACAACTCTGTGTTTAGATTATGGAGGAAGAGAAAACAGCCCATCAGCATGAGTGGTTCAGTATGGAATTCAGCATATGGTGATCCCGTGCCCTGATGGGAGGCGAAGTTGTGATTATATTCTAAATAGTCCTTACAAAATGGTTTCAGCCTGCTGGAATCTGAACCTGACCAACAGAGTATTTTTCATCTTGGTGTCGAAAATGATTTCAGTTGATTTTTAAATTTTAATTCTCTGGAAGGTGATGAATACTGTAGTAGTGAAATAGACACTATACATTTCTCCTAAACACACACATACACACACACACACACCATTATCTCTAATGTGATCCTTGCCCAGGTTCTCCCAGCTTCTCACTGAGCTGCTTTCTCTGGGACCATTTTTATGTAACTTTAAGAATTTGGGGTCAGTCTGTCTGGGCTTAGTTGGTCATGGTGAAAACCTGCCTGTTGTTTGAAAGACTTTTGTGATGATTTCTTCATCTCTCCAAGCCTGAAGGCACCTTTTTAAGGTGCCTACCTGAATTTCTCAATAGTTTGATAATCAGCCAGTCATCTCTTCCAGATCTGTGCAAAAAGGACCCAGATGCATGTACAGAGAAAGCCTTCCTTATCTCCCCCCACGCCAGAAACCCTAGCCTTCTCAGGGAATCGGCTGTTGAAACAAACTGTCCTGGTTTCCTGCTCAGAGGAAAACTCCACGATGACCCCCTAATCCTATTCTTATTGCAACACAGGTTCTCTTTTACTTTGGGCACCTATTTTGGTGACCCACACAGATGTCGTTAATAACTTCTGGTCACGGTGTTCGTGCAGATCCACAGTGGAGGCCAAAGCATCGTGGCAGATACACTCACAGTCGCAGGGACTCGCAGGCCTGTTGTCTCACAGTTTGCAGCTTGGGATGACTCCATCAGGAATTCCCGGCAGGTGGAGGGCCCTCAGAACTGCTCCTCGTTTCAGCTTGAATCGAGGGTCTCGGCAGCAGCTGGCTGCAGAAGAGCTGATACAGAACTCCCCAGATGTGGTTTCTGACGGCATGTCTTCATGGAAGGAAAGGAAGTAGGCCGCAGAGCAGTCTTCACTGGAGGAAAGACAAGTTCAGGGAGGACCCCTTCTTGGGAAAGATTTCCCATGTTAGAGAAGGGAGAGAGTGTTTTCCTCGGCACCTCTTATAATCCCCACAGTATGTTAATGACTTAACAGATAGGTTGTTATTAACATCAGATGTTCTTACAGCAGCAAAACCATTTACTTTCTCTGCCCCCAAATCTCATTATGTTTCCCCATGCATCACTGATTGCATATGCACGTTGATGCAAACTTTTCTAAGAGAACCAAAAATAAAATACGGGAAGCTGCAACATCTCTTTGGTGGGTAGTCAGATGCACTTGTAATGAGACCAAGGTGGGAACAAATGCTCAGAAACCTTTGCCTGAGGTCTCATCGGGCACTTCACAGGGTACAGTTTGAAGGAAAGCAGAATTCGGCATTTACGTAGTCGACGGTATTAGAACCAGCACAGTAAGAAAGGGAGCTGTCAGGATATGAATGAGTCAATGTTATAATTAACAAGTCAAGACATTTTCTTGATGAGGAGACCTGGGTACAATTTTTTTAAGTGACTTTTTATTGCATAAAATAGACATAAAATTTTGCTGTGTCTATTTTTAGGCGTTCGATTCAAAGGCATTAAATACATTCGCAGTGCTGAATAACCATCACCACACCACCATCCATCTCCAGGACATTCTTTATCTTTTAAAACTGAAACTGTCCCCATCAACCACTCCCTACTCCTCTCCCTGCAGCCCCGGGCCAGCACCCTTCTGCTTTCTGTGTCTATGAATTCGACCACTCTAGGGAACCTCCTGAAAGTGGGATCTCACACCATCTGTCCTTTTGTGTCAGGCTTATTTCATTGAGCATAGCATCCTCAAGGTCCATCCATGACGTAGCATGTAACTAGGTGCAATTCTGCCTTTGTTATAAAAAATGTAGTGTATATATGCAGGTGGGCAAGAACTCTGCCAAATAAACCGATTAACCAAATGACTATAATCTCAACAATAACCATTCTCGAAAATGTATCTTCTCTTATCTGGCTGTCTTTGCTTGTCTTTGCCTCCTTAGAAGTTTCAAGATAAATACGAAAGGAAGCTGCATCTTCTTACCAAACGCAAACCCATGCAGCGGAAACTACACAGAGCAAACCTGAGGCTGAACTGAAGTTAACTACTCGCTGGTTAGTATTTTCGTGGTTGACTGATGACTTATAACCAGACTATGTCCTCCTTAAAATGGAGGAAGCACATTAAAAATCAGAAAATTCAAAATTAAAACCAATAAAAAGGAACAGTGCAGTTGATATACCAGGCACCTGAGATGAGTTCATGAAGGCAACCAGGCTTCTGGCTTGAAGGAAAACCACTGGTTAAGAGGGTCTGTCTTTCTGGGGTTGGAACCAGGGCACCTGCGTGTCTCGGGGGGCCTCAGTGCCCGGCTGTGAGCCGATATTCAGTTCTAGGGTGCACGGAGGTGTTTTGGTATGCCTCCCAGTAGAGAGAGAACCCATGGCATTCATTTTAACCTGGGGGCCAAGACGAAATATTTGAGAGAGACAAGTGGTTTAATCTCGTATTGAACCACTAACCTGTACTCACTGAGCCACCAAAAAGCTTTTGTTCTTCACAGCAGCACCCTGGTGATCGGGTCAAGTGGGGACGTGGGGGAGTCATGTCAGATCGCTGAGACATCTTACACAATGAACCACTTTAAAAATATTTCAGGTAGGCAGTCATCATTGAAAGCACATGATGACAGAAGTTAAAAAATTTTTAAATTCTGGTTTGTCACAACAGTGCCTTCCTTCCCTCGTTCATTCCACATTCCCTACTCTAAGCCAAATACTAGATTAAGTGATCATTTAAAAAGAATATTTACCACATAGGAACTTACATTTTACGTCTTTTAATCCTCACAAGAGCCCCAAGAGGTAGGCGCCACTATGGTCCCATTTCACAGATGCTCATGTTCAGAGTTCGTGACCCCACCCAGCTGGGAGGGCCGAGGAGCCCAGGGAGAGGGCGGGAAGGCAGCAGCTGGGACAGCATCACTCACCCACCCACCAGCCAGAGCACACGGCCTCAGTGACTCCACAGAGGATTCTAAGGTGGAGCTTCCTAGCGCCCAACACAGAGAGAGGATACTATTCTTCACAAGATTTGCACAATCTAAAAAATGAGAAGTCCGTTTTTCCACCGAAAAACATTATGTCCTAATACTTGCATCTGAGTAAAATTTCTCCTACACTCTCTCAAAAAGAAGAGATTTCAGTCTGTAATGGACTGCATTCCCAACAATAGTTTTACCAAACAACAAAAAAAATCTGGACAGTGTTCCTCACTGTATTTTGGAGGTGAAACTATCAACCTATAATTTAGGAAGAATTTACATGAATTACCTGATATACAAAGTGGGAATTCCACATCAAGTTATCAGGAACAAGAAAAATGTGCGATCACTTGAAATTGTTTTAATAGTGTATTCATGCAGACAAATGTAAGTTCTTTTCTGAATATGCATGTTCTTCCTCATCATACACCTGCTGATGTAATCAATATTATAAAGTATACATCCCTTTAATACATTGTTTTAAAATAGCTGAAGACCTCAGAAATGTTATCCCAAACTGTATTAATACTTTTGGAAAGGGGATCATTTCTAGGACCATTTGATTTTTCCTCATTGATTTTCCTTTTTTTCTTTCAATTGTCCAAGTCATTTTATTTTTTTGTTATTGTTGAAGTACAGTTGATTTGCAATGTTGTGTTAATTTCTGCGGTACAGCCAAGTGATTCAGTTTTATATGGCTTTATAAAGAATCCACCTGCCAATGGAGGAGATGCAGGAGACTTGGGTTCAATCCCTAGAATAGGAAGATCCCCTCGAGAAAGAAGCGGCACCCCACTCCAGTATTCTTGCCTGGAAAACCCCATGGATAGAGGAGCCTGGCAGGCTGCAGTCCATGGGATTGCAAAGAGTCAGACATGACTGAGCGACTGAGCACACACACATATATATGTGTGTTTATATATTCTTTTTCATAGTATTTTCCATTATAGATTATCCCGGAATATTGGATATAGCTCCCTGTGCTATGCAGTAGGACCTTGTTAGTTATCCATTCTATATGTATAGTTTTGCATCTAGTAACCCCACCCTCGTTGATTTTCAAACTCTTGTTTGTCTTCATAAAATTCCACTGGTATAGTTGAGCCTAGCCAAATCTTGGATTTAAACCCTAAACTGCAAATGTTTAAGAAACGCTTCCATTCAATACCTGATCTAGAGGTTTTCCACTTGTTGGGAAACGTAGGCTCCACCCCCTCCAGGCTCCTTGCCCACTCCCTGGGCAGAGAAAGGATCAGATTCCCTGGGGCCACAGACCCTCTGGCTGCAGAACTTGTCAGCACTGGCTTCTCCCTGGCAAACTCTGAACTACCCAGCCCTGCTTCCTGCAGCCAGCCAGGCCTCCCCACGGTCCTGGGTTGGCAGAAACTTCTGGGGCATTTGAGTAACACGACGCACACTTTCTTCTTTATTTCCTACGGCTTAAGCCCTTTGGTTTCTAGAAAGCCTTTATTTAAAATAAATACAGAAAAGATGTGTTGCACTGTGAGTTACAATACAATACAGTCGTCCATTAAGTACCAAACTCTGTTCAAACAAGGTTCATGGACAGACTGACAAATTTACAAAAGCGAGGAAATTCAGAAAGGAGGGGCCGCCATTCAGCAGGGGTCTCCCCGTTGTGCAGCTGAAGTGGGCAACAGAGCAGCTTCTGGCTTTTTCTTTTTCGCTCGACTTCGTCATACTTCAGTAAAGTGGGGTGGAGGCAAAAATAAAGCAGTCCTTAAAAATGAAATGGTTTTCTATATGTCATGTCTTTAAAAAAAAAAATACATTATCCCATATTTACAGGGCAGAAAACAATATTCCACTTTTCAACTCCTCCCCTACACCTTTTTGAGTTTATTTTTGAAACTGAGCTTATCTAGTTGTTTATGTTGGGGCTTTCTAGATTGAAGCACAGAAATAACTTTTAGGCAAACTGATCATAAACTTCCATCCTAGGCCTTGTATTCATTAGGACACATCACTAAAACATGATTTTAGTAATATTTCTCATGGTAAAAGACATTTTTTTAGAGCAATACAAAAAAAGCCTAATGGAAAAAAAAATACTTGTATCTGTAAAGTATTATATAGATAACTGTTACATTTCATCTTATATTTTTATCTTATTTTTGAATGCAAAGATGTGCTTACAGTTACCTCAAAATGAACATTCGATGAAATTTCCTTTCAATCTCAACACCACCAAAGGATTCCGAAAACTCAAGTCTGCGCTGGAAGAAGCTATAATGGAATCAATGTCTCTCTGCCCCATGACACATCATTGTGCTGCCTGACTTCACCCTTCCTTGCTGTGCAAAATTACAGGGAAGTTGATGGTGTGAACACACGACTTATTCATTTCAGTACTATTTTAGTCTTGATTAACCAACAGGGAATAAACACTGAACATCTACACAAGGGACTGTAAAAAGTTTGGTCGTCTAATACTTGGAGAAAAAATATAGAAACCAAGTAAAAAACAAAATTTTGCTCAATAAACACTGCACAAAACACTTGTTTCCAAAATGTGATGGGAATTTCGTATTTATTAGTCTTGCCCATGTTCAAATGAAGTCATAAAAACCTCATGACTGCTCTCTTTCATGTGTGAAGATACCTACCTTCGAATTCAAGAGTTAACAGGTAGAGAATGCCATAGACAAGAAGGTAGGAACCATGAATTATAGATGATTCTTTACAGTTGAAAAAAAAATGAGAGTGTTTATTGTGGGATGTCAAATCTTCCAGCGACCGAGGCATGTTGTTGAGTCTGTGGTCCCCACACCAGCTGTGATCAGAAGAGAAGACCATCATATTCCTTCTGAGGTAGAAGCAGAGAGTTTGTCTGTGGACTTACAATAACTGCACATGCTACATTTTGTAAAGTTTATTCCCTTTAGTTTAATTCTTCTCACAGTGGCAAAGTGAAATGACTCACAACTATTAACTCCCTTAAAACTTGAAAACTCATAGCAAAGTGGTTATGTTTCTTTGCGGTACAGTCATTTAGAAGCAGAATTGTTCTGAATTCAAATAATGTGTTTAAGAGTCATGTGTCTAAGAGTAGAGCTCTTGGAATCCATTCGTCCCACGTACACAGGAAAGAGTTCCCTCCAGTTGTGTCGCCCTGCCCTGTTACAAAAGTTTAGGGCAGAATAATATCCTTGTTCTGGGCTTCCCAGGTGACTGAATCCTCCCGCCAGTGCAGGAGACGGGTTTGATCCCTGGGTCAGGAAGAACTCCTGGAAAAGGAAATGGCAACCCACTCCAGTATTCTTGCCTTAAAAAAAAAAAACAAACCCTTGGACAGAGGAACCTGGTGGACTACAGTCCATGGGGTTGCAAAGAGTCAGATACGATGTGAGTAACTGGGCACACATGTCCTTGTTGTATTCTCTATAGTTTCTAAACTGGACACAGAGACATTTTGATAAGAGTGGTGATTCTTTCTCTAGATAAGCTTTTCTTGCAAAATATGGCAGTCAGTGATGAGCTGCAAATTTGGAATAATTCCTGGATAGTCAACTCTCTCCACCAGTGTCAGTGCCACGCATGATAATAACCTGAACACTCTTCAAAAAGGAAAAGAAAAAAAAAATGAATGATGTTCAACAAAGTTCAAGAGACTAGTGAAACACAGGAACAGCTGACTTGAAACACACACAATACCAGTAAAACCACATGCAAGCTGTAAAGGCCCATTTCATGCCGACTGCAGAAGGAAGGTGGACTTCACTCAGGGCGCTGGGCGGCCACCAAAGCCCTTTCAACAACAGAAGGACACGATCAGATATGTTCCTAAAGATGACTGATCCTGTGAGAAGGAAGATTTAGTGGCAGAGAAATCCATTTAGAGCTAAGTTCTCACCAAACTTGAAAATCAAAATCCTGAGGTTGGGCAGAAGCTGAGGGTCCAGAAAGAACACTGCGAAGGAGAGAGAAAGGCCTGCAGAGTGTTGTCTGGGGGCGGGAGGGGCCGCCTGGAGAAGAGCGAAGGGCCGAAGGGGTCAGACCTCGCCGGGCCGTCGGATTCAGAGACCTGGGAGCGGCTGCCATGGGAGAGGCTGGCGGTGAGATCCCACGTGGAAGGGCGTTGGGGTCCAGGCCAAGGTCTCTCTATCTCTGTGGTCCTGATGAGTGTGTTTGACGGGACTCAGAGGTGTCGGAAGAAGTGACGACAGGGTTCTGGAGGCTGAGGACACACAAGGCCCCAGGCTTTTGGAACACCGTCGGCTCCTGGCGGTGCGGCCACTGGAGCGGACGCAGCCGTGGACACATCGGCTTAGTGCTGGTGTGGGAGCACCAGCCCGGGCTCTGCCGGCTGCTCTGCACCCAGCGAGCCCAGGGACCTCTTCTCCAAAGGCCCGTCCTGAGGCTCTGCACCTCCTGGCTGCTGGGCCACCCGCCCCAGCGTTTGTCCCTCTGTCCTTCAGGCCCGAGACCCATCCTGACGCTCACTCTACCCCTTGCACCTCATTCTGTGGATATCCCTGCTACCTCCCTAATGAACATCCCCCCAAAATGTAGAATTGGAGCTGTATGTTTTCCTCTCACCAAGCTTTGGCCAACCTCAGGGCTGGATTCTTCTGAACCACAGACTAAAGGAAATTAAAAAAAAAAAAAAAAAGTTTGAAAGGAGAGAGGGGAGAGAAGCAGGGATGCCCAAAGAAACCAGAAATAAAACATGTTACTACATTAAGGTAAGTGTTGATTGTAAAAAATATAAAAAACCTATCTGGAATAATAATCTCCCCAAATGTCAAGACCAGGGGAGACAGATTTAAGAACACTTGCTGGGAGCGCCCTGGCAGTGCAGTGGTTAGGACTCGGGGCTTTCACTGCCGGGTTCAGGTTCAATCACTGGTTGAGGAACTAAGCTCTTGTAAGCCATGCAGCATGGCAAAAAAATAAAGGAAAAAACATGTTAAGATTTTTGTTTGTGTTGGACAGAAAAAAGAAGCATTCATATATGGGTTCAAAATTTAGGAGTAACAACTTGAAAAGGAATCAAAAGGAGGAAAATTTGCTAAAAACTAACAGGAATTTGGAGAAATCGTGATAAACAGAAAATACACAGAGTAAAAAGGGTTTATATTAAGATTGAAAAATAAATGAGAAGTGAGAGTCTAAGATTTAGTTATATGCTATTCATGAGAGACAACTATAAAACAAAACAAGAAGTATGAAAGAATGGACATCCAGCAAGTATTAATAAACATGAATTAAATGTAATAATAGAAACAGCAGATAAAATAGAATTTATGATGAGAAGAAATAAAACGGATAGTTCAAACTGGTAAAAGTTACAGGAAGATTAAAGTCATGGACATTTAGATACCTAACACCATAAAGCAAGCACTAAGAAATATCAAGAAAATAGATAAATCATCAGTTATGTTAAAGGACTTAACACACATCTAACAGAAATCACCAGGTGAAGAAACAAAAATAGTTGAGAATGACACAATTCATAAGGTTGAGCTAATATGGAATGTTGTAGCTAATGAAGGGAGAAGATACCCTCTCTTCAAATAGTTAGGAAACAGTCATTTTAAAAAAGAAGATAAAAAAAAAAGCCAGGGAAAACTGCAGATAAATTCCAAAGTGCAGAAATCATACAGGCATTTTTCTGAGCCATATGCAAACAACTTTGACGATACAGAGATAGCCAACTACCTAGTATAAAAAAGTAACAAAAAAATTGAGCAAAAATTTAAAATAGGTTATATAATATAAATTTAAATATTTTTAAAAGAAAAACCAGTTGGAAATTCTAACTACTTAGAAAAAAAAGAACTCTGCATATCAAAGTCTTGAATAGGAATACATTTATTATAAACTACATGAACTCAGGAAGCTGTCTAAAAAAATGAAATAAAATCAATCTTAAAAAAGTAGAAGAAAAAGAGTAAAAGTCAAACAACTTAATGAGGTAGATAAAAATAATAGTAATCAGTAATTGAGTTCAACAGAAAAACTAAAATAATTAACAGATAAAAAGTGGCAAGTCTAATCAAGAAACAGAGAAAATACACATAATCAACCATTAGGAATAAAAAATATGAAAATAATTTTAATTATAGAAGAATAATGTGTTTATATCAATAAATTTAACAATTCAAAAGAAAAAATTTTTTCCAAAAATTTTTAAGGAACATAAGTTACCAAATTTGTCTTAAAGAATAAGTAGCAACCTTAAATAAATAAGTAATTACAGGAGAATTTGGAAATAAAGTCAGATCTATTTTAAGTGCATAAGATTAAATGGTTTTATGGAGTTGGCTCACTTAAAAGTTTTAATTTTTAAATTACAAAAATAAGAGATGTTCATTTGAAATAAAATATTCAAACATATGTAGGCATATATAGTAAAAAGATTAGCTCCCCACCCCCTCCTTTATCCAAATGCCAATGCCTAGGATTAACCCTATTAACTACAAACAGGCAAATACGTTTCTCACTATATATATGGTCTTCCCTGGTGGCTTAGACGGTAAAGAATCTGTCTGCAGTGCGAGAGACCCAGGTTCGATCCCTGGGTCAGGAAGATGGATATGTATTTTACAAAAAAAGATGTTGTAGCACATATAGTTCCACACTTACTGTTTAACTTCAGCCACATATCATGACATCATCCATGTCATGACATACACACAGAATCCAACTGCATGGATGCACCGCAATGAACTGTGGAATACTTTGGTTCAGTGCTCCCTGGCTTCAAAGACGTAAACATCCATAGACGGTCATTCAACAACCTGGAAAAATCTCTCCCACCAGACTGTTTGGGGAAGAGTCTCCATGTGAAAGAAGAGAACAAGTTCCTTCTTTTGGCTGCCCACAAGCACTGAGGAAATGATCAAGTCCAGGGTGCAGACTAATAGTGAAAACCAATTTGAAGTAAAAACTCTCCAGGTTAGCCTGACCATTTGAAAAATACACACATACCCACCCAAACCCTGCCTTTTTTTCTGTATAAAGAGTTGCTGATCATGTTTCTCCTTCAGATCAGGACCAACCTGCATCTCCTGCTAGGAGGACTTGGGCAAGCTCTCTTCCCCAAGTGTCTGCCATGAGGCTCCAAGCTCAACCACTGACAAGTGTTCACTTAGTCCTTCCGCGTGTTCTTTTCCCCCCAGGTCATTCACGGAAGTGCAAACGCCAAGAGAGTGTCCAGCCATGTCTTGATGAGGCCTTGGGCTGAGAACTAGAAAGAATGAGACCCTTTCTTGGAAGGACACATGTGGAAAAGGAAGACATCAAACATGGAAGTGAGACTGGGTCCAAACTGTGGGGATTCTACCAGCTGCCTACAGAAGGTCTCCAACAGCAGAGTCACAGGCTCCAGGAACGCTAAGAATAGGACCAATTTATCTGACTCTTTGTGACCCCATGGACTTAGCTCACCAGGCTCCTCTGTCCATGGGATTTTCCAGGCAAGAACACTGGAATGGATTGCCATTTCCTTCCCCAAGAAGACCGATTAGTTAAAGTTTTTTTACATTTTCTTTACACTACCCCCAGATTTATTACAATGGATATGAATCATGTGTGACCACTGCAGTATTGTTCCTACTTCAGATCTACATTCTCTTCCTTTACCATTTTGTTGGAGGGAGTTCCCTGGCCATCCAGTTGTTAAGACTCTGTGCTTTCACAGCTGGGGCCTGAGTTCAATCCCAAGAAGGGGAATGAAGATCCCGGAAGCTGAGTGGCGCAGCCAAAAACAAACCCAAACAAACGGAAAAAAAACATTTTATTAGAATCATCCAAAAGCTGTGCTTCCCTGCTTCATATTAAAAACGTCAGGATCTTTTCAACAAACGGTGGTGGGACAATTGGATATGAACACTCTAAAGAATGAAGGCAGACTCCTTCCTTAAGTGTACTCCAAAATTAACTCAAAATGGGTCATAGACCTAAGTATAAGTGCTGAAACTATAAAACTCTCAGAAGAAAATATGTATTAAATCATCATGAACTAGAGTATGGGCAGTCTTCTTAGATATGACACCACATGCAAAAGCGAAAACAGACAAATTAGATCCAATCACAATGACAACAGACACTATCAAAAAAATGAAAAGAAATCACAGAATGAAAGAAAATATTTGTAAATCATATATCATACTGATAACGGACCTGTGTATGGTATATGTAAGGAAGGCTGACAACTCAGTAATTCAAAGATCAATAACCCTATTTAAAAATGGGCAAGGAATATGACTAAATATTTCTCCAAAGAAAGTATGCAAATGACCAAGAAACACAAAAGATGCACAACCTCAGTAGACATTAGGGAAATGCCAATCAAAACCACAATGAGATACCATGTCGTACCCATCGTGATAGCTAAAACGAAAAGACAGATAATAGCAAGTATAGGCAAGGATGCAGTGAATCCTCATTGCTGGTGGGAATGTAAAATGATGCAGTCACTTTGGAAAACAGCCAGGCAGTCCCTCCAAAGGTTAAACACAGAGTTACTATGACCCAGTCATTCCACGTGCATATTCACATTACTCATAACAGCCAAAAAGGGGGGAACAGTCAAAGGTGTTTCATCAATGAATGGATAAACAGTATGTGTTATAAAAACACAACGAAACACTATCCAGCCATGAAAAGGGAATGAAGCTGACATTCACACTATAGCCTGGATGTTCCTCTGAGCAGCCTATGATGCGTGGGGGAGGCCAGGCACCAAAGGCCACATAGCGTACGATTCCACTCTCACGAAACATCTAGAATAGGCAAATCCATAGAAAGTGGATGAGGGATTGCCAGGGGTGGGGATTTGGGAGAAAAGGGGAGGGGATGCTGATGGGTGGTGAACAAGTTGGGGTTCCAGACAGAGGTGATGGCTGCACTCCACTGTGTACATGACAAAATGTACCGAATGTACATTTAAATACTGCATGGACACGGAATGTACAGCTTAAATAAGTGAGTTACGTGACATGTGAGGTATATCTCAATAAGGTTGCTATTAAAAAACTGTCAGGGTCATTATCAATGGTCTTGGTCTCTTGTGCACAAAAGGGATTTAATGGTCTGAAAGACAATGTATCTTCCTATGTATTATATTACAAGTAATTTTTTCTCAAGTGTGCCCCACTTCCTTGCTCTTCTGGTCATTTAGAGAAGGACCAACATCACAGTTGTGAAGAGAGACAGCCTGGCACCTGAAGGAGAGAGATGGAAGGAATGGCCTCTTGCCCTGACTTTGCTGTGACTAGCTGTGTGACCTTTGGCAAGTCACCTAACTTCTCTGGGCCTTAACTCATCTGAAAAATGAGAAGCCAGAACTAAATAAATTCACCCACATTAGAATTCTGTGATTCAGATTTAAAAGGGCATATGTAATCACTGCAGATGGTGATTGCAGCCATGAAATTAAAAGACGCTTACTCCTTGGAAGGAAAGTTATGACCAAGCTAGACAGAATATTAAAAAGCAGAGACATTACTTTGCCAACAAAGGTCCGTCTAGTCAAGGCTATGGTTTTTCCAGTAGTCATGTATGGATGTGAGAGTTGGACACTGAAGAAAGCTAAGTGCCGAAGAATTGATGCTTTTGAACTGTGGTGTTGGAGAAGACTCTTGAGAGTCCCTTGGACTGCAAGGAGATACAACCAGTCCATCCTAAAGGAGATCAGTCCTGGGTGTTGATTGGAAGGACTGATGTTGAAGCTGAAACTCCAATACTTTGGCTACCTGATGCGAAGAGTTGACTCATTGGAAAAGACCCTAATGCTGGGAAGGATTGGGGGCAGGAGGAGAAGGGGACGACAGAGGATGAGATGGCTGGATGGCATCATCGACTCGATGGACATGGATTTGCGTAAACTCTGGGAGTTGGTGATGAACAGGGAGGCCTGGTGTGCTGCGATTCATGGGGTCGCAAAGAGTCGGACATGACTGAGCGACTGAACTGAACTGAACTGATGTAAATATAAACATAATTATGAAAGCAAAGCATATTGTATTTGCTATTTTTTTAATATGTAACAACATGTGAATCAGTGTTTGTCTTGTATGATGGGTTATATTAGTGTTTTATCCTGGTATGTTTCTCAGTTCTTCCAGAACACAAGAATATTTAATCTTATACTTGAAAAAATATTTTAAGTGTTGAATTGCACGTATTAAAATGTGATAACTTGATTGAAATACAAGTCTGTTAAATCTACAAATACAGATGCAAGACATTTGTGATTTTTCCAACCCCTGGGTCTTTTTAAAGTTGGAATTTTCTAAGAGAGTTAAGCTTTCTTTGTTTAAATGTGTTCTTGGTTTTCAGATTGATTATAGTCCTTGGCACATAGCTTTGATTCTCACAATGTCTGTGCGTGTGCTAACTTAATTTACACAGATACAGAGAAAGAGGGGCTCTTAGTACATCTTTCCCCATAAAAGGGAATAAGTAGAAAAATACTTCGTCCTGCACTTTCATATGCAAAACCTGATTATAGGCAATAGGTCTGCACTAATGACAAGACGAAAGCTGTGGTAAAATAATTTATGATATACATTCAGTTATGTTCCAATGAAGGAAGTAGTCAAATGGTGACGACTGCTTTTAGTTTAAATTTCCAAACCAGGAAACTATGATCTCCATGAGGCAGAGAGAACACTTTAATGGAAAATATTTCTTTTAATTGAAGTATTTTTAGTGTGTATGTTTGAAATGACATTATATCTCAATGAGCTTGAAACAAAAGTCATATATCTTAACCTTAGATACAAAAGAGGAAAAATACATGACCAAATAACCAGGTTTCCTAATTAAAGACCAACTGATTTGTGAAGAAAAAAAAAAGCCATGTATTGAAGAAGTGAATGAAAATATAGTTGAAGATCTAAAAACTGTTAACTATGGCAAGAGTCTTGGTGGATTTGGGACAGGAGGACATCAAACATCTACCCACATGGGCCTCCGTATGTTTGTTCATTAGGATGGGAAAACTGATCTGGAGGTCATACTGGGCCTCAGAAGCAGTGCATCCACAAGTGGCTTTTCCTCTAAGAGGAAAACAGCCCCTTGCAGCTTGAAGAGGCCAGATAAACCCTGGTTCCCTGCCTATCACTGTGTGCAGTTACAGGCAACCACTGGTCTAAAGACGTCCTTGTGTGTGCTAATTATTTCTGCAACTCAGAACACATAGAGATGGGATTAGGAAAGGAAGAAATGCACACGTGATGTCAGGAGGGCTATAGTTTTGCCCAGCTTCTTCATTGTCTTTGTTATTTAAATATCCTGTTGTGTAAGTATAAAGACAGGAAGTGAGTTATACAAAACCTTACAACAACAGCAGTGTTAAGTTTCAGATAAGCAGATCGCGCCCAGGGTTTGGGGAGCGGATATATATTTAGTTTCTTGGAAAATGCTAAAGAGTACTCCATTTATCCCTGGGAACAACATTTTCAATATTTCAAAAGAAGTTTTGACAGTCCTGCATAAATATTCTCTGGATAATAATTGCTGCTTGGGCCTGTAACAGCAGACTTTAATTATTTAGCTTCTGCTTTATTTGTGTTTCTTTGAAAATACTTAAATCTTGTCTTCAACGGTGAGAGAAAGAGGTGGAATAAATGGGCAACACTAAATACACCGTGCATTGTTCCTGCCCCGGCTCTGCTGGGCTTCCATGCTGATCAGAATCTCTGGGTGCACAAGGAGATCCCCTTACATCCACCCACCGCTGGCGGCTTGCCGGCCAAAACGGCCGCAGTGTGGGAGCGTTTCCTCTGCTGCTCAGAACCCTCAACTCGAGAGAGAGGAGTGTTGAGAAAATCTTCTTCCTCTTTTAGGGTCAGAATCAGAAGAGCCCCCATCTGAGTCTTTTTCTGTTTGTTGGTTCATTTTTCCATTTAAACATCCTTGGCAGCATCTTGAATTACATTCCGATTTTCAAAGTCTGTGCGTTTTCTTCAGTGGAGGAGTATGAAATAATTGTGGTTGAGAGAACAGAATTTAGCTTCTCCACTCTTGTCTTTGTAAGATAAACCGGAGGAAATGCAATAAGATGGCATGGGAGGGGTGCACTGATTTTGTTAACACACAAAATGTAAATGGTGCTCTTGATTTATAAGCTATAAAAGCAGCTCTTCTCAGTGTCCCAAGTGAAACCCTGGACCCAGAGGAGGAAGTAGAGGGAATTGGAAAGGGAGGTTTTACGAGTCTCCCTCCATTTTTGAGTTAGCACTCTGCTCCCCACCCCCTCCTTCCACGGGGTCATAAGATGAGGTTCATTTTCTGCTGCTGAAATGCTGCAGCCTTGTCCCAGGATGCTTTATCTCTGCAGCCAACTCAAGTGATGAATAACTGTGTGTCCCCGACTTTAACACCATGAATGTAACTTAAGCTTGAACAAACAACCTGTTTTCTTTCAAGTTTATCTTAGAAAGATCACAAAATTCTGATGAGATGGAAAAGAATGTAAAATCCAGCGTCTGGGGGTGGGAGGGAATTGGCTACATTTTGCTGTCCTGGGTACAGGCTGACCCTTTGCATTCGGCCAAGAATTAGTTTGTCAACAAGCTTTATTTGAGACCTACTACCTTTTAAAAGTCATTTTAAGATTTGAGGAAGAGATCCAAATGTCCTATTTCAAAACAAAAGCAACAACCTAATTTCTTGCCGCTGGTTCCCCTGGCCTTTTCCTTTCCTTTCTGTGTTACTGGGTAGGAAGACTGTTATTTTGAAAGCCCTGTGCACATCTATGAACAAATCTTTTCAAGCAGCCATTTGTATGAAATGTAAACTTAATAAGCTTAAGGAGAGCATTGTCCCATATTTGGCTTGAGAGCGGCCCACCTCCCTTCAAGTGGCATTAGTGAAGCCCAGCTTTAAAAGCTTAATGAGCGGGCACGTAACCCGCAGTAGGTAGCCTTGTTAGAAACTACAATTTGGTACAAAGACTGCTTTTTTATTTATTTGATTTGCTGATTTCTCAGAATTAGGTAAGCTGTTGCTAGTCGTATTGATTTTAGGCTAGAATCACTTGAAAACGCTGTTTGGATAGCCGTGTTCTAGGCATCTTAGCTGGATCTCTGTTTCTGGGTTTTCTCAAACACTGGAAAAAAAACAAAACAAAACAAATCAATGGTCCTTTGGCCACTTGAAATCTTATCTTTATTTCACTTATATAACATGAAGCTGCAGACAAACCCTGCAAACCCTAAACTATGTGAACCTGAATACAGATGTAGAGGTATTACATTTACAATTGGATTTTAATAAACACTCCCTTCTAGTTATGATTCCACTTTGATTACAGTTTGTTCTAGGATTCCTACCATTAGTCTTAACGCGATAACAAATTTATCCTTTAAGTATTATTTCATGGCCTTTAGGTTTGATACACAGACTCTTCTTGTGTCTATTCATGGGCTTTGCAACAGAACAGTCTAGTTTATCCCTAAAACTGTCAGACTCCTCAGAAAATAATAACTCCTGACATTTGCAGAGTGAAAATAGAGGATTAAAGATCAGCTTTTAACTCTCAAATTGAGTATTCAGTGTAAGAGTATTTAGTGATTCTTTTACCCGTCTTATTGAACTCAAATTCTCTGCTAAAGTCGGAAAGACAGGTTGAGTCTTTCCCTTTGGGACGGGGTGGGGCGGTGGGGTGCCGGTAACATTAGGATGACGCTGCCAACTAGATTTTGGAGTAAAATCAGAGATTACAAGGATGGCTACCTGGAAAAGTGGTGGACTTGTAGTTCCACTGAAATGCCATTAAGACTTCAGAGAAGTTAATGATTAACTTGAAGAACTGCAAGGCCCGAATCTCAGCCTAAGAAGTACAAAAGCTGAGACTCACCACGCAGTCTAGACCCCTCTCTGCTGTTGGGCCCCAGCCTCTAAATGGGAGCTCTGGGGGCTCGGCTCCAAGGTGGCCACGTCCCAGGAAGCGAAGATCATCTTCTCTCTGTTCTGAGTAACACTGGGAAAGTTAATTTTTCCTGCAAACCTCAGAGTGGTTGCCGGCTTTCATCAAATGCTCCCTAACATTCTTTGTCAGCAGATCTTTCACAATTATATAATAGTTTTCACTCATGGCAACCTATTAAGAGGCTACTTACACACACCAGATGACACGGTTAAAAATTGCCATATACTTTTGTGACTGGAAAAAGCGTTTTAAACTCTAAGACTAAAAAGAGCTGTGTGCCTATTGTCTTGGCCACAAGAGGGGACATTTCTTTTGCCAGAGGTCCTTGCAATGCAGTAAGTGGCACAGCTGACATTTCTCCTGCACAATAACGTCCCTTCCTTCCTTGAAAAAAAAAAATGATTTGCTGTGTTCGAAACACCTCCTTCCTGCCCTTTTGACAGGTTTTAGGCGTCTTTGACCGATTTCTCTGCTATGATGTACACAGTTGGTTCCAAAAGCTTAATTTTTCCTTGCTTATTGTCTCAGAGGGTATCACGGGTTTTGTTGGCACCTCTGTCCTGGGAACAAGAGCGCTCGAGGGGGCCTCCCCAAACTGGACTCCGTGGGGCAGGGTGCACACGCCTCTCGCCCTGCCAGGACAGCAGCAATGTGGAACACACACGGAATCCTGCACACGCCCCACACTCGCAGCCAGCACGGCGCTGTGGTCGTTCTTTACACCACCGTGTGCAGGCTCGCAGGAAAAGTACACTTAAGCCACCAGGAACTGTGGTCATAACAAACCGCTTCTAAATGACTCCCAGGGCATTTCTTCTGTTATTTCAATAACAATGCCAATGATTTCTAAGAATCTGAACTCATATGTTGCTTTCTTTTTATTATTAAAAATTTTTTTTCCATGTGCACACTGCTCTATTTCTTTCTTTATGGCTGTGCTGGGTCTTTGTTGCTGCACACGGGCTTTCTCTAGTTGCGGAGAGGGGGGGCTCCCTTCCAGCCGTGGTGTGCGGGCTTCTAACTGTGGTAGGGCTTTTCTCCTTTTGGAGCCCGGGCTCCGGGCACACGGGTAGTTGCAGCTCAAGGGCTCAGTAGCTGTGACTGGCTGGCTCTAGGGCGCGTGGGCTTCCGGGGCTCAGCAGTTGTGGCCTCACAGGCCCTAGAGCGTGCAGCAAAGCCATATATTGTTAACAGCCTTTGAGAGATGTCAGCTACTTATAAGCTGACCTCTCAGGGTCTCTTTTCCAGGCTTTGAGACACACAGCTTTCGTGGAAGCTGTCGCCAGATGACAGCAGGTTATTAACCCGGAGACACACAGGTGAACATGTTTGAACAAAGACACCTCTTCTTGTAGGAAACATTCAGCCAGAGTTCTCTGAGTGCTGATTCGTGGGCTGGGGGAGTCCTGTGGGGAGTGGGAGAAGCAGAGGTTCAGGTGGCTCCAGGTGCAGAGGAGCAGCCTTTGGAGAGCGTCAGGCCCACGGCCCGTCCTGTGAGTCGGAGGCCTCTCCCTTCACAGAGCTGCTCCTGAGCCAGGAGGAAACTGCGTTTGGCTTGGCTCAGGTGAGAGCTCCCAGTCAATAGTCCAGAGGGGTTTTCCCATTTGTTTTGAAGGCAAGCAGATTCCTAGAATCTTATGCCTGGTAACACTGGTGTGATAGGCCGAATCCTGGAGGCCACGTTGTCCATAAAATGCTTACCAGAAATCCTTCTGAGCGTGCTCGAGATCCCCAAGAAATTGCAATGATTGACAGTGAGGCAAACAATTATTTCATAAGGGCCACTGTGACAGAAGCTGGCAAGGAAGATGGCATGTCCATTTTCTCAATCTATATTCTAATTTCTGTAGTGCATATCTTACCAAAAAAAAAAAATCTACCAACAGTAGAGATGGGGCCTTCCTTGTTGCTAGAAAACAGATGTTTAAACTGTGGAGATGGATATTTGGCAAATGTTAGTAATCTGGGCACCCTTTCTGCATCTCTCTCCCCCTCTACCCCAACTGATGACACCTGCTCTAATATTATGATATGTCACCAAGACCAGGCAAAGAGCTTTCTAATGAGGCTTTCTTTTTCAAAGATAGATCATTTTTGCACCATCAAAATTCCTGAAATGATTCCAGGGAAGCAGATATTTTCAAAGGGCTGACTTGAAAGAACCAATTTTGACGTGTGGGATGAGCATCTTACCAGGACAAACTCAGCCTTCGTATTGAAAGGGACTTGCCTGAAAGAATGAATGTTAAATTTAGAAGAGGAATATTAAGTGGATTTTAGCATGTCTTTTTGGAGTAGGAAATGGCAACCCACTCCAGTATTCTTGCCTGGAGAACTCCATGGACAGAGGAGCCTGGCGGGCTATGGTCCATGGGGTCGCAGAGAGTCAGACACGACTGAAGCGACTTAGCGCAGCACAGCTTGTCTTATACTGTGATCTCTGTTACTAAGGGATGGGATGTTAAAGTCACTTTAGTTCTTTAAAATATAACTGGAAAATTGGGTTAAAAGCAATCTTTGAGCATGAGAAAATTTGCTGTCTTTAAAAAAATCCAATATCCAGAATTATATTGAATAAATACTAAAGGATACTCAGTGACTGTCAAGACTAATAGGCCAACGAATACCATTTTTAAAAGGCATTTGGTGGTCTGTCATAGGGCACCAGACCCTCAGCTCCCGGGTCCTGTTGACTTGAGGTTGCTGGAGACAGCTAAGGGTTTTCACCTTAAATCATATAGAAATGAAAAACTGACAAGCACACAGCAATATGCACACACAATATAAAAGTGACAAGGCACGTAGAATTCAAGACCATTTTGCAAGAAAAGTACCCCAGACATATCACCAAAGTTGGGCGACAAAGATAATTTCTCAACTAACATCACAGTTCCTATGTCAGGCTGTGATCAGTTTATATTTACCAAAGTAACAAAATAAATGATTAATTAACCCTTAGATATTACTATATTTTTTTTGTATTTAGAAAATCTTTGCAGATGGCTAACCTAAAAAAAAAAAATCACAGATGCCTTTAAATGAAAATGCCCATTTACCTCTTTATCAGAGGTTTATAGCTTTCCATTTTTTTTCATATCCCTTGGAAACTGATCAGTGACGCTTCCACCAAAATACAATATATCATTAAAAAAGGATTGCAAATACAAAGAACGAATACTAATAAAAAAAGCAAAACTCAGAAGCCTGTTCATCAGATTCTCAGATGGCTTTATAGGCAGTTTTCTTATTTTAGAAACCATGCTAAAGAACCATTTATTGATTAATTTGCTAACTCCTGAAACAAGATTCCCCAAGCGAGTGGCTGCCTTGCAGTGTTGCTGAGAACACAGTTGTTATTCATCCACACAGGACAAGATGGATCATATATGCGAACAGGCTTCTCCCGGGGTCCCCGCTGCTGGGCTCTACCTCTGTACACACCAAGAAGATCCCGATGTGGGCTCTAGGACATGGATATCGTCATGAAGGAGATTTACGCCCTCCACGTTGTCACCACCCGCTGCAGTGTCTCTGCAGGCCAAGTGTCCGCGGTGCCTTTAAAAGCACAGCTGCGCCCTCCCCTCTCCACTGTTTGCACTTTTACCTGTAATCTGATTGCAGGGAGGAAAGGAAAACCCAGGCGCCCCTCCCTAGCACCCCTCCCTGGCACCCTGTCACCGCGCGACAGTCTGTTTGGTTTGTAATTCTACCTAGCTAGGACTTTTCCCTTCGCCGGGCTTGCTGCTCGCTCGCTCCTCCACCGAGCTGCATCTCCATGGCAATGGAAAAAACACGATGCTGGAGAGGACTGGGAGAGCCCGCAGCCCTGCAACCCTGCCCTCAGCTCCCGCCTGGCGGGAGGGGCTGCACTGGTGTATATGTCGAGTTTAGGGGTGTTGGGATTCAGAGATCAAAGGAGGTCGAAAGGGGGCTGTTGGAATGGGAGATATTTATTGTGTTTAATATAATACAAATGTGTCCAAGGAGAGAAACTGAACCCTTGAAAGTCATGTAGACTGTGGGGAGTACACATAAACACCACGTCTGAAAATGGGCTCAAAAGAACCGGCTGCTTGAAAGGCTGCCTTATTTCAGAAATTGTAAATGGAGGGTAAATTAAGACTGTAACCATCTCAATGAAAACTGAAGACACAAACCTGTCAAAAACGTTGGTGAAGATTTCTACCTCTGCTTCAGACCTGCTTTGTAATACCTTCTGGCTGTAAATGCCAGGGTGACCCAGAGTACTTGAGAGATTTCTGGTTACACTTCCTAGCAACCTGGGTTTTGTTCTTAAGGACACTTGCTTCATACTATTAACTATACAGTTAACTTTGTGCCAGTTAAACAACGTGAATTTGACGAATTGTGGGCTAGGGGTGTGAGTGCCCATTGGAGAAAGGGGCTTTGTGCCTCGGGGTCTCCATTAATGAAATAAGATATAAGCCTCTAGTAAAACTGATATGATGGGGAATGACTTCTATTCAGTTAACTCAATTATTAGTGCTAATTGGGGCCAGGTGAAGCATGGATAATTGAAATTCACAGATAATCCAAAAACCTCTATGTAACCAATAACTTCAAACTTCTTCCCCATCAAACCAATTACCGGAGGACCTAACAAATAGGAAAAATGGATTAAATTGAATTTCACCTCCCCAAAGATTCCCACGATGATGTCTTTTTATTGATGAATTCAGTATAAGAGTCAAAGTTTGACTATATTCCAGACTAAATTACAGACGGTCCTCGACAATCAAAAAGGAAAGGATTTTTATCCCCACAGTTTGTTTGTAAGTCAGCTATGTGAACCTCGGAATGCTGTTTCTCATGGAACAATGTTATTTATTCACTGTGGTTGGATTCCAAGGCAGTCCAGAGAGGCCAACTGGTAACCTAATGACACAGGAAATATATTTAGAATTCTAAGTCCCTTAATCAATCCCTTTTGAATCCTAAACCCTTAGCCTCCAACCCCTAAATCTCTCTGAGCCTTAAATCTAAGGGTTTTTTAAATGGAAGTAAAATTCACATAACATAAAATGAACCACTTTAAAGAGAACAGTTCAGTGGCCTTTACTGTGCTCTCGTGTTGTACAGCCATTTCCTCTGTCTGCTTTCTGAACATTTTCATTGCGCCCCAAAGAAACCCCCTTTAAACTCATTATCAACCCCTCTGCACCCTCCCGGCCCCTCTGTCCCTGGAAACCACCGATCTACTTTCTGTCTCCATGGATTTCCTGTTGCGGACATTTCATATAAATGCAATCATGCATGTGGTCTTTTGTGTCTGGCCTCTTTCGCTAACGTAATATATTTAAGTTCATTCATGCTGTATCATGTGTCCGTACTTCATTCCTTTTTATTAACAAATAACATTCCATCATGTGGATGGGCCGCATTTTATGGGTCCATTTACCAGCTGATGGAGACTCCGGTTGTTTCCACCTTGCGCCTGTGTGAGGAAGGCCACCATCACCCTTGAGAACCCATTCTGGATCTCTGGTCCCTGATGAATCAGGAGGTGGGGTGGAGAAGGATGGATAGCAGAGCTTGGGCGGCTCCTTCGGCATGACCCGGGCTACGTCCGCCCAGGCCAGGTATCTGGGGCAGGCAGGGCCCCTCCCACCAGGGTGATGTCGGCAGAGGACATTTCTCAAGATGTGCCCGCAGTGAGGGGTAAATCCAGACAGGGACCACCATGGCGGAGGAAGGGCTGGGGAGGCAGGCGGGGCGTTCAAAGGAAGGGTACCTCTTTCAGGTTCAAGTAGTGGCCCGAATGAGAGCAGAAGGGGACGGACCCAGCAAGAAGTCTGCCAGATGCCCCTGGTCCTTTCCCGCTTTTCTGAAAGCATGGGTGCCAGAAGAGGTTTCCACGGCAACTACCACATTTCCACTGAAGTCCACCCTGCGGATAATTCTGTCACTACTGGAGTGTCCCCTGCTCACAAAACCCACGTGAACTCCTCCCTCTGAAGCTCCAATCCTTGGCATCAGGCTCCAATGCAGCTGCTTCCTTGTGAGGATGGGGGGGGGCTGCCCGCCCCCGGGGAACATTTCAGAGCTCCATTAGGTATTTTGAATGACTAGTGCTGGTCAAAATTCCTTACCATAGAACCAATGAGCACCTTAACTTCTGGTTGTCTCCAAAACGCAAAGCTCTGCGAAGGCAAAAGTCAGGTGGCCTCAGAGCCCTCCACACCTGACTTGGGGAAGGGGGCTGCCCACCCCCCAACTCCCTCCCCAATGCCTCGCCTCCCGTTCCGTGTCCACCGGCTCAGAATCAGCCTTTCAGAGCTCCCTCCTTCTCTCCCGCCTGTGACCATGTGCTGTTTGTACAACACACCATAGCTGGCGGAATCTGTTCTTTCCTATCCCATCCCAGACCTGCATGCTCTCCATGGCCAACCACTGTGGCTACAGCACTAAGATCTTCCGCTGGGTTGAGAATGATGCTCTGGTCTTAGGTAGTTTGTGGGATCTATTTGACTGAATTCATCTGTACTGCTAAAGACTCAGATTATCTCCCAAGACAGTACAGATATCTAAACGAGCATTTTTGACTCTGTAAAAGTGTTAGTCGCAAGCTACTCTTTGCAACCCCATGAACTGTAGTCCGCCAGGCTCCTCTGTCCATGGGATTCTCCAGGCAAGAACACTGGAGTGGGTTGCCATGCCCTTCTCCAGGGGCTCTCCCTAACCCAGGGTTTGGACCCCAGTCTCCTGCACTGCGGACAGATTCTTTACCATCTGAGCCACCTGGGAAGCCTTTGTAAAGCCACACAAAAGCAAATTAAAATTTCATATGAAGCACCCCAAAGGAAGGTTTCTTGAGTGGTATCTGTGGCAACACCTCAGCAATGGATTTTGGTTTAACAGCTGGCTCTCCCGTGAAAGGTCCCTGCTGAGGTACAGTCAGTTCAGTTCAGTCACTCAGTTGTGTCCAACTCTTTGCGACCCCATGGACTGCAGCACGCCAGGCCTCCCTGTCCATCACCACCTCCCTGTCCATCACCACCTCCCAGACTTTACTCAGACTCCTGTCCATTGAGTCAGTGATGCCATCCAACCATCTCATCCTCTGTCGTCCCCTTCTCCTCCTGCCCCCAATCCTTCCCAGCATTAGGGTCTTTTCCAATGAGTCAACTCTTCGCATCAGGTGGCCAAAGTATTGGAGTTTCAGCTTCAACATCAGTCCTTCCAATGAATATTCAGGACTGATTTCCTTTAGGATGGACTGGTTGGATCTCTTTGCAGTCCAAGGGTAGAGTCAATGTGGCTTAAATGGCATTGCAGAAGGACCTTTCCAGAATGGGGACTCTATTGCTTTCAACAGCAACACACAAAGTCGAGGGACTCACCAAGGACTTGGGGTCTCTACCGGGTGAAGCAGCACTTTCAGGGGCAGGAACATGGTAAATAAGAAGAGTGTCCCCCTCTCACAGAGCTGGCCACCCAGGAGGGGAAACGCTGGTCCTGTGGAAGGGGATGCTGTCGGGAGGTGAGGGAGCAGGAGCGGGCCCGAGGTAGAGCCCTGCTGTGTGGGAGAGCAGAGAGTGGGCACGGAGCCGCTGAGGCAGGCCCCTGCTATCCTGGTGACTACAGGTATTAATGCGAGTGGATCCGCATCCCAACACACAGTGAGCGGAAGGCTGCCGTGGGCGCGGGGCGGGCAGCTGAGGGGAGGGAGGCAGAGCTGCCAGCCGAGGGGCGCCAGGGGGAAAGCTCCACTAGTGGGTTTCTCTCTGTCCCCCTCTCTCTCTCCTCTTCTGCCCCAAGACCGCTGCCCTCCCCGTCCCGCGAGTTCTCTCCCTCAGTCAGTATAGCGCCAGAGTTTAGAACCAGCCGAGCTGCGTACGTGCCACCTATGGCCATTGTTCTTCTGACTCTTCTCAACCCCGTGGACTGTGGCCTGCCAGGTTGCCCTGTCCATGGGATTCTCCAGCAAGAACACAGGACTGGGTTGCCATTTCCTTCTCCAGCCACCTATGGTGCTGTTTAGATATATACACACATATGTAGTATCATTTCACTGAATCCTGAAATGTGCTAAGTAGGGCTATTTTCAACCTTCAGTCAACCAGCCAAAATCTGAAATATTGTCTGTTCAGTTTCCCTTCTCCAATCCTCACTTGCCAATAATGAAACATGTTTATACGGGCTTCCCCAGTGGCTCAGTGGTAAAAGAATTTGCCTGAAATGCAAGAGACGCTCAGGAGACCCCGGTTCGATTCCTGGATTGGGAAGGTCTCCTGGGGAAGGAAATGGCAACCCACTCCAGTATTCTTGCCTGGGAAATCTCATGGACAGAGGAGCCAGGAAGGCTATAGTCCATGGGATTGCAAAGAGTCGGACACGACTGAGTGATTAAACAACAAACAATACTCACTTTGGTTCTGCCTCCGTATGAACTTTTATGCAACATCAAGAAATAGCCATCTTTTAGGGTTGTCTTTATATCACACAAATATTTGAAAAATCAAGATGATTATAATAATGTACAAAGGAGTATTTAAAGCAAATGCATTTAAAATGTGTGTGTGTGTAACTGCAGATGAAGAGTATACTAAATAAATAAGTTACTCCTCTGTGGGGCAAAATTTAGCCACAATTTCTTGCTTTCATCTGATGCATTTTCTAGGAATTAGAAAATTATGGAGCAAGTAAGGTAGGAGTTGATAGGGAGGGAAGAAAACTGTTCCCAAAATAAATAGAGCTGACATTTTCAGTACACTGATAAGAACAGACAGTTTGACTTCTTACCATTTCCTTATCTTTGCACTCTGAACACTGGAAGAGTGATGTCAGAGTCCCTGTTGGCAGAGGGAAAAGTTTTAGTTGAAAACCTTGTAAAAAAGATGACGTCCTCCACACACGCAGACCTACTGGATTCTGGGAAACTGCTGGAAGATGGGCATTTCTGAATCTCATGGTAAGTGGCTTAGAAGTAAGCAGTTGAAATTTCTCCCAGAATGTAGTGTAAGTAACCTTCACTGGTCTGGGCGTCTTTGGTTTTTCTCCATTTGTCTTATGTATTTATTTGTTTTTGGTTGTGCTGGGTCTTCACTGCTGCACGGGCTTTTCTCTACTTACGATGCGCGGGCTTCTCATCGCAGAGCGCAGGCTCCAGGGCGCAGGGCTTCATAGCTGCGCTTGCTGGGATCTTGAGGACGGTCTCAGTAAGTTGTGGCACAGTGGCTTCGTTGTTCCAGAGCACATGGGATCTTCTTGGGCCAGGGATCGAACCCGTGTCTCCTGCATTGGCAGGCAGACTCTTCACCACTGAGCCACGAGGGAAGACTGGGTGTCTTCATTTTCTCTGAGTTTGGAGCAAGTCTCAGACCCAAGAGAGTCAGAGAGAAATGATGCCTGCCACGCAGGGTGGGGACGGAGCTCAGGTCTATCGACTGTGGAGCTGCGGAGGCGCTGTTTTTATTTGATTTCATACACGGCTGCCAGTGCTGCAAAGTCAACTGAGTCAGAATCGCACCCCAGCTTGCCAAAGACATTGCCAGCAAATCCCTGGCTCCCCATGCCAGCCTGTCGGTACCTCCTGCCCCAGGATCTGTGGTCCTGGCTGCCCCTGACCTCCCTCCACTCAGGGGAGGGACCAAAGCCCCCACACCCAGCTCTCTCCGCTCTGCCTGTTTCCATGTCCCAGAGTCCCCAGTGTTTCAGAAGGCCCCTGTGTCCCTGCTTCTTCTCACAGCTTCCTTCCTGTTGTGTGTCTCCTAGTCTTTGGTTGATTTGCCTTTAGACTGATCTCACTGTAACCTTGAAGGAATATTACCTTACGGGCTTGAGGCAGGTGAGGACGCAGCTGAGGCGTCTGGACTGGTGGTGTTCTCGCTCTTAAGCTAAGCAGTAGGGGCATAAAGCCATCCTTTTATATTTGTACACCTTTATGTGGCTCAGTGGTAAAAGAATCTGCTTGCAATGCAGGAGACACTCAGGAGATCTGGGTCTGATCCCTGGGTTGGGAAGATCCCCTGGAGAAGGAAACGGCAATACATGCCAGTACTCTTGCCTGGAGAATCCCATGGACAGAGGAACCTGGCAGGCTACAGTCCATGGGGTCGCAAAGAATCGGACATGACTGAATGACTAAACAACAAAAACAATAATATATATTATATTAATATAAAATATATCTTATAAGTGCATTTTATTTTATTATTTTTATATATTTATATGTTAAGTATATATTTTTGCAGGTAAGAAACAGCTCAGGGCAATTTTAAATTTTAAGGAACCCGAGATTTATTTAATATCCTGTTTTCCCCCCACCCCCATATCCCAGGGAGGTCTTCACTGCACGGTTTCTCGCTTTTCCTCCTTAAAACTCAAGGTGGAGAGTCGAGAAAGACACCCACCACAGGCTGCAGATTCCTACGGTTTTGCTGTCTGTGTTTGCATGCGTAACTCAATGTGGGTCCCGGGCTGGTTTACACACTTCAGCACACGTGTAAACCACAGTGAGTCTCGTGGAAACATGATCGCCGCCCTGCTCAGGGGGTCGGCAGATCTGGAGCTGCTTGAGGGTTTGGTTTCCAGCAAGTTCCCTGGAGATGGTGTGGTGCTCTCGGTCCGCGGGTCATGCTTGGAGATCCGTGGGTCACCCCTGAAGAAGCCCGGGTGCAGCGGAAAGGCTACAGGCACACAGAGCAGAGAGACCACCTGGCATCTCTGGGCCAGAGCAGTGCAAGTGTGAAGAGGAGGTGACAGACCTCTGAACTCGAAATTTCTCACATGATTCAACAGACTTCTGACTTAAAACATTTCTTCTGTATTGAATTTTTCAGGCTGAGAATATATTGCTGGGGAAATGGCGTTTTTCATTATAACTTTTTTCAAAAACCCATGTAATACGCGCCATCAAGGAGACTGATGGCACCATTTGGGCTTGAGTCACGTTCCCCGCCACCCCCACTTCCAGCTCTCAGGTCCGAGCAGATGACCTTGCTACATATTTCAGAAACTGTAAGTGTGTGCCTACATGAACTTGGTTTAGTCTTTAATAAACTCAAAAATACTTTTTAAAAAAACCGATCAGAATTTTTTTAAAGACCCAGTAAGCCAATCAGGTACACCCTTTCTTGATACTCTTAATTGTTAACAGTTATCTGATAAGCGGGCAATAAAGGTAAACAAAGCAACTAGTAGACGATTTTTTCTCTTATACAGCCCAAATCATTTTTTTTCTTTCTGATTTTGCTGGCCTTTTGCTTCTCTGCTCCTCCAGTGTTTATTACCATCTGCACCACTGTTCCAGGACTGTTTTAGTAACGCAGGGTCTAATCCTCCTCACCCACCAGCCTACAAAGTACACACATCACGCTCTTAACTCCTCCCAGCTCTTTCAGGAAGCCTGACCTGGGCCTTAGAAGGATAAAGGACCCAGACATTCTCCCCACACCAAGGCCAAGGGAATTCATCATGTTTGTGCATTTGTTTATCTGATTACTCTTTCAAAGACATGGGTGAAACAGGTCAAAAGGTAAACACTTCTAGCTACAAAATACATAAGTTGTGGGGGTATAATATATAGCATGGTGGCCATAGTTAATAAATAACACTGTGTTGTATATTCAAAACCTATTAAGAAAATAAATCTTAAACATTCTCATCATAAGAAAAAATTCTGTTAACTATGTTTGGTGACAGATGTTAACTAGACTTACTGTGATGATCATTCACAGTATATACAGATATTGTGTTGTATGCCTGAATCTAACATAACACGTCAATTATGAAAAAAAGTGAAAGCGTTAGTCGCTCACTCATGTCTGACTCTTTGTGACTCCATGGACTGTAGCCCACCAGGCTCCTCTGTCCATGGGATTCTCCAGGAGAGAATATTGGAGTGGGTTGCCATTTCCTTCTCCAGGGGATCTTCCCAACCAGGGATCAAACTCAGGTCTCCTGCATTGCAGGCAGATTCTTTACTGTCTGAGCCTCCAGAGAAGCCCATATCAATTATACTTCAATACAATTATTTTTAACTAAAAAAAAAAGTTATCCATAAACTTCCTGGCAGTGCCTGGTGCACAGACCCTCAGTAAATGTTGTAAAGCAGCAAAGTGTGACAAGCTCGGCTTGGCAAACCCCGCTCTGCCAATGGTAACATGTAGGGCCACCAGCCTCCTCTCCTGGTGCCCCACTTGCTTGTGGGCCAAAGGGGGACAATATATCTACTGCACAGCTTCCACCCACATGAACTTCCAAGCTGAAGTTCCTGCGAGTTTAAATAACTGAAGCAGCTTTGGGCACTGGAGGCTGTGTGTGTGTGTGTGTGTGTGTGTGTGTGAAGGGGAGTCACTGAGAATCAGTTACTTACATATTCAGGTACGTGATCAGTATGAGGCAATGTTTTTGAATAGTTGAATGTGACTCGAGAAAACCATTTTAAGAGAAAAGCAAATGGTGTTGTGAGACCCTTAAGTTAAAGAGAGACCTGGATCTGAAGGGAAGGGGCCACGTGCTTGCTTCCTCTGGAGACTCTATGTGAACCTGCGACACGGGGTTGTGGTCCTAACACACTCTGGAAACCTCCACCAGGGCGGGCCCCAGGTGTGTTTGTGGACCCAGCCCCTGTCTGAACACGGGAGCCATTCAAAACCCTGCAGGAGACAGTTACTGTCCGTTGGCTCAACCCATCCTCTGAGAGTCCAACCCCATGACATCCAGGAGTCAGCGTGCCTCCCCAGCGGGTCTGGACCCTGACCCATGGAGCAACAGGGGTCCTCCCTGGACACGGGTGGGACACGCCCGTCCCTCCTCGTGGAGTTTGGGCAGAATGTGCTGAATCTCAGGCTCTGTTTCCATTTCAGGACCTGGCATCCAAGCGTTTTGTAACTTCATTCTGTCGAGCAGAACGTACCTTTAGCAGGAGACCTGGGAGGCACTGCAGTCCGGGAGCGATGTCTCAGGGCCCCGTGAGGCTGCGAGCCCACTGTGCTTGTCATTGTCATCTGTCCCACCTCGGGGGAGGGGGCCCAGCTCTGCTCCAGTCCCCGTCCTGCAGCCCTGAGATCCTCCCTGAGGCCTGGGGCTTGTCCTAACATCATGACCCCTCTCTCCATGTGCAGGGGTGTGGGAGCTGCCCACTGCCCGCGTCACAGCACAGCAGGGAAGACCCCCCAAAATCACCCATGATCCTAGTCACAGGCCTGAGAGGGGGTGCAGGGTGAGGTCAGGGGTTTCCTCAGAAAAAAAAAAAACAGCCCAGGGAAACAGAACAAGTAATTTCCACAAGTGACTCTCTTGGCTGCTTTTGATGACCACGTCTCAAACGTAAAGATTGCCAAAGAAGCAGGCAGCATCGCGGCAGAAACAGGCATGTTTCCTTTTGTCTTACATTGCGTCCAGAACCAGGGACTGGAGACCTGCTTCAGCTGGAAACCACTCGGGGCCCCTCCTTATTGTATTCACCGGCTTCCCTTCCAACGCGATGCTCTTGCTGCTGGAAGAGCAAGTGGTTCGTCAACATGCACCTTGCATCATGCCTTCGTCCTGTCTCCATGAAAGAACAGGAAGGAGCTGCGTCGACCTCGGAGGAGAGGCAGGGCTGGTGAGGCCGCCCATCCAGATGCTCTGTGTTGTGCACTTTTCTCAGCACAGACTCAGCTGTGGATCCGCTACTTCCCTCCCCCTTTTCCTTTTTCCCGTTTTATGAGGCTGTCATCTTCAGGGCACCTCCCTCTTCTCACAACAGAGCGAAAGGAAGGCTGGGAGGAAAAAGGTTTCCTGGAAGTGATTACCAGGCTGCTGCAGAAATCGAGAGATATGGTGGAAGGGAATTTTATTTTCTCTGTCTTTCTGCACATGAGTCTCAAGTATGCCTCGTAAAACCACGCAATTAATCTTGCCATGTACAGATTGCCCAGAGTTCTAAACCTTAGAAAACACACCTCAGCAAAATTCAAAATGCTTTCATTGAAAGCGTGAGAAGGAAGGTGATTTAAATTATTAAGAGTAGCTGCAGTGTATTTTAGGGCTTGCGGTGTCATGCATTGGTTTATGGAGCCTAGTTGCCCTAACCTGGCTCTATCTGCATTGTTTTTTTGTTTTTTCTTCCCACACTATCTTGTCTTTTAGGCTCTTTCAAGAATGGAGCCTACGTCTCCTCCAGGAATTCACCGAGACCAAACCTCTCTCTGTGACAGAACATGCCTCCTTGCACCTCCCCAAAATCTCCGGAGCTGTTTATTCTGCTCAGTGCCCACCTCTCTTCAGAAGGAATGACGTTCCTTCAGGAGAGAGGGCTCCTCATTTGCCTGGGAAATTGGAATCGGCGATGCATCATCCTCTCAGAGATACTGATAGAGATGGGTTTAAACCTTTACCACCTCTATTAATTATACACTTGAGATTTCAATAGCTGGCAAACAAAAATTTCACTACTACACTGTAATCAGGCAGAGGGTGACAGCGGCGTATAAATTGTAAATTTATGTAAAGCTACATCCAGGGAAGGAATCCCCAGTGTGTGTGTACAGAGGGGGAACAAGCTAGTTTGTGATAGTGGGTACCAGCTGGAGAGCCTGGTGCTGCCACCAAGCCTCTTGGGGGTGGATGGTGATGCAGTGGCCGAGAGAGCAGTCCCCTGAGGTTCGTCAGAGGCAGCCGACTCACAGGCTGGGAGCTCCTGAGACATTTAATGGTAGCTTTTCAGAAACTTTTACTGTAACGGGTGATTCATCCTTACATTTGAGAGCAAACTGAATCCTGTCCATAACGTGTTTTTGTTGCTGCTGTTTAGTCACTAAATCATGTCTGACTCTTTTGCGACCCCATGTACCAGAACCCTCCAGGCACCTCTGTCCATGGGATTTTCCAGGCAAGAAGACTGGAGTGGGTTGCTATTTCCCGCTGCAGAGGATCCTCCTGACCCAGGGATCAAACCCTAGTCTCCTGGCTGGCTGGTGGATTCTCTGCAATTGAGCCACCCAGGAAGCCCCTCTAATGTGTTAAAGTTTGATCCTCAGGAAAATGTGTGATCTCAGGGCGCAAAGCGTGTATCCTCTGTTCTACACCCAGGCCCTCAGATCCTCCCCGACCAGCATCTCCTTTCCCCACCTGCTTCAGCAGGTGCACCATTGATTCCACTTTCCTACAGTGAATGCAATGCACACAAAAAATATCTTCACCATTTGCTTTCTGAGACACACTTGAAGTGGAAGATGTGTGTAGATACCTGGTATCTGACCGCAGACATGAGAGTTGAGTAACTGTATTTTCCTCTTCCGTTAGTGGCACAGCTCCCACTGGGCAGGGTCTCCTCTTCATTTCAGTAATTAACTAATTAATGACCACAATTCCTTTAAAATTTTCACATTATTATATTATATAAATAGTTCAGCCTTTCTTTTATTAAAAACAGCGACAACAAAAATAAACAGTTTCACTTGCAGTAGTATCAACAAGAAATACTTGGGGATAAATTTAACAACCGAAGTGCAAGACTTGTACACTGAAAACTATAAAACATTGTCGAAAAATTAAAGAAGACCTAATAAACTGAAAGACACCTTATGTCCATGGATAGGAAGACTTGATAGTAAAGTGAAATGCTCTTTACTTTCATCTGAGCCTCAGTGCAAACCCTAGTGTGTCTGTATTTGGAGGTGGGGCCTTTAGGGAGGTAATTAAGGTAAAATGAGGTCATGGGGTGGGCCCCTGATCTGGTCAGACTGGTGTCCTTCTAGGAGGAGGAGGCGACACTGCCTGTGCACTCACCCAGGACACAGTTTGAAAGTGGTGGCTGCAGCAGAGGGACCAGCCAGGGGTCCCTTCAGTATGCACCTTCATATCCGGCTTTCAGTCTCTAGGATCGCGAGATGAATGCCTGCCTCTCGGCCACCCAGTCCATGGGGTTGGTTCCCGCCGCCTGAGCAGACTCACAGTGGGCTGGCCGTTCTCCTGTTGGACACCCCGGGTCCTCTTGTCCTGTTTGGACTCTGGCTCCCACCTGCCACCTGGACACAGTGTCTCCCACCCCCGAACCAGGCTGGGTGCGGCGGTGTGGTTCAGACCATGTTCCATGGGGAGAGGCGGGCGGTGTCATCCAGAAAAAGGACAGGTGTGCTCCCGCATCTCCAGGCGCCTGGACCAGGCCAAGGGCGAGCAGGCGCCATGACCCCGGTGCTACGCATGCGCACGAGAAGCCCAGCGGCGCTCACGGACTTAAATGAAGCCACCGGTGTTAGTAATGTGGATGCAGAGTCATTGTCCGAACGCAACTTTTTGCAGTAAAAGGTTAGTTACAGGTAAGTGAGGAGCCCACACGGGGACAACAGGAAGGACAGGACACCTCAAAGACTGTGCTGCCCACTGGGAGGGGCCTTCCTTCTGTGACCTCTGCCCTTGTGGCCAGGGCTACATGCCCCAAATCCATCAATCCTATGTTTCCCTTTTAAGTGGAAATGACGGTGTGAAGATAATTCGTTTGTGGAACAAGAGCAGCAGATGAGAACTTTCCTCAGAATATTTTCCAGAAATCCTTAGAAAACATGAATTTCTGAGCTAAGTTTTAGAATTTGTAGAACTGGGAAGACATTGGTGTCGCCTCCTCAAGGTTTAACTTTCATTAGTGTTGGTGGAATTTCAGGTACAGTCCTCTAGGTTCAGATTCCTGCTGCCTGATCTCAGTGAATCATTTAACTTGTCTAAACCCAAGCCTCCTCGTTTGCAAAATGAGAAAACCAACTCATACCTGCTGTGTACAGCTTGGGAGGATTCTTAGCACAATCAGTGTGGAAACGCACTGTAGGACCCTCTGTAAATTGCATCCTGTGGGGAAACAGTGTCACAACACAGTAGTGACCACTCTGGACAGGCAACCCCCTCATTTACGTGGTCACCGGCTATGCAATACTCAGGAAGGATGATATGATGAAGTATTTTTATCTATGGTCCTTCATTCTTTCCCAACAGTGAAAACAATAATGGGAGTTTATTTCATGAATAACGAGAAAGAAATGTGTCCTGGATATGTAGTTACTTAATGTTTTAAAGAGGGCTTCTCAGGTGGCTCAGTAGTAAAGAATCTGCCTGCCAATGCAGGAGACGCAGGTCCAGTCCCTGGGTCAGGAAGATCCCCTGGAGAAAGGAAATGGCAGCCCACTCCAGTATTCTTGCCTGGAGAATCCCATGGACAGAGGAGTCCATGGGGTCACAAAAAACTTACATGGGCTACAGTCTGTGGGGTCACAAATGAACTGGATATGACTTGGTGACTAAACAACATTGTAAAGAAGACTGTCTTGGTCATAGTTGACATGAAAGAAGCTTGTTTAGAATCCCACCTGTGCTGCTTCCTAGCTCTGTCATCTTGGGCACATTCCTGAGCCCTTCCGAGCGTGTTGCGTATTTGTCAGAGTTCCTGTGGGGAGTGGATCAGATCATTCAAGAGCAACCTCCTAACAGGATCCGCCTGGCGTCTGGTGCCCAGCCAATGCCCAGTCTGCGATCTTGTTATCTTCTGCTTCTCAGGGCTGCACCTGTGCACGGCCTTCTCGTCTTGCTCTCAAACTGCGATGCTAGATGTCAGGAAGGCATCAGGCTTCCCAGAGCTGGCATGTTGCCTTCTACACTCTCTAAAGCTTTGGCAGCATCAGAAAGCCAGACATACACTTTAGCTCGAGTGATGGGTCAATTTCACTAACCTTGAAGGCTTGGGAAGACAACCTGCTGATTAATTGTGTTTGCAGAATACACAGACTTCTAGTGTTTTTGTGCCAAAGAGGATTTATTTAATATTTTATCATTTAATTAAAGAAATCATGTTCATAGACAATGTGTGTGTGTTCCAAATGATGCATTTATCTCCCTATACTTTCTGCGAGATCCCTTTCTTGAGGGAAATTGCTTGTGTGCAAGCAGCATTTCTGAGATGGCTTTTCCTTGGAGTTCACTTGCAGATATTTGTGCCAGGAGCTCAGGTTTCAGGTAGTGGGCGGGGAGGCTGCCCGGCCAATCGGAAGGTGGATCTGCCCAGGTCATTTGCAAGTCCCAGCCCACACTCCTGCAGTGCCACCAGGCTGGTGAGCTATCTCCTTGGGGGATGTCACAGCTCTGGTTACGACTTCCTTTCACTCCTTAGCTGCTGGAGCGATCTGATGATGACTTTCATCTATGCATGCAGCACTCAGGTGGGTGGAGCTGTCAAAAGACTGTAGGGTCTTGCCCATTTTGCGATGGCACCTGAGGAGGACAAGGAATGACAGTGCTTCCTCTGCAGTGGGGAGTGACTTTGCTCATTAACACAGTGATGCATGGCTCCTTGTTTTCCTTTGGCTCAATGTGACTTTGAATGCATGCTCAGTCGCTCAGTTGTGTCCGAGTCTTTTTGACCCCTTGGACTGTAGCCCTCCAGGCTCCTCTGTCCGTGGGATTTCCCAGGCATCAATACTGGAGTGGGTTGCCATGCCCTCCTCCAAGGGATCTTCCCCGAACCAGGGACTGAACCCACGTCTCCCGTGGTTCCTGCATTGCAGGCGGATTCTTTACAGCTGAACCACCAGGGAAGCCCCAACATGACATGAGTATCCAGAAAAAGGGAAATGTGTGAGAATGCTTGTAAAGTAAAATCCGGTTTTGTAAAGGTAATGATGTTCTAAAATTGGAAAAAGTGAAACTCAGGCCAGAAAAAAAATGAAATAAACCCAAAATGACTGAGTTCTCGTTAGCTTTTCAGGGTAGTAAAGATTTTCTCGATATGCTCTCATATTGGTTCCATTATTTTAAAACATTTTTTCACACAGGAAGAAAGTTAATGCTTCATAGTTTCTGTCTTATGATACGACCTGATCATTGGAGGCCATTCCAGATGCTGGCCCTCACTGTACATCTGTACATTCAGGCATGTGGTTTCAAATGGGTCCTATATGGGCTTCCCAAGTGGCATAGTGGTAAAGAACCTGCCTGCCAATGCAGGTGACACAGGAGACTCGGGTTCGTTCCCTGTGTCGGGAAGATTGCTTGAAGAAGGAAATGGCAACCCACTCCAGTATTCTTGCCTGGGAAGTCCCATGAACTGGTGGGCTAACAGTTCATGGGATGACAAAGAGTCAGACAAGACTTAGTGACTAAACAACAGCAACATGTAAGGATTCCTTCCAAAGTCCTAAAAAGCAAAACAAACAAACAAAGCCTGGCCAAGCAAGGGGCATGCATACTACCCAGGAACATTCCACAGATTTGGGCAGAATTCAGAGGGCGAGCTCGCTGTGAGTGAGCAAGCACAGTGAAATGTTGATGCTTGTATAAATAAAGCTGTTTGGAGGGAAAACCTAGAAGAAATCACTCAAATGTAGCTCTGATTTATGTCAGACCCACGCAAGCGGGTAGCAGGCCAGACCAAGAAGGCTGCCTGGACTGCTTGCTCCGGGTGCCTTGAAGAACACGTGTCTATGTGAAGATGCCAGGGAGAAAAACCCGTTGATCCCCTCCAGGTGGGAACAGTCTCTAACCAAGTGAGGGGTCTGTGTGCACTCACATGCCTCCTCAGGGAGGACAGGGAAGATGGTGTGTGACACGGTTTCTAAATACCAGCAGAGAAGCAGCGGGCGGAGGGTGTGTGTTCTCCTTGAGGACCTCGGGAGCGGCTGGGGTGGCCACTGGTCTGAGAAATTAGTCTGGGGAGGGGAGCTTCTCAGTACAGCTTGGAGCTGGTATGACACAAAGTCCCACCGTGCCAGGACGAAAGAGGGAAACTCTGCCTGAAGCCAAGTTCACTGTAGCAAACGAGGGGCCAGCAAAGCCCATCGGAGAATCGGGCTGTCTCTAACCAGCTATCTCTCCTGGACATGGACCTGCGTCCTTTCCCTGTCCGTGGGCCCACTCGGGAGTGACTCTCCTCCCCTTTGTCTCCAGGAGGAGACCTCTCTTTTCCCTCCCGCTCTTTGGCCTGACTTGTCTCCTTGTGTACATGACGCTACTGCACATCTCTGTTGTGGCCTGTGTTCAGATGGGTCTTGGGTACCATGAACTGGAGGTGGCCGGGGACAGCCAATCCCCACCCAGGGCTGCCAATCCACAGGCTCCCTGGGTAGGCGGGAGCCACTTCTGTATGAGCTCCCTATTGCTGCCATCACAAAAGGCCACTGGCTGCTCAGTGTGGAAAGTGGATGTCTGCATCCTAAATACCTTCTCCTGTGGACTCAGGACAGCACCCTTGGTCCCACCAGCTGGTCCTGTAGGGACCAGGCTGCACTGGTCTTCACAAGTGACACAGCATTTTAGTTTTGGTGGCAAGTTAGTTAATAAGGAAATTGAAGGGAGTGTTAAGATCTGCACGCTGAGAGATTCCTGTTTGTTTTGGCTTCAGAGCTTATTGGGGAATAGATGATTGACATTTTATAATACGGAGGGAGTTTGGACTAACAGGGCTCCTGGGGGAGCAGGAGAGGGATTATAGGTGACACAGCCCCTCCTGGGCTCCCTTCTGACTGATTCACTTTTATACACTGTTCCCCCAGTGAGACTGGACGCCGGGGGTCTGAGCAGATGGCCTCCAGCTGCGGGTCACGTATGCTCCTCTCTCTTCCGCAGGCTTGGCAGGGCTAAGCCAGGTCAGGTGGCAGGCGATGGCAACTTCTAACAAGAATTAGCGTGAGGGACTCATCTGGAAGTCACTTTTAATTTGTCAGTTAAGAGCAGTGCTCCTGTTTCATGACAACTTGATTGGTGAAAAGCTGTCAAGACAAGCGGGTCTTGATGGTGCTAATAAATCCTTTTGCAAGGTGGGCATGGGGGAGAATTTCCATATCTGCCTAGTGGCCCGATTCTGTGCGTGGTCCTCCCCATCACCGTCTGGGTCCAGGCCCCGCCTCTGGCTTTGTGCATTAGAATGAAAGCTGTCTGAGTCACCCCAAGTTGCCGTGCAGAGTGCCCCAGCCTGGGGCTTAACCGCAGACATTTGCCTCTCACATCTAAAGGCTGGACGTCCAGGATGAGATGCTGGTAGTGTGGGTGTCTGGTGAGAGCCCCTTCCCTGGTTCACAGAGGCTACCTTCTCACGGTGTCTGCATGTGGCAAAGAGAGCAAACTCTGGCCTCCTCCAACGCTCATAAGGGCACTAATCTCACCTCAGGTCCCACCCCCATGATCTCATCACTCCTCAAAGGCCCCGAATTCAAACTCCATCACACCAGGAGTAGACTTCGGTATATGACCTTGGGGGACACGATCCAGTCCATAGCACAAGTCAGGAGCCGGGGTGAGAGTCAGCTGCAGGACACCCAGCCCACTTGTAGGCCAGCACGTAGGTTATTTCCCCACAGCTTCCTGACAGGAGTGATGGCTTTGCCTAGGACATAGAACGGCTGGGGGATCAAATGGGAGGGAAAGGGGTGCAGTGAATATTGTATCATCTGAGATAAATGCACTTCCGCCAAGAAGTGCTGCTGAGCACAGCCTTGCGTGTTTGGAGGAGAGCCCTGCATAGGGGGAGGACCTGAACGGAAATACAGTTGCAACTGAGGCCTCTGCTGAATCCCTGGGGGATGTGGACCAGGATGAGGTCCTGATGGAGGCAGGGGCGGGGCTTCAAGAGGTCCTGAAGGCTGGGGGTGGGGGGGAAGCTTCAGAGAGGGCCTGATGGCGGGGGCGGGACTGAACCCAACTGGGGGAGAACAGGTGCCTCTTCTGCCTAAGGGGTGGGCGGCAGGTGTGTGTGGATGACATAGAACAGGCCATTTGCGATTTCGTAAGTCAGTGGAGGTGAGTCAGGGAGCAGCTCCAGATGCTGCCACTGCCACGGACGTACCTCCGGTCACAACCATCTATTACAGAAAAGTCACGGAGAAGGTGTACAACACAGCAGCGTGAAAGGATCTGTGTTTACACACCCAGCGATGAAAGAGGCCTTTGGAGGAAGTGGGGCCGCCCTGCCGTCGCTGTGCAAAATGTCTTTTTGTCAGATGGGGCTGGAAGTTGAAAGACAGCTGATCTGTGAGTGTACAGCCCTGCTGGAAAAATGGTGCCAGAACAGTAACGCTAGAAGCATGTGTTGTTGAGGTTAAGGATTACTGCGTGATTGTAATTATAACTTAAAGTTTTGTATTTTGTTTTTTAATCGCTAAGTCGTGTCTGACTCTTCTGTGATCCCATGGACCGTAGCCCGCCAGGCTACTCTGTCCATGGGATTCTCCAGGCAAGAATACTGGAGTGGGTTGCCATTTCCTCCTCCAGGGGATATTTCCAACCCAGGGATCGAACCCGAGTCTCCAGCTTTGGCAGGCGGATTCTTTACCACTGAGCCACCAGGGAAGCCACAGATAGGACAGAATCAGTACACACTTGTGGTCGCCAAGAGTCAGACACAATTGAGAGACTGAGCGCACACTCAGGCTAGTTGGGAAAGAGAGGGATTCTTTGCTCTCTGTAACCAAGATGCTCTTGTTCAAGAGCGTCTGACCGTATGATAGTTGTATTGGTCAGGGCTCTCCAGAGAAACATTACCGAGACAGGGACAGAGATTAAGGAACTGGCTCATGAGATGGCGGGGGCTGAGGTCTTCGGAATCTGTGCAGGCTGGCAGGCTGGAGCTCAGCGGATACTGCAATCCTCAGGTTGAATTCAGGGCAGCAGGCTGCAGACTCAGGAAGGGTTTCTGTGTTGAGAATTCTTTCTTTGGGAGACCTCTGTGCGCTTAAGCCCTTCAACTGAATAGATAGGTCCACCCACAGCACAGAGGGTGATCCGCTTTATTCAAAGTCTAGTGATTCAATGTTAATCACACCTAGAAAAAGATCCCCTGGAGGAGGGCATGCCAACCCCCTCTAGTCTTCTTGCCTGGAGAATCCCATGGACAGAGGAGCCTGGTGGGCTACAGTCCATAGGGTCTCACAGAGTCGGACACAACTGAAGTGACTTAACACGCATGCATACACACCTAGAAAAACACCTTCACAGGAACTCTTAGTCTGGTTTCTAGCCAAACACCTGAACACAATAGCCTGGACAAAATTAACCATCACAAATTCTAAAACAGCTCATAAAAAACTTGGTTAGCTGGACTCTCCACAATTCAAGGTCGAAAGGGCATTTTCATTACAAGGCGGTTACCTGTTTGCTTGTCCCAAAAGAAAAAAAAATGTCACGCTGTGATTGGATGTGCCGACCACAACTTGAACTTTCTCATAATCACCTCATTTTGTGGGACTTGCCAAGGACACATAGGATTATGCAAGAAATGGTGACTGTCACTTTAGAGCCTAAAATAAACACTTTTCTTGTCTTCTTTTTTACTTAATTATGTGCAACAGAATCATCTCGTGCATGTAGAGACTTAATGAATAGCACCATCACTAATACATTTCCCTGCCCAGGAAAAGTCTCTGAAAAACCCAGAACTAGTTAATTTCCCCCAAATGTCAGGCTACTTTTAGGGAACTATCAAAATAAAACAAAATACCCTGAAACCCCAAACTGAAAAAACTCCCAAATCTAACCAAATTGTTTTTATCTGCAAAAATTGTGTCAAAATGTTAAACTGGCCAATTTTAAAATCCAGCCAAACTTTGGAACCAGGTCTGGGAGACTTTGATGGTTTCTGGAGTATGTTCTTGACTCACCAAGGGGTTGACGCCTGGATGGTCTCTGAGTGCTAATGGAGCCTGGAGGAGTAAGTCCTCCCCCATGAGATAGGGTTACACAGATAAGGGTCAAAACAGAACCCTATCTGGGAACACTTTGGATTTACTCAAAGAGCCCCTCTTTGTCCTCAGAGGCGTTCTCACACACAAATCCTTCCCCATCAAGATAAGGAGCTGCCCGTAGGAACCGGGGCTGGTGGGAAGCTGTGGGTCCCTCAGTGGTACCGCGGAAGCTTAAGACCAAGAAGGAGTCTTGAGCTTGAAAGCAGAGTCTGCGGAAGCAGCAGAGGCTTCAAGAACGGGTGACCGTCCCCAGGCTTGCCTGTCACTTGATTTGAAACTGCTTTGGCCTGGGAAAAGGGACCGTGGGGCTGGGGGTCTCTGGGTCCTCCTGGCCTCATCCCATTTTATGGACATTAACGAGCCAGGCTCCCACCACCCACGCCCCGGACACGCAGAAAATCTGATACCACAAATCATGAACGTATTAAATACATACAGCCAGCAACAGAATTTGGAACCATTTCCTTACCCTTCTCTAAAGATGGTCCCTATCTCCAAGTTTTTATGCGGTTAAATCTTTTAAAATGATCAGAAGGCATGTAATGGATTGCCCCTATGAACTCTGTGAAGGTCACAACAATTGCTTGAAACTATAACCGGAGAGGTGGGCGTCTTTGCTAAAATCATCTGTTTTGTCACACATGTGCTTTCTCCCTCCTTCAGCTTCCCTCCAGCCCTTCGCTGAATACAGGAAACAAAGAATCCTCTATGATCTACCCCTGAATTTCACCACGCTTTTTCTTTTTTTCAAATCCTGAAACTAAATTGGTTTCTAGCTACCTAATAATCAAATTTTACGTCTTAACCTGCGTCTGGCACTGTGTTAGGGTGTAGTGTGTGGAGAAGGGGAAAGTGCAGGGAAGTTATAAGGTACAGTTTTTCTCTCTCTCGAAGGGCATGTAATATTCTAGTTTCAATCGGGAGATGGGGGAGGGGACACACACACACACACACACACACACACACACACTCGAGACAATTAGGGGCCAGAGTAAGAGAAGAGTAATTATGTGCTAAACTGTGTGGCACAGATTATTCCTCCTTTAAGAGATTTTGAGGAAAAAAGGGCTCAGTGTGGGCTAAGGCCATTTGAAATAACTTCATCAGGGCCTCAGAGCAATTCTAAAATGCAAATAATAAACCAGTAAGAAGTGCTCTCTTTCATAGAATTTTTTTTCCAAATAATAGGTTGGAAAATATTAAAATACATACCAATATGTGTAAAATCTTTATAATTGATATGTTGTATTAGGATATAAATTATTATTTCAATAGTGTAATTTTGATAATTATTTATCATATACTGCATATACAAGATGAATAAGAGCTATCTTTTCATAAATGCTCCCTGATATTTAATAATAAGTTTTGGTCTTTACTACTGGGGCAAAAATAAAGATTATATATTTTACTTTTCACTGGGACGAAAATAAAGCTTATATACTGCTGATGTTGTTTAGTCTCTAAGTCCTGTCTGACGCTTGAGATCTCATGGACTCGGTGGATCCCATGGAGCCCACCAGGCTACTTTGTCCAGTGGGATTTCCCAGGCAAGAATATTCGCATTGGTTGCCATTTCCTCCTCCAGGGGATCTTCCCAGCCTAGGGATCAAACCCACGTCTCCTGCATTGGCAGGAGGATTCTTTACCACTAAGCCACCTGGGAAGCCTTAAAGATTTTATACACACACACACACACACACACACACACGCACATATGTATGTATATATAATAAGAAGTGCTCTCTTGAGGTTTTAGCCTCTGAAGGGGCTGTGTTGGGCGAGGAGAGGGAACGCTAACAGTGACGTGGATGGTCACCCCTAACTGGAGCCAAGGGAAGGGCGGGCTCTGGTAAAATAAAATGCCTTCAGGTGGAGCTAGCTAGCACACTGTAGTGAGGACAGGGTGCCCCCAGGACTGGAGCCTGCAAGGTGTCTGCCAGGATGCAAGCCCTGTTGTGAATCTCTTTCCTCTGCTTCTGGAGGCCTATTAGTTCCTTTCTAAAGCTGTTAAAAAGGATCTGTTGAGCTCCTTAGGAGGACTCACAACCACCAGACTTAAAAATAGCAGTGCTTCTGGCAGGCTTCAGCGTGCTCACCCGGCCCTTCCTTCTCCACCGCCGCCAGCAGAGCCAGGATCCCACAGCAGCCCCACGGCAGTTTTCCAGAGGAGGCACAGCCTCAAATCACTCAGTCCAGGCAAAGTGCTGAAATCATGGGCAGTAAACACAGTGAGAAATCCTCAGGCCCTAATGCCCTGGCTCCTGCCTCCAGGGAGTCCTGGCTTCCAGTCCCCCCTTTCCCTCCTGTGCTGCCCCCCAAAACTCTAACTGCTCTAGCAGCATGCCCTTGATTTATTTCCCGCTCGTTCTTTGTCTTTAAGTTTTAGTTTAAATTCCACCCAGACGGCAGCCACGACCTGACCGAATCTTCCAGGAGACCTGACTGCCCTCCCTGCCTCCACAAGAAGGCCCTTCACAAGGCCCAGTGGCTCCCACTTCCCTGTAGAAGGTAGGATCTTGCCCAGGTCAGCAGGTGCTGGGCTAAGGGGCATTTTCCTTCTGGTGGTCAGGGTGTGACTAGGTCCTGACCCCACAGGGAGCCCCACACATCAAAACTTCCACATCCTGAGGCTGAGAACCTTCTCATCCTGCAGCTGGTGCTGTGGGCAAGTCCACCTGATGGCAGGATAGAGGCTCAGAGCGCAGGCTCCACAGTCAGATTCCTGCGGCCCGTGCACTTGACCTCCCTGGGGAGATGGGGCTTCCCGGGGAGCTTCTGAAAACAATAATGCATGTGAAATTCTCACCACGTTGCACAAATACTCACAGTGAGAGTCTTCTTAGCGGGCGAAAGGGGGAGACAACCCTAGTGTCCATCATTAAACAATGGATGCACAGAATGTGTTGCAGCCTCACAACGGAATATTACTCAGCTATAAAAAGGACTAAAGTTCTGACGCCTGTTATGCCATGAATGGGCTTTTTTGCAAGTGCTCTAAATGAAAGAAGCCAGTCGCAAAAGACAAGAAACCATGTGAGTGCGGGTCTCTGATACTCAAAAGAGGATGGAAGGCCAATTTGAGGCTCTGGGGCGTGGGGGGTTGTGACGGGCGGAGGGACTGCTTAGCAGGTCGAGGGTGCTTTGCATGGTGACAAAGAAGTCCCAGAAACAGATCGTCTGATCGTTGCACAGCAGCATGAATGGACCAAAGCCCGCTGAATTGTTCACCTTGAAATGGTTTATTTTGTGTCATGCCAGTTTATCTCACTTTAAAAACTTGAAGAAAACCTCATTGGGCAGGCTGTGTGGTGCGGGTTAAGTGCTCAGGAAACTCAAGCTTAAGGTATTTCTGAAGTCTGCAGCTCCTTGGGCCTCTGCTCAGAACCAGCGTTGCTTTTCCACCTTCCCCCACGAAGATCAAGAGCAGAGTCACAGGGGAAGCTACTGGCAGACCTATTTTTAAATCACTTCTCCACGAAACTCTCCACTGCGGCGGGTACCCTCCTTGTGCATGGAGCTGGGCGGGCGGGCTCCCCGCCCTCCGAGGAAGCCCAGCGGCGCTGCGGTCCTTGCGCTGCCCCCTCTCTCCCCTCCAGGACCTTGTCATCTGCTCTCCCCCACACCGGCTAGTCCAAGGGCCACGGTGCCTGCCCCGGTCCCTCCCGCTGCTGCCCGCCGTGGGGTCAGCCTTGTGGACGTAGTGACCCTGCTTTCCTTGCACTGCTCACCACTGTCAGTGGATCCCCATTGCTCTACAAATACCCCCGAGGCCATCAGGCCAGACCCACCTCCCTGAGGACCTGGCCGGGCGTTCTCAGGGCTTGCTTTCCACCCCTGACTCAAAACTCGGAGGAATTTTATAGAAAATTGAGTTCCGATGCCTCATTTCCCAAAGGCGGGAATTGTGTCCCAGAGGAATATGACCACTGTTGCCCCTTTGCAGAGGGTAGGGGGCAGCCCCATGGGTTGGCATGAGCTCCCCAGGGCCCTAGCAGTGGCACATTTGGTGCCAACTGGGCCAGTTTCCTAAGCTCCCCATTCTATGGTTTGTTGGCCTTCAACTTCAGGACTCCACCACGGATGATGTCTGGGGTCCCAGCTGCCAGGGCTGTTTCCCTCCTGAGCTGTGATTCTCATCCGTCAACCTCATCCCTAAAGCAATCAGAGCTCCGGACAGAGAGGCCAGCAGAGCGCATCTGATTTGAGAAGAGAAAGCTGCCCCTACTCTCCGCCGGGCCAACAAACGCAGGGATCACACCTTCTGCACCTGCAGCCCCTGCTGGCCACGCCCTCCTCCATGGCTCCTCTGATGAAGCCCTGTAGCCACTCCAATGAATCCTGTCTGTCACCCAAATTCAAGGGGAGATCTTGAATATGCTCCTTCTTTTATTATAGCTTGATTCACCATCTGTGCTCGGCAAAGTGTCTTAGGTCCAGAGACGGTAGAAGTTAAAGATCCTGCTTTCAGTCTTGCTTCCATGTCCCTTATCCATCGAGCTTTTCCAGACGCTCCTTTCTTTGTAAGTGGAAACAACCGTTGGTTCTCTGAGCTATTGTGAGGATTAACTTAAAGAAAATTGCAAGGAGGGTTGGGCAGACAGAAGTAGGAAGACGGGTATCGTTAGGGTGTTCTCACAGAGGTTTGCCTTTTCCCTGAAAACATTTAGGTAAACAGGAAACCTTCGAGATAAAGCCATTCCTGCATCTCACAGATGCAGCCCTGGGGGCTCAGAGGGTGACGTCTGGGCCCCGGATGGTGTTAATTTCCAGCCAATATGAGAACAAACTACCTTCAGACCCAGAGATGGAGACTTGTGCATCCATAAAAAGAGCTCTCTGCCCCTACTCCCGACCCCCGGGGAAGGGACATGGAGGCAGTCACAGCAGAACCTCCGTTTATCCCTGAGAAGTCCTGGCAGCTGGAGACACGTGGGCCAGAAACATTGCGCTGTGTCCAGACAGACATCACCAACTCAGCCAGAGACCGCACTCGCCTCCCATCTGACTCAGTAGCCCTGAAATATTCCGGACAGTTGCCAAATGAAAACGCTTTGGAGCTCTGTCCTCTGACTTAATGATTGAAATTGCCATAAAACTTTTTGAACTCATTGTCCGCCTATTTGCTCTCTGCTCCAGGAACGGAGGACTTCCCAGGTGGCTCAGTGGTAAAGAATCCACCTGTCAATGCAGGAGATGTGGGTTTGATCCCTGAATCAGGAAGATACCCAGGAGAAGGACATGGCAACCCGCTCCAGTATTCTTGCTGGGAGAATCCCAGGGACAGAGGAGCTTGGTGGGCTGCAGTCCTTGGGATCGCAGAGTCAGACACGGCTGAGCACACACCCACACCAGGAATGGAATGCTGTTTCCCCATCGAGATGGTGACATACACAGAAAGGAGAGAGGCAGGCTATTCGGAGACCCATTTCCTCTTGTCTGCCACCAGAGATCACCCTCTTGTCATCTCCTTCTACACCTCTCAGGTGTTAGGGCTCTTGTGCAAATGTTTTCTGGTTTAGTTAGAGAAGAGCATTTCTTTGAAAAAGAGGTCATCCTACTTCTTAAATGAAATCTTGTCAGCTTGTGTCTCCTACCTTGACCTTATCTTTAGCAATTTTCTTCTTCTTTTTGTTAAGGAATCTCAAGATGCAATTACTGGAGCAGGGGGATGCATTTGAGGAAGAAAATAACTTTGTTCTGTGCTTCAATATTTTTAATAAAACCAGCAAATACCTAACATTGTACTTGCTATGTTCCAGAAACTTTTGTGTGCTTACATGCATGGAGCAGGTTGTCTGATCCTTGCAGCACCTGAGAACCCGAGGCACAGAGAGATTGTGAGATTTGATCATGGTCACAAGTCCTAAAGAAGTGATGCTTTCGAACTGTGGTGCTGGAGAAGACTCTTGAGAGTCCTTTGTACAGCCAGGAGATCAAACCAGTCAATCCAAAGGACATCAACCCTGAATACTCACTGGAAGGACTGATGCTGAAGCTGAAACTCCAATACTTTTGCCCCCTGATGCAAAGAGCTGACTCATTGGAAAAGATCCTGATGCTGAGAAAGATTGAAGGCAGGAGGAGAAGGGGGCGACAGAGGATGAGATGGTTGGACGGCACCATCCACTCAATGGACGTGTGTTTGAGCGAGCTCCAGGAGATAGTGAAGGACAAGGAAGCCTGGTGTGCTGCAGTCCACGGTGTCGCAAAGAGTCGGACGCGGCTGAGCAACTGAACAACAACAGCAAGCCTGCAGCGAGAACGAGAACCAGGCCACCAGCTCTTGCATCCCCACACAGTTCTATGGGAAGCTTGGAAAATGAGGATAAAGCAGGCAATCTATAATCCCATGAGATCACATCATGGACGCCCGTCCTCACACAGGCCCTTTACGGTGTGAAAATCACCACACGCGTGCACCTCTGTGTTCTGAGTCCTCCGTGTCAGTGTGTGGCTTGCATGCTAAACTAGGGCTGCCTTGGTCATCTTGAAAACAGCTCAGGTAATTTATTTAGCAATTCCCCATTGTTGGACATTCAGGTTGCTTCCAATTTTTCACTAAGAGAGATAATGCTTCAACAAATAAGCTTTGTGATGTGTATTTTCCCATTATTTCTAGAAATAATATTGGTAATAGAAAAAATTACCTAAAGCCATAACAAAATGAAAAGTGTATCAGAAAGATCAATCTAGTTTTAAAGGAAAACTCCAATAAACCCAAGAAACAGGTAGTTTCTCAGTTCTTTAAATAATCTCAGAGCAGGACGACTCATTTCAGAAGTACATGCTATATGAAAACATTTCATAAAGAAATCAAAGTGAACAAACAAAAAACAGAAAGAGGGAACACTTTAGATCAATATGTCTTATGAAAATTAATGCAAAAATTTTAATTTAAAATAGGAGCCAAAGAAATCTGCAGTGTGTTAAAAAGCAATGTGCCATAACCAAGTAGATTTTATTCTCAGAAAGCAATAATATTTCACTACATTTATATATTAAAGGAGATAAATGTTATGATCCTTTAGATAGACATTAAAATAACAATTAAAATTTCACAGCCATTAGAAATATTTCGAGAAAGTGATTGAAGATCCAAGAGAGAGAAAAGCCCCAGTAGTATTATCTTGATCTGGGGGGCTCAGTTATTATTACAAGAAAAAAATAATACGAAAATACTGGAAGTTAAAAGTTAACATTATCCTTCTGAATAGATTATACGGCTGTGGACTTAGGAAAGCCCAAAAATTTAGCCAAAGTATAATAGTATTTAGAGAAATGGCCATAAATTGATCTCTTTACGTACATATAAACGTGAAATTCTATCATATTTTTATGTATAACAATTCACAAGAGCATTGAGGACTCTATCACAGCTGGTATTGAACACAATGAAAAGTGTATATGCATTAAACTAAATGATTATACTGGAAAATACACGCCTGAAGAACATGAAGAGCTATAGCTTGTGCTCACATGAGAAAGTTCAGTACATGCAGCACTCCATTCTCCCCAAATTAACCTCTAATTGCAAGTTCAATCCAAATCTCATTTTTGTGTTGAAAAATCCAATCAATTGGAAAGCGAGAAAGTCCTGCAGCTTACACGAGAGTGAGCAGAAGTGACGCAGGCCTTGGGCGGCCCGGCTCCAGCAGGTCAGCCGAGGCAGAGCGGTTCCAGTGTGCGGAGACGGGTGATGTGGGGAAGCAAATGGACGGTACGGAAATAAACCCACGCCCAGCTTGAGGCTTCAAAGTACTCAGCAAAGATTGTATTTCAAATCACAGGGGGAACCCTTGATCGTTGTTGCTTAGTCGCTAAGTCATGTCTGACTCTTTTGTGACCGTATAGACTGTAGCCCACCAGGCTCCTCTGTCCATAGGATTTCCCAGCCAAGAAAACTGGAGTGAGTTGCTGTTTCCTTCTTCAGGGGATCTTCCTGACCCAGGGATCAAACTCAGATCTCCCACATTGCAAGTAGATTCTCTACTGTCTGAGCCACCAGGGAAGCCCAAACTAGAAGCAATTACCTTAATTTGAGGGGTGGAGAAGATTTTATTGTTGTTCATTAACCAAGATGAAGATCATGAAAATATAAAGAAAAAAAATAATTAATTTGGCCAAAGATATCTTAAAAAACAAATGGGAAAAAATGTGGAATTTATCCAGGTAAAGTTTTAATCTCTCTAATATATAAAAGTCAAAAGGTCAAGAAAAACAAGGCAACTCGAGAGAGAGATACAAACACACCGCTGACGAGTCCCGAGAGATGGACAAACGACAGTGAGGTTCACGGACGATCAGAGAAACACGGTAAGAGAGCGGATGTCAGTTTCCACCATCAGAATGACGAAGGCCAAATATTAACTGGACTTTTTGAGGAACAGGTGAGTAAGTGGACATATCCAGTTACGTGACACCACATTTGGGGGAGGAAAACTAACAATAGCTGTCATAATGTGATAGCTGAGTGACTAACTCTTTCACTTTCACACCTCTTAGAATGATACACCATTGTTGTTGTTGTGTAGTCTCCAAGTTGTGTCTGTCTCTTTGTGACCCCATGGACTGTAGCCTGCCAGGCTCCTCCGTTCATGGGATTCTCCAGGCAAGGATTCTCTAGGCAAGAAAAACTCCAGTATTCTTGGGCTTCCCTTGTGGCTCAGCTGGTAAAGAATCTGCCTGCAATACAGGATACCTGGGCTCAATCCCTGGATTGGGAAGGGATGCCCTGGAGAAGGGAAAAGCTACCCACTCCAGTATTCTGGCCTGGAGAATTCTGTGGACTATACAGCTCATAGGGTCGCTAAGAGTCGGACATGACTGAGCAACTTTCACTTTACAAGCACTTCCATGCAAGAATACTGGCCTTGGTTACCATTTCCTTCTCCAGGGGATCTTCTTGACCCAGGGATCGAATCCAGGTCTCCTGCTTGGCAGGCAGATTCTTTACCACTGAGCCACCTGAGTAGCCCTTTTAATGGTATCAGTTCAGTCACAGTCAGGTGCGACAATTTGCGACCCCATGGACTGCAGCACGTCAGGCCTCCCTCTCTATCACCAACTCCTGGAGTTCACCCAAACTCTTGTCCATTGAGTCGGTGATACCATTCAACCATCTCATCCTCTGTCGTCCCCTTCTCCTCCTGCCCTCAATCTTTCCCAGTATCAGGGTCTTTTCAAATGAGTCAGCTCTTCTCATCAGGTGGCCAAAGCATTGGAGCTTCAGCTTCAACATCAGTCCTTCCAATGAACACCCAGGACTGATCTCCTTTAGGATGGACTGGTTGGCTCTTCTTGCAGTCCAAGGGACTCTCAAGAGTCTTCTCCAACACCACAGCTCAAAAGCATCAATTCTTCAGCGCTCAGCTTTCTTTAGAGTCCAACTCTTAGTTTTTTGATCTTAGTTTTTTGAATATTGAGTTTGAAGCCAGCCTTTTCACTCTTCTCTTTCACTTTCATCAAGAGGCTCTTTAGTTCCTCTTCACTTTCTGCCTTAAGGGTGGTGTCATCTGCATATCTGAGGTTATTGATATTTCTCCTGGCAATCTTGATTCCAGCTTGTACTTCATCCAGCCCAGCATTTCGCATGATGTACTCTGCATATAAGTTAAATAAGCAGGGTGACAATATACAGCCTTGACATACTCCTTTCCCAAATTGGAACCAGTCTATTGTTCCATGTCTGGTTCTAACTGTTGCTTCTTGACCTGCACACAGATTTCTCAGGACGCACGCAGGTAAGGAGGTCTGCATTCCTATCTCTTATGACACAGTGCAAATATTTAAAAGTTAAGATGAAAAGACCCAAAGAAATGAATGTTTTTATAGCACCGGTGCATGCTGAAAAATTGCTTCCAAATGTGTGGTGCTAGTTTGTTGGGCCAGAGTTCCACTCTTACACATCTCTTCATCCTCTTGTGAGGCTTGTCTCCAGGCTGGACTTCTCAGGACACTGTGGAGCAGCAGCTCAGTGGACAGAGTGAGTCTCTCCATGTGTGATTTACCTGGAATGCTTTCTTTTCTTTGCCTGCTCTCTACTCAAGCTCATGCTGACTTATGGCAAATGCCTGGGAAGAAAACCCAAGGGTGACAAAAGTGAAGCTCCAACTGCTCAGTTTTGCTCCTTATTTGGGCCACTGCTAGTAAGGCTAGTGACAGTGACCAGCACCAAACAAGGGAAGCGGGCAAGTTCTGGTGCCCACAGACTCGCCTGCAAGGGGACCCACGGCCTCCTCATCCTCCCCATCCATCACCCTCCCTGTCACGCCTCCTCCACACGAGCAACCCCATGCACTGGTCCCTCCTTCATTCCTTTCTCCCAGCTCTTGGAACACGATACAGCTTACCTTTCCTCTAGTCTATTGAGTGTTGTCTTCACCCTCCTGTTAGGACGTTAAGACCCATGAGAGCGGGGATGTTTGCCTGCTTTGTTCACATATGTAGTCCAGGAGGCTAGAACAGTGCCTGGCACAGAGCAGGTGCTTGCTGACTCTCTGTCGGATGAATGAACAGCTACTTTTCTTCCCACTGTAAGTGGCTGATGGTCAACAGGCTTTCCAAACGGTGACCCTTAACTCAGGGAAGTGATGTGAGCCCTTCAGCGGATGGCAGGTCTTGAGCACAAGGGAAATCAGGTTGAAAAGATTAGCATCCTTCTTTGCTCACAGTTTAGATTCCTGGGATCTCAAGATCGGGAGCCCATGTAACACAAACACAGATCAAAGGCTTCCCTGGGCTCTGCAGTCCCGCCAAGCCCTCCCCGGCCTGGACTTCATCAAGTGCAGCAACAGAATTCGCCACAGAAAACAAGCTTCAGCTTAAAAGTCTTTCTTTTTCAAAATGTGAACGTACATTAATCCAAAACCAACCTCAAGGTGACTTCCGTGGGTGTCCACAGCCTGCACCCCAGCTCCCACCCGAGAGCTTGTAAAATAAGTCAGATCTGCATCCTTGAACGTGCCATCGTGATGTTCCTCAGGCCTTTCCCTTGCCAGGCTGACCATCTGCAGTCCTTCGGGTCGTGTTCTGCGCGTCAGCTTTGCCAAACTTCCTCCATCTTCGTCTCTGACCTCAGGAAATGGTCCAGCTTGCGGAGACCACACCTCATTCCAGGGTGAGAGCCCTCTGGATGCGCCCGTGTCTGTGAACGCAGGCACAGGGGACCCCCCCTTTCTAGTTTTGTCTGTAGCCTGGCAGTCGCTTCATGATGGGCTTCACTCATTCTAAACGCGAAAGTAAACCGTTTTCACAACAGCCCGTGCCTGACCGCCAATGCGGAAAGGCTTCTTTTTCCATTTTGATGTCAGCGAGGTCTGGCTGTGGAGGAAGTAGACCTGACATTCAAAGTGGAAGTAATGCACAAGCCCTCCCATGAAATGGGGGAGGGCTCTGAGGTTGTGAGCGAGGGGTAAGAGCTCGAGTGAAAGAAACTCAGGCTCTGACCCGTGCCCCTTGTGAGGTCAGGGACCTGGATCCATTTCTGTATCTTTAGTTGAGTTAATACCACGTGATGATATAAATTAAGGACTTAATTTACAGGTCCTCCAAATTGTTGAACCATGTCTCATTCAATAAATAATAGTTTCAATGATTTCATTTGATTTAAAAAAGTTCCTGAGATAGGCATGTTGTTATTCAAAATATTTAATAACCTGTACAGATAACAGTAAACAGAATGACATGGGTACAGACGATGATGACCCTGGACACAGCAGCCACGCTCCAGGTAAGTGTCCATCAGCCTTGAAAATAGGGAGTACTGCAAATCTACAAACAGGGAAATACACTCAGAGAGTTACTTGTGTCAAATGAATTTCTATGTTCTTGAAATATGAGGAGAGCTTGAGCGTTTGGGAGAGAGAGAATTTCGTTCCCTGTCTGTGCATTGGATATTTGGGTTGGCACACCACAAAGAAAATTTTCCACTTCCAATGCACCCATCTTTTAATCTTTGAAAAGGTTCAGTGTGAAGTCTGTGTCCCAGTAGTCTTGAAAGTGTAGCATCACATTTTCTAAATGTGCATGTGCCGTTTGATCTGCAACGTTACATAATGAAATCATATTTGACCCTCCGTATTGTCACCACTGACAGACACACCATTTCAGCTGAGTGGGACCTAGCCACTATGTAGACTGAACAAGAGAGGAATGAAGATGGTGAGGATGGAGGGAGGTGTGATGAATGACCCAGAGGAGATGCTGAAGGTGTACCGTGCAGCCCTGAATATTCTGAGGACGAATGGCGAATCTGTAGCTTGAAGAACACACATTGGTGTTAAAGTCATAGGCTTCAGGGAATCTGTTACTGAGATGCACAGAATCCATAAGCCGCACCGTAATTCTAGTGATTCATGTTGAACCTACACCTATGCCTTTTAAAAATTTAAATGTACAAAATGCGCTGAGCCCCTAGGCATTTGTATTGAAATACATTTCCTGTCTCCTGACATAAATGCCCTCGCTATTACTGATGGAAACAGACTGTGTGGTTTCTGTGTAATTGCCATTCATATTGTATTAAAATGTTCAAGATGCATTTTCTGTCAAAGAGAGTATCATTTCATAAAATTATTCACTCTTCTCCCATATGGAAATGTCAGACATTGCTAATATAATCCTCAAAGAATTACCCAGAGTGTCTGTAGGCCAAGAGACGAGTTTCCAATGCTGTCGCACAGGATAGCTTGTTCACTCTGTTCTTAGGGAAGCAGTGTGAGTTGTGTGAGTTTTCCCTCCTTGTCTCTGTGGGGTCACCCCTGGTGAGAGACTTCTTTTCCCTTTTTCTGCTTCTCTCAGTTACCCTATGGCACGGAAACTGAAAACATCATAAAAATACAGAAGATGTGTTATTTCCTTGGTTTTGTAACACTCTTCATGAGTGACTTTCACCTTTGCTACATGTAGCAAGATACACATTCCAGTCTGCAAAGGTGGTCCTGATGAACCTATCTGAGGGCGGCGGTGGAGACGCAGGCATAGAGAACAGACTTGTGGACACAGGGCGGGAAGGAGAGGGTGGGACGAATTGAGAGGGTAGCACTGACATATGTACACAACCATGTGTAAAATTAGACAGCCAGTGGGAATTTGCTGGATGATGTAGGGAGCTCAACCAGTGCTCTGGGACAACCTAGAGGGGTGGGATGGGCTGGGAGCTGGGAGAGGGTTCAACAGGGAGGGATTATACTTAAACCTTTGGCTGATTCATCGTGATGTACGGCAGAAACCAACACAATAAAAAAATAAAAGCGAACCGAACATAAATATTATCAATATCAATGTTTGAGATAAATACAATACCAAAATACTTAAGGACAACTATTAACAGATTCACATGTAACTAACAGAATTAAACTAAAATTCTCTTTCTTAGAGCAGAAATAGATAATGACCTAAATGCCTCAATTACAAAACTTTGTTCTAAGCTCTAAGTGGGATAGGGAACCATGGCAAAAATTAAAAACAAGCAGAAGTAGGAAGTGGTATGTGGGGTTGGGTCGGTAGGGGTGGGACTCAAGACTGTTGCCTTTTATTTTAAGATCCTTTTATACTGCTTGATTTAAAAACACACACACACAGATATTGCTTTCATAAAATGTAAACTATTTTTTAAAATGCACGTTTCTGGACCCTGCTGTAGAGTACTGACTTAGGAAATCTAAAGAGTATCCCAGGAATGTGCATGTTGACAAATGCCCCAGGTTTTCTTTTTCTTTTTTCTTTGCATGTGTAAAAGGTCGTGCTTTGAGAACTATTGCTAAGTACATTGATAGTGCTTTTGTTGATGTTGTTCAGTCACTAAATCGTGTCTGACTCTTTGTGATCCCATCAATGGTAGCCCACCAGTGTCCTCCGTCCATGGGATTTTCCAGGCAAGAATAGTAAAGTGGGTTGCCATTTCCTTCTCCAGGGAATCTTCCCAACCCAGGGATTGAACCGGCATCTCTTGCATATCCTGCATTCTCGGACAGGTTCTTTACCACTAAGCCACCAGGGAAGCCTTTGACACCACTCACTTAACTCTATATTCAATGGAAATTTCCTTTCCGTCTGTAAGGTGCCACTGATCAATCAAATCTGGGTTTTATTCTTCTTCTAACCTGTTCCTGTGCATCCATCCACCTGTCCACATTTTAAACATTCAGTTCAGTTCAGTTCAGTCGCTCAGTTCTGTCCAACTCTTTGCGACTTCATGGACTGCAGCACGCCAGGGTTCCCTGTCCATCACCAACTCCGAGAGCTTGCTCAAACTCATGTCCATCGAGTTGGTGATGCCAACCAATGATATCAACCTCTGTCATCCCCTTCTCCTCCTGCTTCAATCTTTCCCAGCATCAGGGTCTTTTCAAATGAGTCAGCTCTTCCAACCAGGTGGCCAAAGTATTGGAGTATCAGCTTCAGCATCAGTCCTTCCAATGAATATTCAGGACTGATTTCCTTTAGGATGGACTGGTTGGATCTCCTTACAGTCCAAGGGATGCTCAAGAGTCTTCTCCAACACCACAGTTCAAAAGCATTAGTTCTTTGGCTCTCAGCTTTCTTTATGGTCCAACTCTCATATCCATACATGACTACTGGAAAAACCATAGCCTTGACTAGACGGACCTTTGTTGGCAAAATAATGTCTCTGCTTTTTAATATGCTGTCTAGGTTGGTCATAGCTTTTCTTTCAAGGAGCAAGCATCTTTTAATATCACGGCTGCCATCACCATCTGCAGTGATTTTGGAGTCCAAGAAAATAAAGTCTGCCACTGTTTCCATTGTTTCCCCATCTGTTTGCCATGAAGTGATGGGAGCAGATGCCATGATCTTAGTTTTCTGAAGGTTGAGCTTTAAGCCAACTTTTTCACTCTCCTCTTTCACTTTCATCAAGAGGCTCTTTAGTTCCTCTTCACTTTCTGCCATAAGGGTGTTATTCTGTGTATTTGAGGTTATTGGTATTTCTCCAGGCAATCTTGATTCCAGCCTGTGCTTCATCCAGTCTGGCATTTAGCATGATGTACTCTGCATATTAGTTAAATAAGCAGGGTGACAATATACAGCCTTGATATACTCCTTTCCCAAGTTAGAATCAGTCCATCCAAACATTTAAACATTGGTGAAGGGTTAATAAGAATCTTAAGATTTAGTATAAAGGAAAGACACAAGACTTGTCTTGAAGAGACTCATGGACTTAAAAATAATTCATAGTTACCCATCTCATTTTCTCCTTTGATCTGTTACTAAACTGTAAATCATGCTCTGGTTTAAACAAATAACAAAAAAGCAAAGCAAAACTGTCTTCAACTTTATTTTCATTATTTACTATTACTTCTGCCCAGGGTGTCATTAGTGATTACAGTTAAGGAGTTACACTGAATTGTAATGAATCTAAGACCTTATGGAAAAGCAGCCAAGTCTTCCCTCTGTCTCTTTCTTTCTCACATGCACACACACATGTGCATGCGCACACAGGAATAGCTGTGAATATATCCACTCTAGTGAAAATCACCAGCCCTCCTCATTTGACCCATTTGGAATCAAACAGTTAGCGTTTTGAAGGATCCTAAGGACCCGATCCGTCCTTTCACTGAGAAGATCGAGAGGCTTGTGCAAACCACTTTCTCAGTCCAGTGACTGCTCTGATAAACCACAACTTCTCACTTCAATCACCTTCTTTGCTTTCTCATCCTGGGATAGATAATTTAATTTGGCAAGGAATTTGTGCAAAATAGTTTACATAGTGTATCAATTTTAATGTTAAATTCAAGTATATGCATCCTTTTTTTTTGCAAGTGAATTAACAAGAATATATCTTTTAATTAGAAAAGACAAAGCCTGAAATCTATTTTTAACAAGAATAATAAGCCTATCCATTAATACTTTGAAAAGCTTTTACATGAGAATTCATCTGTGTCTAATAGAATTTTACTTCTATCATTTACGTAACGACCTTTGTCTTCAAAGTAAGGTCTCATATATTAAATTGCTATAAATGTATCTGAAGGCTTAAGATATATTCAGTTATACAGGTAATTTCTAAGGAGGCCTAAAATCTACATTTCTCCCCAAATCAGGAATTTAAATGAAGTTGACCACAAAAGTAGACTTTCGTTGTAATTTTGGAAAAGATTTCTACTTTCTTAAAACATTGCTTTTTAGCAAGTTCTCCTAGGTCACAAAATGCAGCAGGAAATGTGTGGTCTGAATGCCTCTCAACTGGCTCCAATGTGATATATATGTACTTTTTTCCCATTGTTATTAATATCGACTGAATCGTTATGAACTTTTTGAAAGAAGAAAAGATTGGCCTGTTTTGAAAACTACAATAAAATTCATTATGTCTGTTAAAAAACTCAATGTCTAAACTACCAAGCTTTCCCAGTGCATCCATCCATCCATCTGTATTTTCAGCATTTTTAACAATTCATAATAACAAGACAAATGGCCATACACCATGAAACACTCTGTCCTGATCTGGGTTCATGTCAGCGTTGAGTTGCCATTTGAAAGCCAAAGGCTGATCTTACTTTTTTAACCATCAAGTGAAATCGCTACACGCAGTGGGCTGTGTGTAGCTTCACACAGAGAGGCAATACATGGGTGGATCTTGTTCTCCAAGCAAATTCTATGCTTTTAAAAATCCCCACACTCAATGGAAAGAAGAACTGGTCACACTTCAGCCTTTTCAGTAATGTCCACATACACAAATAGTCACATTCACAAGGGGCATCTTTAAGATAAACTTGTAGAAAGAGCCTCTGTGAACACCCAGGAATGTGAAGGGGAGAATTATAATCAGCACAATCTCTCTTCTGTTGGGATGTTCATCTTCACTTTCTTTACTAGTGATGGACACTGTGCCAGTCTCCATGGAGAATGTCGTGGTATCTAGTCGAATATTCAAATTATGTCAGCTTAACCATCTAACCACACATAACAAATGTCTTCTCTGCTTTTTTTTGTAAGCGAGACAGTGGAAAGAGTGAAAGTAGATCTCTGATACTCCACCCAGATGTCAGAGAGATACCAGTCTAGGTGTACAAACCACGTGTCAGATTTTCCCGGACTCTGTGGGCAGCAAGGCTGCCCCACATGCCCACCTCCCTTGACTCCGCCTCTTTAGGATCCCCTAAGCAGTACTGACCAGGTTCAGGTGAAACTGGCCTCTCCTAAGGGCAGCTGTGGGTACCTTGGATGGCATCCTTCAGAGACGACTGCATTAGACGCCCAGGTGATGGGACAGCTGGACCAAACAGCTGACACCTTACACATCCCCGCCCTGGGGCTCCTGCTGACACAGCCTCCCCGACCTTAAACCACACCAGAAAGAGAATCTTGCGGGGCAAACACTGCCTCTGTTGTTTGTTTCCAACCAGGGCGCTCAAAGGGCAACTTGAGTTTATTTGTTTAAGTAAATCAATTCATTTTATTCTTAATAATTGTTCAGGGAAAAAAAGTGGTCAATATCACGTGTATTTAACAAAATACATGATAAGTAACAATGCAATTCTGTTTTTCTTTTCTGTTTCTATTTTTAAACAAAGATACACACATATATATAGATGTGTAGATGTGTGTGCATGTGTGTGTGTGCGCGCGCGTTAGATTTTTGGGTAGCTACTTAAATTTTTCTTCCTGTGGTGGCAAGACACATAAACGTAAAAGGTGCTGTTTTGCCACTTTTAAATGCACAGTCAGTGACATCACATTCACAGGGTAATGCAGCCGTCACCACTACGCTTTCCTAAACATTTCCATCACTTCAAAGGGCGAATTTGAACTCCATAAATACATAGTTCTAGACTCAATCAAGCAGACAGAAACATAAGAAGCAAGCTGTAAGGGGTGATCAAGGTGATGCATTTATTATGACCACAAAACTCTGGGGTTTTTGAACAAAGTGATGAAGCTCACAGCTCAAAGCAAAACCCAGAATTGGACCACATTCACCTGGACCACCGGCTTCTGAACTTCCCCGTTCTTCTGAATTTGCCCCTGTTCTTTGGAAAGCTTTCTGTCCATTTGGTCGCACCACCTTGGGGACCTTTGCTCTTCCCCGCATGTGTAACTCCAGCGGCTCGTCACTTGCCCAGTGTTTTGTTTTGTTTTGCTCTGAAATGCCTTTTTATCCCAGAGAATATGATACATCGAATGCAGAACAAGAGTCAGTCCAGTGTAACAGCCACAGTGATGCATCATCTCAGGTCTTAAAAACCACGGCTGTTTCTGCCTTTGGAGGGGAGCAGTGGGCTTCTGCCAGGTAAGTGAGGGCTTGCAAGTTTAGGGGAGCCAGGAGTGGGGAGGGGGGACGCCCTAGTTCGAGTTGGGGCCAGTTCCTCTGAGCCTGTCGCTTTTGCCAACCTTGTATGAGTCCATATTTGCAAGTCCCCTGATGTCCAGCTGTCACTCACTGGAAACAGAGAAGCTGGAGTGGGGTTTCACTGTGGCCCCTGAATCCCCTGCTTCCACACACCCTCGGGTCGACCTGGGGCTGGTGGCGTGGACAGATCTCTGAGAAGGACTCTGCCGCCCTCCGTGGATCCGTATCTATGGTAACAGGAGGATGTTGTGGTGAATAACTGGGGGGAAAGAAAGGTGTTCACATCTCCCTTTGTAAACTGTCAATGCATCAGGCTTCAAAACCTCATTTTTAATGACGACATACTTTAACCGTGTAAGCACTAGAGCATCTCTCTTTAGGAGCTGTGTGCTCCCAGGGTGTGCAATGGGAGGCGTTTGGTTTCAGTTATGCACTAGGGAAAAGTGCTGTGAGTCAGAGGAAAGGGTATGTGTGCGTGTGTGTCTGTGTGTGTGTGCGTGTGTGTGTGCATGTGTCTCTGTGTATGTGTGTGTGCGTGTGTGTGCGTGTGTCTGTGTGTGTACGCGTGTGTCTGTGTGTGCACGTGTGTGTATATGTGTGCGTGCGTGTGTGTCTGTGTGCGTGTGTATGTCTCTGTGTATGTCTGTGTGTGTGCCTGTGTGTGCGTGTGTGTGCACGTGTGTCTCTGTGTGTGTGTGTGTGCGTGTGTGTCTGTGTGTATGTCTCTGTGTCTGTCTGTGTGTATGTCTTTGTGTGCGTGCGTGTGCATGTGTCTGTATGTCTGTGTGTGTGCGTGTGTGTCTGTGTGTATGCTTTGTGTGTGTCTTGTGTCTGTGCCTGTGTGTGTGTCTGTGTGTGTCTGTGTGTATGTCCGTGTGTCTGTGTGTGTGCGTGTGTGCATGTGTCTGTGTGTGTGTGTGTGTGTGCGTGCATGCATGCACGCCCGCTATGGGTGGGTGGAGGGCACTCTCATGGAGTTACTGCTGTCAGGGTTTGCATTTTACCACTCGGGACACATCTGACCCAGCAGCTGGTGCTCAGGGCCAATGTGTCTGAAGCTCGCCCATCAGGTGGGGGCCGGTGCTTCCTGCAGCCGCTGTCCTTGTGTCCTGGCCGCTCCCAGGCTGGTTACCCTGGACAAGAGTGGGCCCATAAGGGCATTCCGGACTCCCTCTAGGATGGGAGGCCTCCCGGTGTTGGTGTGTTTGGACCGGGGTCGGTGTGTTTGGACCGGGGTCTGAGACCGTGGGCATTTACTTGGGTGGAGCGGAGAGGACGCTGGCAGAGGAGAGGAAGGAAGATGGAGGCAGCGGGGGACCCCGGCCGCGCACCCCGTGCGTGCAGTGAAGCCCCAGGCTGCGCCTGGTCCCCTTCCCTCCCATCTTGGCTGCCCGAACAGCTCTCCCACCTGGGGACCAAGAGACCCAATCCCTTTGAATGAGGCAGGATCTAAATACAGACACTTTCTTTCAGGCGCAGATTCGTACCTGATAGAGGAGCGGGACTTCTGGCCTCAGGGTGAAAGGTGAGTTACCCAGAGAAGAAGAGGGTGCCGCCCAGTCCTGCCCAAATCTGCACAGATTCCTGTGTGCACTGCTCAGCTGATCCCAGGAGAGACCCGGAGCCCAGGGTCACCGCAGAAGGAAGGTCAGGCAGGCTGGGGGTTCCAGACACCCTCCCCTCTGTACGCAAAAGCAATTTTGAGGACTTCCATTCCCACATCACCTCAACTCCTATTTCTTTGTTTTTAATTTAGAAAAAAGATATAAGAAGCAATTCACCACCACTAAGCTGGCTCAGATTTTTCTGTGTAGGAGCAGAGAGAGCCTGCACGTTTTTAGGTTAAAGAAAAGGTATCATCTAAATTCTCAGTGATGGGCAAACGCAAGCTCGAAAAGGAGGGTGTGGAAAACCAGCAACCCACTCTGATGGCGTCCAGGGACCCAAATTTTCCCTTGAATGTTTTCCCTTGATTTCCCTTAACTGTGAAGATAAAGAAGTAAAATAACCAAAACAAACTGAAATCAATTTGATAATACTTAAACTTTAGTTATGTATTCTGGTTTCTCTTCTGTCTGCCTTACAACAATAGGGAAGATTCTATGCCTCTTAGAAACGAATTTGTCTGAAGTGATTGCTACCCTTGAATTAATACAAAATTCCTGAAAAACATACAAGATCGGTTAGTGCTTCTGGGGTCTTTCTGGTTGGAAGACGAATAAGCAAAAACATTTTGTTTCACTGACTTTACATTTTGCTCGAAATCCCTTTTTCTCTGTTACCTGGAACACATTTTCTGCTGAGATTCTGCAAACAGGCATCAAGATGACTCAGAACCCACTGAAGTGTATGAGCCTCACAGGTTCTGAGATTTAATTATGCTGCGTGGCGTTTATAAAGGGCACACGGTCTGTTCGCGCATCAGATACCCGCAGGCGGTGGTCGCTTTCTCTCTCGGTTTGTTCAGTGAGACATCAGGCCAGCCCCTGGGCATGTCAGGATTACGAACGCAAGCACCTTTATACACTTGGTGTGCACTGTGCTCAGTCACTTCAGTCGTGTCCAACTCTTTGAGACCCCATGGACTGTAGCCCACCAGGCTCCTCTGTCCATGGGATTCTCCAGGCAAGAACACTGGAGTGAGTCGCCATGCCCTCCTCCAGGGGATCTTCCTGACCCAGGGACTGAACCTGAGGCTCCTGCATCGCAGGCGGATTCTTTACCGCTGAGCACCAGGCAAGCCCCATGTCCTCGGTGTAGGAATGTGGAACTAAGGTTGGAATTTGGTGATTCCGGGGAGCAGCTTAGTGCTCCAGTAGTTCCCACGCTAAGGGCTCAGTGTACGATGTGAAAGTGTAATGGCGATGCCCACTACCCACAGGTCCGAGCCTTGGTCCAGGGCTTGTGCTGCAGCTGGGTCCAGGGACGGGGCCCAGAGATGTGCACACGGTTGGTCCTTGGCCGAACCCAAGATGTTGGCTGGTGGGAAGTGTTGAGCCCTGAACTGGAGAGCTCAGGTCTGGGGGTCTGTGGCTGCCACCAGGAAGAACCCAGACTCCAGAGGTAGACGCAGCCAAGATGGAAAAGGCCACTCACCACACCCTTCAGGGGCCGACCAAGGATACCCTGGGCTCCCGACAGCCCTCCATCCTGAAGGCTGGATTGTTGTCAGCGGGTTTAGGACTAAACTTGCAGAGGAAGGTGACGGCCTCAAAGATCTGAGGGGCCTGCAGAGTGAGACAGAAGAAGGGGGGTCCTCCTGACTGCTCTCGCAGTGGTAACAGAGAAGTGTTAGGCTCTGGGCTGAGTTGGGGAATTCCTCCCCCGCATCCTGTTCTGAGTCTATGGACGATTCCTTGCTTCCCTGAGCTCAGTGCTTAGAGAACCTGAGGTGTGGCCACTAGGAGGATCAGAGATGTCCAGGGACACACAGCGTCTAAGAATGTCAGCGGTGGCCTCGGTAACAATCCCTGATGTGACCGCCAGTAATGAAAGGGAGTTGGTGGAGAGAAATCTCAAGTCAGTCAAGTGACTGGCAAACAAAATGCACAATGGGAGCCCCTGTGGATGAAGTGGGAGGCAGTCTCAGGGGTGTTCAAAGTCTGAAATGTGGGGAGAGGAGAGGTCCAAGGGGTGGGAGGGATGACCCCTGCCCCTCCACAGGCTGTCCCTTTAGGTGATCTGCCCACCGAAGCCAGTGTGGACACCGGGAGCTAGTAATTGAGGTCTTTCTCGTTCTACCTAACAACATTTATTGTCCAAGTGACCCATCTCATTCTGGAATTAGATAGCCGAGACAGTAGTACACCCTTGCGAGTGAACTAAAAACCACTGAACTGAACACGTCAAGACGAAGAATTTCATGGTATATGAACTGTACTTCCATAAAGAAGGTGAATCATAACAAGGCGGTTGAAAGTGATATTAAAAATATTTAATGGTATAAAGTTAAAAATGGAAGTCTTTTGAGAACTCGCTGGCAGTCCATCGATAGGACCTCAATGCCACTGCAGGGGGCATGGCTTGGATCTCTGAGTCAGGGAACTAAGCTCCCACATGCCCCAAGGCAAAACCAGAAACCAGAAAAGAAATCTCTAGATCCTCCCACTGACCTACATGCTCCTTGTTCTCTCCCCACAAAGGGAGACCACGGTACCACCTTCCAGAAAGTCTCTCTGATCATGGAGTCTACATGTGTACATATAAAGGGTCAAACTATACATAGTATCCTGCAGCTTGTTTCTTTTTTTTTTTTTTAAGTTTTTGTATAGATATATGCTTTTATTTCTCAAGTAAATGCCTAGGAGTGAACTGTTTGAGTCATATAGGAAGCGTATGTTTAACTTTTTAACAAGCTGTCACAGTGCTTCCCAAGGTGGTTAGATTGTCCCCCATTCCCACTAGCAGTTTGTGAGGGTTCCTGGGCCTCCACATCCTTGCCAAGCCTTGGTTGGTCATTCTTTTTAATTTCAGATATTCCAAGAGATGGGTAGTGGTATCTCATTGCGGCTTGACTGGTGTTTCCCTAGTGACGCAAGATGGTAACCATTTTTGCATGTGCATTTTGCCATTTATATGTATTCTTTGGTGAAGTGACCATTCAAATCTTCTGCCCATTAAAATATATTTAAAATATTTATTATTGAGATTTGAGAGGTCTTGACATGCTGCTACTGCTGCTGCTGCCGCCAAGTCGCTTCAGTCGTGTCTGACTCTGTGCGACCCCATAGACAGTAGCCCACCAGGCTCCCCGTCCCTGGGATTCTCCAGGCAAGAACACTGGAGTGGGTTGCCATTTCCTTCTCCAAACTTGTTTCTTTTTTTAAAAAAAAAATGTAACAATAGATCTCTCCAGGTCAATATATATAAAAATTCCTAATTTTTTAATAGGCACGTAGCATCCTGCGGTACTATTATTTATGTAAGCAGCCTACTATCAGTGGGCATTTAAGTGTTTCTAAAATTTTGCCTAGGACCTACATCTCTACGCACCTATGAAAGTTGCAAGTGCACGTGGATGAAAGTAGAAGTGATGGACAAAGGACAGGTGCACTTAAATTGTAATGACTGTGCCACATTGCTTTCCAAACGCTGTTCCCACTGTCCGGGGCCCCATCCCTCGCGCTCTCTAGGTAGGATTCTTTGTCCAGAGAAGCTTCAAGGACCACTTGACTGGGGGGCAGGGGAAGATAACGAAGAGCTTGGGAGGGAAACCAGCAGTTCCTGTGGCGTGAACTAGGGCGGCCCTATTTTTATTTGTACATAAACTGTGATTCTGATATAAGCATTTAAAAAATATATTTATTGAAATTATAGCTGATTTACAATTTGCATTGGCTTTAATTTTTACTGGAATATAGTTGTGATATATGGGAGTTTTGGTAAAAGGGTTTCACTTAAAAAAGAAGAGATAAAGAAAGGTTTGAAAACTATGAAGTAGGTAGTCCTATAGAATCATGTTCCCTCCCGGTTCCAGAGTTATTTCACCTGCCGGGGCCCCTAGGCCTCCACACCCTCGGTGATACCGCCCCACTGACTAACCAATAGCACGATGCAGACACTGTGCTGGGAGATGTCCCAGGTGTATCTGAAGACACTGAGGTTTCTGCCTTCACCTCTCTGATCACTCATTCTGGAAGGAGGTGTCAGTCTTGTGGATGGATGCACAACCCTGTGAAGGCCTCCCACCAGGAGGGACCAGCTTACCCGCCACGTGAGCCAGTGTCCTGGACGTGGCCTCCAGATGACCGCAGCCCCAACGAACACCTGATGCAATCTTTGGAGCAGCTCTGAACCAGAACCACTGGCTTAGCTGGGCCTGAATTCTGATCCATAGAAACCATGTGAGATAATAAATGTTTGTGTGAAAGTGTGAGTCATGTCCGACTCTTTGTGACTGCAGGGACTGTAGCCTTCCAGGCTCCTCTGTCCATGGGGTTCTCCAGGCAAGAATACTGGAGTGGGTAGCCATTCCCTTCTCCAGGGGATCCTCCCCAACCGGGGATTGAAACCAGGTCTCCCACATTGCAGGCAGATTCTTTACCATTTGAGCCACTGGGGAAGCCCAATAAATGTTTATTGTTACTCATAGCCTCTGAGTTTGGGGACACGTTGTTACATAGCAGTAGATAACTAATGCACCTGGGATTGTGAGCTCTGGTGTCTCAGAGTCTACACTTCTGGTTTGAGAGCTGGATTTAAACCTCACCTCTGCTCCTGTCCCCTTGGAAACTCTTGGTATTTCCTCCTTCCACAAGGAGGCTGCATTTGGATGAGTGTCCTGGAGATGACGAGTATCCATCCTGGTTAAGGACAGACACAGTGACTTGGCCACGGAACACTAAATCCAAATTAAAACTAAACATAGGCTATTCATTCAGTCACTGCGATCTTTGAGACAAGCAATTTTTTGTTTGTTTGTTTTGGCTGTGCCCTGTGGCTAGAGGGATCTTAGTTCACCGACCAGGGATTGAAGTCCGGCCTTCAGCAGTGAAAGTGCAGAGTTCTAACCATGGGACCGCCCGGGAATTCCCCAAGATACCAATTTTTGTACAAGGACAGAAGGACTCGGTTAGAAGCCAGATTCGATGGGTCTAATGAAGCAGGTTGAAGACTGGTCCCTTCAGGATGTTGGGAAGAAAAAGGAAGGTTCTTCTTTGTTCAAGGCTTGGAGATGGTGCTTGCTTTGTAAGAAGAGGAACCAGGGCCTGGGATGAAATGAAAACCGTGATCTCTGGCAAATAACTGTTGGAGAGAGGGGTGAAAAAGAGCAGGAAGTCCAAGCCAGGCTTTAATCATTTCCTGGAACCAACAGGCAGAAAACTCTGTCTCCTCCGCCCAGGCCTGGAGATTCCAGAAACCTGAAAATGTGGGGGTTCAGGAGCCCTCCACCCCCAGTCACATGGCTCTGGAACTTGAGCTGAGGATGAACTAGAGAAACAGTGATGCCTCCAAGACGGCAGTGAGTCTGGTGCTGAGCTGTACGTGGAGCTCAGTCCATACGTGGGGATGGAACGAATGCTCCAGCGGGGTCCCTTCAAGTTGGCAACAGTCAAAGTAAGAATGGAGGAAGGTCAAGGCTGGGGCTTTACGGGTGACGGCGAGAATCTCGCCGGAATCCAGGAGGTAAACCCAGTCCTGCAGGGCTTTGCGGCAGTGTTGCAATGCTTGCACCTGGACAGAGGTGTCCTCAAGCAACAAGATACAAAGGGACTAAAAATAACTGTATGTGTGTGTACAGCTGGGGCAAGTTATGGACAAAAAGATACAAGTCAAGATAGAAAAAACCCAACTGTCACTTCTGTACCAGCTGAGCTACCGGGGAAGCCCTTCAACTGTCACTTCTGAAGACCTGGGAGCAAAAGCAGGGTCCTGCCTGTGCCCCCTGCACTCCACACCAGCAAAGGGTGGGCAGACCATCTAAGCCACCCCTCCAGCTAGCCCCCTGGACACACCCCTGCCCTCACCCCATATAAGGAACCAGCTCGCCCCCATCGGGAGCGAGCAAGGGGACTGTTACCTATTCTCCCTCCCTCTGGCTGCAGCAGTGGCCCCAATAAAGCCTCGCCTGAATTTCTTATCTGGCCTCTAATCAATTTCTATTGATTAAAGAGGACAAGAGCCCTGGTGGGGATGACGAGTGGGGCAGGAGCGGGCTGAGGCCTGGGGGTGACTTAGCAAAGGTAAGGGGGCTGAGAGGGAAAGAACAGGTCTGGTGCCCAAGGAGCCCTGCAGCGGGAGCGCAGGGTCCGGAGGTGGGGAGGACGGGGTGGGGGTGGGGGTGGGGACGTGGGGAGGACGGGGCCAGGGGCTAGGCCCACCAATGACTTTCCTCAATCAAGAGCCAACGCCTTTTGTTCCCATCTGGAAGGTCCTCCAGCCCCCGGGAGGCCCCGGCTTGTTGACGACAGTGGCGTCTTTGTGCTTCTCTCTGAAATAAAACTTTTATCTTAAAAAAGAAAATGTGTCCAATGCAGTCTGTTATAATCACAGTATTCAGATCTTCCCGACTCTGGCGGGGAGGGCGAGGGGGCCGTGGGTTCACCGGGGCACAGGAGAAAAGTTCGTTCCCAATGCTTTTTCCCCCCTGAATTTCTGTTCTAATGTACTGAAGATACACAGGAAATTTAATCTCAAAACTTGGCTTTGATTTCCCCACCCCCCGCCCTCCCCCAGCTAACCCCTTCAGTGTTGGGAAAGACCTGGCTATGTAGCCAGGGAAACTCAAGTTTTGGATTGGATTCCCAAGAGTTTGGGGCAGCATGACAAAGGGCACGGGACTCCCGAGCCCCCAGGTGTGGCCCGCGTGGGTGAAGATGCTTCCGCGTGACCCCACTCGCTGGGGAGGAGCCTGCGCGCCGGCGGGGAGGAGCCTGACTCACAGGCCCTTTGTGTTCCGCAGGGCCCCGCGCAGACTCTCCCGAGGCCCCGGGCTCCCTCGGCAGGTCCAGTCAGGCCGCCTTGACCCGACTTGCACTGGAGCCTGGCAGCGGCCCGAGCCTCGCAGGCCCCGGCTGGGATGGCCGTGCAGGCGGTGTGCGCGCGGCTCCGCGCTCACCTGGTGCGGAGCGGGAAGCCGTCCCCGAGGGCCACGTGATGCCGTGCCAAAGTGACTCTGCTCGGGGGCGGGGGGGCGGCCGGTACCATAAATAAAGGCGGCGTCTCCTCTAAGGACGAGGCCGCCCGCTCCGCGTGTGCAAACGCAAAAGCCTGCAAAGTCCCAGGCTCGGAAGGCAGGCTGCTCGGCGCGACCCCGGAATGAGGTCACCGCGGGGAGTGGCCGGGGGGTGGGCGGCGCGGGCGGGAGGACCTGCCCCCCGGGACACCGCAGGCCTCGGCGGCCCTGCCCACGCGGGCCTCGGGTCCCCGCCTCGCGGCCCCCCGGGCGGCCGCGCTGCGCCGCGGGGAAGCCCGTCGGTGACCCGGGGACAGATGCCCGCGACCGCGCGGTCCGTGGGAACCATCTTGGGAAAGACACCAGGTCACCCCCCGGCCGTCCCCTCCCGGGGGACCGGGTTGCCCTGGGTCAGCCCCCGGGCCGCGGGCGGGCTAGGGCTGCGGCTGCGGAGGGAGCGGGGCGGAGACCCCCCGGCCCTGGGCGCCGCCCCTACTTCCCGGCTCCCGGCCGCGCGCCTTTGTCTCGGCAGGGCCCGCGGCGTCCCCTGCTGGCAGGTCTGGGCCGCGCCTCCTGGACCTGCTCCGGATCCTGCTCCGGTTTCTTGGGAGGCCGCGGCCACGCGGACGGAGGTGGTTCCGCCTCCATCCGGATGCTACAAGCGAGTGCCCGCAGCGCCCGCAGGCCTCGCGGACCTACCGCAGGGCGCACAGACGGGGCGGGGTGGGTGGGCTGGGAGAACCCTGCTTAAACCCCCGCGCCTTTTCTGCAGGGCGGAGGCCTGTGCTTGGGCCCACAAAGGCTTTCTAGAAAACGGACTCATGTAACCTTTGCAAAGATGGTATCCAAGCTGCGCAGTCTTGGTCATTTGAAGACCTTTTAAGTCACTATACCAAAGAGCTTTAGCCTGGATTAAATGCAAAATGCCACAGCCTCACTTTTAAAAGCAAGCACAAGGGCTAAGAGCAACCCAAGACTGTTTGTAAACCAAGTGCCTGTGTGCAACAGGCACTCCGAGAGCCCTCCCTATCCCCTCCCCCCCCACGCCCCCATTTTGTGCAAACTCTGTTTGCCCAGAGCTTCTGGAAACCCAAATCCAGGGAAGTCGCTTGTTCTGGGCGGCCACGGGGAAGGCTGGGCTCACAGAAGGGATTTTTAAATCTCTGAAGGATTAGTCAGTGCGTGTTGTGGAAAAGCCGACTCCCTCACAGCTCAGGGCGGCCCCGAAGAGGTGGGCCGGTGACTCGACCGCGGGTCCCCAGGCGGCGGCCCCTCCCCTCCGCAGCCCTCCTCTCTGCAGCCCCTGCCCGCAGCCCGTACGCAGTGGGTGCTCCACCATGAAACAGGATTCCGCCGGAGAGGTGGACTGCCTTGCACCTGGCTTTCTAGAAGCAACAAATGAAAGTCTCTTACAGGAAAAAGGAAAAAAAAAAAAAAAGGTGAAGTCGTGAGGGAGAGGCAGAGAGCAGAACCCGAGTCTGCTGGAGACTTCTTCTAAAACTGGAACAGGAGACGCTTCAGCCCTTCCGGGACTTGCTGCAGTAGCCAGCAAGTAGAGATTTCCACACGGAAAAGAACATCCTTCCAAACGTAGCTCGTCCACCCGAGAGAGAGGCATCGCAAGGTCCCCGGCTTTAGTGGCAAAGGGCATTATGATTTATTCGTTCCAGTTTGAAAACGGTGTGCCTTTCCATTAGGACTCGTGGATGTAAACACCGATTCCCACGTGAATTGAATTAGTCCACACTCCCCCCCACCCCGCATGCTTCACGGAACAATGGAGGGAGCTTGCTGGCAAATTACGCCTGCATTTAATGCTCTGATTATCTGCTGAGTTAAACGCAGTGGTATTAAAAGCCTGGACCTGCCTCATATTTAATCTGCACTTATTAGTCTGCTGTCGCCTCCTTTTCTGTTTCTTCCCCAAAGATTAAAAGAAAAAAAAAACATTCTGCCTTGGGTCGCTTGTGCCCTAAGTCTGAAACCAGGGCATGACCAGGTGGAACATGGAATGGGTGGGTGGTAGAAGCTTGCCACTGGATATCATCATTTGTGATTTTTTTCCCCCTTAGTAAAAGTATTCTGAGGAGTGACGGTGAGTTAGTTGGGGCTTCCTCCTGCCCCAGACCGGAAAAGCCCCCAGGCAGCTGGGCAGCTCAGGGAACTTCCCTGCTCTCAGCCGGGCTTCCCTTCACTGTAATGAAAGGGAATGATGCCAGGCGTGGACGAGTCATGTTTAATTCAAGTGAAATTCATTCACTCATTTGTTCTATAAATATTTATCGAGGGCCTGTTTTGCGGCCCCTCCTGAGAAGCCACGGTCCCTTGGGCGGGTGGCGACCCCCACGTGGCTGCCCAGCCTGGCTCCAGCGTGTCTCTATACAGACCTGCTCCCAGAGTTCCAGGGTGCTACGTTGGTTTTGGTTTTGAAAATCAGACTCTGCTTGTTTAATCTAAATCTAACACTAAACCTAATCTGTCTAAAATATGTCGGTAAAATATGTCGGTGGCATTTAACAATAATGACCCATACAGCGTCCTGGTTGGATGGAAGGACTAGACGATATGAACGGCCTCTTTCCTTTTGCGGGCCTACAGTCTCCAAGTAACCCCGGTCCCCGGCTCATTAGTGAGCAAGGTCCCGCCCCCCCCCTCATTCCTATAATGTAAACAGCTGCTAATAGCTCCTATTTCTCTTTGTTCAAACAAACAATAGCCTTTATAACTAAGAAGAAAATTAGTATTAGGTGGAAGCCTCATTTTCAGGTTCTTAAAGCGCTCCCCTTTTTTTCCCAGAAGAACGAAATCCAGCAGTAATCTCGAGAAGAAAAATTCACATTTAAAGTTTGCAAAGTGACAAGAAAAAGGTCCATCCTTAATGATGCATGGACACACTCATGATTGCATTTTAAATTTTTTTCTTTTCTTTACTTTCCTAACTGAAAAGCTGTAACTTGGGGAACGAGGGTGGTCAAAGGTCTGGGGAGTTGTGGCCCCTCCCAGTTTTGGGGCAGTCTTGCCCTCTGTGTTCAAGCCCAGGCAAAGGCCTGATATCGAGGGGGCTGGGTTTCTTTGCCAAATTAGGGGATTACACTTATTAATGTCTGAGGAGTACTTGGAAATGAAAGATGAGCTAAAATATGCCTGAATCCCTTGATTACTTTCCAAAGTGAAAGAAATCTCTTCCTGCTTGACCTCAGGGCTTAAGAACAGCATAGTGTGATTTGAAATTTAAGTCCCTGGGAGATGTAGGAGGACTTGGTAAACATTTTATGTTTTTCTATGAAATAGATTCAGTGGGAGGCGGGGGGGGGGGGGGGGGCGGGGAGGCTAAGTTTCCAGAGTAATCCACTTAGTGCGTGTCTGTGGGGAAAACCTTAGCCTGTGTGTTGTTGCATTTTTATATACATTTTACTCTTTGTGTTTTTCACTGTTATTATTCTGGAAGGCCTTGGAACAAGACCAATGAGCTGATCCTTTGTGAATCAGTGCTTTCAGAGTCTGAAAAAACTTTACACTTTATTGTCACACATTATCTTTGATAAAACTTTTCTTCAGGTTTGTGGTGGAATTTGATGTCCTCATTTTGTATTCTAATATACCCATAGAAGGAGCTTCCCCCATGGCTCAGTGGTAAAAAAAAATCCGCCTGTAATGCAGGAGACCCAGGAGACTTGGGTTCATTCCCTGGGTCAGGAAGATGCCCTGGAGAAGGAAGTGGCAACCTACTGCAGTATTCTTGCCTGGAGAATCCCATGGACAGAGGAGTCTGGTGGGTTACAATCCATCGGGTTGCAAGAGTCGGACAGGGCTTAGCAACTAAACAATAAAATAACAACAACAAAGCCACAGAGAAAAATTACACCTTCCTTTTAGTTGATTTGAAGATGGGAAGGCGTCATTGAGTTCAATATTTAAGGAGATAAGAGAAAAAGTATTCAAGAGTCTCAAGATTGTTCCTGAATCCACATTTGGTGATAAATATTAATAGGTAAAGGCAGTGTGCAGGGCCCTAGCTGGTCGGTCCTCCTTTCTTCCTGTCCAAGCTGGATCACAAGTGACTCGAGCTTGCAGCTTCCCCTCCTAAGTGAATGAGCAGAGAATCACCAGGGATGGTATTTAAAAATCAGGGTCCTCTGTGCTCCACCCTGAATGCTTGTCTTCAGTAGGTCTGGGTAGGGGTCTTGGAACTGTACTTCTGGCAAACACGGGGCTGATTCTGATGCAGAAAAAGTTCAAGACACTCTCCGCAAGAACTAGTGGAAGAATCAGATTAGGTCACTTTACAAATAAGAAATGGAAGTGATTTAGACTGTGTCTTGAAAAGCTGGAATTACCCCCACTTGAGTGTCATGAACTTCGATTTGGGAAATGTCTTCACAATTCATTCAGGAATTCAGCAGACATTGGAAGCTGGGCTGTTTGCTTGACTGTGCCAAGCCAGAGAAGTCGGGAATGAGCTTCAGCAGCCCCCGCCCCCCACTTCTAACTGTCGACTTAAATACACCCACGAGACTATGTCCACAGGGCTGGAGACACATCTACTCATGGGAGAGTTCTGCAAACTCCAACCAGCACGTGGTTTATCCTCCTTTCCACACTCCGCACACAAATGGTTCTTTCTGGTTTGTAGCCGAAGCTGTTAACTGTGGGCTCAGCCTTCACCTCGCGGTGACAGAAAGCCTTTACCAAACCTGTGATCCCATCCCTGAATGCCACCTCTTCTGATACTAGACAGTGCTACTTGTTTAGAGCCTCCTGTGAGTTACACTTTCACACATGTGGAGTGACTGTGTCATTTATTGTTCAAACGGAGACACTTTTGAGAGTAAATGGGACAATGTTAAAGGGATGTCAGGGCAGCGGGGACTGTCTGGGGCAAACCAGGATGTACTGTCCCCTGAGTTAGACATCACAACTGCCAGGAGAGTGAGGATTGTGAGGTCACGAAGCCAGGGAGGGGCCAAGACCCTTAGTACAGCTCTGCTGCTGCTGCTGCTAAGTCGCTTCAGTCGTGTCCGACTCTGTGCGACCCCATAGACGGCAGCTCACCAGGCTCCGCCGTCCCTAGGATTCTCCAGGCAAGAATACTGGAGTGGGTTGCCATTTCCTTCTCCAGTACATGAAAGGGAAAAGTGAAAGTGAAGTCGCTCAGTCGTGTCCGACTCTTAGCGACCCCATGGACTGGAGCCTACCAGGCTCCTCCGCCCATGGGATTTTCCAGGCAAGAGTACTGGCGTGGGGTGCCATTGCCTTCTCCGTAGTACAGCTCTGGGAGACTCTAAACTGGGTTGAATAGTGTCCCCACAAATTCCTGTCCATCCAGAACTTCAAAATGTAATCTAACTTGGAAGTAAGGTCTTTGAAGATGTCACTAGGTAAGATCAGGTCATCCTGGTTTAGCGTGGGCCTGTTTACAGTGACCAGTATCCTTATAAGAAGCTCTGATACTTTGGCGAAGAGCCGACTCATTGGAAGAGACCCTGATGCTGGGAAAGAGTGAAGGCAGGAGGAGAAGGGGGCAGCAGAGGATGAGACGGTTGGATGGCATCACTGACTTGATGGACATGAGTTTGAGCAAGCTCTGGGAGATAGTGGAGGACAGAGGATCCTGGTGTGCTGCAGTCCATGGGGTCGCAAAGGGTCGGACATGTCTTAGAGACTGAACAACAATGAACAACAACATCCTATGAGAAGAGAGGAGGGGACTCGGAGGCCAAGGAGGGGCCCGTGTGGTGATGACGGGGACCCACCTGGGGCCATGGGTCCACAAGCCAAAGGGCTCCAAGGATCTGCCCGGCACAGGTTCTCCCTTGGGCAAGGCGGGAAGGGCTCTGGCGGAACCGGCTCTGCCGACACCTGCATCCTGGACTCCTGGCCTCCAGGTCTGTGAGACCATACATCTTGGTGCTTTGAAGCCACCAGTGTGGTATCACCCAGGCTGTGAACCAGCTCCAGGAAACTGGCCCAGACTCTAAAGGCCAGTGACCAGGTCCACCACCATCTGACACAACAGTGCCCAGGACTTCCTAGAAACCTGAGTTTATGCCCTATTATTCACTTACTTTTTATGTGAACTTTAGTAAACGACTTACTCTTGAAGACTCACTTTTCCCGTTTGTACCGTGGGAGTGAGGATAATTGTACCTGCCTCATAGGCTATAGTATTGTTATTCGATTTTTCCTTCGACACATTTATTTTATGTGGGACTTTCCCAGAAATAAAAGACACAGTCTCTTATGGAAAACCACACCTTACAAAGAACCACAGGTTAAAGTTTTGAACAAAGCATGATCTTTGCTTTTAGGGAGCTTTCAGGCAAGGAAACAACCATCTCAATTTGGGTGTGGGCTTCCCCGGTGGCTCAGTGGGTAAAGAATCCTGCCAATGCAGGAGACATGGGAGACTCGGGTTTCGTTCCTGTGTCAGGAACATCCCCTGGAGGAGGGCATGGCAACCTACTCCAGTATTCTTGCCTGGAGAATCCCATGGACAGAGGAGCCTGGAGGGCCGTAGTCGATGGGGTCTTAGTGAAAAACCATCACCTGATGCAGAGTCCTAGTTCACGATACCAAAGTCGAAAGGAAAAGTGACCTTGTTCTCCTTCTCCCAGATGGCAAGAGCTCAGGCCTGACCCCCGGCAGGACCTTCTGGACGCTCCCACGCAGGATCCCATTGACTCATTGACGGGAAGTGGCGCTTAGAATCTGTTCACAGTCGCTGTATTGTTGTCCACTGTATTGTTGGCCAGACTTTTCATGCAAAGAGAGAGCCTGCTGCTTCCTGTGCCTTGACCTTCCAGGATTCTGGATTCCTGGCAGCTTCTGAGTCCTCAGGCAGGCCTGTGGCCCTCCCTGTATTTAATACCCTACTAGTCAACTTCTTGTACTTTAGATAGCTGGAAAGAAGCGTCCCAGTTGTGATCAGAATACTGACTAGCAGATGGGTTTGCACTGGAGGCTGAGGGGCCCCAGGAGGAAAGCCCCAGGAGAAGGGGGTCTGATCATGAGAGAAGGCCGGCCAGCAAAGGTAGGCTTGCTTCCTGGAAGTGAGCTGGCTACTCTGCTTCCTAGGATATAGCCAGAACAAGTGTGTTATTGGCAAAGATGAGGCTTGAGATATTTCCCAGCCTTCTTTTTTTTTTTTTGGACAGGAAAGTAGGATTTATTGCTGGGCTTGAGCAAGGAGGGGACAGCAACCAGGCTTTCATGAGTGCAGGCCCCATTTGTCCAGAGGGGCATAATTAGGGACCTATTTGATTCCACAGCCATCCGGATGGCTTCTCTGCCATCCACCATGTTTTCCCATTCACCTGCCTGAAGCTTAGTAGATCCCCACTTGGAGATGTGGATCTTCTGGTGGCCCGGGAACCTGAACTTGGCCCTGTAGAGGGGCTCAATCACATGCTGCTTGTTCTGTAGCTTGGTGTGGACAGACATTATGACTTGGCCAATGTGGACCCTGGCCACTGCGCCCCCGGGCTTTCCAAAGGCACCACACACACCTGTCTGGTGCCTAGACTGGAGCCAGCATGCCAATCATGAAGGTCCACAGGAAAGAGTTGTCTCCAAGGTCCCTTGGGGCAACCTGTACAGGTAACAAGCTGCATACACTACCAAGAAGGCTGTTGTTTACAGCCACTGCATACTGGGTCCCCATGGGGAAAAGAGCAAGTCAGCTTAATTGGCTGCCAAGAGCCTTCTTCTTTTTAAAGATTCGGGGTCACCATAACCCCTACCATCTTGGTTTCTTCTTTACTGTCTACCACTGCCCCAGGCACCTCTGAAAGCCTCTCAAAGGCAAAAGCCACAAGGTGTTCATAGGAGGATTAGCACCTAATGGGTGCCTGCCCCCAAAATACTGGAAGAACTAAAAGATCGTGGTATTGAAAGGGGCACCTTTGGAGAAAAAGCCAAGCAAGCACCTGCCATTGCTTATTGGGCTACAATTAGATCACATCAGATTCTGCACATAAACCTTTGTATCTGTTGATGAATCTAGTTTCGAATTCTGCCTGCTCACCAGGGTATTAAAATATACCATCCCACAAACAGAGATGGTTCTTGAATAGCAGGTGGCTGAGATTGTAGATTATAAATTTAACACTTAAACCCAGATCGATCGCCTCCCAAGTCAGTGCTCTGTGTGTTAGAACCATTGCCAGACTCCACCTGGTTCTCCGTCTCATAGTGATGTATCTGAAGGGAGAGCAGAGGCGGGGGATGGTGTGGGCTGGCCCCTTATTTGGAGACTGAGTCCCTGGGGACCCTCAGTGTTTTATGACCTTAAATAAGTTTCTTTATGTATCTCTGCCTCTTAAAGAGATTGGAATACCAGACCACCTTACCTGCCTCCTGAGAAATCTGTATGCAGGTCAAGAAGCAACAGTTAGAACCGGACATGGAACAAGGGACTGGTTCCAAATCGGGAAAGGAGTACGTCAAGGCTGTATATTGTCACCTTGCTTATTTAACTTATATGCAGAGTACATCATGAGAAACTCTGGGCTGGAGGAAGCACAAGCTGGAATCAAGATTGCCCGGGAGAAATATCAATAATCTCAGATACACAGATGACACCACCTTTACAACAGAAAGCAAAGAGGAACTGAAGAGTCTCTTGATGAAAGTGAAAGAGAAGAGTGAAAAAGCTGGCTTAAAACTCAACATTCAAAAAACTAAGATCATGGCATCCAGTCCCATCACTTCATGACAAATAGATGGGGAAACAATGGAAACAGTTACAGACTTTATTTTCTTGGGCTGCAAAATCACTGCAGATGGTGACTGCAGCCATGACATTAAAAGAAATTGGTCCTTGGAAGAAAAGCTATGACCAACCTAGACAGCATATTGAAAAGCAGAGACATTACTTTGCCGAAAAAGCTCCATCTAGTCAATGCTATGGTTTTTCCAGTAGTCGTGTATGGATGTGAGAGCTGGACCATAAAGAAAGCTGAGCGCTGAAGAATTGATGCTTTTGAACTGTGGTGTTGGAGAAGACTCTTTAGAGTCCCTTGGACTTAAAGGAGATCAAACCAGTCCATCCTAAAGGAAATCAGTCCTGAATATTCATTGGAAGGACGGATGCTGAAACTGAAACTCCAATATTTTGGCCACCTGATGCAAAGAACTGACTCATTGGAAAAGACCCTGATTCTGGGAAAGACTGAAGGCAGGAGGAGAAGGGGATAATAGAGGATGAGATGGTTGGATGGCATCACCAACTCAATGGACATAAGTTTGAGCAAACAGGTGGTGAAGAACAGGGAGGCTTGGCGTGCTGCAGTCTGTGGGGTCGCAAAGAGTTGGACACGACTGAGCGACTGAACTGAACTGAACTGAACTGCCTCAGTTCCACATCAGACAGGAAGGGAAATTGTATAGTAACTCTCTAATATGATCTTGTTGTATTCCAGAAAAATCATATAAAGGAAGAAAGTCACTAAAGATCCTCTATTTTGTATGACTTTGCCAATATCTTCTGTTGAAAAATTTATAAATCATTATCATTCTGGTTCACAGTTGCATTTTTTTTTAAGACAGAAACTCATATATTTGTGAATTCAGCCACTTAGTTACTCTCATTATTACTGAATGGTAATCATGGGGGTTGGGAATCATTTATAATTCCTTTGTGCAGAGCATATCCTCTGAGCCAAGCAAGTCGTCTTCTGTGCAGATGGGAGGCAAGTGCTGGGACAGCCCAGGCTGGACAAGGGGAAAATCAAGGTTTTCAGGTAGAGAAAGAAAGCAAGTCGATGGCCAGTACTGCAGTTCATAAACCCAAAGGAGATATCGAAAGTATACGAGATACAAAGAATAATGTTACGAGCATCCCAGTCTAAGCACTTAGCTTAAACGTTAGAATTGGAGCAATATTGCTGAAGGTCATAGTTGATTTGTTCATATATGTGTGTGTGTTTGTGTTTTGTTTCTTATTCACTTAATTTTGTGATTCTTATTCACTTAGTTTTCTTTGTAATTCTTACACATAGCAGTGCACCCTCAAACCTTATATTGCTTAGTCTTGCATAGTTTTGAAAGTCTCCATAAGTATAGTGCAATACTGTAAGCACTTTGGTCTTTCTTGCCTGTTTGTTTGGGATGCTGTCTGTGGGTTTTGATGCACATAACTCTTACTCATTTCCACTGTGATATAGAATTCCATGGGCTTCCCAGGTAGCACTAGTGGTAAAGAATCTGCCTGTCAATGCAGAAGACACGACACGGGTTCGACCCCTGGGTTGGGAACATGTCTTGGAGGAGGGCATGGCAACCCACTCCAGTGTTCTTGCCTGGAGAATGCCATGGGCAGAGGAGCCTGGTGGGCTACAGTCCAGAGTTGCAAAGAGTCAGACACGACTGAAGCAACTTAGTACACACAGGCACACAGAATTCTGTTGCATGAATACACGGTAATTTGTTTACCAAGAGGAAGTTTCATTTTTTTCTCTTTTTTATTGCTCACACTATTATGGTATTTTAGTATTATTTATACATACATAATTATTCCGAATTTGTAAACATTCTCTGAACATAGGCTCCGGTACGTAGAAGACTGCGCTGTGAATCGGCTAGTTTTCTCCACAGTTTCTTTGGAGATCAGAAGTCTAAGAGCCGAGGTTGTTGGCAATGTCCTCTTTTAGCCTCATTGTACCTCCCTTTAAAATCAGTCACCTGTTCTTCAAACAATGTTTCCTCTCAACTGTGCCCCCAACTAGATGTCAAAACCTCAATGCTATCAAATGGTGTCTTTTGACATCAAAACATCAATTTATGTCAACTGTAATTTAACCTAAAGCTGAGCTTCCATTATTAGAATGATAATGTCCTTTGTCATATGTCTCTTCTTTCACTTTCCCTGATTTTAGTTATTGAAACAACACCCGCTTCCAGTGCGTTGAGAGATGCTGCTGATGCTAATGGGGGTCTGTTACCAGAGCACCCTGTGAAGATGGTGTCAGAGCCCATGGTGATGAGCAGAGAGTTCTATAAATGGGTATTGAGAATAATCAAGACATCCATGGATCCAAACCAGCCACAGAAATACCATAGCAACAGATGAACCATAATTGCGGCATTACGGGCTATTTCCTCAGCTATACTTGCACAGAATCGATGTCCACGCCACGTCCTCGGGAGGAGGCCAGGTCGGGTCTGGCTGCCCCCATCCATGAGGGCTCGGCTCCTGGGCTAGGAAAAAGCGGGGTGTGCTCCCCTTCCCAGCCTCTCTGCTTCCTGCCCACTTATGCCTAAAGTGTACACGGCAGCAACAGAGATGTGGAGGTTCTGGGCACCCCACACCACAAGTCAGTCAACCCGTCACCTAATAAGATTTTGCTCTCAAGAAACAGAACGACTGAGACTTCCCTGGTGGTCCAGTGGTTAAGAATCTGCCTTCAGTGCAGGTTTGATTCCTGGCCTGGGAAAATCCCTCACGCCATGGGGCAACCAAGAGCCTGCGCACACTGCCGCAAGACCCAGAGCAGCCAAAAACTAAAACGTGGCACTGAACCTTTAACAAAACCAAATTTAAATAAATAAATCAAATATCATAAGGTAAATAAGTGTTTTTCCAGTTCTGTTCCCATAATGGTGTACAAGCTCCCATAGGACCAACGCTCTTGGATAAAATATACATATTAAAAAAAGAAAACTACCTGTCAGCTGGAAGTTCTTATCTTGGTGGACAAGCAGTAAGACCGGAGCAGTATGTAGGGTAGTGAAATGACAACACCGTCCATCTCTCTCAAGAGCACAGGGTCAGGGCTGGGCTCCCTCGGCCTTGGGGAGTCTGTAGACGCTCAACAGCTGTCTCTGCAAATGGACCCCGGTAGCTAGCGGTAAAGAATCCATCTGCAATGCAGGAGACATAGAGACGCGGGATCGATCCCTGGGCTGTGAAGATTCCCTGGAGGAGGAAATGGCAACCCACTCCAGAATTCTTGCCTGGAGAGTCCCATGGACGAGGAGCCTGGTGGGCTACAGTCCATGGGGTCGCATGAGTCGGACACAACTGAGTGACTGAGCACAGGATGGCACAGCAGATGTGGCCCCTGCTTCTCTAAGGCACAGAGACCAGACAGGACTCTTGGGACCCATCGGATCTGACCATGACCCTCAATCCTAATCCTGAGAACACCCGGGAAGGGGCCAGCCTGAGAAGGAAGGACTGCCTTTCCAGGGACATCCCTTGGCCTGATGCATCTTGCTGAGGCGTCTACTGAGAGAGGTGGGCAGGTTGGTGGGGACAGTTTCTCTCATGGTGAGAACTGTGGGTGACTGAGCTGCTGGAGAGGGCAGAGTCTTTCCCATAGAGTTCCTGAATGGCGCACCTTTCTGGAAAGACAGACAGAGTGAGCCCAGGACCCTTGATGCGAAGTCAGAGGATGGGAGAAGGCTTCCTGGCTGCTCTTGCCTCCTTTCGAGGCTGCGGGCTGACTTATCAGACACTTCTGTGGATCACGTCTCTCCCTGTCTCTCAAGACAGCCAGAATAATTGATTTCATTAAAGTCTAGATACTCTAGAACTAGCTCCTATATGTTAAGTGGTGGTAGAGCTTTTTCCCTCTCTGCCATCTTTAAAGGGTAATCTGAATTCTGGAGGTTTGCTTTCAGCCTTCTCAAACTCATTTTGTTTCCATGGTTACAAAACACTGCTCTCCCTGACCCACAATGCATCAGGAGGGGCACACAGGCTGCCTAGTAATGGCTGTATTGTTTTCCAGATTTGCAGCCCTCCTCAACACTATCCAGATATTAGAAAGGTGGCTGCCCTCCTGTTGTGTGCGCCAGCTGGCAGTCCTCATTTAAGTATTTTGCAGGGAGCAAGGTAAAGGATATTTGCACGATAAATTACAAATATTGAAGCATTCCCCCAATAAATGGAATATCAAGGACAAAGGTTGGAATGCAAGAAAGCGTCAGCAATTGCCATGGCATCCCAGGGGAATTTCCTCTTGCCTAGGCTAAGTCCATTAGTCTAGCTCTGTACTGGAGGCAGGAAGCCCTGTCCAGGAGGCCGATGCTGCAATGGTCAAGGGCCGGCTGCCGATCTGAAAGATCTGAATGTGTTTCTGTTTCTTACTAGCTATCGGTAATTCATTCTCTCCTAACTGCAGTTCCCTAATCTTTGAAAGAAGCAACTCTCGAGGGCTTGTTGAGAGGATTAAATGAGATGAGTAAAGGCTTTCTTATGATATATGTTATGCACTCAGTAATTGCTAATAGCTAGTTTTGGCACTATGACTTCAAAAGTCATCAATTCCTGTGATATAAAATAGTGCACAGTATGTTAGTGCAAAGTATATAGAAAGTGTTGGTGGGGACTTGGGATTATGATTACCATCACCATGATGATGGTGATGATGAGATCGTGATGATGATGGTGGTGATAATGGTGGTTATGGTGGTGACAATGATCAAGTTATTGAGGTATAGAAATTATAGAGACTTCAATGTATCTGGCTGCATTTGCTGCACTTAATGAAAGATGTAGCATACATAATGATTAATAGTGTATTTTAGTCACTCAGTCATGTCCAACTCTTTGTGACTGCAGGGACTGTAGCCTGCCAGGCTCCTCTGTCCATGGGATTCTCCAGGCAAGAATACCGGAGTTGCCCTTCCCTTCTCCAGGGGATCTTCCTGACCCAGGGATCCAACCCAGGTCTCCTGCATTGCAGGCGAACTCCTTACTGTTTGAGTCACCAAGGAAGCCCATAATGGTTAATGCATGATTCACATTTTGACCTTGCCTCGTGTGTAGATGTGACTTACTCGAACTTGATGTGTCTCAGTTTCCTTCTCAGGAAAGTGGAGAGGAAGATAATATCCCTGTGTACCTCACTGAATGCACTGGTACTTTTGGGGGCCTCAGACCGGACCAGGGCTGAGATCTTGGGAACGTGCATCAAGGTGCAGAAGAGCAGGATACCCATGAAGCAAGCAGGAGGCAACCATGCTCTTCTCATCCCGCTGCTGCTGCTGCTGCTGCTAAGTCGCTTCAGTCGTGTCCGACTCTGTGCGACCCCATAGACGGCAGCCCACCAGGCTCCCCTGTCCCTGGAAGTCTCCAGGCAAGAACACTGGAGTGGGTTGCCATTTCCTTCTCCAGTGCATGAAAGTGAAAAGTGGAAGTGAAATCACTCAGTCGTGTCCGACTCATAGCGACTCCATGGACTACAGCCCACCAGGCTCCTCAGTCCATGGGATTCTCCAGGCAAGAGTACCGGAGTGGGGTGCCATTGCCTTCTCCGTCTCATCCTGCACGTGCCTCTTGATCTGCTTTGCCAGCTATTTCTTTCCTGCAAGAAATGTCAGGTTGGTCCTCAGAACTTTTCTGACCATTGGAATTATACAGTCTTCTTATCACTTCTCAAAATAATAACAGTCTTATTTGAGAAATTACAGTGCCCAGTCCTACATGGTAAAGTACCAAATTTCATTTAGAATGACAGTGTCTCTCTTTCCACACTTTATCCTGGCTTCAAAGTGAATCTGTGACTTCTGCTAAGAAGGTTGATGAGGGGCAAGAGTCATGAAACTAACTTTCCCCACCTCCTTTGAAGGACAGACTGTCCTCACTGGGGCCACTGTGACTGTGGCATCAAGCAGGCTGTCCCCTCCTGGGCCTCGCACTTCTCGTCAGCGGACCGGAGGAGGATGGCTGCACATCGTAGAGTGAGGTGTGAGAGACGTCCCTGCAGGCCTGGCTTAGACACAGCGCCCAGTGAATCGCCATCGCTGTTTCCATGTTGCCTTTTTTTTTTTTTTGAGACTGACAGTCTTGTTGCAATTGTGCGAAAATGGGCTGCAATGCATTTGGCAGATTGAGAGTCACCTGCAGCCAAAGCTGGGGTTGTGCAGGCTGCCAAGGGCTCAGGGCCTTGCCCTGAATGGTGAAGAGAAAATCAAGAGGTCAAGTTCTAACCCAGGTGGGAAGGCTGGTCCCTTGGACAGTCTGACTTCCTGGCCTTGCTCTCAGGAAGACAAAGGGCATCATTTCCCTGTGCTGCCGAAGTCTCCTTGGTGAGAGGCTGGGGAGGGTTTACGAAATCCCCAGGGAAGGACAGGACCTCTCTGATGAGCGCCCCTCCCCTGCCCCCCGCTGACTACTGCTCCCTTCCAGCCACTTCCCAGCCCCGGCCACCTTGACCTCCTATGAATCAGCCTGTGTGTTCCCATAACCTGCCAGCAGTACATCAATTACACGTTGTAACTCTCTTACCCTATATGTATAATGTGATTATGCATATTAACTATGTATAATGTGAGCTGGAAAAGACCCTGATGCTGGGAAAGATTGAGGGCAGGAGAAGAAGGGGCCGACAGAGGATGAGATGGTTGGATGGTGTCATCAACTCAATGGACACGGGTTTGAGCAAACTTCAGGAGATGGTGAAGGACAGGGAAGCCTGGCATGCTGCAGTCCATGGGGTCACAGAAAGTCAGACACGACTGAAAGAATGAACAACAATCTGAGTCGGCTAAAGGAAAAGTGAAAGATGTGGAGTCCGGCTCGATACCCTTTCCATGGGTTCTTCCCGTGGACACCTCGGTCTCACGAATCATATTCCATCCAGAACCCATCTCCTCCCCCCTATCTCCTCTCAAGTTGCTGTCTGCAAGGAGGCATGGATCTCAGCTATTTGAGACTACCCAATTAATGAAGAATGTTGGACTCTACTCAACACTAAATCTACTTTACAACTATTTGATGTTTTTTATCTGGTGTCTCAAACTTCTTTAAAAGGAAAAGAATTTCAACCTTGAAAATGGCATCAGTAACTACTAAGGACTTTTCTTGAGAAGACAAAGCCACCTCCTATTCATAAGTTGGTTTTTCCCAGACTCCTGCCCATACTACCTATGCAAAATCACTTGAAGACAAATGGTATTATTCATGTCAGATAATGAAGCAGATGTTCAGACACTGCTATACCTGCTCGAGTCCCAAATTATGGAATAAATGTCTTTACTTTTGGAAGCAGAAAGGAGTTTCAGCTGTCTGGACACTTCCAACAGGAAAGACTCAACCATCATTTTTATCTGGGCAAGTCCATGTTTACCTTTATGTAGGAATTACAGCCAATTTCTGTGCTAAGAGACTGTGCATACTATCAATCCACAAAACAACCCCATGGGGAGGACTAAGTGTATCTCCATTTCACACTAAGCTTTGAGATTAGAGTCTATACAACCAGGAGATGGCGGGGCCATGGTTTGAAGTTTGACATCTGCCATTCTGCCTCCTACTCAAATAAAGGCTCTGGGTTCCTTCCCATACTGGCTCAGAAAAGTCTCAATACAAAATGTGTGGGATCATCTCGAGTAAAATTTGGAATAAGTTTAATATTCATATACCTTAAACTTATATAGTACTGTATGTCTATTATGTTTCAATAGAAAAACTGGAAGAAAAAATATTAAATATTCCCTTATCTACACCCAGAAAAGATGGATGCTCTCATTCAAAAAGGTATATGCACCCCAGTGTTTAAAGCAGCACTGTTTACAGTAGTCAAGACATGGAAGCAACCTGTGTCCATCGACAGATGAAATGGATAAAGAAGATGTGGTACGTATATATAAGGGAATATTACTCAGCCATGAAAAGGTATCATATCATGCTATTTGTAGCAACATGGATAGACCTAGAGATTGTCATACTGAGTGAAGACAGTCAGAGAAAGACACTTATACATGATATCACTTAGCATGTAGAATCTAAAAAATAGAACAAATGAACTTATTTACAAAACACAAACAGATTCACAGCCATAGAAATAAACTTATGGTTACCAAAGGGACAGGGGGAGGGATAAATTGAGAGTATGATTAACAGATGCACACTACCAAATATAAAATAGATAAACAACAAAGATTTACTGTATGGCACAGGGAACTATACTCAACAAATTGTAATATAATGAAAAAGAATCAGAAAAAAGCATATATATGTATACATGTATGTATGTATAACTGAAATACTTTGCTGTACACCCAAAACTAACACAATATTGTAAATCAACTATACTTCAATTAAAAAAAAACTCCAATGACTCAGTTTAAAAAATATTCCCTTATCATAAAGTGCTTATAGTGCAGGTAGAAAAAGAAAAAAAAAATTCCCTTATCAGAAAAATACCTATTTTCAAAAATTTTTGAATACAAAAAATTCAAAGAAGGACACCAAGAAAGACACTACTTACTATAGTTCTCTTTCTAAATACAACTGATCTTTTAACATCCCATTTAGGAAAATAAACTTTCTCCCTTATCTGAACACTTACAATATAGTTTTTGAAGCAGCTGATGATACATGGGGCATAAAGGTGAAATATTGACTAAAAATGTGACTGAACCACTCCGAAAACATCTCTCCAGGGGGCATTTGTTGGTGATTGAATTGTTTTGAGACTGCAGTTTAATGAGCATGTCAGACTTCAACTGTATGTCCTGCAGTCAGGAAATGCAAAGAAGCAGAAGCCTGTAACTCACCGGTTCGTTCCGGCCCCACCACTGGAGGAAGAACGGAGCCCGCGCCAGGCCCCCAGCGACACGTGAGGCCAGCATCTGGACCGGCTGACTCTTCTCCCTTCTTTTCACTTCTCCCCTCGCTTGTTTGAAAAACACTCCATTTTCACTCTTCAGATTACACAAGTGATCTTCTAACAATGTTATGACCGAACAGAACACAAAATAAATATAACAGGATGATACAGATCAACGAATGTGTCTAAATCGGACAACTGCTTTCTCAGACATGTTCCAAATGTATTAGTGGAAGTAATATTTAAATTTTTTTTATTTTGAAAGATTAAAAGTCTTTCTCTTACTGCACCTTTCTTTCAACATCTCTAGGTTTCTTTCTTTCTTTTTTTTTTGGCCGGTGATTAGCCCCAGTGTCCAGCGGAACGCTCTCTTCTGGTCAGGCACTTATCTGGGTCTGCACTGTGGGCTTTATTGGTGCTTGAAGGGTGAGGCTGGGCCCTCCCGGCTCCAAGAAAACAGAGAGAGTGAAATACAGTTGCCAGAGACGATGAGGAGCCTGGCTCAAACAGGAAGCGATAATAATCTCTGCTTGGGCTTTTGAGAGTTTAAAGTACTTAAAGAAAGTATGAATCAAGGCCTGGGATATTTAACCCTTTCAGTGCCAGGACGGAAAGAAAAAGACAGTGAGGACAGAAGGGGTGCTGAAGTCCAGGAGAAGCCGGTGCGGGGCAGCTACTGACATTCAAAGCACTGTGGGCTTTCAGTGTCCTCCCTGAAAAAAAAGAGGTTGCTTAAAAACCTGCACAAAAGACACCCACTTTCAAGTAAAGAAATTCTCATTTCTTTCCTTCCTCCCCCTCTCCTGTCTCTGGTAGCTTTCTCAAAAGACCAGATCTGAACAATTTGACCATCATAAACATTTCTTCAAGTGAATGAGAAATTCAGTTGTTTCCCTGCTGGGGAGAAAATCCTGCACATTCTCACAGTCTGCCATCATGGCAGGAAGGCTCCGTGTCGGTGGGGGTAAATGTTGTGATCCACTCCGTAAACTCTCTCAGGAAACCTGAGGCCATGAACCAGACAGTGCTAAGGCCAAAGAGATTAAGATTGAGGACCACAGCTTGGTAGAATCTATTTATAGGCATCCACACGGAGAAGAGGTTGAGGAAACCTTTTTTGGTCAACTCGCCGAAGCGTTCAGTTACGTCTAGTTATGATGGGCTGTTTAATTCCATTACATTCTGGAAAAACAATTCAGCTGACCACAGACCACCAAATAGCTTTTTGGACAGCACTGGAGAGAATTTCCTCTTTCAGGATGTTAGAGGAACCAGACAGGACAGAGGCCGTGACCGATCCTTAACAGGGGAGAAGTGGTGGGAGACTTAAAGATAAAGCAGGTAGATGGTTTAGGGAATCAGTCACAAATACAACAGAGCAATATTTCAGGAGAAGGAAAAAAGTGAAATCAGAAAATTAAAAAGAACTTTAGGAAGGAAACAAATGTTCTGTTTAACATGGTGGATTGCACAGACGGATTATCTTCTCTGTACCCAACCCCCTGCGAAAGAGTGTTAAAGGTTTTATTCACGGTAACAGAGAATAGCAGCAGAAGAGGTGTTTGAACAGGAGAATGGAACTTAGGGAGCAGAGGAAAGACGGCTTCGGGGGGAAGACAATGTGTCTGTAGATGGACACACTGATGGAGGAGCGATTGTTTATCTCAAGGAATCCGCCAAAGGGTCCCCTCCAGCATTCTGAGTGTCAGGTGAGGACCACAACCCCTTGCTTCTCTGTCTTGTAGGAAACTGAAGGTTATTCAGTGTGAAAAGTGAATAGCAAATGCTCTGAATTTGGGGACACAGGCTCTGCCAAAGGTTAGAATGCAGAGTGGTCTCCAGGTAGAAGATACTGGAAATACCCCTTTGCTATGAACCTCTTCTCCATCTACTCCCAGACATTCAGAAGCCAGATGTGGGCAACCCTTACTCATCCACAAGCCCCACCATGCGCCAATCTGGGTTTTAGTACCTTAGTCATCAGGCAATCCCGGTTCGATTCCTGGGTGGGGAAGATCCGCTGGAGAAGGGATAGGCTACCCACTCCAATACTCTTGGGCTTCCCTTGTGGCTTAGCTGGTAAAGAATCCTCCTGCAATGCGAGAGATCTGGGTTCAATCTCTGGGTTGGGAAGACCCCTTGGAGAAGGGAAAGGCCACCCACTCCAGTATTCTGGCCTGGAGAATTCCATGGACTATACAGTTCATGGGGTTGCAAAGAGTCAGACATGACTGAGCCACTTTCACTTTTCATCAATATGAGAGGATAGTCAAGCATTACTAGAAATTTGATGGGGAAAAGAATAAAACAGAACAAATAAACCTAGAGGAATTAGTCAATGAAAATGAAGGGAGCATAAATAAACTTAAAAAAAATCAATGTTAGATAGATATTAGATCAGCAAATGCTGCATTCATGAAAAAAAGAACATGAATAAAAGCATCCATACACCCATATGCATATGTGTGGACAAGGAATAAATAAAAGGCCTTGGAATTCATAGGTATGGTAGCTAAAATAAAAAACAATTTCTATAAACAGTTTCAAGTATAGAGTGGAGGAAAACTTTTCAGCACTGAAAGATATACAATGTAAAAATCCTACTGGGTGCCAGGAGAATAGGGGAAAAAGGACCACTTTTGGGTCCATCATCATGAAATGTGGGGACACCATCGCCATACAGAAGATCTTAAGGGCTTTCATTATTTTTGCTGAAGAACGTTTCTGAAAACAGTCTCACACCATCCCTGCACAGATGGATGGATAGAAAGGAAGGTCAGCAGAGGAAGAGGGACAATGGACCATCGCTCAGCAAAGGAGAGTCCTTTCAGGGGACTCGGGGCCACTTTAGGTGTTGGCGGGGTCACTAAGGGACATGAGCTGTCCTAGGAGGGGCCCCAGAGGACAGAGAAAATCCCCTGAGGTTCTCTTAATGGAACGATGTCACCAGCTTTTAGAAGAGATAGCCTGGGACCTAGTTACAGACTGTTCATCTTGAAATCAATATCTGGGAAGATACTGGAACAAGTCATTGAGTAATCCACTGACCGCCCAGGAGGGCAGAAGACACTGAGAAGGACCAAGAAATGCTTCTGGAAGAGCAAATGTAATTGGCAAAATTTAAGGTCCTCCTCCAAGTCTTCAGGGTGAGAAGGGACCCCAGCAGATGGGCCTGGGGGTACAGCAGGGGGGTTACCCAGGAATCTGCTAACATAAAAACATTGCAGAGTATTGTGATACACACATGCTAGAGTCCGCACAGTGCATTTGGACACCATGCCAGTTTCAGCATATCTCTCCAAATGTGAGAGGTAAGTGAATATGTACATAATAGGGTATGAAATTTAAAGAGCAAAACCTGGGCAAGGCTGCTGGTGGACAGCGGGGTCTGAGAGGTGTTAGGGACAAACTGGGGGCTCCAGTCTCCAGTCGTAAAGCTCCTTGTTTTCTACCCTGCGAATCAAAATTCAACCACTGCAACCAAGACAGGGAAGGCAAGTGAGTGCTGGGGAAGAACGGCCTGCAGCACTTCGTTCTCTTTCTGGATCACAGTGGGAACCGGCTGGAGTTCTCTGCCAGATACTGTTCCAAGGGCCTTCGTCTTCCACCCTGTGTAATCCAGACAGCACGCCTCTGACAGTGGGACTCTTACTATCTGCATTTTACAAATGGGGGAACTGAGGGTTTGAGAAGTAAAGCAACGCGCCCTAGCTCATACAGTTCAAAGTTGCCAGCAGGAAGACTGTTAGAAAACAAAAACACAGTGGAAGTTCTGTTTCTCAAAGTTGTTCACAGGGGCTGTGAACCTACCCAACAAAATCCCATTAAATGTAACTTTCTGTGCTAGATCAAATAGTACAAATGCTTTTACTCAACAGGTATCAGAGAAAAGTAGAAGGCATTTGTGTTGGAGAAAGACACAAAAATGAAGACATTCAAACCATGACCTTTGTGTTCTACACATGGGGACGTCTACCAGCTCCCATTTCAGTCGGAGGACAGAGCCTGGTTTTGTACCGTGGAAGCAGAGACGGAAAGCCAGCCTTTCATGATTGGAGGACAGAGACGAGCACGGTTCTGTGACTCACACGCTCTCGTGGTGAAGAAGTCGTGGGTCCGTGTGGCCGCTGGTCAGCATGACCCGCAGATGCAGATGCAAGAAGCAGAGGGAGAGAGGCCAGGCCAGCCGAGGGTCCCCCGTGGGCACCGTCACTAACCTGGCCAGCCAGCCAGGGATCCCAGGTCATGGCCAGTGCTATCCAGTCTCCAGGTCAGAGCCCCTGGACGTGTCCCTCTGGCCAGTAAGGGCAGAGATGTAACACCCGCAGGCGATGTTCTGAGGCCCACGGCGGAGACCACGGTGGGACAAGACGTGGGCTCCTGTGGTTTGCCACCTTTTTCAAGAAAACTGGATGTGAAACATAGAATATGGCCAACATGGTCAGGGTCACACTTCCACGGGGCTCTGGTCACAGAGGGAAGCCTCTGGGACACGCGGAGCAGTCAGTGCTAGATGGAGGCGACGCCTGCCAGCATCCATGCTAAAATCCCCGCTCGGCCTGCTGGGACTGGAGGGGGCGGCTGAGTGGGCCCATCGGTGCGGGGGGTGCTGCTGAACTCGACTACAGGTGCTGGATCACAAGCACTGGTCCTTGGAACGTAATATTTTTCTTCCTTTTTGCAGACCTGATGTTAACCTGTGAGACCTGACGCCCACACGAGGGAATGCGTTGGTTTCCTCGCCCCACTTCCGGAGGCTCTGGATCCCAGGCGCAGTGCATTGTGGGAGTGCCCTCACGTCACGAGCCAGGAGCATCATAAGCGTTCCCACGGGAAGCAGGGCTGCAGGAGGCCCGTGGTTTACCTGGATCTCCCAAGTCACAGGGCTGGGGTGGAACGTGAATCTGACTCCAAAAAGCACGTGTGTTCTGGTCCACTCTGCTGTAGAAGTTCTCAAACAGGATTTGCTAAGCTCTGGAAAATGGGCCTAAACAGAGGAATGTGGATCAAAAGTTCCCAAATGTAGCAAAAGACATAAACCTACAAATCCAAGAAGCAGAGTGAACCCCCAACAGGATAAACCCCAAAATTTCATGCTAGGGACATCATACTCCAACTCCAGCCTCCTTGTATGGCTTCCTGTTGCTAATGGTAAAAACATTTTGTTTTTTATAGCAAAGAATTAAATGAAGATATAACCGACTTCCATTTAAGGTAGACTAATTTTCTACTGTATATCTAAAAGCATATTAACTAAATGCATGTGACGGTAGACATACACAAATATAAATATCACAGAAACAAATCAATTGCTCTTAAATAACAAAATGCGAGAATTCCAAACACACCATGACTATGCTTCTTGTCTGTTTTTGATATTATGACATGAAGGTAAATGACCATCTACATTTTAGTATATGTAATGAGCCCAAACCAAACAGGATACAATATCTCATTTGAAAATGCATTTGTCAACAAATCATGCATTTACCATGTAATTATCTTAAAATAGATTACATGGCGAAGCATCACTATTTCCCTGTGGACAGTTGAAATGTGTCTTTATGTATAATCAAAATGATCAACGTTTGTGTTAAAATGAATGTTATAATGAAATTTTCAGTGACATACCAGTCAAAAACAACACTGCTTCTTCATTATGTATCATGAAAAAACGATCATGAGATTAAAAAAAGAAAACTCTCCCAGAGCTCTTGAGATTAGGTATTACTATATAAGAAGCTGGCAAGACCAGAAGATGTTAGGAAGTTGTGCACATCTGTTTAATCATGGGTGCTTCATTTTTCCCAACCACAAATATGCCTTCATTTCTTTATCTCCTCAATGGGAGGTGTTGCTCAACTGAGCAGGGACCCTAATTAAATTGTTTACCCGAGGTTTCAAGCCAGCTTCCCCGACAGCGCATTTGTCTTACCAACCTAAGAACAGGGTACTGTCCCCCGGCCCTGCCGACGTTGCAAGACTGGGAAAGAGGAACTGAGGAACTGGGGCCTCTGACAGGACTAGCTTTGCCTGAAGACGTCAAAGTTGGTTCGGTTCAGAGAAATGTGAACTCATCGAGGTAGATAATACAGCATCCCCACAAAGCCTTGAGGCTTCCCAGGTGGCGCTCGTGGTACAGAATCCTCCTGCCAGTGCAGGTAGACGGAAGAGATGCAGGTTCAATCTCTGGGTCGAGAAGATCCCCTGGAGGAGGGCATGGCAACTCACTCCAGTATTCTTGCCTGGAGAATCCCATGGACAGAGGAGCCTGGTGGGCTGTAGTCCATGGGGTCGCAAAGAGCCAGACATGACTGAAGCAGCTTAGCACGCATGCACACATCACAAGCAATGCTGGGGTTTGATTTAGGCTCAGTTGGGGAAAATTCACAGCACGTCCTTGTTTATTGCATGGATGTACATGACCTCCACATACTCACACCCAGGCAGGGGTTTTTTTTTCTTACATTTATGCAGACAGACCTAATGACAGTTTACACAACAGCAGCAGAGCGTGTCGGTTTGCCATCCATCTTTCCTGCCTCCCAGCTGCGCAGTCCAGGTGAGCCATTTTTCCAAGCTGAACCCCATTTATTCATCTGCAAAGTAGGGTTGGTAATGGCACCTGCCTTTATCGAAAGAGCAGAAAATAAGCAAATATCTACAAAGCCCTGAGGATGGTCCTCTCACACAATGAGCATTGCAGAGAGTCTATTATATCAGCTAAAAATAACCGACACAGAAGCAGGCATCTACGGAAATGCTGAAAACGAAAGGGTGTCAGGGATCTGAGTGAGGTCTTCCAGTGAGGCCGTCCAAAGGGTTTTCCGTAGATTTAGGTCTTCCCTGGAGTCTCATCTTTGATGTTCTATTCTCCTATTTTTTCCTATTTCCTGTTCCTGTTCCACAGACTGAAGTAACAGGGTGAGGTGAACGTGTCACAGCGAAGACACAAGGACCTGCAGGAGACGCAGCGCCCAAGCAGAGGATGAACCTTGGGGCACCGTCTTGGTTGCAGGCGCCTGTGGAGCCCCGGGTGACCTCCTGTGTCCAGGAGGGAGCTGCCCTGAGGGGAGCCACCTTCCCCCCAGTGGGCCCTCCCAGAGGATTCTGCAGACAGATGAGATGGGGGGCCCTGAGGACCAGGGGTGCAGAACCCCCCCAATTCACTGCTCTCCACAGGGCCTGGGAGGGACTGACAAGCTGACTCTGCCCTAAGATCACCTCTTCATGTTCTGGAAAGGAGCTGTCATCTCCACCTCTCTCCTCTTCAGACAAAACAACCTTCTTGGATGTTTTCTCAGCTGTCTTCTTCTTGAAACATTAAGCACAGTTAGGAACATGATGGGCATTATTATTTACCGGCACAAGACTTCGAGTTTTCAGCTTCTTTAGCCTTTGAACATCATGATGGACTTTGTTCCCTGTCAGAGTTTCCGATTATGGAAAGGTAAAAGCTAAAAGCAGGGTCGGGTGGGAACAGGGCGGGGACCGCCTCTGCAGGAACGCTGTGTCTTCAAAGGATCATTTCCCACTGGTTTTGCCAAAATTCCCTCAGATGTGGTGGCCTCTCCCCATTACTTGGGTGGTTCTGGAACCAAAATGGGGTTTCCACAGTTCCCTACTCACTCCCTCTCCTGGGAAGGAATAAGGACATCTTGCTGAGCTTCCAGGGAGCTGAAACTGAACTTCCTATTGCTGGACCCTCAACTGCAATGTAAAAATCTTTTTATTAACTTTAAAAGCATATGCCACTTAAGTTTTTTGAAAAATACCCAAGGAGTCCAAGTTGAAAGAAAAGACTTCATCCTGCTATTGGCTGCATTCAGACCAGGTCTACTAGAAGGCTGATTCTTCTGAAAAGGAAACCCCATCTTCAAGTTCTCGACTTCTATTTCAATTTACAATTTAGTGCTGGCCCCAGGGCAGATGCAACCATATGTAGGATATACCCATTCTTGGAGAGTCTGCAGGTTTTAAACAGAACAGATTCATTTAGGATCAAATAACATGGTAAAGATGTGTTGATTCGCTTGCTCAGGGAAAATGAATTCTTAAAAGCACTCTCTTTTGTTTTTACTGCTTTAAAATAAGTAAATAAGTGTCAGTCCATGTGAGAGTTGGAACATAAAGAAGGCTTAGCACTGAAGAATTTGATGCTTTCGAACTAGGATGTTGAAGACTCTCAAGAGTCTCTTGGACAGCAAGATCAAACCAGTCAATCCTCAAGGAAATCAACCCTGAATATTCACTGGAAGGACTGATGCTGATGCTGAAACTCCAATACTTTGGCCACCTGATGCGAAGAGCCAACTCATTGGAAAACACCCTACTCATTGGAAAAGATCCTGATGCTGGGGAAGATTGAGGTCAGGAGGAGAAGGGGACGACAGAGGATGAAATGGTTGGATGGCATCACCCATTCAATGGAACAGAGTTTGAGCAAACTTTGGAAGATAGTGAAGGACAAGGAAGCCTGGTGTGCTACAGTCCATGGGGTCACAAATGTTGAACAACGACCTTGCTGTTACCGATATGTGAGTTTTGAGTTGTCTGCTCAAGTCTCCAAAGACCCTCCCCGCTCTCTTTCATGTCCCCATCCTGATGCTCTTGGGAGGATGGAGAGTAGCCATCTATCGTCCCACTGCCCAGATTGAGACCCTGATGCCCAGGTCCACGTGTGGGGGCTCAGAGCCCAGGCCTCCTGCGAGCGAGCCCTCTAGGCTGCTCCCCCTTGGTTCAAATTCTCATATGGTGGCTCTTTTCCTATTAAGCAACTTACTAGGTCAGATTCTGTGCCACTTTATCTAGAGATGTAGCCCACTCATCCAGAAGTGGAGCCACTTCCCACCTGGGGGCAGGCCTACCTCAAGGGTAGACACAATCTCAGGCAATGCCGGGACAGTCAGGAACTCAGGTCCAGGACCCTTATAAGAGCTATTTTGTGAACAAGTATAATAATAGTAATAGTAACAGTAATAACAATAACAGTATTAAGTGCTTTGTGCATGCTAGATACTGTCCTGAGCAGCTCACGTAAACTAGCGCATTTAATTCTGGTTGGCTGCATGAGGTCAGCCAGTGTTTTCCTGGGGACGCTGGTGGTGATGCTAACGGATGCGAGAGGGTTGCTTTGAAGCAGGTGTGATATTTCATGCCCTGAAGTTTTGTGGTTGGAACTGGGGCTCCTCCAATTTGTCTATCTTGGAGTCAAATGCCATGAAATATTCTTTCTACCATAAATAGTTCAAAGGAGCGATTGCTGTGATGTGTTCATGTGACTTTCAACATAATATAGATACTCCCCTCCTGCGCTTTTTACACATAATGTCCAAATTGTTCAGTTAAGGCAGATTTTGCAGTCAAGAAGCTTAAAAGCGACCAATCCTGCGACCTGATTTCTGAAAGGGTCACAATTACTGCATCCACCTCCCCATCAATATCAACTTACCAATGTCAACATCACACCCCCAGTGTCACAAATAATGTTTCCTAATTTAGGAGAATTTTCTAAAGACTTGTCAGTATAGTAGCAGGATTTTTATCGCTGTGGGTATGGATGAGACGAAGGAAACAAAAGTGGAGACAGCTGTCAGTTAAGGTTCTTGTCTCAGGAAGACTCTTACTGAAACATGAAATACTTTTTCATTTTAACTCTAGCAGAAGCTGCCTGAATTTGTAAAAAAAAAATAAATAAATAAATAAAGAGAGAGAGAGACAGCATCTTAAATTGTCAGGAGTCCAGACCCCATTATTTGGATAATTATTGGAAAAAACACGGAAATATCTTAAAGGAAAAGATGCTGGGAAGCAGGAATTCTGAGCTTAATTTCACTGAGCTACATCATGGCATTCACATACCATTGAATTCACCCATTTGAAGTTTTTTTTCAATTTTTAAAAAATATATTCACAGGGTCATGCCACCATTACCGCTCTCCAAGTTTAGAACATTCTGTCCCTCCTATAAGAAATTCTGGGCCATTAGCAGGCACACTGCCTCCTCTCACCCCAAACCCAGTTCCCACCAATGTGCCTTCTGTCTGGATGGATCTGTCTGAGCGCCACCGGGTCTGTGGCCCTTCTCTCTCATCCATCCTTCCCCCGGGAGACAGGTGTGCAGACCCCACCTCCAAATCTCTCAAGTGGGCTTTCCAGGAATGCTGTTCATTCCCTTGGGTCAGTGGTTTCCAATGGTCCTGAATTTCTGGAGCCCACTGTTGAAATGAAACCCGGGAATGGAGCATCAGCGGTGAGGAGAGAGTCTGGGATGCAGGCCCCAGAGGCACTGGTTCAGGAGAGGATGATGCTGCCCAAGGTCAGCTCCAGCGGTGCCCGAAAAGACCCTGGGGCTCGGCCCAGACTCTGTGAGACAAGGGCCAGGTGGTAAAGCGCGTCCTTTGAGATGGTTCATGCCACTGCCCAGGTGATTTTTCTTTTGACCCTGGGTCTCCGCACCCCTGTAATAAATTAGTTTCTCAAGGAGATTCCAAAGCCCAAATCAATAGACAATAGCTCTGGTGCTTGTTTTTGTGTGTGTGTGTGTGGGTGTGTGTGTGTATGATAAAACACACAACACAATGTTCACATTCAGCTCATCATTTCCCTCATGTTTTCATCTTGTAAAACTGAAACTGCACCCATCAGACACTAACTCCCCATCCCCTGCCCCAGACCCTGGCACCCAGCAGGCTACTTTCCATCTCCACGCATCCGACGACTCTGGGTGCCTCTTATGAGTGGATTACACAGTATTTGCCTGGCTTATTTCATGAGCATAATGACCACAAGATCCATCCAGGTTGCAGCCTGTGTCAGAGTCTCATTCCTTCCAAAGAAGGACAATATTCTGTTGTCCAGTGGTTCTCGGACACCTACGTCTGCAAACTGCTAGTGCAAGGTGGGTGCAGTCCACACGGCTCTGAGAGGCTAGGCAGGCTGTGCCCTCGCCCACTGCGCCCGGCCCCTCCAAGCCCTCCTCCCCACTTGGAAAGAGCTGCCAGGATCCCAGTACTGCCTGCAGAGAAGGATACCCACTAGTTTTGTCCCTATAGACAAAACAGGAGGCACAGTGGAAAGTCCCCAAAGTGGAAGGCAAGGGGCAGGGGTCAGTGTCTGTCTGAGGGCCTGCTGTACAGCGAGAGCCTGGAGGGCAGACGAAGCTCTCTGTCCTGCCCCCAGTCCAAGCTCTGGGCCCCACCCTCAGCCGGGCACCTGGGGAGGTTGCCCAGGAGTATGAATGTGGAACATGGGCTTTGGGGCCACTCAGATAGGGGCGGGGATCCTTCTCAGTAGGGTCACCTGCCCTGGCATCTATATTAGGACCAACAGCCCCTGTTGGATCCTGCTTTATTCATCCTGAATAGTGGAAAAATAGCTATATTCACACCATGCATTGATCTGATATTTAAGAGTAGATAATCCAGAGACCTAGAATCAGTGTGGCTCAGGTGGTGAAGAATCTGCCTGCAAGGCAGGAGGCCTAGGTTCCATCCCTGGATCAGGAATATCCTCTGGAGAAGGGAATGGCTACCCACTCCAGTATTCTTGCCTGGGAAATCCCATGGACAGAGGGGTTTGGTGGGCTATAGACCATGGGATCGCAAAGAGTCGGACACGACTGAGTGGCTAACGCTTTCACTTTCAATCTATAGATGGACCTGAAGAGTGTCTACAAATAGTGAGGGCTCAGTGAGTGGGAGCCAAGGTTAATGTGATTAAAACCATAATTTAAGAGGGAAGAACATTGCAAGTGTGGCCGATCCATGTATTTCAGCTTTATGCAAGCGTTAAAAGTTCTGTTTACATTTTGTGTTTACAAAATTGTTTAATGCATGAGGAAATTTTTATGCCATGTTAAATTTTTTAAAGTTTCCAGAATTATAGATATGGAATGATTTCAATGATGTTTAAAAAAAACAGTAATAAAGACTCCAGAGGAGATATGGCAAAATATTAACAGTGGGTATATCTGGGTAATGAGAGTGTGTATAACTATTTTTCCTTTTTTTCTACTTTAATATACCTCCCATAAATAAGATTTCTGTAATTATACATTATTATACTTGGGGGCTTCCCTGATGGCTCAAATGGTAAAGAATCCGCCTGCAATACAGGAGACCCAGGTTCAATCCCTGGGTGGGGAAGATCCCCTGGAGAAGGAAATGGCAACCCACTCCAGTATTCTTACCTGGAGAATACCATGGACAGAGGAGCCTGGTGGGCTACAGTCCATAGGGTCACAAAGAGTCAGACATGACTGAGCAACTAACACTTTCACTTTTCGCAATTATACATGCAGTAAACCAAAAACGCAAGGAAATGCAAATATACGCTCCTCAAGCTTTATTTTTCCATCTCACGGGAGTCCCAGCCTGGTCCTGGGAGCCTATCATAGCTGAGGTCCAGGCCACGTGCTGACCACCAGCATCAGTGCCTGGGAACCCACAGCATGGGCTCGGTTCCCACGATAAATACAACTGGCAAATTTTTTTATCAGGATCTTAAAGTGGCTCACTCGTGTTATCTGCAGACAAATAGTGTCCTTCTCACGTTAAAGTCCCAGAAAGAGATTAAGCCCAGCTCCAGGATTAGAGCTGACTGGTTTCACATTTTGTGGATAAGAATCACTGCTTGTCCGTGACCCCTTTAGCCCAGGGTTACTGTTTCACTGCATCTCTTCTCTGCCACGTCCTGGCTCTTCCTAAGAAGCAGGGAAGAGAAAGCAGAGCCTGGAGGGCCCTGTCGAGGCCACCAGGCCTCGTCTGCCGTGGAGACAGCCGTGGAGGACAGCCTCAGGTCCTGAGCGGCGGGAGAGCAGGAGCCGGGAGCCTCCGCCTGACCGTCCTGGGAGAGAGCCGCCGGCTTTCAGACGCTCTCGCTCCCGACCTGTGTGGCCCTGTGCCGAGCCTTTGTCTGCGCCTGCTGTCCACGGCCGCCTACGGGATTCTTCCCGTGTCCACTGCCCGCCGGCGGCTGAGCCTCCCGGAGCGCCAGGCACCCAGACACCCCAGCCATCACCTGTCAGTGTTTACCTCTGAAATCTGGTTGTCAGCTTCTGCTTTGTTCTCTTGGTGGCCAAAAAAAGGGTTAAAGGTTATTTTTAGCGCCTGAGGGATCCCCAGGATGGTTTAAAAAGGATATGCTGATCCCTGCTCCAATGCGAGGCCACTTTTTAAAGTCACACAACCTTACAAGTCAGCTACACTCCAATGTAAAATAAACCGTAACCAACAAGGACCTGCTGTACAGCACAGGGAACTCTGCTCAGGGTTGTGTGGCAGCCTGGATGGGAGGGGGGTTTGAGGGAGAATGGATTCATGTTTATGTGTGGCTGAGTCCCTTCACTGGGCACCCGAAACCATCTCAGCATAGTTAATCAGCTACCCCATGGACTGTAGCCTGACAGCCTCTTCTGTCCATGAGATTCTCTAGACAAGAATACTGGAGTGGGTTGCCATTCCCTTCTCCAGGGGATCTTCCCAACCCAGGGATCGAACCTGGGTCTCCTGCATTGCAGGCAGATTCTTCACTGTCTGAACCACCAAGGAAGTACCCAATATAAAATAAAAAGTTTAAATACATAAATAAATAAAATCTGAAAAAAAGAAAATAAAATCACACACTGTGTTCCAGCTGAACCTTATACTGTGTTACAAGACAAGCCTGTCTCCTTAGGACGACTGTCATTCCTGCCCTGGGGGAAGGTGGGGGGTGGCTGGGGGTCAGCCTGCCTTCAGGACAAGAGCAAGGTTAACCAAAGCACTTCAAACTTCCTGCTTTCCACAGGAGACCGCCAGAGTCTGCCTGATGCCCCTTCCATGTGCCTTGTGGGAGGGAAGCAGGAATGTCTTAAAGATTATTGTCCAAAAAGCAGATGCCATCTCTGGAGCCTGGAAACTGGATGCAGGCCCTTAGTACTGGTGTGTTCCATTCCTTCCTCTTCAGAGTCACAGGTAATTCCAGGGCCGCCTGTCAACCTGTAGGTCAGACTGACCCAGATCCCACACTTTGGAAAACAATAGCGCAGAGTATGTCTCTCCTTGTGCCAACAAGTAAGTTATAAAAGGAATTGACATCAGCAGATTTTTGCCACGATAAGTTTTCCCATTGCCAGGACACAAGCTTCACGGGCTACAGATTGTGTCAAAGCTGCTTATAAACTCAAACTTTGGGGTTGCATCTGTGATCGCCTTGTGCTAGAAGCATGGAAACACCAAGAAGTCCGGGGAAAGAGTCTTCTGGAAACTTAATGCAGGTCAAATCCATTACCATCCAGCTTTTTTGTGTGCAGGTCCCAGTGTGCGTGGGGGCTCGAGGTACCAGATGCTTGGTTCTCTCATTAACCTCTGATCCCCTCTTCCTCCAAATACCATTGAGCCTGTGCTGGAAAGGGAGACAAAACAGGTAGGAGTGATTCATTTCTCATTTGACTAGACCCTTCATAAACATGAGTCATTTTTCCAAGAATAAATCCTTGAGATGAAATTGTACAATCCATCGTCTTTCTAAATCCCTCAAGGCAACAAGAGGACCTCCGTGTGGGGGTTTGAACAGGTGACCAGAAACAGCAGAGTGGGGAGGGGACTGTGGACTCATTCTGGAGCTCCAGAGAATGAAACGCGGTGTTTAATAAGTCATTTTTAATTAGCTTTCATCTGCTATGGCGCCTCACTGGTGGCTATTTGTGCTGCTCTCCTGGGTTTTCCACAAGAGGTTCTGTTTTATGGCCACTGATACCACGTCTGCTCAGAGCTGTTATCAGGAAATATGGTGACTTACACACACACAGAGACGCACACAGTAAGCAACAGCCGTGGCCCCACAACAGCAGCCCCGGGGTGACACGGGGGTGGCCCGCTTCGGATCACAGCCCCTCTGATTCACCAAGAGCAGGGCTGGTCACGTCCAAGGGCAGCACGCATCCTTTTCTGGGAGGCCAAGCTCCAGGGACTGTTTGGTTCCGACTTTCTGATTGTTAGATGCCAGGAGCAAACTTCCTGACAAGGGTTCCCTGGGAAACATCCACTCCCAGGAGGAGGGTTCTGAGCGGCTCTACCTGGAACTGGGGTTGGCGGCTGAGCGGGGAAGGCCCGGGTGGGAACCAGGGGTGACTCAGCTGCACTCTGGTTCCTGAGTGCTTTTCTCAAAGAGGAGGAGCTCCACACAGGCCGAGCCATTGAGGGCCCAAGAGGATGGCCAAGGGGTGTTGTTCAGTTGCTCAGTCGTGTCTGACTCTTTGCGACCCCATGGACTGCAGCACGCCAGGCTTCCTTGTCCTTCACCAACTCCCGGAGCTTGCTCAAACTCATATCCACCGAGTCAGTGATGCCATCCAACCATCTCATCCTCTGTCGTCCCCTTCTCCTCCTGCCTTCAATCTTTCCCAGCATCAGGATCTTTTCCAAGGAGTCATCTCTGCGCATCAGGTGGCCAAAGTATTGGAGCTTCAGCTTCAGCATCAGTCCTTCCAATGAATATTCAGGGTTGATTTCCTTAAGGATGGACTGGTTTGATCTCCTTGCAGTCCAAGGGACTCTCAGGAGTTTTCTCCAGCACTACAATTCGAAGGCATCTGTTCTTCAGTACTCAGCCTTCTTAATCAGAAGGCTAAAGTGGCTGGAAACACAGGTGGGAGGAAATTAAAGATGAAGGGAAGATGCCTGAGCTGTTTCTGGGCCAGCATGAACGCCTTCAGGAGTGCGCTGACATCCAAGGTTAGGCAGCACTCACCCCCACGTGACTCTGCAGTGGCTGGCTCTGTCTACAAATGCAAGCCTGTGCAGAGCAAGTCAGCCCAGCCTGGGGGAGCTGCTCTCTGCGCCAGTCATGGCGTCCACACAGCCTGGTGACACACGAAAACTGCCAATGGGACATCTTATCCCTCATTTCTGTCTTTAATCATTAGCTGCCTGCTCTCGAGTTACACCTGGGCAGGTGCCCTGGCACACAGGGATTACTCCACAGGAAACTGTTTGATGACAACCATCAAACAGGCCCCATGTCACCTTAAATCAGGAAGGATGTGGAGGCTGAACACGGTTGAGAGGGCAAAGGGTTCCCCACTGGCATGTCGAGTCTCGGCTCACATGTCACTGACAGGGGGCCTTCTGCCCCTGCCCCCGTGGGACTCAGGCCCACCAGTCAGGCCCTTTTGCAGCATCCTTTGCTTCTTCTTGGTGTTCAGTGCAAGTTCCAGCAAGCTTGGTTTTCGTGGCCCTCCACGTGGGGAGATGCCTGCCTCCTCCACCAGTTGCCAGAGTCCTGAGCTGGGGATCTTCTGTCCTTTCTTCACCGCCATCTACACAACACGCAAGCACGTGGAGGGCCTGCAGGGGCAGCTTCCAGACGAAGGGCCCAGGGATGCCTTGCACAAACCACACAGTCGGGAAACACTGGGTCTTGCCAGTCCAGCTGCCAGCCCTGAGTGACGGGATTCTGTTTTTCAAATTGAAACATTGGGTCAGCAAGTTCCTTTCAGTCGTTTATCCTCAAAATAGACTCTGTGTCATTCGCATCCACCCTGACTCTGGGCTCGGGGTGTCTGACTCATATGTGGGTCCACCACAGCCTGCAGGCGGCTGCACTCAATCAGTTGTCACAGCCTCTGGGCATAGAGGTTCCAGCGAGTGACGTCGACAGCAATTTTCTCATTTACACTCAGAGTTTGACTTCTTAAAAGGTGTGATTTACTCACGCTGCTAATATCAAAGCACACACAGCCTATTTCATAGGGGTGATTTTAAATCCAATACCTGCTCTATACAGGCTCTAAACCTGAAGGCTCCCAGACCTGCCCGTTCTCAGAGTCGCCTGCTGGCAGGAAGATGCGCCTTCTAACAACAGACGTCCTCTCCCGATGAAATCCAGGACCAACTTTTCCACTGACCCAGATCTTTCACACGCAGAGAAAGGGAGCGTTCACAGTTGCTGCACTGTGAGTACAGACTTGACGTTGAATAAAGGCCACACTTCTCAGCCCTGGGATTGTTTTCATTGTTTTCGGAATGTAATTTCTGCAGAAAAAAATTCTAATCCTGGCTGCAAACCATCTCCCAAACAATACCTGCTTTTAAGTACAGTTTTAAAGAGTGATTTCTGAGGCTTTGTTCTCATGACAGCAATTCATTCCTATGGCAATAGTCATGATGCCCTACTGCTCACATTGATAAAATATGTGTATAAAATATTAAAACAAGGCAACCAGGAATGAGGCTTGAATGAGCAACAGTGATGTGATTGAAGGGCGAGTTTCAACGTTAGGGGGAAAAAAAAGCAACCTTAGACGTCTGCCTTTTACTCCAAGGAAATTACACACTGATGACTCTTGAGGAAGGAATACATACGACAATGCAGACCCACAGACACACTGACAGACCCAGCTGCCACTCAGCCATCCAGAGAGTGAGGAAGGAAACAAGCATCCAAACTTGACCCAATGGCTTCATGCCCTAAAATGACAAGTTGTTTTTTTTTCTTCGAACTTTTAATTTTATATCAGAGTATATAGCCTGGCGTGCTATAGTCTATGGGGTCGCAAAGAGTCAGACATGACTGAGTGACTGAACTGAACTGAAAATGAAAGAAAGTGTTAGTCGCTCAGTTGTGCCCGACTATTTGTGACCCCATGGGTTGCAGCCCACCAGGCTCCTCTGTCCATGTTATATTCCAGGCAAGGATATTGGAGTGGGTAGCCATTTCCTTCTCCAGGGGATCTTCCTGACGCAGGGATCGAACCCGGGTCTCCTGCACTGCAGGCAGATTCTTTACTGACTGAGCTACCAGGGAGCCCTCAAGAAAGGCTATAGCCTATTAACAATATTGTGATAGTTTCAGGAGGACAGCAAAGGAACCCAGCCATACATATACATGTGTCCATTGTATCAAACTCCCCTCCCATCTAGGCTGCCACATAACATTCAGCAGAGTTCCCTTTGCTATACAGTAGGTCCTTGTTGGTTATCCATTTTAAATATAGCCATATGTACCTGTCTATCCCAAACTCTGTAACTATCCTTTCTCCCCCCTTTTTCCCCCAGCAACCAAAAGTTTGAAATGACAGCTTTGTAGTTGGAATGTTTTCAATGTGTTAAGACTTGCAATTGGGCTTCCCAGGTGGCTCAGTGGTAAAAAAAAATCCACCTACCAATGCAGGAGACTTGGGTTTGATCCCTCGGTTAGGAAGATCCCCTGGAGAAGTGAATGGCAACCCACTCTATTATTATTGCCTGGGAAATGCCATAGACAGAGGAGCGTGGAGGGCTGTAGTCTGTGGGGTCACAAAAGAGTTGGACATGACTGAGCAACTGAGCATGCACACACTCAAGACTTGCAATGAGTCTAAGTAGAAGAAATAATGATTTTTTTCCCCCAAGAGTAAAATGAAAATGATAGTAATGTACTAAGTTGAACTGTAGGATGCTTATGGTTCATGCACAAGCCTTTATAGCATTTGTCAAAGACTAAGGAACAGGACTGGCGACTTCAGTAATAAAATAGCCAGTTATCTTTCTCAGCTAAAGTGAGTTTCTTTGGGAATAGCCAGAGGAATTGCAATTCAGGATATGGCAGACCATAGGAAAATTCAAGAAACAAGGAAGGGAAACTTGCTTTTATAGGGAGAGGGGGTGCCCTTGGGAAGAGCTGGGATGACCAAAGAGTTCACTGGAGGACCTGGGAGTCCAAAGCACCGAGCTTCCCATTGGCTGGGCTGCCGCGGCGTCTGATTGACTGGGCCGTAGTCCAGCGGAGAGATGGTGTCTTCTTCCTGCTGGATGGAAAGTGGAGGCGCCTTCCTGTCGGAGATTCAGGCCTGTTTCTTCCTGTTTGGAGTAATTGATGGTTCTGACAGGCATGAGGGCTCCCCCTACAGGCCTGTTCTGATCAGCTTTTTAGCAGAGGTTCTCTTGTTAATTCCAAGCCCAGATGCAGAAAGGGAATGGTGCCTTTCAGCAGAGGGCCAGGCACTCCCAGAAATGTTCCTTTTCATTATGACTTGTCCTGCGGTTGTTGTAGCTGGAATATCAGGGAGCTTCCTGTCCGGGTACTTAATCTCCAGGCTCTGGGGAGAGTTGCCTGGTGGCCAGCTCATAGACAGAGGAGGGCAGAAGCTGCAGAAGCAGCTCAGTCTCCTTCAGCGTTCACCCTGCATACCTGATCTGCATTACCTTCACTCTCAATCTGTGCTACTGCTGCTGCTGCTAAGTCGCTTCAGTCGTGTCCGACTCTGTGCGACCCCATAGACGGCAGCCCACTAGGCTTCCCCGTCCCTGGGATTCTCCAGGCAAGAACACTGGAGTGGGTTGCCATTTCCTTCTCCAATGCATGAAAGTGAAAAGTGAAAGTGAAGTCCCTCAGTCATGTCCGACTCTTAGCAATCCCATGGACTGCAGCCTACCAGGCTCCTCTGTCCATGGGATTTTCCAGGCAAGAGTACTGGAGTGGGGTGCCATTGCCTTCTCCGAATCTGTGCTACATCACTCTCTTAATTATAAACTCCTCTTGCCTGGTGGCTCAGATGGTAAAGAATCTGCCCAAGATGCAGGAGACCCAGGTTCAATCCCTGGGTCGGGAAGATACCCAGGAGAAGAGAATGGCAACCCATTCCAGTATTCTTGCCTGGAGAATCCCATGGACAGAGGAGCCTGGCAGGTATAGTCCACGAGTCACAAAGAGTCAGTATGACTGAGCAACTAACCCACACATTGTGTTTCGAGTCTTTTACACCTGGCTGAAAAAGAGTTATTCAAAGCTGATATTTTCATGAAAAGCATCATTCAAGCACAAGTGTACTCTCAGAGGGTGAAAACAGTCTCTTGTTTTCATTTACAAAATTTATAGTAAGAAGAAATATAACATCTTTCTCAGATCCAGGTTTTCTTGTCTGGGAAAAAAACAAAGACCATACTTACTAACTAAGAAATAAGCAGATGATCTTGAAGGGTGGGATCAGAAAGTGGTTGTGTGGGCCCATCTGAGTTGAGAAGGATGATATTATCATACAGCAGCATTTCCTGCAGGATGTTGAGGTACTTTATAAATATTAATTATCTCATTTGTCCTCATCACTTTGTATGAGCCAGAGATATTATAGATGTCCGGTCACCGAACTCACTAAATATCTGAAACCGCTATTTCCAATTCAAAATAGTTTCACCTCCCTATTATTCAGAGATGTCATTGAGCTTATGAAAGATCCAGTCCCCTCTGGTTCTTTCCATCTGTTTTACTCAACTCTATTGAATCACTAAATATCTCTGCTCTGGCCTAGTTCTTCCCCCTTTAACATATGTTAGTTTAGCAAAATTAGAAAACATAGATAAATAAAAATAAAGGTAAGCCACTCATAAGCTCATGATCATTAAAAAGTTACCTGCGGCTAATTGGTTGTATCGATTCTGAAGAGATAGGTGTGAGATCATGAATCTGTATTCCCTTCAATACTGCTTCCTGTTTATTAATATCATTATTTTTAACATATTCAGTTCAGTTCAGTTGCTCAGTCGTGTCCGACTCTTTGTAACCCCATTAATCACAGCACACCAGGCCTCCCTGTCCATCACCAACTCCCAGAGTCTACCCAAACCCATGTCCATCGAGTTAGTGATGCCATCCAGCCATCTCATCCTCTGTCGTCCCCTTCTCCTCCTGCCCCCAATCCTTCCCAGCATTAGGGTCTTTTCCAATGAGTCAACTCTTTGCATGAAGTGGCCAAAGTATTGGAGTTTCAGCTTCAACATCAGTCCTTCCAATGAACACCCAGGACTGATCTCCTTTAGGATGGACTAGTTGGATCTTCTTGCAGTCAAAGGGACTCTCAAGAGTCTTTTCCAACACCACAGTTCAAAAACATCAATTCTTCAGTGCTCAGCTTTCTTCATCATCCAACTCTCACATCCATACATGACTACTAGAAAAACCATAGCTTTGACTAGACAGACATTTGTTGGCAAAGTAACGTCTCTGCTTTTAAATATGCTGTCTAGGTTGGTCATAACCTTCCTTCCAAGGAGTAAGCATCTTTTAATTTCATGGCAGCAATCACCATCTGCAGTGATTTCGGAGCCCAAAAAAATAAAGTCTGACACTGTTTCCACTATTTCCCCATCTATTTCCCATGAAGTGATGGACCAGATGCCATGATCTTAGTTTTCTGAATGTTGAGCTTTAAGCCAACTTCTTCACTCTCCTCTTTCACCTTCATCAAGAGGCTCTTTAGTTCTTCTTCGCCTTCTGCCATAAGGGTGGTGTCATCTGCATATCTGAGGTTATTGATATTTCTCCCGGCAATCTTGATTCCAGCTTGTGTTTCTTCCAGCCCAGCGTTTCTCATGATGTACTCTGTATATAAGTTAAATAAGCAGGGTGACAATATACAGCCTTGACGTACTCCTTTTCCTATTTGGAACCAGTCTGTTGTTCCATGTCCAGTTCTAACTGTTGCTTCCTGACCTGCATACAGGTTTCTCAAGAGACAGGTCAGATGGTCTGGTATTCCCATCTCTTGAAGAATTTTCCACAGTTTATTGTGATCCACACAGTCAAAGGCTTTGGCATAGTCAATAAAGCAGAAATAGATGTTTTAATATATTACATATACTTATTTTCATGTGTTATATACCATTCACAGCTGAATACTGTTTCAGACAGACCTTGTTTTATTGTGGTTCATGATCACACTTTGCAGACACTGTGTTTTTATGGAGTTGGAGGTTCGTGGTGACCCTGCCCTGCAGAAGTCTATCGGTGCCATGTTCCAACTGTGTTTTCTCACTCCCTGTCTCTGTGTCATACTTTGCTAATTCTCAGGCTGTTGCAAACATTTCCATTACTATTATATTTATTATGGGAATCTGAGATGAATGAGTGAATTTTGATACTACTGTTGTGAAAGGATTGCAACTCGCTGAAGACTGAGATGATGTTTAGAATTTTTTAGCAAATCTTTAGTAACAAAGTATTTTTAAATTCAGCTTTTTAGACATGATATGATCGCACACCTCATGGACTACAGTGTAATGTAAACATGAGTTTTATAGGCACTGGGAAGCCAGAAAATCTGTGTGGCCTGCCCCATTGTGATATTTGGTTTATTGGGGTGTCGAGAACCAACCCGGAGCATCTGCCATGTCTGCCTCTGTATGAACCTGCCATAATTAAACTAAACTCTTAAATCTAAGCACTGAGGTTGTTTCAGTATTTTTGCTGATATAAACTGCTGCCGCCAACCCAGGCAATCAGCTTGGTCTGTATCCTTCTGAACCATTCTTCATGGCCAAACAAGTATATAAAAACTGCATCCTCATATAAAGGTGTTGTGTTTTGTTTCTTGTATACAAATGGCGTTATACCATGAAACTCATTTTGCTCACTAAAAAAATACATCATGAAAGTTCTTGTGGAAAATTCTTTAAATAGCTGCAGAAAATGTTATGTATGAATATACCACTATTTGTCCAACCATTTTCCTTGATGGGCATTCAGGTTATTTCCTGGTTTTTGCCATACAAATTCTCCTGCACTAGACACCCTTGAATGTAAACACTGGTATATTCATGTGTTTAGTTCCATAGCATAAGAGCAAAAAAGTGGGATTGCTGCGTCAAGTGGTGTACTTGTCATGTGACTAGATTTGTTAGACGTGCCTCTTAAAGGCATTTGCACCAATGTGCATAAGAATTTAAGCTGCTTTGTCAGTTTCTTTCATAAAGATGCTCCAGTTAGAAGCATCTTGTATGTTGTCATATAAACAAGGAAACTGATACTCAGAAAAGTAATATCTGAGTGTCAGGACTAGCATCTGGGTCTCTTGTTTCTTTGACCAGGACTTTTTGCAAAACATCAAGACTTTACTGGGGGATGGGAGAGTTATTAAATGAGAAAGAAGAGGTGTACCAGATTGTTACTGCTGTGTAACAAAGTAGCCCGACTTAGTAGCTTAAAATGAGAGCCAAGTACATAGTTATAATCCCATGGGTCAGCCACTGAGGCTGGACTCTGCTAGGACTGTCTTCTGAGTCAGGGTCCCTCATGTCTCTGCAGTCAGCTGCGATGCCTCAATTCTTCTGTGCTCTCTCTACCCTGCAGTCACCGTCCCAGGTGTGTTTTCACGGCAGAGGCTCTACGAGAGTAAAATCGTGTGAGTCTTTGTGAAGCTTAGGCTGAGAGCCAGCAGATCATCACTTGTGCCATATTTGGAGGCCCAAGAGAGTCCCAAGGCTGACCCAGATTTGAAAAGCGATGAAATGGCCTCTGCCTCTTAAGTGGGAAGAGCTGCAGAGTCACATTGCAAAGGGCCAGGACAAGGGCAGATGTGGAGATGTTTGCAAACACCCACCATGTTTTCAGGTTACATTTTTCCCACTTCCAAACAATAGTTCTGGTATCAACTTGATGTGGTTATTTGGATATCATGGCTCTGTTAGAGATTACAAACATTACCAAGAAAGTAATGTTTGTAGTTGGAGAAGGCAATGGCAACCCACTCCAGTACTCTTGCCTGGAAAATCCCATGGACAGAGAAGCCTGATGGGCTGCAGTCCACGGGATGCCGAAGAATCGGACACGACTGAGTGACTTCACTTTCACTTTTCCCTTTCATGCACTGGAGAAGGAAATGGCAACCCACTCCAGTGTTCTTGCCTGGAGAATCCCAGGGATGGGGGAGCCTGGTGGGCTGCCGTCTATGGGGTTGTACAGAGTCGGACACGACTGAAGCGACTTAGAAGCAGCAGCAGCAGCAGCAGCAGCAATGTTGGTAGTGAAACCACAAGAAGTTCTCCCAGGATACCTGGGCCACGTTTGCAGTTGTCCCACATTAGGTCAGAACTTTTCCCACGAAAAAAAATATTGTCAGGTAAGGAAAGTGAATCACTATGACCACTTTGCTCTCATTATTCATAATACATTACACAGAGGGCTGGTGATTTATCTGTTATTTCTTTATTGCCCTCTTGGAGAGCACTGTTTGGGGTGTGTATCTTTTATGTCTTTTTTTTTTTAATTTATTTCTATATGTGTGTCTTTCCCCCCCTTTTATTATGTAATTTTCCATCTCACACAATAAACAAGTGAAGAGGAGGGATTTACAGGTCATAAAACTAGCAGGCCATCAATAAAATTAAACAGGGTATACTTCCTTCTGATACCTCAGCAAGAGCGTGTCCTTGGGGGCGCGGGGTGGGACGCGGTCCAGGGCGACCAGCCCCGCTCTGCCGGCGTCAGGGGCTCGGTGGGCGCTGAGAGCGGCTGCACGACAGCCCCGCAGGGGTGCTCCTTAGTGCCGGAGAGGGAACAGTGTCTATATTTAGAAACTTCTGGCTTCAGCCAAATGTAAAATGGATTTAGGATGTGGGCTGAGGACAAGGAAAGGAACACACACATGTTAATAGTTCGTTTGTTCTTCCCTGAATCAGCAGCTTAGTGTGGAAAATGACCTTCTGTGACATTCCTGTTTGTCTGTAACTACAGATCTGCGTGGCAAGAAAAGACACTCAAGGGGAGCTCTGCTGACTTGCGGCACCGGGCATCTCCCGACGTGTGTGTGCGTGCGCGCCATCACCCCTGCATCGGTGGTCTCCGCCTCCGAGCCAGGCCCAGGGAGCCCCTGCCCAGAGCCCCCGGGATTCTGAAGGAGGGAGCTGAGCGTCCTGGGCGCCTTCCGTGGCAGAAATCCACAAAGAGGCCGAGAATGTTTATAATGACTTAAATAAGCATGGAGGGAAGAACTATAGGTTTCAATAAAGAGTGTTTTAGGGACATTCTGTACCAGAAATTCCTGTCCAAGGGGAACAAGAGGCACAGAAAAGTGGAGACCGTATTGTTTACTTGGAGGTATGAAAAGAAATAGGTCAGTGATTTGTTTCCATAGTGACTATTACTGAAATAAGATGCACTGACAGCAATACTGATTTATCCTCCTATTCAAGTCCTTTTACAAGATCACTTTAATCGGCGTGGGTTCTTGAATATAAACAAGAGACCGAGTTATCGTTCATAATAATTATCTTTTTGTCACCTGCAAATGAGACTTTCTAAAAAATAATAAACTAATCCAAATTCATGCCATACCAGCTTATGGGTTTAGATAAAGCATGGGTTTTACATATACAAATCGTGTCCTGGGGGATTTGTAATTAAATTTCAGGTCTTCAAGTGTCAATATAATATGATTTCTGTGTTACTCCCAAACTGCAGGATGTTTATTTGCTATTGGCGACCCCTCAGCCACATGACGGGAGGCTGGGCTGTAAACTTGGGCACTCACGCTGGCTCCTATGATCAGTTTGAACCTGACCTTTAATCCAAGAGCAGGGTCAGGCCGGCAGTGTGGAATGCAGCCTGCCCAGGGGAACCATCGTTTAGGCCATTTTAGCCACCAGGTTGAACCGTGCCTGCTGACGCCTTCTGAAGTGATCAATATCAATTTGCAAGACAGCCGAGATGTCCTGACCAGCCCCACCCGGGTGAGATGGAGAAAGAAACCCGTGCTCGGCCCACCCCCTCCAGGGAGGCAGTTGTCAGGAATCTGGGTCGGGAGGATCTTGTTCCCTATGGTCGGTTTTCTACGTCTGGATCATTTCCTTGGCTTAGCTCATAACCTTTGCAAACACAGCTGAAGTGGGTCAGTCCTCAACTGTGGGGTGTGGAAATCAAGTTCACCATTTGTTCCAGACTCATGAGGCAGAGCACAGGGGGACTGTGTGTGCAAGTGTGACAGCTGGCTTACGTGTGTAAGGGTGAGGGTGCATGAGTGTGTACTTGCGTGTGAGTGCATGTGAGCATGAGGCTGTGTATATGAATGTGAGTATGTGAATGTGGGACTGAGTGTGTGTGTGTGTGTCTGTGTGTGTGCGAGTGTGCCTGGATGCTCCCAGGAGGGAGTGCCGTGGGGAATCGGGCCTTCAGCAGGCAGGGCACCCCCCTCGCTCTGGGGGTGATCCTTCACCCACCCGCAGTCATCTGGGTCTGGGCCTCCAGTTAGCAGATGACTGGGGTCGTACTTGCTCGTCTCCATTTGCCTTTCAGCGTTTCTTCCGTTTGATCCCTTCACGGCTGTGTTGATGGGAGAAATGATGTCTTGAGTAAGATGGAGTGGCGGGGAGCAGAGGCTGAGCCTTTTGGCTAAAATTAGGTGAGAAGATTATCAGTGGATGGGCATAAACGTAAGGAGCTTAAGTGCCCTGCTTCAGTCCTTCACTGGGTCAGGCTCCCATCTTCCCTGTTTCCCTGGCACCAGTGTTTGTCAAATAAATGTGTTTTCTCTATATCTGTGTGTGTGCTTCAGTCGTGTCCTACTCTTTGTGACCCCACAGACTGTAGCCCACCAGGCTCCTCTGTCCGTGGGATTCTCTAGGCAAGAATACTGGAATGGGCTGCTGTTTCCTCCTCCAGGGGATCTTCCTGGCCCAGGTATTGAACCAACGTCCCTTATTTCGTCTGCACTGGCAGGCAGGTACTTTATCAGTAGTGACACCTGGGAAACCCTTCTCTGTACTTAAGCAATTATTATTTTCTAACATAGGAGACATTAGACCTGCGGGAGCTGAGGTGACAGGCTTCATGGGAAGGCGCTTTGCAAAGAGAATGGACACCGCTGGGTCCCCTGCAAGCAGCCCCTCCTTCAGCTGATGCTGCAGGGGGAGGCCCGCCCCGTGCTCCTGGGAGAGTTCCTAGGGGGGCGCCACCCACTGAGGACGCCCCCTGCCCTCCTAATGGGAGGGCCCAGCAGACCCCGGTCAGGGTGGTAGGAAGTCATAAGCAGTTCATCTGCATGTGTATGTTATGTGTTTCAAATATTTATAGAATTCATTTTATATATTGACTTTATTCTATAAATGGTATATACTGTCACCTCAACATTGTCCTACACACTCTATCCATGTTTCTCTCTTTCATTCACTTCTCTGTCAAACGTGGTCCACTGGGTAGAAATATCACAATCTACTACCCGTTCTCCTGATCAAGATTCTCTTTGGACACGTTTTTTAAATGTTATTTTATTGAACTCTCTTGTTTTTAAACCTAGTTTTGTTTTCCTATTCCTCAGAGGTACTTTTTCCAGTAACTCAGCCCTAAATATTCTCAGTCAGCTTAAAAAGAAAACAAAAAAACCTATTTTTTCCTGACTATAAAATGAATTCATGCCCATTTTAAAGTAAACACACAAAAGTTTAGATCTCCACTCCAGGAAAAACCACTGTGGACATTTTGGTGTATTTCTTTCCAGCAATTTTCTTATACCTTTATATTACTTTTGATTTGTACCAACCTACTACCATCAAAAGAAGCAATTTCCCTCACCCTTAAAACTCTTTGGAAATAAACGTTTAATGATTTAAATGCACTCCTTCCTGTGCTCCAACTGTTAGGCATGTAGGTGCTACCAGTATCTCCCTCTGTTCCATGTAACGAATGTTCAGGAGCACCTGCTCTGTGCTCATGTTAGGTGTACAAAGTTCCCAAAAAGGAAAGTGCTGCAGTAACAGAGACGAGATTGTATCCTTCACAGACCATTAATCAAAAAACAAAGACTATACAAATGGCTATATGATACCATTGTGATTTGCACTATAAAGAGTAAGCCAAAAATAAAACAGTTATCACAGGGAGGCAGAAAAGCAGTCACATGGGGTAGGTAGGACTCCACCAGGAAAAGAGAGATTCAAGCTGGAGTTGTGGGTGAACAGAGGTGGCTGATTGAAGGTGTGAGTGTGTGCGTGTGTATGTGTGAGAGAGGGGGAGAGACCTGTGGGTGGACACGTCTGTTGGCATCGGGCGTGTCCACCGGCATCAAGAACACGACCTCAGCTGGGCAGGAGAGAATACAGATCATCACCCCCTTATGAAAACCTACACGGTTAACTCTGCGTTCACATTTCTGGTTCTCCTAAAGACAGCATCCTGAACACTGAATTACTAGACCACAGTACTTTGAAGGAATCATGTCTGTAAGATTTTGATATATTAAAAGTAAAGTATTGCCCAAGGTTCTGTATTTTGGATGCAATACCAATTATTTGTTCTTTGTAACTGGTGCCAGTGACCTTGAGCATTGTTCTGACAAGGTGGTGGCTGGGAAACAAAGTCAACCTCAGCTGCATTATCATCATTGTTTACTGTACATCGGGTAAGATGAGTGGCCATGAAACAAAAAAGTAGAGGAAACAAAGTTATTCTTAATGATTAAGAACACTTCAAGAAACATATCAAAATAGCAAAGGTGTATGTATGTGTATGTGTGTGTGTATGTATGTATGTATGCGTATGTATGTATCTTTGCTATTTGAATAATGTGCACACACAATACTTAGGGTTACACTGAAAAAGAATTATCAGAGAGGATCTGAATGAGATAGGGGGATTCCACAGGTTCATCAAGGGGCAGGAAAGGTTTTAGTAAATGGGAAGACTCTCAGGAAAGAAAGCATCAGTATTATAAATAAGTGATCTCAAATTTAATTAAGTTTCAATAAAATTTTTTAAGGAATTTTTAAAGGAATTTTTTTGTCAAAATAATTCCAAAGTTTATTTAGAGAAATAATAAGAACAGCCAAGAAAATTAGCAGGAAAAAAATCCAGTAAAATCATTTAAAATATTTCTTCTGACAGATAAGAACAAGGTAGGGTAAGGGTGAAATGGAGGCTGCTATTTTTCATATAAGCCTCAAACCTTTATTTAACCCTGTGCCTGCACTCCTATGATTAAAAACATAAAAAGATGTATTAATCCTTTAAGATATATAAAAGAATGTTTGCTTCATTGAATAGTACAGCAATAGGCAGGGGTATTAGTGGACAGAGGAGAAGCCCAGAGTTTTTATAAGAATTAAAGATAAAAATAACTTTTTAAATCAGTGGCACAATTGTTAATACTTTGTAAATAAAGTCAAACAAATTTAGAGCATTACTTTCATAAAACAAACCCAAGAATACTTAGAGATGAAAGAATGAAAAAAAGGAAGAGCTGTAAGACAAGGAAGTAAATATATAGGTGAATAAATATCTTTGGTATAATAGTAAAATAAAAATATACAGTAAAAGGTAAAGATATTTGACTCCTAAAAAATTTAAACTTCTATATGCCAGAAAAATAAGTAAACCTTAAAAGCCAATGGCCAAATAGGATAACTGTGTACTACAATTATGTCAACATTAGACTTAGAAAGTTTTCTTAATTGTAGTTGCCTTACACTGCTGTGTCAGTTTCAGCCAGATGTACACATATACCCCCTGTCTTTTGGATTTCCTCCCCATTTAGGTGACCACAGAGCCCTGAGTAGAGTTCCCTGTGCTGTATAGCAGGTGCTCATCCGTTATCCATTTTATACACAGTGCGTACATATGTCAATCCCAACCTCCCAATTCACCCACCCCCAATATTAAATTTTAAGGATTCCTCACAAATCAAGAATGATAAACATCCTCATAGAAAAACATACAAATAACATAAGAAAGAATAGGTAGAGGAAGAAGAAAAAAGAGTCAATAAATAAATGAGCAACTTTGAATTCTCTGGTCAAGAAAATGCATATTAAAATAGTAACCACTCCAGTAACAATGAATGAGCACATCCAATGCCCATGTCTGTTTCCAAGGCCAGTCTCCAATGAAAGGAACCAATGAAAGACATGACATATTTTAGTGAAAAAAAAAAATCTACATGGTCTCAAATAAGGAAAAAAAAGAAGTGTACTGTATATTTAAAAATAATATCTGGCAGAATACATAACCAAATGTAACATGAATGACGTTTATCTGTACTGCTAAAGTTACTTTAAGTTAGATTACAAGATTCCAAAAAAGAAAGCCACACTTAAATACATACAACACTGTTGCAACAAACGGCTAGGACTTGAGCCATATTTTCAAGCTGTAAGTGTCTAGTTCAAAAGAAGCTGAGTCAGCTCTGGAGGGTGGAAGGGCGGAGGGGCCTTGAGCACAAGCCAGATGTGGAGGTGAGATTCCACTGCTGCTGGGTTCAGCCAGTCCCTAGTGCAGCTGGCTTTCTCTACAAGCAGCAACTTCTCATTCCTCTTCTTTCACTCTTTCCAGCTTCCATTTTCAATGCCGCCTGACTGCTAGCAGACAAGGAAGTGATTGGAATCTTTCATACTAAGATGTGAATGGTCCATTGCTGACTCAGCTTGTGATCCATCTCCCAGGCAACTCTGCATTCATTCTAAGAGTGGCTGGTGAATCCAAGTGGACTCTAAGGGTTACAGTTACATTCATTATTTAGGCACATCTATGGATACTTTTTCTGCCCTAGCTGTTTCTTCTGCATAGAGATAGTATTGTTAGTACAATACTTTAAAGCTATAATTTCTAAACTTAAAAAAAATTATTATGGTGATGCATGCACAAGTCTAGGAATACACTAAAAGCCCTCAAGTTGTACACTTTATTTATTTCTGGCCACTATGCTGCATGCAGGATATTAGTTCCCTGACCAGGGATGGAAACTGTGCCCCTTGTGGTAGAAGCATGGAGTCTTAATCACTGGATCGCTAAGGAAGTCCCTTCCAAACTTTTGATGATGCATCTCTGTCATATTTTTTTAAAATAAACACCTGCCCAAATAACTCATTGATTTCACATAAATCTGTACAATTACTGCACTAATATGCTTTATTTACCATAAACATACACATAATTAAGGGCTTCCCTGGTGGCTTAGACAGTAAGGAATCTGCCTGCAATGTGGGAGACCCGGGTTCGATCCGGATCCCCTGGAGAAGGAAATGTCTATCCACTCCAGTACTCTTGCCTGGGAAATCCCATGGACAGAGGAGCCTGGTAGGCTACAGTCCACGGGATTGAAAAGATTTGGACACGACTGAGTGACTAACACTACACTACTACACATGTTAAAGGGTCAGGTAAACAATATTTTAAAACTATTTTATCTTAGCCTTAAAAACGTATCTTTGTTTTCATTCCAATGTGTTTTGACTGCAAGTAGTGAGAATGAACATGCTTCTCACATGAAAACTACACGTATACCCCAAATGTCGAGAGAAAGCAGCCGGTGAGAGCCTCCTGCCCCCGCCCTTCCCTCTGGGCGCTTACTCTATCTTCAGTGGTGATTATGCCCGTCAGACGGCCACGTGCGCGCACGGGTGTGTGCAGGGTGAGAGGAAGGGACCAGTTTGGCCAGTGTTAGTTAAGTTTGATCTTCTTATTTGATTAAAATAAGAGAAAGATAAAGAAGGTATAATGGTTTCTTCCTGTTCCCCAGTTAATTATCCTGGGGGTGCATCCACTGATCCGTATGCATTATTTAAAACGAGAACAAGCTCAGACCCAGATTTTGTGGAACTTGGAAGTGCTACAATTTGTGCTAAGAAGAAACTCTAATGTAAAAGAACACACAAAACAAAATCAAACACAAACCTTACTTTTCCAACTTTTATAAACTCTGTGACCTTAGGAGCACATGGCAAGGGCCCTCCCAGGGTGGTGGATGAGGACTCTGCCTGGGACTCAGCACCTCCTGCAAGGATGTGGGGGACAAGCAGGCTGGGGGAGGTTGCTCCTGGAAACAGGCTTGGGAAAGAGGGCTTTTTTGCAAAACGTTGCTTAGCGGACTGGAATTTAAATTTCCTTCCCTGCTTGGGTCCTTTTCAATGGGCGTTCACTTTCTAAAATTCCAGATTTCTGTGCTAAAGTATTTAAAGAGCAATCTCTGCAGCACAGTGAGCTCGGAGGTCTGGAGCTGATAAGAACCAGGGCTGAAATATTTAGATAACATCATAGCCATTCACCCTGGCTGCCTTCTTTCCTCTTCCCTCCTCACGTTAAACGCTGTGGTCTCAGAATAGCTGTGCTCTAGCCATGAGGAGGAGGAGGTACAGCTTTTCAGTAAAGAACAGCCTGGACTAAAGTCACATTGTCAGCTTCCGCCTAAGGGGGGCTCATATGCCCTATTCCTTGCCGGTGAGAAAACTGATATGAAACTGGTCTTACAGAAATTACAGCTGTCTCCCTTTTACGGCATTTTTTCAACGTAAGATGGCAAAGTAAAACCCAAGGAAAAGCCTGGTCTAACAGAGGACATTTATGGGTGTGTGTGTGTGTGTTTAGTCGCTCAGTGTAGTCCATCAGGCTGTAGTCCATCAGGCTCCTCTGTCCATGGGATTCTCCAGGCAAGAATACTGGAGTGGGTTGCCATGCCCTGCTCCAGGGGATTTTCCTGACCCAGGGATCAACCCCGGGTCTCCGGCACCTCAGGCTGATTCTTTACCCCCTGGGCCACCAGGGAAGCCTCCAGAACACTGAAATACAGAAAGTGGGTGGTGGGGGTGGGGGACGGACTTGAAGAGTTAAAAGGTTGCATGTCGACTTGAAGTTCAAAGCCGGAATTCCCAAAAGTGATTTTTATTCTTTAAAAGTGACAAGTCCACTCCTTGGCCATCGCCTCCCTCCACCTGCGCATCGGCCAGGAGGACCAGCCTCCACGTCCTTCTCTTCTTACGTGTCCGTCTGCCGGTCCTGCCACTTCTCTCTCCTGCAGTGACGCGCTTTATCCATCATACTGCACTGATACGCTCCTGCGCTCACCGGAACCCTCTGGGCGGCATCCCCCTGTTCACCCCGACTCCATTCAGGACCGCCTGGGGTGAAACTGGCGGGAAAATGCTTTGAAACAAAAGCAAACGGAAGACTCGCAAGGCAGCATGGCAAGGTGTATGAGGCGGGCGCCATGTTTATCAACGGTGCTCAGGGCAGCCATGTGACTGATGGACGCTGACTTAACGGCCGCGTGACTGGCTGGCATGAGTCACGTGAGCGTTCTTGTCCTCCAATCAGCAGGCTGCGCGGGGAGCTCATGGCGGAGGCGCGAGGCCACGGGCTCGCTCCTCGGCGCCCAGGAGCACAGAGGCGATGATGATGGGAAAATAGCCCGCCGCGGTGGTTGCTGCGGAGGCCACCGCCCTGGTCTCGCGAGAGGACGTGTGCCCACCGCTGCCCCACCCCGGAAGTGCAGGGCGCACCCAGGTGTACAGGTAACGCGTTTATTTCTAGTAGGATCGGTCCGGTGTGAACCCAGGTGCCGGTTGGAGAGGGAGCGGCTGGGAGGAAGCCTCTGCTGGACTGTGTGCCATGAGCTCTGGTAACGTTAGTTGCTAGTGTCTCTAGTACGAGTGTAAGGCTAACACTTCGTTTGGATAACAGGAGACTGCCCCTCCGCCTCCACCCTTTCTGGTCACTGGGACCCGCAGTCACCGGCTGTCTGCTGACTGAAGTGGAAGAGCAGGAGGCCTGCTCCTGGGGGCAGTTTCGAGGTGCCCTAGGCGTGTGGCGACCCGACCTGGGTGAGAACCTGGCGTCTGGGGCCGCGGTCGTGCGGGGACAGGACAGGCTGGACCTCGGCGGCCTGGGCCTCCGCAGGCGCGCGGCCGCAGCCCCACCCGCGGGACTCAGCACCAGTGGCTCACAGCCCAGGGTCTCAGCTTCCTGTGAAGTCTGTGCAGAGATGTGTGAACTCCAGGTGGGGGCCCTGCCCGCCGTCCGGTGTAGCCAACGGCCGAAGCCGGCGAATGAGGCGCCGCTGCCCCCTGGTGGAAACACGCCCGCGTTCTAACGCCATGGTTTATGTTTCTGTTTCTGGTTTGTTTGTGTTTTTTGGATGAAGGAAATGCCCTCTAAAGTTGCATATGGGAGCCTTCAGGTCGGACGCATCAGAGCCCCAAGGCAGGGGGCGGAAGCTGTGAGTGTCAGGGCAGGACGCTGGACCGTTTCCAGGGCTTCCTGAGGGTGGGCTTCAGAGGCCGGCAGCCACTTCTGTGAAGTGTTTGGCCTTCCCACAGTATCAGATGTACTCACAATGAAAGAACCGCAGGGTACGCCAAAGTCAAGCTGTAAATTACTTGTATTGTATACATTTGGGGTTGTCTGTTTTACTCTTTCCATTCAGATGTCAGGTTGCTGTCAATGAGCCCATTTATTCAGTCTGAACTGTGGATGAGGGACTTCCCTGTGTGGTTGGTCCAGTGGTTAAGACTGCATCCCCGATGCAGGGGGCATAGGTTCAGTCCCTGGTCAGAGAACTAAGATCCTGCAAGCCATACTGTGTGGCCAAAATAAAAAAATAAAGTGCAGATGACAACGACCTTTCCAACGACGATTCCACATGGCCACCTGTGAACTCAGAAAAAGTCTGGAGGGAGCCCGACTGAGCAGAAAGAATGTGATACTTCCTCTGACTCTGGAAAACAACAGTTGTCCACATCAGTGTCATCTGTGCTTCAGCAAATCAGGTTAGACAATGATTAATGAAGCTGAATAACCAATGGTGTCTAAATAAATGTCCTTTTGCTCTTCAGAGCCTTGCACTCCCCCATTTATACTTTATTGCTTTAGATTTTCTAAGGCCTTTGGCCTTACCCTTTGCTAAGCCAGGTTAGGGGAAGATAAAGACAAATGGTGAAAAAAGAAAGAACTGCATCCACTGCAGCTTGGGCCTCATGCTCTTTGATTTACAAAAGTTCCTCCATCAAATGCTCTGAAGTAAAAAACCAAGATGGAGAGAATTCAGTACGTGGCCCGAGTTAGCCAGCCAGTACATGGCAAGGGCAGAGCGTGAGCCTAGAGCTCTCTGAATTAAGAGAGCGGACTTTTGCAAAGCATGGACATGGCCTGCTGAGGTGCTGAGCTGCTGTCCAGACACCTGACTTCTCCCCTGCGGCCCGGCTCCTCTCTCACGAGTTCCTGATGGACTTCCTGGGAAACTGGAAGAGCCTACTTCAGCTCAGGAACTAAGAGTGAGGAAGGTTCCCAGACAGGATTGCATTAAAGTCATCCTGATCTTTTTTCCCTGTGTCGTGTTAAGAATAAGCTTGGTGCAGAAGGAGGAGAGCTAAGCCAGACGGCCGGATTTGAGGATTTTCAGCCTGGGATTCAGGAAGCAGAGATCTTAATTTTTAGAGCCGTTCTGTCAGGCACTTTACAGCTTCCTCTCCTGACGACTCAGTGCCATAAATTTCCAGGCTTCTGGTCTCCAAATTCACACGTAAACGGTCCTGCCTACCAGTGGCGAGTTGGTGCCAGAACAAAGCCAGGGAGCAGGTGACCCTTAAATAAGGCTCCCGTTTAAACCTCAGCTGTTCAGGTTCTCCATCCATCCAGATACAGGAATGGCCTGGGTGTCTGAGGCAGAGGGCTGCGTGTGCTGGTCATGGAGACCTTGGTGGAGAGGGATGCTCTGGGGGGATACAGAACTGCCTGGCGCTGGGGGCCTGCTCTCAGCCTCAGTGCTTCTGCACTGCAGGTGGCCAGGGCAGCAGGTCCTCTGAGGGTGGCTGTGGTGAGGCTGCGGTCGCTGGTGGCGACCTTGGAAAGTGGACAGTGGCCATGTGCGGGCACTTGCGCATTAGTGATGGTGACCAAATGTGGGAAGAAAGACTTTCTGCCAACTCTGGGGCTGCAAGAGCCTCTGTCTTAGCACACATGGCAGGTGTTTCTAGGCTTCCTATCGGATGGGTGCAGGGCAGATGGAGGAGAAGCTCAGACGTAAGAGTAAGTCTCACTGTGGAGGGTATAGGCCGGCAATTTTTTTTTTTTTTCCCTGAAAGGGGCCAGAGAGTAAATGTCTCAGGCTTTCGGGGCTACACAGCCTGTTTCAACTGCTCAGATTCCCCATGTCACAGAAGCCTCACACACGACTTGATGAGTAGGTCCGCTATGTTCCAGTAAAACTTAAATTACAAAAAGCGATGGGGGGAGGCCAGGCTTGCACTTCCGTCCTTCCTTGTTTGCTGGTCCCTGGGGTAGGGGAAGGAGGAGAGATGTTGCCATAAGACCCCAAACCTAATCCCTGTTCTGCTATGCTCAGGCCTGTGACCCTAGGCAAACTATCTGAGCTTATTTCCTTATTAGTAAGAAGGTTTATCTTCAGTCGCTAACGCATGCCCAACGCTACAACCCCATGGACTGCAGCATGCCAGGCTTCCCTGTGCTTCACTAGCACCTAGAGTTTGCTCAAACTCATGTCCATTGAGTCAGTGATGCCATCCAACCATCTCATCCTCTGTTGTCCCCTTCTTCTCCTGCCCTCAATCTTTCCCAGCATCAGGCTCTTTTCCAGTGAGTTGGCTTTTTGCATCAGGTGGCCAAAGGATTAGAGCTTCAGTTTCAGCATTAGTTCTTGGGTAAGGTTTACCTTACCTTATCACCCTCCTAGAGTTGTGATAATGTGTGCAGAGCTCCTAGCACACCACATGGCACAGAGTGGGTGTTCCATAAACATAAGGCTTCCCATTGTAATACTGACGGTTCTTGGGGTGGACCAGCTCTAAGTGCTCTAATGTTCTGGTGCCCTCTGTTTTTGATGGTCATCTTTTGCCTGATTTTTTGGACTCGACTCAGTGAATGAAGTGTCCTTCACTCCATCTGTGTTCTAAAAGTAGGTCTTTCTGAACTCACTGACGTGTTATTTCAAATGGTCTGGCAGCCTTCAGGGCTGTGTGGAGTCCCCTGGCAATTTCACTGCACCAGAACATTGCCTACCCTAACATTTTAAAATTATAATGGAATCCAAAACAGATGTACCAAATCTGGGGAGGGCTAGAGCAACATTAATTTGTTCCTTGGGAATGCCCTTCATAAGCATGTTTGGGGCAGACATTTGTGAGAAGAGCCAGGCAATAAAAGATTCCAGTGTGTTCTAAACACTGCAATTTTGGCAATTTGTGTCAAAGAAAATTTGGAAGGCATGGATAACTGAAACAGAACTGACTAAATTTATGGCTCAACTTTTCACTAAAATGTCTGTGTTTGGAAGATGTCACTGACCTGAAAAATGAGAACTTGGATGGAAGATAATTAGATAGAATTCACATGGGTGGAACTCTTAGCTATGACACTGATCAGTACTTAGTTATTTAGAATATGAACTGGGGCCAACTAGCTGCCTTGTCTCTGTCGGGGCAAGCCCATAAATGCAAAGAGCAGGAGCCACGTGAGCCATGCCTTCTCATATACTGCAAGGCTCAGGAAATAGAGATGGGACAATTATCAACATTGTTGATAAATATTTATAAACTGGAATAAGAAGAAGACAATGCGATTTTAAAATCAAAAGCTGTGTCCATGATGATTAAAGCTGTGTGGATCTGGTTTCAAAGCTCTCATGAATCCTGTACATAATTGGAAAAAAAGTATGAAGTTTTTTTTTAAAAAAATAGCTAAATGGACTGAAAGCTTTGCCCCTAAGATAAGGAACAAGTCAAGGATGCCAGCTTTCACCTCTGCTATTCAGCGTTGTATTGAAAGTTCTAGCCAGAGCAATTAGACAAGAAAAAAAGAGAAAAAGATAACCAAATTGGAAAGAAAGAAGTAAAACTATCTCTACTGCAGATTACATGATCCTATACATAAAATCCTGAAGAACACACACACACACACACACATACCCTACTACAGATAATAAATTCAGCAAAGTTGCAAAGTATGAGACCACACACAGAAACCAGTTGTTTTTATATACATCACCAATGAGTAATTCAAGAAGGAATTTGAGAAAACAATTCCTTTTACAATAGCATCAAAAAGAATACAAGACAGCAATACATTTAATCAAGTAGGTGACAGACTTGTACACTGAAAACTACAAAACTCTGCTGAAAGAAATTTAGGAAGACCTAGATAAAGTGAAATAGGTTTCATATCATGAGTTGAAAGACTCAGTGTTGTTAAGATGACAAAGCTATCTACAAATTCAAGTGCAGTCCCTAATAAAATTCGAATAGCATTGCAGGGGACCCCGAGGAGCCAAAGAAATCTTAAAAAAGAAAAAGTTGGAGGACTCACATTTTATGAATTCAAAACCTGCTACAAAGCTACAATAATCAGAACAGTGTGGTACTGGCATGAGGATAGACACATGGATCAAGAGAATGGGCTCTGGAATCCAGAAATAAGCACGTATCTGTGACCAAGTGGTTTTTGACAAGAGGACCAAGATTATTCAACAGAGAGAGAGTGGGCTCTTCAACAAATGGACATCCACATGCAAAGGAATGAATTTGGACCCTACTTTCTACTATATTCAAAAATTAAACCACAGTGAATCAGTGACCTAAATGTGAAACTCTTAGAAGAAAATACAGGAATGAATATTCACAACCTTGGATTTTGTGGTTGATTCTTAGATGTGGCACAAAAACATGAACAATAAAAGAAAAATTGACAAATTAGACTCGATCAAAATTACAAACTTGTACAACAAAAGGACGTTATTAAGAAAGTGAAAAGAAAGCCTACAGAGAGAATATTTGCAAATCATATACCTCGTAAGGAATTAATATCCAGAATAGATTTTTTTAAAAAAACTTCTGCCTCCAAAACACAGGGATCTTACGAAGGGAGAAAGAAACAGGCGTGTACCCCAGCCCCTTTGGGAGGCGTGCAGACCTGCGAGTGGATAGCTAATATGGGATCCTCTCTGCTTTTGTTTACTCTTGCTTGGGAAGTTAAGAGAAAATGTACAAATGTACAAATGCATCGAGTCAGGAAGATGCTGAAGCACATGGGTACCAGACCGCCTTCGTTTTTGCAGCGACCTAAGAGAGCCTAGCACTCCTCGAGGTGGAGGGTCAGCAGTCTGCATAGGTCTGTGGGAGGGGGCGGGGTCGCTTAGAATCTTGGGTCCCCTTTGGCTGTGTGCCTGGGTGAGCCGGCCCCCATCATCATGCCCTTGCCAGTTACACCTCTGTGCTCCAGTCATGACAGGGCACTGGGAGCTCTGGGTGGGGTGGGGGAAGAATGCTGCCCTGCCACCCCCCGGGTCCTGCACCCACGCCTGGAGCTCCCCCCACACACACCAATGTCTCCTTCCACAGCATCCTCAGTCCCACCCACCCCTCAGGTGTCTTCTCCAGAGACCCTTTCACCCAAGACTGGATGAGTGTAACTGGAGAAAACTATGTTCTTTCCTGTTTGGCTCAGTGAATTGGCTGAAACAAGAAGGAGTAAAATGCAAAGGACGCTTTGACACAGGGGAGAAGGAACCACCTGCAGAAGGGGGTTACACCCCTGAGCAGACAGGTGTCCACGTGAAGCGCGTTGTAAGGATGTGGCACATCCTTAAGACCTTGAAAGATAACAAGTGTTTTCACCAAATAGCTCATCAGGATATGATAAAAATGACTTGGGTGGAAATGAACATCCATGGCTTTGTCTTTTAAGGGGGTTCTGTGTCGGCCTCCCAGGAGGGGGGCATGTTCTCGGGCCTCTGCCCTCCCCTTTCTCTCCTGCTCGGCTCAGCACTCCGTCTGCCCACCCGTGCTCTCCACACGGGTGGGGAAAGACGCCTTTGAGGAATCTTCCTTCAGGCTCTAAAGACGATGTAGGCGGTTAGTGATTCAGTGAGTTGATTCCTGGGCACACATTGCTCTTTTCTGGGCGTATAACTGGAACATTGTCCTCAAACTCCCAGAGGACAGCGCTTGTGCTGTCAGGATGGAGAAGCAGGCGTCTAACCAGGACCCCACGAGGGTCATGGCACATGTGGGTCCGGACACAATGAGGGCCTTTCACACTTCAGGGCAGTCAAAATGTCAAATAATTCTGGAAGCATAATGTGTGGCTTGTTAACCCTGACAACGTCTTCGCGCCCTTTGTGTGCTGGGGAAGATGCCGCGGGAGCTGGGGGCAGTGAGGGGCGTCTGTCCGGAGAGCCTCCCGCCTTGTGTTGGCCCCGCAGCTCCCAGAGCTCGCAGGTAAATGTGCCCCACGCGGCAGCTCCCAGAGCAAGGATGCCAGGCCCAGCGTCCTCCAGGGGCCAGATGTGTCCTACCAAGTGCACAATCACAGACCATGGAGTGCTTGGAAGGAGTTACTGATTAATCACCCTAGCAGTGTTCTCATGATAAATATATAAAATACCCTTCAGATCAACTAGAAGAAGGCAGCCCTGTGACTCCGCCCCCACAGAAAATGGCCAGAGATCCAAGCAAGTGTTCACAGAAGACAAACAGGAAAGGACAGTGAGTAGAAGTCCAGCCTCACAAGCTGCTAAAGAAATGGGGAATGAGAACACGGTAACCTGCGCCTCGTGGGCTGTACCGGTGGTCAGGACGGCTCTCCCCGAGCTGGTGGCGCGGCTATTCCTGAAGCTTCGGAAAGCAGGCTTGCGGCTGCCCTGGGGTGGGAGTGCAAGTGGGCTGTGCCTGCTGGGGCGTGATTCACGCTCCGGAGGCCGCGCTCCCGGGTCACCCTTGGGTTGTTGCTGTTACTGGTCTGAAGTGATGGCAGTTGTCTCACTCTAGACTGAAGTTTTCCTTGGTATTTTTCACCGTGTTTTACTCATATTCATTTCTCGTTAAACGTGTTTGGCCAGACACCAGCACACAACATGTTCCTCCCACAGTTGTCACAATCTCCTTGGGTGGGTTTATGATTTTCTACCTACAACTTTGCTGTTTGTTTCAGATCTTAGCTGAGGGTAAAGCGAAAGCTTCACTTTCCTTCCTTTTGTGGCAAAATGTCAGACATATCCTGTGACTTTTGCAGACTTTTTAATGTAGCAATTTCCTGTGATCTAAAGGTAAGCCTCAAAAATTTTTGAATCATAAAAGTGTTAAAACTAGAGAGAACACTAGCGATCACTTGCTAGTAAAAGAAGATGTGGTATATATATGCAATGGAATATTACTCAGTCATAAAAAAAAAGAATGAAAGAAGGCCATTTGCAGCCACATGGGTGGACCTAGTGGTTCAGTGGTAAAGAACCTGCCTGCCAGTGTAGGAGACATAAGAGATTTGAGTTTTATCCCTGGGTCAGGAAGATCCCCTGGAGGAAGAAATGGCAACCCACTTCAGTATTCTTGCCTGGACAGAGGATGCAATCCATGGGGTTGCAAATAGTCAGACACGACTGAAGTGAATTAGCACATGGGCTGAACGTGTGTGTCCCTCCCCCAAGTTCCTGTGTTGAAAGCTAACCCCCCATGTGACGGTGTTAGGAGGTGACTCAGTCATGAAGGTGGAGCCCTCGTGGTGGGACTAGCGCCCTTGTTAACGTGGCCCCAGAGCACTCCCCTGCCCCTTCTCTCGCATGAGGACTCAGCAGGAAGGCAGCCATCTCCAACTCAGAGGAGAGCCTCCCCAGAGCCCAGCCACGCCAGCACCTGACCTCAGGCTCCCAGCCTCGAGCCATGAGAAAGAAATGTCTGCTGTTTATGAGACACGCAGCCTGTGGTACTCTGTTATAGCTGCCTGAATGGACTAAGGTATTTAAAAACTAAGAAATCAATATAATTTAAATCTGCATGTGAGTGGGTTTCCAGGCAGACAGTGCTAAATGAATGTTAGTGTGTGTTAAGCCCCCTGCACCATGGGTCACAGCTGTCCATCTCTTTGAAAGGAGATGCCTAACCGAGGCTGCAGTCTATGAGAAGTGAGCTTCCATGGATGCTGCGAGGGTTATCTTTAATCACATGTCCACAGAAATGATTCTGTTATTGCTATTTCTCTTTGAGATATTTAAATAATATAAACGAAAATGTTGTATGCATACAACAGATAGCAAATTATTTTAAGCGACACACCAAGTGTTTTATTTAAATATCTCTATTTATTTCATACATATTAAATATTAATCACTAAGTTCTGTCTGACTCTTTGCGACCCCATGGACTGTAGCCTGCTAGGCTCCTCTGACCATAGGATTTTCCAGACAAGAATACTGGAGTGGGTTGCCATTTCCTTCTCCAAGGGGTCTTTCCAACCCAGGGATCAAACCTGTGTCTCCTTCATTGCAGGCAGATTCTTTACTATCTGAGACACTAGGGAAGCCCATATGTATTAAAATACATTTCAAAACACATACTGGTTAAAAAACTGGTACCCAAAATAAAGTTAAAACTCAACAGGTAGACAAGCAACCCAATTTAAAAAATGGGCAAAGAAGATATGCAGATGACAAGTATATGAAAAGATGCTCCGAATCATACGTTGCTAGAGAATTGCAAATCACAACAGCAGTGAGGAACCAGGACACAACTATTAGTGACGAGAATCCAGACGCTGGGAGGATGCAAGGTGACAGGAGCTCCATTCATCATTGGTGGGGATGCAAAACGGTGCAGCCACTTTGGAAGCCGGTTTGGCGGCTCCTCATCAAACTTAATATAGCCTTATCATGTGATCCAGCAACCATGCCCCTTGGTATTTACCCAAGGGAATGAAAACTTATGTCCCCACAGAAATGTGCATGGATGTTTAAAAGCAGCTTTATTCATAGTCGTGAAAACTTGGAAACAAGATGTGCTTCAGCAGGTGAATGGATAAATAAACTGTAGTTCATCCAGACTTTGGAATTTCATTCAGCTCAGCATAAAAAGAAATGAGCTAGCAAGCTGGAAAGAAAAAAAAAAAGGAATCTTAAATGCACCTTGCCAACGGAAGCCAATCCGTAACAGGACACATACTGTATGGTTCTGACTGACATTCCGGAAAAGGTGATAGACAATAAAAGATCAGTGACTGCCAGAGATTCGGGGGTGGGTGGGGGGAGGGGGTGATTACAGAGAACACTGAGAAATTCAAAACCAGTGAAACTATCCTCTGGTGGATTCACTACAGGCATTTGTCAAAACCCATAGAACTGTACAAAGATGGGCCTTAAAGTATGAAATTTGGCTAATACTACTGTGTCAGTATTGGTTCATTAACTGCGACAGGTAACACTAATGCAAGGTGTTAATAGGAAAAATTGTGTATATTGGGGTGAGGGTGCATGGGAGCTCCCTGTATCAGCTGCTCAATTTTTCTGAAAATGTAAAACTGTAAAAAAAAAAAACAAAAACAAACAAACATTAATTAAAAGAAACCCTCAGCCTCGTTGCTTAATGAGTGTTGGTATCATCAGCTGCCAGTATTGCCAATCTTGGCTTCACGCTGGAGGTCGGGCCTGGATCCTAGATGACCCGGGATGCTGCGGCTCTGGGTGCAGTGCAGGCGGCCAGATGGGCCACCAGGTGGCGCGCCTCCTCCTCAACTCTGTCTCCTGCATTTTCTCCATTCGTTGGTTCTTTTCCTTTCCTCTCCAAGCATTCTGTTCTCCCTGGATGTACTGACCTGGGGACGGAGCCGGGCATGGGGCACTCAGGCGCCCGGGGCAGCGCTTGGCAGCCTTGGGATGCTGGCGCAGGTGGTGCTAAAGGTGACCCGTCCCTCTCTCCCCGCAGCTCCCGGGTGATGAGTCTCTAGACCCTGCAGCTCACTGCTGAGACCCGCCTTGCCACAGCCCCGCAGCCTGGGTGGTGTGTTCACACCTGGCCCACCCTGGTGCTGGTCCCCAGTCTCAGGGGCCTTGCCTCCCCTACAAATCTCCCCACCTAGATGGAGAACGGATTAAAACATCTAAAATCTAGTGGGGCAGACAGCCCAGACAGTATCGAGGTGATGGGTGCAGTCAGGGTTGGGGAACACGCTGAATCCAGCAGAGGGAAGGCAATTGGAGAGTCCAGAGCTTGGATGGACGCCCAGGTCCCCTCACCGCGTGGTGGGGGATCCAGGCTCGGCCTGGGGGAGGTCTCTGAGAGAAATAGAACCATGATGGGCAGTGTGCATTCTCCTTGGCAAAGAGGAAAAGGCTGGTCCATGGAATTATGTTAAAATGAAAACTTGAATTTCTCAAATGACAAACCAAATAGGCCACAGAATAGAAAGACATTTATCCATAAAGTATTAGTGTTCAGGATACAGTTACTATAGATTTTATAGCAAAAAATAGAAACCTAATGTTTAGAATTGGCAAAAATATGACTAGGCAAATCAGTGAAGAGGAAAAACAAATGAAAAGTTCAAGCTCACTAGAAATTAGAAAAACTCAAATAAGACGCCACAGGTTGACAAAAATGAAGAAGTCTGGTTGTACCAGATGGTGATAAGGGTATTTTCAAACACTGCTGGTAAGAACGTAAATTATTGCAATCGCAGTGGAAAATCATTTTAAATCTCAGTAACTCCACTCCTACAACCCGGCATATTTATTAATATATACACATGTATAAGGGTGTTCAGAGCCATACTATTTGTAATAACAAAAAAATATGCAGAGATAGCTACACTTTACCAACAGAAGAGATAAGGAAATTGTAATATGGTCACATAACAGAACTGTTTACAACAGTGAAAATGAACAATGTATCTTGCCACAATACAGACGAGAAAAAAGCTGTGGAAAGATAACACCCATACAGAGGCATAGGCGTGGGACTGGCTGTCTATGACTCAGGGCTAACGGGGTAGGGTGCTCCTGGTCTCCCCAGAGAGGCATGGGGTGTCACTGAGCCACATCAGTGAAGCTGGGGACTGAGTGTGCTGGTGAATCACCAGCCCATTTTCATTTTTCTTACAGCCCAGAGTCACGCTCACACCCGTGGTCATTGGCCACCCCGCCGCCCCCTGGCCCCTGGAGGTGTCCTGCTCAAGGGCACCTCTCCTAGAAAAAACACTGTTTGATGGTTTATGGCTGAAGCACAGAGCAGTCAGAGTTAATACTGCTCAGGACTTCAGATAGTTCGGCCTTTTCCTTGTTTGGTCTGACACCTAGAAAGGCAAGGCGATCTCCCTGGGCTCACGCGGCCTGACACCTCTTGTTTTCTGTTAGCACTCTGAGGACTCTGGGAGGAAAGTGCCGGAAGTTCTTAGGCAATCGTTTGTCTTCCTGCAGTGACGCCACTCCACTCCATCACAGCTGCCGCTCACCCACCCACGTCCCCAGCGAGCCGCGCTTCCCGTATTATCCAAGACACCAGCCCGCCATGCACCACTTGCTTCCCTACTTGAGTAGTGCTTGAATACTGTCGCTCCTTCACATCCGCTGCTTGTGTTTCCTGCAGTCATGCTCTTGGCAGCAGTCTAGTTTACCAAACCCCCATCCCCTCACCTCATAAGCTGCAGCACACCAGTCCTGGAGTGACTCTGGGAGTTGGTGAAGGACAGGGAAGCCTGGCGTGCTGCAGTTCACGGGGTCACAAAGAGGTGGACATGACTTAGCGACTGAACAACAACATCCACTCACCCCCGTCAGCTTCCTGCTTGTCCTCACACTGTCCCATCCAGGTGGGCTTGTGCTTATTTTTTTAGGTTACTGAGTGTTTCTTGAGAAATTCAAGAGACGAGGCGGACTGGTGGTGTTGCAGTTCTACCTTATAGCTGGTAACCGTTTTATTTATCTATTTATTATAAGCTGTTACACGGGCTTCCCCAGGGGTTCAGCAGTGAAGAATCTGCCTGCAGTGCAGGGGGAGCAGGAGATGCAGCTTGATTCCTGGGTCAGGAAGAGCTTCTGGAGGAAACACAACCCACTCCAGTCATCTTGCCTGGAGAATCCCACGGACACAGATGTCTGGTGGGCTACTGTCTGTGGGGTCGCAAAGAATCGAACACAACTTAGCAACTGAACAAATTATTATTTCTGTTATCATATTATTTCAATTTTCTTAGGTGCCAAACTATGTACCTAGTGACAATTTTATTTATCTATTTATCATGTTATTGTCATTATTATTACTTCAATTTTCTTAGGTGCCAAACTAAGTCCATTTGCTTCTGGAAGTACTCCAGGCAGTTTGTTTCAGGTCGATTTCAGAGTCAAGTTCAATTTGTTGGGTAGTTTGAAAGAAAAAAAAAAATGGATAAATCAAATATGGCACAATATTGACTCTTGAATCTAGGTGTCAGTATATGTGTTCATTTGACCGTTCTTTCAGCTTTTTTTGTATTCCCTAGAATTGTTTAATTGCTAAGTCATGTCTTACTCTTTTGTGACCCCATGGACTGTAGTCCGCCAGGCTCCTCTGTCCTTGGGATTTCCCAGGCAAGAATACTTAGGTGGGCTGCATTTCCTTTGCCAGGGGATCTTCCCGACCCAGGGATCAAACCTACTTCTCCTGCATTGACAGATGGATTCTTTATCACTGAGTCACCTGGGAAACCCCAGGTGTCTGTAGGGGAGGCCATTCTTAGGATCTTCTATAGTGCTGGTCCTGTTTTCTAGCTGTGCCTATGTGGTGGTTCTGGGGAGCATATGCTTTACACCCTTGTTTTAATACCTGATACAGTTATCAACTTAAAAATGAAAAGACCAGTTCTCCATTGAACTGAGACATCCAAGTGGATGAGTCTAGAAAACCAACCTACATACAACCTACCAAGGCTGAATCATGAATAAACAGAAAGTTTGGAGAAAATGACAACAAAATTCAAACAGTAATCAAAAATCTTCCACCAAAAAAAAGGTCAGGACTAGATGGTTTCACTGGTGAATTGTACCAAACATTTAAAGAAGAATTAACACCAATCCTTCTCAAACTCACTGAAAAATCTGAAGAGCGGAACACTCCAATTCATTTTACGAGGCCAGGATTATCCTGAAACTGAAGCCAGATAAGAACATTAAACTATCAGCCAATACCCCTGATGAACATAGATGCAAACATTTTCAACATAATACTAGCAAACTGGGACTTCCCTGGTGGTCCAGTGGCTAAGACCCTGTGCTGCCAATGCAGGGGGCCCAGGTTTAATCCCTGGTGAGGGAACTCGATCCCACATGCTGCAACTAAGAATCCTGAGTGCCACAACTAAGACCCAGCACAGCCAAACAGATGTTTAAAAAAAAAAAAATACTAGCAAACTGATTTCAACAGCACAGTAAAAGGATCATGTAACCATGATCATGTGGAATTTATCCCTGGAAAGCAATGAAAAACAATAAATGGGATATACCATGTTAACAGAATGAAAGGTAGAAATTGTATGTTCAGTAGATGTAGAAAAAGCATTTAACAAAATTCAACACCTTTCATGATAAAAGTTCTCAACAAATTGAGTACAGAAAGAATGTGACAAAAACAAAGTTAAACATCACACTCATGGTGAGATGTTCAAAGCTTTCCCACTACGACCAGGAATAAGACGAGGGTGCCCACTCTCACCACTTCCATTCAGCATTGTGCGGGAAAGACCTAGCCAGTGCAATTAGACAAGAAAAAGAAATAACAGGCATCTGAATGAGAAGGGAAGAAGTAAGATTATCTCTGCAGATGATAAGATTTCAAATATGGTTCGTATAGATATGCATGTGTGGTGAAAGCAGCCATCCAACAAGGGGCACGGTGACAGGGACACTGCTCTCTTTTATGAATAAGTAACTAATTGTAATTAATCATCTCTACTTCTCTACTTGGGCTAAGAATCTGGAGTTTGATTTTCTATTTACCTTTTACAATTACACAAGATTTTATTAGTTCAGATACTTTACTTTGATTTTCTAATTTTTTTCCCATTATCCTAATTTCCTCATCTATTTATTTTGTCCTGGTATAAAGAGCATCAAATACTTTTTGTAACAAGAGGGTACACATTCACAAACACATCACACATTCACAAACACATCATTACCCAAATTGATTTACAAAAGGCCAAGGATTATTATCATCTGCCTCTAATCTATTTTCTCACCCTTCCATAGAACTCCAGTCATAATATTCATATGGAAGAACTGTTATATTTTGGCTAAACTTGTGTACATTTTTGCTTGGTTGCAGCTAGGAGCACAGGATTAACAGATAAGCAGATTTAGTTTGGGTCTTGGATTTGCCTAAGGCTATGTGGCCCCAGGCTTCCTTGGTGGTAAAGAATCTGCCTGCCAATGCAGGAGACACAAGAGATGCTGGTTTGATCCTTGGTAAGATTCCCGGGAGGAGGAAATAGCAACCCATTCTAGTATTCTTCCCGAAAAAATTCCATGGACAGAGGAGCCTAGAGTCCATGGGGTTGCAAAGAGTTGGACATGACTGAGCACACACAAAAGTTAGCTAAAAAAGTTCATGTGGCCTTAGGCAAATTACTTAACTCCTCTGAATCTCATCTGTAAAATAATACCTTGAAGGAATGTTGTAAAGATTGTAAGTATTTTACTTAAGGCAGTAAAACATACTTTTGTTGTTTAGTTGCTAAGTCTTGTCTCTTTCTTGACCCTATGGACTGCAGCCCACCAGGCTCCTCTTGTTCTTGGGATTTCAAAAGCAAGACCACTAGAGCAGGTTGCCATTTACTCCTCCAGATCTTCCTGACCCAGGGATAGAACATACTAAGTTGAAAAACAGGAAATGTTAATAATTGCTAAATTCCACTTGCCATTCACTTGCTAGCTGATGTTGGGAGGTTGAATAACCTGAGCTTGTTTCCTTTTACACAATTATCTGTCTAGTTTTTCTAGGAGTGGGATGTGTAACAAAGCACCTAACAGATACAATTCTTCATTTACGTTTTTTCCTTCTTCATCCTGTTGCCTCCACATAGAAAACTCTTTTCCATCCGTTAGTACCCAACCATTTCCTAAGTTTTAATTAAGAGGGCCTTTCCTATTTATTCTTGAAATTAATTGTTCGGTCCTTTTCAAGGCACTGTGGATTTTTTTTATTAGGCCTGTGTCCTTCTAAAGGTTCCAAGTATTTTGGGAGGCGGACTGTTTTGGTATTCCTTCAAAATATCCTGCATGTAGTTGGTGATCATGTTATGGCTTTGAATTAATTTTTCTGAGGATACTAAGATAATGTCAGACTACTTTCTTTTGGCTTACTTGGCCTCACTTAACACTTAGGTGTCACCTTCCTGTTAGGGTTTTGTGAAAATGTGGGCAACAAAAAAAACAAAAGATCGACATATTTGGAATTGTACACTTTTGTGGCTTACACCAAAGGAACATCAATGACTTCTGGGTATGTCTTCCTGGGCCCAAGATGGATGTCTTGGGTAAATTTAGGCTCCCAGGCTTTTTGCCCCTGTGGTTCGCACATGGATGCTTTCAAGAGCCTTCCTCAAACCACCTGGGAAATGAAGCGCTGTTTTCCTGGAACTAGAAAAGCACGTAAACACACAGGACGGCGATCAAGCAAGAGGCACAGGGAGGAGCCCTGGCTGGCTGGTTTCTTTTACCTGCCTCCACCTGAAAAGCCCCTTCTCACCACCTCTGCCCTTTAGAAGAGCATGTTCCCTACTTTGGCTTTCCCTGGTGACTCAGACGATCAAGAATCCGCCTGCGATGCGGAAGACCCGGGTTCGATCCTTGGATCGGGAAGATTCCCTGGAGGAGGGCATGACAACCCACTCAAGTATCCTTGCCTGCAGAGTCCCATGGACACAGGAGCCTGGCGGGCTACAGTCCAGGGGGCCGCAGAGAGTCGGACACGACAGAGCGACCAACACACTTGTCCCCCACTTACTTTACCGACGGCCTTACCAGCCGGGTGAGCTCGGCTGCCCAGCACCTCGTGAGACCCGCCCGCCCTGCGTCCGTCCGCCCGAGCCGAGGCCCCGCCGCCCGGCGCCCGCGGCCGCTCGCCCTCTGTCCGCCCAGGCCCGAGCGGCGGAGCGCGCATGCGCAGAGCGCCGCTCCCCGCCCCCACCGCGCGCCCGCGCCCAACGCCCCTAGCGCGGCCCGCCGGGCCATGGAACCCGCCGAAGTTGGCGCGGGTCGAGTTCTCCCGTCCGCTCGCTCGGGCGTCTTCCCGCCGTGAGGCCCGCGGGCACTCGCCCGCGGCTCGGCGGCCGCCCGGGCCGCCCCGCCCGCCTCCGTCGCCTGGCCGGGCGCGCGCCGCGCCTCCGCGGCCGGTCCCCGCGCGTGCGCGCTCCGCCGAGTGTATGTGTGTGAGTGTGTGTGCGGCCGAGGGGTGGGCCGCCGCCGCCGCCGACGATGCCGCGGGGCCGCCCCCCGAAGCCCAAGGAGAGCAAGGCGCGCGGCGACACCGGTAAGCGGCCCCGGCCCGACCGGCCGCGCTGTGCCGCTCCGCGCGAATATAGTCCCTGGATGCGGCGCGGGGGGCGCCGGGAGCGGGCCGGGCCGGGGGCGGCGGGGCGGGCCGGGGTCGGGGCCCGGGGCCCTGGGGGGACGCCCCGCGGCGCCGGGCGCCAGCCGCTGCCGCCGCCGTCGCCGCCGCCGCCCGACTGCCGGGCCGAAGGGCGCGGGCGGAATGATACCGGCGCGGCGCGGCCGGCCCCTCCGCCGGGCTGGGCCTACTTTCCTGGGCCGCGCGGGCGGGCGGCGGGGCCGGGGGCGAGGCGCGCGCCGCCGCCCTCCCCTCCGCCTCCCCCGTCCTCCTCGCGCGCCCCCGCCCGCCCGGCCCGGCTCCCGCGGGTCGTGGGAGGCCTTTCTGAGAAGAAGGCGCCGGCCCCGGGGCGGCGGGCGGTCTCGGCGGCGGGGGGCCCGGTGCGGGGGCCCCCGCTGACACGTGGGGCCGAGGCGGCGGGGCCGGCGTCCGGGGGCGCCGCCTTCCGGGCCCGCGCTGCCCGGGGGCCGGGGCTTGGGGAGCGGGAGTACGGGGTTCTGGAAGCGCGGCCGAGCCTTGGGTCCTGCTATGCCCGCCGCAGCCCCAGGGGCTGAGGGCAGGCCGGGCGCACCCTCAGGGCGGGCGGCGGGCGCTCCCCAGGGCCGAGACCCGCGGGGCCGGCCCCCGCACAGGTGCGGGGCGGGTCCTGACCGCCCGGAGCTCGCGCGCGTGCCGCCTGCAGTCCGGAAGGAGGTCTTCAGGGCTTGTTCTGTGCAGTTTATTGATTCTTGTTGTTGTTGATAACGACTTCTGCAGAAAATAAAGTGCAGTGTCTTTCAGCTATCTCCTTGGAAGAAGGTTTAGGGTGGAGAAAAAAGACAGTTTGCATTGGGATCAGGCTGGGACCTCCTGTCTTTTTTCCGTCAAACTAGTGACATAACGCCCTGTTCACCTAGCTTTTCAAGTCCCAAACTAAAAAAAAATAATTATCCTATTCTCCAAGACAGTCCATGGCTTTGTAGCTTCTCCTCAGAAACGCGTTTTCAGTTGGCCTTCCTCTTGCCCCCTCTCCAGGGTGACTCCTTGGCCCACTAGTTATCGCCTCGGCTTCTGTGGGAGCCTTCTGACTGGTCTCTGCTTGTCCCGTCCTGTAAATCCACCCCCTGTCAGCCTGAGGCAGCTCTCTAAAACGTAAACGAGATGGCCACACCCGGATTCGAGCTATCAGAAGGGTCCCTCACCCCTTTAACTTAAGATCCCAGCCCGGCAGGACCCTCATTGACCCGGCCTTTGTCCGACTCTCCTTTCTCTGTCCTTGCACTCACCCCTTTGTTCGTTGACGGTGCTGGTGTGTCTCCGTACCCCATTCAGAGCACCCAACCCAGGCTCAGTCTTCGGGTCCTGTGCTTCAGCTTCCTAGGAGTAGCCTCCTCAGACTTTTCTGAAAGTTAATCCCGCCCCCCTCAGCCATTCTCTACCACAGTGCTTCTTCAAATGTGATTCACCGACCCCTGGGAGTTCCTGGAGACACTTTTAGGGGTCTGCAAGGCAGATGTTTTCTTAGTAGTACTAAGACTGTTGGGCTTCTTCGGTTGTCATTTGCACTAATCATACACAGGCCGTTGGGGGCAAAACTGCTGACTCAGCGGGAGTCAAGGTGGTGGCGGCCTCATATTCTGAATTTCACTCAGAAACAACAGAGAGAATGCAGAGGCAGATGTGAGGGACCACCTGTCTTCTATTAAACCAGACATTGAAAAGTATTTACAAAAATGAAAATTTCTTCCTATTGTTTTTGAAGAGTATGTTTTTCATAAAAATATTTATGTTAATGTAATAGATTTATTTTTCAGTGAATAAGTGTTTTAAAAGTTGTTCGGTTTTAATTTCTAGTAGGGCAGCTGTCAATAGGTATAGCCCGTGTAAAGTTAGGATTTGGGGGTTCCTCATTGATAGTTAAGAATGTCCTGAAACGAGAAGATCTGGGGACCGTTGCACTAACAATTTATGATTTTAATGTTTTTTATGATCTGAAATTATTTTGTTTGTTTTTTGGTGTCACACATTATGAATTTTATTCTAAGAAAAACTTGGAAGGTAGGTGGGGATTTTTACAGATAGAGGAAATGAGGCTCAGAGAGGTTAAGTGGTGTGGAAGGTGCACCCAGCTGGGAAGTGTCAGAGTTGAGTTTGAATCTACATTTGAGTCCAAAGCGTGCAGTACATTGTTCTGCCGTGATCAGTATAAAGCCCTGCATGTGGGTTAACTCATTTCTTTAACAAGTCTTTTAAAGCACTTCTTGTCATAGGTGGGTGCTATGCTGAGGGCTACGGGTGCAAGGGTTAACAACAGAGACAAGGTCTTTGCCTTGGCCCCCAGGACAGTGTGTGTCCCCCGATGGCAGGAACACTTTATGGCAGCAGATGACAGCCACTGGAAGTTAGGCTTCCCAGGGAAAGCGATGTCAGAGCTGAAACCTCCAAAAATGACCAGGAGGAGGCCTGCTCAAAAATGTTTCCTTTTTTGTTAAAATGCAATTTGATAACAGTTTTTAAAAATTGAACTAGAGCTAATTTATGATGTTGTATTAGGTTCGTGTGTACAGCAGAGTGATTGTTATACACATTATTTTTAAAATTCTTTTCCATTATAGTTTATTACAAGATACTGAGTAGAGTTCTCTGTGCTATATGGTAGGTCCTTGTGGTTTATTTTATATAGTAGTGTGTATATGTTAATCCCAAATTCCTAATTTACTCCCCCATCCATTCACTTTAATAGTCATAAGTTTGTTTTCTATGTGAGTCTATTTCTGTTTTGTAAATGAGTTCATTTGTCTTTTTTTTTTTTTAATTCCACAGATAAATGATATCATGTGATATTTGTCTTTCTCCAACTTAACTTCACTTAGCATAATAATCTCTTGGTCCATCCATGTTGCTGCAGATGGCATTCTTTCATTCTTTTTTATGACTGAGTAATATCCCACTATGTATACGTATATATATATATATGTATGTGTATATATGGTATATATATATTATACCACATTTTCTTTATCCATTCCCCTGTTGATGGCCTTCTGGCTATTGTAAATAGTGCAGCAGTGAACACTGGGGTGCATATATCTTTTCAAATTAGAGTTTTCTCTGGATATATATCCAGGAGTGGGATTGCAAGATCATAGAGCAACTCTGTTTTTAGTTTTTTAAAGAACCTTCATACTTTCTTTATAGTTTATATTCCCACCAACAGTGTAAGAGGATTCCCTTTTCTCTACACCCTCTCCAGCAATTGTTATTTGTAGACTTTTTGATGATGGTCATTCTGACTGGTGTGAGGTGATAGCTCATTGTAGTTTTGATTTTCGTTTCTCTGATCATTAGCAATATCGAACATCTCTGCTTGTTCCTGTTGGCCATCTGTGTGTCTTTGGAGAAATGTCTGTTTATGTCTTCTGCCCATTTTTTGATTGAGTTTTTTGGTTTTTTTGTTTTGTTTTGTGTTTTCCCTATATTAAGCTATATGAGCTGTTTGCATACTTTGGAAATTAATCCCTTGTTGGTAGCATAAAAATGTTTCTTAAAGTAATAATTAGCTTTAGGCCATAAGTGGGCTTCCCTGGTGCCTCAGACAGTAAAGAGTCGTCCTGCAGTATGGGAGACCTGGGTTCAATCCCTGGGTCAGGATGATCCCCTAGAGGAGGACATGGCAACCCACTCCAGTGTTCTTGCCTGGGGAATCCCCATGGACAGAGGACCCTGGCGGGCTACAGTCCATGGGGTCACAGACAGTTGGACTCAACTGAGCGACTAGGCACTGCACAGGCCGTAAGTAAAGAAGTAAGCCTCATCATCACTATATAGTCATTAAACTTTTCCCTCTTACCTCCTTCTGAGAGTTTTATAGCTTTAGTTCCTTAAATTGAAGTCTTTGACCCATTTTAAGTTATTTTGTGTGTGGTGTGGAGTGAGGGTCCACAGACATTCTTTTACATGTGGATGTCCATTTGTCCCCATAACCATTTGTTGAAGAGACCATTCTTTCAGTGAATGGTCTTGGCCCCCGTTTTGAAAATCAGTTGGTGATGGGTGGTGTGGGTTTATTTCTGGACTCTTTAATTCTGTTCCATTGGTCCGTATGTCTGTCTTAATGTGCTAGTACCTCATCTAAATTTCAAGTATACTTTAAGACCTTGTAAAGTAAATACCTAGCCAGGAAAATTGTGAGTTCTTGTTATGCTGCCTCAAATCGCCTTACAAACTGCTGGTGGTATGCTTAGAAAACACTGTCTCTGCACACTTTTAGGAAATGTGTGATTGCCTAATGCTCCTTGTTGCATTGATTGAAAATGCTTGGCAGAGAACATTTAACAGGTGGGGTAAAAAGGCACGAAGTACATACGTAGGTATCAGGCAGAATGGTGAAATGCAGAGATAACTGCTTTTATTGTGTTAATTTTCTGAAAATTGTTATTTAGGGGAACATACAGTCTTTCTATGCAGTGAGTAAGATAGAGGTCTTAGTTTTAAAGAGATTATGCCTAAGTCAATGTGAAGGCTACTTATTGTAGAAGGTAAGGGATAGTGTATACCAGCCCTGAATGCCGTTGTCACTCTGGAACGTCACCGTGGTGCTTCAGAGCTCAGAAGGTCACAGCCATTCCAGGGATTGCAGGAGTAATGGCTGGCGGGTGTGGAGTCCTGGTTTCCTGGCCAGGGCAAGGGCTGGCAGACTTTTTCTGTAGGGCCATATGGTAAATGTTTTAGGTCTTGTGGACGTTAAGGTCTCTATTGTAACTCAGAATTGCTGTTGTAGCCTGAAAGCTGCCACGGTCGTATGTAAACCCATGAGCGTGGCTGTGTTCTGTGAAGATGAGTTTACCTGAAAGGCTAGACACTGGTTAGTTGACCCCAGTCTGGAAGGAAAGACAGGAATACAAAGCAAAGTTGCATATTCTATCACTTTACTTTGAGTAAACTTCATATTGGTATATAACATACAGAGAAGAATGAAAATTATATTCAACAAATTTTCACAACATGAGCTTTCTCATATGATCAGCACCCAGATTATATAGGTTATAGTAATTATTCATATGATTATAAATGTAATTTCTTAGATTAAGAAATGGGACATTACAGCACTCTAGAAATCTCCATCCCATTAGTACCCCTGTAAGATTGACCACTGTCCTGGTATCGCACGACCTTGCCCATTTATCGGACTTTATTAGGTGAAGTCATTGGTAATGTCTTCTCAGGTCTGACTTCTTTTGGTCAGTTTTCCAATTTCAGTCTTTGTCGCAGCATATGAAACTTCCAGCTGCTCCATATCCTCATCAGTCCTTGGTTTTGTCTGACTTTTTAATTTTAACCATCCTCTTGGACGTTCATTTCACCTTTTTGAAAGCTGTTTTTTGTTTCTCGTGGTTTGTAACTTGGATCTTCACAGCAGCCCTGTGGGTGGGCCACATGCAAACGTGGTGGTCTGGTTTGCAGAGACCCTCATTAACGGTCGGCTGCCTCGAGACAGCTTTCATAACCCCCAGTCCCGCATTCTTTGCTGTTCCTGGCCTGTACCCTGTGACCCATGCCTTCATCTGTGGACGCCTCTGTTGTAGGATCCTTACAGTAAAGAGGGCATGTGCTGGGTAGGCGCCTCTCGTTGGAGCCCGGGACGCGTCCCGGGCTGAGCTCTCACAGTTCTGCACAGCGCTCTGTGCCACTGCTTAGCGCTGTTGCAGCGCTGCCATCAGCGGTACATCTGTGGAGATGAAAAACAGAACAGCAGACAGATCAACCAGAGATTATTCTGTGTATGTGCAGAAATTAACTTTTTCCATTGTCATGGGAGCCGTTACACTCAGCAGTGCTGGATCCTTTTCAGAAAAGCTCGGTTGTATTCAGACCCTGAGCCTAGAATTTGGTGTGTGAGCTGGAAGGCGAGGCTGTAGATAACTAGGGCTTTATTTTGCTATGATTTTAATGTTCTTTAGTTTTGTTAAATTTGGGTAATGTACATGTACGTCTGAATGTACATCTACATGAATTTATATCCTTTCTTTAGAAATTAAAAGTTTACAGGTGGGTCTGAGCTCGTGGGTCCACTTATACATGGATTGTTTTCAGTAATAAATACTCCAGTATCATATATTCGTGGTTGGTGAGTCCATGGATTCAGAGGAACCCTGGATATAGACGCCACCTGTAAGTTACCTGGGTTTTCGCCTGTTGGAGGATCTGCACCCCTGACCCCTGAGGTGTTCAAGGGTCCACAGTATACATACAGAAGAAGAGCAGTTGGTGGGTACATGACAAGCCGGAAGGGTGTTAAAGCTAAGTTAGGTACAAGTGGAGGGCGTGAGTCAATGAGGCTAAAAGTGGAAATAGACATACTGGTCCTGGGAGCCTCAGAGTACTGTGAAGAGACCAAAAAGTCATTAGCTTTGGTCTCATCTCCACATGTTTAGCAAGTATTTATAAGGCACACATTATACACCAGGCCCTGTGCAAAGCTTTGGAGGTGTAGTGATGAAGGAGAAAGGGCCCATGGGCCCAAACACTTCAGAGTTTTACCTGAAAAAGCCCAAAGGAATGGTGACATATATGGAAGGAGCAGTAGCAAATTGGAGAAAAGAAAGAATTTTTCGTTTTTTTACAGGAAACAAGAGGGAAAGAATGGTAGACAGTAGCCAAGGTGGTAGAGGTTTGAAGTAGGGGTGATGACTGTCAGACTTCCCAGAGGCCTGTTGATGACTTCAGAGAGCATTGTGGTGTCAGAGGCTGACGCGGTGAGGGCAGGCACTTGATGGCTAGCGGACTAGTTTTTGGAGGAATGTAGGGAAAGATGGAAAAAGGGAAGTAGGGCAGGAGCCTGTTGAGAGCAGAAGATAGGGAGCTCAGCTCTATTTTGGGAAAATTCTCATTCAAAACAAAATAAAATCAGGTTAAAAGTTTGGGGTGAAGTTACTTTAGAAACTGAGAATGCCTCATCAGGATTTATGGGTAGCTGAGATCTTAAATGCACAGTACCGAATAGTTTTAGTCAGGGGATGCAAATTTGAGTTAAATCCCAGGAACACTATGAATGCAGTAGGCCTTGCTGGAACCTGATGTCACATCATAGGCATTTTGTGTAGAAGAGATCGACCTTGGTCCTTCAGGTTGGGGATGTGGACCACCTTTGCTGGAAAGGTGAACGGACTGGCCTGATGTGCTGGCCTGTTCCAGGGAAGAGCAGCGTGTAAGCCAGCTCTCTGTCCCCTTCGCCACAAGCCAGGCCTGACTCTGGGTAGTCACGGCATGGCATAATTATGGGGGGACGGGTAGGGTGTCGAGGAGCACGGATGTGTGTTAGAGAGACGGCCATGCTCCTGGACGGTCCCTACGCTTCTGTCGCTGCAGCCGCAGGAAGCAGCATCTTATTTAATCTACAGGACTCTGTGACCCTGTTATTTGGGGTGGTGGAGAGACAGCTATTTTCATGTGCTCTTTAGAGTCTCTGTTTACATAGAATTAAACTGATTTTCACACTGGTCTCCAGGTTTTTCTCAAGGAAGTGAAGTTCTCAGTTTCTGATCTTCATTGATCGTTTTTTGTTTCCTTTTGCTAGAGAGTTGGAGGAGGCGGGGAGCAGTTGAAGAGTGGTGGGCGTGTCTGTGTGAGGGGAGCATCTGGCTGCACTGCCTGGAATTTTAGAAAAGTCTTAATCCATAAGCAAAATGACATCATTTTTCAGTTTTAAATGTACCTTTTTTTTTTTGTCCCTTAGGGTTTTATCTATCATTCGCAGTCAACTAATTTAATTCTCAATTTTAGATAGCATATTAAGTGTAGTTTCAACATTGAGGCTGTGAAAACTGTTTTATTCTGTGTCCTGAAATAGCATTTTAATTTTGCATTTTAGAAATTAAGTTGAGGGGCTTTTTTAATACTGTTTTCAGCCTTTAGGTTAAAAGATTTGGCTCCTGAGTTCTTGCAACACATTTGTTAACACGTATTTCACTCATGCCTTCAGTGTTTCTTCCCATAACAGACTTTTCCAAAGGAAACGGCATATTAATTAATGCGGTCTCAGTGATCATTTTATTTGGACCTGGGGAGCCATAGAACATTTTGTTATTAGTTTAGGGTAGAGATTTTGAGTGTATGGGCTTTGGATAGGATGTGGATAGAGTTAAGAATAAGTAGAAGTTGTGAATATCTTTCCCTTAGTCAATCAGTTTTGCTTATGAGTGAAGTTGCAGTCTCTCGAATTAACGTTAGTATTTCTAGAAGCTGGAATTTGCTTTGCTTGAGGATCTGTCAGGAGAATTTTTGAAGCTGTTGTCCACCTTCTCCATCCCCTTCTGCTCTGCCTTCAGCCTTGATTCACCCCACCTCCCATCCGTGGGAGTTTCACGGCTCTTGCTTTCAGGCAGATTTTGCTGTTTCCCGGGGGGACTGTTGGCCAAGGTAGGAGCTGCAGGCCGTCTGCTCAGAAGAGGGACATAAAACTCTAGAGAAAATACTTGAGTGTTGTGTTCACCACATAGGAGACTTCCCTGAGCTTTGTTGAGTCTTAAAATTAACCCGTTACCCTAGCTCCAAATTTCTAAATCCTACTATTTGGGGTCAAGTTGGATATAGAAAGTTATATGTGACATATTTCTGTCTCTGCATATTTAATATGTATTATTTATTTGTGCTCAAATTATAAGACTTAGAGTACTTACTCTCAAGATTTGAAGAGGTTTAGGACATCTTTATTTCATGACATTCTTGGTAAACTTTTGTGATTGTTGCATGTTTATTCTTATTTGGCCTGCAATGCAGGAGACCTGGGTTTGATTTCTGGGTTGGGAAGTTCCCCTGGAGAAGGGAATGGCTACCCATTCCACTATTCTTGCCTGGGAAATCCCATGGACAGAGGAGCCTAATGGAGTATATTCCACGGGGTCGCAAAGGGTTGGACATGACTGAGGGACTGAACACTTTAAATTTATAGCTATTAACTAAATGGGTTTATAGAAAGCATACAGTAGAACCTGAGGGTTGTCCATAGCACTGCAATCCTTTAAAACCTCATGAACTACAGCTGTGAGAGAGAACAGAGGTTTTTACCTCTTGACTTCCATCTTGCTTTGCAGCAGCTTTCAGAGGTAGATTGAATCAGTGAATTAGCTTTTATATTTCTATTAGCATTTTGTTTACTGAGTGATTTAAGAAACTGGATTATTGATGAACTCTCACAGTGACTAAGAGGAGAAGTGCCTCCCGATTTGTTGTGACTTAGAAACAGTATTGAGCTGGCAGGCAAGGTTAAGAAACATGATGGCTTTTATGTGTTGCTGAGTGGTTATCAAGCCTCAGGAGTTTAGTTTCAGGTTTCTAAAAACCCTGGGCTTAGTCATCTCTGTCTCAGTCATCACAGCATGTCTCATTTCTAACGTAAAAACATGTCCATTTAAGAGATTTAAGGTATCATTAATTTCATCTGATATTTCTCATAAGTCTGACATAATTTGCTTTTGAAACAGCAACAGGATAATTTAGTTTCATTTATGTGCTGAGAATAACAACTGGTATTTATTGTTTATACTTATGCAATTTTATAGATGGAGTTTTAACATTGAATGCGGAGAACACTAATTATGACTATCAAGTTCCAAACTTCCATAAATGTGAAATCTGTCTGCTATCTTTTCCAAAAGAGTCCCAGTTTCAACGCCACATGCGGGATCACGAGCGAAATGACAAGGTATGTATTTATAAAAAGGATGTCGGAAATGTGAGCGTTGAAACTGGAGGAACTGTCAAATCAGCATTCTTTCTTATTCCTACATTGCGTATTATGTAAATGAAGATTTTGATGTTTTGTTTTTAGCTGTAGTATTTCTAGCCATGATTAGGTGATGAGAGAAAGTGAGAGCTTGTCTAGTGAATCTAACGAAATTATTTGTGAATGGACAGAGAAATTAATCTTAAAATACGACTTTCTTCAGTAGTTTCAATTTCCCACGTCTCGATGTGTTTTTCTCTGGCAGGCAGTGTTACCCTCAAGTGGTCTTGCATCTTAAGAAGGAATTTGAGGTATTTTAGATTGTATTTCCGCAGGGAGCAACCCTCTGGTACACAGGGGTTGAACTCTGGCGGTGCCTCTGGTGGGATGTGTCAGGGTGGTTGCAACATGGCAGCTGAGCTGCTGTGAAGAGAGGGAGCGCTGAGCCCTCTGGGCTAGCGCCGTGTAAGCCAGAGAGTCTTCTGAGGTGGGACTCACCTCATGCTTGGGCGCTCTTTTCTGGAGGGCGGGGTGTGAGCAGCTCCAGCCTCACTCTGGGCGCGAGTGATGATGTTGTAGCTGTGACCATGTGTTGCTAACACGAGAACCCACTGGGCGTTAACCTCCCAGGTGGAAAATCTGAAAATCCTGACCATTAGGGTCTATTTATTTCCAAGAGAAATACCAGTGATTTTCTTTCTACAAGTAAGTGGTGGAACACCTTCCATTTGGGGGAAATTTTAGGTGGGGCTAACCAGCCATGTGACAATTCAGTGAGAGTTTTTATGATTACTCACTTTGTTCGAAGTGATTTTGTTTACAGCAATGAAGTTGTCATAAAAAGAAGGGGGAAAGTCCCACCCAATAAGTTGAAGTCTCTCACTTTTGCTTTCATGGAGGTTATATTCTGGTACATTTATATGCAGCATTTCTCATTAGAAATAATTTTCTACGCAAATGTGATGTCTCTGTATGTTGCTTTGAGAAATTCTGTAAGGAGCTTTCCTGTATCCATTTTGAATTTATTGACTTCAGGTCCAGAAGGACTTCAGAAGTTGCTTCTAAAGCTTATCTGTGGATTATGGTGCTTGCTAATGTTTGAATGACATTTATTGTGGAAAGATTGTGTTTCAGTAGCTTTTTGACTTTTCTCTCCACCTAGCCACATCGATGCGACCAGTGCCCCCAAACCTTTAATGTTGAGTTCAACCTGACCCTTCACAAATGTACCCACAATGGGGAGGATCCTACTTGTCCCGTGTGTAACAAGAAATTCTCCAGAGTGGCTAGTCTCAAAGCACATGTTATGCTGCATGAAAAGGAAGAGGTAATTATTTTGGCCTATACTTTTTCGCTGATTTTTAAAATGCATCTCATCTTGGGTCAGGAGGCTTTTAGGTTTAAACTAGTTTGAAAAAGTCTTTCATGTAGGTGTCACAGAGTCCATTACCATGAAACTCGCCTTGGCCAGTCTCCAGGTCCCCGGTAAAGCGTTTGTTTTTGAGTCAGCAGCTTAGGGAGAGACTTTTTCATGTGTGGTATATTCGGAGGATCAAAGTTCATCCCCAGTGGCTGGCGGAGGAGACCCCTGTTTTCTCCTTAACAGAAGTTAGCTTCTGTAGGATTCTGAGTGACCAAAGGTAAACGTTCTGCCTCTGAAGATGGTAGAGTCTCCTTGCCTGGCTCCTGCATCCCCTGACATGTGGGCATTTGGGAGAAGAGAGGAAATTCGTGAAGACCCAAAGCAGTTTATGCCTCCCAGTAATAGTCCGAAAGGGGACAGTCTTGAGATGGAGTAAAGAATGATGGGGGTGTGCTGCCCGGGTGCACAGAGAGGCCTGCCTGCTGCTGGCGTGGGTGGGCTCACGTGAAATGTAAAATATCAGCCCCCTTCATTGTTACCATAGACAGGAACATGTAAATGTAAAAAAGAGAAAATAGCAGTCACCTCTAATTCAGCCACCCAGGGGTAATCACAGATAACTATTTGGTATGGTTTTCTCCTGAGACAGAAAAACATACAATATTTAATTGCACATGTAAAATCTGCATCCTGAAAACTGACTTTGTACATCATGTATAGGTTTGTGTCCTCTTTTTACATCTTTAATTTTGTATATAAAATAATTTCTTGTTATCTTTTAAAATCTTATTGTGTAAGTAATACTTGTTCACTTTGGAAAAAGTTGGAAACTGAAGATTAACAAAAGTAAAAGAACCAATAGTCACACCAGGGGGAGAGAATGCGTATCCAGTTGACCCTCGAGCAGCATGGGTTTGAACTGTGCAGACCCACTTACCCGGGGAGCTTTTCAGTAAATGCGTCTGACAGGACTGGGTGGTTCTAAGACCGAGGATGAGGAAGCGTGGACATGGAGGGCCCGCTGTAAAGTTATGCTCAGAGTTTCACCGGGGGGTCAATGCCCTAGACTTCCATGCTTTTCAAGGGTCAGTTGTGTTGTTTCTGGCTTTTTTGGGGGGTATACATATACTTCCATAACAGTTTGTTTAAGAATAGTGTTTTTAGTGCAAATATATAGTTATATACTGTTATGTTATCTGCTCTGTTCCTTTCATATTTGTGAATGCATCTTTCCCTCGTTCGCTTAGTGAATCATAAGTGTTTCCCCCTACATTGCTATTCTAAATTGATTTATTAAAGTCTTTAGCATCTGGATAGAGTGTCATGATATTTCTACCATTTCCTTTATTTTTAACATTTAAGTTGTTTATCTTTTTTCATTACTATAAACAATGCAAATAATGTATGGATCTTTAATTGTTTCATTACGATAGATTCCTGCAATTGGATTTACTGAATTAACAAGGCTTTTTCAGGCTCTTTGTAGAATGCCACCGTGTATTCTAGAAATCGTGTGCCCCTCTGTACCTTCTGCAGACTGTAGGCCCGCCTGTCTCACTCAGCTGTAGCACTGTCCAGAAATGGCGAATGTGTTCTTTTCAAAAGGCAGAAAGTGTTTAATATAGTATATTAAAATATCTGGGAGTCAGTTCACATAGCAAGACTCAAACAGTAGAGAAAGGTGTAGAGAGTTGAGTCCCGTTCGGCCCCTGACCACAGTTCCCCCAAGAGCAGCGTGTCCGGGGGCGGTCAGTGCACGCACAGACCTCTGTGCCCCGCGAACGCCACCGAGTGCTGACGTTCTGTGCGGCCCTCTTCAGCTCACTGAGTCTCAGGCATTGTTGCGGCCCCACGGCGGTGCTACGTGGCATCTGCTGCCCTGGCCCGTGGGGTCGCCTTCGGGCTGGGCGTGGGTGGCGTGGCCTCGTGTTGCTCTGTGAGGGGCCAGGGGGCTGCGGGCACGCACGCACACACGCGCGCGCGCACACACACACACACACACACACATACACACGCGGGGATCATGTAGATGTAATGCTGGGATCACTGCTGTGAACTGATATGCGTGTGTTGGGTGGGATGGGAATGTGGTCTGTGCCTGCAGCACCCATCAGCTGGCTGGTCGTGGGCATTGAGGTTCAGTTAGGACCCGTGTGTGATGGGAGGGGGGCGTCAGGGTGTCGGCGGAGGGCTGCCGTGCTGTGACATGCTCGAGGCCCAGGCAGCCGTGCAGGGAAGCCTGGCAGCGGGGGCCCTGTGAGGTGGGCCTCCCCTCCCCTGGTTCTGCGTTCATCTGCACGGGGTGACTGCCGGCCCTGCCGTGAGCCCTGGGGACCACGATGAGGGGACGCCTGCCACCGGGGCTCAGGAGGGCAGTGGCCTGCAGGGCGGGCTGGGGTGTCTCTGCAGCACTGAGCAGCACCTTGAGGCAGATTCCTGTGGGCAAGGCAGAGGGCTCCTGAGACAGCCTGGGAGGAGCGAGGGCAGCACTGGGCGCCGGTGCCCGGAGGCGCGAGAGAAGGGTCAGGATGGCCCCCGGGAGGGAGCAGAAAGGGCAGACGTTACAGGCGAGGAGCCTGAAGGTGGTTGCTGTTTATCATATCTCATACTCTGACTTTAAAAATTTCATCTTCAGCCAGATGGGGGCTTATAAGAACGCCACACATTTCCCTGATGGTCTCCTGGCCACTAAACGGTCACTGACATCAACCAGGACCGCCTGCTTCAGCAGGAGCCAGGAGCTCTGACGGCAGGAAACGCAGCACAGTGGACAGGCTGCCCGCTGCCCTCCAGGCCTCACGCTCCCACTGGGACGTGCCCAGGACCCAGGCTGCTGGGGCCCAGAGAGACGGGAGGCCCATCCCAGGCCCCTTGGGGTTGGCAGGTGTGACGTGGCGGCAGTGACAAAACCTCCCGTCCGATAGCCCATATCAGTTGTGGTTCAGCATGTACTCGATCCTGCTTTCACTACATGAACTAGTTGTACACAAGCCAGAGTTTACTCAGAAGGTTCGGACAAGTTTCAGATGAATATCCATGTAGATGTCTTCTGAAATGTACTCACCTGCTCATTTGGTTAAAAAAAAAGTACGTAAAAAAGAGGGTGGATCTGAGCCAGAGCAAGTAAAGAACAGGGCTGGGAATGGGTGATAAAAAGTCACGGTTTGCTTCCTGACTGTTAAGTCATCAGTGCAGGGCGAATGTTTTGCCTGCAGATTCAGGGTACACGTGGCCCCACCGCTGCGTTTGAGGTGGGCAGCAAGTTTTGTTGTTAGGTGTTTTTTTAAAAACTTTTGACAGTTCGCAAGAAAGAAATTTCTTTATTATCAGCAAGATACTAACAAAACAGCAGTTCGTTATTTCCTCACATTATTAAATATTAACAGTAACTTAAAGTCATTTAAGTTGAAGTCATTGGATTGCTCCAAGTATCCCATTCAACTCCGTCCCTTCCGCAAAGGATGCGCTGAGTAGCGTCAGTGAGCGGCCTCATTCAGTGAGGTGTCTGTGCATTCACGAAACCTTCAGGTGCAGTAATTAGAAGAAAGTCTGCTGGGAAGAGATAGCTTTGTTTTCTGTTGTTTAGAAACAGCAGTTTATGCTCACTGACAGGTTACGCTCGTTCTTTTCAACGTTTGGATCTTCTAAATAAATAGTTGTATTATAGGACGCCTCACTTTGTACCATGTCAGCAGTTCATTACTGAGCACTCCCTCTGTGTCCTGAGCTGTTCAGTATCTTATGTGCATCTTTGGACTTAACTGTGACAGCCGCATGAGGGCAGGTGTTGCTGTCACCACTGTTTCACACCCCTTGGGTGGTCAGCACACTCAGGTGCACATGGCTAGTGATTAGGAGCCTTAATGTGAACCAAGGCCCAGCTTCGAAACATCTGGACCTGCACTATCCTAACTGAGACACGAGTAACTTAAAATTTACCATGGCTCTATTTTCAGAAGTCAAAACACATGAAATAAATTTTATTTTAATATATTTACGAATATATCCAAAATATTGTAAGTCACACATTAAAAGTTACTGTGCTGTTTTATACCTTACCTTCTTTTCAATAAGCCTTTGAAATCCTCTGTGTATCTTATGCTAGCTCCACAGGTGCTCAGACAGGCACGTCTGGACGGAGTTGCTGACTGTTCTATAATCGACCTTCTATATAAACCAGACAGAAAGAATGATAGGTGTTTCCACTGAAGAACTTACCAGGTGTCACCTTGTTTTAAGGAAGTCTATTAAACTATCATCTTAATTTAAATTCTTTCCTGACCTTTTTGTGGTGTCCAAGTCCTGCTTCAGTGTTTTCACAGTGTAGATGGACAAAGTGCCATTACCCAGCAGTCAGTTTGAAGCAGCTCACTTTGCTCAAAAACTGTAGTGTTCTCTCATCCTTTCCCCTGTGTTTCTGTCAACAAAGAAGTGGTTTTTTGTATCCTCGTATTTGGACCCCACGGTGTATCTTTTGAGAGGCGAGGCGGCGTCTGTTCCCCAGGAGGGCGCACTCCGTGTCAGCGGTTGAAGCCGCGATGCTGCGGCACGCCTGCGTGCTCACGGGCGGCCTCTCCCCCTCAGAACCTCATCTGCTCCGAGTGCGGGGACGAGTTCACCCTGCAGAGCCAGCTGGCCATCCACATGGAGGAGCACCGCCAGGAGCTGGCCGGGAGCCGCAGTCACACCTGCAAGGCCTGCAGGAAGGAGTTCGAGACATCCGCACAGCTCAAGGAGCACATGAAGACACATTACAAGATCAGGTGGGAAGCCTTTCCCAGGCTGAAGAAAGTGACACAACATGTGAAAAATTGTCATGCTGCTTTAGGAACAGGGTAACTCGTGAGTGTGGTGCTGGGATGTCTTTTATAACCTGTGTTCCATGTCATGTCTGCAGTAAGATAGATAAGGTCAAAAATGAAACGTCAGACTGAGGGTAGAAGTTTTTAGCTGTATTACAATGAGAACAGCTGTAGAACAAGGTATTGGCAGTACACTTTTAATGGGCAGGGAAGAAGGTGTGTAGAGTGGACTCACAGGGCCAGATAAGCACCCTTTTTAGTGAGTTGGTTTATTTGTACTACCTGGAGCTTGCACGTGTCCAACACTGTGCTTCGTGTGTCTGCAAACAGATAAGTAAAACTTCATTTAATTGTTAACAGACCGCCCTTCAGGCCAGGATACTGCTGTGTCCCCGTTTTGCAGATGAGAAAGTCTAGGCTGGAGGTTCCTGCCCAGCCTTCAGGATGTGGCGAGGCTGCTTGTGGGGGCTGGAGCAGGGAGAGCCAGGGCGCCGGGCGGCGGCTGCGGGCCGGGAAGGTGGGAGCCTCCTCGCTCCCGTGTGTACAGTTGATCTCCCCTTAAAACTCACTCTGGTTTTGAAGTGGTGGGGACACAGGGACCCCACTTACCGCATGCTTTCCCTCCGGGATCCCAGGGTGGCCGGCACCAGGTCGTACAACAGGAACATCGACAGGAGCAGCTTCACATACTCCTGCCCACACTGCGGAAAGACGTTCCAGAAGCCGAGCCAGCTGACGCGGCACGTCCGGATACACACAGGTGTGGGGTGCGCTGGCTTCTGGAGGACCCCTGGTGGGGCCCTGGGGCCAGACTGTGCCCTGGAGCCGGCCAGGCCTGGACCGGCGTCTCAGCTTTCCCACCGCTTGCGGAGGCTCGCGGTGCTCCTTTGCGATGTTGAGGAGGCGGTGGGAGTGTGGGTCTGCGGCCACAGGGAGGCGTTCCGCCTGGAGGGGGCAGGTTTGCAGTCTTGAGTTTGGGTAATTTAAGAAGTATTTCTCTTAATCCATCAGATGCTCACACAGTGCAGAATCGTATTTTGATCATCTTTCTCCCTCTCCAGGTGAAAGGCCATTTAAGTGTAGCGAATGTGGAAAAGCTTTTAACCAGAAGGGAGCGCTGCAGACTCACATGATCAAGCACACGGGTGAGAAGCCCCACGCCTGTGCCTTCTGTCCCGCTGCCTTCTCCCAGAAAGGGAACCTCCAGTCCCACGTGCAGAGGGTACACTCCGAGGTGAGCATGGCCCCGGGGGTAGGCGTGTGGCGGTCGGGCTGAGGTGGAGCGGGGAGGTCCTCACAGGGGTGCAGCCGTCACAGGCTGTACAGGTGCCCCCGGGGTGAAGGGTGAGCCCAAGGAACTCTGCTTGTTAAGTGTAGATGAAGAGTTTGTGCAGAGAAAGCCCTGTTTAAAAAAATACGTGCGTGCGTGCTCAGTCCTGTCCGACTCTTTGCGACCCCATGGACTGTGGCCCGCCAGGCTCCTCACATGGGATTCTCCAGGCAAGAGTACTGGAGTGGGTTGCCATGCCTTCCTCCAGGGGATCTTTCTGACCTAGAGATTGAACCCACTTCTCCTGCATTGCAGGTGGATTCTTTACCACTGAGCCACCTAAGAAGCTTCCCAAAATACATATATATATGTATATATATACCCAAGTACATACATATGCATGAATATATATATATAAAACATGTGAACCTTTTTGGCTTATATGAGAATGTAAATACTATTTTTTGTCTTTTTACCGACAGTGTTATAGCTTTGATGAATAAACGTTTGAAAATAATCATGATACCATTGTTAGTTATGATCTGTCAATCTGAAAGTTAACGTTACGTCATGCCTTTAGTGAACCCGAAACATGGATGCTTCCAAGTGTAAGGAACTGAAAGGCAAGAGATGAACTTGAGGAGGAGTTGTTTTTCTGTGCTGGTATTGCTGACCTTGTGTACGGCCCCACTCATGTTTTCTGTCAAGCATAGTCCTGGCCAGTATATTTCCCTCCATACTGTACATTAACTGATCACTTCAGCCAAACTGATGTTCCAGTGTTTTGTTGTCTCCAGATAATACTGATTTGTCAGCCTCTGGAAGTAGCCCTCTTCATCTGGTTCATCTTTGCTCTTATTAACTGTCATGATTTGGTGTCTTATTTAGTCTAGTTGAAGATGATGAAGACGTATTTAAGCAACACAAACACTCTTATCATGGATCATTTATTTTATGTAATTACTTTGGAGGATGAAAATATCACAGTCCTAAAAGCAAGTGTATATCTTTTCATTTTTCCCTTGGTAAATACTTCAGTTCAGTTCAGTTCAGTCCAGTCACTCAGTCGTGTCCGACTCTTTGCAACCCCATGAACCACAGCACGCCAGGCCTCCCTGTCCATCACCAACTCCCGGAGTCCACCCAAACCCATGTCCATCGAGTTGGTGATGCCATCCTGCCATCTCATCCTCTGTCGTCCCCTTCTCCTCCTGCCCCCAATCCTTCCCAGCATTAGGGTCTTTTCCGATGAGTCAACTCTTCGCATGAGGTGGCCAAAGTATTGGAGTTTCAGCTTCAACATCAGTCCTTCCAATGAACACCCAGGACTGATCTTTAGGATGGACTGGTTGGATCTCCTTGCAGTCCAAGGGACTCTTGAGAGTCTTCTCCAACACCACAGTTCAAAAGCATCAATTCTTCGGCGCTCAGCTTTCTTCACCGTCCAACTCTCACATCCATACATGACCACTGGAAAAACCATAGCCTTGACTAGACGGACCTTTGTTGGCAGAGTAATGTCTCTGCTTTTCAATATGCTATCTACGTTGGCCATAACCTTCCTTCCAAAGAGTAAGCGCCTTTTAATTTCATGGCTGCAATCACCATCAGCAGTGATTTTGGAGCCCCCCAAAATAAAGTCTGACACGGTTTGCACTATTTCCCCTTCTATAATACTTAGGTAACAGTAAAGTCCTTAGGTAGCAGTAAAATGAATAAAAGCTTACATAGTTCTGATAGTTTACAAGCAGATTGAGAACTCATATGCGGTGAAGCTACTTTTAAAGACTGTTTACTGTGGAAGACCCAGGGACCCTGGGAAGAGCCTATCCAGACTCATGAGGGTGCCTTTTGGTCCGCGTTAGTGACTCTCGGAGCTACCTCCGTGCGAAGGTGTTGCCGAGGAGTAACCATGTGTCTGCACACACAGCACCGGGAAAAGGAGGCTTAGGACCGCCTGGCTTAGGAGAGCCTTGCAGGGAAGGCCAGGGTTGCCCGCCCCAGGCCTGGAGACCCCTGGGGCCTGTAGGGGGACCGACTCTGGTGTTCTGGGAACAATCCCTAAAGATTGCTTGGAGCATTATCTAATCCTGTGGTGAGGCTAAAGCCGTGGATTTGCTCTTCTCAAGGTGCTGGGAGGATGGAATCTCCCCCGAGCTCAGAGCTGGGCCTGAGGGTGAGGCGAGGACCGGCGGGCGCTGTCTCTGTGCCTGGTGGCCCTCTTCCCGTTACTGCTCTGTGCTCCGCTTTCTGCTCCGTCAGAGATTTAGAAAGTGGTCGCTGATGTGACGTGACTATTGGAACTGGCGGCCACCCTCCTGACTTGTGTGTTTAAGACTCAGAGTAAGAGTCTAACTGTCTGGCCTTGGTTGTTGAACACTTAAACCATTTTATTGAACGCTTAACCATTTAAGCAATCGAGAACAGGTCAGACTTTTTTTTTTTTTTTTTAACTAGAGCACAGTAACTGAAAACTGTGGTTTTTCACTCCCGAGCCAGTTCTGATTTATAGAAAAGACTGAAATTTCAATTAATCTCAGACTGAAACTATTGATTACAGAGTTGGGTCATTGATTCTAGACCTCTCTAATTTAAAAGATATAATAAAGAGTTACATTATTTCTGTCATTTTAATTGAATGGTTAGTTATAATTTGCCATCATTTAAATATTTTAATCTAACAATTAATTGTAAAGCATTGTTTTTTCTTTTTTGTTCTTTAAGGTCAAGAATGGCCCTACCTATAATTGTACAGAATGTAGTTGTGTATTTAAAAGTTTAGGTAGCTTGAACACTCACATCAGCAAGATGCATATGGGTGGACCACAGAATTCAGCAGGCACTACGGAGACTGCTCACGTCTTAACGGTAAGCTTGGCCAGCTGGTTGACAGAAGTATTCTTTTACCAAAATCTGTCATCTTAATTATGACCTTTAAAATTGAATAGAATCGTTAGTAGTACCATAAAGGTGCTATGAAAGTTCCCGCTATGGAAGTGTGGGTCCTACTTTTATTTGTTTGCTTAATTAATGAAAGAAAATCAAATTTTTGGAAACTTTAAAATAATTTTATGTGATTCTGATTTATGGGGTGTCATCTGAACCAGTTAGAAATAAGGCCAAACGTCATCATTGTTATGAAGTTGTAATTCCTACAGTCAGTGTTAACTGATGATGATTATTGAATATTCTTTATGCTTGTGTTATCATTGAAGAATCACTTCTCTTTTTAAAGTGATATTTCCCCGGGTCTGATGTGATGGTGATTCTTTTTCCTGAAACCTTGCACTTTTGGGAAACCAAGTTGTATTTTCCAGTACAAGCAGTTAAGTTTGTGACTCAGAGCACGCCCACTTGACTCCTTCCTGTAGACTGTGATAGCTCAGGCTCCGTCTGCTGCTTCTCCTGCCCTCTCAGCTGAGCCTGCCTGGTGACGTCTAAGTGTTGAGCGTGGTGTCCTGACCACAGCAGACAAGTCTCGCGAGTGCAGAGGTGCCTCGTGAGTGCAGCCGGCCGGTAGCTGCTGTCAGGTCGGCAGCTGCCTCTTAACCACGGAGAGGACAGGCCCAGTTCGTGTTTAGTCCTCAAGCATGGGGCTCATGTTTAGTGCTGGCTTTTTCCTTTCTCACAATATCTGTGGCTTGGGATGAGTCCTCACCTTACTCTTGATCAGGGAGAGTGTTGTAAAGAAGTTCTAAAACTGGAGAGTAATCAATCTTGCAATTAGGTCTTCAATTTTATTTTGGACTGAGTAGTTTTAAATAAAATTTTCAATATATAAATCAAGCAAATGTTAGAGTTTTTTTTCCTTTTCCTTTGGCAGTATGCAAATCAAGCATGTAGGTGGAGTAAATTACCTGGAATGATAGTCCAAGTCATTTTAAAAATGTACATTCTCAATAAAACACTTAGAGTGCCATGCAGGGTCTGTCCTGTTATCTGCCATGACGGTGTCTTGCAGGTTCTCTGACTCCACCATCTTATGTACGTGTGTTTTCGATTTCTGGGTTTCTGAGGAATCAGATCAGCTCTCCCTTTACATACTCTTGGCTGTGGCTTTACAGAGCCATTATTCCTCCAATGCCCTTATTTTTTAGGAGTAAAAAGATTTTTAAGACCACAGTGATTTCTTTCTTATTTTCTCTATTTCTTATTTATTCCTTCATTTTAGTGACCAACAGGGGGATGAGGTTTATGTGCTTAATCCCTCATCTTGAAGTGATAGTCTCTACTACCATGTAAAAGACTTTAAAAGAGTTACAGAAAAATTCATTGAATACTTTTTTTTAAGAGCCAGTTTTGGTCCAACTTAAAAAGTCAGTGAGGCGTATTTGGGAGAGTGTTAGATTTTCATGCTCATAAGGAAGATAATGCTGGTTTCTGTTGTTAAAAAAATTGGTGTACAAATTAGCATTCTTGTTTACCATTTTTAATGGAACGTCGGTGTGTTTCAGGCCACGCTATTTCAGACTTTACCTCTCCAGCAGACGGACGCCCAGGTGCCGTCAGCTCCTGGTCAGCAGAGCTCACAGGTGGTGACCGACGTCATCCAGCAACTGCTGGAGCTGTCGGAGCCGGGGCCGGTGGAGGCCAGCCAGCCGCCCCAGGCCACCCAGCAGCTGAGCATCACTGTGGGCATCAACCAGGACATTCTGCAGGTGAGATACGCTGCCCCCTGCCGTCCGTGTCCGTCAGGGCCAGGGTCATCGCTGAGGAGTCAGTATGCAGGGCTTGTCAAAGTAAAGGCATCTTCATGAAAAATGTGTCCTAACTGAAACGATTATATTGAAACAAAGCATGCTTATTTGATTACTTATGGACAGTGCAGATTTTGAAATGATACATTAATCTGTAAACAAAAAGGTGAAAACCTAACTTTTTTCTGTGTGAGTTTTCTGGAAAAGAACAGGCTTTTCAGGGTTTTGTTGTATCTGTCCCTGGACAGAGGGTGAGGGCTCTTTGATTCTTGCCCGAGCTCCTTAGAGACAGCACTGCGTGTCCTGACCGTGTGTGAGCATCTCTGCTCGCGTGGGGCTGGCGGAGAAGGGCGCACAGAGGCCTCTCTCATCCTCCTCCCCCAAGCCCGCTCCACAGCCGCGGCCTTCACCCCCGCTCCCCTCCCTCTGTTTACTTGCTGATGATAAACGCTGACCTGTGTGCTCCACCTTCGTGGTGACAAGTTGGCCAGGGAGTGAAGAGTCAGGACACCGTGACAGCTGTGTCCTGAGGGCAAAGCCTCTCTCGTCTCTAACAGTGATTCCCAGATGTGCTATAGACAACCAGGGTTGTCTGATACAATATTTCTCCCAGGCAGTTTAGTTAATTTTAATTCTCTTTAATTTTGGAATGCAAATGCTTGCCATGCCAGATGTTGGGTAGACGTGAGATGTCAGATTTCAAAAGGGACATTTCCGCCTCTAGAGCTGGACGTTTCGATTATGTGAATAGAGGACTGCTTGGCAATGGAGGCTTTATTCCTGGTGGGGTCAAGTCAGAATTCCGCAGGTCAGGCTTGGTCGTGTCTTTGTGATTGACTTTGGTGGGCAGGTGCGGGCGTCACCCCTCCTAACCTCCTAGTTCTGTTCTGTCTCAGCAAGCCTTAGAAAACAGTGGGCTGTCTTCAATTCCAGTTGCAGCGCATCCAAGCGACCCCAGCCACACCAAGGCCGTGGCAGCTCAGGGCCAGACCCCAGACGCTACGAGTGTTTCAAGTGAGCCAGCTGACCCTGCAGACACAGAGCAAGAGAAAGAGCAGGAAAGCCCAGAGAAGCTGGATAAAAAGGAGAAAAAGATTATAAAGAAGAAATCACCGTTTCTACCAGGTAATTTTAGAACGCCTTAAGGTTCAAACATTTGGGTGGGCAGTTGCTATTTAAGAGTCATGCCCTCCTTTTTCCTTCTGAAGGGGATGTGTTGTTGAAGGCTCCGATCGTCTCTACCCAGTAGCGTTTGTTTGTGGTGGACCTTGTTGAATTTGCCCCTTTTCCGTGGGCGGCCGATGTCCCGTGATTGAGCCCTCCTTCCTGCCAGCCTCTGCCTCGTCGTCCTCCAGAGCCCCCACCTGATGCTCCTGAAGCCCCTCTGCCCCACCCTCAGCCCTTTCCCAGTGGAGCTGTCTGTTCCCCGGCTCCCAACCCTCGGCAGCCCGCCCCCACCTGCGTCTCTGCCTCCCTCCCGGGCGTCTGGACGCGAGCGTGTATCGCAGTCAGGCTGGGTGCCTGCTGTCCCCTCAGCACTCTCGCGTCTGCTGAGTGGCGTGCGTTCCCACAGACGTGGCCGCGTCACAAACGGCTCCTTCCTCGCCCTCCTCTCTTGTTCTCTGTGGGGACTCGGGTGGTTGTTGGAGGCCAGCTCACGTCACCGCCTCGTAGGAGCAGGGGTCTTCCTCCCTCAGTCCCGAAGACAAGCAGGACTCCTGGTCCCCTGGGTCCCTCATGTGCAGCTGGGATGTGTTTGGTGCGTTTCCAAACATCCCACGGGGCTCGGTATGGCTCACCCTGCAGGAGCGGGCCTTACTGGGTTTTTCATGGATAAGATAGATCCCTGCCTTTTGGGAGAAGTGTTCCTATAAAAGTGTTTGCTTAATGCATTATCTGTTCCTTGAGAGGCATGGACTAACCCTGTCATCTGTGTTAGCACTGCTTTCTCAGAATGTATTTTCTCATTGCTAATGTGTGGTTGTGAAATCTTTGATTCTCAGCCCAGAACACATCTTGGCCCTACTCTCCTTCTTCCTCGTCTTCTTTTCACTCCCCAAGTGAAAAATGGGGTAATGGAACCCAAGCAGTTTATTGTCTGGGTTTTCCTGGGATCTGGAGAGGCAAGAAGGAAACAAGGGCCATTTTCACACATTTTTGTCAGCTGTGTGATGGGCTTGGAGGTCCCACATTAGCCGTGCACTCTTGAACATCTCCTTTACGTACACCTGATAAACTGATGAAAACTCACGGTCCCTGTGAAACGTTCACACACGTTACTGCACGGTGTCATGCTGAACATACAGAGATGCTCGGACGTGGCTGAGGGGAGGCCAGATTGGCCTCCAGAAGGTGCTGAAGAGGGAACTTCATCCCAAGTTGTCCTGCATATTTAGGGTTAGAAACAGCTTTCTCTTCTGCACTGAGCATCAGATGGAGATTTCAAACTGGAACTGCAGTTAACCCTATTGTACATTATTTTAATATGGAATGTTGTACTTACAGAGTTTGTAAAGATTATGCAAATTTTAATTTTTGAAATACTTGAATATAAATATTTAGAGTACTGAGCAAGTTTATATAGTTTTAGTAAATTTTAGATTAAACGTGATCCTTAGTATAGGTTGGAACAAGCTTTTTTTGTTTTAATCATCTCATGTTGTGATGAGAAAATTACTGTGGGTGTGTTTCTATATAAAGACACTCCTTTTGATTAAAATGAGTCCCTCCTTTTATAGGAACCAGTATACTTTTAATGTAATGATCATTTCCAAAAACACTTCTTCAAGGGCTGATACCAGTTGATACCATCTGGTACCTAAGAAGACCCTGAGCAAACTGTTCTTGACTTATAAGTCATAACATTTTCTTAACAGCTGATAATTAACCTTAATTACATTTCCAAGTTGAACATATGCAGCCATCTAAAGCCATCACTCTGATTTACTCAGTTTTGTGAGTATGAATAATTTCCAGAATTTGCTGTGTTATTTTGAGAAGTTTTTTATGTATGAGTTAAATATTTAACAAATACTTTTATACTTATCATAAAACTTGTGACATGTGAATCATTGCTTCTTGTTGTTCAGTTGCTCAGTTGTGTCCGACTCTCTGCGACCCCATGGGCTGCAGCACACCAGGCTTCCCTGTCCTTCACCATCTCCCAGAGTTTGCTCAAACTCATGTCCATTGAGTTGATGATGCCATCCAACCATCTTCATTATGAAGTTTTAATAGTCAGTTAACCTTTCAACTTTCTCATCTGTAAAAGGGGCAGTGATAGGAAAAATAAAAGAGAATTGAATAGTGCCTGACACATAATAAGTGTGTAATAAATACATATGTTTTTAGGTTTTTCTGAGAGCAGGTGGAACTGCTCATCGCACACGGTTTGGAAGGCACACTGGTGGGCGGTGGGGCGCGCACCTTCCTGCTCCTGCCGGGGCTCCGCGCACCCCACCCCCTGCCCTCCAGGCCGCTGCCTCACGGGGGTCTTGTGTCTCCCCAGCAAGCATAGGCATATTGTTACGTATTATATGTTATTGTTTTTAGTGAGATGTATGCCATGCTGTATGTGTGATTTTTACTCTTTTGCCACCTGATATCTTACATGTGCAAGATGCCTGAACAGTATTCTCTGTAGCACGTTCTTCTCTAATTTGCTTGGCTTTTGAATTAAAAGGGAGAAGTATTTTTTGTTTTCATATAGCAGAAGGGGGAGATAGGTTTTATTTTTATATAGCCAAATTTGTCAGTGTTTTATGACTTTTGGACTTGTGTTAACACTTAAACTTCAACACTGACATTATGGAAAAAGTGCCTTTTACCTAACACTTTTACACTTTGATTTTTTTTTTTACATTATAAAATGATCACCACCATATATCCATTTACCATCTGTATACCTTTGTGCTGCCGCTACCTTTGTATTTTAAACCAAATCTTTGACTCAGTTTTATTTTTTGTTGCCGGATGGGCTGAGTAAGTCGTGTTTTCCCTGCTGAAACGCAGTGCCACCTTCATATATTACATTCTCAAACCCGTCTGGGTCTTTTCTGGACTTTATTCCAGTAATCTGTCTTTTTATTCATGTGTTGTAATACCAAATGGTTTTCGCTTTATTGTGTATTTTATAACTAGAACACCTGGTCCTTTCTCACTTCACTTGTTTTAAAGTTTTTTTTTTTTCCTTACTATTTTCTTGTATTTATTTTTTCATATATACTTTAAAAACATCTGCTAAACTTCCAGAAATAGTTCTGAAAGACTCCTATTGATATTTGTATATACTGTGCTAAGTTGCGTTAGTTGTGTCCAACTCTTTGCGATCCTGTGGACCATAGCCCACCAGGCTCCTCTGTCCATGGGAATCTCCAGGCAAGAACATTGGAGTGGGTCGCCATGCCCTCCTCTGGGGGGTCTTCCTGACCCAGGGATGGAACCCACTTCTCTTGCATCTCCTCATTGGCAGGCAGGTTCTTTACCTCTAGCACCACCTGGGAAGCCCTGGTGTTTGTATTTAAGCGACTTAATCAAAGAGAACTGATGCCTTTGTAACTTTTTGTCTTTATACCAAAGAACAGCGTTAGTGTGGGATTATATGAAATCATGTATGTGAAACTTTTGAAAATTGTAAAGCACTATATAATTTAAAGAATCATTCAGTAAAAAAAAAAATTAAAGAATAGAGTATGCGTTTCCACTTACTTAGATCTTCTTTTCTTTTTCTTCCATATCTTGGTAGTAGTTTAAAATTTTCTTCTGGATTTTGACTGTAGATAGGAAGGATGTTGATTTCCATAGATTAAAATGTGGGCCTTTTTCTGAGTTTTAATTTTTTAGGTGTATAGCCATATTATTTGTAAACAATAATTTTACCTTTTCCTGTATACTGTGTATTTCTTATACTGTAACTTACCTAGTTTCATTGGCTAGCATCTGTCAAACGTGAGAAATTAATGGCAGTGTGATAGTGAACTTTTTCCTCACCTTATTTAGTAGAACTGCTTTTAGTATTTTCCTAATAAGTCAGACATTTTATTGATAGATTTTATTCACCTCCTTCTGTTTTTAGGCAGTTTTTTAAAAACTTAAAACTAGATGTTGAGTTTTCCTAAATGCCTTTTCATCTTGAGGATGGTCATATATGTTTTTTTCTTTGAAAGTTTATTGATGTGTTTGAAGAGAAGAGCTATTGCCCAACTCCAGGAAGGATTGCCATGTGGGAATGAAGAACTGGTTTTCCGGATCTTACATTTTGTCACGGGGTCAGAAATCTGGATTCAGTTTCTCTTTCTAACACTGCCTGGGCCAAGCAAAATACTTGCAGGGCGCATTTGGAGAGTGTCAGGCTCAAAGCTCCAGCTGCCAGTTTGTGTCTCTGTTCCACTTTATTCCCAGAAATAATCAGAACCCGGTGACAGTTGTGTGTCATCTTACATATTTAAAGATATATTTTCATTTTTGCTTGAAAAAAAATCTGATTGAGGGAGGTGATTACCAGACTTTATTGCTAATAGACATTATAGTTCTCTCTTCCTTTTTGTTCCTTGCTTTTCTGATTTGTCATGGTAAGACATTTAGGTAATTATTGCACTTTTCGAATTTAGTTTTTGTCTGTTAGTTTAAGCAGTCTTAAGTTTTAGACTTTCTCAATATAAGAAATATCACCATGAAATAATTATCTTTCTCTCATTTAAAAAACATATTTCTCTTGTTTCCTGCTCTTCTTCCGCCCCCCATGGTTTGTGTGTGTTCTTCTTTGTTCTTGTTTTCAGGAAAAGTATTATTTTCCATTCTTTTACTTAACTTCCTTTCCTATGTTAATTATTCCTGCAAAGAGCATTATTTTCAGGAATATACGTTTTCTCTCCTTGCAAATTCACTTGCACATCAAGAAAATTCCTTGTATTTACTGATATCAAAGAAAAGGGAACAACTTTCTCTCTTCCCCTAATGAAATAATGTCTGTGCAGACACAGTTTGATAAAATTTTCTGATGATTTTCCTCAACATGGCCCAAACTTTTTTGATTTCAAGTGGATTCTTATTGTAGGTGTCTGTTTAATTTCTGATGAATAAATCTAATTGAAATTTTAAAAGGTGATTCTGTCAAATTAGAAATTTGCCAATTTAGATATTATTTTACTTATTATATTTCCAGAAATTCTACTTGTGATTTTTCTTCTGATGGAAATAGTTTTAAGCCTGGTTCAAGGTTGAATAAAAGTATTTAGAGTTTTTTTATATTTGAAGAATTTTCTATATTTGTTCATGAATCATGAACTCATTCAAATATAGTATTTCTTTGTTTTAGCTGTCTAGTTCCTTTCTATAGCATGAGGATTTACCATTTCCTAATCATTTTATTTGCATTTTTATTAGTATTTGTATTTTTTTATTTGTATTTTTTATTAGTGATAACAGATTGGCTCAGATAAGACTTACTATAACTTAGCTCCTTCTCTTCTTGTTCCTTGAGTTAATTTTGTAGTCGTTGGATGAGATCTGCTGCTCTTTGCACTTACAGCAGATGAGTCTGTACTGCTCATTGTTGATTTATGCCCTAGCACCTGTCTCGTTAGCGTTCTTCTCTCTCTCAGCCCATGATTTGTGTCTTCCTGAGCCTCTTAGGATTGTCTGCAGGATTCAGTCATAGTCGTCATTCATTTCAGTTATTATGGAGATTTCAGCCTTCCCCACGGTTGATTGCACATACCCTCTGCCGTGGCAGAAAGCACACAGAGGTGTGGCATGCTGTCTGAGCATCTTCCCGGCCCCCAGCAGGATGTCTGCGCCTGGCTCAGCACAGTGCTGAGGCCAGGCTGGACCCGTCTGTCGCCCTCCCGCAGGGTCGATCCGCGAGGAGAACGGCGTGCGCTGGCACGTGTGCCCCTACTGCACCAAGGAGTTCCGCAAGCCCAGCGACTTGGTGCGCCACATCCGCATCCACACCCACGAGAAGCCCTTCAAGTGCCCGCAGTGCTTCCGGGCCTTCGCCGTGAAGAGCACGCTGACCGCCCACATCAAGACGCACACGGGCATCAAGGCCTTCAAGTGCCAGTACTGCATGAAGAGCTTCTCCACCTCGGGGAGCCTCAAGGTGCACATTCGCCTGCACACAGGTGCGCGGGGACGGCGCGGCGCGGGGGCGCTCGTGCTCGTGAGTGTCACGAGGCCTCATGACCTTCTGTAGGCCGAACCACATCCACACGAGCTGGGTCCTCGTGGAGCCCTCGGCCCGAAGAAGGAGCATTTCCCGCCCTCTTAGGAGGGGGGCAGCAGCACGCGGGGTGAGGAGGGAGCCGCTGTGGGCAGCAGGTTCAGACACAGACCAGGAGTGCGTTCCTCTAACGCCAGCGTTTGCTGCTGGTTTACTCAGCGCTGGGCCTGGCTAAGTGCTGTTGAGACCTGAGCACATGGAATGCCAGCCGCAGGCCTGGGGCCATGTCGTTACTCCAGTTACAGGTGGCGGACGACGTGAGAGGAGACCCTTACGCACGTTAGTGTCTTAACAACTCCTGGTTGTTTGCACACCCACTTTACCGTTTTAGGCTTTCTCCTGAAAATAGTAAATGCTCTTCTTTACATAAAATGCTCTATTACATGCCTTCACATCTATAAAGTGCCCTGTATGCAGACAAGGGAAATAATTGATAATATCCATGAAATGATACATACATATAACATGAAATGACAGATTGAGTATTCAAATCAATATTGCAATACTAGAATTTTATGCTGACCTTAACTGAGATGTATGTCTCTGGAATAATTCCATTGTCATTTGTTTAGGAGTCAGACCTTTTGCTTGTCCTCACTGTGACAAGAAGTTCCGAACCTCGGGCCACAGGAAGACTCACGTCGCCTCTCACTTTAAACACACGGAGTTGAGAAAGATGAGGCACCAGCGTAAGCCTGCCAAGGTTCGCGTGGGCAAGGCCAGTGTCCCGGTCCCCGACATTCCTCTGCAGGAGCCTATTCTCATAACAGACGTAGGTAAGAGGCCCCTGCTTGGGTACCTTGCAAGGTGGGGGAGTGTTGTGGTCTGCACAGTTAGATAGCTGTATGCATGGAGTGGGGGAGTCGTTGTAAAGCATGGTTTTGCTCTGTGGTCCAGTGTGTCCCACAGAGAAATTAAAATCCTAGTTCTGTGTGTCCCTTGATCTGCTGCTCAGATTATGTCCTTGGTGAGAGGAAGTGGTGTATGAGTGAGGGTGTTGGCATCCGAGTCCTCGCAAAGGAGGACTGTTCCTCGGGGGACCTATCAGGTGGGGCGCCCAGAGTGCTATGTCGTCTGCATCACAGAGCATCCTCTGGTCAGCTTTCACCTTCTGATTAAAACAAAAGTCTGCCAGCTTTTAAATTCTTTTTAGGCTTGGTGTTATAATGAAGAGAAATTATGATTTTGTTAACTAAAAAGAAAACACTGCTTATGAGAATTTTCGGAAAAATGTGGGTCTTAGAACAAAGTTAAATTCATTAAATTCTGTGCAGGAATTTACGTTTTTATGCAGTTCCTGTATTTCATCGTCTTAGGCAAGATAATCTAGTCTGTGAACAAAATTAGTATCAAACAAAATATGATTTGGTATAAATAAAGCTTAAATGATATAAAGAGAGATGTTGTGGATTAATGTCACTCATTGTCCACTGATCAGATGATCAACAGTCATGAGCTTTTATGTATCTAGGTGCATAGCATCAAACTATATAAACCAAACTATATAAACCAAAAACAGAAGAGAGGAGAAATATTGAAATTCTGCACCATAGTGAGAGGTCTTCAATTAGATCAATTTAGACACAGCAAGACTGGAGAGGATTTGAAACACACATATCAAAAGGGTGATTTAATACGTTTAAAACTGTTTACTCCAAAGTACATGATCTTTTAAATATGCATGAAGTTGATCACATTCTGGGGTATAAAGAAATTTCAGGTTTTCAAAAATAGAAACTGTAAAGGAAACAATCTTTTATTATAGTTCAATGAAAACATAATAGAAAATAGCTATCTAAATTTTCATTATATGGAAAAGAAAGACTCAAAACTGCAATTACAAACAAGAAATGGAACATTTTATAAGCAGGTTGAATGGGCCAAAGCTGCTATCAGAGAAATTAAGCCTTTTAAGAAGTATTTCTTATTAAAGAAGAATGAAAATAAATGTATAACTCAAAAAGGTAGAAAAATGAAAAACAATAACAAAAAGGAATTAATAAGTATAAAAATTTAAGACAAGACTAAATTCTAGTGAAGATAATTTTACAACTTTTAGAAAATAAACAGTAAGACTTGACATGTCTCTGGTAAATTGAAGACTGAGAACACGTCTATAGTATTAGGAGTGAGACTCAATCTATAAGCACAGGTACAGATGAGATAAACACTTTGCAGATACTCTGCAACTTTTTGCTAATACATTTGAAAATATAGATGAAATGTATTTTTTCTAGAGTAGTATGCTTACCAGAATTGACTCTAGAAGAAATAGAAAGCCCTGAAAGACAAGTTTAAGAGCATTCTCCCCCAGATACCAGTCTGCAATGACTTTATGTATGATTTCTACCAAGCTTCCTAGGAACTGTCATTCTTGGGGTGTTTAGTTGTTTAGTGTGCAGACACTGATCGAAACACCTGTGGTAGGTTAGAGTACTTTGATGCTGTTATGCAGTTTCGGCAGCTCACAAAACCAAACAGCACAACAGACCAGTTTCACTTAGTATGTATTTAATCTTCACCAACGTGATCTCCAGGACTGGCGAATGGCAAAACCTAACAAACAGCTCAGAGATGCTGAAATCCTGGCCCCTGCGTGACTTGGAGGATGGGCTATGCACCCTGGGAGAGCTGGGAGGAAGAAGTAGGTTTTAGGACACAGGGTTGAGCTGTAACCTGCAGCGTCAGGGGCAGTCCGGAGAGAAGCGTGTTAGAGGAGCCTCTGGTTACCCTCGCGTGGAAGTGCACAGGGCAGCTGGGGGGCAGAGAGTGTGGTGGGGCCCTGTTCTTGGACGGAGGAGGCACAGCTCAGGTAGTGCTGACAGTGTGTGTCTTCCCCTTGTCATTCCAGGTAGACATTAAATAATTAAGAGAGTTCAGTGTATTTTTGTCCTGAATTGCATAAATTATTGCTTGATGAAGACATACTTATCACACGGTCAGCCTAAGGGAATTCTTTATTCCTTGAAAATATGTAAAACCTGAAATATATAAGATTGTCATTTTGCTGTTTGCAGATACTCCTTTAATAAAATTCCTATGAAAACCCTGACTTTTTTAGAACAAAAAATGATGCTGGAATTATTTCTGTCTTGAGTTTGTTGTAGTACCTAGGGTACAGTCTTCATACCGAACAAACAAGGGACTTAGAACTCAGACTGTCCTACCTGTCGATGTAGTTGTAGAAATTTGATGCCAGCAGATGCTTACATAGAAAGTAAATGTGGAAATACTTGAAAAACTGGCTCTAGAACAAAGAGAAGTAACTGTGATAATATAAATATTCCTTTATGTTGGAAAAAAAGTCTGTCTTATGTTAACTTTGTGTTTCCTGATAGGTGTTCTTTCAATAGCCAGTTCCTAACACAATGAAAATAGCATTTAGTTGCTACATTGGATGGAGAAGGCAATGGCACCCCACTCTAGTACTCTTGCCTGGAAAATCCCATGGACAAAGGAGCCTGGTAGGCTGTAGTCCATGGGGTCGCGAAGAGTCGGACACGACTGAGCGACTTCACTTTCACTTTTCACTTTCATGCACTGTGGAAGGAAATGGCTACATTGGAATCTAGCTTCTCAGGATTCTTATCTTCTGGGTAAAGCAGGCGCCTTTTGACATTTAACTTTTTTTGGTACATTGACAGTGAATTATTCCTGATTTTCCTTTGGTTTGTAGGTCTTATCCAGCCCATTCCAAGGAACCAGTTATTTCAAAGTTATTTTAATAATAATTTTGTAAATGAAGCAGATAGACCATACAAGTGTTTTTACTGTCATCGTGCCTATAAAAAGTCTTGCCATCTTAAACAACACATCAGGTAAGGTGACAGATTCAGAGATGGAAAGTGATTTAGTGACCTAGTGACTTGTAGAAATACTAAGAGTGGTAGTGTTAACTCTTGTTATTTAAAATGTCGCCTTTGACCCCCAAATGTTTATTGATCATTGGTATTCTACCCACTCCAGTACTCTGGCCTGGAGAATTGCATGGACAGAGGAGCTTGGTGAGCTACAGTCCATAGACTTGCAAAGAGTTGGATATGACTGAGCGACTAAGACACACACACACATTTTCATTCTTTAGTGTCTTGACCAAAATATTTTACCCACAAACTGCCCCTGAATTTTATTTACACTATTCTTTTTCAGTTTTTGAAATTTGTAGGACTTGTCAGAGAGGTATTGGTTTGTTTCATTAGGGCTATGTTCTTTCACAGTTTTTCAGGTGTGTTCATCAGAGTTTGGATTAATTATTGTCACTAGCAACAGTGAAAAGGAAGTAGAAATCTGGTCACAAGAGACAGTGAGGGGTCATGAGAAGAGGGTGGAACATGGACGAGGACGTGGGGTCTGGTTTTATGTCAGGCGTGTACGAGCCCCAGGACTTTAGATGGGTCACCTGGCATTGAGTCTCAGGGGTCCTGTTGGAATCAGGAAAGTGGAGGTGGGGGAGTCAAGTGCAATAGTGATGAAAGTGCATTCTAAAGTAAAAGGCACCGTGAAAGCATAAGGTGCTCATTCATTACTGTTTTCATTCTTTTTAGGTCCCATACAGGTGAAAAGCCCTTTAAATGTTCTCAGTGTGGAAGAGGCTTTGTGTCTGCAGGGGTGCTCAAAGCGCATGTGCGAACGCACACGGGCCTGAAGTCCTTCAAGTGTCTGATCTGTAACGGCGCTTTTACGACAGGGGGAAGCCTGCGGCGGCACATGGGCATCCACAACGACCTCCGCCCCTACATGTGCCCCTACTGCCAGAAGACATTTAAGACCTCGCTCAACTGCAAGAAGCACATGAAAACCCACAGGTAGGTGTGGCTCTGCTGGGCAGCTTCTAGTCATCCACGTGGTTCCCCAACTTTGGTGAGAGTGTTTTTAGTAAGTAGTTGTCTTTGTTTTCCTGTATTATTCTAGCTTGATCTAATGAAGCTTCTGTGTCCGTGTTTAAGGATCTATTAAGAACCATAGACTAGAGCATAACATTTTTATATTTAATATAATATTAAAGTGGTCTGTGTTGGGCTAAATGCTTTGTAAACTCTCTTAAAACTGATCATCAGTAGTAGATAAAATGCTAGGTAGACCATGTCTACTATAATTAGGCAATGAAGATTGCAAAAAAGAAAACCTTGGTCAACTCTGTGACTTCTAGGCATATCATCAGTATTACCTGCATGGTAATTATTTTAGGTTCTCGATAAAGGGAACATATATTTTAGCTATCATATCATCTGTCATTGCCGCTGACTTAGATTTTTGCTTGAATAGAGGGCTATCTTGTCTCTAGATGGAGCCCTTGCAGAAATGCATTTCTGACCACATCAAATCTGTATTTTGAGCTGGGTTTTCGTTTGTTTGTTTGTTTTTTCAGTTTTTTGATTCACTCACTGAATTCATTGTTCATTTTTCTCTTTGAAAGAAAAGTTGTTGGCCTTGATGAAAATATGCTGGGTATATTTTGTATATGGAAAAGTGATATTAACAGGAGTAAGGATCCTACAGAAAATGAACTTGGCCACATGCCTCGCCATCCAGATGCTGTGGCCTGCGGACCCGGTCACTGGGCCGAGCACGGCCTGGGGGGTCCCAGGACTTCCCTGTGTCTCCCACGTGTGTGTATAGCGCTGAAAGCAGTCTTATAGGGCTCTGTCTCATTTCATGCAGGTCTTCTTCCCAACACTTGGGCACATTGCACCATTTGAGTTGGGAGGGTTTACTTTGAAACATGTGGCCTCTCTTGAATTTTTTTAAGCTTTAAAAAATTCCTTGCCTTTAAGTCCATACAATCTGTGAAAGTGTGTTTAAGAATAAGGGGACATGATTTTTCTTTCAGAATTATTAATAGTATTTAAGTTTCAACTGGATTGCCATCATGACTTCAAAATGAGATAAAGTAAAAAGTGTTACTGAATAAGTTAGATCTTGGGCAGTTAGTATCCCATGCCCCTGATGTCTGACCACACCTGACACCGTGGACTGTTGTTGGTTCCTTTTGAAGATACGAGCTCGCCCAGCAACTCCAGCAGCATCAGCAGGCCTCCTCCATGGATGATAGCACCGTGGACCAGCAGGGCATGCACGTGTCTACCCCGATGCAGGTGGAGATCGAGAGCGAGGCGCTGCAGCCCAGCGCCGAGGCCGTGGCCGCCAACCCTGGGGCCATTCTGGAGCTGGGGCCGCCACATGGTGTGAGTGCCGAGGAGGCGGGGCTGGGCCCGCAGATGGCGGGGCAGCCTTTGGAGGCAGAGGAAGGTGAGCTTTACCTCCTAAGAGTTTGCAGCCCTGCATCCCCCAGTCCTTCTTGGTCCTCTCATCTCTGACTGTTGTGGTCACTACTTGTGCTGTGTATGTGTGTGTGAGCGTTGGCTAGGCATTTGGAGCTGTAGACATAGGACCTTCCAATATGCACTCTTTGTAGCCCACTGTTACCCGAGGATACCGAGAAGCCTTTGGTCTTCATTTGTGATCATCTGTGTGATTGCGTGTGCTCTGTTCCAGCGACTCCCAGACTCCACAGGGTGATGCTGCTGTCTGTCTGTCCCTGGAGCCTCGGCTCCTCGTCCAGCCCGCTGCCTCCTGCAGGAAGGTCTCACTCAGAAAGACGTCCGCTCCCCTAGGGACACTGAGCTTAGTGACAGAGTCCAGCCCAGGGTCTCCTACAGGCCTAACAGACGATTGGCCAGCCGGCTGACTGTTTTGTTACGGTCCCAAAATGTATTTGGTCTATGATCAGGACTTTGTAGTTTTTACCCCCAAATATATGAATTTATACACTATGTTTGCATTGTCTTCCTACTGTCTTTTCAAAATAAGGAAGCTAAGTTTTGGAGAAAAAGAAACCTATCCTTTTGGACAGACTGGTCGGCCTGTGGTAACTTCCAGGTCTGTGAGCCCCTCTTACTTCTGTCTTCAGACAGGTTCGTGGCCCCACAGCAGGCCCTGCAGGGGCACGTGGACCAGCTTCATGAGCAGGCACCCCCTCAGCAGTCCTTCGAACCGGCCGGCTTGTCTCAGGGTCAGTGGTGGGTCTCACCTGGGGCTTAATGAGCGGTGCCTGGCTGGGCTTAAATTTACAGCAACCATGAGAGCTTCCTTTAATGCTCTTCTGGAATGTATGATTTCAAACCACATGCTTTCTTGCATGGATATATTGTGTGTGTGTGTGTGTGTTTATGCTCTTCTGCTAAGTATGGTTTCAAACCATATGCTTTCTTGCATGGATATTGTGTGTGTGTGTACACATGTATGCACACATTATTTTGTAGTCTGTTCAGGTTTTCCAGAAAGTGATTTTAATAACCACGCTACATGTGGTTTCTAGCCAAGGAAAGGAAATTGAGTAGCAATTGAGACTTAGAGGTAAGTGCGTCCTTGTGGCTGGTCTGTCTGCCGGCCCTTCGAGGATGCAAGCCTGTGCACAGGTCACTTCAGAGCCTGCTGGTAAGACTGACGATCCTGATTCTAGCTCAGAAAGCACACGTGTTACTTTAATTAGCTTTATTTGTAAAACCAGCCTCTTTTGTTTTTCTTGTGTGTGTGTGTAGCTTTAGTATTTTTGGTGGAACTGACGTTTTCTGTCTTGTTTCAGGTTTTACAGTGACTGATACGTACAGTCAGCAGACTCAGTTCCCCCCTGTCCAGCAGTTACAAGATTCTAGCACACTGGAGTCCCAGGCCCTCTCCACGAGCTTCCACCAGCAGAACCTCCTTCCGGTGCCTGGCACCGACACCATTAATGTAGTGAGTGTTACAGAAGTGTCCTCATGAGCAGATTCTAGCTTATTCTTAACTAATTTTTTAGGTGCCTGGCACCAACACCATTAATGTAGTCAAACAAGAATCAGCTAATTCTAGCTTATTCTTCACTGTAATTTTTTAAAATTCACTTACTTAAGAGTATGCATGCTCGTTACAACTTTAACACTGTTGCATCGCCTGTGAAAACTTGAATGTTTGTCATATAGGCTTCTTTTCCCTTAAAACATTTTTGTATAACTTTAAGATTTCATTCCCATCATACGACTTTACATTTTCGGTTAAAAGTCAGGGAAGTTAGGATAGTGGAACGGACTTTGGTAACATCTGAAGGATGTCATGGTGCTTTAGCAATCAAACCTGAACATTTTAATCTGTTCAGGATCTTGAAAGAAACATATTAGAATGCATGCTAACAGACCGAATATAAATATTCAGATGCATCATTTGAGATTTTATTTCTTAGTCAAGTTGGGCTTCCCTGATAGCTCAGTTGGTAAAGAATCCACCTGTAATGCAGGAGATCCCGGTTTGATTCTTGAGCCAGGAAGATCTGCTGGAGAAGGGATAGGCTACCCATTCCAGTATTTTTGGGTTTCCCTTGTGGCTCAGCTGGTAAAGAACCCACCTGCAATGCAAGAGACCTGGGTTTGATCCCTGGGTTGGGAAGATCCCCTGGAGAAGGGAAAGGCTACCCACTCCAGTATTCTGGCCTGGAGAATCCCATGGACTTTATAGTCCCTGGGGTCGCAAAGAGTCGGGCAGGACTGAGCGACTTTCACCATTCACCAGGTTGGAGGCATGTAGGTTTTTGTTTCGGTGTTGATTTTGCCGCTCTCAGAGATCGCTCAGTAGTGGTGGGGTGATGGGCCCGTCAGTTGTTTCCCTCTTTAAAAGCCCCTGTGGGAAGCTTTTGCCAAGTGGAAGACCTGGATCCTCCAGTGAAATTTTCAGGGCCTATTTGCCTAGCCTCTGCTCCTGGACTGGGAACGTGCTTCCCCCAACCCTGTGACTTTTTAGCAAGCGAGGAGACTGAATATTTTAAGAAAGTGGGGCTTTCTGTTCACTCTCAGTAAGAGCAGAGCAAGTGCAAGAGTGGTCTCTTAATATACGTGGAAAATATGGAAAGATCAGTTTCATGCTTGGATAAACTTTATATTAAACAAGTTAATGGAAGGTAACTATTTCTTAAATAAAATTGGTATGAATGATTTTTGTTGTTTTATTTGGCCCAAATGATTGCGATGGCCTAATTGGGCTTTCTCCATTATTAATTCCACATTTATGATTATGCTTATCCTTGGTTGTTAGGTGTTTATGTTCATTCATAGATATTCAAGTAGTCCACTCTGCTTCCATTACATTTTAGACAACTCGCTTGATTCAGGAGTCCCCCCAGGAGGAGATGGACCTGCCGCCTCCGCGCCCCCCGTTCCTGGAGGAGGCCGAAGAGCAGAGCCGGCGCTCCTACAGGTACGCGGGCCCCTCCGGGCGCCCAGGCTCCTGCTGGCGCACTTGCAGCCCGCACTGCAGCTGTCCCGCTGTGCCTCGTGCCCACGGTGCCATTCCCGCAGCGTCACAGAAGCTCTGTGAAGAGACTAGCTTGCCGAAGTTTGTGCAGCTGATAGGTGATGTGGCTATCCCCGTCAAGCGTCTGCTGCAGCTTCCTGTCCCCACTGCAGGGGGCTGCTGCCTTGTTTTCAGAAATGGCTTAAATTTCCAACGTGCCTTTTTGTCCAAGGCTCTTTGTGTGCTTTATACGGAACCTCTGACATTTTATTCACACTCTGATTTATCCATTAACAAGTATTTGTTAATGTTTAATTTGGGATTTTGCATTGACATCTCTAAGTGAGACCAGTGTAGTATTTTCTCGTGATTCCTCTGTGACGTCTCCCTAGGCTTTTCTGACGTTCAACACTTTCTAAGAATTTGCCGTGTGCCAAGCTGTGTGCTTGGTGTTCCTTCCTATCACAGGTGAGAGCCTGGAAATAGAAAAAATAGGGAAATAAAATAGAATAATCTTTCTAAATTTTTAAAAAGTTTTTAATAATATATGAATTGGAATTTTGAAATGTATAATCAGTTCATCCTTAATATGTTTCACAACACCCAAGAGGAGAATAACACTGGATATTTACATATTATTCAGAATAGCTCTGTTTTATGAAAATATTTTACCAACTAACATGTATGAATTGACATTTCCAGGTGTCTAGACTCAGGTGATTCTGACCCTAACACAGCAGAAGGGTTTGCAGTGTTTTATGGCTTCATAAAGAAAACAGCACATAATAAATTTGCTGTTATGTTTAAAGGAATAGTTTCTAATTAATCAACTATTTTGCCAGAGGATTGCTATAGGATTTACTAACTTTGAAATAAAATCATTGCGGCTATAAGCAGAATTTGATCTAACACATTTTTATTGCTAGCATTGTACAGTTTTGTTTAAATGTTGGTGCACACACGTCCTTTCTGTGACAGTTCTGCCTAACTGTTTATAATTGATGGTACACACACCTCCTTTCTGTGACAGTTCTGCCTGACTGTTTATAATTGATGGTATACACACGTCCTTTCTGTGATAGTTCTGCCTAACTGTTTATAATTCATGGTACACAAACCTCCTTTCTGTGACAGTTCTGCCTGTGTATAATGGTTGGTGTTCACACCTCCTTTCTGTGACAGCTCTGCCTGACTGTGTATAACTGTTGGTGCACACAGCTCTCTGTGACAGCTCTGCCTGACTGTGTATAACTGTTGGTTCACAAACCTCCTCTGTGACAGCTCTGCCTGACTGTGTATAACTGTTGGTGCATAAACCTCCTCCGTGACAGCTCTGCCTGACTGTGCATAACTGTTGGTGTGTACACCTCCTTTCTGTGACAGCTCTGCCTGACTGTGTATAATTGTTGGTGTGCACACCTCCTTTCTGTGACAGTTCTCGCTGACTATGTATAACTGCTGGTGTGCATACTTCCTTTCTGGGACAGTTCTGCCTGACTGTATATAACTGTTGGTGCTCACACTTCCTTTCTATGACGGCTCTGCCTGATTGTGTATAACTGTTGGTGTGCATACCTCCTTTCTATGACAGCTCTGCCTGTGTATAATTGTTGGTGTGCACACCTCCTCTCTGTGACAGTTCTCCCTGACTGTGAATAATTGTTGGTGCACACACCTCCTTTCTGTGACAGTTCTGCCTGACTGTATATAACTGTTGGTGCTCACACCTCCTTACTATGACACCTCTGCCTGACTGTGTAGAACTCTTGGTGTGCACACCTCCTCTCTGTGACAGTTCTGCCTGACTGAATAATTGTTGGTGTGCACACCTCCTTTCTGTGACAGTTCTGCCTGAATGTATATAACTGTTGGTGCTCACACCTCCTTTCTGTGACAGCTCTGCCTGACTCTGTAGAACTCTTGGTGTGCACACCTCCTCTCTGTGACAGTTCTGCCTGACTGAATAATTGTTGGTGTGCACACCTCCTCTCTGTGACAGCTCTGCCTGACTGTGTATAATTGTTGGTACGCACACCTCTTCTCTGTGACAGTTCTGCCTGACTGTGAATAATTGTTGGTGCGCACACCTCCTCTCTGTGACAGTTCTGCCTGACTGTGTACAACTCTTGGTGCGCACACCTCCTCTCTGTGACAGCTCTGCCTGACTGTGTATAACTGTTGGTGTGCACACCTCCTTTCTGTGACAGCTCTGCCTGACTGTGTACAACTGTTGGTGCACACACCTCCTCTCTGACAGCTCTGCCTGACTGTGTATAACTGTTGGAGCGCACACCTCCTCTCTGTGACAGCTCTGCCTGACTGTGTATAACTGTTGGTGCACACACATGCTTTCTGTGACAGCTCTGCCTGTGTATAATTGTTGGTGCGCACACCTCCTTTCTGTGACAGCTCTGCCTGACTGTGTATAATTGTTGGTGCGCACACCTCCTTTCTGTGACAGCTCTGCCTGACTGTGTATAACTGTTGGAGCGCACACCTCCTCTCTGTGACAGCTCTGCCTGACTGTGTATAACTGTTGGTGCACACACATGCTTTCTGTGACAGCTCTGCCTGTGTATAATTGTTGGTGCGCACACCTCCTTTCTGTGACAGCTCTGCCTGACTGTGTATAATTGTTGGTGCGCACACCTCTCTATGACCGCTCTGCCTGACTGTGTAGAACTGTTGGTGCACACACATGCTTTCTGTGACAGCTCTGCCTGACTGTGTATAATTGTTGGTGTGCACACCTCCTTTCTGTGACAGTTCTGCCTGACTGTATAATTGTTGGTACACACACCTCCTTTCTGTGACAGCTCTGCCTGACTGTGTATAATTGTTGGTGCACACACCTCCTTTCTGTGACAGTTCTGCCTGACTGTGTATAACTGTTGGTACGCACACCTCCTTTCTGTGACAGTTCTGCCTGACTGTGTATAATTGTCGGTGCGCACACTTCCTCTCTGTGACAGCTCTGCCTGACTCTGTGTAACTGTTGATGTGCATACCTCCTTTCTGTGACAGCTCTGCCTGACTGTATAATTGTTGGTACACACACCTCCTTTCTGTGACAGCTCTGCCTGACTGTATAATTGTTGGTACACACACCTCCTTTCTGTGACAGCTCTGCCTGACTGTGTGTAACTGTTGGTGTGCACACCTCCTCTCTGTGACAGCTCTGCCTGACTGTATAATTGTTGGTGCACACAACTTCCTCTCTGTGACAGCTCTGCCTGACTGTGTATAACTGTTGGTGTGCACACCTCCTTTCTGTGACAGTTCTTCTGCCTCACTGTGTATAATTGTTGGTGAAGAGCGCTTGCTCTTCCTGCAGCGTGGAGTGTCTCACTCGTGATCCTGTCATGCACTGACGTGGTCTGTGTTGTGCCCAGGTGTGACTACTGCAGCAAAGGCTTTAAGAAGTCCAGCCACCTGAAGCAGCACGTGCGCTCACACACGGGGGAGAAGCCCTACAAGTGCAAGCTCTGCGGACGCGGCTTTGTGTCCTCTGGGGTCCTCAAGTCCCATGAGAAGACGCACACCGGTCAGTTTGCCTCGGACTGGACACAGTGCAGTTCCGTGTGTTCACAGGTTTTGCCGCCATCTCCACAGCCCAGTTCTAGAGCATTCTTGTCTCGCCCCAAAGGAAACCCCCACTTGCCTCTGTGCCCAGCCCCCGGCAGCCACTGCCAGCTTCCTGTCTGTGGACTTGCCTCCTCTGGGTGTTTCCTGTCAGAGGAGCCGGGCGACCCGCTGCCTTTTGTCACTGGCTTCCCTCCTTCAGCAGGTGCTCAGGGTCATGTGTTGTAGCTTGTGTCCCACTCCATTCACTTATAGCGAGTCGGAGTCTACTGTGTGGGTAGACCACATCCTGCTCGTCCACTCATCATTGTTGACAGCTGAGCTGTCGCCATTGTTTGGCTATCAAACTTGTGGAAGCAGGTTTTCACTTCTCTATTTAGGAGTGGACTGTTTAAAGCCTGGGCTTGATCAAAACCACTTTCCAGAGGGTCTGTGCCATGTTCCTTGTCCACCAGCGCTGATTTCACATCTTGTCAGCACTTCCTATTGTCTGTCTGCTTCATCATGACCATCCTGACAACACCTGACATCCATCAGCTTCCATCTTCTTAAAGTAACCTCTTCTTAAGACACCCTCAGTTCCTAAAAGATAGGAGGCCACAGCAAGCAAATGGTCTTTAGTTTTGTGCTGATTGAGCTACATCCTCATTTGCTCTGAGAACGTGTGGCTTCAGGTAGCGAAGTGTGTCTTCACGTCGTTTGTCATTGCAGGAGTCAAGGCCTTCAGCTGCAGCGTCTGCAGCACCGCCTTCACCACCAACGGCAGCCTCACCAGGCACATGGCCACGCACGTGAGCGCGAAGCCCTACAGGTGTCCGTTCTGTGAGCAGGGCTTCCGGACCACAGTTCACTGTAAAAAGCACATGAAGAGGCACCAGACAGCTGCCTCAGGCGGGTCAGCGCCAGGAGACGCGGATGGAGGAGGTACGGCCCCTTGGCTAATTCAGGTTTATTAACCGGTGCTTTAGTGGCTCATTCACTTCAAAGGTGATTGGTACATCAGCATTTCCCTTTGCAATTATGGAAGCAGTACATGCTCTTTGAAAGAAAGACTCAGGGAGGCACGAACAGGAAATTGTTTATTTCACTTGTCACCTCGCACCAAAATGCCAGCATCCCACACGACAGTCTCCCTCCTGTGCATGCACACACGTGTAGGTGGATCTTAATTCCTTACCCCACAGGGAATCACATCCCTTCCAGTGTTGCAGTCTACTTCATCTTTCCTCCACTGATGTTCACTGCAGACACACTGGTCATTGGTGAGCACAGATGTGCATCAGTTCACACAACTGCACTGATTCTGTTGTGGTTCATGACATGAGTGCCTGTTATGGATGTGCCGCAAGTGCCCAGGGTCTCCGTGTGTCAGGGAGAGCGCTCACCCGTGACACTGTGCCCACCACATGTGTGCTTTCAACAAGATGCCATGTGGAGCTCGCTCAACATTAAACGAGGCTTTACCCAGCTCCCGTACCGAGCAGTAATCCTAAGAGTGTTATTTCGTGCTTATACTTTTTGTTCTTACCAGATTTCTTTTGAGCAAGTTCCACCAGTGAAATTACAGTGATAAGAATGTGTACGTTGTGCAATGTGCAACATGCATGTATTTTGACACGTTGACTCGTGACGCCAGTACACAGCGTTTTAACTTTCTTAACTGGCGCTGTTCCACACACAGTGTGAGTTGTGCTGCGTCACATGGTGTCCTGGGCCTGGGCTCCTGTGTGTGCTATGCGTCTCACACCGCTGGCGCCTGATGTCTGTGGAGTGGACGTGCTGTGCGAGGGGCACGGCTGGGAGGACCTTGAGCTGGTTTGCAGCTCACTCCTCTGGCTCTGCCCACTTTCACTTTGCTATTTAGTGTTTCGCTTGTTTTTTTAAACACTTTTTAGCCATCTGTGCAGTAATGACATCCCTTCCCTCTCCCAGCCAAAGCTTTTTTCCTTCTCAGTGACGTTTTAACAGCAGCTTATTCCTATTTTTAATGAATGTAAACATGTCCTTACATTTCACTGAGAGAAGACTTAAACACACATATTTTTAAGTGTTTTTTTTTTTCCTTTCGGTACGTCTTTTTAATTGAGAGCTGTTTGCTGATGATCAGTTCAGTCTCTCCGTTTGGGCTGCATGTTTTCTCAGGCTAATTCCCTTTGTGGCACACTGATGAACGCACGTCTATGAGTGTGAACGTGTTAACTCGCATGGATGCTGAGCGTCTCAGAGCTCACCACCGGCCTGGCCGCAGCGTCCTCCCCACCAGCGATCCCTCGGCCGGGGCACCACCTTCCCTGTGCCGCTCCTTTACCAGGGACCGTGGCCCCCTTCTCCACAGGCAGTAGTGGGGAAAAACCCTTTTCCATCCCAAAGATAGCGTTACTGAGCTTCAGATTCTAACCTTCTGCATTTAAGGTACATGTTTATTTTTGGTGGGTCTGCTGTGACTCAGTGTCCCTTAAGAGCTGGTCCTTTGTCCTGTGTGTTGTTCAGAGATGGGCCTGGAGGAGGAGGAGGACAGTTCCGAAAGAAGCACGTCCAGGAAGGCGCGTCCGGAGGTCATCACCTTCACTGAGGAGGAGACGGCGCAGCTGGCCAAGATCCCACCGCAGGAGAGCGCCACAGTCTCAGAGCAGGTGCTGGTGCAGTCGGCCGCCGAGAAGGACCGCATCAGTGAGATGAAGGACCGGCAGGCTGAGCTGGAGGCCGAGCCCAAGCACGCCAACTGCTGCTCCTACTGCCCCAAGAGCTTCAAGAAGCCCAGTGACTTGGTCAGGTGCGGCAGCCGGCGGCTCCAGGGGGGTGTGCTGGGCCCTCTCCACTCCCCCCGCTGTGCCGTCTGAACCCCGTGCCCCGAGGGGCACCCCGCTTTCTCCAGCTGTGTTCCGGGCTGGTGCGTGTTAGAGGGTCCTCTCAGGCTCCTCTAGCGCATTAGTCCGAAGTCCACTGCTCTGTAGGTTCTTCCCTGCACTTTTTTCTTTGTGACTGTGGTGGCAGTAAGAAAAGTTAAGAACTACCGAGGACATCAGGCCCTGAGATGCCAGCCCCAGGGGCCACCTGCTCACAGCCCAGGGGGAGGGTCCTGGGGTGGGGCGGTGATTGACTGAGGTCTGACCGCTACGGGGAGATGGCTAGGGAGGGTACTCCTGGGAGGAAGGCAGTGCTCCCAGACCTTGGAAAGCTCCTTACAGACAGCACGGCGGACACTTGCCTCTGCATTAGGAGATGGAACTAACGGGGGAGGGTGGAGGGTGACTGAGAGGAAGTGCTGTCCGGGTTGAGGATTGGTGGTGATAGAGCCGGCTGCTTCGGGAGACCCAGCAGGTGTCCACCCCTCCTCTTCACGGGACCTGGTGCCGCGCGGGAGGGCGGGGGGCTTGAGGAGCTGCTGGGTGGAAGTGCCCATCTGAGCGCGGCTGGCAGCCGCCAGAGCCCTGCTGACGAGCGCCTTGTTCTCGGCACTGAGTCACTAGCCTGTCCTATGCCCTGTGCTCTGCGAGCACCTGTGTGGGTGCGGGGTCAGGGCTGATGCCCACGCTGCGGGCCTCAGGCCGGTGCTGTTTCCGGCCCCCAGCCCCTGACCGCCTGCCCCCCCGGCCACCGGCCAACAGTGGGTCATGAGACGGGCAGGACAGCGGCATCTTGTCGTCTTAACTGGCTCCCTTTGATTCTGAGTCTGGGGAAATACCTTTTCATGTGGTCTTTGGATGCGTGTGTTTCTTCTCTAAGCTGTTTGTCTGTTGCCTGCTTTTCTCCTGTTGTATTTGTTGTCTTACTGCTGATCTGTAAGAGCTCTTTGGTTTTTAAGAAAATCAGTCCTGTTATTATTGGTCTTGCAGTTACTTTTTTGTTGGTGGTATTTTTTATATAGAGTAAAGCTGAAAATTTTTGTTTTTTATGAAAATTTTTATTTTGCTGAATTTATTTGATACATTGTTGGTATTTAGTTGATCAGTTCTGTCCTACTCTGCTACCCACTCTTTGGACTGTAGTCCCCCGGGCTCCTCTGTCCATGGAATTCTTCAGGCAAGAATACTGGAGTAGGTTGCCATTCCCTTCTCCAGGGGATCCTCCCAACCCAGGGGTTGAACCCTCGTCTCCTACATTGCTGGCAGATCCTTTACCACTGAGCCACCAGGGAAGCCGTATTTGTAGCTATAAATTTAAAAACATTAGGTTGTTTGTAACATCTCATTGCAAATGCTTTCCGGCTAGGCATGTTCGCATCCACACTGGAGAAAAGCCATATAGATGTGAGGAATGTGGGAAGAGCTTCACCGTGAAGTCCACCCTAGACTGCCACGTGAAGACTCACACAGGTAGGAACAGACGTCTGCACGGTGCTCGGTGCCTCCCAACAGCATCTTACACTTGTTCCTGTGCATTTTGAACACACAGACTTGTCAAGATTATAGAAAGCTTAAAAATCAGGAATCATGAAGAAATGAATGTAAAAGATTTGAGATTCCTGACCTAACACTGAAGGAAAGGATCTGGGTCTCCAGTGTGGAGTTACCGGCTGTCACTCAGACTTAAATACCTGCGTTAGAAAGATTACCTCCTAGTCTGGTTCAGGCTGAGAAGACAACGGTGATAGGCAAACTCACCCTTCCTAAAATCGGGGAGCAGAGACCCTGATGCAGGGTGCACTGTGCCTCTGTGTTGTGAAAGACAGAACTTAGGTCCTAAACAGTGAACTTGACTCACTTTTAAGTTTTCCAGCCACATGTCCTGCAGGAGTGGGGGTCCTGGGAGCACGGGGGTGAGGGGCTAGGGAAGGTGGATGCAGCACATGGGTCCAAGGCTGGAGGGGGAGAGGGAGAGGAGGAGATGAGGGTGAGCCCTCTGCCCGGCTGACTCTGGGCTCCTCCCGCAGGCCAGAAGCTCTTCAGTTGCCACGTGTGCAGCAACGCCTTCTCCACCAAGGGCAGCCTGAAGGTGCACATGCGCCTGCACACGGGTGCGAAGCCCTTCAAGTGCCCACACTGCGAGCTGCGCTTCCGCACGTCGGGGCGGAGAAAGACGCACATGCAGTTCCATTACAAGCCGGACCCCAAGAAGAGCCGGAAGCCCGCGCCCGGGGCGGCCGCTGAGGGCCCACAGCCCGCAAGCGTGCCCCCTGCACCCTCCGCTGACCCCGGCGTGTTCATCATGAACAGCCCGGTGCTGACCGGGCAGCTGGACCAGAGTCTGCTGCAGCCGGGCCTGCTGGGCCAGGCCGTCCTGCCGGCCTCCGTGTCAGGTGGGCCGTGCGTGCTGGGGGCGCGGGGCAAAGCCACGGGGCGACTGATGCGCTGTGTCCACTCAGCAGGCTCGGATGCTGCCCTCCCTGAGATTTTCCCAGGAGGCGGTGGGAAGATGGAATTCCATCTTTCAGATGTGCTGTCTTTCCATTTCCCACTCTCTCTACCATCCTTTCTGCATTTTACCCTTCAGCTCTTTGGTCTGTTGGGCTTAAACCTGTTTGTTTCTTAGTATTCTCAAAACTTAACAGACATAATTTATTACTCCCCGTAAGTCTTATTTTTAATACACTGCAGTTATTGAATTGCTCTTGGGTCACAATAGCGTTTGAAAAGCATTGCATTTTAGTCAGGTAATATTTACTAATAATATTAAATAAACATTATCTTTTGTGTACTTACAAAGAGTGAAGCAAATGTTTGTATTTGCTGGACATCTTAAGTGGCTGTCTTTCTGTCTAATGACCCATGGCACAGTTAAAGCCCAGTAAAATAATAGCATTGTTTTCCATCATGGACTTAACCAGGGTGATCTCTCTGAGCCTAGTTTCTTGATGTGTTAAAAATGGGTGTTACCTATTTCACAGGGTTTGTTTTGTGACAGTTAAGTCGGACACATGTTGGTGGTGGTGTTCAGTTGTTCAGTCGCTCAGTCTTGCCTGACTCCTTGCGACCCCACAGACTGCAGCACGCCAGACTTCCCCGTCCTTCGCTATCTCCTAGAGTTTGCTCAAACTCATGTCCATTGAGTCGGTGACGCCATCCAACCATCTCATCCTTTGCCACCCCCTTCTCCTGCCCTCCATCTTTCCCATCATGTATTTATATATGTATGATATAAAGTAAATACTAGTATTTGTTAATTGGATCATACTGATATGTGTGTAAAACATATTTGGAAATACTTATACAGCATTGAGTTTTTTCTATTTAAGAAGGTTTCTGGCACCCAGTCATCCCTGTTGTCTCTTGCAGCTGGTGGTGACTGGACAGTATCTTTGACGGACGGGAGCTTGGCCACCCTGGAAGGCATACAGCTACAGCTGGCAGCTAACTTGGTGGGGCCCAACGTCCAAATCTCTGGGATCGATGCTTCCACTGTCAATAACATCACACTGCAGGTACGACACCTGCCCGGTGTCTCTGCACTCCCCGAGTCTGAGTCACCCTCCACGTGACATTTCCATTACAAGGCCCTCTGTGCTTTCAGATTGACCCGAGTGTCCTGCAGCAGACCCTACAGCAGGGCAGCCTGCTTGCTCAGCAGCTGACAGCGGAGCCTGGCCTGGCCCCGCAGGGCAGCTCCCTGCAGACGCCGGACAGTACGGTCCCGGCCAGTGTGGTCATCCAGCCCATCTCAGGCCTGTCCCTGCAGCCCACGGTGACATCTGCCAACCTGACCATAGGCCCGCTTTCGGAGCAGGACTCGGTGCTGACCACCAGCAGCAGCGGTGAGAGCTCACTGCTCACAGTCACGCACTTGATCCTAAGATGCTGTTTTCTTCTCTGTGTGAAGCTTAACAAATGCATCACATGTCCTAAGAATGCAGTACGCTTATTTTTTAAGGATAAATGATGTTTAACCAATACATGCACAGAGATTATTGCATTCATAGAACTGGCTTTCTATTTCAACATAAGAGTTTTCTTTTTTTTTTTATCATTTTAGATAAAGGACCTAGAGGTGACTGATACTGTGTTTTGAATCTTAAAGTCTTAGTTTCACCAAAGTTTTAATAGGAGAAAGGAGAGGATTATTGTTTTTTAAACCCAGCTTTGTTCTGTTTTGTAACGGTGACTAGGGACGCAAGACCTCTCTCAGGTGATGACCTCCCAAGGCCTGGTTTCCACCTCCGGCGGCCCCCATGAGATCACCCTGACCATTAACAACTCGAGCCTGAGCCAGGTGTTGGCCCAGGCTGCTGGGCCCGCTGCTGCATCGTCCTCGGGGCCTCCACAGGAGATCACCCTGACCATCTCTGGTGAGCCTTCAAGTTTTTTAAATGTGTTCACCTGCAGTTTAAGTAAATCTTTTTTTTTTTTCCCTGTGAGACTGAGCTTTGCATAAGTCCAGTGCTTCAGGAAGTGTTTGTAATTTATCTCGGAAACTCTATTTAGTGAAAATGTTCCTGCGATTCATATCTGATGGCAGGAATTAAACGTGGTGGTTCCCCACGGCACTTCTAGTTTGAGCCAGTTAGTTTGGTCACGTATTTTTTGTTTAATCAAGAGCAGAAAACTGTACTTCATAATGCTTATCATGCTCCTTTGAAGTGAAGGAGTATAATTAGTTTAAGTGTATACTTTTGGTACCCCAGAGCATTACAGATCCCCACTCTCCTTACCTTTCAGAATTCTTCTCGGATCATGTAGAAAATAACGATAGAAAAATAGGTAAGTGGGTAGAAAACAGCCTTTGGCAGCGCAGGCCTCTGGGCCGGCCCGCTGAGCCTCCGTGTCGGTCACCAGGCCCGTGATGCTCGCCGTCAGACCGCCCCCTCGTCTCGTCTGAGTTAGCTTGGAGCGCGGTTTACAGGTGTGCTTGTCCACATACTTCTTAGCCATGAACTCTGTGTTAACTGAGCAATTCTTAAATTTAGCAACAACTTTTTTGACCCTGGTACTGTGCACCAGGTCCTATTCTAGTAACTTTGACAAATATTAACTCATTTAAGTCTCATAGAAACAACCTTGTGAGCTTTTTTTTTTTTTTAAAAAAAAACATCTTGCTGGGAGTCAGAATAGCCTCCCTGGAGATCCGGTGTGATGGCAGGAAGCACCGTGTTTTCCCTGACAGCGCTGGGGCTGTGGCGGCCGGACCCTGAGCACAGCCCCAAGAGAGGCCTGCAGAGTGTCACCTCTGTTCCACAGGCTTCTGCAAAAACCATTATTGGAATAGTGCAGTCATTGAGAAGGAAACCAAAAACTTCCTCTTTTAAGAGGGGTCTTTATTCCTTTCAATGTGTGAGAGAAATTGGAGGAGCTATTCCTAGATGGAGCTCTTTAGTGACAAGCATCGATTTTTAGGTTCTAATATGCAGCAGAAATTAACTTTGAATTTTATCTAATCCAGTAACCTTCTTCTCTGTGTATATATATATATATGTGTGTGTGTGTGTCTGTGTGTGTGTGTGTGTGTGTGTATTTGAATTTTAGTGTTGGAAATAGAAAAGTTACTTAAAGCTATTTTATTGATCAAATTAACTTTTTTTTTGAGTAATCTCAGTTTTAGAGGTGTTTTTCTAGTCCTATACAAAAAGCACAAAGTGTGGGATTCTTGCATATGGTTCAGAAAATGTGTTTTTTTGTTTGTGGATTGTGCATCTGTTTCTCCTATGTTTTCCTATATTGATCATTCAGTTATTTTATTGCTTTTTAGTGTATTAGTTAAATATAACTGTAATTAAAAAAAAAATTAGCTTAAAAGGTTCATCATAGGAGAAACCTTTATTAGTTGATGAAACTGGTAAAGCTTGCCCAAACTTTAATGGCGTAAGGTTTATTTCCTGTCTCCCCATTATTGTATGTGTTGAGAACGGGCTATGAGGACTCCTAAGTCATCAGTTTCTTACCCCATTCTGAGAAGTCTAGAAGAGCTTTTAATTTGTGGCCACTTAGAGAAATTTTCAGTTGTTTTGTAGAATGTTCTTTTTTTCCATGAGTATGTGGAATTTACATGCTTGTGAATGCTAGAATACAAATATCACTTCAGTTAGGTTGTGTAGACCTTTCAGCAAGTTCGTAAGAGGCAGAGTAAACGCTGGGTGAAGACAAGGACTGTGGTCGCCTCCCCAGCTGTCTTACCCAGTGAGAGCGCTCCTGCCTGTGACTCCAGTCCAGTTAGTCACAGAGAGCCTTGTCAAGCAGCGAGGAGCGGTGCTGACGTGCTTTTGAGCCTTTCCCCGCAGGTCTCTGACCTCGGTCTGCTCTGCTGGTGGGAGCTGCGTTTTCCGTCTTGCCCACACCTCCGCCATGGCTCGGCCGCACTTGCGAGCGTGCTGCCCCAGTGTGGCGCAGGGCTGCCGGCGCGGGTAGAGCCGAGTGCAGCACCCGTTTTGTCTTTTTGTGCTCCAGTTTTGTATATTTGTCTGCTTCCACCTGGCTTGACAATACTTTTTTAAAGCAACTTGTCTTTTCCAGGTCTTTGCAAAGCATTCAGCCTGGTTTTCATTGAAAAGGCAACAGGTTTTTGATGTTGCTGTTCCTCTTTTTCCACACTGCTTGATTATGTTATGAGATTGTGACTCACAAGGCTGGTGGAAGCCCCAGGCTCCTGGTGGGAGGACATCACGGCATGTGCGAGCCTGCCGTGCTCGTCCAGGGTGCTGAGGGGCAGAGACCCTCCTGCAAGAGAGCCGCCATGGCCACTGCTGCCCTCCTGTCCCTCCACCAGGCCCCCAAGGCTGCAGCTGGTCGTCCGTCATGTTGGGACATGCTTGCAGTTCGGTTTAATTTGTATTCAACAAAGCATGTAGCTATAAGTGCCTAAACACGGAGTTAAAGTAGAGCTCTTATGAGGTACTTAGAAACTTCATAGATTAAAACATGTGGACAGATACTTTAATTTAGGGCAATGTATTTCACAGTCTTGTTTTCATTTTTTTGTATAAATGTTAAAAATGAGATAGCTTTTATTTTTAGAGGGATGTTGTTATATGTTTAGCACACTTAGCAGTGTGTAAATTAATATGTTACTTTCAGATATCACAACGTTAATTTCTGTTTAGGTCAAGATCTTATTCAACACAGTTCTAATGGAAGTAGTGAACTAAATGGAAGCATAAGATTGTCAGCACCTACAATCAGTAATCAATCCGCAGGTGCCACCTTGACGATAAGCAATGATCAGCTTCTCTCACAGAGCGCAACGTTGAACTCTTCAGGTATGCAGTGAACGACCGACAGGCTTCCTGATGTGTCAGTCGAAGGGCTGTGTGCGTCATCAGTGGAAAGGGCCACCTGTCTTTCCAGGGGACAGCTGTGTCAGCTGCCTGTTCTCACACGTTTGGTGTCATTTCTGATGATTAGAGAGGCTCCTGTGTAATTCTGGGACCCAGAACTCTCTCGAGTCTTACTGACCTTTCAGGGTTGTTCCTACCTTCTGCAGAGCACAGGTAAATGGTCTCATGTTAGCATGCACTGTGCCGTGTGTGTCTGCGAGTCGGCCCCGACGGCTCCATTGCACACAGGCTCCGACAGGCTCTTGGGCTCACTGCTCTGTGCTCTGCGGGGTGAACCCCGTGCCACATTGTCCTGAGTGTAGGATGGCAGAATTATTCATAAAAGAAGACATCTTTCTAAATGTCGACTTTAATAAAAAGTAAAAGTAAATGAGCTCCATCACAATAAAAGTGCCAGAGCTTCAGTGCCATGAGGCCCCGCCTCACAGGTGACACCCCCGTTTTCTGGACCTGACAGGACTTCCATTCCTTCCTCAGCCCTCTTGTTTAACAGCCCTGTATGTCTTTTTTTTTTTCTTTTTTTGAGGATAGGGTTTCATCTTTAGATATGTTTGGCTCTTCTCGGTACCCAGAGCCAGACTTGTTTTCCTGCTCACTCGGAGTGCCTTTTTACCCAGTGGTTGTCCGTTCTCCGTAGAGCGCAGTGCGTGCCACGTGCTGAGAGCGCCTCTGAGCACGTGACACTGGGCGAGGCGGCCGCGGGCTGCTGCGTTTTGGATCCTAGAAACTAGCAGAGTGCAGGCATTTGTCTCCGAGTCCACGTGGCGGTGCAGGGTTACAGCTGTAGTGCCATACGGTAGAGAGAAGGCCGCCCCGAGCGCAGGTCACTGGGTCGCTGGACTGACCCGCTCCGGGTGGCATCCCGAGGGAAGGCCCGTCCCCCGCGAGGGAGGGTCCAGGGAGCCGGCCGTGCTGCGGGTGGCCTTGCGTGCTGGAGCAGGCGGTGAACCTAGGGGCTGCACGCGGTCAGAACCCCAAGGGATGTCCTGCCCACCCTCCCCTCTGCTGAGGGGACAGCCGAGAGCCTCGTCAGCATCTTGTGTCGGTGGACCGGGGCGGGTCCACAACCTGGGCTTCTGGCCGACGGTCATTTCCACCTCTGCCCTCTGTTTTCCTGTCTCTGCTTTGGACTCACTCTGTGCCTCCTCTGTCGGTTTGCTGTTTAATTTTGGGGTGCTAAGAGAGTTGTGTCATAGAGCTGCATTCTTTCCCCTATTAATTTGAAGTGAGAAGCTTTCTGTTTTGTTTTCAGTTAAGGGGAGTTTTCAGTTTTGATTTAGTCTGTAATAGGTAAGGCGTCTACAGTATATCATATGCTGCTAAAGTTACATAGCATACTTGTTTCTGTAGAAGTTTCCTGATGGTCGTAATTTGTGTCTGGTTGTAAAGGACTAGTTCTCATCGCCTCCAGGGCTCTGACATCTCTCCCGCCCTGCATGGAGCGCTGTTCGTGAAGCGACGGGAAGCTCTGTGTCTCCTGTTTGGACCGAGTGCCTGATGTCTCCCTCTGGGGGCCTTCTCTGTCCCAGAACATTCGGGGTTGGGCCGTCCCTGCCTCCTGCTTCCCTGAGGAGCAGCCGGTGGGACCTCCCGTCTCCTCGGGGGCTCCGGTGGGGCCTCCCGTCTCCTCGGGGGCTCCGGTGGGGCCTCTCGTCTCCTCGGGGGCTCCGGTGGGACCACTCATCCTAGGGAGCTCCGATGGGACCGTCCGTCTCCTCGGGGGCTACGGTGGGACCGTCTGTCTGCTCTCGTCTGTCTCCTCGGGGGCTCTGGTGGGACCGTCCGTCTCCTCGGGGGCTCTGGTGGGACCGTCCGTCTCCTCGGGGGCTACGGTGGGACCGCCCGTCTCCTCGGGGGCTCCGGTGTGGCCGTCCGTCTCCTCGGGGGCTCCGGTGGGACCGCCCGTCTCATCTGGGGCTCCGGTGGGGCCGCCCGTCTCCTCGGGAGCTCCGGTAGGACCGTCCGTCTCCTCTGGGGCTCTGGTGGGACCTCTCGTCTCCTAGGGAGCTCTGGTGGGGCCGTCCGTCTCCTCTGGGGCTCCGGTGGGGCCGTCCGTCTCCTCGGGGGCTCCGGTGGGGCCGCCCGTCTCCTCGGGAGCTCCAGTGGGACCGTCCGTCTCCTCTGGGTCTCCGGTGGGACCTCTCGTCTCCTCTGGGGCTCCGGTGGGACCTCTTGTCTGCTAGGGGGCTCCGGTGGGGCCGCCCGTCTCCTCGGGGGCTCCCGTCTCCTTGGGGGCTCCAGTGGGGCCTCCTGTCTCCTCGGGGGCTCCGGTGGGGCCCTCCGTCTCCTCAGGGGCTCTGCTTGGTGTCTTTAATGAGTCTCGGGCCATTCAGTGGAAAGACAAGGAGAGTCTTGGGTGCTTCCATTTAAAGGGAGTGGCGTTTTGCGTGGCTTGGTGACCCCAGCATTCGCTGAGAGAGCAGTTCCTTCAAGTTGGTGATGTTTCGATCAGCGCGGAGCAGGGGCTCGGGGACGCCTTGTGCTGAGGGCTCTGCCCTGGCGCTTCTTCAGGCCTCTGTGCTGTCGGCCAGACCTCAGGCGTCCCAGCTCGAGCGCCTCCTGCGCAGGGCTGGGTGATGCTCCACGGGCCAGGATGCAGCCGGTGGTGTGCGGGTCCCCGGACACACGCTCGGGCGTTTCTTTAGAAATGGCGAGCACGCCCCTTTCTCCTGATTTAGTTTTTCTTTTGTGTAGACTAACTGTTGTAGAGCCACCTGAGAGCTTTTCTCTCTTCTTCTTTTCGATGCCCCTTTAGTTTAATTGGGTGCCTTATTTAAAAAAATTTTTTTTTCAGGAGTTTAATAATATTATAAAACAAAAGATGTGCTCATAAGTAAAGGACATTTGTATCAGTTATTGTAAATACAGGATTAATTTCATATAAGCACTCAGTTGCACTATTAACTTAAACACCTTCAGCATCTTGGAATAATCCTGACTGTAGGCAATGATTCTTCACACGTTGAACCACTCGTGGTGCCAAGCAGATGTTTTTAGCGAGGTTTGCACATTCCACTAGAGCTCGTTAAGTACCCGATCTCATTTATACCTTATTGTCAAGAGATTGCATCCTAATGGGCAACATTTACCTTTGAGTCAGTCAGTCCTGGGCCGAGCTTCAGGCCAGACAAGTAAGAACTGAAATGGAAATGACTGAGATTAAACGTGCCTCTTGTAGGATGAGCACCAGAATGCAGACCCTCAGTATGACCCTGTGACAGTTACGCTGTAGGCCCGTCGTCACCGCGGGAGGAAGATGCCGTGGTGGGCGTCGGTCTTCATCCTCTGCGTGAATGGGACGCGGTCGGGGCTGGTCGGCTTCTGGAGCAGTGTGGGCTCTTGGCGTCTCAGTGGGGCTGTTACCGCCATCCAGGGGTTTACACATGATCTGAAGTGCGACCGTGAGTCCGAGTTTCAGGTCCAGAGTGAAGCATGCGCCCTAGTTCCGCTGTGTGCCAGGCTTCAAAGGCTGTTTCCCAGTCAGTTCCAGGTTACACCCCTGGCGAAGGGTTTTCCTACAGAACAGTCAGAATGTGCTGTCAGCACCCTTTGGGAGGCAGAAAGTCGTTACTGATAGAGGCCTGAATTTACCGCAGGTTTTTAAGAAATTTATGTTAAATGGGTATTACCTTTTTGTTCTTCCATTAGTCCATTTTTAAGATAATTTTGGTGAAGAAATCGAGTTCTTCTTTCAGTGAGAGAAGAGATTGGTTTTTTGTTTACTAGTTCTTTGTGAGGTTATTTTAGTTTTAGCCCCTGTTTCTCCCACACTTAAGTACAGTCAGGTATGTGCTCAGTCATGTCCGACTCCTTGTGACCCCATGGCCCGGAGCCCACCAGGCTTGTCTGTCCATGGAATTCTCCAGGCCAGCATACTGGAGTGGGTTGCCATTTCCTCCTCCAGGGGATCTTCCCAACCCAGGGAAGATCGAATCTGTGTCTCCTGCATTGCAGGTGGATTATTTACCCCTGAGCCAGGTTCTTTTCAGCAATATGGAGGCTCGTTGTGCTTGAACCAGGATCGTCCTTGTGGGAGATCGCTTGAGTTAAGAATGTTACTCAGGGTTCACTGACCACACTGTCTGGTTGAAGTGTGGACTCCAGCCTTCCCTGCAGTTGTTCGCTGTCCTCTCTGGGCCCGAGGTCAGGGTGCCCCGTGGTTGGTGACCCTGCTTCCGCTGTCTCTGCTCTCCTGTGCTGCATGTCCTGGACCCTTCGCCTGCACCGACAGTTGGCAGAAGGTCGGGTGTATTGCGTGGTTTTGGCTCCTTCATCTCGGGAGTCAGGGTGAGGTTTGGCGTCCTGGCCATCTGCCCCGGGGTGAACCCTGCCAGCCTGCAGTTTGGTCTTGCTTCTCTCAGCTGGGGGTCTCTCCCGAGTGATGCTGATGGAGCCACCGCTCCACTGACTGGGCGTGGCCAGGGGCTGCAGTCCCTGTCCATCTCGGCCTCCCGTTAGACTTGCTCTTGCACGCTGTGTGTGAGAGTCCGGGCGTGTGGAGGGCACGTCGGCTTCAGGGTGCCACCCCTCCGCAGATCCACACTCCCCTCCGTCCCAGCGGGGCTGCGCGCGCGGGGGGCTGGCGAGGTTCTTGGGAGCCGCGTGGTGCTTCAGAGTGGACGCACGCAGCCTCCTAATGGTTGTACTGCTTTTGAAGGTTCCAGGTCTGCGTGGCACAGTGTGCGAGTCCGGGAGTGTGGATCTGTGGAGGACGCCGGCCACAAGTAAGTAGCCTGGCCCCTGCCGCGCCTCGGAGCAGGCCCGGGGTCAGCCAGGCCCCGCGCCACGTGTCTGTGCTCAGGCGTCCCCAGGGAGCGGCGTGTGGCGCTCTGCTGGAAGGCCAGTCCAGGGCCCTGGCCCCGTGGCTGCAGCCAGTGGGCACTGAGTCACTGTCAGACCGGCGAAAGGACAGCCTGTGTGTGTGTACACGCGCGTGTGCATGTGTGTGACGGTCACACGTGTCTTGGTTGGAGCCCCCCTAGGATCTGGGCCCTGAGCCCACGCCGAGCCGTCCTGTCTGCCAGCAGGCGCGTGAGTCTCTGGTGTGTGAGGAGAAGGCCCATCTCTGCCCACCTGTCCCGGGCAGCCTCCTTTCCCGTGTATCGTTGGCTGCAGAGGGAGCGGGAGAGTGCTCAGTTCTGCAGAGGGAGCGGGAGTGCCGCGCGGGATGAGTCAGTGCTCGGGGGATGCCACGAGGGCTGTTTGGATCGCCCGTGTCTCAGGCTAGGCAGACGTGCGGAGCAGTGGGGTCGTGAACGTGAGCCGAGTCGTCAGACGTCCACTCCGGAGTGGGTCATCGCTCAGGGTCCTGGTGAGGATGGGACCCTGGAAGTTCTTGTTTGAGTTTCCTTCTGCATTGGCCGCAGGGGCAGGACCATGGGGTCACATTTCCGCTCTTTTTTTCCCTGCTTGTTCCTGTGTGTGATGCTGGAGGGTCAGAGCCTGTGTTCAGAGATATGTAGGGATTCACGAAGCCCTTGTGGTAGCGTTGGAATCTGAGATGCGGTGGTTTTGGTGGTGCAGGCTCGTAAGCTTAGACATGTAAATGCTGACTGTGACAGACTCCTTCCTCCGTGAGAGCCGCCTTCCCGCGCCAATGCCTGTGCACTCATCGGCTTCTCCACTCATCTGCCCGCTTCGCCTCTCTTGTAGAACTTAATGCCACAGCTGGAAGCTTGCCTCCCACGACACCCCTGTCGCCATCTGCTGTCTCTGCCCAGAACCTGGTCATGTCCTCGTCCGGAGTGGGGGCCGAGGCCAGCGTCACACTGACCCTGGCGGACACTCAGGGCTTGCTGTCCGGGGGGCTGGACACCGTCACACTCAACATCGCTTCTCAGGTGGGTGCCATGACCCTTGCTGACAGAGTCCTCCCGAGAAATGCCTCCTTTCCTAGGTATCTGTTCAAAACGCAACTGGTTGTTTTCTGAATAAATTTAAAAAGTAATTTTTTGATGCCAAATGGGAAATATAAGAAAATCCAGACAATGCAGAAAAGCATAAGTAATCCACCCCCCCCCAGACGGAACTGCAGTGAATGTCTGAGTGTTGATATACTTCTGGGCAGAGGGCTCACCCGGATCCTGTCTGAGCCCCACCTCCGGCCTCTGCACTGGGGAGACTGTCTGGGGCACCGTCTAGGACACAGCGGGCCACGGCCGCGCGGGCTGTCTGACCCGCAGGGACTCGGCTCCTCCCCGTGCAGAATGGTGAGGCCACCTCGGCCTGCTCTTGGGTCCGTCCGCACGGCAGGCGTGGCCATGCCACACGCCCTGTGCTCTGTGAGGTCCCCCGCCAGCAAGCCCGGCCCCTCCTGAGGGGCATCGTCCCGGCCCACGAGAGTGCTCAGCCACCCAGGCCCCCTGAGCAGTTGAGGAGAGCCCGCTCCCCTCAGCCAGCACACAGGCGCTTACAGAATGATGTGCACTTGAGGAGTGAGAACTAGTCTGATTTCCATGTCAGTGTAAACAAAATACAGCAAAGAAAGAGTCTGCAAGTAAGAATACAAACAAAAATAGGTGACTTTTAGATGATGCACTTTTAGTGGATTCGAGTCACTATTTCTGTGAGTATCAGTAATTGTTGAGCATTTATTTTATTAGGCAGTTGACTTTTGAATCAGGGCATTTGCATTAAGGATAGTTCATATTAGCCATTGAGACAGCAATAATAAACTAGTAAATGACATTGTATTCTGGATTGTTTTGTTGTTCTTGTTGATTTTGGGTTTTTTTTGACTGTGCTGTGCAGCATGCCGGATCTTATTTCCCCGACCAGGGAAAAGAAATAGCACAGATCCCGTGGACCCTCCCTTAACCCAGTCCCCCAGTGACAGCATCTCATGAAACCAGGGCACAGTGTCCACCAGGCGTCACCGTGTTTAGTGACAGCTGGGTGGGGTCATGTCCAGCTTCTAAAGCAGTAATCCTCTCTGCAGGGTCAGCAGTTCCCAGCCTTACTCACGGACCCTTCTCTCTCGGGCCCTGGGGGCGCGGGCTCGCCCCAGGTCATCCTGGTGAGCCCCCCCACACAGCCGTCATCTGCCTGTGAGGAGATCACCTACCAGGTACAGCACACGTGTCATCTGCAGTCTCAAGGTTTTCAGAGCACATTGCTTCAGAAGGGGCGGCCTGGGGAGAGCTGCTGGCCGAGGCTCGGTGCTGCCTGGGGCCGCGTGTCTGCCGAGGACGAGCAGGCACCGAGCACGAGGACCCGGGGCAGACGCGGGGTCTCCTTCGCTCCATGACTCGGGGTCAGAAGGAGATGTCATAACCAAAACTGGGAAACCTGGTTTTCAGTTTACCAGTGTCTCCTTGATTTGCCCACTGATCAGATTGCATGTGGTCATTCCCTTGCATTTAGTTCTTTTTGTCAGATTTCCTGTGATACCTTTGCTGTTTCTTTCACATCTTATTCTACCTTTTCATAGGCATTTTCACGTGTGTGTATGTGACCTGTTTGTCATCTGACTAGTCTTTTTTCTTAAAATGCATTTTTTTTGAGGGGGTGGGCAAAACACTTAGTAAATGATGGTTCTAAATATAAAGAGTCTAAAAACCCCTAAAACTTTTCAGAAAAGTAAAATCCTGATAATACATCTCTGAATTTTTTTTTGAAGAATTAAATTTTATGCTTAAGCAGTTTTAGCAAATGGATTTTAAGGTAATTAGTTTTTGGTCTTTCAGTGAGACTAGGACTTCTTTCAAATAGAAATTACATGTAATCAGCAACGGGAATTTCTCCCCATCTAGCCTGAGTAACCAGACCCCATTTAGCTGGATTTTGGCTTGTGTAGCTGTTAACACAAGACCACTCTCAAGTTGAAGAGTGCACTCGCAGGTCTCAGGACTCAGAAAGGTCTGTTGTCCTCGTGGTTCCAGTAAAGGCGCCCGGTACTGAGCGCTCCTGCCCCCTGAACGGAATGTCTGAGTCAGAAACATGTCCTGTGTGCTTTTTGGTTAGTGGGCTTTTAGTGGGTGTCCTTCCTTACGTGCCATTTGTTTCATCAGGAGGTCTTCCCTGCAGTAACAGAACAGCTTTGAGTGTCATTTATTCCCAGTGGTTTTCAACTTTTTTAAAAAGGCTCACGAGAGATGCATTTTGTGCGGGGAGCTGAGCACAGGAGTGTCTGTCGTTTCTCTTCTTCGCTCACACAGACACTCTTGTGTAGACGCATGCCCACCTGACACGGGAGTCACAGGCCAATCGCTTTCCCACGGCATGTGATGTCCTTGCATCACCTGAACTATTCAATCGCTTTTTTCATCCTTTTTTTTTTCTTAAACTACAGCCCAGATTAGTGAGAGCAGTTGGCAGAAGCCTGCTGTGGCTGTCGGGTGTGGTCTGGCTGCCGGGTCTCAGCAGTTCGGTTGGGGTTCTGCCCTGTTGCAGGTGACCGACGTCTCTGCCAGCCTGGCCCCGGGTGGTGCGCCCGAGAAGGAGGCCCGGCTGCTCCAGTGCCTGGAGTGCGGCTACAGCTTTGCCTCGGCCGCCCTGCTGCTGCAGCACAGCAAGGCGGCCCACGGACGGGAGCGCATCCACGTCTGCCCCGTGTGCAGGAAGGCCTTCAAGCGTGCCACGCACCTCAAGGTACAGCTCCCGCGCTCCCGCGGCCAGGCGCTGAGCGGGCCCCGGGCCCCGTGAGGCCAGGGGTCTCCTGTGAGCGACGGGAAGAGGTCCACGGAGGTGACCGTGTTCACACATCACCGGGAGATGCCGCTCTACTCCCGGCGCGGTGTGAGAGCAGCTCTGTCAGCAGGCTGTGCGGAGATGGCACCCCCGAGGTCGGCAGGGGGCACCCGACTGAGCCGCAGCGGCCCCACCGCGAGAGCCAGCACAGAGGGGCCTGTGCCGTGCATAGGGTGGGGGCAGGGTGTGTGTACCTGCCGGTTGTGGGAACCACGCCAGTGCCCTCCCACCTGTGGGGAATGGCTGGATCCATGCGGACATGCACATGGCACAGGAGAGAGCCAGGTGGGGTGGGTACTGAGACGTGGCTTCCAGGACACGTAGAGGGGCACAGCATGGGGGACGTGTGTCTGGCCTGCGACATCTGGGCCGGGGCCCCTCCTCTGTGCTTGGTTACTGGAGCATCGGGCCCCGGAGACGCCGAGGTGCACGCGGGGTCCAGGGCCTGCCGAGGAGTCGCTCCGGCAGCACACCCAGCTTCTGTTCTCCAGGCCTGCAGCTGGCTACACCTCTCGCCTCTGTTCCTACCGTGTTTTCTGAGATGGGAAATCCCAGAATTAATTAATATGCTTTGAAAAAGAGAACTCCGTATTCATTTTTAAAAACGAAACACTGACCCTCAAAGCAGCTGTCCTTGCAGAGGCCGCGGCCAGGAGACCTGTGAGGTCGCGGTGCTGCCTGTGACTCTGAATGTGACCCCGTCGCTCAGAGTGTCTGTGCGCTTGGTCAGGTCACGTGACACCTGCAGCTCTGCTTTCCTGATAAAACGTCATGTCTGTCAGAGGAGTGTCAAGTGCTTATATATATATCTACATAATGTATGATGCTGATATAAAGCATCACACCCATAGTAGAGAGTACAGAAGTTATAGTCTGATAGAGAGTGAATACTTTTAAAGAAGCAAAAGAATGAAAATGGTTAAAGAAAATTTAAGGTACTTAAAATCATACACGTTGCTGTATCTAAGGCGTAGCTCGCTCTCCCATGACCACTCTGGGGCGGTGTGTTACAGACGGACCGCCTTTCCCTTAGAAGCCTGGCGGACACTGCCCGCTCCATCAGAGTCAGTGCGCAGTGGACGCGTGGTGGTGTTATGGGATGGCAGTGACACTGCCCCCCCTACGTCCCCCCCCGACACACACAGCCCTGGTCTAATTGTGAGGAAAACGTCAGACGTGTCAGTTGAGGAACATCCTGCAAAGTACTCAGCCAGCCCTCTAAAACCTGTCACGGTGGCTGACAGGGAGGGAGGCCCGGGTGAGGCCCAGGGCTCGGGGGGCCTGAGTCTCCTGGCAGGCCACGACCCAGCCCCCCACCCCCCCCGACTCTGCTCCGCGGGGTCCTGACCAGAGGCGAGCCTGTGTTCCTCCTCCCGCTGACTGGCCTTTCTGCGCTGGTTTTCCTGTCCTGTCTCCAGTCTGTAAGGCTCTGTTAGGATCGTCAGTGTCCTTCATGTGTGTGAGAGTGTGTGTGTCTTCCCCAGGAGCACATGCAGACGCATCAGGCCGGTCCTTCCTTAAGCTCTCAAAAGCCCCGGGTGTTCAAGTGTGACACGTGTGAGAAGGCCTTTGCCAAGCCCAGCCAGCTGGAGCGCCATAGCCGCATCCACACAGGTAACCCCGGGGAGGGACCCGGTGAGAAGTCCTGCCGCCCACCGCTCGTGGTGGGAAGGTCACATGCAACGTGTAAATGTTCATTTGTGACACAGCACCCGACTTAGGAAGCACGACCCACTCGCTCAGGTCTTTTCCTGATTTTTTACCAGTTTATCGTGCAGCTGGCTTCCCCAGATAGAGGCTGCTGCTGTTTTCCCGTGAAGGTCTCGGGTCCTCCTGTCCACCTCTGTCTGGCGCCCAGCCTTCTCACGGTTCTCCCAGCCCTTGTGCCTCTTCGGCGGCCGCGTCCGACTCACCTTCAGAGGGCTCCTCTTCCCTGGTGCCCCTGGCTGGCACCAGGGCCTCCTGTGTCGTCAGCAGATGCCTGGCAGCCTCCATGGGCTGCGTGTCCTCGGAGATGCCCTTGCTTGTCAGCACAGATCCTGGCACCCACTGGGTACCAGCCAGGAGCTCAAGTGACAGACTGCCGTACTGTTACTCCATAGCACATCTCTTCAAAACCGTAACTCAGAGCTAGAAATGACTGCCTTGGATAATAGCACAGATGCATGGGAAGGGTTTGCACACATTTGCAGGCGCCTCGTGACTGTCACTGGGTCACTTCCCTACCCGTGTGAGTACCTGTCCTCACTCCAGTTCCTCCTCTCCTCAGCTCCGCCTCTGTCTGCAGGGAGTGCCCTGCTTCTGCAGGCGCTGTGATGAGAGCAGCCTTCAGGGTCGTCTCCCTTTCCATTGCCCCGGTCATCTGACAGTGCCCCCAGTTCACCCGTGGCTGTTCTTTTCCTCGGGTGTGATGTCGCAGTCCCAGTCCAGGGATGAGGGCAGAGACCCTGGGGCCATTTCGAGGACTCTGCCTGCCATTGAGAGCAGTCCTAAGACCTCTCTTGTCATCGCTGAGGAGGGCCACCTGGAGGACAGCAACCTGCTGCCTCCAGAGCAGCCTTGGGGTGCTGGCACCCGATCTGGGGGGCTTCATGTGGATGAGAGCCAAGCAGGGCTTGTGGGAAAGAACTTTCTAGGCTGAGGGAAGGCTTGTGCCTTGAACAAGCAAGGACCCTGTCCCTGGGGCTGGGAAGTGTGTGAGTGACAGCAGGGGAGGTGGGGCAGCCAGGACCAGAGTGGCTGTGCAGCAGGTGCTCCCTAGGGTGGTGCTCACCTGGACAGTGCTCCCCAGGGTGATGCTCACCTGGGCAGTGCTCACCTGACAGTGCTCACCTGGCTCACCTGACAGTGCTCACCTGGGTAGTGCTCACCAGGTGGTGCTCACCTGGACGGTGCTCCCCAGTGTGGTGCTCACTTGGGCAGTGCTCCCCAGGGTGATGCTCACTTGACAGTGCTCACCTGGGCAGTGCTCACCAGGTGGTGCTCACCTGGACGGTGCTCCCCAGAGTGGTGCTCACCTGGGCGGTGCTCACCTGGAAAGTGCTCACCTGGACGGGTGTTCTCCTAAGCAGGTGCTCAACGGGTGGTGCTCACCTGGGCAGATGCTCTCCTGGGCAGGTCCTTACCTGGGTAGGTCCTCACCAGGGCAGGTGCTCACTGGGGTAGGCTCCCTGCAGAGGTCATTCTTGGCAGCTTTTTCTTCCATTTGTCAGTTTATGTATCAACTTGAAAGCAATTAACGTTTAAAAGATACTGTATAAACCATATTTTAGTCAAGTGGATTTGATGTTCCCTGTCTTCAACATCCTTCAGCTCTTCTTTTGGAAGCCTGTTGTTTGAACAATGGTTGTTCATTTCTGGATACTTCTGGGACGTTGTGGAGCTTTGTCTTCTGTGTCTCCCTGCAGAGTGGCCTTGCTAGATCCTGGGTTAGCCACCCGAGTGACGCAGCAGGGGGACGTCACTAGGATCCTGTAGAACTTGCATCCCTTCCTGGGAGCTCGTGTGTGTGTGTCCCTGGGAGCTCGTGTGTGTGTGTGTGTGTGTCTCCCCGGGAGCTCGTGTGTGTGTGCGTGTGTCCCTGGGAGCCTGTGTGTGTGTCTGTCTCCCTGGGAGCCTGTGTGTGTGTGCGTGTCTGCGCATGTGTGTGTCCCTGGCAGCCTGTGTGTGTGTGTGTGTCTGCGCATGTGTGTGTCCCTGGCAGCCTGTGTGTGTGTGTGTGTCTGCGCATGTGTGTGTCCCTGGCAGCCTGTGTGTATGCGTGTGTGTGTGTCCCTGGCAGCCTGTGTGTGTGTGTGTGTGCATGTGTCCTTGGGAGCCTCTGTGTGTGTGTGTGTGTGCGTGTGTGTGTGTGCATGTGTCCTTGGGAGCCTGTGTGTGTGTGTGCGTGCGTGCGTGTGTGTTCCTGGCAGCCTGTGCATGTGTGTGTGTGCATGTGTCCTTGGGAGCCTGTGTGTGTGTGTGCGTGCGTGCGTGCGTGTCCCTGGCAGCCTGTGTGTATGCGTGTGTGTGCGTGTGTGTGTGTGTGCGTGCGTGCGTGTCCCTGGCAGCCCGTGCGTGTGCACGTGTGTCTGTGCGCTCATCGCGTCGTCCCTCGGGGTGCTGACCGGGCCGCCTGTCCGCAGGGGAGCGGCCGTTCCGCTGCGCGCTCTGCGAGAAGGCCTTCAACCAGAAGAGCGCGCTGCAGGTGCACATGAAGAAGCACACGGGGGAGCGGCCCTACAAGTGCGACTACTGCGTCATGGGCTTCACGCAGAAGAGCAACATGAAGCTGCACATGAAGCGGGCCCACAGCTACGCAGGTGAGGGGCCCGCAACCGTTGGGAGGCCCCTCCCTTGCGGCGGCGGCCTGGACCCCGTCCCAAGGGCTGGGGAGCCGGCGTGCGGTCAGGGCCAGCCAAGTCCGCCCGTAGCTGGGTGACCTCGTTCCCATGGTGACTCACTGACGTCGGTGCCGGCAGAGAGGGGGCGTCTCGGTGGGGCCCTGCTGTGTCCCCCCGTCCGCCTCATCCCGCGTCACCTCGGAGTGCCTGGAAGTTCCAGGAGATGAGTGTGGTGGCCGGTCGCCTGGCGAAGGCTGTGCTGGGAGGGGCTGGACTGCAGCCTGTGTCTCCGGCTCCCTTTGCCGTTTCGGGAGCTGTGGCCTGGTGTGCAGTCAGGCCTGAGTGCAGGGGTGAGTGTCCCAGGGTCTCCAGGAACCACAGGGCAGGACCCTTCGTGCTCGGCAGCTTTGGAAGAAGAGAAAATCCGTCCTAATATCTGCTAGTGCTCCCTGTGTTACTTTTCTGTTAGAAAAGTCTTGGCAGTGGTATTAGTAATGGCTCAGCGATGTCATATCAGCATAACCTTATGGTACATAGAGTGTGTGAGTGTACCGAACAAGGGCTGTGTGCCTTCATGTTCAAGTAACAGTAATTGTCAGAATTATGAAACCTGCAGCTCAAGTGATTCTTTCTTCACTGGGACGCAGAAGAAAGCAGTTTAGGAATGTCTCGTCTCTGTCTGCGTTGTCCTTGTTTAAGTGTGAATCATTTCCGTCGCTGAGTGTCTGAGGCTCTCTCTTTGTCCCCATGGCAGGGACGTTGCCGGAGCCGGTGGCCCAGCAGGACCATGCAGCGGAGGCACTGAGCCACACGCTGCACCTGGACGAGGTGGTCCCAGAGCCCGCGAGCGAGTGGCAGGCCCTGGCCAACGTGTTCTGACGGGCGCCGCCCCGAGAACGTCCCAGAGTCAAGTGTGGAGGAGAACAGAGCACTTGGCATTTCTGTTTTGAAGCCTCAAGTGTTATAAATGTCACCACAGTAGTTTTTTTAGCTATAAAATGGTCTAAAGAATCACTGACTTTCAGCAACTTCCAGGAAGGAGCTGGGCAAGCTGGAAGCACGGCGTTCTCACGTCTCTGCAAACCACTAACCTCAGGTCCCACGTCAGCAGTCCCACCCTCCGCAGCTGGCCAGTGCGGCCAGCCGGACATCAGCCGGATCTTCCTGTCGTCGTGGCGTGATCAGCAAGACAGATGTCAGTGTGGGGGAAGGCAGAGGGTTTTCTTTCCCTTCATGCTTCCCGTGACAAAACGCATAGCTCATGAAACAAATAAGCTAGGTGCATGAAGTTCAGAGGAAGTGCTACGACACACAGGGAAGTTTTTTCCATTTTTTTGTCTGTGCGTTTTGAGATTAGTAGAAATGGACTCTTTTTTTTTTTTTTTAAGCCTACCATATGTTAGTATACTGGGACCGTGAGAGATGGCTGGACCACTTCTCTCCACGACAGATAGCTACCCGTTAGTTAGAGAACACGGCACCGGGGGCGTGCACGTGAGGACAGAGTCAGCCTGACCCACGAGTGAGGACGCGGCAGTCTCGCTGGAGGCGGCCGCACGCACGCCCGAGTCCCCGTCAGGTGCACGGCCGGGTCAGCAGAAACCACAGCCGCACACTGCAGACTGGAGACCGCAGCGCCGGCTCCTGGGAGCAGAGGAGCTGCCGCCCCGGCCGCCTCAGTGACCCAGACACCTGTTTGTGCCCTGAGGATAGGAAGCTGCCCGAGCCCCGTGGTTTTCTCTTCGTCCATAAGCAGGTGTATTTTTTATTTCAGGGAATCCTTTAGTATCATCAATGGTGCCACGTTGAACATGCCCCAAACCAACCAAATCCTGCCCTCGCTGGGGCAGAGCGTGCGTCGATCCCATGGCATTCCAAAGACAGAAACTTCTTACTCCATGTGACTCTCTCCTTCAAAATTATTTATATGTTCTATATATAAATACGTATGTACATATGCAGATATATGGGCCTCTGTGTGGCTGAACAGTATATTTTGTAAATAAGCACTAGTCCCTGTTACAGAAAGAGCGACAGCATTTTTACCTCCAACAAGCACTTCAGATCAGTATTGCATTCATTTTGTTAATAAAGAAACGGACATCCTCGTCATTGTGACATAAAGCTGGGGTTGCTTTTTTGTGTTTGTTTTTCCTAAGAATAATTGCCTTTATTTTTTCTCATTGCCTCACTGGTTTCAGAAGAGAGCAGTTTTATTATAAATATTGTATGGACTTTGTATATTAAGAGAGGAGCTCATTTCAGATTCCTGAAGAAAGAGACATTTCACTGTTATTTTTTGAAGGGGCATCTTTTGATTTTTTGTTGTTCACACTTTTGGCATATGTATATAAGTAGTATTGATGGTGATATAAAAACTTTTGTTATGTGAAAATATTTAAGTCTGAAACTGTTAAATAATATTACTCTTTTTTTCAAACTGCTTTGTGTATTGTATATTTTTTTAAAGGAAAAAAAAAAGCCTTATTTGACTTGTGATACTGGACTTCTGTATCCTGAGGTTTTTCTTGAATGTCAGTGTGTGTACCTGGCTGGAGTCCATATATTCAGAATAACTGTAATTGTGCCAGAGTTTTAAAGGTTCTGCTTTTAATGCACTTTTCTTTTATAATTTTGTATTAAAATATTTTAGAAATGTTGATTAATTTTGGTGAACAAATATCTCCAAAGTTGAAATTATTGAAATTTTAAAAATTTTGTTCTTGCTAGGTTATTTATTTTGGTTTTAGCATTAAATGTCATCTCAGGTCAGTCTCTGCAAGGGGTTGTTTAATTCCTGATTGTATAGAAAGCATAGTTCAGTGAATTGTATTGGTGCACAGCCTGTTTAAGTAAGGCCTTACCAGGTGAATCTAAAGCCTACTTTTATTTTGGTTAAAGAAAAAAAAATCAGTAATCCATTTTGTGAGTCTTCTCAGTTTATTATCAGGCAAACACAAGACATTAATGTATTATTTTTATTTACTTCCTAATTATAAAAGCTGCTTCTTTGCAAAACATTCCTTGAAAAATAAGGTTTTGTAAAGACATAATTTCACTTGAACTTTTGGTGGAACGGAGTACAAGTTGATCTTTATACTTTACCGGTTGATAAAAAGTCTTCTGACAAGAGATTTCTAGTCTCCTGCATAACCAGGGTTTTGAGGATAGATAATTGTATTTTTAAAAAATATCTATCATAGCATATCTGCTTTGGAATAACAATAAATAAAAAAAATGAAGTTAGGAAATGTGATTAATTTTTTTCTTTTAAAATATTTACTGTAAAATAGTTTGGCACATGCATTCATTTCAAGTTCAGATATGTTTTCACAGAAAAGAACTTCAGTGGTGTTTTCCTGCACCTCCATGCAGCACACACAATGAGCGCTACCCTCGTGAGGTCCACATGAAGAGCTTCCAACTTAAAAATCAGGCTGTGCTTTGAGGGCCGGCCCGCCGTCTGTGTTCGCTACAAGCGCCTCCATTGCTTCCACCATTGACCATAACGAGCGCCACCCCAGTCACTCAGGTGCCTGTAGACAGGCCACGACCCCCTGCAGCTGTGTCCCGTGGTGAAGAAGCTGGGCAGCTCTGGGCAGCTGCAGGACGAGTCCCCTTCCCTCGGAGCTGGGCATACATAGTTCCCGGGCGCTGGGGGTGGGGAAGCTGGAGGGTGTGGAGAGGGGAAGGGTTAGTGCTCAGTGGTGTCCAACCCTTCATGACCCGATGGACTGTCACCTCTATCCATGGAGTTCTCCAGCAGGAATACTGCAGGGGGCTGCCGAGCCCTCCTCCAGGGGTCTTCCCGACCCAGGGGTCGGAGCTGAGTCTCCCGTGTGGCGGGCGGACTCTTTCCCCGTCTGAGGCACCAGGGTGTGTGTGGAGCCCCATCGATGCCCACTGCACAGGCGGGCACGTCTGCACAAAGGGCAGCAGGTGAAAACGGAGCACCTTTTCCAGGGACGGACACGCCGGTGCCCCTCCCCACAAGCTCCCCTCGGCTCCTCAAGGACTTGGCTGCCTGGACAGGCCTGTGGTCAGAGAATCCGGCACGAAGGGAGCTTGGGCTGTCGGTCCAGCGGAAAGGAGTTCCTCAAGCTCTGACCGCGAGTCAGCGACAGCACGAGGCAAACACAGCCTAATGCAGTTCCTGTCTTCCCTCGGATTTCCATTTCATCCGATCTCAGCGTTTAACCAGCGAGTGTCTCTCCGCAACAGTGCTTTGTACCCCCACCCGTAACCGCTCATAAGGAAATGTGAGCTTGAGTTTTACAGGCACCAGTGTTCACGGACAGGAGGGGCACGCGGTAGTACAGGGTGAGACTCTACAAGGGAGGTGGGCTCCTCTTCTTCCTGTGGATTTTCCTCTTTGCAGAAGACATTCAAAACTCACAAAGATACACATTTTTAAGAAGATCATCACTCCGATTTCTGTAAATAACATGATCTTAAGAAAATGTATAAGACATGGGGCTTCCCCCGTGGCTCACCGATAAAGACTCCATCTGCCAATGCAGAAGATGCAGGAGACACAGGTTCTGTCCCTTGGTCGGGAAGATCCCCTGGAGGAGGGCATGGCAACCTGCTCCAGTGTTCTTGCCTGGACAATCCCATGGACAGAGGAGCCTGGCTGTCTGCAGTCCATGGGGTTGCAGAGAGTCAGACACAATTTAAGTGACTGGACATATGTGCATGCATAAGATACGTATAGAGCTGCCTTCCGGCTATTTTTGGCAATATCTTATACCTGCTTTTTACATATTTTTTTCAGATGATTATTTCAAAGTCAATACTGTGCCCTCTCTTCCCTGCCCCCCCCCCCCCAGTTAATCCAACTGTTGGTAATTTGTTCTTTCTCTAAAATCTGTTGAATACAGTGAGGCAAAGAGGAAATTACACAACTGATACTTTTAGACCACTCTTTTTGCCACCTAATCTCTATGTAATGTAGGCATTTTGGAGTTTTTAGAAAAGAATTTCAAAAGTGCCTTGGTACACATTTGGAGCCTCTATGTATCTACCTAATACTCCTGAAAAGCAGCATTTTAAAACCATCTCATTGTTTATAACGGTGGAGACCAACACCTTGGTGAAACGAGAGCCCTGCCTCAGCCTCCTGGAGCCTTTCCTGGATGAGGCCCCTAAACCTGTTAACGTTTGTCCCATCCGAGCTCATCCCCCTGTCTCAGTCCCCATTCCCTTTATACCCACTGGCCCTCACTTAGATGCGGGGGGGTACGGCAGATTTTTGTATGGAGGACTAATAAAATACTTAAAGCATGAGAAAATAAAGAGTAAGTGACAGGAACAACAGGCAGTGATCAGGAAAGATTCTATTTAATCTTTTTTATGTGCAGTGCTTCACAGCATGAAGGCTTTTGTGTTAAATCAAAATTTATAATCCATTTGGGAAATTTCTAAAATGACAGTGATTCATTCTTGATTCACCACTAGAACATTTTTAAAGTTAATTGTTTCTAATTTACAAGAGAGTCCTTTTTTTCAATCTTCAAAATTGTCCCATGGTCTATTTCTGCATTGGATGACATTTATTTAATACAATTTTGTGTTAGGAATGCATAGTTATTCCAAAAGTCACTGTGCTGGCTTTAAGAATAATAAAGTTAGTTTTGTGTTATCTTAAAACTCCTATATATTTACTTATTTGGGTTTGGAGTGAGTTACAAGCATTTAAAGAAAGACGTTTTCTCTACGTGACATTTTCAGCAAGGGTTAACAAAATGCGATGCTGAATTTGCAATGAATTTAGATCTATGGGGCTCAAACAGTCTGAGGACATCTTGTTTCCCATCCTTGAGGGTATTTTCCACTTTTTCCCTTGTTTGTAAGGTATTTGAAGGTGACTTAAATGAAAATCAATCATAATATCAACTTCTTTGTTCATGTAGATATGTAGGACATTGAGTTTTCCCAGAAAAACCGATGGATTTAGTTGATATTACAGCATCTGGTCCCTTTTAAAGATGCATCTCCAAACTTTCAGAAATTCATAGTTTATAGTCATTGTCCTGTTAAAGTAGCGAATTGAAGATAACTTTTTTCTTTGTTCACCTTATTCCTATAACAGAGTGGGCACTTCATGCAATTTTTCTGACTGAAATAGCTAAAGTGGTGTTTATTTTCTCCTGGGCTTTGCTCAGAGGGAATGGTAAGGAATCGGCTGTTCTTCCTCCTTGTCTGTAGGAGGAATACTGTTCTTTCGGTATTTAACGTACGGCAGGTGGGGAGATGGGGCTGTTCTCTAGAAATTACCAGGTTATGGCTCATCTGCTGCCTCTACCATGGATTGCCTCAGCTACTTAAAATGGCCCAGCTGAGTTTTTCCAGAATGTTTGGCTTTCTGATGATGTAAGATTGCTGATATTTAAACACAGTTAAGGGCGTGAGTTTACAATCCATTTTGTGCATGGGCAGACCTGGGAACCTTGAGAGTTGGACCATAAAGAAGAATGAGCACCTTAGAATTGATGCTTTAAAATCGTAGTGCTGGAGAAGACGTGAGAGTCCCTTGGACATCAAGGAGATCAAACCAGTCAATCTTTAAGGAAATCAACCCTGAATATTCACTGGAAGGACTGATGCTGAAGCTCCAGTACTTTGGCCACCTGATGCAAAGAGCCGAATCATTGGGAAAGACCCTGATGCTGGGAAAGATTGAGGGCAGGAGGAGAAGGGGACAACAGAGGTTGAGATGGTTGGATGGCATCACCGACTCAATGGACGTGAGTTTGAGCAAACTCCAGGAGATCATGAAGGACAGGGAAGTCTGGTGTGCTGCAGGCCATGGGATCACAAAGACTTGGACACGACTTAGAAGCTAAACCACCACCACCACTATATGAATAGAAGTTTTTTTTACAAACGCCAGTGATTAATTTATTCTGTATCGTCCATAATGTTATTTCTATCACTAAGGAGGTTTTATTGTCATGTAACTTTAAAGGAGCCTCCCAGATGGCTAAGTGGTAAAGAATCTGCCTGAAAAACAAGAGACATGAGTTCAATCCCCGGGCCAGGAAGATGCCCTTGAGAAGGAAATAGCAACCCACTCCAGTATTCTTGCCTGGGAAATCCCATGGACAGAGGAGCCTGATGGGCTACAGTCCACTGGGTCACAGAGAGTCAGACACGACTGAGCGATGAAAACAACAAGTACCGTGAAAGTGTTAAATCCTTTTAGTCTCTAAGGAAAAATGGAGAAACGGCAGTTGCTATGCCCACACTCATGGCCTCACACTCTCCTTTCTGCCGATATACAGATATTTCCCTGATTTTTAAATCCTGACTCAAGCAAGAGAGATGGTTCTATGCCACTATTTCAGCATCAGAACAAAGTAATTGTAGGTTACCCTGGTAACCAGCTTCAGGGGAAGAAATTCTTACAAATTAACACAAAACAACTTTTCTTAGAGTGCCCTCAGCCAGCTCCTCCATCGTCCTGGAGAAGGATGGACAGCAGCTGGCCCTCTTCCCCAAGATACTCCTCACCACACACTTTTTCTAGGCTGGTTTTGAATTATCTTTCTCAAGTTTAGTAATCTAAACTCTTGATGCTTTTTGTGCAAACTCTTTGAAGCGGTCTCAAACTTGCAGCCAAGTTGCAAGAGTAGGACAAAGAAGTCCTCCTAGACTCTTCCCCAGAGATGGCTTTCCAGCGTTGCCCGAAGTGTGAAGATTAAGACCTCTGTGCAGCAGACCCAGCGCAGGCTCGCCCCTGGCACCCAGCTCTCCTGCCCGGCCGCCTCTTCCACCTGGAGCAGCACCCCCTTCTCAGCTCTGCAATTTAATTAAACTCTTGCCAACTAGGGGGTCTAGGAAATCTTTGTCGTTGCAGGAGAAACACATCCCTGCTGTGGGCTGCCTGGTGCCCCAGATCCATTTGCTGGAGTGTTAACTCCTGATGTGATGGGCCTTCCAGGAGCTAAGTACGGCTTAAACGCAGACATGAGGGTGAGACTGGAGCCCTTACAAAGAAGGAGAGACACCATGGTGTGTCGTGTGCCCTGGAGAGCAGGCAGTGTGTGCAGGCCAAGGAGGGGGGCTTCCCCAGAAACTCCCTGCGGGTGCCTTGGCCGTGAGCGTCCAGCCTCCAGAGCCCGAGAACATAAAATTGTATTGTTTTAGCCCCCCAGTCCTGGCGTCGTGTTACGACAGCCCCAACTCAACACAGCACCAAGGGTTCGTGGAAGGCTTGGCGCTCTCATTTTCAGAGGCTTTCCCCCCTATTTCAGTGTTTTTCTCAGGCCTGGTTTCTCCTCACAAACCCCAAACGCAGCTCACAGCCCACACCTGGTTTATAAAGCCAGCCTGCTAGATGGAGCCAACATCCTCGCCGCTAGCCTCTGACCCGCTCCTGACCTCTGACCTGGCCTGCTCTCCCTAGAGCTTGGTGCTGTGGCCCCTCGCCAGGTCCTCGACCGTCCTCTGCCCGGGTGGGCGGACAGGAGCCCACAGGCGGTTCTCGGTCTGGATGGCGCAGTGCAGAGGTGGCTGGGCAGATCGACTCGGTGTCTGAGAAAGCGTGATCACCGTGGCGTTCTGTTCTGGTGGGAAGAGGATTCCTTCATCAGATAGACCCTCCTGGCACCTCTGGACTCGGTGGGACGGTCCGCGGGTGAGCACACAGAGGTAGAGGTGAAGGAGCTGTGTGCTGGGGTGAATAGGTGTGGCTGGGGGTCTAGCACACTCCCCACTCAGAGCTCCACCTGGAAACGAACTTTCCTGCAGCTTTGGGGTGAGGCAGACCTCTTGGGCTTCCCAGTGGCTACAGGTGAAAAACCTGCCTGTCAATGCAGGAGACCTAAGAGACACGGGTTCAATCCCTGGGTCGGAAAGATCCCCTGGAGAAGGAAATGACAACCCACTCCAGTATTCTTGCCTGGAGAATCCCATGGACAGAGGAGCCTGGTGGGTTATAGTCCATAGGGTGGTAAAGACTTGGGCACAACTGAAGTGACTTAGCACACACACTCACATTCTGCAGACCAGAATAAAAGTCACGGAAGACGAGCCATGCAGATATCATTAAAAGTGTATTACTTTATTTCAATATTCAAGAACAGTGCATACTTTCCTTGAGACCTGTGGTCACAGCCCTCATTGTTGGGTGTGGCCACGAATGGAGGTCACTCAGTCACAACCAGCTCAAAGATGCAGTGTGTGTGTCGAGCAATTTGGAGATTTTGTTTCTGAAAATTTTTTTTTCTTACCCTCTCATCATTGAGGCTATGTATTAATAGACATTATATTAAACCCATGCAAGTATTCAGAATTAGAAGGGGATTAAAGAGCCACGTTTGGGCGTTACATTGACTATTCCTCATTTTCATCCTAAGGGGGGTTGTGACGCCAGTGTGGGGACTTCGTAGGGGGCTGGTGGGAGAGACGCTGAAATCAAAAAGTGGGAATCAGTAGGTTATGAGGGGAGCGCGGGAGGTGTCAGCTCGGGTTAGGAAAGAGTGGGACCGAGGACCCCTCTCTGTCCTCACTGCTCGCCGGCGCCCAGGCGGGTGGCTATCTGGGAAAAGCAGGAATGTTGGTCAGCGGGTTTCTGGGAGGAAGCGGGCGGGGTGGTTATCTCTCCGCCAGGGTTAGTGTTCTCTGTGCGCACCGCCGTGCCGAGCACGCCACCTGTCACCTTCGCGCTCGCGATGGCCGCGGCCACCGCGAGGCTCCCGGAACGTCCTGCCACCGCTCTGAGCTGCGCCGCCTCCGCCCTCCGGCCGGGCTCCATAGGAAAGAGGTCGTCTGGGGGCCGCTGCAGTCCCCGCGCGCCTGCGCCGTCGCCGGACCCCCGAGGCCCGGCCGAGTCCGCTCCGCGTCCCTTCTCCGCACGCGCCGATCCGGCTCCTCCGGGGTGTGAGCCGCGGCCACCACACGGGACACTCCCAGCTGCCCGCCCGCCTGCCACGTACCAAAGCTCCCGCCGCGAAGCCGCTCCACTGCGATCGGTTAGGAAAGGAAGCGCTTTAGGAGGTGAGAGGAGGCGGGAAAGAAACCAAAGGAAGCTCAGAGCCACAGGTCGGTCTCCACACCCTGCGTGGGGGTCCGGCGGCCACGTCCCCCGGCAGGGTCCCCAGGGCCGTGCCCGAGGCCGCCCCAGGACAGAGGGTGGGCGTGGAGGGTCGCCCGCCCTGGATGCTGGCGGACCTCGCTGGTCTCCAAGGGTGAGCTGACAGCTGCACCATCTTCTCTATTGAGCTGCTGGCCAGGAGCCACAGGATGCGCGTGTGGCCAGGGTCGGGGGGGATACCGGTTGCACTAGGGAATTTAGACAATGGTTAGCGTCTAGGCGGTTGTATTAAGAAGCTGGGGACGGGATTCCAGGAGGGGAGCTGGGCTTCAGCGTCTCGCCATCGGGGACCCGGAACGGCTGTCTCGTCCTCCCTGAGAAAAAGAAACAGAGAGTTAGAGGGCCGGGCCTGTGGTCACTGGTCCAGGTGCAGGGCCTCTTTCCTCTGAGTCTGTCGCTAGGAATGAAGCTGCATGGGGCTGGTCTCTGACTCCGCGTCTCACAGCCTCCTTTATCTCACTGCACATCCAAGTACCACAGGGCAAACAGGGCAGGGCACGTGGGTACTGCATCTGAGAACCGTGCGTTTCTGGGGGTGAAAAGCTGAACTGATACATTATTATGTCTCAAACAAGGGCTTGTTTTCTCCTAACATTCCCCCCTCAAGAGATGGGTGGCCCAGTTCCCCTCGCCGTCCCAGCTCAGCAGGAAGTAGCCAGAAAGACCTCGACGCCCCTATTCCCAAAGAATTGGGCCTCCCATCTCTTGAGGCGGGGACGTTAGGTAGTTAGAATAGGAAAAAGGAGTCCAGAATGGTGGTGGCTAAAAGACAAGGAAGGGAAAAGCCCAAGAAAACAGAACAAAGGAAGATCTGAGGACTGGAGTGAGGACCTCAGGTAGAACAAACAGCACTCCTGGCTAGCCCAATTTACATAGGGCAGGTCCGGGGGAGGAAAAAACATAAAAATAGGAGCCAAAGGGCCGGGGGTCTCTCTCCTGTGCACGTGCTCTCTCTCTCTTCTCTTCACGTCTTTTGGGTCGGCATGCCCTCACACCTCGAGGATGTATTTTCCTTTATTTTCTAAATAAAACTGAGCTGTAACACGGAGCTGTAATACTGTCCAAGAGCTGTGATGCGCCTAGGGCTTTAACGTCCATCGCTTCAAATTTTTGTTATGATGAGACAGAACCGGGGAAATTACACACTCCCCTGATATCTAGACTAGAGATTCCCGGGGATCGCGGGAACGGGTCCATGAACGATGCCTGGGACGGGCTCATCTGCACGAGGCTGAGATGCTGAGAGTGCAGCCCCACTCGGTCCACCAGGGAGTGGCCTCTGCCCCACCTGTGAGCCCTCCCCTGCGTCACCAAGGAAACCAGCCTTCCAGGTGGGCCATCCGCAAACTCTGACCTCAGGGTCTTAAAAAAACAAGAATTGACGTGTTTTCTGGACAAATACAATTTGCAAAAGAGTTGGCAGTGGCGGAGAGAGTGGGTGGGGATGACAGAGATGAGGGAGCTTGTCTAGGCTCTAGGCGTCGGCTTGAGAAGGCAACTGTCACCCCACGTGCCACTTAGATGAACTTGGAGGAAGGTGCTTTTTTGTTTTGCATTTGAATTCTTATTCAAATTTTAGTCTCTTTTTGGATTTCCCTTTTCTCGTAGGTTATGAATGAAAACTTGATCTCTCAAAGATCCCCTTGAGACTGTGAGCCCCCGGAAAGAAAGGTGGACATGAAATATGCTATCGATCCAATGACAGACAGGCCTCGTCCAAGTCTTGCATCCCCCATGTGACCCAGAGATTAGGCAATGGAAGCATGAGGCACCACGTCTTGTAGCTAACTTGGTCAACAGAGAGACGATGGCTCTGATTTCTTGCAGTTTTACTTTCTCCTCAAAATATTCCTCTGTTGCTGATTCACTAGAGGAATTTTATTTTCACAAGTGGGGAGGTCTGTGGAATTCTAGCCTCAGAGGTGTCGGGCATCATCCAGAGACGCTCCCTCTGCAGGAAAGGGGCTTTGTATCCCAGCCTTGGGGCCGAGCCCTTCAGGGGGCACCTGGGTCTGGTCCTGGGTGAGACTGGCTGGGCTTTGAGTACTTGGTCTTCAGAGCCGCTCCTGGAATAGCCCTGAGCCAGGCAGCACTGGCCCCTCCTTGTGCTGAATTTCAGAGAGATTAACCTTAGGGCTTCCTGGAAAGTGTGATTTAGTCGTGTCGTGCATAAGAGCAGACCGCTGCTTCATCGGACCAAGCACATCTGCGCTCAGAGGGGCTCAGTCCCCCTCCTACCCTGTTTGCTGAACAGCTTACGTGAGACACCACTGAACATCCTGAGGGCAACTTTTGAATAAAAGATGGCAGATTTATGGCTTTTTTTTTTTGATCACTGTGCCTACAATTTATTATCTACCGTGATCTAAATCTCTGACATCTGTTTCCTCTTATGAACAAGCAAGCCAGCCTAGGGGGTGGGTGTTCTTAGCATCCCCGTTTGCTGGTTGAAGGAACTGAAGCTCCTCAGAGAGGCTGAGTCATTTCCCCAAAGTCAGCCAGCAGAGGGGAGCTGGTCTTAGAAACTCTGATGAGGACAGATATTGTCCCAACTGCAGACATCTGGGACACTCTGGTCTGGAAGTCTTGGGGACTCAGAAAAGGTCTGGACGCTGCAGGTGACCTGGTGTTAACACTGCAGCTCTGGGTTTAGACCCAGAGCCCCACCAGGATATGCGCCATCGCCGTCTCATTTCAGAATCAAGACATGTATATCATAAGGCTCTCTGTTTCTTGGACATTTGAGGTGGAATTTATCTCCTTATCAGATTTGCCTCAGGATCAACATTTTGAAAACTGAGTCCTGCCCACATTGAATCTGACACCAGCCAACTTAGCAATGGGTCACTCACCACTCACTTCATGTATTTAAATGTCTTCCTGAAGGGACTGAGTCTCCTCAAAGCTGAGTCCTGCTTCTCATCACCCTTCAGAGTCCAGCACCTTTCAGAGCTTAGGTTGTTGTGTCTGTCCCTGCCGTCTGTGTATCCCGACCACTGGATGCGCCACACACACGGGACTCGACATGGAATTAAAGGTTAGGTGACTAACCTACGAGTCTCTGTGTTCCTGACCAAACCATTTCACTGTGAATTGTAAAATCCTGACGTTTCAACAAGCTCAGCAGGAAGCACACTTCCGCAGGTCAGAGGTGACTGGGGTTGAGGAGCCGTCACACTTTGCTAGTGGGGACTGAGACCTTGGACGGGGTGCATGGGGCTGTCAGTCTCCTGGTGACACAACCTCGCCACGGACCACAGGAGCTTCTTGGGTGAAATCATGTTGTGACCTGCCGTAACCCAGCGGGTGAGCCTCGGGAGACACTCCTGGTGTCATCCGAGACCACGGACGGTGTCCGTGGAAATGCAGGTCTCCCCGGGGGGCCACCGGCCTGGGGGCCCTGGGCAGAAGAAGCGTCCACACGGGGTGAGAACAGGGCTGTGATGCTGACACCACGGTGCCTGAGGGTGCAGGACGGCCCCGCGGCACTGAGGGTGCGGGATGGCCCCATGGTGCCTGAGGGTGCAGGACGGTCCCACGGTGCTGAGGGTGCGGGACGGTCCCACGGCGCTGAGGGTGTGGGACGGCCCCGTGGCGCTGAGGGTGCGGGACGGCCCCATGGTGCCTGAGGGTGCGGGACGGTCCCACGGTGCTGAGGGTGCGGGATGGCCCCATGGTGCCTGAGGGTGCGGGACGGCCCCACGGCGCTGAGGGCACCGTCCGCATCGTGTCCTCGTGAGGCTGCTCCTGCTGTAACAGATGGACTCGTATCTTTCCTCACTGGTGTCTGTCTTCCTCACGACACTTCTTCCGGCTGGAAGGGGAGTTGACCGGACCCTTGTAACAGTCAGGACTGCAGTTGTAGCTGGACGCCAGCAGGGAAGTCATGGCCTCAATTGGTCAAGAGTCAGTGAAAGTGGCGGCTGGGCTGATGCTCTAATGAGAAAACCAGCGGGACCGGGATTTGGTGACATTTGTTCCTGCCAGGCCGCCGTGCAAATATGGTTCCATTATCAGGGACGAAAGTCACTGCCGGGAGCCTTGAATCTTCGTGCAAACAGCCGCAACTGCTTGAGAGGCACGCTGTGGCTCCACAGGCTCATCTCAGCTCCTGAGCCCCTCCAGCTCTAAGCCTGCTGCCCTGTTCCATCTTTTCGAGGCCTGTCCGGGCATCTGGGCTCTGCCAGTCAGGGCAGCTGCATCTCCTCTGTCTGAGGAGACTGGAGCCCGGCGCAGCCCTCGGGTGTTCTGGCTCCAGGACCTCTGTCTCCAGGGTGTTCCATCTCCTCACAGGTGAGCCTGGCCTCTGCATGTGGGCACCCACCCCTTTCACCCCAAGAAAGCTCTGCTCGCTTGCAGCTGTGGGAGGAAGGAGTCTGAGGTGCCTGGTGTGAGGGGTCACTGCCTGGGGTCCGCCCCTCCCGAGTCCAGAACCTTCCCTTCCCTCTTCCATCTGGCTCAGGCCTGGGGTGGCTGTGCCTTGTCCCCCATCAGAGCCCCTCCTGAGAGCTCAGGTTTCTGAGCAGGGCTGACGTGTCACTGGCGCTGCTGGGCTGTTTCGAGGGGGTCTGGGCAGGGAGACAGACAGACAGCACAGTACCCCTCCTGTCAGAGCAGCTCCCCACACATCTCCCGTCTCACAGAGGGGAGGCCGAGCCTCAGAGAGGCCTGGGGACCTGGGCATGTGGCTCCGAGGTCCTTGTGAGCTGGTAAGACAGATGTCTACGGTCCCCAGAATCTCTCACCGTCCAACCATCTTCCCTCTCGTCACCCTCAGGGACCAAGGCGCTGCTCCTTCGGCCAGGAAGCCACCTGACCTTCCAGACAGGTTAGTGCCCTCCAGGCCCCTGAGCCTCTCGGGGCCCACCACGACCCCTCTTGTCCTCAAGCTCCCTGAGGGAACCCTGGTGCAGCTCAGGTGAGCTCTGCAGAAACACTCGCCCTGAAGGGCTGGGACGTGCAGGAGCAACTCCTGAGAAGCAGCAGGTGGAGGGGCTGGAGACTGGCATCCCAGAACGTCCCAGACCCATCCCCAGGCCCCTCCCAGCGCCTCCCACATGGAGAAGGTACTTACCAGCTTGAAGATTTTGGAAAGCGTGCCCTGGGCATCGTGCCCCTTGAGACCCTTGTGAGCCGATTTGTAGTCAGACGCTCTGCCTCCATAGCCAAATCCTGGCTTCTGGCCCTCAGCCCCCTGCAAGAGAGGGTGAGGCTCGCGGTCTGTCCCCACGGCACGTGGCCCTGCCCCAGTCCACGTCCATCTGGCCTGGGGCCTTCCCTGTGGCAGTGGCCGCCCTTCTCCTGGCCGAGCGGGTCCCAGGGTGGGGTAGCCAGGGTCACGCACATGCTCCAGAGTCTTCACCAGCACACGTCGGGGGAAGGGGCGCCTGCACCGTGCTGGAGAAGAGTGGGCGAGGCCGTGCCCCTGACGGGAGCCCAGGAGACAACGCCTGGCCCCAGGGCTGTTCAAGCCATTGGCACAGACCCTTCCTGCAGGCTCCCCCAGCCTTCACACTTGGGGAATTGGGGGATCATCCATTTTTAAAGAGCAAAGACACAATTCCCCACTCTCCATCCTGGAGGGGCCTCTCGCAGGCCAGAACCAGCTCCCCTGGCTGTGCTGTGGGTGCCCTGAGTGTGGATGGACCAGGCTTCTTCCAGGGGCTCTGGGCTGCAAGCTGGTGACCGTAGAGGGAGGGGGGCCAGGCTGGAAAGCCACGTCCCCCAGCTGTGCACCTGGGCACAGTCTCAGGGCCAGCAACCTGGGTGGGTCTCAGCAACCCCGCTCCCTGGCTGTGTGACCTTGGGCAACTGTCGGAACCTCTCTGAGCTTCAGTTTCCTCTTCTGTAACATGGAGATAATGGACAACCTGCTCTGAGCCCGGAGCTTATGGCTCTGAACTTTCAAGCTTGCTGTTGTTACGGGAGGGGGCCCCTCAGGCAGCCCCCACCTCCTCTTCCAGCTTCTCTGGGGGACCCCTCTCACTTCAGGGAGGATGGAGAAAGCTGGCTTCCTGCAGGTAGCAACGACACACAGTTACTGAAATGTAAAGGTGTGTGTCTCTGGGGCCAGTGTGCAGTCTCATAAGCTCTAGTTTCAAAGGGACCTTGCACTGTGAGCATGAGAAGGAAGGGGGACTCTGGGGCTCAGACACGATGAATGTTAGCATCTTGGGGTGTGTGTCCCTTGCACGGATCTTGTGCAATGGACAGGCTCTGGGATCTCACTTCACATTTTGCCAACAAGAAGTGGGACTCTCTCTGTCTGGGCCTCTCCTGAGAATTCTACAAATGAAATATAAACATCGCTGATCGAACCCTAGAGCCCTTGGCCTCAGCCTGTGGTCCTTTTTGGTTTCAGGAGGGTGTTGTGGGGCTGGAGGGAGCTCGGAAAGCGTGGAGTCCATCCCTCTGGTTCAGAGGGGCTGGAGGTGGGCTCCAGGAGTTTCAAGGATCTTGCAGGCCAGCTCTCTTATGTTTGGACTGAAGCTGGACCAGGGCCACCTGTCTAGGTCCCCACCCTCCCCCCGCCCCGCCCCAGAGCTACTTCTGTGGGTCCCTTCACTTTCAGCCAGAAACAGATGCTGGGAATAGATGCTGGCCACTCAGAACAAGGCAGCCACTTTCCCGTGAAAATCTGGTTTCAAGGGGTGTTGAGTGCATGAGACTCGGGGACTACACGCGAGGGGGGCCTACTGCTGCCCTCGCACCCCAGTTTCCATGGACACACTCCCTCCATCACGGTCCCTGGGGCCAAAGATAGTTAAAGAGAGCCGATGAAGGATGGACATAGCACGGGAGAAAGCCACGCTGTCCCATGTGAGCCTGTCATGCTCTGACTGTTGATTTTCTCCAGAATAAAGTGCTTCTGAGAATAAAATTAAAGGATTGGTTTTCAGATTGACAATCTGCTTAATTTCTCTTCTTTCAAATTTTTGGAAATTTTCTTTCAATTTTATCTTTGGACAACCTAGAATTTGCCAGAAAAACATAGTTTAGAAAACTAGTGAGATTTTCAGGATCTCCAAGTGGAAGACGGTCATGTGGATCTCGGAAACCGACAGACCGGCTCATGGAACACAGAGCAGAATTTTGCTTTGGAAAAAAGAGAAAATTAACAGATTAGTGGGAACAAAAACAGAGACATGGAGAGGCATGCAAAGGCATTCTATTAGCTGCCAGGTTGGAGTGGCCTTAAATGACTGAAAGAAAGAAGGTCTCCTTCCCCCATCACTCCCAGTCATCAACGGCTCTGCCCTGGTCCCCGACGCCTAGAAAGTTAAGAGGCAGGTTGAGCGGTCACTGAAGTAAGATTTCTGGGTCAGAAATGGATTTCATTCTTCAGTATCATCTTTTTCTCCTGCTGGCACAAAAAGTCCATCATTAATTGTCTGTGACTGCTGGGCCGTGTCAGTTCTCTACATTATCGGCACTTTTTGCAAATTCATCAGATCAGAAAAAGGCTCACGTGTATCTGTTTGAATATCCCAGCAATGTCTCAGTTCACACTGCAGTAATCGTGTGTTGGAGCGGTTCCCGGAAGCTTCCTCTGCCTTTTCTCTGAGGGTGGATGCCTCCCTTCCCCCTTCCTTCTTTTTTAAAAATTTATTTTTTATTGAAGGATAATTGCTTTACAGTATTGTGTTGGTTTCTGCCAAACATCAACATGAAGCAGTCCCTCCTCCTTCCTTCCCCTCCCTCCCTCTTCCCCTCTCTCTTTCCTTCCTTCCTTCTCTTTTCCTCCCTCTTCCCTTCCTTCTTTCTTTCCTTCTCTCTGAATTCTTGCATTCATTTCTATGATGCCTACTAACTGTGCATCAGTCAGATGCAGGCTCTGTGCTAGAGAGATCTTGTGTCTCCAAGGACACTGGAGAATGTGCTTCTGTCTCCAAGACAGACACAGTTCCTGGCCTAGAGGTGAGTGTGTCTCTTTTTATTCTGGAAATTTGATCAAGTAAAGACTGTATCTAATATTTACTAGTAAATACTGCTGTTTGGTTGCTTAGTCGTGTCCAACTCTTTGAGACCCCATGGATGGTAGCCTGCCAGGCTCCTCTGTCCACGGGGTTCTCCAGGCAGGGATACTGGAATGGGTTGCCATGCCCTCCCCCAGGGGACCTTCCTGACCCAGGGATCCAACCTGAGTCTCCTGTGGCTCCTGCATTGGTGCAGGTTCTTTACCACTGAACCACCAGGGAAGCCCTTACTAGAAGGTAACTTGGTTAAAATACAGATCAGCATTAGAAGTTGGCATAGACACCAAATTTTACTAGAAGCTGAACAAGTCAGCCCTTTAAAAATGTCATGGACACTTTGTTCTCAGAAATTCCTAAAATGTTTTTTCTGCATAGCTTGATATCTAAGCTTTGCTGCTGCTGCTGCTGCCGCTAAGTCGCTTCAATCGTGTCCGACTCTGTGCAACCCCGTAGACGGTAGCCCACCAGGCTCCACCATCCCTGGGATTCTCCAGGCAAGAACACTGGAGTGGGTTGCCATTTCCTTCTCCAGTGCATGAAAGGGAAAAGTGAAAGGGAAGTCGCTCAGTCGTGTCCAACTCTTCACAACCCCATGGACTGCAGCCCACCAGGCTCCTCCTTCCATGGGATTTTCCAGGCAAGAGTACTGGAGTGGGGTGCCATTGCCTTCTCCGATCTAAGCTTTAGTTATTACTAAATCAAAATCCAAACCAAAATCTTTTGGATCACTTAGGTTATTATAAACTGACTAACTGAATTCAGCATCTTTTTATCTTGTTAGCAGAATCTGTTCGCAGAATCTGTTTGTCTTGTTAGCAGAATTCTGTTTCTCAACAGAATGTCAACACCTGGGGTGGGGTGGGGTTAGCTATTCAGACAGGTGCACAGGCAGACTGCAGGGACTGGACTTCCTCATCTGCCGTTTTGGAAGGAAGTCAGGAACTTTCTCAGAGACGGGGTCCTCCTTCCCTGGGGAGAGTCCAGCAGCGTCTCCTAGCAGCCCTTTGGTGCATGGGCCCCGGGGTGAGGAGACAGGAGCGTGAGTTGAGCTAGAAGGAAGGGCCTGCTGCGGAGGAAGCAGCTGGCGGACAAGCCGGGAGGATGGAAGGAATGTGGACGCGCGAGCCTCTGAGACAGAGCGGAGCGGCCGGGGAAGGGGAGGGGAGGGCGGGGCGCGCGGCACCTACCCAGCTAAATCTGCTGAGGGACAGTCCTCGCCCCTGCGTGAGGAAGAGAAAGAAAAAGTGACACAGTGATCAGTGCAGGCACGGCGCTCTTTCATACAACAGGAGACGCAGTGAGAACAGGACCGAGCTGAGGCAGGAAATAGGTTTTGTCAGACTCAGTGCATCCCTGCGCATGGCCACCGCCGCCTGGAGCCGCGCGGGAGGACTTCCGATCCAGGCAGGGAGGGGATGGGGGTGCTGTCTGCCCGAGACAAGCCTTTCTCAGCCCGTTCTACGTGGGCTCCACGTGGCAAAACATTTTGGGGTGAAATCAGGAAGCTCTGAGTCCAGCCCCCTTTCTGGCCCATTTAGGGATTCCAGGGGAGTAAAGTGATGGCGACTCAGCGCATTCAGAGCTCTTACCTTTCCTTGCGATGGAGGAGGTGTGCGAGGGGTCACCTGCGAAGACACGGGAGAATGGTGAGCTGGGTGTGGGCCCCTCCTTCACAGCGGCCCTGACCGCCTCGAGAGGGCCTCCTGTGCTCACCTGTCTCCCCCTGTGTTCACCCAGCTTGCTTCCAGCTCCCAGCTAGAGGGGGCTGCTTGCTGGGAGGGTCTGGCACCAATGATGTAAGAAGCCACCCACTCGGTCTCTGCCCGGGGACCCTGTTCTGTTCCAGGTGAGGGAGAAACAGAGGATTTGAGGATCTGAAAGCACCCAGTGGCGCCTGGATCATCCAGAACACGCAGGAAGTCTTTGGGAGGATGTGAGACACGCCCAGGGCTCTACACCCAGCGAGGTGAGCCCTTGTGGCCGGCGCTCCAGTGACAGCCCCTGTCACTCGCTGATGGAGAGGGCGAGTGTCACAGAGACCCTCTCTGGGGTCAGCAGTCAAGGGCCCAGATATCAGGAGCCTCGAAAGGAAAGCCCTCAGGTATGTGACCCCTAAAGCCCCCATCAACATGAAAAGGGAGGTCTATAACCAGAGCCTGTGCTTTCGCTTTTGTTTTTAAGGCTTTATTTCTTTTAGAGCCAGTTCTAGGTTTCTGGAAACATTGCCCAGCAATTGCAGAGCATTGCCACAACCCAGTGTCCTCTGCACAGCCCAGCCCCTGGCTTCTGTGTGGTCCATCTGTTACAACTGGTGAGCCAACCTACCACCCTCCCGAGGGTGGGTCATAGCTGTGTCCCATGGGGATATTCTCAGGCCCCGCCTCCCATAGATGAGAGCTGTCACCTGGGGAGGTACTCAGACCCCTTGTGGACCAGCGCTTGGAGGCACTGGGGGATATACTCAGATCACTCCCCCCTGGATTAGAGCTGTGTCACCTGGGGACACACGTAGGCTCTCCTGGGTAGGGGCACGGCCGGGCACCCCTCACCCCTCCGCTCCTGCACCCCCAGCCTGCACCCCTCCCACTCCCCACCCCTCACGCCGACACTCCCCCTCCGCCTACCCCCCCACGCCGACACTCACGATGTTCTTGAAGAAGTGCAGGACAGGGTTCTCGTCTTGGGGCCGGCCGTGCTGCGCCTTCTGGGGCAGGGAGCCATAGTGGGTGGTTCTGGCCGCGTGGTGTCCATCCTGAAAGAGAGGGGGAGACTCTGGAAGGTCAGAGGGGATCTTCACGGGAATCTCCTGAAAGCCATCGGGACAGTGAGCTGCAGCCTCGCAAACGCCTGCTCCATCCCCAGCTCAGGGCGCGGTTCAGAAGGACCCTTCTTGCTCACAAGATGCTGTTGTCACCAAGTCTAGAGTGTGCTTCTCGGGAGTTTAGTGCATTGGCTGGGCTCAGTGTGGCTGTGGCACTTGTGTCTGGACTGGCATGGGGGTTACTGGCATGTTAGTTACACAGGCGTGTTCCCACATGCGTCCCCGTCAGTGGCTCTCTGCAGATGGTCCTCCCACCACCATCCACCAGGTCGGAAGCGCTGCAGTCATCCTGGCCTCTTTCTCTGCTCTATTTCCCCCTTTGAGTCCATTCACAATCCTTATAGGTTTTTCTTTAAAATAGTCCCTGCATTTGTCTCCAGCCCGGGGGGCGGGAGGAGTGGCTGAGAGCTTACACCACACAGCACGTCCAGGTTTTCTCCACTTTCTGAGGACTTGTCTTGGCTTGGAGTGGTCCAGCCCCTCTCTGTCCTTGAACGAGGTGTCCACGTGCCCTGCAGTCCTCCTCCTGTGGCTCTGCGCCCTGCTCGGCCCTCAGGTTCTAAGTCCCTCCTTCTGCGGGCCCGGCGGGGGCCCAGGCTCCCTGCTGCGCCCGCCTCTCCCCACCGTGCCCAGACCCCGTCTCCCTGATGCCCCGGCCAAGCGCTCTGCAGGCTGCAGTTCTCAGTTTCCCCCCCAGGCAGGCTCAGCAAGCGACCTGTTTCCTGCGCAGCTCAGTCCCAGCCTCCCTAGGAGCGTGGAGCCAGGCCTGGGGGTCACGGGTTGAGACTCCCTCCCCCCACGGGGCCGGGAACTTCATGGTGTTTAGGTTCCCCGTGCAGGAAACCCAGGGAGTTGTGCTATGCCAGGTGGTGCTCATGGCAAGGAACCTGCCTGCCAGTGCAGAAGATGTAAGAGACTCAGGTTGGATCCCTGGGTTGGGAAGCTCCCTGGAGGAGGAAGTGGCACCCCACTCCAGTATCCTTGCCTGGAGAATCCCATGGACAGAGGAGACTGCCAGGCTACAATCCATGGGGTCGCAAAGAGCTGAACCTGACTGAGCAACTCAGCACGCAAGCACATGGGCATGGTGGCGTGGGTGGAGGCCGATGCAGTGGGCATTTGAGTTGAAGACATCGGCCATAGGGACGAGCTGGAGTGTTTCAGGAACTGCTGAAACACCGCCGCCCTCCTGACTCTGACTGATCCTCTCTGCGGTGCTGCCAGGAGGCAAGTAATCTGGTTCTCCTTGCGCTGTGTTGTCTGTCACCCAGAGCCAATCGAGATTCCGTCACTGCTGGCCAACCCTATACACATTCTTCTCCAGTGAAGGAGAAAGTGAAACCAAGAATTAAAAGAGAAAACAGATGAGCTAGGAAACTGTTTAAGTTACTTGTGCATATGTGCTGAGTTGCTTCAGTCGTGTCCAACTCTTTGTGACCCTGTGGACTGTAGCCCACCAGGCTCCTCTGTCCGTGAGATTCTCCAGGCAAGAATACTGGAGTGGGTTGCCACTCTCTCCTCTAGGGGATCTTCCTTAAGTTACTCACTTCAAGAAAAATATTTTTTTGTGTTTAGACACAAAAATATCTTTGTGTCTGAGTATCCAATGTATCTGGCAGGCGAAGTTACTTATTAGATAGCACCTTAATGGCCCAAAATAATGAAAACAGCTCAGAATTTTGTATAATTAACGCTTATTTTGGGGTAAGAAATGGCATTCCTCTCCAGTATTCTTGCCTGGAGAATTCCATGGACAGAGGAGCCTGGTGGGCTTTAGTCCATGCTGTTGCAGAGAGTTGGACATGACTGAGCTAATGAATGCATGCTTACTTTGATGTTTATACACCATTTTTCTGCAGGATGTGTTGGATTTTTCGTCACAAAAACATTGTGTACTTCGATCGATGTACTGTGATTAAACTAAGAAAGTTTCTTAAACTTTACGAAAAAGTTTTAAATAAATGTTCAGTAGTATCATGCAGATCTGATATTATTAAACTTATTTATGCTGTGGTGTAATTAATGAAGTGTTGTGTAGACAATAACAATGTTTCATGCCTGAACCACACCTACCAGCTTCTAATGCTAAAAGAAGCAGAGAGTATATTTTGGTGACTTTTATAATGAGTACATCGGAGAAGAAAACCTCCATGACATGAGGGTAGTCAATAAGTTTACAGACTGACACTAAAAGCATGATCCATAAAAGAAACAAAATCGATAAACTGAACCTGATCAATATTTACGACTTTTGCAAAGGTCACTTTTAAGAGAATGAAAAGAAGCTACAGACTGAGAAAATATTTTCAACCACATATATGATGTAAAGAACTCTAAAAAATCAATGGTTAAAAAAACCCAAACAACCAGGTTTAAAAATTGGACAAAATGCTTGACTAAACACTTCATTCAGAGAAGGCAATGGCACCCCACTCCAGTACTCTTGCCTGGAAAATCCCATGGACGGAGGAGCCTGGTAGGCTACAGTCCATGGGGTCGCTAAGAGTCGGAGACGACTGAGCGACTTCACTTTCACTTTTCCCTTTCATGCACTGGAGAAGGAAATGGCAACCCACTCCAGTATTCTTGCCTGGAGAATCCTAGGGACGGTGGAGCCTGGTGGGCTGCCATCTGTGGGGTCACACAGAGTCGGACACGACTGAAGCGACTTAGCAGCAGCAGCAGCAGCAGCAAACACTTCATTGCAAAGGATGAGCAGAAGGCAAGCAAGCACATGAAGAGATGCCCAACATCATTAGCCATTAGTAAGATGTAAATCAAAGCCACCTAGAAATGCCACTATCCCCCTCTTAGAATGGCTGAAATAAAGAATACTGACAATACTAAGCGCTGACTAGGATGTGAAGCAACTGGACCTCACGTGCCTTGTTGGTGGGAATGCAAAATGGTATCCTCACTCTATAACACAATTTGAGTTTCTTATAAAGTTAACCATGCACTTAGCATATGACTCAGCAATCCCACTTCCTGCTTTGAATGATAAAAGAAAAATTACATGTTTTTAGAAGTGATTTTTATAATAAATATATTCATCTCTGCTCTTTTGATGAAAGTAACTTAAATCTTAAAAGAAAACTTATGATCACACAAAACTTGCCCATGAATATTTATAGCAACTCAATTCATAATCACTAACTCTGTAAATGACCCAAGTGTTCCTCACTGAGTGAGGCGATAAACAGACTATAGTATGTCCATGCTGCGCATGCAGTAAGAAGGAGCAGACTTTTGATACACTTGAAAACTCAGAGGTATCTCCAAGGCATTGTGCTCGGTGAAAGAAGACATTCCAAAAAGCCTTCATACTGTATGATCTCACACACATATGACAGTCTTCAAAGACTGCGCTACGGGGAGGGTGACGGAGCAAGGGTAGGCAGGGGTCAGGAATGAGGGAGGGAAGGTGTGGTGTGAAGTGGAAGAGAGGTTTGGGGGTGATGCATCCCTGTGGTGGTGGCAGCCACATGCATGTGAGAATTCACGGACCCGCACACCATACACAAGCCTGTCTAACTGTGTGCCGTCCCGTCACAGCAAATAGACGGCGAAACAGTGGAAACAGTGAGAGACTTTATTTTCTTGGGCTCCAAAATCACTGCAGATGGTGACTGCAGCCATGAGATTAAAACACGCTTACTCCTTGGAAGGAAAGTTATGACCAACCTAGACAGCTTATTAAAAAGCAGAGACATTACTTTGCCGACAAATGTCCGTCTAGTCAAGGCTATGGTTTTTCCAGTGGTCATGTATGGATGTGAGAGTTGGACCATAAAGAAAGCTGAGCACTGAAGGATTGATGCTTTTGAACTGTGGTGTTGGAGAAGTCTCTTGAGAGTCCCTTGGACTGCAAGGAGATCCAACCAGTCCATCCAAAAGGAGATCAGTCCTGAATATTCATTGGAAGGCCTGATGCTGAAGATGAAGCTCCAATACTTTGGCCACCTGATGTGAAGAACTGACCCCTTGGAAAAGACCCTGATGCTGGGAAAGATTGAAGGTGGGAGGAGAAGGGGATGACAGAGGATGAGATGGTTGGATGGCATCACTGACTCAATGGACATGAGTTTGAGTAAACTCCAGGAGTTGGTGATGGACAGGGAGGCCTGGAGTGCTGCAGTCCATGCGTTCGCAAAGAGTCGGACACGACTGAGTGACTGAACTGAACTGAACTGAACCCCTCAGAGTAGCAGCTGAGGGAAGAAAGCCAGTTCTTCAGCGAGGTTTCTGTATCTGGCGTTTGTTTGCTGAGACCCTGGGGCTGGTGCTGACCCTGTTTACCCATCACTAGAAGGTTCTGTGGTGAGCACAGGAAAAAGCGCTAAGAACACGCCTTGTTGCCGGCAATGACGCCCTCACGCAGATGTGGGGAGGGGCCTGCTGTGTCTGAATTACCCTTACATTTTTTTTTATTGTGGTAAAACATACTTAACTTAAAACTTACATTTTGCCATTTTTAATTGCACATTTTGGCGGCATTAAGTACGTTCGCAATGTTGTGTATCCATCACAGCATCCAGCTCCAGACCTTTCCCATCTTCCCAAACCAACCCGGCACCCTGCAGACGCCGGGTACCATCGCCGGTCCAGCCTCCCGGAAAGCCCCACCCTACGCTCCCTGTGACTCTGACCGTGCCAGGGACCCCTGACCAGTGGCATCGCGCAGTGCTTGTCCTGTGGGGACTGTCTCCTTTCTGCCACACCATGACTTGCATCAGAACTTCCTTCGTGCTAAAATGCCATCCCCGGGGCTTGGGTCAACGGCGTTCTGTTCACTCATTGCCCCCTGACGGACACGCGGTTGTTTCCACCCTGGCTGGACGCGGCCCCCGTGGTGCCGGCAGCTCAGGGGGCGCGGGTCCCAGCCTCCTTCCCCCACGGCCTGAAGCACACCCCTGACTGCATGAGCCGGGCAGCCGTGACCCCGAGGCCGTACTGAAGGCCAGCCTGTGCTGTAGAAAGGGGTTCACATCCAGCCCGGGGGGCGCCAGGTGGGGAGGCTCTGGCCAAGCTACTGGTGGTCTGTCTCTGCCATTGGCGGTCAGTGTGCGGTCAGAGCAGGGCCAGCCCTCGTCACCCACGCATGGCAGGAGCCCCTGGCATTCCCGGCGAGGTGCTTTAAAGGCAGCGTGGTTTGGTTTGTTATATTTCACAATTTGCGGGAAGTGGGTACTGTTTTCCTCACGCCTTGCCGTAAACAAGGCGGTCTGTTTCTGGCCTGGGGGAGGGGAGGCCGGGCCGTCCAGGCGCCCTGGGGGCCCCGCGGCCTCACAGCGCCGGCCTGGCTGCTGACGCCCCGGAGCCTCAGACGGTCCCCTGACCCTACCTCCGCCCTCACCTTTGGGACCCCAGCCTCTGCCTCCCGGCCTGTGACAAACACGTTCCCTCTCAGGAGACTCCTGGACTCGGCTCCTGACTCAGGACGGTTAGTGACTCCCCGATCTGCTCAGAAAGGACAGAAAAGCCAGAGCCGCTCACACTCTCAGTTATTTGCCAGGACTGGCGTCTCTTTGTCCACGTCTATCCTTCCTGATGAGAAGAACTGACTCATTGGAAAAGCCCCTGATGCTGGGAAAGATTGGGGGCAGGAGGAGAAGGGGACGACAGAGGATAAGATGGTTGGATGGCATCACTGACTCAATGGACATGAGTGTGAGTAAACTCTGGGAGTTGATGATGGACAGGGAGGCCTGGCGTGCTGCAGTCCATGGGCTTGAAAAGAGTCGGACACGACTGAACGACTGAACTGAACTGAAGTGATCCTGCTCCAGGTCGCTCGCCCACTTTGCAGGCGATGGAAAGGCAAAGGAGGAACTCGAAGGGAGGTCCTGCCATAAAATAAGAGCCGGGCCAGGGCGGAGGAGGTGGGAGGGCAAGTGACAGTCACCCCTGACCCTGAGAGATCAGAAAAGGAAAAAGGGCCGGAGATGGGGACCCCCACTCCACACCACACTGGTTTACACATGAGGTTAGGATGTCAACACATTCTCTCCAAAGTACACAGAGCTGAATATTTGGGAAGCGAAGTTAGAAAATTAGTCCTGTTTTCAAAAAATGAAAGCTTCAGTTGTTCAGAAAAATAGCACTTATTACACAGGGATTTCAAACAAAATAGAGAAGTTTGTAGAAGAAATCCTACCACTTAGGGCTGTGCTTTGTTCACACGCTGATGAACCACGTGCAGACCTGGCCTTCTGTACACATGGCGATGTGAGTCGTGCAGGGCCTCGACATGTGATCACAGCACACACAGGGTTACATGCCACTGACATGTTACTCTTTCTTGATGTAACAATTAACGAAACAACAACAAACTTCTTGGTTGGCAAATCAAATAACATTATGCTAAAAATCTAAATACTATGGAAGAAAGCCATGAGATAAAGGACAACTGGTCATTAATTTTTAACATAAATTGCTTTTTCCATTAGCCTGTTTCATAGTATCCTGTTTGAAAAGTTATGATTAGTTTTCCCCCCACTTGTGATAATGTGTGCTTCACCAGCAGGGGGAGCTCGTGCACTTGGCTTGCCAGTCCCATCTCCAGACACCATGAAAGATTTTTAACTATTTTCCAATTTGCTCAAACTTGCAAGTAATAACAGGAGATTAGTTTTCGCCTGACACAGTGAAGATCAATGGTCATCAGATTGGGTAAAGGTTCATTCCCTCTACTCTGACGGCTATTTTATGAAAATAGGGTCGAGGCATTTGTCTGCATCGTCATTTGCATTTGGATTTGATTAGAGACGAAGGGATGGAATTGTTCCCTCAGAAGAAAATGCTGCAGCTTGAAAAAATGAACACTCACTGTGTCTGGGGTTTGTGCTCAGGGGAAAACAGAGTCCTAGAGCTTGATTTAGTTCTTGTCTGCAAGAAGAATTTAAAATCTTTCCTGAAGAATTGATTCTTTCAAATTGTGGTGCTGGAGAAGACTCTTGAGAGTCCCTTGAACAGCAAGGAGACCAAACCAGTCAATCCTAAAATAAATCAACCCTGAATACTCATTGGAAGGACTGATGCTGAAGCTCCAATATTTTGGCCACCCGATGCAAAGAGCAGACTCATTGGAAAAGACCCTGATGCTGGGAAAATTGACGGCAGGAGAAGGGGACAACAGCAGTGAGATGGTTGGATAGCCTCACCAACTCAGTGTACATGAGTTTGAGCAAATTCCAGGAGATGGTGAAGAACAGGGAAGCCTGGCGTGCTGCAGTCCATGGAGTCACAAAGAATTGGACACGACTGAGTGACTGAACAGCAATAACAACAACCTGGATCCACCACTAGGATGCCAGTGGTGGAAATTTGAGTGAATCTTCGGTCTGGGACATGTCTCCCCTCTGAGTGAACCCTGCTTGAGCTCTGCACCCTAGATGCAGTCAAACCAGTCAATTCTGGGGACAATTGGACCCTAGAGCCTGGCTCCTCCCTCCCCTCTTTCTGCCAGGCTTCTGTTTGCTGGCCTCTCTTCTCGGGATGGGTGACCCTGGGTGGGTGCCAAGGAGGGGCCAGGAGAGGAGTGATGAACCGCCATGCATACAAGTGTCTGAGGACCGCCCAGACGCAGACTCCCGGCTTGGAGTGGTCACACAGGAGAGACGGGCCTCTAGAGGACCTGCCGTCTGCCCAGGGCCCCGACCTGCGATATGTCACAAGCGTGCGCTGGCTCCCCTCAGGTCACAGGCGGCAGTGAGAGGCACTTTGGTTCCTGCAGCTGTACTTGGTTTCGTGGTGCGCTGGCGGTGGGGAACTCGGTCCTTCAATCACAGTGTGTGTCGGATGATGAGCGTCGGTAACACCTGCTCCATCTTTTCTATGTCGTGTGAACGGACGTGAGCTCTGTGTGGAGCTGCTGTTTGGAAACTGCTGCCCTTTTGAAAACTTGAAATCAAGCATTTTCATGGAGGTCACCAGCATAGGTGCCCTCATGCCAGGGTGCCTCACCCACCATCTGCCGGGTCTGTTGTGATGTCTACCTCCGAGGTGCCCCGGATCTGGCCCGTCAGCAAACACCTAATCCTGTGACGGAGACCTTGAGGTGACCGAGGCCCGCGTCCTGCAGGCCGCCTCACTCAGGGGCAGGTCGAGGCGCCATGTCAGGACACAGCCCAACGTGACCTCTCTGTGGATGGGCCTCAGCCGTGTCCAGATGATTGTCCAGTGGCTAAAAGCAGGACCGTTTTCTTTCTGGCACTTTCTTAGTCAAGTCGATCCTGTGAGTTCTAGCAATGCGTGTTTCTCTGTGTCCCCAGACAGAGCCGCTATAAAAAAAGAGCAAGGAAAGCGGTTCCACCGTGTTTTACGGGGTGGACGTGTGGTTGTTTTCACCTCATTTTCCAGACGTGGACGTGGCTGCTCGAAGGGGCTGTGTGAAGTGGTGAGAAGCATCCAGCGAAGCAGCCGTCCAGCAAGCAAACACTTTGGTATTTCCATTTGCAGGCTGGAGGTGATAGAATCCCGCTTGATCCACAGAGCGGCATTAAGGATGCCCACCTTCAGTCGATGGTTCCACCAGTGGTCTCGAGAGCAAAGCAATTTGCCTTTTGATTTTTCCAAAATAAAAACCTTCAGCTTTATGGCACCCCAGGAAGCCCAGATCCAGCGGCTCGCCTGTTTCACCTATTCGGAACCACGCACTCCAATGGTGTGGCTGTCTTCCTGAACTGCCGACGATAAGGCGGAACAACAGAGTGAGACTTGGGATCAGGAAGAGAGCTGCTTCTCGGGAAAGTGTCAAGAAAACCAAAGATGCTTCTTCCAGATTGTTGTCTTTATATTCGAGAACCAGGAACTATATCCTGCCCTTTTCCTCTTGCCTCACACTTCTTTGGACGGTTTACGAAACTCCCCCAGAAATCTCGTTTTGGTGACTGAAAGGAGTCGAGGACTTAAGGAAGTCCTCCTCAAGGACTTTCCGAAAAAGCACTGCCTTGTGAACATCTTGTGCTGAAAGACTCTAACCCGTGGGCATCCCGTCTCTCGGGCCGTCTTTGGAAGTCAGGGTCGTGGCACTTACGTGCCCCTGTGGCATCTGGCTCTGAGCTAGCTGCCAGTAAAATATTATCTCCTAGAGCATGTGAACTGAAGGTCACAGGCCTGCAGAAGAAATAATGCATCCGCTGGAAACTGTCGGAGCTGCGATGCGCCCCCTTTCAGAGCTGGTCCTAATGACTACGGCATGTTTTTGCTCCAACACCCTGACCCCACAATACTCTGGCCATTCCCAGAAACCGCTGGACAATGAGGCCGATCTTGTTTATGTAAGTTTTTCAGAGGAAGCGATTGCTCCACTTCTAGCCAACCAGCTCCCGGTACGCCTCAGGGGAGGGTGTTAGATGCTTTCTGGCAAGGTCACTGCATTTCGATTGTGTAATCTGGGGAGAGAATTCTTGCCAGTCTAAATGATCCATGCAGTCTGCCCCTGTGTTTTCACCCTCTGCAAGTTTAAGAATATGTTTGCTCCTGAATCATCGACTCGACGGAGTTTTTAATTAAAGCAGTGGGCTTTCTTTTTCTTTAGAGAAAACCGTGCCATGTCAGCAGTGGGCTTTTCTCAGTTACAGGAGGCGCACAGGCAGAGTCTGGGTTCAGGTGCAGATTTTAGGCGGCCTGTTGCCTGTTCTCATGACGCGTTTCTTCTTGGCCGTTAGAGAGTGAAAAGGCTGGCAGGTGGTCTGTGTTTCTGGGGAGTTGTCTTGTGCTCTGCCCAGAGGGGCCGAGGTAGGAGGGGCTGGCTCCAAGCTGGAGAGTTTCTACTCTCAGCAAGTTGTGAAGCTGAAGGCAGTGGGGGGAAGAGAGCACATCGACTTGTTTCTGTCTGCGATGTTTCACCTGAAATGAGGGAATCAAAGCCCCCAGCCTCTTCTGGACCAACTCTTTGCCTCCGTCAATGGCCATGCAAGGACTGGATTAGAGGCCTCCGGGCATGGATGGAACGAAATCTCCAGGCTGTGGGTGTGAGGTCACCCTGGAGGGAAGTCGGTGTCACATGTCACAGCCTACATGTCCACTGGTTCTGTGAACACATAGTGGCTGCCTGGTTTCTGATGGGGGCTTAGCCTCAGGTGGAGGCCTTTGAGCCTGGCCTTACCCCAGGGAGTGGACTGGGAGGTGGAGGAGGAGGCCGTGTAGGGGTCCCGGCTGGAGCTGGGAGCTGCCGTCAGGTCCATGAGGATGCTGCCCACAGCTGTGTTTTCTGCCCGCAGCTCCACCACCTCATACTGCCTGATATGCAGCTGCCCAGGGCCTTCCTGCCCAGGAGCCTCCGGGAGGGGCCCTCTGCCATGCCTGGGCCACCGTCACTTGTCCCGGGAGCCAGACTCCATTCCTGTCTCAGGCAGTGCTGGGGAGCTCACGGCGAGAGGCCCGGGCTCACGGTCCCCAGAGGAGAGGCTCATTGCTGCTTCTCTAACAGGGCGGCTGGGCTGGTGCTGAGAGCGACGCTACTGAACGTGGGTGTGCAAGCTTCCTTGTCTCCTGTCCGCGGGAGGCAGGGCTGGAAGTTGGCATTAACTGCTCCGACTTTTTTCTTTGCTCCCATTTTGGAAGACCTTAGTGTGTCTGTAGGATGCCTATGACTTCCCAGCGTAAACATCCAGCTAACGCCTTGGTAGCAACATAAACCAAACAGTCTCCCAGGACACCTTTCCTTGGCGTAGAACTCAGTCATCTCCTTATGCAGAAGGGCAGCGGGCAGTGTGACGGATGCAGAGTCTGGAAGGCTTATTTTGGGAGGAAAAGCCAAGTTGCAAAGGCTTTCCTGCAACTGAAGGCCACGGGCCCCTGGGCAGCTTCGCTGGGAGGCGGCCCCTCAGGGTGGGGAGCACGGAATAGACCCCAGGCTTCCCCCACTGATCCGATCCCTTGACAGGGCTGGCCCCAGGAGAGCCAGATGGCCTCCTCCATGTCAGCACGGCCCCCAGGGAGCCTGATCTGCTCTGGGTCCCCACAGCCAGAACTTCAGGGCCTGTCAAAACCACCCAACTCTAGTCCGAACCATTTCCTTGGAAAATGAGGAAGAAATCGATTCAGAAAACCTGGAGACGGAGTCCGAGGGAAGTGTCTGGGAGGCTTTCCATGTGAGCACAATGCCTGGGATTGGGAGCTGACAGACTGAGTTCTGTCCTCTGAGCAGAACAAGGTTGTACAAGCCTCAGGCATGCAGAGTTGCCCCCGAGCACCTGCCTCGGGGCTGGAGGGGGCTGTGCTGGTCACGCGGTTTCGAAAGGGCCCTGAGATGTGAGGAGATGGCGGTGGGTCAGTCCCCACAGAGGTGCTCGCGGTGCCCGACTCACTTTCCGGCTGAGATGCTGAGGCCCGAGAGCAGGAGCGCAGGGGCTGCAGACCAGGGCTGGGCTGTGGGGGTGGGCTCGTGGGGCCCCCGGGGAGGGGCCCTGCTGCACCCATGATGCTCGGTTTACCGGCACCAGGGCTGTGCCCCCGTTTCCCTGCATCAGCCCGGGGTCCTGGGGCATCGGCAGGACAGACGGTTATTTCTGACATTGCTGCCAGTGGCCGGGGAGGGAGGCTCAGGGCAGATGCCCGCAGGTGGAGGGTGAGAGCAGAGCCTCTCTCGTGGGGTGAGGGTTGTGCTTCCATGCATACTCCGTGCTTTTCCAGGCGCCGAGTCCAACTCAGCGAGCCCCAGCCCCTGGGACGGTTGGTGGCAGGTTCAGAGCAGGGAGGGCGGCTCTGGACAGGCCTCCGGGTGCTCCTCGACCCCTCAGGTGGGTGGCCCACAGTGGCCTCTGCAGGCTCCTAAGGACTGGGCCCCCAGGGGCTGCGAGGGGCAGGCGGGGGCTTAAGGAAGCCGGTAAGAGCAGCTGCCAGGTGTGGGAGCGGGGCATCCCCCAGCTCTGCCTGCGTCTCCAGGCCCAGACATGCAGGTGCAGGTGGGGTGGGCCCGGCCAGGCACGGCTCCCTGCTGCGCGCTCTGGGCGCCTTTCTGCCTCCTTCATCTGCACGACCTCTGGGTGATGCGGCTTTTGGAGGCCTAGCTGTGCGGAGCCGGGAGACCCAATGGGGAGCCGGGAGGAGGAGGCCCCGTATCCTCCACGGAGCTGTCTTCCCCCCTGTACGTGCATCTGCTCCTTGTTTCTCCCTTGGAGCCTGTGCTTTTCCGACTCATCTTGGGTCCTCTGGTATCATCTCCTGCGTGGACGTGGGCTCCCCGCCACCTTCAGGTCAGCCCTTGAGTCAGGCTGGGGTGGAAAGAAGAGAAGCGAAGCATCTCCTGGAATCAAGGGATTCCTCCGTGGGAGCCCAGTTCTGGATGGGCATCCAAGGTGCTGAGCCTACTTGTTTCTTGACAAACAGTGAGTGGGGCTTTCTCATCCTTCCTGCGGAGTTTGTGCAGACAGACAGACAGAAGGTGGAATGTTCCGGAAGGTCTGCGTGCAAGGCATCAGCCTGACATTGCTCACCAGCTGAGTTTCTGAGCCTTGGGGGGAGGATGGGGAAGGTTTCAGTGCTGAGCTGCTGGGCCTGGCACCACGGTTCCCATTGTGGCCCCAATGGGCCAGCTCTGTCTCCTCCAAGCTCCTTTCATGGCCCTTTGTTGTATCTGAAAACCGTTTAGTGCCTCTGGGTGCTTCAGTCCTTTGCCGTGGCTGGTGCCATTTCCTCTCCAATAAACATAACCTCTTTCTTTTTTTTTTGTCCAGAAAGTAATTGCTATATTAATGTTTTTTAAGGGAATAAAGAAAAGTCAGTAAACCTTTGGGGTTTTTTAATTTGATCCAACCTCTTTCCTGAAATAATGAAGAATTTGATGTGCCGAGGGGACACATAGTGAAGAGACGGCAAAGGCAGAGGCCTGTCACTGGAGGCCCTGACGCCCGGCCCCGGAGCTGTGTCTGCAGAGCCCAAGGATGGCGCCCCCTGCAGGTGTGAGAGCATGCATTTCTGTCTGGCTTGTGCACGTGGGCGGAGCGCATCTATCATGAAGATGTGGAGGGCGGGCCTGCTGCCTTTGTTCCACCAGAAGAGAAAAACCAAACACTATTTATCCCTGAACACCGAAGCCCTGGCCTCTCGCCCCCCAGGCTCTGTGCTGGGTCTGGAATTTCTGGCAAGGCCTCTGCCTGCTGGCAGAGTGTGTCTGCTTGCTGATGGTGATGTGACCCGTGGAGGCGAGGATGGGGCTCCAGGTGGCTTCAGGGCTCAGGGCACAAGGGGGTTCCTATATGTCCCCCATATCCCTGCCGCAGGTGACTGTGTACCTCAGCCCCCATGCCCTCGCCCCATGAAGGCGTTTGGGGGCAGCCCTGGCTTCCTCCTGGCCGAGTCTGAACTGGCCGAGGCCCAAGGGCTGCAGAGAACCTGAGTCTCCAGAGGGCTGGGCCCGCACCGCTTTCCTGGGGGCAGGGGTGTTGGCTTTGAGGAGCCACTGAGGGCCCCTCTGCGCAGGAGCATGGCGATGATGCCCGAAACACGGTTGCCCTCTCTCCGGGGGCGGCACTCCTCCAACCCCCTGCAGCCTGGAGTGGAGGTTCCATCTGCCCTCAGGGGCTTGACGACAGTCCCTCCCATGCAGCCTGCAGCCCAGTGTCTGCCCAGGGGCCCGGCGCCTCTGAGTCTCCTGTCCCGGGCTTTCGCGGCCGCCCTGCTCGCCTTCCTGGACCGGCTTTCCGGAGCCATCTGTGGGGCACGCCTGCTCCTCCTCTAGGGCTCGCTGGGTCTGGGGCCTGTGGCCCCTGTGTCTCACCATCACAGGGGGTGACAACCTATCTTCCTGCCTCCGGGGTCTCAGCAGATGTGGGCGCCCCTCCCACCCGCCTCCTTCCCACTCCTGCCCCTCCCCCGTGTGTTTGTAGAGGATGATCCTCAGTGAGGGTCCCTGAGCCCCCACCCTGGGGCCCTCCCACGCCCTGGTCCAGCACCAGGTGTCCACCTCCCACATCATCCCAGGGTGGAGAGCCCAGTGTCGGGACATGGTGCCCTCTGGGACCCGCGGGCCAGAGAGCAGGTGGGGCCCCCGGGAGCAGAGTCTGAGTCGGATGGCACCCCGTGCCTCCCCGGGGTCACCCCAAGGTCCCTGTGCCCCCCCATCCTGCGCTCTGAGGGTCAGCTGAGACGGAGGACCGACCACAGGCTCCTCCTCCACCCAAGGATGCTCACTGGGTTCGCGCCTGGAAGGGCTCATCCACCTGGCATTTGCTGAGCACGCAGAGTCTGTAAGGCGCTGCTTCTCAAAGGAGATGGGCCACAGTCACAGCCGCTTGGGGCTGGGCCAGGCTTGCCGCGGGGGTCTCCCTGCCCTCACCCCGCCCGCGTCCCTGCAGGGCCACCCCCACCCAGAATCGAGGCCCCGTGTCCCTTGCGAGGACCCTCCTCTCAGTCTCTGCGTTTTCCTTTGCCGTGTCCCCAGGAGCCGCCCTGTGGGTGAGACAAGCGTGACTCTCCGAGGCTCCGGGGGCGGGAGCGAGACGGCCCCGTCGCCGAGTGGCCGCGGCCGCGAGGAGGAGCCGTCTTACCTGGTACATGTTGCACAGCCCGGGCGGGCTGCGGGCATGGGGGCCCAGGGGGCTCTTGCTCTGCTTGAGCCACGGGACCTGCCAGAGGGACAGAGTGGCGCCTGAGTCCGCGCGGGCAGCCGGGCCGGGCCCCACGTCCTCCAGCGGCGTGTACCTGACCGCGCGGCGGACCCTGGGCGGGGAGGAGGGACAGGAGGGGTGAAGATGGGAAGACGCGGCCTGGTGAGAGGATGGGAGGTGGACCAGCCGGAGGCTGGGTGTCAGGGGACACACGGAGCGAGAAGACAGCAGGGGGCGGCCCCCGAGGACGGACGGAAGGGCCACAGAGAGACAGGACACGAGGGAGGCTCAGGGGAGCGTTCTGCCCTAGCGCCTACTCTGGGGCCTGCAGCTAGCTTTGTGGCCACCTTCTCTTAAACACGTCGCCGGCACCAGACACGTGGGATTTCCGAGACAGCTCCACACCAAGAGCTGAAAGCGCCTTTCCAAGCCCATAAAGGAATGGATTTGACACGCCAAGGAGTTTTATTTTATTATTCTTTTCCTTTCAGAGTGAGTGTGTTAGCTTCTGCATGGGGCTGACCCGTCTTTCCTGCTCTGTGGGGGTCACTGTGACTGTCACGCTGGACCTTCTTGGTTTGCTCTGGAGTAAACGGAGGTCATTGTAAGGGTAACAGAGTTTCCCTCCGGCCGACCACTTGCATATTCTTCTCTGCTGTCGGTGACATTTAGGAGCCTAATATTAATAAGGACTTAATAGTCCTTCATGAGTCATGAATGAATGTAAACTTTATTATAAATCTTCCTGAATGGTATTTGCTCTGAGTGCCTTTTTCCTATTCTATTACCTATGAGACAGTTGCTGAATCGAGCAACTTTGAGGGATGTGGTAGAGAATATTATTACAGGACTGAGGACAGGGGCCTCTCTTTTGACGGCCACGGAGAAGTGGGGAGAGAGAGAGAGAAACAGAGAGATAGTGGACGCCTTACAGAGGTCAAGAGATGAAGTCAGTGTAACAGGTGTCAAGAGATGTCTTATATGACGACAGATGAAATGGATTTTTTAAAATGACGTGAATAGCTGGTTATGCACAGAAATAAGCGGTAGTTGTGACACGGGGAAGTGTTTGGTGTTCTAGAAATATTGCAAAGTGAACACCATAGAATTCCCAGAGGCAAGTCTGTGGAGAGCCGGTGCTTGGCTGGGTACCTCAGGTCCAGTTTTCTGCACATGCGGGAGGCTATTTCTGTGCTAGCAGGAAGTACTGGGCATTGGGTACTTAAACGAGTCAGACACCGAGTATTTATTCAGCAGCACGTCTCGGTGGATAAGCTTGAGGATTCTCCGCCTCTGTGAGGCGTGGCTGCTCCCACCGAGGGCGAAAACCCTCAAGAACAGCCTGTGGGCAAGTCCATGCTGGCACTTGGTCCAAAGACAAAAAAAACTTTCTAGTCCTCTATTTAAGACCACATCCCTTCTCCATGATGTCTCTGCAGCACTTTCCGGCAGCTCTGGGGACTGGCGGTCAGCCCCCACCCCCCACTGCCATCCCTGGCTTCCTGGGTGTTGGTCTCATAGCCTGGGACGCTGGCCCAAGGCTCTGAGATGGGGGCGGCCCCCTGGGCGACCCCCCAGTGACCGGCCCCTCCCGCAGCAGCAGAAGGGAAGATGATAGCCGAGGAGGGTTCTCCGCCTCCTGTCCAGATACACTCAGGGTTAAGGGCAGATTATCTCCGGCAGAGGAAGTGGGGGCACCAGCCCAGGTGGGGGAGAGGCAGGAAGGCGTCACGTGACAGCGCTCCCCCCCCTTTAGTGCTTCTAATGAAGCAGGATGATTTCTGGGCACTTAAGAGTGTTGCGCTGGAGAAGGAAATGGCAACCCACTCCAGTATTCTTGCCTGGAGAATCCTAGGGATGGCAGAGCCTGGTGGGCTGCCGTCTATAAGGTCGCAAAGAGTCGGACACGACTGAAGCGACTTAGCAGCAGCAGCAGCAGCAAGAGTGTAGTGATGTCCGTGACATCACCACAGAGACCACCTATTAAAACTCGAAGATAATCTGTTAACCAGAGTGTGACAAGAGGCTTCCCCAGTTCTGGAATGCTGACTCCACACCTTCGTGATTTGCACGGGAGACTGAGGGTGTGTTTTCTCTCCCTCATGAAGAGATGGTCCCTCAGATGTCAAGTGAAGCTCTCTGTCAACCAGTAAGAATTGGCTGTTCCTTTTGCCAAAAGGAAAATCAATGATGATGGAAATCAACACCAGAAAGTGGAAGTGAGTTTAACAGGAGATGAGTTAATAAGAGGGTCAGGTGGCAGGGTATGGGTACAGATGAATGGAAGACAAATCAAAATTAATTCCATGTCTTTATGCTTATTTCTGGGGCTTCCCTGGTGGCTCGTTCAGTAAAGAATCTGCCTGCAATGCAGGAGACTCGGGTTCGATCCCTGGGTCAGGAAGATGCCCTGGAAGAGGCAATGGCAACCCACTCCAGTATTCGTGCCTGGAGAATTCCACAGACAGAGGAGTCCAGCAGGCTACAGTCCATTGGGTGGTAAAACGAGTCGGACATGGCTGAAGCGACCTGACACAGCACACATGTTTATTTCCAGCTTACCAAGACTCCCAGCTTGCACTCCACCTCGCACAGTCACTGTCTGCCTCACACTCCGACCTCAGATTCTCCAGTGCTGATCTGACCGCCGGGTCTGCACCCTCCGGGGAGTCCAGACGGGAGCCGTTTTTCTGTGCTCACTCACTCAATAAGTGCTGTTGAGGGTTCCGTGTCCCAGACACACAGGAGGGTAGAGACACTCCCCCAACATGTGCAGGATGGCGTTTTTCGAGAAACACTAACAACGTCAGGCAGAATGAGAACCGTCCTCACAGAAGGATCAGAGACCAGAAAGCCCTGTGTGTAAAGCTGATAGTTGAAAACTGCGCAGAGGGCTGTGCAGGCCCCAACTCACCTGTCGTTCAGCTGCTGTGTCAGGAAGCCACGGAAGCACCAGTTATGCATGTGCTTAGTGAGGGAGGGACGTCAGAAAAGACAAGTTAAAAAACTCACGTACAATGAACTAGTCTGTTAAAATGTTTAATAAATGCATAAAAAGGGAGAGATATATAAAAAGCAAAAGGTCATCACAAAATCAAATTGGAATACAGACAGCAGAAGGCCATCAGCATTAAATTCATCAACACGATTTACAAACGTTTCACTCAGGACCAGCACAATCGCTGCCCACACAGGGGCGTCACATTCTGATTGAGCTCTCGCCCGGTTAGAGACAGCAGAGCGCTGAGGGTGTGGAGACCGCAGGAGGACACGGCGAAGTCCTGGGAGCCAATCAATAACTGATCCATAATCGATCAGAGGAATGACATTCATACGTCAGAAGGAATTCCTGTAGTAAATCTCAGCAAGTGTTTCTTTGGGCGTGAAAACAAGTACACCCAGCATAAAGAGATTTTTCTCTAGAAAGGTCTCTGGCCAAATCTCTTGGCAAACTGATGTACCGACTGGCTGGGTGGGTGCCAGGTAGACTGAGGTTGAGATTCACGTTTTGTGTGTTGTGAGTGGACTCACTCCCAGCAGAGGTGAGGGAGTGCTGCTCTACTGGCCCCAAGCCCAGGGCCAGACTCACGTGGAGTGGGGCACCTTACCCAGACCATTCCTGCCGTGTCCTTCACGTGACCCCAAATGTCACCCTCCCCAGGGGTTACAGAATACATCTCCAGCATTAGGGTACCATGTTAACAGTGAGGAGTTAGCAGTTACTGCACAACTAAAATGTGAGCGAAATTAAAATGCAGTGGGGAAAAGGTGGGAAGCAGAACCCTGTGATTAATTTCCAAGACTGCTTGTCCCCAGGCACTAAATGGCAGCAAAGTTTCTCACCCCCCACAGTCAAGACCAGAGGCAGAGAGGGGAGGCTGGTCATGGCCGGCCATGGGTGCTGAGACCAGCGGTCCACAGACGCGGCTCTGACTGCAAGGTCAGCAGCGGGAGACAGGTGGGACCAAAGCCTGCTTTACAACGCCTGCAAGAAGGCGGCCTCGCGTGGAGAAAGGCGACACAGGCCTTCTCCTTGAGTCCCTCTAGGGGGCTGCCCAGGTGTCAGGTCATTGCGGCCACCTTGGTTATTGTCCAAGCTAAGGGGTCATGATTTTGGGGTGAAGCCTGAGGATACAGTGCTGGCCCTCACAGGGCCCCACGGTCCAGGGACTTGGAAACCTGCTCATTAATGGCAACAACTCCGTCTTTCTTTCCTCCCGCAACAAAGGCGCGTGGTCTCCATGAATACACTTTTCATTTAAGGCTCTCAAAAGAATATGCCTCCTGAAGGAATTTGTGTGTGCTTTCCCTGAGTGCCAACTCCCGGCCGCACAAAGGGTGGGCATGTTGGTACATTCCCAGGACTGGGGGCGCTGCTCACCCCGGGGCCCCCACGTGTCCTTGGAGGAGGCAGGCAGGCGACAGACAGCCCCTTTTCCAGGAGCCAAGGGCTCCATTTGGCTTCACATGCTTCAGCCCAAAAGACCTTTCTAGCATCTATAAAATGAGGGCTCTCCTGGTTTATCAACAGAGCAAAGCAAAAATGGAATCAAGGCCAAGAAACAAACCCACACCAATAAAAACTGCAGGCTTCTAGGCACTGCAGGTGTGTCATTGGGTATAAATGTATTACGCTCACACCTGTAGCGTTTAAAAGTGAACAAAAGCATCCACAGGAAAACAGGTAAGCTGAAAAGTATTTCCAGGAAGGCCCACTGCATATTTTCAGCAAAGACACTTGACAGGAATGTATCCTAGCCAGTGTTTGTAATGAGCAACCTCGGATATGATTTTACATTCAAATTCTAATGGATTTCATTGGCATCAAAGGGCCAAGCTGTTCATTTAAAAGTCTTCTTTATTCAAGACCCAGGAGTGAACAGAATTAACACTTTAAAAGTACTAAATCAATTATTTCAACATTGTTTTTATTTTTTAAATCCTGTGAAAATGTTTTACTCTAGATCCTTGATAATCTAGCAAGGCTAGTTTGCGACATGGATATCTACTTCTGAGGCATCTTTTCTGAGGCATCTTTTCTTTGAAAATGTTGAGGAATATGAGACTTTATGCAATCAACGTTGAACTTTTACACAAAGGAAGAAAAACGTATGTCAAATAGAGTCATTTTGAGATAAGGTCACAACAATTGACATAAATGCTTTCACAGTCTGATTTTAGCTTAACCTGTTACCACTGAAACGAAGCTTGTTTTATAATAGATGCTCTCCAGCTGTTGAGTCTCCTGCACCTGTATTTTTCCTTTGGGTTAAGCAGAATAGTTTAAGGTTTCGAAACTGGTGACACAGCATGCATGTGGGCTGCTCTGCATAATAGCAAGACTGGGTTAGGCAGCCGGGATCCAGTGTGGTTTGATAGCATCTTAGATGGAAACTAGCATTAGAAATGGGTCAGCTGACCCATGTTTCAGGGGGAGGTAATACTGCCCCAAAGTACAGGACACAGAAGGAAACAATCAGGAAATAAACTCTAGGAGCCTGGAAGGTACACTGAGCCATTCACTAGAAGGCCATGTGACAGATCTCAGCTTCAAGCAGGTGCCCGAAAACCTCAATGCACCTTGACACCATATGGGTGCAGCTGCGTCTGCTTTATCTTCAACAACATCAGGGTCGTCAGTCATTTTAAGAACTGTAGCTAGAGACTAAAGCAAATCTGAGAAATTCCCAAGCTCCCAGGGCCCCAGCGTTGAGGAGAGATCAGGATGTCAAGGGCCTCTGCTCACACTCGGCTCAGAAGCCTCTTGCCTCCCTGAGGGCCTTTCAGGATAACCAGAGGACACAGCCGGAAGCAGAGGGCATCTTAGGAGTTTTGTGAGCAGACCCAATAACCCAGGGGCTTTTATGGAAGGCCTCACTCTTTCCAAAATCACCCAGCTATCCAACGCTCTAAAATCACATGCCATGCACACCGAGTATTTGCTATCCAATTGTCACTTGGGGATTAGCTCTCCAATGAAACATCAGCCTTACAAGTCCAGTAGCCACTGCTGCAACCTGGACCACAATAGGAGCAATTTTCTCTTGTGATACATTGTTATCTACAGAACATTTAAATAATGAAAGCACAACTTCTATATTCAAATGAACAGAGTAACAAAATCATACAGTTTTGATTCACAGACACACTTCATTTATTCCCCTCTGCGACTCAGACAAAAGACAACGTCTGCTCAAGGCGAATTTAAATTTGTCCCAAAGTCCTCAATCGCAGTATTGTTACAAAGCAACACGACGCTAGCGGCACCGAGTCCAAGAACAAATTGGCTTAGCCCAGTGTTGACCTCGGAGCGCGGGAGCAGAAGCGGAACCAGCACTCAAGCCCCCAAGCACGAGACACAGGAGACCCCAGCACAGGGCGCCTTTTCTGCAGCGCCCACACCCACGCCACCCCAGAGACGCAAACTCAGAGTGTTCTCCACCCCCAACTACCTTCTGACTGCATCCCTGGTGAGCGAGGGGAGGAGGGTGGGAACTTCAAAAGCCACGACCCGGGGGCTCATAAGCATCTCCAGCAAGACGCTGCGCCTCCTCTCAGGCTGCGTCCACCCGCAGGTCCCCTTCCCACCCCACTCACTCCCCCGGGGGCGCCGGTGGCATGCGCCTCTACTCCTCGGAGCTCACCTTGCCGGAGCCCCGCTTGGGTGCACCCCTGTCCGAGCCAAAGAAGCGGCCAAGGGAGTCGAGGATGCCCGTGTCTCTGTGTCTGGGGAGGAAGCCGTGCCTGGCGTGGTCCATGGTGCTCGCCGAGGCCAGGTACTTGGATCTCTGGGAGGGTCTTTTCTGGGCCGCCATCGCGTCCACCGCCCCGGGAGCGGCCGCGCTGTCTTCCTGGATGGTCTGGAGCTCGTCTGATTCCGAGGGCCGGTCTTTGAAGGTGTTGTCCTCCCGGCCCGGGGCATCTCGGGAAAAGAGGCGGACCAGGTGGGGGCGGCCCCCCGGGTCAGCTGGGCTGGCCTCGGGCCAGGCATTCTTCGGGTCCGCTGTGCGCTTGGAGTCTGTCACCGCTGTGTCCTGCGAGGGGGCCCCATTGTTCGGGACCACATCTGCCGCTCCTGCAAACAACAGTGAGATGTGAATGCGGCTGTGCAGAGCGGGCTGCAGACAATGCCGCTTTCTTCCCGGCCTGCAAACTGGCCGTCTCCTACAGAATCCATGGAGGGTGTGGGCGCCATGCAGCTCCGTGTGGCCCCTGCCCACCCTGGGAAGGACCCGCCCGGCCCGAGCCTCTCTCTCGGTGGCGGCTCCACATCCAGGGCCCTGGGGATCGCCTCAGGGGCTCCAGACTGGGCACCGGGCCTCCCTGAGCAAACACGGCCGTGTACCACATTGCCCCGGGTGCTGCCACTCCTGCCCTGGGAGGCTCCAGGTTTCTGGGCACCTTGATGGCACATTTATCACCTAAAAGGCCACTGGTGCCCAAGCCAAGCGTGTTGGGAGCATGTATTTGGCAAAAGGTATTTTTAGTGTTCTCAGTAAAAATGGAACCTCCCACGTCTTTTGCAATTCATGCCTTAAAGAAAGGGGGTGTTTAGAATTCTTTACTTCCCAGAGTCCACAAGAGGCCTCTTGCAGGAGAGAACTGCTTATTCAGGACATTTTGGTTGGGCTTCTCTCTGTAAGCAGTGACAATCAGAAACCTTAAGTGGGAAGGGGGTGTCTCATGTTGCATACCACTCTCCCTTAGCTTTTCACAAAAATACACAGCATTTCTCTCAAGAATGGCAGGACCTCATCTTGCCCTCGATTACAAAGGTGGGTATAATTGAACATCCTGCGGTTAGTTTCCTCTCCAAAGTTTATTACACATCGACAAAAAATGCAGGTGTACTCACACTTTCCTGTAACAGCATCCATCCATCTAACTGCCCAGCAATCTATTCACTGACATTTACCAACAGCATCCACCCACCCACTCATCCACCTACCCATCCCTCCATCCACCCAGCCTTACCGAGTACCTAGCAAACATAATGTCCTGCACTAGTTCAACAAAAATGTGGCCCTTGTCTCATGAATAGAGATGAAAATGAACAATATGAGTTGAATAGTGTCCTCTAGATGCTGTGTCCACATCCTAACCCCCAGCACCCATGGATGTGAACTTCTCTGGACCTTAGGTCTTCGCAGATGTTATCAGGTCAAGATGGGGTCAAGATGGGGTCAGGGGTGGGCCCTGACCCAGTGACTGGTGTCCCTGTGAGTAGAGGAGGTCTGGATCCAGACACACGAAGAGGCCATGTGGTGTGGAAGCAGACCGTGGCCTGGTGTGTCCACAACACAGGGTCTCCAGGACACAGGGAGGTGGGAGACCCCGGGCAGACCCTCCCCAGAGACACCAGGGAAGCACCGCCCCGCCCACACCCGGGTGAGCGTTTCTGGCCTCCAGAACCAGGAGAGAAGAGACCCCTGCTGTTTCAGGTCCCTGTTTGCGGTCGTTTGCTGTGGCTGCCATAGGACACAGATACCATGTGTGATGTCACGTCGAGTGATGACATGAAAGGATGATCTATTGAGGGGACAGTGTGCGAGTGTGGGCCGCTCGGGGACTGGGTGTAGGGGGCAGCGTGCTTCTGCAGAGAAGGACGCCCGGGAGGCAGTCCTCGGGAAGGAGCTTGGCGTGTTCCCCTGGGAGCAGGGAGGCTTGGAGCCTCAAGGGGCAGGTGTGAGGCCTGAGGGAGGCGGGGCTGGCCAGTGGGGGCCAGAAGGGGTGATGGCGGGACATGATGTGGTGGAGGGGGCGGGGAGGGGACTCTTGGGGGGAGGTAAAGGGGGATGGTGGGAGGAGGGGCTGAGGGGAGGATGCTTCAAGACAGGCCAGCCAGCCTGTGCAGGGCTTCAAGGGTTGAGGTGAAGGGATTTTTTTTTTTCCCCCAGGAAGTGCCCAGAGACAGTCAAGGAATAGGGTGTGGGCAGGACCAGACCTCAAGAGAGAAGAAGACTCAGCCTGAGCACAGGTGAGGGTGAGCACAGGTAGGAGGGGCCAAGTCAAGACAGGGCCAAGGTCGTGTCCTGGGGCGTCAGGAAGGGCTGGCCAATCTGGGTGATGGTTGCATGGAGGGCCTCTCCTTTCGTTACACGTATTCAGGGAAGGTTTCACAGCTACAACACCTACTTCCACAAATATATAAATAACAAAACTGAATGGTTGCACACTCCTTTAACAAAATCAGAGAGGTCAAGAGCTTGTTCCATGGGTGACATTCATCGTGCAGTCAATATATTGACCTATGTTTCCAGAGTGGAGTACGGACATCATAAATGTCTGTCGGAGACCAAGTACCAGGCAAACAGCCAGGCCCCGGGGTCCTGGGGTCTTTTTCCTGCTCCTAAGAGGCTGTGCCTTACGCCAGCCACACTACAAGCCCTACACCATCACTTAGAACGTGGCACATCGTTTATGGCACTGATTAAATGAACCACAGGAAAGCACTTGTATTTATCACATATCAGGCCCCTCACCACCTCGCACTGTCCTGAGAAAGCACCCTGCAGAATGCTGTGGCCAGCACCAGGCTGTAGATTTTTACAGGGACGCAGAGCTAATTTATAGGTTGCAACAGAAGGGGTCTGCTTTTCTCGCTGTGCTTTAGATTCTGTGGCTAATATAAATTAATGCAAATGTGAACGGGAAACAAGCGTTATAGTGTACTTGGTTAAAGGCATTAACGAAACACAAGCGCATCTGAATACTAATATTTTCACAACAGTCAGCCTTTGTGTCCCTGAATATGGTTATTTGTGAAGCACAGAGAAGGGCGTTTGTGTTCTGGAAGTTGCTTCTCCCAGGATGCAAGGAGCCCAGGGAGAAGCTGAAATCTGTGGATCTGCAGCATTTTGGGTAATCACATGTGCAGTGTTAATTTGTCAATTCATAGCAGCTTTTATCGAAGGGGTGGAGTGCTCATTTAGATGGTAATTCTGGAGCAGAGCTCTGGTGCGCAACACGTGTGAGGCTCGGATCTGGCCGGACCCCAACAGGCGTTTATAATCCTTTCTCTGTTACTGTTCAGATTCTACAGGAAATTGCAAGAAAATGTCTTAAAAACAAAATCACACCTCTGTCTAACGGGTAAACCGACCCCAGGAAACTTAGGGAAGTGCTCTTTTGAGGGTGGTGGTATCAAAATCACGAATGTCTCTGAGAAGCTGAGGACCTAGTAAGTTGGAAGGTGGTTTCTGGGGCACAGAGACCCCCCCCCCCCCCCCCCCCGCAGACCAGGATGGTGACATCGGGGCAGTGCTGACGGTTTGGAGCAATTCACCAGTGTCACACCCCCCGGGAGGCTGCAGCCCAGGGTCTCGGTGTGACCATCTGGCCTGTGGGTCCTTGGCCTCCCGCCCCTCTGCTCCCCCCTACCCGCTGCCATCAGGCCAGGGTCGGAGTCTGTGGTTTTCCCCCTAGTTACTCCCGACACCCCTGACCACAGCCACCTCTTCCTTTACTTACCCCTGAGCCGGATTTGCTCACGGCCCTGCTTGGCCCTGCAGCTCATGGAGCAGGAGCTGCTGGGCGCTCAGCTCTGGCGTGACCATGACCTCGACCATTCCCAGGACCAACCCTGCCTCAGCCCTCGGGAGCATCCTCCCCTGCCCTCGAGGACGGGCTGCTCCGGCCTCTCAGGTTCTCCCCCAGGGCCCGCCATGCGCCCAGCTCCACGTGCTTGGCCTTTACCCCCCTGTCCCCCCCTGACCTTGACACCTGCCCCTCCAGCCCCCACCCACCGGGAGGTCTGCTCCGGGCAGCTGGACCGAGCTTCTCTCGATGCAGCTTCTACGTGGTCAGCCTCACAGAGGGACCACCTCAGGTCCCCCTAAATTGTTCCCAGCTGGCAGTGCCGTCCCTGCAGGCGCACACCCTGCCGGACTTGTCCCCTTGGGTCACTGGGCTGGCACGAGGTACTGAACCCGCAAGTGCTGTCTCCCAGGCTGGACTCCACTAGCAAGCAACAGAACCCAGACCCCACTCTCTCTTCTCAGCTGGAAGAACTTAGTTCCCAGCACGGCAGCTGTTCCACCATTTTTAACAGAGAATTTCTTTCCATCCCAAAAAGCTGGACGCCGGGGTCTAGAGAGCTCTGGCTTTCTAAGCCAGAATTCACCTGCACAACTGAATTCTTTCTGGCAATTTGCAGAGGTTCAGAGAAACCCCTCCACACGGCTCTGAGGTTTCGGAATAAAGCCCTTAGCAACCTCGCCCTGCCTTTCTCCAAGCGCAAAGCCGAGTGCAGATCCTGGGTGAGTCACTCACACGGAGCGTGGCCGTCAAGCAGGGCTCATCTCCCAGGTCGTTTCGTCCACCTGTGTTCTGCACTGTCTGCAGCAAACCAGACCGTGTGGACGGCAGAGGAAGCCCCACAGGTGCCACGTGTGCAGGGTCAGGGCCTGCAAGGTGTCTCCAGGAGGGTCTCCAGAGGCTGACCTTGACCCTCTGCCCACCAGCCGAGGGCCCCAAGCCGCCGGTGGTATCTGTGGTCATGAACAGGGAGGTGGGGCCACACGCTTGTCTCTGGCACCTGGAGGCTCCTATAGTGGCACATTGGGCATGATGGGGGTCCCCTCAGGCCGCCCCTTCCATAGATGCAGTGTCTGGTGACAGTCCAGGAGGGAAAGCTCAGCTCTCACTGGAAGTTTTATAAGTGTGACCAGCAACCATACGGAGCAGTTCATTTACGAGCCCATTTACTCAGGTTAGCAAACTGAGGGACAGCAAGGTGAAGCAGGACTCCACGGAGGAGGTGATGCTCACTCTGAGGCCCCAACTGCAGACTATCCCCAGTTCTGGGTGCTCCACACGGGCCCCCACTGCCTTTAACTGGGCCTAGGTTTTGCCTCTCAGGACCACATTAACTGCAGATGACCGACGGCTGAGACATTTCTGTTTAACAGAGAGGCACTGACTGGGAGAGATGGAAGGACTTCCCAGAGCCCAGCCAGGGCCTCCTCTGCAAGCAACAGGGCCCTGGGTCCCCCAACACTCTGCAGGGTGGGAGCGGCTGCCTTGCCCCCCGCCGCACCCCCGTCCTGCCCACCCCACAGGCACGCAGAACCATCTGCTCACAATTCACTACACCAGCTGTCCTTGGCAGAGTGTGCTCATGCCTGCTGAACACCCAGAAAGGCCGCGTTGAGGGATCCTGAAAATCACACTGCAGCTCTGACAGTGGATCTGCCACCCTGCAACCATGCGGAAGCTCGGAGTGCTTGCTTGTTCATAAAACTGCCGCTCACCCATCATCTCACTGTAACCAGAAAATGACACACATCACACATTCATACATGATGGTCTCAAATAAACCGGGCGGACTCAGTGAGTGCTTCTCTATACTCACATGACTGTTTTTACCTGGACTGCGTACCTTATGCTGTTTTCCATCACATCCCTGGAAATCATATTCCATTGCCGACTTGCATCAAAACCATATGTGTGAGTGCGTGTGTGTAAACATACAAGAAGCAATACAGATGCCAAGCCACACCCCTAGAGGCAGAATGCTCAGGGTATCCCCCAATTCTGCTTTTCTTTTTTGACAGGCTGGGGTGGAGTGGCCAGTGAGCTATTCCTTCCCCAAATAACCAGGTTGACCCTTTAACCCAGCACCGCACACGTCCAGGGACACCTGCTGTTCACCCACGCCCCATGCCCCGTAACTACCGGGGAAGGTCAGTGTCAGAGACGCTGATGACCTTGAGCCCCTGGAGGTGTCGGCGTTGCCCACCCTCTGGGCTCTTAGGGAAGGCTGCGCCTGCCTCCTCTGTGGGGAGAGTGCTGGCCCGGCTGGGACTCATGGCCTTTCCCAGCTTTGGGCCGACCCGGTGGTGGCTCTGTTCCACCCCCTGGGAGCCGCTCACGGCCTCGAGTCCAGGAGAGGTCAGTGTGAGGACGGCTGTGGCTTCACCTCTGAGCTTTCCCATTTCTCCAAATGCCACAGAGGATGAGATGGTTGGAGGGTACCACCGTCTCAATGGACGTGAGTGTAAGGAAGCTTCGGGAGATAGTGAAGGACAGGGAACCCTGGAGTGCTGCAGTCCACGGGGTTGCAAGCAGTCGGACACAACTTAGTGACCGCACAACCACAACAGCTCAGGCTCACACGAGCAGATAGTACACATTGTTTGTCGGAGCAGGACTGTACCTCTCCTCCAACAAGAATAACGCGTCATGCAGAAACCCCCTCTGTGAAGGCGAGTCCGTCTATTAAATTTAACAACAAAATGAAAACCTTCTATTGACAAGATGTAAGTCATAGTGGGCTTCTTTTCATTATAATAAATTTAATGTTTTTTTTTTTTTATTCCTGTGATTAGATAGCTTGAATCATAGACCTACGGGATCATGCAACTATAATTTCATCAGGGAAGTTTAATATAATTTCATATTCACAGCTGACCAGATCTTTAATGAAGCTAGAGACAATAAAAATGATCATGACTCAGCTAATTAGAGGGTTTTGCCAACAATACACTTTAAAACTGCATGGTAGAGGCTTAGCCCACCACACATCATCATTGCTGGCTCATTCATGTGCATCACTCTCATTTAAAGGGAGGTTCCCAGGCTTCATGGAGCAGTCAAATAGCAAAAATGAGGAGAGAGGTCTTCAGACTGGTATTTCCAGAACTCTGCAAAGCTTTCATCTTTGCTAAAACACAAAGATCCGTCTAGTCAAAATTATGATCTTTCCAGCAGTCATGTATGGCTCTGAGAGTCGGATCATAAAGAAGGCTGAGCACCGAGAAATTGATGCTTTCAAACTGTGCTGCTGGAGAAGACTCTTGAGAATCCCTTGGACAGCAAGGAGATCCAACCAGTCCATCCTAAAGGAAATCAACTCTGAATATTCATTGGAAGGACAATTGGTGAAGCTGGAGCTACAATACTTTGGTTACCTGATGCGAAGAACTGAGTCATTGGAAAAGACCCAGATGCTGGGAAAGATTGAAGGTAGGAGGAGAAAGGGACAACAGAGGATGAGATGGTTGGATGGCATCACTGACTCCATGGACATAAGTTTGAGCAAGCTCCAGGAGATAGACAGAGAAGCCTGGCATGCTGCAATCCATGGGGTCACAAAGAGTCAGACATAACTTAGCGACCCAACAAGACATTAAGAGAAAACAAGAAATTACCATGAAGTAGCCTACACAAAAGGAAGAAAGGGAATTTGGGAAAGTGCAAGAAAAGAACAAGAAAGGCATCATCTCAGGATAAAAGGGATGAATTCAGGTCACTTTCTGACCCTCCTGCCAAGAGCTTGCATCTGTCCACACATGCCTTCACCGAGGGGAGGCTTGTAGTCCAGCCTTGCTGCTGGTCCTCGGAGCAGGGCCTGGACACACCAGGAAGCCCCAGAGTTCCAACAGACCCTCCCTACTGCCATGCAGAAGTCCCAAGCACCGAACTCCACTCTGAACCCATCATCCTCATTTTGCCACTAACCTCCAGCAGCTTCCCACAGAGGAGCTTTTGGTACATATAATACACATGTACTTCCCTCCGTATGACATCCTTCAGATATTTAGATAGAAAGTAAAATTTGTTTCTTCATTTTGAGGGATCAGACTCACTGGTTGTACCTACATTTTCCCCTTGGTTTTAAAAACAGTAGCTTTGGGTGGCATATCTAATTAAGTTTACAGTCCAGACTGTAATTTTACTTTCTTATTCTAGGGCTTCCCTGGTGGCTCAGATAGCTAAAAAAAAAAAAAAAAAGAAGAAGGAAAAAAAAATTCTGCCTGCAGTGCAGAAGACCAAGGTTTGATCCCGTCAGGAAGAACCCCTGGATGAGGGTATGGCAACCCCCTCCACTATTCTTGCCTGGAGAATCCCATGGACAGAGGAGCCTGGCGGGCTATAGTCCATGGGGTCGCCTGTTAAATTATAGGAAAGAAACCCCAAACCAAAGTCACAATTGAATTGACTTGCTAGGTGTGCGCCCTTGCTAGGGTGTGTTTCTGGCTTTAACCACGGGTTCCCACCGTCTCTGCCGTTTCTTCCTGGTGGGTCTGACACACAGCGTTCCCAAGTGGAGTCTCCTGTGGACGCCCCATCGAGAGCCACCCCTAATCGCTCCCTGGTGTCTCTTACAGGGCCTGAGTGTAGGCGAGTGCAGACCACTGTCTAAGGAGCTATAAGGTTCACACGGTTCATATTCGAGCTGCTGGCACGAGGGTTCTCAGAAGCCCAGGCAGCGCTTAGGAGGTCACGGGGACCCCGCCCTCCCATCCTGCCCTGCTGTAACGTCCGCGGTACCCAAGGCAGAAACCACCTGGAGACGGATCACACAGTAAGGGGGCCCCTTCCCGGGCCGGGGTGGGCACGGGGCTCTGGGGCTCTTGGGCACTTCCTCTAAATGCACGAAGGCAGGCTTCAGAGCGGCTGGAGGCACCTGGGCTGGCACACGGCGGTTTTCTCCTGTGCCAATTCGCAATCTGCTTTCCCAGCTCACAGTCACGTTAGGAAGTGTTCTCCAGAAATGAATCCACAGGCCCCAATGAACCACAAGGTGCTGCTGTCGTAACTGTTCACACGAATCCTTTGCTCCTAACTAAGAGGACCACCATGGAACAGATGACAGCAGCTGTCACTGCAGAATCCACAAAAGCAGAGGAAATCTTTTGTGACCTGTTTTTACACTCATGCTTTACAACTTACACTTTTCCTCCATATTTCCTCCATAAAATGTTCTCTTAAAGGTTATTGAGACCACCGACGCCCCTGTACAATGCAGATTAGCACAAAGATCATGGTTTCAGGCCCTCTCTCACGGGGACAAGCGACCTGCCGAATGTGTGACCCCTAGGTCAGATCCTTCAGGGTGGGCAACTTGGATCAGAAGGAGGCAGTGCAGGCCATCTGAGGTCTAGGCTGCTCTTGAGAGCCAAGAAAACCTTAAGGGAGACAGAGACAATGAGGAACCTGAGAAGTTATCCAACACTCCAGCCCATTGCAGAAGAGATCTTAGGTCCAAAAAAACCAAGAGAAGGTGACTAGGTTTCCCACAGCCCAGAAAAAACCAAGCAGAAGCTCAGAACTCGAAACTGATGGACAACATGACTCCCTCAAGTGGTCTTTGTAAATTATGATTCTCCACTGTCTTCTGTGGTAGGAGGATGGGTTGGACGTGCTGTTGCAGGAGTCTCACTGCAGAGCTTTGTGGATGAGCAGTCCCAATCCACCCACCCCCTCCCGGCCCAGCAGGGACCACTCAGAACCTCAGCCTCCTTCCACAGGCGTCTGTCCCCCAGAACAGAGTCCAACTGTAAAGGAGGCAGACGTGGTTTCGTCTGGTGGACCTGGACCCTGGCCAGATGATGGTTGATGGTGTGAAACTGCTCAAATGTCCAGGTCACTTTGCTCTGAATGGGGCTAACACTGGGCCTGCAGATACATGTGATCCAACAGAACATGTTATCTCGTCTCACGTGATTGTCCACACAAGAAAGCATCCTGCCCACCCCGTCTATGGACCGCCAGCCCCTCTCCATCCTGGTGGGAGTGGAGGCACCGCCCTGGGGGCCAGGCGTGGAGTCTGCTGGGCTCAGGTTAAACACGGATGCTGCGTCCTTGCTCCCTAAGATGGTCTCCGCAGATGCTGGCCTCACAGAGCGGCCTGCGGGCTCTACCCGAGAGACGGCCAGGCTGGACAGGAGCTCTGCCCAGGAGCTCAGTCCCTGTCCTGCCAGGGGCTGCCTTAAACCAATGATCACAAACCAGGCTGTGAGCTCAAGGCCTTGGACAGAACCTCACGTGAAAACGACGGGGACCAGTGCGTGGTCCAGAGGGACGAAGGGCAGGAGGGAGCCGCTCTTCACAAGCAGCGGCCACACGTGGCCGGCCGCCCACCTGAGCAGGTGGGGCCCGGGGCACCTGCGTGTCTCTGACGTGACCGGGCCGCTCCTGCAGAGGAGCTGGCGGGACCTGAGGAGCCTGGAATTTGCTAGTGTGGGCCAGGGCGAAGAGGAGTCTCCTTGTTTGTGGAATACTTCTGTCCCTGGCACTCGGCGCTCGGGGTCACCACGGAGGGCGGAGGAACAAGAAGGCCCATGGTTGTGGCCGTGGACGTGCAGGGGCAGATTCTGCTTCTATGAGAGGCACGCGGCCGCCCGCAGAGGTTTCTTGACAACTCCGCCACAAACGCGTCTTATCAGCCCACCCACCTCACACGAATGCCTCCTTTGTGAACACAGAACATACAGTTTTTATTTACTCTAAATAGCTGGCCCCTGGAACCCTCCCACAGCGGGGATGGGGTCATGGGTGAGGGAGCCCCACGCAGAGCCGTAGCAGAAGGGGGGGCGGGTGGGCTCCTCCCCAAGCTTTCATCGCACGCCCGGCTCCCCAAACCCAGCTGCTGTCAAGACAGTGAGATTCCCAAGGGCCCATTGTTCACAGGGTTCCGTTCCTCGTGCAGCCTCTGGGGGGGTCTCACGGTGCCCTGCACAGGCCCCGAGGCTGCAGGACCCCTGAGAAGGTGACACCATGGGCACCACTACCATGTCAGCAGGGAGCAAAGTAGCTAACAAATGTACTCTAACGCTGGTAGACGTAAACTGAATTTGGACAGCAGGACTCGAGTCCGCTGGGGTCAAAGCCAACAGACTCTGACTAATGGTTCCACCACCTTCTATGTGACCTTGACCACATGATTTAAGCTGCTAAAGCCTTGGGCGTCTCATTTGCAACACTGAACAAATATGTGGTGTTCCCTCATGTCATTGTTCTGACAACATGCGAGGAGCATATAATAAAATGTTCTTAATGCCAGGGGATTTTATTACTGTTATTATTATTTTTATGTTTGTAAAACTAGCTTGGGAATACCTTGTGTAAAAACCCATAGTTTTCCAACCACCCATCCATCCAGACAGACATCCACTCCTCCATCCATCTATCTATCCATCCACACATCCACTCATCCACACATCCATCCACACATCCACCCACTCATCCATCCATCTATCTATCCATCCATCCACTCATCCACACATCCACCCACCCATCCATTCAGACATCCACACATCCATCCATCTATCCATCCAACCATCCATCCATCCACTCATCCACACATCCATCCACCCACCCATCCATCCAGACATCCACTCCTCCATCCATCTATCTATCCGTCCGCACATCCACTCATCCACACTTCCATCCATCCATCCATCCATCTGCACATCCACTCATCCATCCATCCACACATCCATCCATCCATCCACACATCCATCCATCCATCCACACATCCATCCATCCATCCATGCACACATCCATACATTCACTCATCCATCCATCCATCTGGCCATCTGTCCACACATCCACATATCTATCTACCAATCCATCCATCCAATATTCATTTCATGCCTGTGTGGGCAGAATGCTAAAAATGGGTCCCAATCTTCATCCTTTGTATAATCCCTCCTTTCTGAGTGTGTGGAACCCGTGAACATGATACGGTGTATCTATGGCAAAGCAGAGGTTCTCTGGGACTATTTCACTAACCACAGGAGCCTCTGGAAGGCAGAGTCTTCTCCATCTGGGGACAGAGACTGAGGCCAGGGAGAGAGGGATCCAGGTACAGGAAGGATGGGGAGCATGATGCTGGCTTTAGAAATGGAAGGACCACCTGCGGGGTCCAGTGACTGGCCTCTAGGAGCCTAGGGGACTGGCGTCGTCCACGGCTCAGTCTGCAAAACCCAATCGATAGGTTTGCGCTCGGGTGTTTCAGTAACTGAGAGTGCTATGCCGAGGTCTCCTCTCGGGCACAGATCTGCCCCGCTGCACTGTCAGTCCCTGGGAGCCGAGGAAACAATGGTGTCAAACGTCTAGCGGCCGAGATGGCAGCGCCTCGCACAACGTCTGCCTTTCACAGGCGCCTCCCAGCACCCCCAGTGCCAGTCTGGTGCCAGCCAGTGTCAGCCACTGCTCCTTTTAAGGATAAAAATAACTTGAGCACTCTGCAAGGGAAAAAATGGTCAGCAAAATAATTTAAAAAAAAACCCTCAGGCAAGAAGACGTGATTTTTCAGATGAAGAAAAGTGATGTAACAGATAAATGGAAATAAAGGAAACATTCCAAGATACCAGTTATAAAAACGGTCTCAGGTAAACTGTCTTTATCTGCTGCTTTAACTGTTCCGGGATACATATTGTTATAGTTAAGGGTATGCTAACAGTTTCATGGATTTTTGGTTTACTTCCTTTTTCAGATATTGTTTTTAAACAATTTACCATGATCATATAATCAGACACCATGTACATTTTATCAAGTATCTGACTGAAGAAATAGAAAATATTCCCTGTCTACTCATGCAGTAAAAGTAGACAGTTGAAAACATTTATTTCTGAAAATGCTGAAATAAAAAAAAATGGCTGCTTATGATAATCTATATTTTGTGGTATAACCTTGAATAATTTGATAATTTCATAAGGAAATTATCATATGTAGAAAGTCAACATTTCCATATCATGAAAATAAATTCATACACACATACTTGGGTGTATAATGAAGTTCTCCAAAATTGAAGAAAAATTGATCTCCCCGAATCTCACTGTGACATTTAACATTTTCATCTCAGATACAATTTGGCATCATTTGTTACACATCCTGGATTACTTTTGAGAGACCCTGGTTTCTGAGGAATTGGAAGAACAATGAACAGTGAAACCAGCCAGGTGGGTGAGCGGGTCCACGGAGTGAGGCGCTGTCATTACCTTGCTCACCTGTGAGCACCCAGGCCAGCATCCTCATCACCTGTGATCACCCAGGCCAGTGTCCTCATCACCTGTGAACACCCAGCATCCTCATCACCTGTGATCACCCAGTGTTCTCATCACCCGTGATCACCCAGCGTCCTCATCACCTGTGATCACCCAGCATCCTCATCACCTGTGATCACCCAGTGTCCTCATCACCTGTGATCACCCAGCATCCTCATCACCTGTGATCACCCAGCATCTTCATCACCTGTGATCACCCAGTGTCCTCATCACCTGTGATCACCCAGGCCAGCGTCCTCATCACCTGTGATCACCCAGGCCAGCGTCCTCATCACCTGTGATCACCCAGGCCAGCGTCCTCATCACCTGTGATCACCCAGGCCAGCGTCCTCATCACCTGTGATCACCCAGCGTCCTCATCACCTGTGATCACCCAGCATCCTCATCACCTGTGATCACCCAGTGTCCTCATCACCTGTGATCACCCAGCATCTTCATCACCTGTGATCACCCAGTGTCCTCATCACCTGTGATCACCCAGGCCAGTGTCCTCATCACCTGTGATCACCCAGGCCAGTGTCCTCATCACCTGTGATCACCCAGCGTCCTCATCACTTGTGATCACCCAGCGTCCTCATCACCTGTGATCACCCAGCATCTTCATCACCTGTGATCACCCAGTGCTCATCACCTGTGATCACCCAGGCCAGCGTCCTCATCACCTGTGATCACCCAGTGTCCTCATCACCTGTGATCACCCAGCATCCTCATCACCTGTGATCACCCAGCGTCCTCATCACCTGTGATCACCCAGCATCTTCATCACCTGTGATCACCCAGCATCCTCATCACCTGTGATCACCCAGGCCAGCGTCCTCATCACCTGTGATCACCCAGCGTCCTCATCACCTGTGATCACCCAGTGTCCTCATCACCTGTGATCACCCAGGCCAGTGTCCTCATCACCTGTGATCACCCAGTGTCCTCATCACCTGTGATCACCCAGGCAAGTGTCCTCATCACCTGTGATCACCCAGCGTCCTCATCACCTGTGATCACCAAGGCCAGCACTGCTCAAGCAGGGCTTGCGCAGGCTGCAATGTCCCTTCTGGCCCAGATCTCTACATATGTCTAAATGCAGTGCATGAGATGTCATCCTTAGAAAGTGGCTGCTATGGACAAGCTTTTAATCCCTATGAATGCTCTGTACATGGTGAAGCACTGAGCTGTTGCCCCGGTTGTGGTGTGTTAGCTCATCCAAGGGCTTTCCAGGGGGACCCTGAGCAGAGGGAGAAGGGACTCAGATCCCCTGGGGGCTGATCCATCCACATCTGTCTCAACCCTGTGTTAACGTGCGTCACTCTCACGCCCAGACGTTTGGGCCAAGGATCCTGCAGGTCAACCAGCAGCATTTCTGTGGGCACCTGGGTCCGGGCTCTGCCCAGTCACCACCCTGGACCTCCCTGACCCCGACTCCCGCCACCTCCTGGCACCGCTGGCATCAAGCACATTTGTGCTTCTGAATCTCCCACTCCTCCTACCACCCTTTTGAGGCCGTGCAAGCCCCACTCCGCTAGGGTGTGAGTCCCCTCCCTGTGCAAGCCCCACCCTGCTAGGGTGTGAGTCCCCTCCCTGGACACCAGCAGATGCCAACCTCACGTACTACGCTGCCCAGTTTCAAGTCGAGGTGACGGAGGTGTTTCAGGCTCTTAACCTTGATGAACTGCCCCTGACCCCTCAGGACAAGTTGCCTGCCCCTTGGCCCTGTGGATGCTGCAGGGTCAGCAGCTCGCTGACCTGGGGCAATGCCCAGGGGACCGGCAGAGAGGGAGGCGAGATCCTGGGACCGTAGTTCTGTGTGGCCCCAGAGCGAGTGGCTGTGACCCAGGAAGCGTCTGGAAAGGCAAGTGCGAGGAGCTAGGGCCGGCCCTGTCCTCACGGCTGCTCCACGCCTGCGGCCGGCAGCTCTGCAGCCTCGTCGCAGACCTGCAGCATCCCCCAGGGCCAGCCTCTCTGATCCTCAAGGACAGAGGACCACGGCGCCTGCCCACTGCTGATAAGCCAAAGGCCAAACAAAAACTGTGTGCAGACTCCCCTTTCCACTGAGCTCCAAGTGTTGGCCCCCCTGCCCCCCGACAGCCCTGCTCACAGCATCCAGCCACCGGCCCCCTGCCGTGCATGGCCTCCTGGCACCAGCCTGCTCGGAGGGGAGACCCGGTAATGGCCATGTTGGTCTGACCCTGCAGGGATGGCTCAGGGAGATCCCAAGACTCATGGAGCCCCCCACAGAGGCCAGGCCCCTGCTCGGGACCCTCCCTGGAGTTGGGGGCAGCCTCCCTACCGCTGCGCTGTGCTCATCTTCCCACCCAGCCTGCAGCACCCCCACCCAGGGGGTTCTTGCTCATTCACACCTTAGGAAACCCAGGGATTATGTGCTGTGTCAACAGATGAGATCAGATCTGAAATGCTAAAATCAAGTTAAACTAAAAGAAGAGAAGAAAAACATTCATTAAAGAGAGTTGTAATTTTTTTCTTTTTAAATAAATATGCTTCGAAGAAATGGAAATGTCTGTTTCCTTAACAACAGTGGTTATGATGGTTGTAGTTTTTTGTTGTTGTTGTCATCTTCTGTGTGTGTGTGTGTGTGTGTGTGTGTGTGTAGGTGTGTAGGTGTTCGCACGCACTCCCAAGGTTAAAGGATGCCCTTTGTAACAAGATACCTCCGGATATATTGATCAGTGGATGAATATGCTCTTGATATATTACAATTGTGGTTTGCTTTCTAAGTAATCAGCTTGGGGGTTAATCTGCTTATTCTTTCTCACTAGAGAAGGAACACGCAATGGCTGGAGGAAACAGGTGACAGGTGGGGACAAAGCAGCCCCTGAGAGCAGCAGGTGGACAGAGAGCCCTGGCCTGGCCTCCCCAACCTCCACACAAACAGCGCAGACCACGGACAAGGCAACACTGATCACAGCATTAAGTGATCAGTTTTGGCAGTATCTGACTACAGCAAGCTAGCAGCTTGGCTTGAGGACAGCCACCCAGTGGAGACATTTAGATGACAGGTTTCCTAACAGAAAGCGCCTGCACCACGACCACTGACCTCCGACCTCTGGGGTCACTTCTGCCAACCTCTGCAGGTTAGAGTGTTCGCACAAGGACTAAGATCATTGGGATAAACGATCACAAAATCCCACACTTTTCAATACGTTCCTTCTTCTGTAGCAAGCCATCTTCAGTTTAAAAAACTACTCTCATGAATTTAATCTCTTTTTCTATTAGAAAAAGCACAAAGAGTGAAATTGCTTGAGTGATGGCAAGTGGGTGACACGTAAGAAACAGGAGACCCACGTTCCCCAACAACCTCAAGGACTGAAAACAATCACACATTTGTTCTGAGGGAGCAACAGAACACGTTACTAAAAGTGCATGGGGTAGGAAGGTACCACTTGAAAAATCCAGCAGCAAAGTTGAAGCAGGAGTCTGTGGTCAGTGTGTGCACGGATCTAACATTCTTGTCAGGGACATACAGCACTTCATTGATACACACTGTTAACAAAATGTGCAAAATACTTAACGATCTGCACATTCAAATTGCTGGGCCAGATTGCACGTTAACTACAGATGATAATGTGTGTGTATCTCCTAAATATCACACTTCATTTATATGAAATACAAATCCACGGTGCCTTGGTGTCTAGGTGCCTTGGTGTCTAGGAGCCTCGGAGCTGTCTGCTAGTGAGGCTGGTGTAATGGCTCCTCCTGAACGTTTGCAGAGATGGAAATGCACTTGTGCAGGAGCAAAACAGCCAGTCCTGCGAGAGCGCATGAGATCACCCACCACCCTTCTCCCCAGTGCAGGAGCCATAAGAGATGCAGGTTCCATCCCTGGGTCAGGAAGATCCCCTAGAGAAGGGCATGGCTACCCACTCCAGTATTCTTGCCTGGAGAATCCCATGGACAGAGGAGCCTGGCGGGCTACAGTCCATGGGGTCACAAAGAGTCCAACAGGACTGAGCGACTGAACTGAACATAACAGCCTTCGTGGGAACGAGGGAAGGCGGACCCACCCCTCAAGGATTCCTGGAGGACACGGCGCCCCTCCCCCACGGGAATAAGCACAGACAAGGCCATGGCCACCTCCCGAACTGGCGGGAGGAGGACGGCCGGCCCAGAGAGGCGAACTTGCCCTGCCTCGCTGGTAATTTGGCCTTGAGGAGGAGGGTCTCCAGTTAACTCGGGAATCGGAGGCGACAGCGCCCTGGCCACACGCCAGCTTCGGAGGCCACGTTACGAGTTCAGGTCTGCTTGAGGTGGCGATTGGACATGGTCCCTTTTCCTGATGAAAACCAAATGCGGGTGCTTTCAAGGTGGGGACCTGAGACCCACCAGGCTCACCAGTCACAAGAGTGGGGTGGATGAGGGGAAGGGGCCACGAGAGGGGCCACGTGGATGAGGGGGTTCTGAGGCCCTGGATCTCGGCTGGACGCGGGGCCGTCCACCCGCCAGGCCCTCACAGCTGCTATTTGTGCCAGCGCGGCCTGTGTCCCCTTTTGTTCTGGAAATGGCTCCGTTGTCCTTTTGTGAGTCTGATGGCCTCAAGTGACTCTGAGCAGCACATGCTGTTCCACGAGCCAGGACCAGCGGGGGAGCGCCCGGGCAGCCAGCCGCGGGCCTCTGGCCCTCTGACCACTGGTGCGGGCCGAGGCCCCGCCAGCTCGCCGCGGGGCACCGGGGGCCTCACTTCCTCCAGGACCACAGTCCTCACGGGGGGCTTGGAGCTGCGGGTCCCCAGGGGGCGTGCTCAGACATCCCAGCAAACAGGCAGTCACCTGCCCCCCGGCTCCGCCCACGTTCAGTCCCCCCGGGCTCCTCCCAAGTCCAGGCCCCCCCCAGCTCCTCCCTCGTCCAGACCCCCGGCCCCTCCCACGTCCAGGCTCCTCCCCTCGGCTCCTCCCATGTCCAGGCTCCTCCCCTCGGCTCCTCCCACGTTCAGGCCCCCGGCCCCGCCCACGTCCAGGCCCCCAGTCCCTCCCACGTCCAGTCCCCCTGGCTCCTCCCACGTCCAGGCCCCCTGGCTCCTCCCACGTCCAGGCCCCCGGTCCCTCCCACGTCCAGGCCCCCTGGCTCCTCCCACTCCCAGGCTCCTCCCCTCAGCCCCTCCCACATCCAGGCCCCTGGCCCCTCCCACGTCCAGGCCCCCGGCTCCTTCCACGTCCAGACCCCCGACCCCTCCCACGTCCAGTCCCCCAGCCTCCTCCCACATCCAGGCCCCAGCCCCCTCCCACGTCCAGACCCTCGGCCCCGCCCACGTACAGGCCCCCAGCAACCCCGGCTCCTCCCACGTCCAGGCCCCCCTCAACCCCGGCTCCTCCCATGTCCATCCAGGCCCACCTCCGCAGCTGCTCGCTCAGCCACCGCCCAGGGGCCGAACGTCTCAGGAGTAAAGGGCTCAGGCGGGCTATCACACTGGCTCCGGCAACCTTGGTGAAAAGCCGCAGTTTGCAAAGGTGTCTTAGAGAGAGGAGGGGGCGGGGGCCTCGGGGCGGGCTGCGGGATGCAGACGACACACGAGATGCCGACCCCCACCGGAGGGCTGCAGCCAGGCCGAGTCCACGGAACCTCGGTGCTCGTGAAGGGCGCTGTTCCTCTCAGGGACGGGGCCCCGCGTCCCAGCCCTCGGGTGGAAGCTACCCGCCGCCCCGGAGTCACTGCGGACTGGGAGCCCGCCCTCGGCGGGGTGTGACGCGGCTCAAGTCATGACCCCGAGTCCTGAGGGCTGAGGGCTGGCTTCGGGGGCTGGCACAGCGCCCCGTCCCCGCGCCGCTCTCTTCTGAGGGGGCTGGTCATCTGGGTGTGGAGACCTGGGGAAGGGCTACCCGGGCAAAGGCCCTGAGCTCCAGGAGCCAGGAGCAGGTGGGGGCGGGGCAGGGAATGCCGGCCTGCAGGGCCCCAGGGACGTGGGGAGGCTGGGGGTGCTACGAGCAGGGGTGATGAGCGCAGAGGGGTGTGCTGAGGGTGGAGGCCGGGCTCCTGAAGGCATCCAGGTGAGCGTGCTGGCGGCCTGGACCACGTGCCCTGACAGGTGCCAAGTCAGTGCCAACCAGCAAGTAAGTGCTTCCCAGGTGGTGCTAGTGGTAAAGAACCTGCTGCTAACGCAGGTGGAGAAGGCAATGGTAACCCACTCCAGTACTCTCACCTGGAAAATCCCATGGACAGAGGAACCTGGTAGGCTACAGTCCATGGGGTTGCAAAGAGTCAGATACCAACGACCGAGTGACTTCACTTTCACTTTTCACTTTCATGCATTGGAGAAGGAAATGGCAACCCACTCCAGTGTTCTTGCCTGGAGAATCCCAGGGATGGCGGAGCCTGATGGGCTGTCATCTAAGGGGTCACACAGAGTTGGACACGACTGAAGTGACTTAGCAGCAGCAGCAGCAGCTAATGCAGGAGACACAGAGACGCGGCTTCAATCCCTGGGTGGGGAAGATCCCTTGGAGGAGGGCATGGAAACCCACTCCACTATTCTTGCCTGGAGAATCCCATGGACGGAGGAGCCTGGTGGGCTACGGTCCATAGGGTTGCAAAGAGTCAGACATGACCGAGTGACTTAGCACCCAGCACAGTGAGTAAGTAAGACGAGCTTATGCGGATGCTGGAGGCTGGAGACCAGCGCTCTCGGCAGAGAACACACCAGCAACACGACCCACCCTCTCCTCGCCGGAAGGGACAAAGGAGCAAGTCGGTGCTCAGACTCCTGGAGACGTCGGTGAGTTATCGCTAGGCGCCCCTTTCTCTCCTGCTGTTTTCCTCTGATGATCTACTTCATCTTTAGGAAAATGAGGCTCAGAGCAGAAAACCCAGAAAGAGGGAGTGGACACACAGCCACACCCATTTAATTTAAATACCGTATGTGTGATTGAATACCACATTTGTATGTGGACTAGTTAAAGGTCACGGGGGCTTCAGGCAGGCCGCCCGGACAGACGGGCTGAGGGCCACCGCCTGCCCGGCTCAGCATCTGCTCTGAGCACTGGCCTGGCGTCTTAACGGACTGTTTAACTCTGATGACCCCTCACGAGAGCCTGGAGCTCTGTGGTGCTGGGAGCCCCTTCCACACAGGAACCGGAGCCCACAGAGGCTGAGCTCCCTGCCCAGAGGTCTGCTCCACACTCCCAGCTCCGAGGTGATGCAGCCTCACTCAAGAAACAGGATGATCCCAGAGACCAGGACATTGGTCCAGCAGCTCGTGGTGGAGGCGGCGGAGCAGACCTGACACCCCACAGGCACAAAACAAACCTACGCTCATCTTGAGGGTGTAACCCGAGCACCTCTGGGAGCTGGGGGGTCTCAGTTCAGTTCAGTTCAGTCGCTCAGTTGTGTCTGACTCTTTGCGACCCCATGGACCACAGCATGCCAGGCCTCCCTGTCCATCACCAACTCCTGGAGCTTGCTCAAACTCATGTCCATCCAGTTGGTGATGCCATCCAACCATCTCATCCTATGTGGTCCCCTTCTCCTCCCGCCTTCAATCCTTCCCAGCATCAGGGGCTTTTCCAATGGGGGGCTTCAGCCAGAAATAAATACAACTGAGAGTGGGGAGAGTGCCTCCAGAAGACTGTCTGGGAACTACAAGGAGAAACATGTACTTTAAAGATGGGGCTTTCCAGGTGGCTCAGTGGTAGGGAATCCACCTGGCAATGCAGGAGACCCTGGTTTGATCCCTGGGTCAGGAAGATTCCTTGAAGGAGGGCATGGCAACCTGCTCCAGTATTCTTGCCTGGAGAATCCCATGGCCAGAGGAGGCTGGCAGGCGACAGTCCGTAGGGTTGCAGAGTTGGACATGACTGAGTGCTTTAAAGACACAAGGTATCATCGTCTTTGGTCAAATGCACAGAGAAGTGATGCCCTGCGATGTTTCACTGCTCTAACAAATCTGTCAAAGGAGCGCTGCCTCTGTTCCCTAAGGACCATCCCGGACAAGCCCCTGTTCTCCTGGCGGGGCTCAGAGCGGGGCCGGCCCCTGGGCTGCCATCCTGTGTCCCCCTCCACCTCTGTCTCCCCTGTCCTGGCAGTCAGACTCTGTGGACACAGTGAGCGGGTGGGCAAGATGATTTCTAACATTCCTTCAAGTTCTCCACTTGTGACTTTGATTCTATGGTTTTCATCCACTCCAGAGACGCACTCACAGGATACTGATTCTATCACTTGTCTAGATACGAAGTAAAGGCCTCAGGCAGCAGCTGGCTCATAATCAGCAGCTCATTAAGGCTGCCCTCAAATATTCCCGGGAAGAGGTTATGCAGTGATCGTTTTTGAAGGACTCGGATTCTATCTGGGAGGGACTGAGCTGTGTCTGCCAGGCAGGACAGAGTGGCTCCCTCACCTGTGGCCATTACCGAACTGAGACAGAATTCCAGATCAGTAATGCCTGCTACCTGTGGATTTTGTAACTCAACCCAATCATCATAATATATTAAATATCACTCAAATGGCATCTCAAAAAGATTTCCTTGTGGAAGGTTCTTGGAAATTAAAAAAAAAAAAAAAGCAACTTTTTTTTTTAATGCTACATGAAAATTCTCAGGGAAACATCTGTCTACAGCAGAGTACCTTCCAAACTTGGCCGGGAGTTATCTCGGGCCGCACCTGAGCTCACAGGTGCTCCCCATCCAGTGGGGAGCCCGCTTCCACTCCCTGACACTGAGCTGCCCTGGCTCTGGCACCCAGGGCACCTCAAGCCACAAGGAACTCATTATCCAGTTGGTCACTATTTGCATACGAGACGAATCACCAACACGCCGTAAAAATACCTTGAGGTCACTGACTGCCGTGTGATCGCCTGCGATAACAATTTAAACAGGAAAACACCCGCGCAGCATGTTAACTATAGCTCTGCTTCCTTTGAGGAGTACATGCAGACGTCTGTCTGAAAACAACAGCTGTCACTGCGGCAGACGGGGGTGGAGGGGACCTGTAAGCCCCCGGGTGTCAGCTCGTTTGTTACTCACAGTGTTTCTGTTGTCACCTCCACGTGCTGGCAAGGAGACCAACACACAGACAGATGAAGACGGACACTGCCCCAAACCACACGGCTAAAAGGTGGGGGCAGGGAGTCGATGCCGCCTCCCGTGTAAAAGGAGAAGCTGACGAGGTCTCACTTCCATCAGGCAGCTGGGAAGCTCCAGGTTAAATGTCAAATTCAACTGCAGCAACTGCTGTACAGTCAGCAAATGTACGTGGGGCCTTACTTCATCTCCATCTGATTTTTTTATGTTTCATTTATTTGTGTGTTTTCTTTATTGTAAATTAACTCTGGCCTTGTAAAATAAAAACACATATATATGTATATATACTTCTATCCACTTAAAATAGTGGTAAAGAACCCGCTTGCCAGTGCAGGAGATGTGAGAGATGTGGGTTCAATCCCTGGGTCAGGAAGATCCCCTGGAGGAGGACAATCCACTTCGGTATTCTTGCCTGCAGAATCCCATGGACAGAGGAGCCTGGTGGGCTATAGTCCATGGGGTCACAGAGAGTTGGACACAACTGAAGCAACTTAGTATGCATGCATGCCACTTAAAAATACATATATATATTAGTGATACATAATGTATATGCTTTGTAACTTTATACTTACATGTGCTGTGCTGGGCTTAGTCACTTAGTCATGACCGACTCTTTGTGACCCCATGGACTGTAGCCCACCAGGCTCCTCTGTCCATGGGATTCTCCAGGCAAGAGTACTGGAGTGGGTTGCCATGCCCTCCTCCAGGGGATCTTCCTGACCCAGGGATCAAGCCTGTGTCTCCTGCATTGCAGGTGGATTCTTTACAAGCTGAGCTACCAGGGAAGTCCTTATACTTATATACATATACTCAAGTGTTTCTAGTATGAGTACTTTCCCCCTAGACATTGAACCTGGACAATTCTACCTCCATTATCTGACCTGATGCAGTGTGGCCAAGTTCTCAGGATCCCATGACCCTGTGAGCTGTACTAGCGTCCATCCAGTGTGACAGGACTCCGTCTCCTCTGACTTCAGAGATGAGCAGCATGTCTGGAAGGGACCACAGCCGCTCTGGAAAGAGCAGGGCTGCCCTCTCTTGGAGACTTCTGTCCTCTGGGCATCGTCAGGGAGACCCGAACCTTCTGCCCACCTCGGCTGAACCACCCACCCTGCTTTAGCCCCCTGACTAGTGAGCTCTGGGGGAGGGGATTGGGGTGAGCCTCTACCTTCCTTTCTGCCTGGATTTCCAACCACAAGGCTAGTGTGTGCTGTGTGTGGGGGTGTGAGGTTCAAAAAAAGCCCAGTAACTGTCCCACCGCAGAACACCCTAGTTCCCCAAAGCCCAGGCAGCGCATCGTTCTCATAGGGTGACTGAGTCCTAAACTGTTTCTTCCTCTTTGGGTGACCAGGCAAAACAGTCCCAAGTGTAGCCACCTGGGGTCCAAAGACAAATTACAGAAAGATTTCCAAGAGCGCGCTGATGAGTTATTAACTTAGATCTAAATCATTCAGTAAAAATTTTCCAGGAAACGAAAAAGTGAATATAACTGCTAAGTAAGTCTGGGGCTTCCCAGGTGGCACAGTGGTAAAGGCAGGAGACCCAGGTTTGATCCCTGGGTGGGGAAGATCCCCTGGAGAGGGCGTGGCAACCCCCTCCAGTATTGTTGCCTGGAGAATCCCATGGACAGAGGAGCCTAGTGGGCTACAGTCCGTGGGGTCGCAGAGTCCAACATGCCTGAGCCCAAGAAAGTCTGCAGGCGCTCCCCAGACGTGGAGGAAGGCCCTCTGATTTGAGTTGTGCAGCTCACGGCTCCAGGCATGTGAGCCCGGCACTCAGCCCTTGTGTGGGGCCAGCCCCGGTCAGAGCCTCTCAGCTCTCCGTCGGGCCTCTAAGTAGGACTCTCACAGAGCTGGCTGTCTTGACCTCCACCGGGACCCTGAGGACATGCATTCCGCAGGCTCAGGTTAGGAAAAGGCTAATGGCCTCCCCATACTCCTCACCCACCCCCGCTTTCTCTGACACGTGGACAAAATGATGACCAGGAGCCTGAGGAGCATGGTTAAGTGGCTGCTGGTGACTCGTGGCTCAGGGACCATCATGGGAGCACAGTTTCTTCTTGTGTTTAGGGAGTTTCTGTCTGGCCAGGGAAACACCCAGTTGCTGATTTTGTTGGAGTGACATACCTCCCCCAAGAGTAGATAGTCAAGACTGATAGCCAAGATTATTTCAGCCTCTTTCTCCCTCATCACTCCGCACCTTTAGACCGGGTGTCTTTGGACCCCCAGGAAGGCATTAGGATTGGGAGGTTATATGAAGTTCAAAAGCAGACATCTGACAGCCCTGCAGAGCCCACATCTGCGTGACTCAGGACGGCAGAGCACGAAGCAGGGGAGCCTGGGAGGGGTCCTGTCCTGGGGCCACCCCATCCACGGTCACACTTCCCTTCTGCCGTGACTCAGCGGTGACAGCAGCTCTTGCCCTGAGGGTGACAAGCAGGGAACTGCTCCCCAGTCACCCTGATGGGCTGAGAGCCTAGGCTGTGAGCAGAACATCAGATCAGCAGCTATTTGAGCGGGTCTTACTGTTCAAGGCACCGGGAGCGCATGTCTACAAGACAGGCAGAAGCTGGCTGATGGCATGCTCCTCCCCAGTAAGAAGCAAATCTAGCTTTGGACTGGGATGTTTGCACCTCCACTGGTTTTCACATTCAACTCTAGATAATAAAAAATTCGCCAAATTGCAGATGGAGCCAAGAAGGTTAAAGAGGGCTTCCTTTCAAAGTACTTCAGGAATTATACCACAGTTATAACGAAAGGAAAAGGCTTATAATAGATTTTTTTCATGTCATACGGACATTATACACATGTATATATCAATAAAACTGTATGTGGGCCTGCTGATAGCAAAAGAAAAGGCTGATGTTGTTATGATTAATCCTAAAAGTAGTTAACTTGGAGAATAATGATAAAGATGATGCTTACTTTAAAAATAAGTGAGCTTGGCCAAAACAACTCTAAAAACTTGCTCTTCTTTGTATGTAGAACCTAAAATGGGACATTTCTGTTTTGTTGTTTTCTTTTATGTGTTCATACACGTATGCAGTTGCAATAGAAGACTAAAGACACCTTTTAATCTGGAGGATTACAGTCAGCTTCAGTGTTAAAGTCACTGGCACTCAGAGGCTCTGTACAGAGTCACAGACTGTGCCCTCCTCTAGACCCTAAGGAACGCAGGCTGCTCTCCAGGCAGGCTGCCCCCTCTCCCCCTTCCTCTGCCCCCAAGGAGTGCAAACCCCACCACCGAGAGGCGCTGGGCTGTTCAGGCCCCAAGAAAACCTCCATGGAAATCAGCAAAGAGCAACGGCTCCTCTCCCACCTGCCTGTCTTGACTCCACCTCACTAACCCTCAGGGTTTCGTCCCTGGGCCTCTGGGCTGACTCTCATGGAAGCTTAAGATGCTGAGACAGTGGGCAGCAGCGCCCTGTCTAGTTGCATCCTTCCTGTGTGCTGCTCAACAAGGATGGGATATAGAAAAGGAAAGGGTTCTTTAAAAAAAGCAGGTAAATCAGGAACAAAATTAAAAAAACGGGTGGAGTTTCCTGCCTGACAAGTGAAGTGTGAAGAGGCTCTTTTTAGAAATAAGCAGAGACCCAGCGGGGAGGCCTCGTTCTGTGACTGTCAGGCCTGCAGGCGGGGCTGACAGTGGCTAAGGTACATCTTAGCAGCCAGGGAACAGCGCCTCCGTTTTGATAAGTGAGCCACCAGGAGCTGGCCTCTAGGAATACGGACACGTGGAGAAAGGAGCGATACCTATGGGCAGGTCTGCTCGAGTCCCAGCTTGTCCTGTGGCCCTGGGGTCCCCAGGGTCCCCATCACGCGGCAGAGGGGGACCCAAGAGTGAATATACAAAAATCGGTGGGAACCTGCCCGTTCACTCCTGGGGTGAGAGGCAGCCTCCGTCTCTAGGGCGATGAGTAAGTAAACTTTTACAGAAAACATATTTCCCAACACCTCCTGAGTCACTCTTGGTAGTTAAAATAAACACGAGTGCGTCCAGGCCCTGGGACTACTGCCCTTTCTCATTAGATATTTTTAACGTGCACTGTAACCACTTCTAATGTCCACACCCAACTGATCAAATAAATGATCTGAGAAACATCGTATAGCAAGGGAAAACCTGGGGAATTTCTGGTGTCTGTGGACACAAAACAGCACGTGAAACCCAACCAAGAGCACAGGCAAAATGGAGACGGGTATTGAGGGTGGCCAGGGCAGTCTCATGTAGGGGGCAAAGAATGCAAGGGTGTTCTCAACAGGCTGGTGGAGGGGATTTAGCCTCTAGGTTTCTGTACAGCCTGCTCTTCCAACAATGAGAACGGATTCACAGTTCACTCATGTAATCAAAAAATTAAGACCTTCTCCAAATGAGAATGTGTTTGCCCACGATCACCATAGGAAATCACATCTTCTCATTTTCACGTTACGTACCAAACACATCACTGTCCGCTGAGGTCTCCCGGGAAAGATCACGAGTGTTTCTCTTCTTTTCATATTCTCCTCTGTTGGTTTCACCGTCCTGAGGAAAAAAAACAAAAACAAAAACACAACATAAACTCTTAAAATACTCTAATATGTTTTCCTCCTGACACATTTTGGAGCTGATAAACAAATTCTCACATCCATCCTCAATTTCAGTTCAGGGTGTGGATTTCTGTACAGGATGTGGAATTCTGCTTTGTTTTCTCTGCCTGAGCATGCAAGCATCCGAAGGATGTATTTCCCATACAGAAGAAACTGAAATGATTAAATTAAACAAGCTAGACATCATCCCATATATCTCAGTGACTACTTGGTCACTGTTTTGGACTGTGAGCTGAAAGCATGGGATGGAATTGATACCAAACCTGATTCTGTTGGGTTCTAACTTTCTCCCAGTGGTAGCCCTGGGAGAGAACAGGACATGGAACTACTGACTAGTTCAAAACTGGGAAAGGAGTACATCAAGGCTGCCTATTGTCACCCTGCTTATTTAACTTATATGCAGAGTACATCATGAGAAAGGCCGGGCTGGATGAGTCACAAGCTGGAATCAAGATTGCTGGGAGAAATATCAAGAACCTCAAATACACACATGATACCACTCTAATGGAAGAAAGTGAAGAGAAACTAAAGAACCTCTTGATGAAAGTGAAAGAGGAGAGTGAATAGGCTGGCTTAAAACTCAACATTCAGAAAACTAAGATCATGGCATCCAGTCCCATCACTTCATGGCAAATAGATGGGGAAACAATGGAAACAGTGACAGACTTTATTTTTTTGGGCTCCAAAATCACTGCAGATGGCGACTGCAGCCGTGAAATTAAAAGACGCTTACTCCTTGGAAGAACAGCTATGACCAACCTAGACAGCATATTAAAAAGCAGAGACATTACTTTACCAACAAAAGTCTGTCTAGTCAAGGCTATGGTTTTTCCAGTAGTTACGTATGGATGTGAGAGTTGGACGGTGAAGAAATCTGAGTGCCAAAGAATTGATGCTTTTGGTGTTGGAGAAGACTCTTGAGAGTCCCTTGGACTGCAAGGAGATCCAACCAGTCCATCCTAAAGGAGTGTTCATTGGAAGGACTGATGCTGAAGATGAAGCTCCAATACTTTGGCCACCTGATGCAAAGAGCTGACTCATTAGAAAAGATCCTGATGCTGGGAAAGACTGAGGGCAGGAGGAGAAGGGGACGGCAGAGGATGAGATGGTTGGATGGCATCACCGACTCAATGGACATGGGTTTGGATGGACTCCAGGAGTTGGTGATGGACAGGGAGGCCTGGCATGCTGCAATCCTTGGGGTCGCAAAGAGTTAGACATGACTGAATGACTGGACAACAGCAGCAGCCCTTGGGGAGAGCCCCTTACAGGGGGCAGGACTGATACTAATGTCCTCGGCCCACCTGGACATCTGAGGGGAGGGGCTGGCTCCTCTGGGAACCTGCACCCTCAGACCTGGAGTTTCTTCTCTCCCCTCCCCCACTCCCTCTGCTCTTATATGGAGACCATAGTGCTTTTTTTTGGGTGTGGGGGGGACCCCTTGTCTTTTTTCTTGTTTATGTCAATTTATTTTTCCAGTGTGCTTTTTTAATTTAAAAATTTAAGTGCACAGAATAGATGTGGTTCAGTTTCTATTTTAAATCAATTTTATTGTATTTAATTATTTTCATGGAATGCCTGCACTGACATCAAATTCAAAAGGCGCTGAAAGGGTCACGGGGAGACGCGCCAGATGCCGCCCCTCCTGCGGGTGAGCTTCTAGCCTCTGTCTTCCTCAAAACAGCCTGGGCTCATTTCAGCCATTGCCCAAGTTCACTCCCTTCCTCCTTCTTTGCCTTTATGTAAATGCGGCCACACTCTGGATGTGGCTCTGCTTCTTGCTCTGTCACTGAACCAGGAGTCCCGGAGAGGGTGTCCCTGAGGACACGCAGCCCTGGTCAGCAGGGACCCAGCCCGCATCACAGCATCACTTCCCAGGTGACCAGCTCCTGCCGAAGACCCTGTGACCTATTATGACTGATGCTGCCTTAATCCTTGCTTGCTTCCTCAACGTTGCACAAGACACATTTCTGGAGGCTGAATGAGTCAATCCGTAATCTTTTAAAGACAGTGCCTAACTTGGCCTCTGGCCAGACCATGGGCAGCCTGCCTTGCTGAGATCCCCTTCCTGCTGCTTCACTCTCTGGGCTCCATGCATACCTCGCATCGCTTTCAGATCATCCCCTCTGCCTGAGCTGGGGGTTCAGGCCCTCACCAAGCCCCACCCCAACATCAGTGGCTTCCTTGCCTCCAGTCCCCTTCTTGTGTCTCCCCTTCCCCCATCCTGTAGATCTGAGCTGGTCTCTACTGTAGACCAATATGCCCCATCCCTGTCTCCCCACCAACACTGTAAACTTTTTGAGGATGGGGACCTTGCCTGATAAATCTTTCTAGCCCCAAACCTGGCACAATGCCTGGTCCCCCACCAGTGCTGGAGAGAAAACTTCAATTTTATGCTGTTCAAGAATAGCTTGAGGGCAGGAGGAGAAGGGGATGATGACAGAGGATGAGATGGTTGGATGGCATCACCAACTCGATGGACATAGTTTGAGCAAGCTCTGGGAGTTGGTGATGGACAGGGAAGCCTGGCGTGCTACAGTCCATGGGGTCACAAAGAGTCAGACACGACTGAGTGACTGAACTGAACTGAAGACTAGTTTTAAATGGCTAAGTTGTGTTTTAGCAGAGGGAGCCAAAGGTAACGTAGTATGTATTTTTTTGTATCTACCTATTTATTTTTAGAAGAGAGTAAAGCCTGGAAAAGCAAGAATGTTGTGATAGAGTCTTTCATCAGCTGTAAATTCCTGTTACCTGTGTTGGTTTCACATCTCCCTTCTATGCTGGTACCAATATCAGGTGCTGGGCTGTGCTAAGGCGTCTCAGTCGTGTCTGCCCCTTTGTGACCCCATGGACTGTAGCCCGCCAGGCTCCTCTGTCCATGGGATCCTCCAGGCAAGAATACTGGCAAAGGGTTGCCATTTCTTCTCTAGGGGATCTTCTCAATCCGGGGTTGGAACCTGAATCTCTCCTGCATTGGCTGGTGGGTTCTTCACCACTAGTGCTATCTGGGAAACCCATCAATATCATATCCTTCACTAACTACAAAATAATAAGCTTTATTGGAGAAGTGGTTAATTAAATACAATTTAGCTGCTACTGTAAATCGTTGTGGATATTTTTTTCCACGTTTTAAAATCAGGATGCTCCTGCAAAATCAATGATGTCTTCTAAGTAGAATGGACAGTGTTTTCCTTCTCGGTAAAACTCAGTAAAACAGTGCTGAGGGTCAGGGATGATGGTTCAGAGGAAAAGCTTGATATTTCAAGCAGATCACTGTGCTTTCAGTGAATGGAGGTTTATGATATGGTCACACAGCTTCCTCACATCCATGGGGGAGGCTGGAGTGGCATCGTGGTGAAGAGATGCTTCGTATCTCAGACCATGCCTCGCGCAGCCTCTGGGCTGTGGCAACAGGGCAGCCTTCCATCAAAGTGCCCACAGGTGCAGCCCTGGGCAGTGATACAGGCAGGACCATGGAGGAACCTCCCCCCCTCCCCTATCTTCTCCCCTCTCCGTACCAACCCTCTACTTGAGTAAACATCTCTCCCCCACACCATGGAGCACGAGGGTGTGTGGAAAGTACCTGCTGTCCTGGGAAATTTACTGACTAATTTCTGTCCAAAGGAAAAAACTTGCTTCTGAGACCTGATACTGTTGCTATTCGTGAGTATAAAAAACATCCCTATAAAGAACACATTTTCAATAAGCAAAATGTCCACAAGTGACATAAAGAAAATAAAAGTGATGTGTCTCAAATGGAACAGAATTTTCATGATAAAGAGCTTCCTGTAAGTTATAAAATGTGATAAAAGGCTCAACCTATAAGAGGGTCAGGCCCAGGACATGGAGACCCTGAGAGTCCTTGTCCCGGTGCATCCTGATTCTTAAATTGTGTCCATGACTGTAAGACTCTGAGTGCATTTCAAGCTGTTAGGACTTCTTTGTAATATTTGTGGCAGATTTCCCTCTCATCAGCCTAACTGTGTAAGAATCCACTTACTTTCCCTTGTGAATTTTAGGGGAAAAATACAACAAGCAAAACTCCCATAATTATCAATGAGATTCATTATTCAACAACGTTGGCACAATGTTCATCATAATTGAAGCAGTTTGCTGTACTTTCTAACCGTCATGTCCAATCCCCTGGCAACAGACCGTCCTTTCAAGTGCATCACTGTCATTTTTAGAGATTTTCTTCTACTTGGTACAGCTACTGACACACACACACAATTATGGAGGAAAAGATGCTTTTAGCCAGCCCAGCCTTTCTATCAGACTGATAGTCTCAGGGTGGCAATTTTAGGAGGAATGACCCAGAGGATAAGCAGCTGATCATTATAGAACTTCTGACAAATAACAAGAAAGCTCTGGGGGAGGGGTAAAAAGCCACTGCAGGCACATTTTTTAGAAGCTAAAATGTTTACAAAAGTTCTGATTCAAACTAGAAAACACATATCAGGAGAGGAAAGGTGTTGAAACATTTAAAATGTGACATGCTCAACTGCAAAACCAGGTAAATGTTAGACTTGGAGACATGGTCCACTATAGATTTCTTCAAAAAAAAAAAAAAAAAGGAAGTGAGAATTGGCTTTGAGAAGTGTGCAGTGCCTTAAAAAAGACATTTCATGAACTGCCATGACACTTGAGTGGGCATCATGGGTTTAGGTGCAGGGGAAGTCTTATCTGGTTTTACTTCCTCAGTTCTCTTCCCATTCACTCATTGATTCCCATGAGGACCTTGTCGCAGGAGCTGAGGATGTGAGGAGGAGTGTGGAGGCGTGGGTCTCCTTGGGGAGCTCCCGTGTAGTAAACGAAATGGACGTTTCAAAACGAAAACCAGAAAACCATCCAGCCAGTTGCTATCAGATCATCTCCATTTAAACTAGTCCCAAGTTCCCTTTTATGCACTGGAGAAGGAAACGGCAACCCACTCCAGTATTCTTGCCTGGAGAATCCCAGGGATGGAGGAGCCTGGTGGGCTGCCGTCTATGGGGTCGCACAGAGTCGGACACGACTGAAGTGACTTAGCAGCAGCAGCAGCAAGTGGGGTGAGCCAGCTTGCTGAGTGAGCATCACGCTTCCTTTTTCTGAGATACCCTAGGAAAAACGTACGGAGTGATCCACCACGCTCAGTTCCTCGGATGCTGAGCAAGGTAAGTTTCACTGGCCACCCCCTTCCCTCTCCCATGATGCTCCCTCCGTATCTTAGGCTTGATTGATGTCATCTTCGTAAGCAGAAAGAAGCAACCCAGCAGAGATTTCATTACAGGTTCAGCAACGGCACATTCACCACACTCTGCATCCACGTTTCAGCCTCTCGGGCGTGCCTCACAGAACACAGCCTGGTTGGAGCCACAGAGCTCTGGGTACAAGTCACCGTCCAGCATTATAACCCTCATCGGAGAAATCTCAGGGGCTGCAGTCACCATGGAGGGGGTGCTGTTGTTATTGTTTGGCCTCTCAGTCGTGTCTGACTCCTGGCAACCCCGTGGACTGCAGCATGCCAGGCTCCCCTGTCCTCCGCCATCTCCCGGAGCTTGCTCAAATTCACGTCCATTGAGTCAGTGCTGCCATCCAACCATCTCGCCCTCCGCCATCCCCTTCTCCTATTGCCTTCAGTCTTTCCCAGCATCAGAGTCTTTTCCAATGAGTGGGGTCTCGATTGTACCAAATCATGATTTGCACAAAAGCTAAGAACCGGGTCTCTGAGGACCATTTCTTGGACCTGAATCCAGCCCCCTCACCCTGTAGATGGGTGACTTTGGAAAACAATTGAAGTTCTGTCTATTTCATTTGCTCAAGTGTGGAATGAGCATCATAATGCAGAGGTTTCTAGCTGTGTGATTAGGAAATTCCTGTGAACTGAGGACTTTTTAAAATATTCTGGTTTCATCAGAGGAAAGGCAGAGAAGACTTCCTATAACATTGGGGCGATAATTCCAAGAGACAGAAAGAGTGATGGCAACAAGGGAGCGTCTTTGCACACCATCTTCCGCTGGGGTCACTGATCTCACACGTGCTTTCTGACACAAGCCTTCTTCTCACTCTTTTCTCCCTGGGTGTCGAGTGGGGCCTCAAGCAGAGGGTGGACGCAGCTCCAGGGTCAGAAGGCAGAGCATTCCTGGTGGGAATCCTGAGGGGCTGACTCGCATCCCCGGAGCTGGAATGTCACCCCTCTCCAGGGTGGTTGTCCTCCAACAGCCCTGAGCTCCTGTCCCTGCCTATGACTCCCGGGAGCCAGCATAGGCTTGGACACTGGGGTCGCCCAGGACACCTCCTGCCCAGGATCCTCCCAGGAAGGTGCTCTGCTGGTGGAGAAAGGAGCCCATGGAGCCGCGACCTGCAGAGGGGGTCGGGCGGGCACCTGGGGCGGAAGCCAGGGTGCTAACCAGGCAGGGCCTGGCTCCAGAAACACTTTGTGTTTTCAAGGAAAATTGAGGAATCTCTCTAAGGGAAACGCTCTCTCTCTCTGCTTCAAGAAGCAAACCATTCCTTTCACACTCAGAATAAATTGAGGCCCCGTAGGGCTGGCCGTGTACATGTTTAGCCTCAATTCCCATCTGTCACTTCTCAGAGACCTCAGCTGCCAACAGAGAGGCAAGGGAAGCGAGGACACTGTCCTGGCCGACGACCGTCATCCAGGGCCGTGTGGGCGCTTCAGGGACCAGAGTGTGGTGGGAAGGATCGAATCTACAGGTGTTCTCTGTGGGTGAAAGAGTCCTGTGTGTTCCTTCTGGCTTCCCTGGGGGCTCAGTCAGTAAAGAATCCACCTGCAACACAGGAGACTTGGGTTTGATCCCTGGGTTGGGAAGATCCCTTGGAGAAGGAAATGGCCACCCACTCCAGTCTTCTTCCCTGGAGAATCCCGTGGACAGAGGAGCCCGGCGGGATATAGTCCATGGGGCACAAAGAGTCAGACACAACTGAGCAACTAAACCACCACCACATGTTCCTGTGATTTAAGTCTGGTGATAAACTTCATTTGAAACCATTAAAGTACTAAAGTACAAGCACCAGAAAAAATCATGGGTTTGTTTGCATATGTGTGTGTGTCTGAGTGTGTGTGTGCCTGTGAGTTTGGATGTGTAAGTGTATATTGTTCATAAACTATTAAGAAGTATATAAAATACTTCTGATTACTCTGCACTTATTACTCAGCATTTTTGGTTTATTTCTTAAATAAGGACCATAGTCTTATTGTTGCTCTTGGCTGGATTTGGACAAGTAACAGAAGATACAAGCAAAACACTGAAAGCTTATGGGATCAAAGTAAAGAAGAGAAAGAAACATGAAAACTGCCTACTCTGCTAATAAAGCGGTGCAGTTGCTGTGGGAGAGTCGGCTGGTCCCTCAAAAGCAGAGCTACCGTTTGACTCAGCACCTGCATCCTCTGTATACACCCAAGAGAAATGAAAACACATGTCCATGCAAAAACACACACAAACGTTCACAGCAGCACGATTCACAATCCCAACAGGTAGGAACAACCCAAATGTCCACCAACGAATGAATGGATAAGTAAAACATGGCATTCTCCTGCAGCGGAATATTATTCAGTGATAAACAGGAGTGAAGTACTGACATGTGCTACCACATGGATGAACCTTGAAAAACATTGTCAGTGAAAGAAGTGAGACACACACACACACACACACACACACACGTGGTGTATGATCACATACATAAGAATGTCCAGAATAGACAAATCTATGGAGACTGAAAGTACATTAGTGGTGGCCTGGGGCTGGGGGGTAGGGGATCGGGGGATGACTAGAGTGATTAACTTGAATAGATTTATGACTAAACGCAGGGGAAATGCTTCCTACTCAATACCGTGGACTCCAGAGGAAAAGGATGATGACATTACGACTCTCAATGAGATGAGATTTCAAATCCAGGGCCCCTTTTCTAGATTTGTCTGGATTCAAATCCAGGGCCCCTTTTCTAGATTTGTCTGGAAAACATAAGAATTTTTGATAATACGAGTATATGAAAAATCTAGGATTTTTAAAAATTAAGACGCTATATGAGAAAAACGAAAACGTATGTCCACACTAAAACTTGTCTGTGAGTTTTTGTTTTTGATGGTTGTCATTTGCAGTAACCAAAAGGTGGAAACAACTCAACTGTCCATGGATGGATGAATGGATACACAAAATGTGAACTATCCATACAAAAGATACTATTTGACCTTAAAAAGAATGCAGCACTGACACAGGCTACAACATAGATGACCATCGAAAATGTCATACTACCTGAAAGAAGCCAGACAGAAAAGACCACATATAACATGGTTACACTCAGACAAAATGCCCAGAGTACAGACATCTAGGAACAGTGGTCACTTATGGCTAGGTGCTGGGAGGCTGGCGGGATGAGTGACATCTGAAGGGTACAGTTCCTTTTTGAGGTGATGAACAGGTTCTAAAATCAACTGCTGTGAGAGTTCCATGCATCTATGACTAAACTAAAAAATATCACTGAATTGTACACATTGTACAGGTGAATTGTATGGCATGTGCATCACATCTCAGTAAAGATAGTTTAGAAAGCATAAATGCTTAGTTTGCAGGTAGTTTAAATGAAACACTGAGGCGTCACTTAAAGGAATTTAGCTCTACACGTCTGAGGCACTTGTGACCCTATTATCTTGGATTACGAAATGATCCTTTTACTACTTACTTTTAAAGCCACCCTTTCTGGAAGACCATTTAGTAGCATAATTACAGCCACAGTGCTCTGTAAATAAGCCATGCAAAGAAAGGCGCTCAGGACTTTATTTCATCACCGACTTTCAGAAGTCACAGCAACATAAATCTTAACTAGTGTCACAGTAAAACATCTATCGAGGCCTGTTATGTAACTGGACATCCTAACATCTATTTTAAGAACGCACATATCCTGCTACTTATTTCTGTAAGTCACTGGTCTATCAGCTGGTTGAGTAGAATAAGAAGGATGCTGACACCAGAGGAGCATGGGGTCGGGGGCGAGGGAGGTGGGTTTTAGTGGAGCTCTTTTACTGAAAGAGTTTGATGGTTGGGTGACTCGAAAGTTTAATTAAAATGCACTTAAAGCTAATTCACAGAAGGCATTCATTTAGCTCAAAGGATATTCTACATTACTGAAAACAGAATAAGGTAATGGAAAATTCTGATTTTCTTCATCTGAAGGTGAATTCACGTCCTTTAGTTTTACAGAATGAAAACCTCTCCTACCTACTTTCCCTGAACTTATTGCTCTGAGCCTGCACGTGGGTATTCAACTGCTTCCAGGATGAAGAGCAGGATGAAGAGCAGAAGGCTAGTACTTTGCTCAAAGGACAAACACGCTGACGTATCAGGTTCCAACCATTCTTCTGAAAGAAGCCTCACCTCTGCCTCCTCTGTTTCCTCCTTCCACACAAAATGGGCATAATGACACTATGCAGTTCCTGGATTATTCTGAATACGAAATAGTCCATATGTGTCGTGACTGTGACAGAATCTGACCCTCAGCTAATATGGTCACTGCTGGACTTCACCACTGTTGATTTTACTATATGCATTTTCTGATTATTTCCCACATTTTAGTAAAGGTGGAAACAAAATCTTCATAAGTAAAAATCAGGCTTTAATATGCCCGTTAATGCAATAAGATTGAGAAATAAAAGGAAGAGAGATTTCACAGACAACTCGGATTGCGCTTGCATTCTGGTTCCCTTGCTCAAAAGGAACACACTTGTTTTGCAAAATGGAATTGCCACTTGCCTCTGCGGTGCTTTTCTTTTTAGCTGAGTTCCCGTATGCATGATCATCCAGGCGAATCCCCGAAACAGAAAACCTGCTCAGACTCGCTCCAGGAACCAGAGAAACAGTCAGGCCAAAGCTGGTTTCCACCCGATCAAGAGCAAGATGAGTCACCTGAACTTGATTAAGAAACCAAATGCCTCTCAAGAACTTGATACACACAGGGCTGACAGATGCCGATCACCAGACCACTGGGATCAGTTCCTTGCTCCATCTAGAGTGGGTGCTCGACACTTTCGACAAACACACGTTCAGGTATTTCCAGCGAAAGTAAGGGCCCCTGCAGGGTTCGAAGTTCACTACCGAGGTCAGCTTGGATGCCTCCCACTGACCAGACCACACCCAAGCCGACCCTGGAGTGAAGCGCCCGCTGACTCGCTGGCCGTGCCAGTGCCCGGGGGCCCGGGAGGTGTGGGCACAGGTGGGCTGGTCTTCGTTCCCATGAGGTGTGCATTGCAGGGTAGAGGGGAGCCAGCCAGGGAGAGAGAATGAGCCCAGTGGTGTGGGTGGACGCCAGCTCGAGGGGCACACGATGAGCAGCTGGAAGAGGGGGTCCCGGCACCGAGGGTGCAGGTGGGGGCCAGGCCCCCGGGGTGCCGGCAAGGACACACTGCAGACTGCGTCCGAAAGAGGCAGAGTCCCACCAACACACTCGAAAACATTTTATTTTTAAATTCTGAGATGCTGTTTTTTTGTGCTTTAGTGCAGCTCGGAGAAGGTCAAGTGTGAACACACACATGTCTGTGAATAGCCTGGGCTGCAGCCACCCTCACTCTCCAAGGGGAATTAGAGTAATTAACAACTGGCCTTATTTATTCACTCATGACTTATATTTGGTTACATATGACATGGGCAACAGCATAATTTAGGACATAGTAAATAACAGATTTTGTTTTTCAAGTATCAAAAGTCATGGAAACAATAATGGATTTTATCTACACTTCTGTTTAACCATATGACAATTAAATTAATGTGCATATCAAATCTCAATTAGGACCATCATGTGTTAGAATCGTCCAAGTGCAGAGTTTGGGCTGAGCCTGAGAAGATGTCCACGCAGCTGCTGATGGGCATTTTGCAGTTTGGAGGCTGGTGGACGAGAAAAATATCCCCCACCCTCAAACACACACACACACATACACAGAGAGAAAGATAAATTTTCATTAATGTATTCCAGTCTCTGAAATCTCTCAAATTTAAACTTTTAAAGCCACATTGCCAAAATTGTAAAATAAAAAAATAGATAAAAAAAATAAAGCCACATTGCCTTAGTCATGAGTGAAAAGGACAGGAAGCATCATTTTGAAATCTGGATTTTTAGGTTTTGTTTCATTTAAAACATTGTAAGAGTGTTTGAGTAAATATTTTTTAAAAACCTCTTCCTTAATAACAAAGCAACTGCAGAGTTTTCACACGAAAGGACACACTTTTCACTGTCAGAGTTGGAAATAAACTTGTCCACAAAGATAAAATAACACGGTGGCCTTTCTGAAATTACCTGGCAGAGTGTCAGAAACAGCAGCTCAGGAGCTGCCCGTGGGCACCCCAAGCGGCGAGCCTGAAAGAGACTGGAGATTAAAACCATCTACCACCCACGCCCTCTCCCCAGCCGATCCACCTGGACCCCCTAAAGGAGCGTGCTCAGTATACTCTCTGTTCCTGGGAAATCTAACTCTTCCACCCTCTTCATGCTTGAATTCAAGTCACTAGCAATTCATGAAATCTTATCTGCAGTGCCATGCTTGCAACCATGTTCTCAATCCAGTGCAAACCCCAAACTGAGCCTGAATGGTATTTCATGTCAAGTGGATCCATCTTGAGCTCAAATACTTTCCCAACTTAAAAGAAAACAAACTATTCACTGAAGTCAGCATTGCCTCAGCTTGTTCTGCGCTGCGTGTCTGATGACGGGCCAATGTCTCTGGCCTCCTTGCCCTATCCCATCAGCTCTCAGAAATGATTTAGCATCACAGATGCAGGAACAGTGGAGTCAGGGGCTGGGACGGGGAGGGAAGGAATGCGGAAGGAACGCCTGTGAGACCAGCTGAAAACAAGACGATGAACAGGTGCGTCCTAGGTCACCGGGCTCCCGCCCCCGTGTGATCAGCTGCTGGGGGCCCAAGAACATGACTGTGAGGAGAGAAGGCTCGTGGCGGGGTGGGGGGGCGGGGGGTGAACATCCGAGAGCCGTCCATTTGGGGGTGGGCTGCTCTGCTGTAGTTTCACCCACAAAGAAAGTGAAAGTGAAGTTGCTCAGTCGTGTCCAACTCTTTGTGACCCCATGGACTGTAGCCTCCCCCGCTCCTCCATCCATGGGATTTTCCAGGCAAGAATACTGGAGTAGGTTTCCATTTCCTTCTCCAGGAGATCCTCGCAACCCAGGGATTGAACCCGGGTCTCCAGCATTGTAGGCAGACGCTTTACCATCTGAGCCACCAGGGAAGTCTCTAAGACCTGAATCAAATCCCTAGTTTCACCCAGAGGACAAGTTTATTGTCACGTTGTTTATAGTTAACAACCAGTGTTCAATGTGTCACTTTTTTAAAAGTAGTTTCCCAGTTTCTTTATTTCCATTTAGGAGTGTGTGTGTGTATGTGTGTGTGTGTGTGTGTGTGTGTGTTGAGGGCAGCGCAAGTTGGAGGAGGTGCAATACAGAATCTGTGATCCATCTCAGAAACGTCTGACAATGTGTCACTCCTACTGAACGACTCTTGAGGCCCAAAGTCAGCTCTTTGCTAATTCGCTAGCAGTTTCTGATAAAAACTAAGTTTGCTCACCCTTAATAAGCCCTATGGTAGGTGACAGGACGCAAAAGACGTGCGCTGCAGGGGGCTCCACACCCCTGGGGTTTCAAGCCCTAAACCCTAAGCTTAGCAGGTGAGCAGGGACATTACCCACAAAGGTCCGTCTAGTCAAGGCTATGGTTTTTCCAGTGGTCATGTATGGATGTGAGAGTTGGACCATAAAGAAAGCTGAGCACCGAAGAATTGATGCTTTTGAACTGTGGTGTTGGAGAAGACTCTTGAGAGTCCCTTGGACTGCAAGGAGATCCAACCAGTCCATCCTAAAGGAGATCGGTCCTGGGTGTTCATTGGAAGGACTGACGTTGAAGCTGAAACTCCAATACTTTGGCCACCTGATGCGAAGAGCTGACTCATTGGAAAAGACCCTGATGCTGGGAAGGATTGAGGGCAGGAGGAGAAGGGGACAACAGAGGATGAGATGGTGGGATGGCATCACTGACTCGATGGACATGGGTTTGGGTAAACTCCGGGAGTTGGTGATGGACAGGGAGGCCTGGCGTGCTGCGATTCATGGGGTCGCAAAGAGTCAGACACGACTGAGTGACTGAAATGAACTGAACGCAATGGAAGGGAGGGCCCCCAGGCAGGGGTCCACGAGGCCATCGCTAGGAGGGGCGAGGCTGGCCTGGGGCCCAAGGCGGGTAGAGCGCAGCCAGAGGAGGTCATGAATCAGGGCTGCTGAGCTGCCTCCTGCTGATTTACGCTCCCCGGGGCACCAACTCATCACTGCCTCACTATTTTTATTGAGGCTGTTGAGGGGGCGGTTTGCTCGCTAATGACACCCATGTCTTACTCCTCACTCAGGTCTGTTTGTGAGGCCCGTGGCCGCCCGACTGACAAAGGTGTGCGTGTTCTGAGTTTTTCAGAGGAAACAAAATGCCCTCTCACTGGCCTTACGAATCAGAATCAATTGTAGGGTGGTGCTCTGCACCCAAGACTGTGATGACAGACTGTCTTCAGTCCCCTCGGAGCGCAGGTGGGTGCTGACGCCGCACGTCCGGGACCTGGTTGTGAAGTGAGAGCCCAGTAGGACCCGGTAAGGCTGCGCTCTTCTGCTGCTGAGAAGGGCTGCCTCTCAAACTTGACATTTGTCACCATTCCCGAGGACACCGCCGTCCCTCGGGGCCCCAATGATGGCTGGGAGCCTGCACCCCCTTCAGAGGCGGCCCTGGGTCCTGCAGCGCAGATTGCACAGGCTCAGCCTGGACGAGTCATTTTATTCGCCTGTGGTTTCTCTCAGGTCAGACACAGGTCCCGTGCCGATTTCTCCACGACTGTAATCAGAGACTATTGATCCGTCACACATTTTGGAAGGCCTCCTTGAAAAGGCGCGTTTTCTACATGATTTTATTTCTCTTTTCAAGCACTCACTGAAGTTCTAGCACTAAGCAAGTCAGGCGGGCAGGCTTCCACAGGAAGAGCAGGGAACTCAGAAGCAGTTGAACGTGTGGATGCTGTTTGCTATGAGCGTCTCCCAGTCGTGTAGCAGGCGGCCCCCTTGGGCGGGAATGGGGGACCCTCCCAGCCGAGGTCCGTGGCTGGAGCTCACGGCGCTGACCTCTGCAGCCGCTGGTACTTATGAGGGTGTTTTCAGAGGACTTTACCTTCTGAACTCCATATTCACTGCTGTACGAAATCGTCTGACTTTGAGAAAGGCCCCGGTGTTTGTCATTGACAAGAAGGAGCTGATGCAAGTCTGACAGGTTCTGGGGACGCTGGAACTAAGGGTAGGCGCGTCAAGCACAGTGGGACCACCCTGCCCCTTGAGACACGTGGATCTTAAAATCTAAGTCCTTTTAAAATCAGTGACATTTGGTTCTTGAGTTGTACCGAGCGTATTCCACGTGTGTCATGTGACTGCCCGCTGGGGTGGCTGGGGCGCAGGGCAGCAGCTCCTGCTGGTCGACACAGTGAGGGGCCGACGCGTGGCAGCTACTGGACCGCACCATCTGCCCACCGGGAGGGGGTTTGTGAAGTGAAGTGTTGGTCGCTCAGTCGTGTCTGACTCTCTGCAGCCCCATGGACTGTAGCCCGCCAGGCTCCTCTGTCCATGGGATTCTCCAGGCAGGAATACTACAGTGGGTAGCCATTCCCTTCTCCAGGGGATCTTCCAACCCAGAGATCGAACCTGGGTCTCCCGCATTGCAGGCAGATTCTTTACCATGTGAGCCACCAGGAAAGCCCAGAAGGTGGTCTAATGCTCCACCGTTGAGGTGAAGGGGGATTCTTGACAGGTGTTATGTGTGTGTGTGTGTGACACAGATGGACATACCAACACAGATGAGGGAGACAGACAGACAGACAAAGGACTCTGGGACTGTTGAAGATGGATCTGTGTACAACTGCCCGCATCTCGCAATCTAAGGCTTTACTAGACGTTGACTAGGTGTTTCCACGTATCTGAGTATCAGACTAGATTGGTAAGTGTCTGCAGGGAAATACTTTCTATTTTTCTGCCCTCTAAACTTTAAAACGTCTCTTATTTAGTTTAGTAACTCCCTGAGTTTTCCAAAAATAATTATTCAATTCTCACCTAAGACAATGGAACTACCCGAATATGGGTCCGACAGTTGCCCACACAGCGCAGTGATTCCCTGCTCAAAGGCACGGCAGCCCTGTCATGTGGATCTGGGCGACCCGACCAGATGGAAGTGAGTCTCTTAGCAAACCTGCTTCCTGTGCTGTTCGGTAGTCATGGCGACAGTGGTCGGTTCAGGAGGAACCGCAGGAGGAAGCCTGACATGGGAAGAAAACACCCTGGCTTTGGGGGTTTAAAGGCCCCACTTGAGCTGTCCTCAGGGCAGGCGGCGGGGATGATATCCTAGCCCGGGGCTGGGGCCCTCAGGTGAACAATGCCGGCCTGGAGCCGGCTGTGTGGGCGGGGGGCGCACTGGAGCCCCCCAAGAGCAGCACCGGGAGGGGCAAGGCCGCACACATCGGCGAGCGGAGCCTCAGGGCTCTCAGTTTCCGTGTGGGTGGAGAAAGGATGGCGGGGACCCGGCAGCCAGTGACAGCTTCAAGCAGAAAGCTTCCTCCTCTGGAGGCTGCAGTGGCAAGTACGGGGCCTCCTGCATCAGAAAGACCACTGACAGCATCCACACGTGGGGCAAGATGATGCTGGATCACGGTTCTGTAAGGAATACGCTGAGGCACGCACCCCTGGGGGGAGAAAGCCCGTCCCACAGCGGGGATGTCGGCCGGTTTGTAGGAAAGGTATTTTCCTAGCAAATCTACGTTTTCATCTCCACACTGGTGGGGAGGGCTGAGCTGCTTGGTGCTTCTGTATGTATTTGCAAACTCCACCTCTCACTTCTTAGAGTTTTGCTGGCACAGCATCCCAGGGGCTCATCAGACAGTGGGGTTTGATGATTAAATACCGAACCCAGGGCTATGATTATCCCTGGAGGGGAGGCCAGCACCACTGGCCTTTGAGGAACAGCTCAAAGAGCTAATCAGTTTAATTGGAAACACAAAACAGACTAACCAGTTACTCCCTGCTGTAAAAGTCAGACAGGCATCTGCATTCTGCAATTGCTCTTGACCCTGTTTCTCAGCATGGTATCTTTTATCTTAAGTTGATTAAATGGAAAAATCCAGAAACTTGGCCGGGCACCTTTGGGGAACTTTTGTGGGCCAGATACCACTGCCAGGAATAGTAAGGAGGAACCTCAGGTGAAGAGCAGGCTTTCAAAATTATTATTGTTAGACTTTCCAGAGTTGGAATGGATCATCATTTGATTTCATCATTTTGGAAAATGTGTGGGAATGCCAAGATAAAGTGCTCTTTATTTCTCACGTTTCCTGGTTATAATGCTTCTAACTGGGCCTCCCTGGTGCCTCAGGGGGAAAGAATCCACCTGCCAATTCAGGAGACTCAGGTTTGATCCCTGGGTCAGGAAGATCCCTTGGAGGAGGAAACGGCAACCCACTCCAGCATTGTTGCCCGGAGAAACCCACGGACAGAGGAGCCTGGCGGGCTGCACTCCAAGGGGCCACAAGAGTTGGACACGACTTAGCAACTAAAGAATAACAACAATGCTTGTAACTAGCGAACAGCCTCGCTAGTTTCATATGAGAAAAAGACATAATGAGATTTTAGAGCTCCTTTGTTCAAGTTGATCCCCACATGGACTGGGGTTAATGTTCAAAAAAGAAAGTTAAATAAAGTTTAAGACCCACAGGGGAGAGGCTGCCCGCGGTCAGAGCGACACTGGACGTGACGTCAGGGCAGCCTCAGTGACCGGCCTGAGCACTGGTGGGCTCTGCTGAGGGCCAAGTGACCTGGCTCTGATCACGCCCATCCCGCAGGACCCAGAGGTGTCCGGAGTCTCGTCCACCTGCGCACGGGCCCCTGGGCCGCCAGGCACAGCCTTCCCAAGGAGGTTGGCTGTGCTATTTTTAGCTTGTGGAACCAGTTTTTCCTCCTGGAGTCTCTGTGGGCAGGGCCGCTGAGAACTGTGTGTCCCCGGGGATAGGTCACCCAGGCCGAGTGCTTCCCCAGTTCTGCCAAAGGACCTTGTACATACGCTCCACCCGAGAAAGAGCTGGTGAGTTAGCGAGGGGGGCTTTCTGGAAACCAAATCCACCAGGACACGCAGGAAAACAAGGACCCGAAGGCGAGCAGGGCGGCCTTCCTGGCTGAAGGCCTCTGGTCCCCCTGGTGGATGGGTCTCCCTCCACCAGCCTCACTCTGCTCCTAAGGGGCCAGGAGGGCGCTCACAGCCGCCTCGCTGCCCGGAGGGAACCCTGTCACACGCGGACACGCGAGGCTGGAACAGGGACCAAAAGGCCGGAGCGCCCCTTCCCTCACGTGCTCCTCCCTGCATCCTGGCGCAGCTTCATCAGGAGAGAGAAGCCAGTGAGCCAAGAGTGGGGTGTCACGGGGAGGAGCCTGGGGGCAGAGGCCGTGTGTTCCTGGCAGGGAGCCCCCGTGGGTGGTGGTGGGTGCCCAGCAAGGCAGGAGGTCATCACACAGAACTGCTGCCTCCTGCGCTCAGCACAGGCCTGTGGGTCCAGGAAGGCAGCCTGTGAGGGGCCTGAGGACATGAGGCGACGCCGGCGGGGAGAGGGGGCAGCAAAGAAGCCAGAGCAGGGGGGATGCATGGGGTGACTCTCCCTGCAGCCCCCTCCCTGTTAATAGGTCAACAACCCGCTCCCAGGACAAGCTCCCCTCCGTCCACTGTCTCGTAAGTGCAAAGAAAGTCTCCCAGGATGACTACAGAAACAAGCAGGATGGTAAACAGCAGGGTATGAGTGCATGTGATCCTTTCTGTTCTAAGCTGAAACGCCAAGTAACACCACAGACCACTCCCCCTAAAAGGCCTCAGACATTTTCTATCAAGTTACAAAAAATTAAAAGAAGAGTCATGTACAGATGTGAGAGCTGGACCATAAAGAAAGCTGAGCACCAAAGAACTGATGCTTTTGAACTGTGGTGTTGGAGAAGACTCTTGAGAGTCCCTTGGACTGCAAGGAGATCCAACTGGTCCATCCTAAAGGAGATCAGTCCTGGGTGTTCATTGGAAGGACTGATGTTGAAGCTGAAACTCCAATACTTTGGCCACCTCAGGCGAAGTGTTGACTCATTGGAAAAGACCCTGATGCTGGGAAGGATTGGGGGCAGGAGGAGAAGGGGATGACAGAGGATGAGATGGATGGATGGCATCACCGACTCGATGGACATGAGTTTGAGCAAGCTCTGGGAGTTGGTGAAGGACAGGGAGGCCTGGTGTGCTGCAGTCCAGGGGCTCGCAAAGAGTCGGACACAACTGAGCGACTGAACAACAGCAGCAAAGAGGGCTGTTACATGTAACAACTTCCCACAGAAGCCGCTGGTCTCAAACGACCAATTAAAAAAAAAATCATCAGAATGTAAAAATTCAGCTTTCAGATAACAAAATCATAAGTATGGGCTCTCCTGTTGCTCAGCAATCTGACTTTGGTAAAAATTAAACCAATGAGAAGGATGTTTTGGTGTTTTACAATGTCCAACAACAGGAAAGAAACTGCAAGCCACAGTGAGGTTTTTAGAAGCAGACTTGCAAATCAGTCGTTCTGAGCCTTAAAATACCAGGTGTTAACAGGATGGGGCTCTCTGAGAAGAGCTGTTTTCCACTTTCACTCTAGGCGGGGCCTCTGTGCTCCGGGAAGATACCGCCCAGACCCGAGTCTTCACAGTAACTGAACATTCAGAGTCACCGCTATCTTCACAGGAGAGCATCAGTCAGACAGTTCCCGCGTGAGTTACAGGGAATACACGGAGTCCCCGGTCGGCATCCACTCGGGCCATTTACCCTGAGAACACGGGTCCCCTTCTCAACAGGGAGGGGAGAACTCCAAACCAACAACATCGTAGAAACCTAAACCCCTTCTAGTTGCCTTGGGCCTGAAATCATTAGGAAAGAAACGCCATGACATTGTTTGAGATAAAACAATGTTTCTCTTGTGTTTGAAACACTTTATAAAATATGAACAAAAACAGTTATGTAATTACGTATTTACATGAATGGCATGGAAGCAAACTGTGGAAAATTACCCACTTGGCTGATACAGAAATGTTTGAGTCCGAATATAGATCAGAGAAGCACCTATGGTAGAAAGATCATTATTCGTAAATGAAGCCTGACTACAGATCCTCGGCAAAGAGGTCTGGGGGTTGCAGCATGACGTAATTCAATCCAGTGGACGTTTATGAGACGCTTCTGCGCGCATGGGGGTCCATCCTCAGCATCATGACATTCTGTGAATTGTCACTTGTCTTGAGTTAAAGGACCAAAGACATGGGAGAATCAACCTTCCCCTCCTACAAAGGAGGGGAAACACACACATCAGGCCTATTTCCTCACAATCTGAAATGACTCCTCACTGGATGGATAGTGAGACCAGCAGGTGCCCTGGTGATGGGTCATCGGTTTGAGGGGCTCGGTCACTCTGGGGACCCAGAGGTCATCCCTAGAGGCTCTTCACCACACGGGGAAGCCAATGCCTGTGGAATGAGGTGGAGAACGGGAAATCCGAGCCTAAAAGTGCACAGAGGATTCATTCTGAGTCGCTGGAGGGATTCTGATGGTTTTTACCTGCATTTTTTCCCGTTTGTTCTCCTGCATCTTCCGAACACCCTAAACAACAGCGCGGAAAGGGACGTGGGGGCAGGTGCCACTGGACGGACCAGCCACAGTGAGACCGCAGTGGGCCTGGCGTCTTGGCCGAGGAATTCGGGTCTCGGTCTGTGTGCTGAGGACTATCATTCTCAGCCCTAGAAGTTTCTAGGGAAGGAGGGTAACAAGCCAGTGGCTTTAAGGGAAAACCCTGGCGGCCACAGGACGTGTGAGGACAGTTCGTGCCTGAAGGATTTGGGGTCGGCTCGCTTCTTACCTTATTGCCCTTCTCGGCAGCTAAGTCCCGCTTCCCTGCGTGGTTCCCCATCCTGACCCCCGAGGTCTTCAGATGCTGAAAGAAAAGAGAGGCTGTTAGCCTTGAAACTGGTACTTTCAGAGTTTCCAACATGGCTTTTCAATCAGAACAACAATCCTCTTCTGAATGCGACATCTATTTCTGAAGAAAGAAAACCAAAGCCCCCAAACTCAAGGGGCATGTGAAGTCTCAGAGGGAGCGTCGCTGTCCTCTAATCCCTGGCAAAAACCCAGACCTGGATTCTGTCCAGGGACAAGCACGGTTCGGCGAGTCTCCTCGTCCTCGAACAGCAGCCCATCTCTAGCGCTCTCACAGACTGTGCTCAAGTCCCGACCCACAGACGGAGTCACACTTCACGCCCGGTGACATAAGGACACAGACAGAGATGTGGAAAAGCAGCAGACGCTCGACAGACACACACAGGACGCTCGCTGCCTTGAGAATCCTGCGAGCCCAGAAACAGCAGACCCGACCAACGGCTGCTTATCAGACAAGCATCCCAAGAATTTGCAGAATTTGTAGGAAGATAAAGTTGTATTAAAAAAAAAAAGCACATGTGCCTTATTTGTATTTTCTAGGCCAAACTTTTGCAGCAAATGTACTGTTTTTCTCCCCCAGAAAGGCACACAACTGAAGAATTCAGCCAAGCTCGTTCCACACAGATCCCTCATCCTGCTTGCATCCCTGGACCTGCAGGAACCACGAGGACCAGTTCACCATCACCTTAGACCTGTCACCTGGCTCAGGGGACCAGTCTTGAAGGACCATTGCAAAATTCAGTCATCAAGTTGCTTTGTTCGGTAGCTAAGCTGTGTCTGACTCTTTGTGACTCCATGGACTGCAGCCCACTAGGCTTCCCTGTCCTTCACCATCTCCTGGAGCTTGCTCAAACTCATGTCCATTGTATCAGTGATGCCATCCAGCCACCTCATCCTCTGTCACCCTCATCGTGTGATGATTCAAAGAACATGTGAGGACCAGCTCCCAGCTGAACAAGGAACAGCTCTCCTTGAAAGGCAACAAAATGAATTGTCCTCTAAACATGGGCAGTGTTTCTAGAATATTTCATACACCCAATGAAAGGCAAGTTTCATTCCTGCAAAGACACTCTTTAGAGAAGTGTGTCAGTATCAGTATCTGAACTTCCCCAAAGCCTCCCATATGACTGGGTGTCTCCTCGGTGACTGTGAAGGACGTTGGATGCTCTTCCCCAGGTCAACTGGAGAGAAAGGGGGCAACAGCATCTGACAGCGTCACCTCCTGTGTGTGGGGAGCAGTGGGGAGACCACAGACAGCCAAGCCCCTGCGGAGTGGAAACCCTTCCTGCCTTCATATTTTCTAAGTGGAACCCGGGGCAGATCTTTCAAGATCTGAATTTCAGATTAAGTGCTGAACTTCAAATGATGTAGATCTAAGTGGAGACAGCATGCTCGGGTAAATCAAAGCCGGGGCTCTAGTGGCAATAAAAACACTGCTGACTTAGAGGAACCACACGAATGCGTCATGTATGAAGACATACGTGTGGAAAAACCTGTACTTTACATGTATGTGTTTACGTGGTGGCTATGGTTAAGAGCACTGTAATGTAGGCAGGCAGACCTCATTTCACTGTGCTTTGCTTTAATGCCCTTTGTGCTGCTGCATTTTTTATAAATTGAAGGTTTGTGGAAACTACATTGTCAGATGATGGCATTTTTTAGCAATGAAGTATTTTTAAATTTAAAAAATGATGCCTTTAAAAAAATAAACAAAATGGATGCTTTTAAAAATGCAAGTTGACCTTTGCAGATAATTTCAGTATTCTATCATCCACCTTCCCAATTTACTTACACGGATCACCCCCCAAAAAGCCTCTGTGGCGGTCGTCTCACTGGGGAGATGGAGGTCTGAGGCACACATGGTAGTTTGCTTGATAAGACGGGCACAGACAGGGAGGAGGGGACTCGCCTTTGTCCCGTTGGGGCCTGAGCTGCAGTCGGAGCACAGGACTGGGTGTTCTCCGTGCAGGGTGACGGTCTGAACCCCAGGAGCAGAGCGGGGCTCATTCTGAACTTCCAGCTCTCTGCTCCCATGCTGGGTCGTGAGTATTGATAATGGGCACAGCGTATATAATACACAGAATACAACGCATCAAACATCTGCCCATCCATTTCTCTGTTTAACAAATAACAACCGGTGTATTTGCTGGGAGACCGATAAATTCGGAGGCTGGCATTAACAGATACTCACTGCTACATACAAAATAGAGAGAGGGCAAGGACCTACTGTATAGCATGGATAACTTTATTCAATATATATTTTTTTGCCATATCATGCAGCTTGTGGGATCTTCATTCCCTGACCAGGTGTGGCGCCTGGGCCCTCAACAGTGAAAGTGTAGAGGCTGCCAGGGAGTGCCCTCAAAATTCTGTAATAACCTACAAGGAAAAAGAATCTGAAAAGGAGTATATCTATATCTATTTATCTGAATCATTGTGCTATATACCTGAAACTAAAACAACACTGTAAACAAGTATACTTCAATTATATATAATTATATATAAATAGTTCTATATTTATAAGGCAATGGCACCCCACTCCAGTACTCTTGCCTGGAAAATCCCATGGATGGAGGAGCCTGGTAGGCTGCAGTCCATGGGGTCGCGAAGAGTTGGACACGACTGAACGACTTCACTTTCACTTTTCACTTTCGTGCATTGGAAAAGGAAATGGCAACCCACTCCAGTGTTCTTGCCTGGAGAATCCCAGGGACAGGGGAGCCTGGTGGACTGCCGTCTATGGGGTCGCACAGAGTCGGACACGACTGAAGCGACTTAGCAGCAGCAGCAGTTCTATATTTGCAACTATTCAATTTATACAAATATAAAAGTGGTAAAATATAAATATAAAACCTTTTTCAATTATATATAAATAGTTATTTCCAAAATCAATAAAGAACAGAGTTGTCGTATTTGAAACTAATCACAGGCAAAAGTAGTTAACATCTTCTCAAGATGACAGCTTGGGCTTTGGGGTTTCCAGCCCTGGCGTAGAGAACTGCCCGCTGCCATCCACGTTCTCACCTGGGCAGCACCTCCTCCGGCCTCCGCCTTTCCCTCACCTCCTCAGTCACCTCCCCTGCAGGTATTAGGCAAATCCTGACACCCCATCCCCTCCTCCCAGAACACAAACCTCAGGATTTAACCCAACAGGATACTACTGTGCGACATGTCAGTATCGGGGGGCAGCAGGGAGGAGCTTTGCTTGTGGACACAGAGGAGCTGTTTTTGGACCAGACGCTCTGAAGCACGGCTGATCCAAGCACGAGACGCCCGCACTGCCCCTTGCAGATGGGAGGCTCCCTCCAGGCCCACGTGTTCTGACCCAAGCTTCCTCACCCCTCGGAGCATAACGTTAGGTTATCCCTGGGAGGACTGCCTGCGAAATATATTAATCAGGACTTTTAAAACTCAAGACTACTGGGCACAGAATAGATAGAAACAAAAATTCCAGGTCAGACTTCTGAGTGTGTACAAACTCTTCCCTCGGTCTCAGATTAACAGAAAGAGCATTTATGTGTCTTTTCGAGTAGGCAGATTCTAGCCTTAAATGCACAATTCGCACTGGCAGGAAAAGAAAGACAGGAAAAGCCATGTGACTGTTCTCAGCTCAGGGTCCGTCATCAGCGGGGCCATTGGGACGTGAGGCGTGTGGTGCAGCCACGAGGACAGGTCATGGACCTGTCTCCGGGTGACCGGGCCCCACTCTGCCGGGGACAGAGGGAGGCGGGGTTACGGAGGCGCCCCGCAGCTGGTCTCCGTAACACGCTGAAAAGAGCCATCTGCAGATGGGAGAGCTGGACGTTTGGAGGTCACCTCTATTCCATTCCATTTTTGCAATTAATCAAACAGAGAGAAACAGGAAAATTCATGTGGAATGCGCTTGGAACTCAGGCCGACTCAGAAATGTCACTGGGTTATTAGGCAGCTTTTTGTGAAATAACACCAAAGGAACACGGTGAGCGGGGAAGAGGAGGGTCAGTGCTGGGAGCAGGGCGGAATCCAGGTCACAGTGGCTGCCCGTACTCCTTAGGTGGAGATTCAGGCCCACGTGAGATTTCTAGACAGCTACTGGGATGACTGAGAATTTCCATAATGTTTTCATGACCGTCCACGCTTTGTATCGTTGTGGTGGGGGGTAGTATGACTCCCCAGGGTGGGTGGTGACCGGTTGAGAAAATATCTTCCAGCTGTCTAGCTGTCTACGATTGCACACCTTCCGCAGAGCCCTTGATGTGGGCTCCCGCATGTGTGGACATCCACGCTGAAACTCCGAGGTCATGGGAGGAGCAAGGGGTGAGAACACCAGGGCCAGAGAAGCTCAGGACCCAGAAGCGACGCTCCTGCTCGGTCCTAACCCTGACCCTTCTCCATCACAGATGGCCCTGCACAGGACACGGCGCGACGATGGGGGGCAGCAAGAAGAGAGAAGCAGGGGAGACTGAGACCCAGGGGAGGCTGCGGACACCAAAAGGCTGAGCTGGTTGTTTCTGAAGTAACTTTGAGTGCATTTTCACAGGCAATGGGATTGTCATGAAATCATCGTCTCCATGGATTCACTGCAGGAGAGACAAGGCCTCAATCCAAAGTGTTCTGGATGGTCTACGATATCATCCATTTCTAGATTGTTCATCAACATGACAAAGAGAAGACTTTGCTCTAACAAGTCACCTTGAGAAAACGGCTGAATTACACAACACCTGTTCGCGGTCCTCATGAACACCTGTACGTGGATCCTCAAGCTTAATGAGGAAAACGACAGCGCCTTTCTTAATTTCCTGTCTAATATCTTATAACAACAGCTGGTGAAAAGTATGTGCAAGGAATTATTTGGGTTTTAATTCCACGTTCGCCAATTACTATTCACTGCAGAGCTTAGAAATTTGGTTCTCCGAGCTCACGTTTCTCAACTGTCAAATCAGATCATAATACCTGCAGTGCGTCTTGCAGAGGATTCAATAAGGTAACAGACTTGAATTCTCTGGGCCCCTGACAATCCATCGACAACATAACCACCTCTCTTCCCTCCCTTAGAGAATGGCTTGCATGTTACATAAGACGCCGATGGCAGAATGAGGCAAATAAGGAGTTAATTACGACCCCGAAGGGCCAATCATCCGCAGATATCTTAACTGTCAAAGTTCAACTTCATTGTAATAAAGATGTTCAGTGAATACACTGCCTCATAATCAGGAGAGAGCCAAAGGTCATTTGTCTTTCTCAGCTGACTTGGGTGCAATTTTTCACGTACAGTAGCTCAGAGGATTCATAGCTTTTCTCTGTCCTGTTTGCACTTGCCTATGTGTGAATACTGACAGTACGAGCAACAGCAGGATGTCGTCTGCAGGAGGGGCTATGAAGGACCCAGCGGCTGAGGTCGCCTGGGATCACAGACGTGGGTCAGGTGTGGAACCGCGGAAGCACTGAATCCACAGTCAATGCTTTCACATCTACCCACTGGAATCCGTCCCAGCCGGAGAGGATTAACATGGGCTTTTGGCAGCAGGATTAAAACCCCACCAGGGGGCTAACTTCTGCTCTCTCTGCTTTTCAACATCACTAAAGCAACGTTTTCAAAATCCCATGTACTTTGCTATTAACCCTTATGGAGTCCTAGCATTTTTGTTGTTGCTGTTCAGTTGCTCAGTCGTGTCTGACCCTTTGTGACCCTGGGGACTGCAGCACGCCAGGCTTCTCTGTCCCCCACTGTCTCCCGGAGTTTGCTCAAATTCATGTCCACTGAGTCAGTGATGCCATCCAACCATCTCATCCTCTGTCACCCCCTTCTCTTTGCTTTCAGTCTTTCCCAACATCAGGGTCTTTTCGAGTAAGTCAGCTCTTTGCATCAGGAGGCCAAAGTCTCGGAGCCTCAGCTTTTTATTAGGCTTTAAAGTTTACTGTAAAGTGATAACTTCACTGCTATCACTACTGTCACATTGTGGGCCTAACCTCTGAGCTGATCCAGATGACTCTCAGCCCCGAGTTCCTGTGAACTACTCGCCGAAGGGGCTTTGAGGTGCCCAAGGGGCACCGCGTTTCCTTTCTGGGAGCCGCGAACGCGAGGCAGCGTGAACCGCTGCAGAGCTGAAGGCGGGCCCTCCGCCTCCCCCAACCCCCGCACCCGCCTGGGACCCCACACCCGGCAGCTGCTGGCTTGCTCTGAGCCACCCTTCTGTGCCGGGCACAGCCTCTCTTGGGGTGTGGACCCTGACAGACCACACAGATCCCAGCCCCCTAAGAGGTGGGTGGAGGCTGCAAGCTAGTAGGCCTGCTCCTTTGACCTTTAAAGGAAAACCCAGAGAGCAAGTGTGAAAGAGCAAGGAGCTCACATAGAAAATCAAAGGGCCTAATGGAGAAGAAAGAGACGAGCTGAGGGCTTCTACCCCGTCGGGGTCTGTCTTCCTCCTCCCCTCCCACCCCCAGCCCTCTGCCTCCTCCCTCCACCAGGACCCCAGCGCTCATGACCACTTTCTGCATACAATCATTTTTATTTCCCAGGTGAAAAACATTCCTGTAACACCCTGTGCTCAGAACACAGTAAACAGTTACCACCATCACCAGAACAACCACCCCAAATAAACCCCCACACACTCACGTGCAGGAGACAAAATGAAAGCCCATTTTAGGATGGGAACCGGGGCGGGACGCCCAAGAAGCCACCCCGCGTTTCAGGAACACACGTGATGCTGACCTCGGAGATCCTCGGGCTCCCCCCAAACTCCCCCACCCCCTCAAGCTTCCAGCACGAGACCACCCGTGGTCTCGTATAGGAAGTATCAGAAGAAACCAGCTTCTAGATCTGAGGGGATGGGATACTTTATGCTGGGTTATCACATAATATCCACAACTACTGATCACAGTCCCAGAGATGGTAAAGAATCTGCCTGCAATGCAGAAGACCCGGGTTCGATCCCTGGGTTGGGAAGATCCCCTGGAGAAGGAAGTAGCAACCCACTCCAGTGTTCTTGCCTGGGAAATCCCATGGACAGAGGAGCCTGGCGGGCTACAGTCCATGGGGTTGCAAAGAGTTGGACATGACTGAGCGACTACCTCTCTGTCTTCTCCAGGCTTATCAGGTTTACAGCACGGACGAACACTGCCTGAAAGGTCTCAAAAACCATTAAAAAAAAGGAATCACAGAACAACAGGAGGATGGCGCTGTGGAGTCTGACTCGGTCCCTCATGCCTGGCCCCCGGGGCTCAGCTGACACTGCAGGAAAGTCGTCACCAGAACAGGACGCAAGTGATGTCCTGGAGTCCCTGGCTCCAGGTGCTACCACAACATCACCTTTCTCAGCGACAACAAAGCATTTCCTTGAAGGAAAAAAGCAGCAAACCAAACAGTAGTTCATTAATGCTTAAGTAAGGATGACTTTTAGAAAGCCTTGTTAGCTTTTCGTAGCTCTCACAGGGAGACAATATTGTGGCCACATGATATGAAGAGAAAACTCGTTGGAAAAGACCCTGATGCTGGGAAAGACTGAGGGCAAAAGAAGGGGTGACAGAGGATGAGATGGTTGGATGGCGTCACCGACTCGATGGACATGAGCCTAAGCAAGTTCCGGGAGACGGTGAAGGACAGGGAGGCCTGGCGTGCTGCAGGCCACGGGCTCACAAAGAGTCAGACACGACTGAGCAACTGAACGACGACAACAGGAAGACAGGAGATTCTGTGTGAAAACAGCAGCTCCCAGGAAGCTGGGGTGCCGGGTCCCCCGGCCCGCCAGGCCCCCAGCCACAGGCTCTCTGATGGTCGGGAGGTGGGCTCAGGCACGTGCAGGGCACACACCGCCGGCCGCAGGTGGGGCGTCTGCAAACAGCCCAGTCCTGCGGCCTAACTTCAGTCACAGGCAGGCAGGCTGGGCCCCCCCCCGGTCCCCTCTGGCCACGCTGTGCTCAGGGCGGCCAGCTGGAGGCCAGCAGGTGGGGCCCAGAGCTCAAGTCCCTGGGGTGCCCCTTCTCGTCGGCTCTCTGCCGCTTGCTCTGGGGTTTTGGTCCCAGAGTGCACGTTTACTCCAGGAGTGCTTGTGGAAATGACCAGTTAATATTTTACTAGCCAAGTCCAGTGGGGGTCACATGTGTGCTGCTCAGGACACTGGCGCTGGAAACAGAGGAGATGGGGACGTCGCGGGCCTCGCACAAGGTCAGAGCCAGTGATCAAAGCGCAGGAGGCACGTCGAACTCATGTGTTTCGTCCACCTCCAGAACAGCTCACGTGTTCCCTGGCGTCAGATGTGACGGCTCCTGATAACTGTGCGTGGGGAAGGAACACGTTGTTCAGGCCGTTGGTTGGCATGAGGTCTGCGGTCAAGAGACCTACAGCCCGAGTCCTCATCTTCCTGAAAACACAGAGGACATGTGAATCCTGGGACTGCCGATCTCACCGCTTCAGCTTCAGACCAGCAGCCCCACGGCGGTCCCACGGGAGAGGGTCAGTCTCCCACCAGGCACCTTCTTCCCAGCTGAGCTCCTCCCACAAGCTTCCAGATGCTGAGCGGGGGAAAGAAGGCAGGTGTGGTCATCACTCCATCACAGCCCCGCAGGCACGGGGCTCAGAGCTGCTGTCAGGGCTCCACGTGGTCACTCGGGCGTGCGGGACTACAGAGGCTGACAGATGCCAGCCGGCGGCAGGTACAGATAAAGCAAAGGAAGGGAGACACGTCCTGGGAGAGCATTCTCAGTGGATAGGGCTCGACCAAGGTGGGAGGCCCCAGAGGGTGGCCAGTGTGATGGTGCTGCCCGCGCACCGAGCGGGAGGGAAATTTCCAGACGTGCATCCTCCCAACCTGCTCCCGTCCAGGCCAAGGTGAGTGCTGCTCCAACGCTCCTCCTTTCACACATGATGAGACTCATGAGGTTTGGAAAGTCCGGGTGACACAAGTTCACAGTCACAGGTTCTGATCCCTAACAAACCCGAGACTGCACGCATCGAGGGTCCTTTTCCTGCAGAGCAACTTGGGCAGGGCGCTGAATTTCTGCAGGAAAAGGACCTTCGATGCGTGCAGTCTCGGGTTTGTTAGGGATCAGAGCTGCCTGGGGGTTAGAGAGGCAGCTTCTTCCTCATTTCACATGTTTTAATGTACGTTCTGACAGCTCAAAACTCATTAACAGCAACCTGGACAAAGCATTGACCGTCGTTCCCCACGACGTCATTCCCCGCTGCAGAGCAGCAGTGAACGATGGAGCATTATAGGAATACATCCTACAAGTGAATCTTGTTTTTAAATTAACTAGTTATTTATTTTCAGCTGCTCTGGGCCTTTGTTGCTAAGTGTGGGCTTGCTCTAGTTTCGGCAAGGGGGGCCTGCTTTTCATTGCGGAGCTCCGGCTTCTCACGGTAGCGGCTTCTCTCGCCGCAGAGCACAGGCTCCAGGGTGCTCAGGGCTCTAGAGCTCAGCTCAGTAGCTGTGGCGCCAGGCATAGTTGCTCCGCCGCATGTGGGATCTTCCCGGACAAGGGATAGAACCCGTGTCTCCTGCGTGGGCAGGCGGATTCTCCATCACTGAGCCACCAGGGAAGCCCACAAGTGAATCTTTTTTAAAAATTCTGTTATTGAAAAATTGCATTGACTTATGTAAATGAATAAACAACAAGTATCTACAGAGCCCAGCAGACGTGACGGACATGAGGCTTCCGATAAGCTTGCAGTTTGAACCTGAACTTTTCACCTGGCTCTGCCTGCCTTTTAGTTTGTAAGTGTCATCTTTAAGCCCTAAAAGGATCAGTATCCTTTCAGAGTGTGTGTGTGTGTGTGTGTGTGTGTGTGTGTGTGTGTGTGTGTGTGTGCTCAGTCGTGTCCGACTCTTTGCAGTCCTATGGACTGTAGCCCACCAGGCTCCTCTGTCCATGGGATCTTCCAGGCAAGAACACTGGAGTGGGTTGCCATTTCTTTTAAGGATTATTTGTTGCCACAAGGTGGAGGCCTTATGGTTTTATTTCTCCTTCACGATCAAGATTATTCAGAAGCCTTTTATAGGAAATAAATGAAAACTGAAAACATCTGGGCAAAGAGCATTTACAATACTCTGTTTATCTGATCAACTGGGACCACGCTGACATTGTACTCGAGGGTCTTAATCACTCACATTCTCCCCAAAGCATGGCTTTTGTGGATAGATGATTTCTGATTTGATGCCAAGATGGGGTAAAAAGGGGGTAACATCCAGAGACAGTTCAGGACCCACCTGAAGAGGTCAAGAGGGTGATTGAAGCGGGGCATGCAGGGCAGGAAGCCTGAGTCTAGTCTCCTCTGCTGCCAGCAGCAGGCGGCCTTGGACAAGTCACCTGCTCTGCTGTCCTTCTGGGGAAGCGAGGGGGTGGGGTGGGGGCGGGGGCTTCACTGACTTCCACAGGGGTGGCACCCCACGTCTGCCCAGTAACCCCGGGAGCTTTGAAAACTGAGCCTTTCCAGACAAGGTTTGAGCGAAGCTGTTGCATCGTGTCGGACACACAGACGGCTGAGTTCCCGAAGCTGGGGGCTGGGTCCAAACGGACAGGACAAGCTCGGTCCCCCGAGTGTCTCCTGGCTGCCAGTCACCTTTCCAAAGGGCTAACTGTGAACCACACTCTAATGGGAGCGGCGACTGAAGGCTGGAATAGAAACCGCTGAACCCAGGGCAGTCCACACAGCATCTGGTGCCTTTTGGTTACCTGGTTTCCAGCCTGGTTACCTGGTTACCAGCCTGGTTAGCTGTGCAGACAGGCTACACACACGGGGTCTAAACAGGCAGCAAGGCCTATGCAGTGCAGAGACCTCAGCCTGGTGATCTCTCTCTCTCGCTCACGAAGCCCGCGGCACCCGTTTGGGTCTGGGTTCACCTGCTCTGAGGGATGAATGACACCCCCCGTCTCCTTCCTCTCTGGGTTTTTACACCTGCCTCCCGGGCTCTGCATCACGTTCCCCGGAACATCTGTAATTAGTCATGAAACCCACATGAGCTGCCTGCAGAAAACTCCATAATGGGCAGGCTAACCTGAGAAACGGATGGGGAAATGGGTTTGGGACCGTCACCCACCAGAGCGCCGACAGATCGCAGACCTCACAGTCACCGAGGGCGGCTCCAGGCATAAAGAGCCAAGAACAAATGCTGCATTGAGTCCAGGGCACATTTGTCAAATTCTTCAACACGTGTTGTGTGTGTGTGTGTGCATGTATATGCTCAGTCGTGTCCAGCTCTCTGTGACCCCGTGGACTGTAGCCCTCCCGGTTCCCCAGTCCATGGGATTCTCCAGGCAAGAACACTGGAGTGGGTATCCATGCCCTTCTCCAGGGGATCTTCCCAACCCAGGGATGGAACCTGCAACTCCTGTGTCTCCTGCGTTGGCAGGCGATTCTCTACCACTGAGTCACCTGGGAAGTCCACGTGATGTGAAAGCAATGAAATTAAGTCTCAGAGATACCAGGCTCTGAGGTGATTGTGCCACATGAGCCCACAAAAATGACACTTGGGGTCTTTCCTGTCTTCACAAACGAATGAGGTTTTTTCAAAAAGAATATAAATATTTGTCTGGGTTTTCACCTACCTTTACATTAAAATCTGCTTTAAGTTCCCATCACACATTTTATTTTGGTGTTGCTAATCCTATGTAAAAATATCCATATAAATACACATATTTTACTGTTAGCACTGTTACTTAATGTGGCTTTAAACATGACACTTCACTGCCCTTTCAGAAAGGCCGTCTGCCAAGTCAGCACTGCTATGTCCTTTTTCTCTTCACATAACAATTTCCAAACACCATCTGAAATGAACAAGGCTAGCTTTTAACACCTGGTTCAAATCCTTCTCTCTTCAAAAATGAGTCTTGACATACAGAGATAATGACAGAATAAAGTAATCATCATCTGCCTTTTAAAACAGACAGCATCTTCCATATAGCCGTATAAATGATACTTCAAAACCAGTGATGCTTTGGGCCCGAGTCTGAAATATAATTTATCCTCTGCTTCCAGGAAGATGGCGCCGGATGGGACCCCACCTTGTAAACCTCTGGTCTCAGCTCATCAGTCCAGGGTTATTTCGTTTTCAGACATCCAAAAGGACCAGAAAATAACAACTGAAGCACACCCTGACCCCCAGCACACTCAGAGAAAACTAGCCCGTGGAATACGAGATTCATCTGTGTCTAAGTTCCTGCTTGGTGTTGTCTTTTAAGGCAACACAGTGAGCTGAATAAATCATGCTCCAAGTCCTGACTGGCAAAGAAAAGACTTGGACAGTGGTTGTTGTTGCTGTTGTTCAGTTGTTACATTGTGTCCGACAATTTAATTTGTCTCAGAGCAAGTTTAGCAAAAATGTTAGGTTCCAACTCTCCAAGAAACCGGATGGAGAGGATGAATATCCATAAATATTCCTTGTCAGATACGCCAGCGCTCAGAGGCACGAAAGAGGATGTCACCCCCTAAATGGAGAGAGTTATCAAAAATAAACGATACGCACAGGAACACATTGCCAGTATAGGGTGTGATTTTCCATGAATCATTCTTTGAACAGAAAGTCATTTACCAGGAAATAGAATTTCTCAATCGTGCTAAAGTGGGTGAGCGGAGCTCGTGCAGGTGTGTTCAGGTGAGCCTGTGTCACCGAGACATACCTGGGGCCCTCCCCACCCGCTTCTGCCTCTCACTGAGCAGTGGTCCTCGTGACCACTAGAAATGCACATTCCTGGGCCGAGGCCCCAAGACTGTGAGGTGGTGTCCAGACACTGGGGCCTAGGACTCTGCATTCAATGAGCACCCTGGCCAACATGCAGGCAGGTGGCTGCCAGGTCAGGGGTGGTCGTTGGCATCATCCTCGTCCACAGCCCCCAAGGAGACTTGGGGTCCAGCTCCGGCCGTCCCAGGGGCTCTGTTGGGGCGCTGGGTTCCTTTCCCAGCCAGCCGTCTCCGCGGACTCCAGCAGGTTGCTGATCAGACTCTGGGGGGAGGTCCTCGGCCTCTGGGGAGGCTGGGATTTGGGCATCTTTGCTGGAGGAGCTATCTCTGCCCCTGGCTCTTTGCTCCTGCCTGGTGGGGCCGCAAACTGCAGCAGAGGGTGCAGGACGTGGCTGGGGGAGATCCTCTGCTGCTGACACACCCCAAAGGCGGGGCCCACACTTGTGGGCGCAGTTGTTAGTGGTGAGGGTGCCAGCGTGTGCCCTCTCTTGACTGAAAACCTTGAGGATGGGGCCAGCAGGCTCCTCAAGCTCTGACAAGTCAAACCCTTGCCAGCTCCCACCTCCCAACCCCCTCTTCCCATGAAACAAGGGGAAATTGACTGCAGGAGTCATGCTCTGAAATAAACATTTCAGAAAACCCCACGACGGCGGAGCATGTCACCTAGTGGCTCTGCCTGCCTTTTCAACCGCCACACACAGGAAGTCTCATTCCAGCTGGGGGGCCGCTGGCCGAGGGGCTCCCGGCCGCTGGGACCTCAGCGCTCAGCCGTCATCTGCAGAGCCTGCGGGGCCGGGGGCGGGACCTGGCATCCCAGGGCGTCCCTCAGAGCTGCCCGCGGGGTGGTCCACACTGAGCGTCAGCCACCGATCAAAGCAAAACCTGATGCAATAAGCCACCAAACCAATTCACTTTCAGAAGAAGCATCAACACCACTCACTGTTTTCTAGATTTTTAACACCTCGGAGGTATAAACCAAATGCAAGCCTAGTTACCATGTAATTAGAATCAGCACAACGCTAAAATCCAGTGTGTTCACTACAACACGCCGAACGGCTCCTGTCTCCTGGGTTTTGAAATTCACGGCACCACAGAGAAGCGTCACTCCTCAAGAATAACGGCCGGGGCCTCCAGGCAGAAGCTCGCTTACTGTGAAAGGCTGTGGCTTCGGGCCTCGGAGAAGCTCCCTCGCACCCTGGAGGGCGGCACCCCCTTGTCGCCAGCTCTCAGCCACTGACCCCCTTTCAAAGCCGGCAGCAGTTTTGATGTGGGCATCACGTCCCCACTGAGAGAGACGCTGTCTCGCATGTTTTCATACCGACTCTTTCCTTCAAAAGTGGGCTCCTTTTAAAACAGCAGTCCCTGGTTTCCGGTTGGTCCCCAGCACTTGTGAGCAGCGTGGGGACGGGGCCTGGGACTGGCGGGGGCCAGGAGGCCCACCGTCCCTCCCACCCAGAGGACAGGGACTCAGGTCCACGTGGTCAGACATGGGCGTAGCGATGCCTGGGTTTGGAAATGTGCTCCCGAGCCCTCAGGAGCACAGTGCAGCATCGCTGGCCGTCACACGGTCACTGGACAGAGCAGAGGATGCCCTGGGCTTCACAGGACCTCCCGGGTCTGCTGACCCCTGAGAATTCGCGTCTCCTCGCCTGTAACGAGATGAGGATGCCACTCACTCAGAGGGTCGCTGAGGGACAGTGATGAGCCTCAGACAGCACCCGGCTCCCCATGGGCGGGGGGAGGGCCTCCAGCAGGGGGACGGCCCCCACCTCCTGGGGGATGGTCTGACCCAGGATGCTGATGGAGCCTGTTGGGACACCGTCATTTCATTTTCCCGTGTCCTTTCAGAAAACAAGTCTGTCTAGAAACAGACTCACAGACACAGAAAACAAACCCAAGGTTCCCAAGGGGGAAGGGAGCGGGGAAATAAATTAGGAGCCTGGGATTAACAGATACAAACTGATGTATATAAAATAGATAAGCAACAAGGTCCTACTGTATAGCACCAGGAATGACATTCAATATCCTGTGATAAATTATAGTGGAAAAGAATACGGAACAGAATAATAAGTATAAGTAAATTGCTTTGCAGTACACCAGAAATGAACATAACACTAAATCAACTATACTTCAATTAAAACAAAAAAACAAAACTGAAAACTATAAAAAGAGAAAGAAAGATAGTAAGTCTGTCTGGGTGGCGGGGTAGATTAGTTAGGGTTCTTAGCAGTTTTTGGGTTTCCTTGGTGGCTCAGACGGTAAAGAATCTGCCTACCATGCAGGAGACCCAGGTTCAACCCCTGGGTCGGGAAGATCCCTTGGAGAAGGGAATGGCAACCCACTGCAGTATTCTTGCCCAGAGAATCTCATGGACAGAGGAGACTGGAAAATTACAGTTCGTGGGATCGCAAAGAGTTGGACACGACTGAGCAATTAACAGTCAGTGGTTTTTAGATACATCATAAAAGTATATATATATATACATACACACACACACACACGTATGGAACAGCTGGGGCTTCCCTGGTGGCTCAGACAGTAAAGAATCCACGTGCCAATGCATAAGACCTGGGTTTGATCCCTGGGTCGGGAAGGTCCCCTGGAGAAGGAAATGGCAACCCATTCCAATATCCTTGCCTGGGAAATGCCATGGATAGAGGAGTCTGGCAGGCTACAGTCCATAGGGTCACAATGAGTTTGACACGACGAGGCACACACAAACACAAACACACACTAGAAATATTCCACCAGGGGTTTTGTAGACATGATAAAGCTTACTCTAAAATGTGCAGAACGGTACAGGAGCCAGCCTAGCTAACAGGATTCTGATAAAGAAGAAGAAAGTGGGAGGGCTCACGCTATCTGATAGTCAGGGTCACCCTTCAGGCCTAGTAAGCAGGACAGTGTGATCCTGGTGGCAGGACAGGCATCTCGATCACAGGAACAGGTCAGGGAGCCTAGAAATAGACTCACACAAAAATGTGGACACAATTTATGACGAAGATGGAAAAACAAGTCTATGGAGGAAGGATCATCTTTTCAACAAACAGTATTGGGGCAAGGTGGCGTTCCTATGTAGGAACAAAACCCAACCAAAACCAAAACCCTCCACCTAAACCTCACTCATCATACAAAAACTAACTGCAAACGGACAACTGACTTCAGTGTAAACTGTAAGTATAAAACTTGTAGGAAAAAAAGAAACCAGGAGATAATCTTCCAGACCAGGCAAAGGGTTCACCCAAATCACAATTCATAAAAGAAAAAAAAAACTAGGACTTCCCTTGTGGTCCAGTGGTTAAGAATCTGCCGGCCAAAGCATGGGACATGGGTTTGAGCCCTGGTCCAAGAAGATTCCACATGCTGCGGAGCAGCTAAGCCTAAGTTGTTAACTTAGGCTCACACTAAGTTGTGTAACACAGCTACTGAGTCTGTGCTCTGGAGCCGGTGCTCCTCAACAAGAGAAACCTCCAAAGTGAGAAGCCTGCACCCTGCATCTAAGAGAGCAGGCCCCGCTCACTACAGCCAGAGGAAGCTCTCGCAGCAACAAAGAACCATCACAGCCAAAATTAAATAAATAAACAAATGCAGATTTCAATCCAGTGTGTCTCAGTAGCCTAAGATTCTTCACAAGACAAAGAAAAAAAATTAATAAATGGATCTCATCAAAATGAAAAAGTTTCTCCCTTGCAAAAGCACCCATGGTAAGGCTGAAGACAAGCTACACTGACTGAGGAACTGCAAACCACCAGCCCCGTCTCCAGAGCGCACCCACAAGGAACTAATGAGACGAACAAGCCAATCAGAAAGCAGGCAAAGGCAAGACCAGGCTGCTCCCCGGAAGGATGTGCAGATGGCAGCACGCTCGTGGAAAGACGGGCATCGCTGTCTGTGATGGAGACGCAGACTGCAGTCACGGTGAAGTGTCAGCGCACGCCTGTCAGAACAGCTCAGGTACCAAGCAGTGACAGTGTCAAATGCTGTCATGGAGACCCAGGACCACACACACCTGGCCGGTGGGATGTAAATGGTGCAGACTTTCTGGGAAAAAAGAGCGCAGGGTCTTGTGAACTGGAACACGCGATCGCTGTATGACTCAGCAATGGCATTTACCCCAGAGAAGCGAAAACCGTTTTCTCACAAATCCTTTATGTCATAGCAGCTGCCCTCAAATAGCCACAAGCTGGAAACCCTCGAAGGGTGGGTGGTTAAAACGAAAACACCACGGGAGCAGGGGCTGGGGGCATCCATTCCACAGAACGCTACTCAGCAATAAAGAAGAACAAGCTGTCTGGACGCTGAACGACTTGGCGAGATCTCGAGAGAACTGCACTTCGTGAAAAAAGCCAGTCAAAGAGAAGGGGGCATATTGTATGACTCCGCCTAAACAGCAATGTCAAATGACGAATTACAGAAAATGGGGAACAGAGCCGTGGCTGCGAAGGGCATAGGGTGGTGGAAGGGGAAGTTGGCTGCGGCCCCAACGGGCAGCCCTCAGACCTTGTGATGGAACGGTCCCACCTGCGTGGGTGGTCACGCGATGATCCACGTGCGAAAAAATTACACAGAACTACACAGACGCATGGGAGCATGTCACCTGGTGAAATCTGACATCTCAACCCCTCTGATCAGTTGTTCCGATGTTAATTTCCTGGTTACGATATCTCCTATAGTTTTACAAGATGTTATGAAGCATATGTAGAGCTGTATTATTTCTCACAGTTGCATGTGAATCTACTGTGATCTCAAAATACAAGGTTTTTAGAAGTGCTTCCAGGGGCCTTCGCTGGCAGTCCAGTGGCTGAGACTCTGCACTCTCAATGCAGGGGCCTGGGTTCGATCCCTGATCAGGGAACTAGACCCCACATGCCACAGCTAAAAGTCCTGCCTGCAGCAACTAAGATTCGGCACAGCCAAATAAAAAAAAATATACATATATATTTTAAAAATTGCTTCTGGGAGTAACCTCTGTGTGTGCCCTGTGCACTGAGCCCAGGTTCTCCCTAGAGGGTGCACTTAGAACTGAAATCACCGGGTCACAGGGAACGTCTGTCTTCAGCTTTTCTGGGTTCTTGTCTAAAGCATCTGCTTTTATTTATGCTCCTACTCACAACCACGTGAGCTCTCAGTTCTCCTTATCTTCCTCAATACTTGCCATAGACTGTAAGATCTTTACAGATGGGTATGAAAAGCTATCCCATTGATGTGATTTCCGCCTCTGAGAACTAGTGGGTTAAACATCCCTTCCCATTTTCCTAGCCCCCCTGGGCTTTCTCTTCTGGGCCAGCCTGCTCAGTTACTTCTCCTCTGGTGGTTTGTTTCATATTGCTGAGTCTTAGAAGGTTTGGTACATTCCAGATACTTCACCGGAGTCTGTCTATCTTCACTCTCTGGGCATCCATCTTTTTTATTATTATTATAACAGAGCCTCACGCTTACTCAGCGATGCTCAGAGTTCTGATCCATATTTATGAATTTTTAACAGTTATTGACTCTCAGACACTGCTGAAAGCTTCATAACACGCATTACTGGTTATCCATTCCTGGCTGTGACGTGAGGGCGGCTCTTTCTCTGGGGGGGGCTCAGCTCACACCCGAGAGCTCCAGCCTGCGGCCTGCAGGCCTCTCTGGCCTGGTTCCTCACGCTAACTCAAGCGTGTGTCTCTGCTGGTTCCGTTTCTCTGGCTGAAGCCTAAGGCCACACATTTCGGAGGACATTTGAACTGTGCTCACCATGCATCTCTGTGGCATGAGACCAGCAGGGTCTCCCTGTGTAAAATTGTTGTTGTCGTACAGTCGCTCAGTCATGTCCGACTCTCTGTGACCCTATGGACTGCAGCACACCACGCCTCCCTGTCCTTCACCATCTCCTGGAGCTTGCTCAAACTCATGTCCATTAAGTCACTGATGCCATCCAACCATCTCATCCTCTGTCGTCCCCTTCTCCTCCTACCCTCAGTCTTTCCCAGCATTAGGGTCTTTTCCAATATGTCGTCTGTTCTCATCAGATGACCAAAATACTGGAACTTCAGCATCATTGTAATTACTGTTGGTTAAATTACTGTGTACTTACTGCTGATTAAACCCACCTCCTGGGGCCCCCAAGCTCAGGCTGACTTAAGCTTCCTTCGGTGGCTCTAGAGGACCAGTGGAAGTGATTCACTGCTTAGTGACGACTTACTAAAAACCGTGCTGAGGAATCAGAGAACTGTCTTTCCCTCTTTATTGACAACTTTACTGAGGAAGTTAGGGAGAAGGTGACTAACAGAGACGTGACAGCAGCCTTCCAGTCCCACCATCCTGAGGAGGAAGCATACTTGGCTGGGTGCAGCCACTCTTTGGCGGTGGAATTTTAAAGACAGAGAAGAGGAAGGCAGCTCTGTGGGTGTTGCAGGGTGCCCTCTTCGCCCTGCAGGGCAGCAACAGGAGCTGGTGGCAGATTTCTGGAACTGAGTTCTGGGTGTCCCTGGGTGTCTCTGAGTCTTGGTTTCCTACTCAGTGAAAATAAGGGTTTTAATAGGGTAGGTACATCAATTGAGGGCATCCCAGGGTATCACACGTGTTAGTGCAATGACAGCCTGGCCACTGGGAAGTGGTCAGAAACGCTACCTGGATACCTGGGGGAAAAAGGCCCAGGGACAGCTGCTGATCCAGTGCCAGCTTTTTAAAGACTCGGGAGAGAAACTAAAAGTCAAACAACAAAACCTCCCATTAACGTTCAAAAATTCAGGAGGAAAAAGAAAAGTCACCAGAAAGCTTGGTCTCTGCCCTTTTCCACGTTCACAGATGCCTTTCCTCAGGGCATGTGGCCAGAGCCATTCCTGACCCGAGCCAGGCAGGAGCGAGTCAACACCAAATCACAGCACAAGTGACTCAAAGTGTTCTTGTCTTTAGGCAGAAATGGGATACTTTGGAAAGAGTTTTAAAGTGAATTTGAACCAAATAGCTTTTGTTTAACGCTGAGTTAGTAAAGGTAGTCATTTCAGAACAGTTAAACCATTGGGAGCTACTATTAGCCACCATTTTATGTAATTTTTAACTGGATTCCCTCCTTTCAGGTTTTGGTTTATCCAATTTGGAGACAAAAAAAAAAAATAGGACTGACGGCCCCTCCCCTGAACTGGGAGAAACATAGCTGTGAGGCTGCCACCCAGGGCTGATCACCCGGCCCATCCCTTCCTGAACGGCTGCTCAGTCCTGGCTCTGCTGGGTCTGCATCCCACTCAGGTCCGCATGACCACGAAGGCCCCCAGCACTCCAGCGTGGCTCTGCCAGGGAGCAGGGGGCAGGACTCAGCCCGACTGGGGTTGTCCCAGACTCCTGGGCCACACTCTGCAAACCGTTTCCCTGAGCTGGGGGTCTTGTCCAAAAGCCACAGGTCTTAAATAGGACACACCCTAAAGCGCCCTTCCTCGGAGAATCTCTCCAGGCCAGGTGTGGAGTCCCTGTCAGAACAGCCAGCGCCCCCCGAACCGGGTCTGCGTCTCCCCAGACACACTCCAGCCGTGGCCGCAGAGGTAAACTGAACTCGCAGTGTAGATTCTCACCCAGTCCGACAGGAAAACAGAGAACCAGGACCCAAAGGCGCCTGTTTCCTGCCAGAGTCCCACTGAGATCCCCAGAGAAACTCTAAGGCTTCTCCAAACCCCCCTCTGCCCTCTGAAAGGAGAGGAGAAAGGAGACCCTCGGAGAAAAGAGACAGTGCCCCCAGCAGTCCAGAGGGGCCAGGGCCTCCGGGTGCCCGGGAATCCTGCAGAGCACGCGGCACGCTCGGGACGCCCGGCCGGTCCCCGGGCCCGGCGGGCTTCACACCCGGGCTCCAGGCGCGCAGGTGGGCGCGGCGGCGCGGCGGAGCCGGGCCAGGCCTCCGGAAGGCGGAAGCCCGGAGAGTCGCCCGTCGCCGCCCTCGGCGGCGCTCAAAGGGAAACTGGTTTTGGCCCGGGCTGGGGAAGGGGGCAGGCAGGAGTCTGCGGTGAGCTCCAGACAAATCCTCACGGAGCACGTTAAGCGGCGGGGACCCCGGCCTGCCCTAAAGCTCGCCCCGGCAGCGGTGCCGCACCGCCCAGGGTGGCCTCCTTGACCTTTGCCACCTCCCATCTAAAACTCCACCCCGAGCGCCTCCCACGCTCTGCCCGCGACCCCGGCCCCCCGGCCCGGCCTTGCCCAGACCTGGACACCCGTCGGGGACAGCCCCGCCGCTCCGGATCGGCGTCTACACCCGCGCCCACCCCTCGCAGAGTGGCCGCCCGGGTGCCACCTGCTGCCACCTGCGCCGCCGCCCAGGGGAGCCCCGCGCCCCGTCCCCGCGTCCCCGCTCCGAGGGCGCAGACAAAGGCACCCGCCCGCCCCCCGGCCAGGTCACCCACCGCGCGGCGATCGTCTCTCCAGGCCGAGGGCGCCGCGGGGTCCGGGCCGCCTCCCGCCGCCCGGGCCCCAAGCGCGCGGGGTCCCGGGGCGCCGGCGCCGCCTTCGGGGTCGGGTCGCCGGGGCCGCGGGCTCGTCCTCGCTGGCGCGGCGGCGCAGTCTGACTGCTGCTCCGAGGGCCGGGCGCGCCCGCCGCTCCTCCCCCGCCTCCCGGGCTTCCTGCGAGCCAGGTAAACACGGCCGACGGGAGCCGGGCCGCCCACCTGCCGCCCGCGCGCCGACCACCTCCGGGCGGCTCCGCCTCGCGGGCTCAGGGCGCACGCGGGCCCCGCGCGGGGCTGCCCTGGGCGGCGCGGACTCCGGCCCGGGCTGAACTGCGGCTCTAGAGCCTCCGCTCGGGGCTGAGCGTCCGAACCACCCCGCCCGAGCGCGGGGAGGGACCTGCGATAGCATCTGCTCCACGCCCCATTCCGCGGGCGGCAAGGGGCCAAGTGCGGCCGCCCGGCCGACTCCGCTGCACCAGCTTGGGGTTCAGGGCCGCCGCAAGACTGACTCCTTGAGAACTCCCGGGGGTCCTCGTGCACCCAGCCTACAGACAGGTGCTCCGCCGGAGAGCGGCGCCCACGGTGGGAGGGCGCGCCCTGGGGTCTGCGGCCCGAGCATCTGTTGGCTTGTGGTCAGTGTCATCCTCTTGGTCCGAAGGAAGACTGTCCTTTGGACATCAGTCACCGGCACACAGTCAGATGACCCTCCGCCCCCACCCCCGGATTCTCGACCTCCTGATGGTGGAAAAGTACGAGGCGTGGGGAGAGATGCTGGTGGAGATGCTGGAGTCCTCAAGACTTAGATTCCGGGTCGGGGGTCGGATCTGATGCTTCCCGGGAGCCGGCGGGGACCCTCACTGTGTACCAGGGGGAGCAGAAGTCTGACCCCTGGCGAGGCTCAGCCCGGGCCTCCTGGGCCGGCCGTGTGCGGCTAGGAAGGCCAGCTCCCAGAGTGGCTTCAGGGCCACCTGCCCCAGCCAGCCCTCACAAACCGGGGGTCTGTGAACCACGTTCCAGGGCTGGTGATGCCAACAGAACTGTGTCCACCATCGCAGAAATATTTGCTTCATTTCCTCCGAAAAGATTCGTCTGGGGGTTTATGGAGTTGGAGAGGAGAGGTCAGGAAAACAGCTGAGCAGCGACGCTGCTGTGGGGAAGGTGAAGTTTACCTGTTTCCGGTTTTCCAGGGGGCCTTCCCTCCTTGCAGTGGAGGGCGGCTGGGTGCGGGTAGAGGAGCCGGAGGAATCCAGGGACTCTCAGGGCAGACTGACCCTGGAAGCTCCCTGACTCCAAGGTCCCTGACTCCAGTCACTCTTAAACTGCGCCCCCCCCGCCCATATATACTGGGTTCCACGTGGAAAACGGTTTTAGGTGGCTCAGATGGTGAAGAATCCACCTGCAATGCAGGAGACCCCGGTTTGATCCCTGGGTCTGGAAGATCCCCTGGAGAAGGGCATGGCAACCCTCTCCAGTATTCTTTCCTGGAGAATCCCATGGACAGAGGAGCCTGCTGGGCTACAGACCATGGGGTTGCAAAGAGTTGGACACGACTGACTGACTTGCACTTTAGCATCACAAACCACATCTCATCTTCTTCCCCCAGATGTCTTCCTGGGGTGACCAGGAAACAGAAAGACGGGCTTCTGACCTGCAGAGGTCAGTGAAGGCTGGACACCAGGGAGTCCAGGCCACAGGGAAACAGTAATTTTTGCCCTGCTTCCTGCTGTGTAGAAACTTCACAGATGCCAGCAGCCATCTCTGCAAATGGCAGACCTGCCAAGTTCCAGTTAAAACTGTCCTAATAGTGTTTATAAAATCCCACCATGCATGTATTTGGGGATGTAATGCCCCCTGATTCATGGGAACTTCAAGGAACACGATAAAGTGATGAATGGGTGTTTGGAGGGTCCCTCGTGCTGGCGGGAAGAACCAGTGTGAAGGAGGCAGAGGGGGGCGCTTCCCCTTGGGGATGTGGGCTCACACTTCACATGAAGATGGTCTTGCATCTGTGAGCATAATGACAGAGGTTCATGTTATTCATTTCAATAAAATTGAAATAGGTCTTTTGACAGGTAAAAGGTAAACTATCCAAACCTCATTGTCTCTGATATTTCTGAGCAAGTTATATGACCGTTCTGCCTATGTCCCACTGCTCTTCATATAATGAGAGGAAGCAGCCTTCAGCATTTCATTTTGGAGCAGGGAGCACAAAGTTTACTGAATGGTACGCACTCAGTACATTTTTATTCAGTCCAGTTAAATCTCCAAATTACCCAAACTGAAGGAAGTCAGGAAATTAATCTAACTAATGTCCAGGAGACCAGACTGCATGAGTTTTTAAACAATTCCCTTCATCAACAGATGTATCTTTGGAATTGTATTTTTGCTTAGGAAAGACCTGGAATCACTTTCATCTCTGGTTTGTAATGAACATTTGCTGGCGATAGCCACAAAGTAGATAATCTACTTGTACACTATTGAGGCTTGATGGTTCTACCGTAAATTCCAGTTAATAACCGAACAGACTCCACTGTAGCTGTGGGTGCCAGAAAATTAGGTGCGTGAATTCCACAATGTGCAACATGAAAAATTATGTTAACAAGGAAAACATTCGAGAGAGATCTCTTGACTACATGCATACACACACACACAAGCCACCTGTCACTTCACTTCTTTTATCCAAGAAAAGAAAAGGCAAGGAGATTTGTACAACTTTGGTTGTGTGGGAAAAAACAAACAAAAATCTTTCATGCCTTTTTCTACCATCAATTTGGTGATTTTGTATTTATACAAAAAGTGTGTGTATATATATATATATATATATATATATATATATACACATATGTATCTAGCATTTTTCTTTAACTATAGCTCCTTAATTTTATTAATAAAAATAAAAGCAAACTGCTTTCCATAAGACCCAGTCACTCTTGAACTACAGAAGGATATTCTGGGTTCAGCGTATTTTTGAAGGAATTGTGTACACACACAATAGGTATCATCCTCCCACTCTAATTGCTTCTAGAGTTTCTGTTCTCCGGTGAGATCTCAACCTTGAATGGCATGTTTTAACACCCTGTTGAGCTCTTGGGGCTCATGCGTGCTGACAGGGAGATGCTTTATGAGCTGTGTGTCCATGTGGCAGGTGTATTTTCCACAGGTGGCCTCCAGCCATTGCAAACCCACAAAACCCACGTTCTTCCATTGTGACTTTGTCGCCAGTGCCATGGAGAAGAGGCGATGTGTGTCCCTGCCCTTGACCCTGGTGCACCCCTGTGATGTCCCACCCTAGGAGTCAGGCTCTGCACCTCTGGGGTGAGGTCCCAGCGATGCTGAGCCCGTGTGCATCCCTCTCCTGGGCCAGCGTTCTCGGAGCCCAGTCTCTGTCCTCTGAGGGCGCCCCAGGGACATGCCAGCGCCTTCAGCAGGACACCCAGCCTGGGTCCCCTTGGCCTCTGGGTCCCCCTGGCTGAGCTCCCAGGCCTCACGGAGCAGGAAGCAGCCATCCTCCCCTTGTGCTCCCCAAACTCCTGAGCCCGAATCAGGGAGCACAGAGACGCCGCGGCCTTGCTCCACCTGGTCGGGAAGTCGAGGTGCCTCGTGGTGCCTGGAAGGCTGATCAGAATGACAGGCGGAAGGCGGGGCCTGGGGTGATGAGGGGTGAGGGGCGGGGGCAGCTGGCGAGCCTGCAGCTTTCTTCACCCCTAGGAGATCAGCATGGGCTCCTTCTCCAGGAAGGATAGCGTCTCACTGAGCAACAGCTATGGATCAAGCATTTCACCCCTTCATTCGCTTTTATGTTTTCAGAACTATTTATGATGCACTCAAATCAGCTGTGTCCTTAAAGCCAAAGGAGGAGATCAGAGGGGCTGAGCGCCGAGGAGGGCAGTGCCCCCAGAGGAGGCGGGGCAGTGGGGGTCTGCGGCTTTCTGAGCTGAGCGGCCTGATGGCTGTAGGGCTTGGCCTGACAGAGGGGGTGAGGACGGAGGAGCCAAGACAGGGCAGCGTGTGCCGAGCACACACGTGTGACACGTGTGGCAGGGACAGAGCCATGCCAAGCCAGTGGGGCTGATGCAGACTGTCCCCGGAGCCGATGCGGGTCCAGCAGGGCGTGCGCTGGAAGGCAGGGTGGCACGGCCACTGGTCCCTGGTGTTGGCATCACCTGCTGCCAGCGACACAGAGGGAACTCCTGCCTTAGCCCCAATCCTCACGGCAGCTCTGGGATGAGACCCCGATCCCCGCGGCCCCCTGGGTCTGGGGTGGCCCGAGGCACCAGCTGGAGTGGACGCGGCGGGGCACCTGACCTGCACTCCTGTTATGACGAATGACTGCTTGCCCGTCAAGCAGTCGGAGGCGTGTCCAGCTGGTGGGCCCCTGATTAATATTTGCTGCCTTTGTCGAAAGGGCTGGAGTCAGAATTCCGAGGTTGCAGACCCCACATGCTTCCCTCTTTTCTGACCGCAGAGGGCAGGCAGTGCCCATTGGACAGGGAAGGCAGGGAGTGGGCGCTGAGGAAGAAGGAGGGGTCCCGGGGACGCTCAGGCATCTGGCAGGGTGGCTGGTGGATGCTGGCCGAGATGAGGGACAGCAGATGATGTGCAGGTCTGATGGAGACAGCAGGGAGGTCAGGCTGCACGCAGGGGTCTGGACGGCCCAGATAACAGCCAGGTTCTCCAGCTCCCAGGCACAGCGTCCACTGGCTGCCCACCCCCTCGCCCTCCCTGCTCCAGCTGCTGGTGCTGGGGACTCAGTGAAACTCCAGGATCCCCTGCACCGTGCCAGCACCGCCAGCCCCCTGCGAGGACTTGTCTCCTTGGTGCTCGTTGTCCCTGTGATGGCCTCACTGCTGTGTGCGTGCCAGGATGGTGGGGAGCCAGACAGAAAGACCGCAGGAGGGAGGTCTGCCTGGAGATAAGGCCTTGCCTCTGTGTCAGTTAATAACAGCCAGTGGGGGCAGGCACAGAAGGACACAGGAAGTTGTGGGTAAGGGGTGACAGGGTGGGGAGGCGGGGACCAGGGCAGCAAGTGCTGGAGGGGGAGGCGTGCAGGTCACCATGGAAGGAACTGAGCCACTGTGCCCATCTCGGGGGCGGGGGCGTGCCTTCCAGGACACTCAGCGGCAAGTGCAAAGGCCCTGGGGTGGCCGGATGCCTGCGTGTTCAGAGAACCATGGGAGCCACTGTGCTGGAGGGGGGAGAACTAGGGGGAGCGTGTTAGGAAACAGGTTAGAGATTTGAATTGGGCGGGGGGCAGGGAGCGGGCACACAGCAGACCTCACCATCCACTGTGGCCACTCAGGGAGATGACATTTGGAGGGAGACTGGAGTGGGGAGAAGCAGAAGCAGGAAGCCAGTTAGAAACCAGTGCGGTCGTCCAGGGTGGAGACCGGCCAGTGATGACAGATGCTGGGTGCAGGGTGTTCCTTCAGGCAGAGCAGGGACAGGCTGAGAGACAGGCGGTGGGGTGAGGGCAAGGGAGGAGCAGGACCTGGTGGGCCTTCCGGGGACAGACCCTCCCCCACGGCCTCTGCTCAGCTCCTCTCAGAAGGATGATAATAGTATCTGATGCATATCTCCTGAGCGGTTTCCCAGACCATGAAAACCCCCCACCAAATGGGAGATTGTAACTGCTGGATGACAGTGAGCACACAGCCCCAGGCCTCCTGGAGCCTGAGGACTGAACTCAACCCCTGTGACCCCACCCGGCTCCCTCACCATCAGCCAAGCAGAGGTTTGTGCCTATCTGATCACAAACCCTGAGACCGCCCCCTACCCTGCACACACACACTTTATTGGCTTTTAAAAATGCTTTGCTGAAACCTTTTGGGGAGCTGAAGGCTCTTTAGGGCTTGAGTCACCCATCTCCTTGCATGGCCCTGCAGTAAACCTCTCTGCACTCCAAACTCTGATGTTTCAGTTTGTCTGGCCTCACTGTGCGTGGGGGACACGTGGACTTGTGTAACAGGAGGGACAGGATGACCTGGTCTGAGCAGCGGGAAGGTGACGTCGCCTCGACGGGAGGGAGGTCAGACACTGTCTTTCGCTCGTGCTTCTTAGGTGTCCAAGCAGACGTGGGTGCTTGTGTTTGAGTCAGAGGTCAGAGTGGGACATACAGTTTGGGGGAGGGGGGTTGTCCCTTCTGTGGGTGTCTCATGAACCTGGAGACTGGTTGAGGTCACTTGGGGTGGGAATAAGCTGGAGAACAAAGGATCTGAGGACTCACCCCACCAGGATGAAGACCAGGCTGAGCGGGGACCGGCTGGGGGCAGGAAGGATGTCTGGGAGGGGACTCTGGAGAAGGGGTGGTGGAGGGCTGCCCAGGAGATAGGCCTTTAGGGCAGGGCGAGGATCGCTGCACCTTCCCCAAACCCAGGGCTGACAGCCTGACCACAGTGGGGGCTGGCACCCGCTCTGGGAATTTGTGTAAAGGGGAAGAAAGAAAGGGTTATATTTTAGGATGAGAGAAAGGACAGCATACTTGACCACTGGTCAGAATCATCCAGAAAGAAGTATCCCTTGTTATCTATGTTCACATTTGAAAGTATTTCTTGGCTTCCCTGGTGGCTCAATTGGTAAAGGATCCGCTTGTAATCCAGGAGACTGCCTGCAAAGCAGGAGATGCAGGTTCAATCTCTGGGTTGGGAAGATCCTTTGGAGGAAGAAATGGCAACCCATTCCAATATTGCTCCCTGGGAAATCCCACAGACAGAGGAACCTGGTGGGCTACAGTTCACAGGGTCACAAAGAGTCGGACACGACTGATTGAGTAAACCAACACCAACCAAGGACAGTAAACTTCTAAAATGAACATCTACCCTTTAATTTTCTTTGTGCTTATGGGCACAAGGGTGTCCCCAAGGTTGATGGAGCCCAAAGCCTATAAAATTTGGCAGTCCTTTTTAAGAAGGGCTTCCCCGTGGCTCAGCTGGTAAAGAATCTGCCTGCAATGCGGGAGACCTGGATTCGATCCCTGGGTTGGAGAAGGGAAAGGCTACCCACTCCTGGAGAATTCCATGGACTGTATAGTCCATGGGGTCACAGAGAGTCAAACACGACTGAGTGACTTTCACTTTTTAAGAAACAGAGCACTGGACCAGGAATGTGCAGTGAGGTACAGATATAGGAGTAAGGCAAGAGACAGATGCAGGCCAGGCATTTGCAACTGGCCTCCTGCTTACATTTCCTGCGGCAAGAAAAGATGGGCTTCAGGCTTGACAGTTAAAGCCAGCCTCCTGTTTGCATTTCCTGAAACGGGCTAGGTGGGCTCCAGGATAGGTATTTACAACCAGCCTCCTGTCTGCTCATTGAAAGGGAAGTAACAGCAGGAACAGGGTAAATAGCCAGGCTTTGTATCCTGAGGACACTTTGAAGATAACAGTCATGGTAGGATGCTGGGAAAGATTGAGGGCAGGAGGAGAAGGCAACGACAGAGGATGAGACGGTTGGATGCCATCACCGACTCAGTGGACAGGAGTTTGAGCAAACTCCGGGAGATGGTGAAGAACAGGGAAGTCTGGTGTGCTGCAGTCCATGGGGTCTCAAAGAGTCGGATACTACTGAGCGACTGAACAACAAAATAGCATGGGAATGTGTATTAGTCAGGGTTCTCCAGAGAAACCTAATCAATTAGAGATGGAGATATTTATCTATGGATGGATCGATCTGTCACCTATAAAGAGATTTCTTTCAAGGACTGAGTCACAAGACTGTGGGCACTGGTAAGTCTCCAGGCCAGCAGGCAAAAGCTGATGGTCTGGAGACAAAATTCCCTTTCCTCCAATAAACCTGTTTTTGATCTGAAGGCTTCTAAATGACTGGATGAGGTCCACCCATATCAACAAGGGTAATCTCCTTAAAGTCAACTGATTGAAGATATTAATCATGTCTGCATGCCTGCTAAGTTGCTTCAGTCATGTCCAACTCTCTGTGACCCTATGGACTGTAGCCCACCAGACTTCTGTCCACGGGATTCTCCAGGCAAAATACTGGAGTGGGTTGCTGTGTCCTCCTCCAGGGGAGCTTCCCAACCCAGGGATTGAACCTGAGTCTCTTACATCTACCTGCATTGGTAGGCAGGTTCTTTACCACAGCACCACATGGGAAACCCATTAATGATGTCTACATAATATCTTTATAGCAACACCTAGGTTAGCATTTGATGGAAAACCTGGACACACTAGCCTAGGCAAGGAGCGATCTGCTGATCCCCAGAGAGGCACTGACTACGTCTCAGAAGAAAATGTGAGAGAATCTGTGCAGGCTTTCTTGAGTGACATAGATTTTCTGAAGTCTTTGACTAAAGTTATCCATGGTCCCTTTTTCCCTACTGCTTTTAGAGTTGTAGTGGAATTTAATGTTTAACTTCTATTGCCGGGGGACAAATATACAAACGTTAAAATGTATTTTTCCTTTGTCTCTGACTGTCTATGAACTTTAAGAAAATAATTGCCTTTAGGATAGACATCTGGATGCTTTTAAAAAATAGCATTTGAAAAAGGTGAATGATAAAGTACTTGAAGAGGCCTCAGAGCTGTGTGTGCCTGACACACTGGGGCGGATGGTTTTTGTTCTAATGTGCACCCTGGAACTTCTTTAAAGTGCCAGATTATTCTTTTCTCAGAGGCATGCAATTTGTTGTCTGTTGACTATTATAAAAAATATAGATAAAAGCAAAATTTCAAACACTGTTCAACAAAAATTATTGAATCATCGGTGGCCTAGTGTGGAAATTCATTTGAAATGTGTGTTGATGAGTAACTCTGAAATCCTGTCTTGGCAGATGCAATAATAGCCAGCTTTATGAGAAATTCAGTTTATTCATCTGTGTGATATATAGTTTCTTGACAACCAGAGTGCAGCTAAGGTCAGCCTTTTATGAAGGCAGAATATGGTTTGAACTAGGAGGCACCGAGGGGTCCTCTCCTGCCTTGCCAATAATATCAATTTTCTCTTGGCTGATGATGGCAATGCTATCAGTCTAACGTTTTAACTTTATTTTAAAGCTCTGATTCATGATCAAGTGGAAATACCACCGGGAGAGGTAAATGAAATGGAAACTTTATCAACCACTTCCATTTTGGATGACTGGGTGTGAGATCTTCCCTGATCTGATTTCACGAAGATGGAGAAAGATGGTGCGTGTGGAGGCAGGAGGCAGGCTTCTGGTGCCACGTTCCCCCTACCTCCCCATCACAGTCAGACAGACATGACTGCAAGTGTTTTTACAAATATAAAAGAAAAAGTATTTCAGTATAATTTATATGATGTTAAAGTGATAACAGTTCAAAGAATAACTACAGGATGAGAAATGTCTGGGAATTAAGGGGGGGTATGGACTGGGAGGATGGGGAATGTCATGGAATAAAGATGGGTAGGTGAAGAGAGGGAAGATCATTAAAATTTAGGACTCTGAGGTTCACACTGAGGATAACCACTAGCTACTGAAAAGTTACAAGTGAGGAAGTATGAGTTCATATTTACAGGAAATATGTAATACCTTTTAAATATTTATATGAACAATTGACACAAATATCAATTTCTGGAATAACCCTTCGGGACACCTTGGTCATCCCAGGCTTCCTGATGCAGAGTGAAAGAACATAGAAATTTGTTTTAAAGACATGTCCACCTTCCAAGTGTCCAGCTGTATTACAGACTTTGTTTCTAGGTGATTATTTTATGTTTGCTCAGAAAATCCAGTTTTACTTGAGCTGATTTGAGTGGCTTTCTGCACTCGGCAATCCTTAAGTATTCAGAAAATGCCAGGAGAACCATTGCATGTGAAGTAGGGAAATAAAAATATAAAGAGTGGGAAAATATTTACATTACCAGGACCACTATAAGGTTGCATTGTTATTTGGAATTTTTTGTTAGTTTTATTTATTGATTGATATTTCTCTTTCTACATTGTCTTTTTTGGGAGAGTAGATAATATTAATTTCATGTAGCATTTTGCAAGCACTCCGTTAATGTTTTTTGAATGAAATAATACAACATATTTGAGTTAAATTTTAGTAGTTTTATATTTGGAAAGTGATTTGTGAGAATGTGTTGCCCACAGTACTAAATCTGTAATACAGACAGAAACAGGAGCACATCATAAAAGAGTTCTGAATCTTTGAGTATAATTTGCAACTCATGAAATCATGCTTAGCGGTTATAATCTTTTTGAGGTTCTGCCCTATTATTATGAGAAATAAACTGAAAGATATTACCATGGTCATTTAGTCTCTCGACAATTGAAAGCCAAAAATGGAAAAACTGACTTTCCCCGTGTCAATGATTTATGTGTTTATACGGAGGGGAGATGAAAGTAACACAAGCAATTGAAAAAAATTAATGTAAAAGTTATAGATGTGACCTTTGTAGTCACTCAGGGAGATTATATACAATATTCAAAAAGTTACGACGTTGTTTAAAGTACTTTTGTGACAACTCATCATTTGGAAAGGTTGCCTGAAATCTGGTCTGAGTGGTAGGATGTAAGGCCCAGAAGAGAATTTCAGCAAAGAGTGTGGCTGCCCAGAGCCCAGCGCTCACGCATGCGCAGATGCCAAAGCACCATTTCTCATTGTCCATCCTCAGCCTTGAGTACCCTCAGGGCAGCCATGACGTCAGTCTCTGGCATATCCTTCCAGAGATACATATACCGTTTGCTTCTGTGTACACTGTTTATATCCATGACAGCATGTATAGATAGCATATAAATACACTCTCCCCTCCTGAACACCCTCGGTAAAGCTTGTCTCCATAACATAAAGCGTAGAAGCGGCTCCACAGACTTAGCAATATATTAGTGCTGGAGGAACACACTCCTTTCACAACACCTGCATAAAATTTTCTTTTGTGAAAGATAAGTGAAAGTGTTAGTCACTCAGTGGTGTCCGACTCTTTGCAACCCCTTGGACGGCAGCCTGCCAGGCTCCTCTGTCTGTGGGATTTCCCCGGCAAGAACACTGGAGTGGGTTGCCATATTCTTCAATGTGACATGATTTATTTATCAGTCCCATAGTGAGTGAGAGGCATGTAGGTTATTTCCAACCTTTTATAACAAGTTGTGCCAGAATACCTTACCCCTGGGTCCCTGGCACACGTGGAAATGGATCCGTGGGGTGGCTGCCGGGTCAGGGGCGTGTGTGGAAGAGGTCATCACCTCACGGAGAGGCTGTGACTGCAGGCCGCCCCTCCAGCCACCCTGCCAGCCGCCCCGGGCGATCCCAGGCTCCTCAGCCTCCCCTGGAAGCGGGGTCTGGCCTCAGGGCCCACCCAGGGGACCACGTTCAGGGATGCAGCCTTGGGGAGTGGCGTGGGGTTGAGATCACTCACTCAGAGTCCATGCCTGGACCCACTGAGGCCTCTGGATAAACTTGGAGACTCCACGGGGCGGGCGTAGAGACCAGCCTTGTAAGTTCCCTGCTGCCCACGGCCTGGCTCACCCACCTCTTCCCGGGCTCTCCCTGGTCTCTGTGTCCCAGGCCAGTTTGCCAACCAGCAGTGTGTGCGTGTGTGTATGGGTGCTCAGTCACTTCAGTTGTGTCTGCCTCTTTGCAGCCCCACGGACCATAGTGAGCCAGGCCCCTCTGTTGATGGGATTTTCCAGGCTAGAATACTGGAGTGGGTTGCCATGCCCTCCTCCGGGGGAATCTTCCCTACTCAGGGATCGAACTCGCGTCTCCTGCACTGCAGGTGGATTCTTTACTGCTGAGTCACAAGGGAAGCCCACAAACCATCAGTACCTACGTATATTGATAAATCTTGCCGAGTTGCCTGTGTCGGAATCCATGCGCCTGTGTCGCCAAGCTTCTGACGTGCAGAGGTGAGAGGAGAAAGCCAATTCTCAGTGTACCCTTCATTACCTGTGCGTTGAGCTTCTTTTCACACTAGTCATTCCTTTTACGTGAATTATCTGTTCGTGTTCTCTAACCATGCTTTTTTCATATGAGTTTATTTGCCTTTTTGTTAATGTTTTTTCGAAATTCTACCTTAGAGAAATTAGCTATGTGTGATATGAGTTGGAAAAAAATGGCTCTTTTTATTTTGTGGAGGGTTTTATTCTTTTTCAATATATTCGCTGTGATATCTAATCCCTGGCTGTTCTTGGCAGTGTCTTTTGAGAGACAAGTACAATTTTTAAAAATACATCTATTTATTTGGCTGCATCAACTCTCAGTCGCAGACCGCAGGGTCTGCATCAGGCGGTATGTTTTGGTGCAGTTCTCTGGCTGTGGAGTGCAGGCTTAGGTGCCTCGCAGCATGTGGGATCTTAGTTCCCAGCCAGGAATGAAGCCTGAGTCCCCGGCATTGCAAAGCAAATGCTTAACCACTGGACCACTAGGGAAGTCCTGAGGGACAGGTAAGGTTGATGAATTGCTGATGTTCTTCTCTGTGAGAAATGACATGACTTTATAGTTAGCTGTTTTTGAAGGTAATTCCCAAAGAGGAGCTTCAAAATGTTTTGAGCTCTGTTCCAAGCACGTAACTTCTCAAGGTTTGTATAATTTCCCAAGGTGACGGTTTATGAAAGATGAGGCTTCTGTAGGAATCAGCTCCATCTTGTTTGTTTAGAAACATCCTCCTGATCTTCGAGTCACCCCAGCTCTGTAGGATGCTGGATGCTGGTCCTATATGGATGCTTGGTTTGCCAGGACAGCCACTCGCCCTGTTTGCTGTCTCCTCATCCTCTGCATGGGGTCTTTTGAAGAAGTTTTGAACTTTGGTGAAATGGCCGGTTTATGGTGTTTTCCTTCTATTGATGCTGCTTCCTTCTATTGATGCTGCTTCTGGTGTCGTTTCTGAACTCTTTGCTTAACCCTAGATGCCAAAGGTTTTATTTTTTCCTAAGAGTTTTATAATTTTACATTTAAGTCTGTGATGTAGGCAGGAGTAGGGGATGTTTTTCAGTGAAGGGTATGAACCTCTCGGCTCCCACTTGAGTTCCTTGACAACTTCCCAGCCAGGGTGGTGGACATTCGTCCCAGGCTGCATGAGGGGCATCTCGGCCCCCTATCAGCCTTTGCCTGCAAGGTTGTGGGGAGACACCATTTCCTCTGGTGTTTAGTTCGATCCCTAGGTAGGGAAGATCCTCTGGAGGAGGGCATGGCAGCCCACTCCTGTATTCTTGCCTGGGAAATCCCATGGACAGAGGAGCTTGGAGGGCTACAGTCCAAGGGGTCACAAAGAGTTGGACAAAACTGAGCAACTAATGCTTTCCTGGAGGAGGAAGCTGACATAATTTTTAAAAATTAATATACTCTTCAAACCAGAAATATTTTATGACTTTCACCTGTTTTTCAAGTTGTACTAGTTTTTAAGTCTAAGGACATTTGAGACTCAGCAGGACCTCTGTGAGATTGGAACCTAGGGCCTTCCCATTCCTTTTCGGAAGTCTGCTTTCTGAATGCCCAGGCATATTCAGCTTTGTTTGTGCATGCCTGTTCAGTCATGTCCTGATCTTTTGCGACCCCATGGACTGTAGCCCGCCAGACTCCTCTGGCCATGGAATTTTCCAGGCAAAAATACTGGAGTAGGTTGTCATTTCCTTCTCCAGGGAATCTTTCCTGATTCATGGAGTGAAACTGTGTCTCATGTCTCTTGCATTGGCAGGTGGACTCTTTACTTCTACACCAACTGGTAAGACCATATGCACACAGTTTTGTGTGCGTGTGTGCTTAGCCACTCAGTCGTGTCCAACTCTTTTCCGAACCCATGGGCGGTGTAGCCTACCAGGCTCTTCCGTGCATGGATTTCTCCAGGCAAGAATACTGGAGCGGGTTGCCATTCCCTTCTCCAGGGCATCTTCCTGACCCACGGACTGAACTCGGTTCTCCTGCTTTGCAGGCAGATTCTTTACCATCTGAGCCACCAGGGAAGCCTCTATCCAGCTAGGTTCCTGCAGAATAATCTCCCCAATGATCTTCCTTCTGGTTCTAAAACGTGCTAGCTACCCAGGAAACACATATCCCATAATTATTGTCTGTTACCCAGGCTCTCAAAATGAAACAAGAAGGCAAGGGTTTTGAACATGAAGATTGATATCAGATGTTTCTGCATATTTGACCCCTGTTTAAGGCTTCACTTTAGAAAAGGCAGAGGAACCAGAGATCAAATTGCCAACATCTGCTGGATCATCGAAAAAGCTAGAGAGTTCCAGAAAAACATCTATTTCTGCTTTATTGACTATGCCAAAGCCTTTGACTGTGTGGATCACAATAAACTGTGGAAAATTCTTCAAGAGATGGGAATACCAGACCACCTGACCTGCCTCTTGAGAAACCTGTATGCAGGTCAGGAAGCAACAGTTAGAACTGGACATGGAACAACAGACTGGTTCCAAATAGGAAAGGAGTATGTCAAGGCTGTATATTGTCACCTTGCTTATTTAACTTATATGCAGAGTACATCAGGAGAAACGCTGGGCTGGAGGAAACACAAGCTGGAATCAAAATTGCCGGGAGAAATAGCAATCAGATATGCAGATGACACCACCCTTATGGCAAAAAGTGAAGAAGAACTAAAGAGCCTCTTGATGAAAGTGAAAGAAGAGAGTGAAAGAGTTGGCTTAAAGCTCAACATTCAGAAAACTAAGATCATGGCATCCAGTCCCAACACTTCATGGCAAATAGATGGGGAAACAATGGAAACAGTGACAGACTTTATTTTCTTGGGCTCCAAAATCACTGCAGATGGTGATTGCAGCCATGAAATTAAAAGACGCTTACTCCTTGGAAGGAAAGTTATGACCAATCTAGACAGCATATTAAAAAGCAGAGACATTACTTTGCCAACAAATGTCCATCTAGTCAAGGCTATGGTTTTTCCAGTGGTCATGTATGGATGTGAGAGTTGGACTATAAAGAGAGCTGAGCGCTGAAGAATTGATGCTTTTGAACTGTGGTGTTGGAGAAGACTCTTGAGAGTCCCTTGGACTGCAAGGAGATCCAACCAGTCCATCCTAAAGGAGATCAGTCCTGGGTGTTCATTGGAAGGACTGATGTTGAAGCTGAAACTCCAATACTTTGGCCACCTCATGCGAAGAGTTGACTCATTTGGAAAGACCCTGATTCTGGGAAAGATTGAGGGCAGGAGGAGAAGGGGACAACAGAGGATGAGATGGTTGGACGGCATCACCGACTCAATGGACATGGGTTTGGGTGAACTCCGGGAGTTGGTGACGGACAGAGAGGCCTGGCGTGCTGCGATTCATGGGGTCGCAAAGAGTCGGACAGGACTGAGCAACTGAACTGAATGAGGATTCCTAAATTTTTAAGGAAGCATTGCTATAATGTGGAGACTGTCGTGGTCTGTGTGTGGGTTGGGAAAAAAATTTCCAGATATGAGGCAGAATGAGAGAATGAAGTTTATTAGAGTGGGAGATGCTATTAGAATATTGGGCAGGCTCAAGGGAGAGCTGACCTCGTTAAAGTGCTAGTAGCCAATTTTTATAGCCTCAAGATGGAGAAAATTCCTACTGGAAGGGGAGCATTAGGTGATTGGTTAGAATGCTATACATAGGGTCGGTATTTTACCTAATATGGGGTTAGGGAACCTGCCTGTTTAAATCAGGAGGCTCATGGCAGCAGTTGCTATGTGGCTTGGTCAGTTCAGGAGATTTTTGTCCGGGGACCTTGGTGCAGGGCCCCACACCTGTGACCTTGGTATAGGGCTCCACAGAGACATGTATAGACAGTCTTTGATTCCGTATTCTCATACTGTCTCCCAAATCATGATTAATAAAGACCTACACACTGTCCTCACATCTGTGAATCCTCAAGTGAAGGATGACATGGAGAGTAAGGGCATAGAGAATCAAATGGTAAATTTGCACAAAACTGATCAACACAATTCAGTACTACAAGTGGGGATCAGTCCCAGCGTTTAGAAAAGAGGCAAGAATTCTGAGTTCCCATTTTGCTACTCTGTAACTTGGACGCATTATAGTCATTATTTCTAACTTATTTCCTCTGTCACTCAGAATTAAGGTGATAATATTCACAGCTTAATTATATGACTCCTCAAGAAAAGACTTGTAGAAGTTCATTTATCTTAGGCGGTCTCAGCCATTATCTGGCAAAGTTAACCAGTAAAAGTCACTTAATTTTTTCTAGCCCTCAATTTCCTATCATATAAATGGTAGGCTGAACTTGATTTTTCCCTCTGCAAGGTCCTTCTCAGCTTGGAATCCCTGTGACTTTACAATTCTGAAGAAAGCGGTGTTTAAATGCAAGGCATTGTGATTACCGCTTTCTTTTTCTGTTGTGTAATTATGGTTGTGTGAGAAAATGCTTCCTCTTTTCAGGCAAGCCTTTTTAAAATGCAAATTTAAATGTTACAAAATGACTTTCTTTAATCCTATGACTCCTTATAAAGTAAGAAACCAGAAGGATTATGAATCATATTACGGGTTATTGGGTTCATTTTTAACATGTTCTTTGCTCAGAAATAATACTGATGATAGAAAGTAAGCCCTATCCAATCACGACAGAAAGGAATGCATTCAGATAATGTGTTGCGTGAATTGTTGGCTGTTCCTCAGCACTTTGGCTAGAATAAATGATTAAAAATTGAAGAATATGAATAGAATAAACTTGAAAAAATGGTGAAAGTCATGGCACAAGGCCAATTCTGTTTGCATGGGACCAGACACAAATTTGAATCTTATTTATAAATGTTGATTATTGTCTAAAAGTTTTAATTTCTTTGCAAATAAATACTCAAAATACATAGAAACGGTATGTAGCTTCCCGGGTGGTGCCAGTGAAGGAGGAAACAGAGCTGGACTCCATCTCAGGCCAGGCTGCGAACATTGGGCTACACGCACGGTCACCCTCCTAATGGACTCTGAACTTTGTGCCCGGTGTCTATAGAAATGGCATACCAATGGAAAACCGGACCCCCGGATAAAAGAGCCTCAGGACTTGTACTTGGACTCTCCATTGCCTAAAAGAATATGCTAATTATCTCTGTAACAGAACAAAGTCATAAATTCCATTATGTTTATCAGGATATGACCACAGGCCTATTGATAAATGTCCACTGTTTATCTAGTCTTATAACACATGAATGATGGGGTTATTGTGATTGTATTTACCCTTCCTTTGTTAATGTAAGTCTCAAGGAATTTGGGGTGGTGGGTTCAGACATGTATACCTGAGATATAAAAGATTTTCACAAATGCTGGTCGGGGTCCTTGGCTAAGAGAAGACTCTGCCTTGGGCCCGCCGGTGTAATAAACTGCACTCCACTACCTGCATTGTCCTTCTGAGTGAGTTTGTTTCCCAGAACGCATGGCTACAACACCAGTGGTAAAGGACCCTCCTGTCAATGCAGGAGACATGAGACACAGTTTCGATCCCTGAGTTGGGAAGATCCCCTGGAGGAGAGCATGGCAACCGATTCCAGTATTCTTGCCTGGAGAATCCCATGGACAGAGGAGCCTGGCGGACTACAATCCATGGGGTTGCAGAGTTGGACATGACTGAAGCGACTTAGCATGCATGCCGAGACAGTATAGATCCCACTTCCTAGACTTTGCAAGGCTGAGGGAAAAACTTATTTACCAATCATTATGTAAAATTGATAATTATAGGGGATTTTATTCCCATCTTGGAAGCAAACCTGGTCTTGTTGAAACTTGTGGGGCTCCAGGGTACAAATGTTTTCTGTGTCTCCCGTTCCTTATTTGTATACAGGACATGGGCTTCATTCAACCTCCAGAGACCTTCCCTGAGTTACAAAAGGCAGATGAAAACAGTTTCTTAACAGAAAGGGGAGAGAATGAAGAAAGAAAGGAGAAGCAATCAAGAAACAGTAGTGCAGCCGTGGGGCAGGATCCTGGTTCCTCTTGAAGGAATATTGTGACAGTATCTCTGGATTCTCCTGTAGGCACTGAGATCCCCACCCAGGTGAAGGAAGGTAGCTTCAGGCTGAGCACAGGATGCCGGGAACCCTGCCCTGTTATTTCACCATCAGCCAATCGGAACAAAGTCACACACCCTGCAGCCCGCCCTCCCCCCAGTTTTGCCTATAGACATTTCTCCCCAGAAAAAGCCATCAGGGAGTTCCCGAGTTTAGGAGCACATGCCACCATTCTCCTTGCTTGGCCCTGCAACGGACCTTCCTCTGCTCCGAACACTGATGTTTTGGTTTGTTTGGCCTCACTGTGCGTTGGGCACGTGAACTTGAGTTCAGTAACAAAATCAGAAAAGACCTGTTCAGCTCCATGTCAGTCTTCACTTCCCTGGACTACCATCAGCAGGTACAGATTTGATTGCTGTACCAATTGTGAAAGAAAATTCATATTTTATGGCCGAACAAGCAAAGCTTAAACAGAGAACTCTTCTCCGCCTCCTGCCCCCTCTCCCCCGTACTGTGTGCTGTGTACCTGCGCTGCGCATGGCCCAGACCTCCCCATCAGCACAAATGCCTGCTCAACCGTGAGAGCAGCATTCTCCTAGCATCAACGGGACACCTCCTTAAGGAGAATGTTCCTTCCTGATCTTGTGAGGGGTGACGTTGATCCACCAGGGTGACGCTTAGATTTGAATCATGTAAACTGTCAGTAACACATCATTTCACATACAGCATCTGGCCCCCAAAATTTAACTGTGCTTTGACTTCTCATGGGCTGAATGGTTCTCAGAGCTTCTGAGATGCTGCTGTCCCCAGGTTATAAGCCTCAACTTGGCCAGAATGAAATCTTCCATTTCTTTCCTTGATTGACTGGTTGGTTTTTTGTCCACATGCCCGGATCAAGTTGCTTTCTTCCCGTGGACGATGTTGAACTTCGCCTGAGCCCTGTTTTCCCACATGGTACATTCTGGGAAAGGGCTGAACACACATCCTGAGTCCACACCAGCCTCCTCCTCCTTCCCCCAGATTCTCTTCTTTCTAGAAACTCCGAGTTTCCTTCCTCCTGCTAGAACTTTGCTCACTAGTGCACCTCTCTATCAGAGCAGCTTGAGTAAAACCATCTCCTCAATCAGCTGGAGCCCTGACTCGAATGGGTCCGACCTTGTCTTGGATCTACGTTTTCTCCTTCCGACAACAAGGCTGCCGGGTCCTCTGTGCTCTGTTCCTGCTGGGATGCCCGGTGACGGTGAGTTTTACTCCTGGTCCTGCGCTCAGGACCCTGCGCCATCCAGAGCCTGATGTGGATTTGAGCTTGGTCCTTTTGAGTACTTGCCTGATTATGGTTGCTGAATCCTTTTGGTTTTGTGATCTGACTGTTTGGTGATCTCTTGGTCTATTTTGTGCCCAAATCAGTTAAGAATTTCATGCCCAACAGGAAGTGAACAATTTTGTGTGTTCTGCGTTTATGCTTGATCCATGGCTGCAATTTCAGAGTTAAAGCTATCATCTTTCCCTCTGTGTCTATAGATCTGTATGTCTAATTCAGGAAGACCTTTATTTTTCATTGTGTGTGAATTGGTATTTCCCTACTCTCTGAAAAGTTTTAGTTGCTCAGTCGTGTCTAACTCTTTGTGACCTCATGGACTGTAACCTACCAGGCTCCTATCCATTGAATTATCCACGCAAGAATACTGGGGTGGGTTACCTTTCCCTTCTCCAGGGGATCTTCCCAACCCAGGGATCAAACTCAGGTCTCTGCATTGCAGGCAGATTTTTTACCATCTGAGCCACCAGTAAAGGTTTTACCAAAGTAGATTATAAAGTCTCTTAATTAAGCTCTATCCTGATTAAATTGCATATAAGTAAGTGCTTATACAAATTAATCTTTTAAAAATCCTAGGAATTAAAGAAACTGAAAACATAATGCTTTCAATATGAAAAAAGTTATTTTTTTTAGCATGTTTTAACAATTCAAGTTAACAGGTCATTGGCAAATAAGGCGAGTTTGCAATTGTTTTAGTGAAAACAAACTGTGTGTTCTCTGAGTTACCACTGTCAGGTCCAATGTCAGTGTACATTTTGACTCTACTTCGATATGTTCTTCCTATACCTATATAGGACTTGCTGAATAACCCAGCTTTGCTTCTAATAAATCTTTAAGATTATGGAAAATGCAAAACTACACTTTAACCAAAGTTGATTCATTATCCTGACAAACTTTATTTCAATAGTAATTATAGTAACTTGAAGATAATATCCTGATTTTTTTTAAAGTTTTTTGTAACTTAAAAGTGAACTGGTATTAAATTATTAATTAACAAATATTCTTTAGATGCACAGATCATTTATAAGTAAAATAGAACAATGAAATATTATTAGCCATAATTTAAGTCTATGTACTTTTACTTTTTAGTTTTATAGTCTCAGAGAGGCTGTAAACATATATATTTGGACCTGTTAGTAAATGTGTTCATTTTTTCATTTTGACAAATTTTACCTTAAAGGATGCATTGTTATATAGAAACTTTAGGAAGTTTCATTAGAAGGGAATTTTATTTTTTATACTCAAAGCTGGCTAAGGTTTGACAAGTTTAACTGTAAGATTTATTGGCAAATACAAAATTAAAAATCTAATATGAAATATTAGATTGATGCAAAACTAGAACCTGGTTTTCTATCTGTTAAAATGACAATAATAGGATTATTACTTTGCTCTTAACATGAGATTGTGCAAGGTTATTCTTCACCTCCTGTGTAAACCACCTAGATATTAAAGTCTGTGTCTGACCAGAATAATCTTCTATGGCTTATACTGACTGCATTGTGTCATTTATTATGTAAGAAAATATGGGTTACTCACTTATGAAAGAGTTAAGGATCTTCACATTCATGTTACCCCTGTAATTTCTTTAAAACTTTTTATGGCCACTTTGGCTAAATATGTCACCAAGTATTGCTTCTTAGTAAACCATGATCCTATTTTTGGTGCTGAAATCCAGGATTGAACCCTGACAATTTCTGATACTTTGCTTTCCCCAAATAAAATCGTAAATACTAATGTTGGCAACTAAAGCTGTCTTAAGATTTCCCAGAGGGCCCCTGCAGATCACAAGGAGCTCGTTCTCCCGACTTGTGAAAATAATTAGGCTCATTTGGTGTGCTACTACCGACAATTCTCATGGGGATCACTGTCAAATCAGAAGGGAGGCTCAGCCCTCCTTAGGTTAAACTTGTGTGGGTAAAATGTTTTGAACACAAATGTCCCAGAATCTCCTGCTGCAACAGGAGTCCCCAGGGAACAGAGTTCTGATGTCCAAAGCGTTTCCACTTGCCAGCGTCCTGGCCAGTTGGACTGAAAATTACCCACAATGTGGTACAATCAGTCACAGCTTCAGCTGCTGTTTAAAATGTTAGTTTTTTTTTCACAACTTTATTTCTTCAACGTGGATCGGGCATTTTCTTGGCCAGTGGTTTTCAGCTGGGGATTGGCTTCACTAACCTGTGAGTCCTCAGTGTTCAGGTATCTGGGACCTACTCCAGGCTACAGAACATCTTTCCTTGATATTGCTGATGTATTCTTCGCATATTCATTAGACAGTGTGTCAGATTATTATGTTATGTCTGAAGACATTTTTCTCTGTAAAGATTACGTTCGCTCATTTTTATATTAGATGTGATACCTATTGTTTCTAATATAGTGCAAACCATTATGTTGATGGATATTTTGTCTGAAACTCTTTGGGACTGATTTTATTGTCTCATGCTGCAAGCCACAAGAACAGCTACATTCCTGGACTGTTTGTTATTCTTGTCATGAACTCTTCATATCTTACACTTCTGAATATTATCAGTAATAAGTGAAGCCCAGTCATTTGAAATCTTCTGTCATCTGTAGATAATTTTTGCTTTACTTTGATGCTTTCCTGAAAGTCCCCACACTCCACCACCGGCAAGAGAGAACCCCATGGCAGGGCGCCGGGTCGGTCACTTGTCCGCTTGTCCATTACTGCTTGGGTCCAGGCTTCTGGCAGCATCCTTGAAACCATTCTGATGTCCTACCCGTGGGCTGAGGGTCAGGATTTCCAGAATTCTAGCTGTGAAACAGAAGGGTCCGTGCAACTATTCACTCAAGATGAAGTAGAACAAGAGTTGATGACATACGACTGGATCCCCTGATAAGACATGAATGTGGGTTTGGTTTGTATGTCGGTGGTGGTTTCCATGCTCTGTTTTCTGGTTTTATAAGCAAGTCCTTTCACTTTCCTCTAAGCTATCCATAATTCATAGCAGTTTAATAGACTGTGCTCTTATAAGCTGAAATAAAACATTTAAATGACATCTACTTCTCCCTGCCTGACACCTCTAGAATTCTGAAACCCTTCTGAGGGTTTTTGCTTTCCTCTGATGCTTTCCTAAAAGTACCCACACTCAACTACCAGCAAGAGAGAACCCCGTGAAAGGGCACGTGTCAGTCACTTGTCCGCTTGTCCGTTCCTGCTGGGATCCAGGCTTCTGACAGCCTCATGGCAGAAGAACTATATTTCTATTTCATGGCAATATTGTTATTTTCATAGGTTCAGTAAGAGTCTGATCCCTTTGTTAACAGCAGGTTTTTTTAAAATTAAAAATATTATCTTATCTCTGAAGAACTAACAATAAATTTAGAGAGAAGAAGGAAAAGGTAACAATTTTATCATTGTCCCTACATTAAAATTTTTGTTTTGCTATCTTAGTACACTCTTGTTTGACTGTGAGCCATCTCAAAATATTTTTTTTCTTCTTAAAGAGGAGATACATAGAAAAGTAAAGAGAGTATTTTTCAAAATAAGGAGTCATCTTTTCTGTGCTGTATCCTGACTTAGAGAATATGAATATATCTTATTTCAGTGGTATTCTGTGCCAGTGCTTAAGCATTAAAACTTTCCATATTTTGGGATTTGTACAAAATGTTTGCAGGTCTAAAGCAAACTAACACAATTTAATACTTTTTTAAGAACTTCATTTATCAGTGAGCTCATCGCTAATGTTGTATAATGACTTTTCTCAGACAGATGTAGATTCTCCTTATAAATGTCTGGAGGAAATATTTTTAAAATATGCTGACTTAATTGCTTCCACACAATTTTCTCTTAACATCATTACATGCAGAGGCAGAGACACAAATTGGCATTTATGCATGAATGCCCATTTGCAATTTCTCATTTTGTGCATGGTAATACAGGCTGGGATATATTTTCTTGAACCTTAGCAAGCAATACATTTATAAAGAAGAATTTTCTCAAACACATAGTTGCGTTCACTATTTCTGCGTAGTGGAAGCCTACCCATGCAATAGTTAAAGTAGGGTCCATATTTTTCATCCACAGGAAACAAAATGAAAACACTGTCCTTAGTGACAAGCTTCTAATGTTTATCTTAGTTTCTCCAATTTGACTGTGCATTCCCTGAGGGCGGCAGGGTCTGTGTCTTATGCTTACATCCTAATTTCAGCACCATGTGGGGATGACTGTGGCTTGTGGGTGAATTTATGAGCAGTCCCTGAAAAATTGGCCAGGTGGGAGGCAGAGGAAATCCTAAGACCCTCTTTGTACCCAGCTGATGAAATCCTTGGCAGAGTTCACTCAGTCTCCTTTTTTTAAGATCCATTTTTATCATTTTAATGATACTCCTTTAGGATTTGTTTTTAATTAAAAAGATGATGCCTTACATAAGGGTTCAAACTCCTGCCTTTGGGGTAAGAATGTTGACACTTTTATCTTAGGACTTCTGATTTATACCTGGACTGGACATGTTAACTTATCAACTGGATCAATTTCTTCACAATATTGGCATAAGAGGGACACATAAAACAATGTATTTGTTAAAACATCTTACATTTACCAAGAACCTATTCTGGACGGTGCTGTTCTAGATGCAGGATCAGTGTGGACTAACAGTTACATTTGTTGTTGTTGTTCAGTTGCTCAGTCATGTCCGACTCTTTGTGGCCCCATGGACTGCAGCACACCAGGCCTCCCTGTCCATCACCAATTCCCGGAGTTTACTCAAACTCAATGTCCATCGAGTTGGTGATGCCATCCAACCATCTCATCCTCTGTCGCCCCCTTCTTCTCCTGCCTTCAATCTTTCCCAGCATCAGGGTCTTTTCCAGCAAGTCAGTTCTTCACATCAGGTGGCCAAAGTCTCAGGACTGATTTCCTTCAGGATTGACAGGTTTGATCTCCTTGCTGTTCAAGCGGCTCCCCAGAGTCTTTCCAGCACCACCGTTCAACATCATCAATTTTTCAGCTCTCAGTATTCTTTGGGGTCCAACTCTCTGCTCCACAAAGTCAGGATGTTTCCCCCAAAGACACCCCCTGGGCTCCAGCAGGTGAGCACCCGAGGTGATGTCACACGTCAGGAGGAGCCTGTAGCGGGAAGGCTGCCGTGGGGGGCAGGGTGACCCGAAGCCGGCGTCTCACCTGGCTACATCACCATCAGGGCCGGACCCGGCTCTGTGGTGGGGCCAGCCTGTCCGTGGTGGCACTATCCGGCCCCCGGCACCTTGACGTCAGGAGGACACACCCCAGTCTCGACAACCACAGACGTCTCCGGACATTTCAAGATGTCCTCTGGGCTAAGTGCTTCCGGCTGAAGACCCCTGACAAGGAACAACCCCGGCCATGCTGCCGTGTTGTGTCCTCACTTCCTGTGGATCTGGAGTTTGGAAAAGGGAGCTTCTAGACCAACAAAGACGTGACAGAGACCGGGGAGTAACCAGTAAACCACAAGGGCTTGTCAGTTACTGAGCGGCCCGATTTATTGCTTCACCAAGTGCAAAGCTCGGGAGCCAGGGGGACCAAACCGCCAGCTGCGGGATTAGGTCCGACGTCTTGAGCCGGAATCTTCCAAGCGTGGTGATGTATTGTTGCCATGGCAGTTCTGCTCCAGGGCCCTTTGGCTCGAAGAGGAGGACTCTCGATGCCGAGGAAATCTGCGGTCTGGCAGCAGCTGGCCGGGCTGGCAGCTCCCAGAGGAAGTCGGGTTCTAATTAGATGAGAAAGTTGCTCATTGACCATTCAACCAGACCGAGGCGGGCAGATGGCTTTGAGGGAAAATCTTATGAAGACAGGTCAGCCTTTATCTTTAGAGTCTACATAATTCTGCTTTAATGGTAAATTCATCACAGTTATTAAAAATGAGCCACTTAACCTCTTTTAACCTATAATTTGGTCATAATCGTACTTGATTTGTAAGGTTGTGATGGGAATTTAATGAGATAATGCACATGGTTTTCAATAAATATCAACTTTATTAATATAATGGAAACTTTATTAATGCAATTTATCAATAATGGAAATAAATGCCATACTATATTGCTAATAATGATGACATTCCCTTGCACATTACATAGGTATGTAACAGTATGTCTGCTTACTACGGGGAAACTGAGACTCAGAGAGTTTAATACTTTGCTCGCGTTCACCTGAATACTTGCCATCTGGCTTTGAGTCCGTGTCTCCTGGGTCTAAGCTCAGGGCTCTTTCTGCGGCATCACTCTGAACTTGAGACAAAGAGTATTCAGCTGAGCACCTTAGAGCGATGGTTCCCTAGGTGGATGTCCTGGATGCTTCCTAAGGACAGGTGTTTCTCAACCCCTCCAGACCTGGAGAGCCAGAGCCTCTGGGGGTGTGGCCGGGGTCTGTGTTGTCAACCCTCCCGCCATGCTTCTTATCCAGCCAGCCTGGCATCGAGGCTGATGTTTGCAAACGCACCCCACACCGCTCAGCTGGGCACAGACACCCACAGTCCTCACCAGGGTTTTCTCTCCACTTCTTCTAATTTGTACGTCTTCTGCTTGTTAGTCATTTGCTTTTCCCGATTATTCGACTCTGGAGTGGAATTCCTGAATGATGCTGGGTGTGTTTAGGAATCCATGCCGATGGATGCGGGGGTGAGGGAGAGAGAGAATTGCATATATTTCTGAATGTTTTTTCATCTAATTAGAAGAGCACTCCTCTCTCATTTTCATCCAGGTTTGCACATCTTCAGTATAGAATCATGAGATGGGAGCTCTGAGCAGAGGCACCAGCTGTTCATTATGAGGATGTTTTAGCCTCAAGCCCACTTTGAAGAGGCCCCTTGCTAAGGATTTTGGGTATAATTGTTTGATTATCTTTTATTTAAGCTATCTTTGAGTAGTCCATTGTCTCTGAGCGACGTGTTAGGTTCTTGTAGCCCATCTCTTCTGTGACAGCTGGTTTCTATGAAACCATGACAACTGCCGTGGCGGTGGGTACTTTGCGCAAGTACCACAGCCCAGGGCTGCTGCCCTGGATGCTGAAGCAGGTTAGCTCACTTAACATCTCTGGGGCTGCATCTGCTGTTGAGATCAGCAAGGGGAATTAATGATCCTAAATCTATGCAGCCTATCATTTATTAATCTCTTTGTCTTAATTATAGTGCTCTGTGCGTGTGGTTTTCAAAAAGTCCTCATTTTCAGCTTGAAAGCAACAGGACAAGAGAGGAATAAGCTTGTAAACCTCTGGCAATTCTTTCAGCTTCCCCTCTTCAGAACAGACATCAGACAGCGACAGTTATTTGTGACTACTATCAGCTCCACCCTGGCTGTGGCTGGACACCACAGAGGAACATTCTGTAGATCAAATTCACAATTTGTAAAACACTCCTACTCTTCTTGAGGGAGCTCGGTGTGGAAGCCGATGGACCAGCTAGGAAGTTACTGTGATAAAGACCAGGGATGTCGATGGCTTGGCCTGGGGGGTTCACAAGGGACATAAAGACACTCAAGTCACGCCTAGATAGTGTTCTAAGACTGAAAGTCCAAGTTAAGCACTTGCCAAAAAAAATCCAGCTATGAGTCTAGTTATTGTCTGTCATTAATTACTTGCACAATAGACAATAATTGCTGAAGTACTTTAGTGTCTATTTGGACCTAAATGTACCAAAAGGGATATGCTTCACAGATGGTGAAGTGAAGAAACTCCTGGCTTTGGAATCTGGGTAGGCATCCTGGGATGAGCAAGCAGCACCCCAGCTCTGCACATCGTAAAATGACACCCAATTATCAGCTATAAGAATAGCAGCATCTATGAAACAAAGTGTGTTTGCAACCAGCCATGACTTCTGATCTCCCAGGAACCTAGACATTCTCCAGCTTCACCCACGGCCATAACTTCACAACAGGTGGGTTACTCACCATAAGTCTTGGAGGATGTTCTTCTGTCAAAAAGCCTACATTCTTAATGAGCCATTATGCGTCATGTAAGTGTGTCTAGCTCTTTATTCTTTTCTGTATGTCCACCAGTGTGAAAATGACAGTCCTGATGCTCTGAACGTGTCACTGCAGGTACCAAATTGTGACACATTCTGTCTGCAGAGTGTGGTGATATTTTACTTGCTCACTACACTGTACGGGGTACTAGTTGGCCCATCGTAGTTGGTGTGGATGAAAGTTTCACGACTCTGCACAGGGTACTAGTTGGCCCATCGTAGTTGGTGTGGATGAACGTAGTCAGTAGGCAAAATGAGAGAGGAATTCAAATCTCAGGTATACATTAACCATCCACAATTACACCTATAACCAGACAAACAATAGCTATGCACGTCCAAAAGCTCAGAAGGTAATCATCACTGCTCCTGCCCAGACAGACAGCACACCTGGAAATCATTACCTCATATATCAACCATCTCTAGCAGCATGGAATCCACTACAGTGTTAAAAAGACCACAGGGAATATCTTACGTACTGAGCTGCTTGGCCTAACAGACCAAGGCCTTCTCGTGGGTAGGGACAGAAACTTGTTTCAAGTTACTTGATGGTAGCATGCACGCATGCTCAGTCAGTTGTGTCCAACTCTTTGTGACCTCATAGACTGTAGCCCACCGGACTCCTCTGTCCATGGAATTGTCCAGGCAAGAATACTGGAGTAGGTTGCCATTTTCTCCTCCAGGGGATCTTCCTGACCCAGGGATCAAACCCAGGTCTCCTGTGTCTCCTGCCTTGGCAGGTAAATTCTTTACCACTGAGCCACTTGGGAAGCCCCCACTTGATAGGAGAGTAGACCTCAAAATGATTCTTAGTTCATTTAATTCCATCACAAATTTGGTCACCATAGGTCCTTTTTCAATTCTCTGCAAGATAGAAATCCTTCTATAGTATTGGGTATGATGCGACACTAAATTATTCTAAGTTGAATTTGAGGAACCTGTAAGCAAAACATTATGCAGTCGTGACCAGACCTTACTGATCACAAAAAATCATCAAGCTGTATGAGAACTTGAAGATTATTAGGGCAACCTGAAATAGACAGTTCCAGAAGATAAATAATGATAAACATGACTGACATAAAATTTAAAAACACAAGACAAATAAAATATTATTTATTAGTAATTAAATAGCAATGAATAGTTATTATTATTAAAATCCACTGACTACTTGCCCATTTCTCAATCTGTAGCTTCATGCTCAATGATACAGTCCAGTCCTATTGGTCTGTTAACAGGATAATGTCCTGTTAACGGGATACTATGCCATCATCTTGGTCAAGACCACTTAAGGATTTATGAAATGACTAAAATGAGTTTCAGATGTTTCCCCATCTCATCTTGGCTCATTTTCTTTGTCTTCGCTATGCAGCATGTGGGATCTTAGTTCCCCGACCAGGGATCGAGCCTGTGTCTCCAGCAATGGAAGTATGGAGACCCCACCAGTGGACTTCCAGGGAATCCCTCTTGGTTTATGTATCATAGACCTCACGTTTGCCAAGAATGCTGATGCCATTAGCAGCTTGCCTCTAAGGCCAATCTACATGTCCTGGGAGCTTCAGAGATCCCACGATGAGGAAGATAATGTCTTCTGGCTGGATACCAACTGCAGTGGAATTACCCGGTTTGTCTCCATCACAGCATAATGACCCTGAGAGGGAGGGGAGGGACTGCTATTGTGTGAGCTGACGATTAGGGCAATAGCTTAATATTAAGCTTCCTTCCATTTCTTTCAGTTTCTATAGGAGCTTCCCATAGAATTTGTTCTGAAGCTAAAGACTAGTAATTTCTGAACAATCAATGCTTGTTTTGTAGCACATCCTTGTCTATATATTTTTGAGTTGTTATATGAGGGAAAGAGGAAGAGGCAACAGAGGATGGAATGGTTGGATGGCATCACCAACTCAATGGACATGAGTTTGTGCAAACTCTGGGAAATGGTGAAGGACAGGGAAGTCTGGCGTGCTGCAGTTCATGGGGTCACAAAGAATCAGACACGACTTAGCGACTGAATAACAACAATATATTATTTGACAGTGTTTTTTGACTCCCGTATACAGTTTTGAAAGACTCCCCAAATATATAATAGCATATTATATATAATGTATATAAATATAAATATTATTGCAACTCCTCTTAAAGATATTTCTTGCAATAGTCTACAGCATCAAATGCTTCTTCTTAATGAACAGACTTTCATGAGCTAAAAGTAATCATATTAACTGAATATTTTCTTTAAAAAGTAGACCCAGCTTCCTGCCGCAGGTGGTGGTCTCATGTCGACAGCCTTCAGCAGCCAGGATTCTCGGGGCCGTGGGCGGGTGACCCAGCTGCTCCGTGTCAGAATCCTCCTTTGGAAGAGGAGGAAGTCAACCCAGGTTCTCACTGGACCCTCTGGACCGTATATGGAACCAATCTACCATTCCAAGTCTACCATGCACCTGCTGATTGATTAGCTGGTTAATCAGGTTCAAGAGGAACACTTGTTGGCGGCATTGTTCAGTCAGTTGACGCTAATACTTAATTATGTGAAATTACTTCCCAGCGTTCCCTGCCTCCAATCTTACCTGAATTCGTAAAATTTTCTTTTTGGAACATAAAATGTGATGGTTCTTTTAGGACTATATTTCTCTATTTGATTTCTACTCATAATAAATTATTGACGAGGTCTTAGAAACTGTGAAACTTAGAAACTTTTTGTCTCCTTTTCAAATCCTTCTGGATGCATGCAGGCGCTCTGTAGATAGTAATCCCTGAGTCTAATGATAATACAGAGAAGGACAACAGTTTCATGATAAATAATGTGCCTCGTCTGTTTTGACTGAGATTTCATTGTGTTGCATTGATTCAGTTAAGACGTTTGCCTGACTCCACAGATCACATGCCTATCTGAAACGAGGTGGTGAGGGCTCAGGACTCCAGCTACAAAGGCAGAAGGAGAGAGCCAGACGCGGTCTCCCTGCTGTAGGTGAATTTCATCTGTGTATCCCAAGGTCATATTCCCATGACCCAGACTGCTCTACCCAGCGGGGCTGAGGTGGCCCCTGGCTGGATGCTGGTGCACGTGGCACTCATGTTGGCTGGGCTTTCTGGGAGGTCCTTCCCAGCCTGCCTTCCTGACCACTGGACCTTAGTCTAGGATTGTAAAAAATGAATCCATTTCCTGGGGGTGTTCTCTCCACCCCTAAAGTAATTTTGTTACCCAGGTAACAGGTTTTGAGTTAGTGGTTTCTTTTACTCTGCTGGCTTCATGCTTTGCAAATTCGTGTTTCATGCTTTAGCTGCACGTTTCCTTTATAGCATATGAGGGTGATCATTGCCAAAAGAGGAGTTTTCTCAAGTCAGAACCTAGATGTTTTGCTGGCCTTTCCATTGCCAGATTTCCCTCTTTCTGGCCAGAGCGAAACACTTTTGTTCGTTGCGTTGAGACTCTCCACGCCTCTCCAGGCAAAGGATAGCAGGACAACACAAAATTCCACCTCTGATGGTGAAAGTATGTTTATTTCATCTTGCCTTTGCCTGATCTCTTAATCCTGCTTTCCCCGGGAGCCTGGGAACAGACTGATTGTGGGCTGCTAATCAGCTTTGCTTCATTTTGGCAGGGCTACTGGGTAAACTCATGAACCCAGATCTCACCCTTTACCACGAGGCACTCATTTCAATTCACTCATGAAAGTTTAATATGTGTGTGGAACCAGAGAAGACCAGAGAAGGCAGGAGGGACAGTCTGGCTCTGCAACTTCAGACTTCAGAAATGAGATGAATGCCGGGACCCACACCTCAGCCGCTTCCGGTCATCTTGGGTTAAAGATCATGCATTTATTTTAGGTCTTCATTTCCAAAGTGACCCTTAAGTTTGGGAAGTAAATGAAATAAAAGAAATATCTATTTGAGTTCTTTGCTCTAAGGGCACAAAATCAGGAAGAACGGATTTACTAATTCTGTGGCTGTTCATCTGTATCAATCTCTCTTTGAAATAGCAGATGAAGCCTGTAATAAGCAAGAGAATCTGAAGAGTTCAGTTCCTTCTGCTGTTGAGAAACAAAAGGAACTCAAAACAAAATGCCTTCAAAAAGAACAGTGGCTGCAAAGGATTGAGCCAAAATTTGAAAAAGAAAAATCTAAGTCTTAGCTATTTTGTATCCTAGGATGAGTGGGGAAAGTTTCCCAGAAGGAGAGGCATTTGAAGCAGAGCCAGGAGGTGTGGTGGGGTCTGCTCAAGGGTCAGGCAGGGGCATCCCGGGCCCACAGCAGCTCAGCCAAGGGCTCCTGGGGTGAGAATGTATGTGCAGGGAAATGTAAGGTCCTGGGGCTCCCTGGTGCACAGTGGGTCTGCACACATCCAGAGCCTGGTAACAGATACATCCCGAGGAAGCTGTGCACTCACTTATCTGTCCAGCCACTCACTCCTTCAACACGCATTTACTGATGACCGCCTGTGTGGAAACCCGGCCAAGTGCTGAGGACGAAAGGTGACCATGAGAGCGCGTGCAAGCCTGGCATCCTCCTAGGTGGGGGTGTGGGGGAAGAAGCACTAGCAAAGAGCCTGTCAACAAATACAAAATTGTGATCCTGTCACGATGGACAGGGATTAGAGCCACTAAAGGACTGGACATGCTCATCAGAGGCACCAGGAACTGGTGGAGGGTTTTATGACATGAAATACACTTGGGGGGCTGTCTAGGAACATCTTTCTGGCTACTGTGTATAGGCTGGGTAGGACTGGAGGCAGGGTAACCAGGTCAGATCATGACAATATCCCCCTACATCTGCAGGTGATACGTTCCAAGACCCCAGTGGGTGCCTGAAACCATGGATGTAATCAGACCCTGTATACACATTTTTTTTTTCCTGTTCTAAAGCGTGTCTACAGTCTGGATTAGCTGCACAAAGAGATGATTCATGTCCTGGGCAGGACAGAGGGGGACAGCTGGAGATTTCGTCACGCTCCTCAGAATGGCTGGCAATTTAAAGCTTATGAGTTGTTAATTTCTGGAATTTTCTATTTGATACTTTCAGATCTTGGTTGATCGAGGGTAACTGGAACAGAGAAAGGGGAACTGTGGATAAGGGGGCCAGGAGGGGCTACAGTGTAATGTGCTGGGCAGGTGCCTATGCGAGCCTGTCACACAGCCCAGCAAACAGGTGGAGAGGAGCAGGAAGATGCAACTATGGGGATTTGGGAGCACCCAGCAAGGGCAGCGAGGAGCCAGGTGAGAGGCTGCAGGGAACAGAGCTCCAAGCTCTCTTGTGGGTGTCTTTGATTTTGTGATTGCTGAAGGTGACCTGGTACTTGCAAGATCACAGCTCCCCGGCCCGCCAAGTGTCCTGGGTCATCTCTGGATTCTTTCTGGGCCTTGTATTCTATCCCACCTGCCAGGAAACCCTCCAAGCCTTATTACATACATGCATTTACACATTCATCTCCTAGAGAATGGAGTCCTGACCTCCTTGATTTTGCAGCCCTAACGAAGAGTGATGCATAGTAGGCAAGGGATAAATATTTAATAAATTAACTAACTGCTTACCAAACCCCTTCTGGGTGGACTTTTGATACATTTTTTAGTTCCTTAGAAAGCTATGCATTTCTTTACAGCATAATTTTTTTACTTTGATAAACAACACATCGTTAGAACTGGATTTTTTTAACCCACCCTGAAAATCTACTTTAATTGGTATAATTTAATGTGATTATTGATATAGTTGGATTAGTACCCACCAGGTTTGTAACTGCTTTTATTCACTGCATTTGTTCTTCTTTTCCTTGTCTCTTTTTCTACTCTCCCTTGTTTTCAGTTCAGTTTACTCTCTCACTCATGTCTAATAATTAGTGACCCCATGGACTGCAGCATGCCAGGCCGCCCTGTCCATCACCAACTCCCAGAGTTTACTCAAACTCATGTCCATTGAGTCTGTGATGCCATCCAACCTTTTCATCCTCTGTCATCCCCTTCTCCTCCTGCCTTCAATCTTTCCCAGCATCAGGGTCTTTTCCAGTGAGTCAGCTCTTCACATCAGGTGGCCAAAGTATTGGAGTTTCAGCTTCAACATCAGTCCTTCCAATGAATATTCAGGACTGATTTTCTTTAGAATGGACTGGTTGGATCTCCTTGCAGTCCAAGGGACTCTCAAGAGTCTTCTCCAACACCACAGTTCAAAAGCATCAATTCTTCAGTGCTCAGCTTTCTTTATAGTCCAACTCTCACATCCATACATGCATGACTACTGGCAAACTCATAGCTTTGACTAGACGGACCTTTGTTGACAAAGTAATGTCTCTGCTTTTTAATATGCTGTCTACATTGGTCATAGGTTTTCTTCCAAGGAGCAAGCGTGTTTTAATTTCATGGCTGCAGTCACCATCTGCAGTGATTTTGGAGCCCCCCAAAATAAAGTCTGCCACTGTTTCCACTGTTTCCCCATCTATTTGCCATGAAGCGATGGGACCGGATGCCATGATCTTAATTTTCTGAACGTTGAGTTTCAAGCCAACTTTTTCACTTTCCTCTTTCACTTTCATCAAGAGGCTCTTTAGTTCTCTTCTTCACTTTATGCCATAAGGGTGGTGTCATATGCATATCTGAGGTTATTGATATTTCTCCCAGCAATCTTGATTCCAGCTTGTGCTTCATCCAACTTGGCATTTAGCATGATGTACTCTGCATATAAGTTAAATAAGCAAGGTGACAATATACAGCCTTGAAGTATGTTTGGATTTGGAACCAGTCTGTTGTTCCATGTTCAGTTCTAACTGTTTCTTCTTGACCTGCATACAGATTTCTCAGGAGGCAGGTAAGGTGGTCTGGTATTCCCATCATTTGAAGAATTTTCCACCGTTTGTTGTGATCCACACAGTCAAAGGCTTTGGTGTAGTCAATAAAGCAGAAGTAGATGTTTTTTCTGGAACTCTCTTGCTTTTTCGATGATCCAGCGGATGATGGCAATTTGATCTCTGGTTCCTCTGCCTTTTCTAAATCCAGCTTGAACATCTGGAGGCTCATGGTTCACGTACTGTTGAAGCCTGGCTTGGAGAATTTTGAGCATTACTTTGCTAGCATGTGAGATGAGTGCAATTATACGGTAGTTTGAACTTTCTTCGGTATTGCCTTTGTTTGGGATTGGAATGAAAACTGACCATTTCCAGTCCTGTGGCCACTGCTGAGTTTCCCAAATTTGCTGGCATACAAATTGTACAGCACTTTCACAGCAACATCTTTTAGGATTTGAAATAGCTCAACTGGAATTTAATTACCTCCACTAGCTTTGTTTGTCGTGATGCTTCCCAAGGCCCACTTGACTTCACATTCCAGAATGTCTGGCTCTAGGCGAGTGATCACACCATCGTGGTTATCTGGGTCATGAAGATCTTTTTTGTATAGTTCTTCTGTGTATTCTTGCCACCTCTTCTTAATATCTTCTGCTTCTGTTAGGTTCATACCATTTCTGTCCATTATTGTGCCCATCTTTGCATGAAATGTTCCCTTGGTATCTCTAATTTTCTTGAAGAGATCTCTAGTCTTTCCCATTCTGTTGTTTTCCTCTATTTTTTTGCATTGATCTCTGAGGAAGGCTTTCTTATCTCTCCTTGCTATTCTTTGGAACTCTGTATTCAAATGGGTATATCTTTCCTTTTCTCCTTTGCCTTTCACTTCTCTTCTTTTCACAGCTATTTGTAAGGCCTCCTCAGACAACCATCTTGCCTTTTTGCATTTCTTTTCCATGCGGATGGTCTTGATTCTTGTCTCCTGTACAATGCCACGAACCTCCGTCCATAGTTCTTCAGGCACTCTGTCTATCAGATCTAAATCTGTTAAATCTATTTGTCACTTCCACCATATAATTTTAAGGGATTTGATTTAGGCCATTCCTGAATGATCTAGTGGTTTTCCCTACTTTCCTCAATTTCAGTCTGAATTTGGCAGTAAGGTGTTCATGATCTGAGCCACAGTCAGTTCTCGGTCTTGTTTTTACTGACTGTATAGAGCTTCTCCATCTTTGGCTGCAAAGAATATAATCAATCTGATTTTGGTATTGACCATCTGGTGATATCCATGTGTAGAGTCTTCTCTTGTGTTGTTGGAAGAGGGTGTTTGCTATGACCAGAGTGGTCTCTCAGCAAAATTCTGTTAGCCTTTGCCCTGTTTCATTTTATACTCCAAGGCCAAACTTGCCTGTTACTTCAGGTATCTCTTGACTTCCTACTTTTGCATTCCAGTCCCCTATAATGAAAAGGACGTCTTTTTTGGGTGTTAGTTCTAGAAGGTCTTGTAGGTCTTCATAGAACAGTTCAACTTCAGCTTCTTCAGTATTTCTGGTTGGGGTATAGACTTGGATTACTGTGATATTGGATGGTTTGCCTTGGAAATGAACAGAGATCATTCTGTCGTTTTTGAGATTGCACCCAAGTACTGCACTTCGGACTCTTTTGTTGACTATGAGGGCTACTCCTTTTCTTCTAAGGGATTCTTGCCCACAGTAGTAGATATAATGGTCATCTGAATTAAATTCACCCATTCAGTCCATCTTAGTTCACTGTCCTAAAATGTTAATGTTCACTCTTGCCATCTCCTGTTTGACCATTTCCAATTTACCTTGATTCATGGACCTAACATTCCATGTTCCTATGCAATATTGTTCTTTACAGCATTGGACTTTACTTCCATCACCAGTCCCATCCACAACTGGGTGTTGTTTTCCCTTTGGTTCCGTCTCTTCATTCTTTCTCGAGTTATTTCTCCACTGATCTCCAGTAGCATATTGGACACCTACTGACGTGGGGAGTTCATCTTTCAGTGTCCTATCTTTTTTCCTTTTCGTACTATTCATGGGGTTCTCAAGGCAAGAATACTGAAGTATGCATGTCAAGTACATACCTTTAAGAATTTTTCTTTTCCAGTTACTATCCTAAAGCTTGCAGTAATTTTAACTGCTCTAAGTCTACCTTCAAATAACAAGAGTCATGCGCACTCTTCATGTCGGAACATTCTCAATTCTTCCTTCCCATCCCTGTGACATCGCTATTGTTTATTTCACCTATCTATGTACGGTAATCACCCAACACAATGTTGCTTTTATTATTTTAAATCACATTTATCTTTTAAATCAACTAAGAATAGGGAAAATAAAAGATTTTATCTTCATTTTATTTTTCTCTGAAGCTTCACTTTCTTTTTATTTTTTGGATGTGTGTGTGTGTGTATTTCTGATCCATATCAGCTTCCTCTACCTGCAGAACTTCTTTTAACATTTCTTGCAGGACAGGTCTGCTGAAAACAAGTTCCCTCCATTTTTTTTTTTTTTAATGTGTCCTAGAAAGTCCTTATTTCTCCTTCATTTTGGGAGGATGCTTTTTCTGGATATAGAATTCTAGGGTTTTTTTTCCTTAAAGATTTAAATATTTTATTCCTCTCCTTCTCGCACAGTCTGTGACAAGAATTCTACCGTAATCCTTGTATTTTTTCCTCTGCGTAAGACAGTGTTTCCTCTGGCATTTCCCCAACATTATCTGCTTTAAATATGGCACACCTAAGTTGTAGGGTTGTGTGTGTGTGAGTGTGTGTGTGTGTGACCTACGCGGTATTCTCTGTGCTCCCTGGATATGTGCTTTGGTGTGTGTAATTAATTTGGGGAACTTCAAAACAGAGAGAAAACAGAGAGTAACAGGGGAAGCTTGGAATAAAGCAGGTCTCTGATTCCCCCAACCAAATTATAAAAGTGTAAAATAAAATTTGGGAGCAGGGTTATGTATCCATGATTATGTACCCATGATTCACAGGCAGGAAGATGACTTAACTGAGATGTTACTCTATAACTTTCAGCAGTTGAATTAATTCAGAAGATTAATTCCCCCCAGCTTTTACTTTCATTCCTGAGCCAAATTTCTAGTCATTGTTTTCATTTGAAAATGTTTATTTTATAACTTTTAGCTCCTGAAATTTAGATTTCTCATTCTCCGATGTCTTACAGGATATATTTTATTTTGCTTGAGACACGATGTCGATGCTGTCAGCACTGAACTTTTAAAGAAATTAGCAGAGAATTCAAGAGTCTACTTGAAGGGGTTCTGCAGACCCCATGTGACTTGGGAGTTCCTCCCACCCTTGTTTACTGACTAAGGTGTGGGGCTCTTTGTGGATGGGCTGGGGTGTGGGGACCGCAGCAGGTGGAAACACGTGGTCACAGTGTGAGAGTGCCTCTGGGGATCGTCAGCCAGGCTGACGTCCCCCATTAGGAGCACATCTCAGCACCATAGATTCTCCAGCCTTCTCCCCCTCTCTGCATTTTCCACCAAGTGGGATATTTTAAAGCACCGAGTCTGTGTTGGCACGTCCAACTGTGTGTTCAGCTCATTAGGCTGTTCAGGGCTTTGAGTATTACTCACCCAGAAAAGGAAGCAGATCATGGAGAATTAGTCATGCCATCTTAGCCTTTGCCTTTAATATGATTCAGAAACTGACAAAAATACATAGTGTCCATGGGAACAGGGGAGCAATGCTTCTTTTCTCCTTTGTTCCTTTTCTATGTCATGCTTTTTTTTAGCCCACGTATCATAGACTTGGCTTGAAGATTTTTAGGTTTAAACCCGGTCTTCTTAACCACGGCATTATCGGTATCTGGGCTGGCGAATCCTTTGTGGGGCTGCAAGCGGAGTCTGTGCCCTGTGGGACGTTTCGTGACACCTTGACTCTAGACATGAGATGCTCTTAGCAACCTTCCCCCCACAGTGTCCCGTGGAGGACAAAACCAATTCCACTGGGCTCACCAGTTCTCAACTGGTTCTCACCTGTGAGAACCACTGGTCTATATATCTTCCCAGTGGTTTTGAAAAGAAAAATTAATCATCAGTTCTTCCCAACTAGGGCTTCCCTGGTAGCTCAGTTGGTAAAGAATCTGCCTGAAATGCAGATTCGATTCCTGGGTTGGGAAGGTACCCTGGAGAAGGGAATGGCAACCCACTCCAGTATTCCTGCCTGGAGAATCCCATGGACAGAGGAGCCTGGCAGGTTACTGTCCATGTGGTCGCAAGAGTTGGACACGACTTAGCGACTAAACCACCACCAGGTTGTTTCTTAAGATCAAGACATTTGGAGTCTTAGTAATGGGGATCTATTTTGTGTGTTACCTATAGCTGATGCCATTTCTGGCCTGGTCAAGTTTTTTCTCTGCTTAAATCTTCTGAAAAATCTATTTCCTATGTTTTGCAAAACAAGAGAAGTTATCACATGAGTGTGTTAAGTGTGGGTGGGGACCTATCTCCACCCTGTGTCTTACCCAACCACCAACCACACTCAGAATTCTGAGTCTTCTAAGGGTGCCTCTCTGCAGACATCAAGGCTTCTTTTCTCTGTTACCATTTCTACACCCATTGTCTATCTTCATATTTTGTGATTTGCAAGTTCGGGTATTCCTAGTTTTGTTAAAAGTGGAGTTTGGGTTTATTTTCTTGTTTTTATTTTATTGGAAAAATTTCTGAAAAGTCAGAAATGCATTATTCTGCCAAACTAAAACTAGAAGGGCATATTATGTTTTTCCTGATGAAATCAAAGAATCAAACACGTGAAAGGACAACACAGGAATGATCACAAAACATGATCCCTTGAACCCAGAGTGCCTTTCGGGCTTGTGCTTCCAAAAGAAGTGCTTATAATTTTAAAATGGAAATCTCTGCTTTTAATTAGTTAAACTTAATTTTTGTTTTCTTTCTCAAATGGAAATCATGTAGTGAAATTCTTCAAGTGGTAAATATTGTTTCTGTTATTTAAAATTAAGATATAGCTGATTTCCTGGTGGAAGGCATAGCAACCCACTCCAGTATCCTTGCCTGGAGAATCCCCGTGGTTGGAGGAGCCTGGCGGGCTACAGTCCATGGGGTTGCAAAGAGTCAGACATGACTGAAATGACTTAGCACACACACATGCATATAGCTGATTTACAATATTATATAAACATTATATGTATAATATAGTGATTCGCAGTTTTCAAAAGCTGTACTCCATTTATTATCATTATAAAGTATCGGCTCAGGTCCCTGCGCTGTACAATGTAAATACTGTTTCTTGATACCATCTGTCTGAGTCACAGAATCAGTGTCAGGGTTTATTATATCTGGAAGAAAGGATTTCCTGGCTTGCTAATGTGTGTTTTACTTGTGCCTGCAAGGTGAGAAATGCCAGGTCTGGTCCACATGAAGGTGACATCCGGGGACAAGTGACCCACAGCTGCGAGGTTTGCTCAAGGCCTCTTGCTCTCGCTTCTCAAAAGCGGGCCTGGGACTGCTCCCCCATTCCTACTCCTCGTGGGAGGGGCTTTATGAGCATCCTGCCTTGGGGGACATGCGGTCCTTCTTTACTGGAGGGAAGACGAGGTGATGCGGGGGAAAGTGGAGCCCAGGCGTGGGGAGCATCTCAAACAAGCTCTGGGAGGAAGCTCCAAAGCCTCCACCACTGCTGAGTCAAAATTCCCCCGGTCTGGGCATGTGGTGATGTTTACCCGCTTTGCTGTTATTCAGTCTTGACCCCATGAACTGCAGCATGCCAGGCTTCCCTGTCCTTCACCATCTCCCGGAGCCTGCTCAACTTCATGTCCATCAAGCTAGTGATGCCATCCAACCAACTCATCCTCTGTCATCCCCTTCTCCTGCCTTCAGTTTTTGCCAGAATCAGGGTCTTTTCCAGTGAGCAGCTCAGGTGGCCAAAGTATTGGAACTTCAGCTTCAGGATCAGTCTTTCCCGTGAATGTTCAGAGCTGATTTTCTTTAGGATGGACTGGTTTGATCTCCTTACTGTCCAAGGGACTCTCAAGAGTCTTCTCCAACACCACAGTTCGAAAGCATCAATTTTTTGGTGTTCAGCCTTCTTTATGGTCCACCTCTTACATTTGTACGTGACAGCTGGTTTTGACCATAACTTTGACTAGACGGACCTTTTACCCACCTGATGGGCCCCAAATGTGTCCTGACAAGCTTTCGACCTCTGCTCCAGCAGGGGGGTCTCCCTCTGCAGTGGTAAGGAGACATTATCCCTGGAACCTGAATGTCTTCGCACTGAACAAAAGGAAGTGCATGCGCTCTTACTCACTGGGGGCTTTCATCTCCACATTATCATTTTTTGACTCAAGCCTGTGGTCCTTGGTATCTGGCCCCGTAACTGTTGACGTTAGAACAAAAAAGACGTCCTGATTCTAGGGTGGCCCTCGTCTGTCCTTGACCGCAGTGTTCATGGGAAGTGGGTGTCTGTTGCTGGCCTGTGGGGGGTGATTTCAGGACACAGCTAAGAAGCTCACACAAACTCCATCCATTTCAATCTCCAACACACATGTGGGGAGTTCTGAACACCGCTGTTCATTTTCCTTACTTGTACTTTGTCTCACAATCTAAGGAGTAGAAAATGGCTGTGATGATTAATTTTAAATGTCAACGTGGCTAAGCCAAGGCATGGATGCCCAGACATCTGCTTAAGCATTATTTCTGTGTGTGTGTGTGAGAGAGAGATGGTGTAACTGGAGAGCTTAGCATCTGAAATAGTGGACTGGGCACAGCAGGTGGCCCTCCCTGGCATAGGTGGGCCTCACTGCGTCACGGAAAGCCCACCTCGGACAAAAGATCAGAGGAGGGGGAGCCTGCTCAGCCCACCTGGCTGAGCTAGGGTGCTGGTCTTCTCCTGCCCTTGGGTCTCCAATTCCAGGCAACAAATTCTGCCACCTGCTGTCCTGGGCTTCCAGCTCACATAACAGTGTGAGGCGATGCCTTAAAATAAGACACTTCATAAACACACACACACACACACACACACACACACACACACACACACACACTCAATTGGTTGTTTCTCTGGAAAACTTTAATATGAGGGTTATACATAAGAAGCTTTATCCTCAGTCTGGAGGACTCCCCTGAGGGTGGAGCGTCCCTCCTGCTCAGAGAGGTCACTCTTCTTGGCCACAGCTGCATCTTCTAGGCTCTGTTGTTCCTTCAAGATTCTGTATTAAAGCCAAGGAAGAGCCTCTCCGGGCAAGATGGCGGGGGGCGAGGCTGGTGTGACTTTAGGGCAGCCGCACCTTTCTCGGCAAGATCTCGCCACTTTGGATGTTTCCAAGTTGACGCCACTTTCACATGAAGTTATCAGCAGACAAGCCACAATTAATATAGGTACAATTGGTCATGTAGCTCATGGGAAATCTACAGTTGTAAAAGCTATTTCTGGAGTCCACACTGTCCGTTTCAAAAATGAGCTGGAAAGAAATATTACAATCAAACTTGGCTATGCTAATGCTAAGATTTATAAACTTGACGACCCAAGTTGTCCTCGGCCAGAATGTTACAGATCCTGTGGAAGTAGCACACCTGATGAGTTTCCTACAGACATTCCAGGGACCAAAGGGAACTTCAAATTAGTCAGGCATGTTTCCTTTGTTGACTGTCCTGGCCACGATATTCTGATGGCTACTATGCTGAATGGTGCCGCAGTGATGGATGCCGCTCTTCTGTTGATAGCTGGTAACGAGTCTTGTCCTCAGCCTCAGACATCTGAACACTTAACTGCTATAGAAATCATGAAACTGAAGCATATTTTGATTCTGCAAAATAAAATTGATTTGGTAAAAGAAAGCCAGGCTAAAGAACAGTATGAACAGATCCTTGCATTTGTTCAAGGTACAGTAGCAGAAGGCGCTCCTATTATCCCAATTTCTGCTCAGCTAAAATACAATATTGAAGTTGTCTGTGAGTACATCGTAAAGAAAATTCCAGTACCCCCAAGAGACTTTACTTCAGAACCCAGACTTATTGTTATTAGATCCTTTGATGTCAACAAACCTGGCTGTGAAGTTGATGACCTTAAGGGGGGTGTAGCTGGTGGTAGTATTCTAAAAGGAGTATTAAAGGTGGGCCAGGAGATAGAAGTCAGACCTGGTATTGTTTCCAAAGACAGTGAAGGAAAACTCATGTGTAAACCCATCTTTTCCAAAATTGTATCACTTTTCGCAGAGCATAATGATCTTCAGTATGCTGCCCCTGGAGGTCTTATTGGAGTTGGAACAAAAATTGACCCCACCTTGTGCCGGGCTGACAGAATGGTGGGGCAGGTACTTGGTGCAGTTGGAGCTTTACCTGAGATCTTCACAGAATTGGAAATTTCCTATTTCCTGCTTAGATGGCTTCTAGGTGTTCGCACTGAAGGAGACAAGAAAGCAGCGAAAGTACAAAAGCTGTCTAAGAATGAAGTGCTTATGGTGAACATAGGATCCCTGTCGACAGGAGGAAGAGTTAGTGCAGTCAAGGCTGATTTGGGCAAAATCGTCTTGACTAATCCTGTGTGCATAGAAGTAGGAGAAAAAATTGCACTTAGCCGAAGAGTTGAGAAACACTGGCGTTTAATTGGTTGGGGTCAAATAAGAAGAGGAGTGACAATCAAGCCGACAGTAGATGATGACTGAAGAATTAAATAACAGATTTGGATGAAGTTGGAATTTCTCTTAACAACCTAGGGGTGTATTTTCAGAACAATAGTGGGAAAGTAATTTCACAGCTCATTACCTTAGTAGTAGCTGTAAGTTTATTCTCATTTTTTGGTGATGAAAATTTAACCTCTGGTACTAAAATAGAGCCTACAATAAATGTAGAAATTAGCTTCATGTTGGATTGAATCTACATTTTACCAGAAATTAATCATTCCTAAATAATGTCTAATTTATACATCAGTGCAGATTTGAAAGGAAACTGTTTGCTATAACCAGACTTTGCTGTAGTAGACATACCACTGAACCTGTTTGAAATAAAGTCTTTGTTCTTAAAAAAAAAAAATAAATAAAGCCAAGGAAGAGATCAATATCCTGGGTGGTATGGCTACAAGGAGAATCTCAAAGAAGAATAACTTGAACATTTCCAATGGGAAATTGCTTTGATACACGTCACCCCAAATCCACTCACCATCAGGCCAGGAGAATGTTATGTATTGCAAATGAATTTTGCAAATGACATTTCAAAGATATCAAATTTAACTTAATTTAAGCACATTCTGTTGTGATTTTCTACATATGGCTTGTGAATAAAAATTCAATGACAGCAGCTAGATAAATGAGAGTTTTTCTGGATGCAGCCAGCAGGCTTTTTCTTCCTGGCTTCCTGAGGAAGAAACACCAAAGAATGTTGCTTGATCTTTTAGAAAGCAGAGGTCAATATATGCAATCATTTTGGAGCATCTGAAATAGTTTTCTTGTCCCTGTGAATTTCTGTTGAACCGTGTCTTGAGCCGGGAAGCCTCCTCGGTAACAGCCTAGATCAATTTGGATGTCGCTGTGTCCCTAACCTCCCCGTAAGTTAACTATGTTGCCATCAAGTGGTGACAAGAAGACATAGTTAATCCATCTGAATTATTTAATTGAGTTGGATGCTGGACATTGGTGGCCCAGGAGTAAAGAAACTGCCTGCAATGCAGGAGACACAAGAGACACAGGTTCAATCCTTTGGTCGGGAAGAGCCCCTGGAGAAGGAAATGGCAACCTGTTCTACTATTCTTAGCTAAAAAATTCCATGGACAGAGGAGCCTGGTGGGCTACAGCCCATGGGGTCTCAGAGTTGGACACGCCTGAGTCACTGAGCACACAGCACAATTGATCAAGAAACTCACATGTGTATTTAAAATTTGGGCTGGCTATGTCACATCTTTCACACATCAAATAAGAAATCAAACAAGAAAAAACAGTCCCCATTTCAAGCCTGTCAAGTCTGTATAGAAATCTTGCAAAAGCCGCATCTCCTCTGCTTGGTCTCGCAGCGTGTTGGGTTGGTCCAGACCTTCTTCCCTCGGGGACTCTATTGCTTTGCTTCCGGGTGTTTGCTTGGACCCAGCTCATTAATTCTCTGGCTAAGTGTTTTGCCCTGCTTGTGGGATATCTTCCTTGTTTGCCAGTATCTATTTTAATCAGATTGGTACATTTTGGCGGTGGTATGGGGGGAGAGAAACCAGGAGGGAAGGGGCCCGGAGCTCAGGTTTAATTTATGTCAAAGACAAGGAGGCTGTTCTGTTTTTTTTATTCCTGACTGCTTAAAACAGCAATCTTATTTCCTCCTTTCTTTTTTTTAAGTCTTTATTGAATTTGTTACAATATTGCTTCTGTTTCCTGTTTTGGATCTTTGGCCTTGAGGCACTTGGGGTCTTAGCTCCCTGACCAGGGATCGAACCCACACCCCCTGCATTGGAAGGCGGAGTCTTAACCACTGGACCACCAGGGAAGTCCTGTGTTTCCTCCTTTCTTAAGCTACGTTTGACCTGCCTTCCAGGGATTCATCGATCTGCCTTCAGCCGCAGATCACAGACATGGGGACACAGGGCAGGGTGACTAAGGAGGAGAGGAGCGCTGACAGGCACACGGCCTTGGTGGAGCAGACAGCTGGTGGGAAGCTGCTGTGTGACGCGGGGAGCTCAGCTCCGCGCTCTGTGCAGGCCTAGAGGGCGCGACGGGGGTGGGAGCGAGGCTCAAGAGGGAACAGATCCATGTGTACTTACGGCTGATGCATACTGCTGTCCAGCAGAAGCTGACACAACCTCACAAAGCAATTATACTCCAATAATAAAATCTTAAAAAATGATCTGCCTTCAAGCTATTTTTAAGTTTGCCCTTCAAACTACCTGGAAAATTAGCATTATTAAGACAGTAGAAAATCAGACTGAGTTTTTAAATACTTAAAAAGGAGTTTCTCTTCTCTATTTAAATATTACAGTATGTTAGTCATTCAGTTGTGTCTGACTCTTTGTGACCCCGTGGACTATATAGCCTGCCAGGCTCCTCTGTCCATGGATTTCTCTAGGCAAGAGTACTGGAGTAGGTTGCCATTCCCTTCTCCAGGGGATCTTCCTGACCCAGGGATCAAACCCACGTTTCCTGCATTGGCAGGCAAATTCCTTACCATTTGAGCCACCAGGGAAGCCCATTTAAATATTAAAGTGTCATAAAAATCATAGTCATTGTGGAGCTAAGACCAGAAGCTTAAAGGTGAGAATGAACATTTTTGCCTCGCTTGCCCCTCTAGCCTTTCTGTGTATGCTGCAAACATCTCCAGTCACACATAAAGATATTCATGCAGAATTTCTTCTAACCTAAACCTCCTTTTTAAAAGCTAAGGCATCATATTATGTGCTCTTTTTTGCAATGTGACTTCTTACCATATTTCTTGGAAAACTTTGCAAGCTTTTATAATTCTACTTCTAGACATACTTGTTGTAAACCAGTGGACCATAAATGTAAGGGTTTATTTCTGGACTCTCAATTCTATTCCATTGATTTGTCTATTCTCATGCCATTTTCACTCAATATATATTGGAGATACTCGCATATCAGAATGGTAAAGAACTCATTTCTCTTCTGTTGCTGTATAGCATGACCTGCAATTTGCTGAATGTGTATGATTTTTAACTTGGCCCATTGTTGTCAATGACAATAAATTGTTTATAGTCTTTTTGCTGAAATGATTATGCATGCACTTTTAAATTGTGTATGTGCCCATATGCCTCTAACATTGTAGGTAGAATTACTTATCTAAGTTAACAAATAGATTTGGTTTTCTAGACAGCTGGTGTGGGCCTGTATGCCATTGTATGAATTCGTCTCCAGGTGAGCGGATGAAAAAAATTGTACTCTTTACTCTTTACAAAGTGAGATCTTCTCATAAAAGGAACACATTTCTTCTTGGTCCCTGTTCGGCTTTCACACGGTGGGGGCAGGCTGTGTGTACGATGCTCTGCCTAAACCCAAGTTATGTCTGATTTTTTCCCCTGGCCTTCTCTTAATGGACTGAAATATGTCCTTTTCCAGTAACCTGATTTGCTTTCTTGTCCCATAAGTGAATGAATGAAGTCCCAGACAAGCGAAAGCTGCCAGGATTCTCCTCCGGGCTTGAGCGATTCGCCTGTGAGACACTCGGTGGGGCTCACACCTTGCAGGTGAGCCTCTGTGTCACCTCCTTCCCTCCCATCCTGACATGCTGAGCACCTGACTTGGTTTCTCTCCTCTAGTCTCCTAACCACCCTCTAATTTTGGCGCTCTTCCCATCGCCAGCGTACAGATGAGGACACGAAGGCTTGGTGAGGTTCAGAGTGTGTCAAGAAGGCAAACGGGCAGATCCGGTTTCTGGGCTCCCAGAGGGCACATGTAGGCCAGCGCGCTCTGATGCCAGGGCCCCGAGCCACTCTGTACTCTGTCGGCCTCCCCGGGGCCACGGTCAGCCCGTGTCACCCTGGCTCTGGGCCATCCAGCATGCTGTCTCATCTTCTCCTTCCATCACCCTACACAATCACCTTCCCCGTCTGCCCATTAAAGCGCCATTTGTGACAACTCTGCAAGTTAAGTTAATTTCTCTTGAGAGAAATCTTGAAAACTCAGTTCATCGCGAATGTATCTGTAAGTCTCAGGTTCCTTTAGGTCCTGTCGGCTCCTCATGCAGAGTGTGAATTCACTGCACTTGTGGGATGACTTTCCTCTTTTCTTCTTCTGCTTATTACTTCAGCTCATTAGCCTAAAATTCACCCCGGCAATGCGCTGGCAGGAAGCAAAGAAGGTAAATTCTAATCTTAGTTCCCTCTTAACTCCTGGTCGAATATTGTAAAGTTCTTAAAGGGGTTACGGAAATCTGAAAGAATATCCTTCTGATTGTAGGAATTGTGTAGTGTTTTTTGAAATATTTTTCTCATCAAGATCTTAAAAGGAACAGTATCACCCAAGTTGCTGTACAGAACAGGACCGTGAGCCAAGTAGTAAGACAGGATCTGACTGGAACAAATGATATTGTGAACACAGAGCGAATTAGGAGAGTTTGCTTTGAAATTTAATGTACAAGATTTCTGAAATACCAAATAGCCTTCTTAAACTGGTGGAAGAACACAGACAGCAAAATCAGTTTTGAGAAAAGAGAGAATTCTTCCATGACAGGACCACGTATGATAAGATGGTGTGGATTTAAGGCAGAGCAGATCACTTGAAGGGCTTCCCCGGTGGCACTAATGGTAAAGAACCTGCCTACCAATGCAGGAGATGCAGGTTCGATCCCTGGGTGTGGAAGATCCCCTGGAGAAGGGAAAGGCAACCCACTCCAGTATTCTTGCCTGGAGAATCCCATGGACAGAGGAGCCTGGCGGGCTTTAGTCTGTGGGGTCATAAAAAGTCAGACATGACTGAGCACACACGCATAGATCACTTGAAAGTGTATTAATGAAATGCATATAATCCATGAATTCAAAACATGAAATTGCCAATATTCTACCATCTTTGAATGGAAAAATTTGTCCTTTTATGTGATTTCATCTAACACTTCTTTAGACTCTGGTACAAAAAGTGCCACATTAAAAAAAGTAGCTGCTTGAGCCCTGACAACTTCAGTGATCAGAATGTCCAAGTGTGTTTGCCCGTGAAGCGTCACTTGACCTTTAACTCGGACCCTTGCATGCTCCATTGCCCACAGCAGTTAGCTGTGCTCCCAGAGGCTTCTTCCAGAGCTGGGGGCTGAGTGAGCTGCCCAGGGCTGGCTGTGGTGTGGACAGCCTCACCTCTGATATGACCAGGGGTGGTGGTCTGTGTGACCCTGCCCTGACCCCTGCCCAGGCTTGGGCAAGGCTCCCTGCTGGACGCCCAGGGCCAGAGCACTTTTGTTTGCGCGAATGGACACACTTGAGCCTCCTTCCTGCAGCAAAGCAGCCCTCACCTTGATCTGCAGAGCCTCCGGCCACTCGGGATCTAAAAACACAGAACACTGCCCAGGTAGCTGAGGTGCATCTCAAAGGACTGATCTCAGTGAGCCCAGACTCTTGCATCTTCCCATACAAAGAAGAACACCAAGTTCCTTAACTTGAGATGTCTGGTTTGCTTTAATTTACGGTAATCTTTTGATGTTCAGACTACCTGCCCTTTGTTGCAAAACTTCTATAGAACCTGGCTCCTTCCTGCACCTCCTCAGAGCAGTTCTCTCAGGGTTACTTGAGATGGATGCTGCCTCCTGGGCTTGAAGTCATAAAAGTTTATTCCTGCCGAATAAAACCTAACTCTTAAATAATTGTTAAGTCCACAGATCAGAGACGGTATGAAGATAAAGAGCTCTGGGGGCCTCCCTAGGAGTTTGAACTTCACCCTGAGGACAAGAGGATTAAATGCAAAGAAGGTTTCGCATTTTCATTTATAGCAATTGTCTTTTAGGAAAATTCCTCTTACCTCAGGGGAGCCATTAGATATTTTCGAAAAGGGATAAAACTGAAGCAAGCTTAGAAAGTTAGAGGCATGTTTGGAAACAATGGATCTGCATTTCTTTGAAAATGATTTTCATGTCGTATTTTCCCCTGATTCACACTGGTTGCGTCAACTGTGAAAATTTGCCATGGACCGTCCATGACAGAGCCTTACATGGTACCTCAGTCTGTGTAATTGCTGAGGCCAAACTGGACGCCTTTACCAGACTCGGGTGTGAAGCGGGAGGAACAGCCTCCCAGAGGTGGTCCGTGCTGTTGACAGCTACCTCTGGGCAGGGAATTCTGCACACCCCTGCAATTACTTCTGGATAAGACCAGCACCATTAAATGTACTCATCTTAGACAAAAATTAATCATGGGCAAATTCTGAAAAAACAAACCTTAATTTGTCAGAGGTAGAAATGAAGAACAAAAACAGGAAGTTTCAACTCTTCACTGAGACGGCGTGCCGTGAGCACAGCGGATGGATGGCGGGGTCTGGATTCAGCTGGTCACCCAGCAAGAACAAGTGGCTCAGGGATGCCAGAGAAGCCGGAGTGAAGGGCCAAGTGGGTTTGATATTAGGAATATCACTAATTTTTAAATATTTATTTATTTTTAATTAAAGGATAATTGCTTCACAGTATTGTGTTGGTTTCTGCCAACATCAATATGAGTCAGTCATTTGTCCCCTCCCTCCCCAAAGGACCCTGACAAATTTTTTTTAAATGTTATACATTTTGACCTATCCCAGTGCAACAATTGAAATGTTGTTTTGAAAACATTACCCTTGGGGAAGTCTTAAAGTTATAGAGTCTTATAAGTCAGAATTAATCATTAATAGGTCTGTAGTCCTTCTTAAGATTTTGTGATAGCTAGCTTTAACAAACCAACTCAACTGTGTAAGCTCTAGCCAGATAGTCAAGTAGAAAAGAATGAGAAGAAATGGAAAGTGTTAGTCACTCAGTTGTGACTCTTTGTGACCCAGGGACTGTAGCCCGCCAGGCTCCTCTGTCCACGAGATTCTCCAGGCAAGAATACTGGAGTGGGCTTCCATTTCCTATTCCAGGGGATCTTCCTGACCCAGGGATTGAACCCGTGTCTCCTGCATTGCAGGTGTATTCTTTACTGTCTGAGCCACCAGGGAAGCCCGAGAAGAGATGAACTTTCTTTACAAAATAATGAGATGAAGAAGACCAGCAGATGCGTGGGCCTCTGACTGTGGTCCCTGGCTGGGCAGCATCACTCCCGCGTGCCTGGAAACACCACGGATACCTGGGGCCCAGCCTGCAAGCTGCCCAGCCTGCAAGCTGCCGAGTCAGGAGACCAGGGGTTCGCCAGCCTGCTGGGCGGGACACACCCTCCAGGGGCACTGCTGCCCACCCACGGCTGGGCTGAGAAGCTCTGTCTGTGTTTTGCAATTTTCCATTCTGTGGCTAAACTTACCTTTCAACCACCAATACTTACTTTCAGGTTGGTGCTATAGACCGAAGGTCTCTGTTCAGGGAGGACTGTGAGCCACTTAAAGCAAAGGTTCTGTGTTAGTTAAAGCTGAAAGGTGTCAAGGAGAAGCTTAGGGTTTCAGTAAGTAGAATTGCAAAAATATATCCATTATTTATAAAAAGTACATTCAAGACTTGACCTTGTATTCAGCTGAGCTCACTGCTTCAGCTTTATTTTGCTAGAGAATGACTCCCTGAAAGAAGTGGTGATATGGGATCTAAATCGCCGTGTCGTCTGGAAGAGTGGTCCAAGGATGGCCTGAAAGTCGAGTCCACGAATAGTTTCAGCAAAGCTGCTTGCCTGTCTCTAAAGATTTCTCCAGGATGAACTCTAGGGGGCGCTACAGAACCACGATCGAGAAAGAGCAAGCTGATGGTGTTTGTGCTTTTGTGTGTAATGAGACGTATTTTGGAAAATCGGAATTATCAGCTGGTGGCTTTATTGTGTCAGCTATGGTGCAGGGGGATTTTTCTGTTGAACTTGGTGAGTTGTCAGATTAGGCAAAAGTTACCAAGTAACAAAGGCTCCAATGAATAGCAATTGATTATATGTGCGCATAGAAATATATTTTAAAATTACCGAATGATTGAAAATTTATCGTTACAAAATTACAAAATATCCACTCAATAAAATCACACAATGTATTAGTGAAAACTGGAGGATCCTCTTTCACTCTCTCACCCTCTGGAGTTTGGTGTGGGTTCTTTTTCACGACATGACTATATATGTGTATTGTAGAGATAGTTATGTTCATACATCAAATGTTTAAAAAAACTGACAAGGCTATATCTTTGTTTTGTAACTTTATTTTTTTACTCCTAAGTACATTTCTTACTGTATTTCCTTGTTAGTGCAGGCTTAGATATGTATTCAGTATGTCTCAGTGAGCTTCACAGATACGCTTCTTTCCAGTGGGTGGACAGAAGCCCACAGAATGAATGTATTGTAAGCAACGCTCTAGCGTGACTGGATAGGCATTTAGATCATTTCCAGGTCTTTCAATATTACATAACACAGCAGTGCCTTTCAGATGAGGGCGATGACGTGTAGTTACCTCTGTAGGAACAACCCCTAGAAGAGGCTCAGCCCACTGTCATCATCGCCCTCGCTGCCATTATCGATGTGGTTTGTTCCAGAAACTGTCAGGGCTTTTCTTATAGCTTACTCTCCAGACTCAGTTTAAAACCACCTTTGTCAAGTTTCCCACCATCCTTCTGTAACTGGAATGATCTTTCGATTGAAAGTGCATTGAAGTTGTGGATTAATTTTGGGGGAAATTACTATAGAATACTTAAAATATTGTCTGCACTGTCTGTTGTCTGTTTACATGATGTGTCTGGATACTGTGCACATATGAAGCAGTGTATCTCATTTTTTGATTAATTCATGGGGAGGCTATGTTTTTCTATGTTAGTCTTACATTGAGCTGCTTTATTTTTAATTGAAGTATAGTTTAAAACATATTAGTTTCAGGTGTACAACATAGTGATTCAACATTTTTATGGATTATACCTCGTTTAAAGCTATTACAGAAATGGCTCTGTTTCCCTGCTGCACAACAGATCCTCGTTGCTTATTTATTTGGTACATGGCGGCTTGTATCTCCTAATCCCCCGCCTCCACCCTGCCCCTTACCCATCCCTCTCCCCCCAGTAACCACTAGTTTGTGCTCTGTATCCACAAGTCTATTTCTGTTTTATTAAATATATTCACTGGTTTCATTCTTCAGATTCCACATGTAAGTGATAATGTTGCACTATTTTATTGAATTCTTCAGTTTGAATGTTTGTTTCTTCTTGATATTTAGACAATCACCCCTTGTGTGAAAACAGGACAGTTTAAGTCTCCTTTCCTGTGTTTCAGGCTTTTCTTTCTTTTCTCGCCGTATTCCATGGGTGACGCATCAAGATTAATGGTGTATCCCATTAATGGCAATGAGATTGTTCTGTAGGTTCCCTTTTTGTGTACAGATGTTGTCATTGCCTCTATGTCCAGAAGAAATATTTCAGAAAGTTCTGCTTTCTCTTTGCTCTGAAAGAGTTTAAATTACAGGAAAGAGAGCTGAGCTCCTTGGAATCTTGACAGACTTCACCCAGTGTGCTAGCATTTTGCCCTGTGTGGACGTACACTACTTCATTTCCTCCTTGTCATCTTAAACCTATCTATTAAATAACATAAAATGGCATGTACATTGCTACTCAATACCCTTTCAAAACTAATACTTAAGTATCATTAAGATGGAAGATTTTAAAAGTCTTTGTTGAACTTAGTAGAATACTATTTCTGTTTTATGCTTTGGGATTTTTTTTTTCTGGCTGTGAGGCATGTGAGATCTTAGTTCCCTGACCAGGGATCGAACCTACATCCCCTGCATTAGAAAATGAAGTCTTAACCACTGGACCATGAGGGAAGTATCGCTAAGTATCATATTTCATAACTTATTTTAGTCCTATAGAGTTCAGTGAGAAAACAAATGGGCAAAAGCCTGGAAAATATAAAAAGCAAGAGAGACAAAGTCAAATCCTTCAATTTTTTAAAAATTATAATAAAGAGTTAAAGAAAGAACGTCAGTAAATCCATGCCTTAAGAAAAAAATGGTGCCTTAAAATGTTGAAACTATGTATTTCAAATAAAATTTTATTTTGAGTATCCAACAGTAAAACAGAATCTCAGTAACTTTCTCAAGGTCTCTCAATACTGAAGGACAGAACTAGATTTGAGTATGAAAGGCTGGATCCCAGATGCCAAGCTGTCACCTGCTGCAGGACCGCAGCAGGGCAATAACCTACGGAGGTGACAGGCCCTTCTCCCAGGCTCGTGTGGGGACAGCTGTGTAACTGCAGAGACAACGTCCCAGGTGCCGACATCACTTGCATTCCCCATGCAAGAAAAGTATTTCCATTGTGTCCTTGATATTCTGCCACGGTAGAAGTTTAATTTTTTCCTGTGAATTTCTGGTTGCTCTTTTTTTTGCTCGCTGACAGGAGCAGCACAGGCCTCTAACTCACAGTCAAATGTATCCAGTATCTTCTTTATACTATGTGTTGCACTGTATCTTTTATTCCTGAATAACATCCCTTTATAATGTCTTCAAGAAGTTATATAAGAAAGACTACAGCTTCTGAGTTATTCCACACTCAAAAGTGTCTTTATTTAACCTTATCTGTGACAGGGCTTCCCAAGTGGTGCTAGTGGTAAAGGGTTTCAGTCCTTGAATGGAACGGAACCTGGTGGTCTGGAGTCGACGATAAGAAAGTAAAAGAGAGAAAGAGGCTACAATTCTCTGGTTTACACAGAGAACCAATAAAACCCTAGAACAGGGCTTGCACCACTCACGAAGGCACAGGGCGTCTTCTCAAGGAGGTCTTGAAAGCTCGGACAAGAAAGTGAGCTCAGCGGGTTTCCACGCTCCAGAGAACTAGCTGGAGAACAAGAAAGAGAGAGATAGAAAGAGAGAGAAAGAAAGACGCAGGGACCCGAGCTCTGATGGAACAGGGGTACTTTATTCAACATTGTGTGAGTATATATACTGTTTTACAAGGTAGATTTTCAGCAAAGATAAAGATCAAAAGACCAAGGAAACAAGAAGTAGTAAGGGTCATAGAGCTAGGAGACAATCTGTATCAGAAGAAACAGGGTCGTAAATAATCACTTTCACCGTATGGAAAAGCAAATGGAGGAAATGCATGTATTCCTCAGTCCTGTGAGCAGCGTGCAGCTCCACTCGTTCCTGTTGCCAGGAACTGATAAGGAACAGAGGATTTATGAGAGACAGAAAACAGCGCACAGGAATCCTCCTGTTAAACGTTCCCTGACAGTAAAGAACCTGCCTACCAACGTAGGAGACATGAGACGCAGGTTTGATCCCCGGGTAGGGAAGATGCCCTGGAGGAAGAAATGGCAACCCACTCCAGTATTCTTGACCAGAGAATTTCATGGACAGAAGAGCCTGGCGGGCTACAGTCCGTGGGGTTGCAAAGAATTGGACATGACTGAAGCGGCTTTGCATGCGTGCACGTGACCGATAATTTAGCCAGCAGTAGGGCAGGCTCAGATCAGTCCAGTGTGTGCTGATGAGACAGTCCAAGCCAGGCCTTTCTTGATCATCGGCGGTCAACTTTCGCTGGGGAAGCTTCCACTCTCTCCTTCTAGTCTCAGAATTCTCAGGCTGTGTCTAAAGATGAGTCTTTACAAAGTCATCTTACTTGTCTCTGAGGGAATGCTTTTCGATCTGAAAAACTTTGCTCTTCTTCAGATGTGCTGGGCAGCCGTTCCCATTGTTCCTTGGCAATTTCTTCTCCTCTGTTGCACCTTTCAAGGTCACCAACAGTCAGACACAGGAGGACAGAGGTTCTAGCTTCGTTTTCACATTTTCTTTCTCCTCCTTCAACTCTTTTGTTCTCTGTTTCACGCTGGGGTACCTCCTTGACTCTATTTTGCAAGCTTGCTATACTTTAAAAAAGTTATTAGCATATTTAAATGTCTAAAAGCCTTTTTCTTCTCTGGTTGTTCCACTTACTAGCACATGAGTTCGTTTTGTGACTGCAATTTTGTCTGAAGGCAGCGACAGAGAATGAGGTGGCTGGATGGCATCACAGAATCAATGGATATGAGTTCAAGCAAACTTTGGGAGGTAGTGAAGGACAGGCGTGCTGCAGTCCATGGGTTCACAAACAGTCGGACACGACTTAGTGAGTGAACAACAATATTGTCTTGGATCTCTTGGCATATTAGCTAAAATTATTTTTTTTTCTATTCCCTGAGTAATCTCAGTCTTTTTCTCATATTGGTGTGTATTGATCCTTCTCTCCTGGGTCGTCCCTTTCCTTTACACTCCTGAAGGTCTTTGATGATCCATTTATACAAGATTGATTTTCTAGATTGTGTGAATCTGATAGCGCCAAAGCATAAACCTCATTATGCACTTTTTCTCCTAAAACAAGTTGCGATGCACCTAGCCAGTGGATGTGGCTGCCTTGGGGCCTGGTTCTCCATCACTTGGTGTGGTCACATCTCCTTCTGGGTTTAACCAGTTGCCAATCCGGACATGGAACAACAGACTGGTTCCAAATAGGAAAAGGAGTACGTCAAGACTGTATATTATCACCCTGCTTATTTAACTTATTTGCAGAGTACACCGTGAGAAATGCTGGGCTGGAGGAAGCACAAGCTGGAATCAAGTTGCCAGGAGAAATATCAATAACCTCAGATATGCAGATGATACCACTCTTATGGGAGAAAGTGAAGAAGAACTAAAGAACCTCTTGATGAAAGTGAAAGAGGAGAGTGAAAAAGTTGGCTTGAGGCTCAACATTCAGAAAACTAAGATTGTGGCATCTGGTCCCATCACTTCATGGGAAATAGATGGGGAAACAGTGAAAGCAGTGTCAGACTTTATTTTTCTGGGCTGCAAAATCACTGCTGATGGTGATTGCAGCCATGAAATTAAAAGACGCTTAATCCTTGGAAGGAAAGTTATGGCCAACCTAGATAGCATATTAAAAAGCAGAGACATTACTTTGCCAACAAATGTCCATCTAGTCAAGAGTTTGGTTTTTCCAGCTATGGTTTTTCCAGTGGTCATGTATGGATGTGAGAGTTGGACAGTGAAGAAAGCTGAGCGCCAAAGAATTGATGCCCTTGAACTGTGGTGTTGGTGAAGACTCTTGAGAGTCCCTTGGACTGCAAGGAGATCCAACCAGTCCATCCTAAAGGAGATCAATCCTGAGTGTTCATTGGAAGGACTGATGCTGAAGATGAAACTCCAATACTTTGGCCACCTGATGCGAAGAGCTGACTCCTTGGAAAAGACTCTGATGCTGGGAAAGATTGAAGGCAGGAGGAGAAGGGGACAACAGAGGATGAGATGGTTGGATGGCATCATCGACTCTATGGATATGAGTCTGAGTAAACCTCAGGAATTGGCAATGGTCAGGGAGGCTTGGCGTGCTGCAGTCTATGGGGTCGCTAAGAGTTGGACACGACTGAGTGACTGAACTGAACTGACTGAATCTGGGTCTGAATTGATCTTAGTTATTCCCTGTGTGATTTATGGAGATGCACCCTGGCTCAGACAGTAAAGAATCCACCTGCAAATCAGGGGACCTGGATTCGATCCCTGGGTCAGGAAGCTCCCCTGGGAAAGAAAGTGGCAACTCACTCCAGTATTCTTGCCTGGAGAAGCCCATGGACAGAGGTGCCTGGTGGGCTACAGTGCAGAGCATCGCACACAACTGAGCATCTTGCCCGCACACACCCTTTTCAAGCCTGCATTTCTGTGTCTTTCATACCCCAAGTGTCTGTGAAGATTCTGATGGTTAAAACCCCGGGTTGCTTGTCCGTGAGTTACTCACACACTGGTGCTGACCCCTGGCCTCTCTTTGAAGGTGACTCCTGTCCATTTGTAACAGCGCCCTCAGCCGCGTTCTGCCCGCTAATTACCCGTTTCCTCTCCAGAGTTGGAAAGTCTGGAACCTCTGTGCCTGAACAGAGAGGCGGGGTGATGGGTGGAGGTGGTGGTCAGAGCTGGTGTGTGGGGTGAGGCACGGCACACACTCAGGGGACAGAGGACACCATGCCAGATGCCTAGTCTCTGCCGCCCTGCTTCTTTTGAAAACTGTTTTTACTTTTTTATTTATGACCACACCCACAGCACATGGGATCCTGGTTCCCTGACCAGGGATCAAACCCACACCCCCTGCACTAACTTCACAGAATGAAGTTTCTAGATATTCTGAATAATTTTAATACCTTTGAAATATCTTCTCCATCAAGCATTTGGAAAAATGAAGTTTGTTACAGAGTTCACCCCGTAAAAACATTGAGCTCTTAGGGGGTGATCTATATATGCAGCCCTTTGAAAGAGATCTTGTTTTTCCTGAGTTCTGTTTCTTTCATCAGCTCTGGAGTATTTGGGAGCCATTGGTTGTTTCCAGTGACTTAATCACTTTAAAAAAATGCACACATATTTTAATTGGTTAGATTCAATACTGGGTTAATGTTACCTTCATCACTATTAGTGTCATAGTCATTTAAAAGTTGTCTTGTTTGATGTAGCTTATAAAAATATGGGGATTCAGTGGAACAGAGGAGAAGGATGACTCAGAGCTACATTGTTGAAATAGACTAAGATTAGATTTAAACTTATGCATGATGAAACGACATCCATTTGTTCAAATATCTTAAAATTATATGGTTACTTACACTAATTAACACCAAAGATACAGTAGGGAGAGTGTAAGAAGCACAGTTAAAGTTGCCTGCATAGGTAGTGGCCGAGCTAAGACCAGACTCCGGCCTGCTGCATACACTTGGATATGAAACAGCTCAAAATGGACAGACCCAGCATGGGTCTCCGGCTTTGTGTATTAGCTGTTCTCCAGCTTTGTGTATTAGCCCATTGAATCTTTACAGCATCCTTTGAGTCAGGAATTATAGCCATTGTTGTCATAATCACCACCATCATCTGCAGTGGTCCAGATAAGAACATCAGGAATTAACAAAAGGAATTAAGCTTATTTTTTTTCCTTCTGTTGAGTTTTTGTTTTTCTTTTAATTCAAGTGGAGTTGATTTACCATTTTTTATTATTTACAGGCATACAATATAGTGATTCAGTATCTTTTACTGATTATACTCTATTGAAAGTTATTACTAGATAATGATTATAGTTGTGCTACACAATTCATCCCTGTTGCTTATCTATTTTATATACAATAGTCAGTTTTTCTTAATTCTCTACCCCCAATTCACCACTCCCCCCTTCCCTGTCCCATTTGGTAACCACTAGTTTGTTTTCTATGTCTGTGAGTCTGTTTCTATTTTTCATATACATTCGTTTGTATCATTTCTTAGATTCCACAAATCAGTGATCTCATCCAGTATTTGTCTCTCTCTGTCTGACATATTTCACTGAGCATAATAATCTCTAGGTCCAAAAAAAAAAAAAATCTCTAGGTCCATCCACATTGCTGCAAATTGCAGAATTTCATTCTTTTTTATAGCCGTTGAGATTTTTTGTGTCTCACCTCAAATGTCAACTTCATTCCATTGGATATAAAAGATTATGCCTATTGGCCAAATGGAAATGAACTCTCTTAGCGTCCTATGGTATTGAGTGGCAAGGCTGGAATTTGAACCTGGACAGTTTCAATCCCATATTCATATTACTATTATATAGAGATTTAGGGACTTCCCAGGTGACTCAGTAGTAAAGAATCTGCCTGCCAATACAGGAGACGCAGGAGATGTGGGTTTGATCCCTGGGTCGGGAAGATTCCCTGAAGAAGGAAATGGCAACCCACTCTAGTATTCTTGCCTGGAGAATCCCATGGACAGAGGAGCCTGGTGGGCTATAGTCAATGGAGTCGCAAAAGACTTGGACATGACTGAGCCACCGAACATACACACAGACACAGAGATTTAAAGCTTTATATTTAAGGCACTGTTCATTGACCACTTTCAATCATGTGATTGGGAAGTTTTTCTTCTAAGAGTATTTCACTTTATGCTCCATGATAAATATTATCAGACCTAGATTTCAAATATGACTGCACTTTTATCCTTATTGTCCTCTCCTGTGCAGCCAATAATCTATGTGATGAAATTCTGATTAAACGACTTATTTCTCATGTGGCTTATTTTAGGGGCGTCCTCTCCTAAAGGAAAGAGAATAGTGACAGAAGCTCTATGATCCCCCACTCCAAGCCTCACTCATTTTCAGAGTGAACATGTCACTGTTATTAAAAGAAGTCCTTGTCTTCCTGAGCCCAGTAAAAGGGGGTATTTCGACTGTGTCAGGATCACATGTTTGGACTTCCTGGGGCATCCTTCAGGAAATCTCCTGGACTCAATGGCTCTTCACTTCACAGAGGCGTTGACATCTTTGAGGAGTTGATAAGGCTAGGATGCTCGTGGCACATGGATTCTGAATAACATTTCAGGAAATTCATGGATGCAAGACGCCCATCTATGAAGCCGGCCTGGACCCCACAGGACAATGAGATACCTGGGTGCAGAGCTGACATCTAGGTTGGATATTCCCTGAAGCTTTTGGCTCCCAGACTCTGTTAACCCTTCTGAGCCTGCAAACATGGCCTTGAGAGTGCTAGAGATCCTTACCCCATTTGGCTGGAAACAAAGGCAGGGTCTCTGCTCTGTAAGACCCATCCCAGCTCTCCTCCTGCTGCGGCTGAGTGCTGCATGGCCCATCAGCAACACATCGTCCTGACACGAAAGGAAAGAGCTATCCCCAAGGGAGCTGCGTGGTCTGCCCAGAGGGCTCCAGTGGGAGAGGGGTGGGCACTTGGGGGGTGGGGTTCTGCAGCTGCCCGAGAACGAGGAGATGACTGATTTGGGTTCCATCCCCAGTTAGAGAACTAAGATCTTGGAAGCCTCTCTGGATGGCCAAAATAATTTTTTTAAAAGTGTACAATTTAGTGGCATTCAGCACACAGATGGTGCTGTGCAGCTGTCCCCGCTCTGCAGTTCAAGAACTTCTGCAGCATGGCAAAGCGAAGGTCTGTACCAATTAGCTCCCCCACCCACAGCCCCGCCGCCCCTCCTCGGATGTACTCTGTCTCCAGGAATCTGCCTGTTTTAGCTAACGTTCAATTTTATGCCTTTCATTATGACTTGAATTGTCTAACCATCTGCATGTGTTACTTTCATTTGTCACAAAATGTCAATATGGATTATGAAGGCAAAAGGGTTATGGACCATTTGCAATTCTTACGGATGCTTTCCTGTTTTAAAATCATCCCAATAAATGTTCTTTTACATGATCTCACGGAGAACGAGCTAATTGAATATACCTGGGTCAGACAGTGAACTAATGTACTATTGCTTTTACATAGAAAGGAGGCACTTGTTTCTGTGTTATTCCCAGAGATACTGTCACTTTATTAGGCAGGTTGCTGGGCACATCATAGCAAAGGATTATTAGTACATTAATATGCAGCAATTAATTACGTTAAACTTCATTGTAATAAGCTGATTAGAACATTAGGTCGTGAAACGTGAGAGATTTGCTCCACAGCTTTCAATGCAGTTGTTAAACTACCCTAAGAAATTAAAAGATTTGATATATTAAATTAGCAGAAAATATTAGGTAATTTTGGATGGCATAATTGCCACTGGTTCTAAGCACCACGTATAATATCAAGCACATTTCTACATATTTAATCTTAAGGAGATAAGCCATCAGAGGAAATAATTTCTACAAGCACAAAAGTTCATTGTGACCTTGCTTTCCATATTTAATTATCATAAGCAATCTAAATATTTAACAAAAGAAAAAACTAAGTAAACGTTTGTCTCTCCACTTGGTAGATTAAAAGCAAGAGCTGACAAGAACATAAATGTCAGAAATTCTTTCAGGATCGAGCCAATAAAAGCCAGTGAATTGTTTTACAAGTGCTATGTTTGTCATTATTTTTTTAAAAAAATCCACTGAAACTGATCTTTGTTTAATCAATATTCAATCTAACTTCAATCCTCATTCCACACGACTGAGCGACTTCACTTTCACTTTTCCCATTCATGCACTGGAGAAGGAAATGGCAACCCACTCCAGTATTCTTGCCTGGAGAATCCCAGGGCTGGCGGAGCCTGGTGGGCTGCCGTCTATGGGGTCACACAGAGTCGGACACGACTGAAGCGACTTAGCAGCAGCAGCAGCAGCAATCCTCACTCCTCCTGGCCTGTTGAAAATATTAATGATGCTGTCAACTGTCTGAACATCCAGGTTCTCCCCTCTCTCTGTCTCTCTCTCTTGTCCTCCTTCTCCTATGTACAGGAAGATCCTTTCTCCAGTCACTTTTTGGTTTCTCAAATTGTTATTCCTTGAGTTTTAGGATTCCTCAAGCTTGGGCACGCATCATCGTTTCTTGGCATTCTGCACACGCTCCATGGTCTGACTTCTGCCAGGGATGTTAACCAGGGTGGGCTGCCTGCAGTAACAAGCAGACCCTAATACATCAACCCCTCTATCAAGTAGAGATCTCTTTGAGACTCAGTATTCTGAGACTTCGTTCAAGGCAGTGGGGCAGCTCTTCTCCTCAAGGTCTTCAGGGACCCAGGCCTCAGTTTCCTTGGAGGGTCAGAACACAATTCCAATGGGTAATGTTTGAATAAAGCGGAATCTGTAGCTCAGGGCTCTCTGAGAAGTCAGATAGTGGAGCGGGGAGGAGGGAGGAGGTTGGGGGAAGGCAGAGTTAGAGTTTCTTCCAGGTCGTGGCATGTTTGCAGACTAAGGAAACAAAGCTGAGCAGAGGTGTGCCACTCCAGGACCAGATGAGGAACTCGCTGGAGGAGGAGGCAGGAGCTACTGGGTCCAAATGTCAGGCCAGCTGGGAGGAGGTGTGTGCTGACTGCGCTCATGGGACGTGGGTGCTCTTGGAAGTGCGGTGGACAGGATAGAAGGACTTGGTCTGTTTCACTGAGTCGTTTGCACCCAGAGTTTTGTGGTTTGTGCCCTGAGTTGGGAGCGGCTTGTGAACGAGCTCAGGGGCTCACGGCAGCCCCCAAGCACACCTGGTCCATAAGCAGGTCCCCTATCTGGTGCTGAACCTGGAGTTCTGGTTTGAGGACATTTTAAATGACTTCATTTGGATCCTTTTGCGTGATTTTTTTGTAAAAGAGGAATTGCTTCCTGCAGTTTTCGATTTATTGAATCCTATGAGATGAAACAGTGATACTTCTCTGGAAAGAGACTTGGAAAATGTCCTTCATTCTTTTAGACTAGAAAGTATATGTTTACTTCTCTTCTGAATATTTGAAAGTCTGGGTTTGAAATGAAGAACTTGGGAAAAGTAAAAACAGCTCAGAGCATCCAAAGTACAAACATATAGCGCTCTCTCTCTCTCCTTTGTCTGGACTCCCTGGAGCCTCTGTCTCCGTAACAAGACTTATCATCCTGTAAGTCACGGGTGTTCGTCTTTTTTCCTCGTGGGGTTATGTGTTCCTTGACGTCACCCACATTGTTAACCACTTCTCCTGGTGAGCTCAGCCCAGGATGGGGAGGCACCAGCCCCTCAGAACTGAATGAACCCTGAGTATGCAGATGATGCAGGGATGCTGGGCCTGAGTGCTTAGTCGTGTTTTGCAACCCTTTGGACTGCAGCCCTCCAGGTTCCTCTGTCCATGGGATTCTCCAGGCAAGAATACTGGAGCGGGTTGCCATTTCCTCCTCCAGGGGATCTTCCTCACCCAGGGATTGATCCTGCGTCTCCTGTGTGTCCTGTGTTGCACTTGAATTCTTTACCTGTTGAGTCAAATTGGCCTCCTGGGTCATACTCCTTTCCCGTTTAACAAATAAACACCTTATGTGGGAGGTTTTGGTTCACACATTCGCCGTCTGGAGGGTTCCTACACCACGTTTCCTCTGGGGCCGGCGTCTTCTATAGTCACGATGGTGGGTGCACGCATGGTGCCAACGGAGCAGCACTGACGGATCAGGGCCAGCCACCCTCTTTCCTGACTCTGGGCTTCATCAGATTCCCCCAGTGTCTGCTTGGTCACCTGCCTGAGGAGGCGTCTGTCAGGTTTCTCCACTGTTAATTTGCACCACCCACCTGCACTGTCGTCTTTGGAAGGAAGAATGTAAAAGGGTACATTTAAGGGAAGGGAGTTGCATCCATCTCTTTTATCCATAATAAAACGTAAGATCCATGAAATAAGGAACTTGGCTTTGTTTTTTGTCCTGTTTTCAGAACCTAAAATAATTTTGGGCAAAGAGCAGGCACTGAAGGGTAACTAGTAAAAGAATAAAAACAGACCACATTCTTTCTCCTTCCAATTAAAGGGAAAAGCCACCTTCAAATGCAATCCTAAGTATGACAAAAAAGAGGAGGAAAAGAAGCATGGAAATAGAAAACAAATAGGAAGTATTAGTATAAAATAAAATGTTAAAACTTAAGAGTTAGAAAAACTTATTATAACAATAAATGTAAACAGATTAAATTCACCAGGTTAAAAAAATTGAGATTATTAAGTTGGATTTTAGAGTAATCAGTTATGTGCTGTTTCCAAGAGATATCAGGGAATCATAGGGCATAGGAAGATTGAAAAAGGTTGAGCAGGCCAATGAAAAGCAACAGTGTTGGTATATTTACAGTAATAACAAAGAACACATTAAGGGAAATATAACCCCAGACATATAATATTAAAATGAGACCAAAACCCACAGAATATTATTTAAGAACATATGCATATGCCATAAATGTATAAATAAATGATCAATAGATGATATATTTAGGTATGTGGAGATGGTGGGGTTGGGGTTAAGGTTGTGATTGGGGAAGAATACAAAAGTGCTTTCAATTTTATTGATAATTTCTTTTATGATTCCAAGCTGCTTGATGGGCACATTAGTATTGCATACAGTTTTATAATATCTGTTCCATGTTGAAAATAGTTCATAATAATAAGAAAACCTTTCCCCTAATCTAACTACAAACAACTTTCAGTGCAGCACAGGACACCATCACCGTGACAGTGTAGGTCAGATGGCCCCCTGGCCCTGAGGCTGATGGACAAGACAACTGAACAAGGTCCAGCCATCCTCTTAGGGAAGGCAAGGGTGTTCTTGCTTTACCAGGATACTTGATAAGCTACTTAAACTCAATCTCGTCCTCTGGGAAATGTGGTGGATACAACAAATAGGGAATTGCCAGCATTGAATGAAGCAAAGAATGCAGGTAAGACGCCTGGTATATAGCAGGTGTTCTATGAACTGCGTCAGAATCTTTCTGGAAATGAAGCAGAATACATATCCACATAGAGTCAAAGAGAAATCAAATCCTACTTACTCCCTAAACTTCTGAGGCCAGGGCAGACCTGCCTCAAAGGGCCCACTTCCATCACAGCACCTGCCCCCGGGGACACTGCACCCTGTTCCCCACCGCATTCCTCGCCCCCTCAGCCACTGCGCTCAGCGCCTAGTGGACACTCGGGCGTCATCTGGAGAATGGTGGAAGGTATGGGGATACTTGAAAGGGAGTATAGACAGATCATGTAAACACTGCGAATTGAAGGGATCAATTTCAGCCCCTTAATTGCCAAGCGGCAAGCATATAGCGCTTACTAACACTTTCAGACTTAAAAAGCTCTTTTGTTGTTGTCGGCGGATCCACAGCAGTGAAATGAAATCTATTCTTTTCATTTTACAAATATTTCGCGCCTTCTGTATATATCGCTCACATGAGTAACATAAGGCAAAACTGATCTAAAGTTGGACGATGAAAACAGGGCACCTTCCCCTTTCATCTTACCCACGTTTATCAAGAAGACTCAAACAGGCCACCCGTTTCCTTTTCAGCTAGTTCCCTCCAGCCAGCAGGGTAGGGGGTGGGGTCAGGGATTTTACAAAGCCCCAGGTAGCCGCAGGGCCAATCACCGATTTCTGGGCTTCATTCCTGGGGCCGGGAGCGCGCTCCCCGACCGCAGCCCTGGAGCGAAGGGACGAGCGGTGTTGAAGGAGGAGGAGGCCTGCGCGCCGCCCGCCTCCCCGCCCAGTGCGCCCTGATCGCGCACAGCCTCGCCCGCCGGGGTCGGGGCGGGGGCTGCACCCCTGCGGCCGCTGCTGTCGCTGGACGCAGGCAGCTCCGCAGTGCGCAGAGAAGAGCGCGAGACTCTACTCGGAGAGGCGGTGGGCGGCGACCCACCCCATTAGGATTCGTCCAGTCTGCGCGCCTCGACTTCCGGGGGACTGGGGGACTCCCCGGGCGGCACGGATTTCAGCCCGGCTGAGTCCTCACTACATCTCAGCGGCACCCTGCGGACGACGGCGAAGGCGCAGACTGAGCGCTCGCCCAAAAACTACGAGGGGAAAGCGGCGCCGGCCGGTTGGGAGGCGCGGCGAGCCCTCTCCACGAACCGTGCGCTGCGCTGCTGCGCGCCCGGCTGTGTCCCCGGAGCGCCACGGGAAGGGAGCCGCGCGGAGCAACAGGTGCCGCCCGCAGCCTCTCGGGGCCCAGGGAAAGGACCTGCAGGGGCGCGGAGCCGGTAAGGCGCGAAGAGGGCTCTCTCCTCCCCCAGGGCTGCACCGGCGGTCCCTCCTCCCCGGCTTGGTGGCGGATCAGCGGACGCCCGGCGCGCTTGGGACAGCCTCGCGAGTGCGGGAAGGTCCAGCTCCGGCTCCCGTCTGCGTCCTCTCCCAGGTGACCCTGTCCGAAGAGACGGTGCCACTCGGCCCCGGCGCCTGAGTTCTGAGTGCCCCGAGCTGGGTCCCCCGGAGCCCCGCGGTACCCTCTTTCCCCGGTAGGCGCCCTTCGCCAGCGCGACCTAGGCTCCCCCTGCGCGCCATGGAGCTGGAGGCTGGGAACTTCAGCGAGGGGAACGCGAGCGGGCTCGAGCCCCCGACCCCGGAACCCAGGCCGCTCTTCGGCATCGGCGTGGAGAACTTCGTCACGCTGGTGGTGTTCGGCCTGATATTCGCGCTGGGCGTGCTGGGCAACAGCCTGGTGATCACCGTGCTGGCGCGCAGCAAGCCGGGCAAGCCGCGCAGCACCACCAACCTGTTCATCCTCAACCTGAGCATCGCCGACCTGGCCTACCTGCTCTTCTGCATCCCCTTCCAGGCCACGGTGTACGCGCTGCCCACCTGGGTGCTGGGCGCCTTCATCTGCAAATTCATCCACTACTTCTTCACCGTGTCCATGCTGGTCAGCATCTTCACGCTGGCCGCGATGTCGGTGGACCGCTACGTGGCCATCGTTCACTCGCGCCGCTCCTCCGCCCTGCGGGTGTCCCGCAACGCGCTGCTGGGCGTGGGCTTCATCTGGGCGCTGTCCATCGCCATGGCTTCGCCGGTGGCCTACCACCAGCGCCTCTTCCACCGGGACGTCAGCAACCAGACCTTCTGCTGGGAGCAGTGGCCCAACCAGCGCCACAAGAAGGCCTACGTGGTGTGCACCTTCGTCTTCGGCTACCTGCTGCCGCTCCTGCTCATCTGCTTCTGCTACGCCAAGGTGCGGGGCGCGGGGCGGGTCCGCGGGCCTGGGGCGGCTCCTCGGTCCCCGCACCCCTCCGGGGCCCCGCCCCCTTGCCCTCATTCCCCGCGAGTTTTCTGCCCGAGCCATCGCCTCCTCCGGCTGCGGCTTGGGCTCGTGGGTTTGATGCTGCGCGAAAGTTGCTTGGAGTTTGGGCGACCCCGGGAAAGTTTGCAGGTCCGGGCGTCCGTCCCGGCCTCCGCAAGCCCTGGGCCCTGAGACTGTCCCCACAGGAGGCGGGGCTCAACGCCCACTTCTCAGGAGGTTTTAGCCGCGTGCCTGATCGCCTGCGTGGCCGCAGCGTCACGCGAGCGCCCGGTCCTGCCTAGCGAGCCCCTTTGCTGGGTGGAGGGTCCGCGCCCCTCCGCAGCCCTCAACTGGGATCGGATGGGGGGATTTCCCTACCCGCGGGGTGCATGGGCCTGGGGCGCCGGCCAGGACCGGCTTTGTGAAACCTCTGCTCCTGGCGACAGAGCTTTGAATTTTATTTCATAACACAAGCTAGGAGTCATAAATCCAAATGATCAGAAGTATTTCCTCACGGATTCTCCAGAGAACGGTGGATGGATGGGTTTGCAGCTGCCATTTCCCCATATCAGTCCTTTTAGGAGGAGGTAAAGGATGTTAAGTGGTTCATTCAGGTGGCAGGTCTAAAGCCTCTGCTGGGAGACACACACCCCTACCCCGCATCTCCTTTCTCTGTGCAGTGCCCTTCCCCTCAGCTCAGCACAATCACGTTCTCTTTCATTAATAACGCATGGTTTTGAAGATTTTATACTGATCTAAAAGTCTTACACCTTTTACACAACTTGTTTGTGTGTGTGTTAGTCACTAGTCATATCTGACTCTTTGCGACCCCAAGGACTGTATCTGGTCAAGCTCCTCTGTCCATGGAATTCTCCAGGCATGAATACTGGAGTGGGTAGCCATTCCCTCTTCCAGGGGATCTTCCCCACCTAGGGATCAAACATGGGTCTCCCACATTGTAGGCATATTATTTGCTGTCTGGGCCACCATATCTGCGTAATAATCAGGAGATGGGGTGCAGGGGGTGAGATCCCCTCTCCCTGACACACCTTCCCCAGTACCATCGCCACTAGAGAAATACTTCTGTGACTGAATTCTGAGATCTGCACCATTTTATCTAATCTCTCTCTCTCTCTGTTTCTCAGTTTCTTTCTGATAAGCCTGTGACTCTAGGACTGTGAATAATCAGGTGAAGTAGAACAGCAATCAGTTCTTATGTTCCACTCATAGTTTTTTTTTCCCCCAGCAGAAATGTGGACTATGAGCTACCTGGTTTTGTTGGCCCCTCCTCCCAGGCCATCTATCTAGAGTAGTGTCTATTTTGGATGGTAGTATTTTTGGATATGATCTGAAAGAATGTCCTGCATGGAAGGGTTATGCATAAAGAGATGCAATAAAGGCAGGAAATTGGGAATTGCTGTAGCTTAGCTCTGATAAATGGCTAGTTTATTCCTCTTGCTTTTAGCAAAAGCAAATCAAAGCTTGGTCTGCACAGGGCAGTGGTCTCCAGTGTGTACTATGTCACTTGATCTGCAGGCGACCCAGTGGGTTGGAGCCACTGTGCATATTTTATTGATAAGGAAAGAGGGTTTTGGAGGAGTGAAGCAGCTGACCGAGATTGTGAAGCTGGTAAAGCATTCAGGAAGGATTTCCGTGCAGGGCTTCCTAGCCCCCTGGGGGAGGCGGGCCTGTGGGGCATGGGCCTTGAGACTAGAAAGATTCTTAAAGTGTTTGGCTTTTCATTCATCATTGCATGGATTATACTTGAAGCATATTCTTCCTTTGTTTCCCAAAAGTCTTTGGTCTTTTGGAAATTCAGGTCTTTTTAACGGAAACAACAAGATAAACTTCTAGGAAGAAACCAGCCTACATTTCTGTCATTTGAGAATTTATAAAAGTCACACCTAAGGTGAAGTTTTTAAATTAAAAATTCAGTAAATACATGATCATTGGGATTTCTTTTTAAAAATATGGAAATAGTTTGCTTTTAAGCATAACTGGAAATTTCTTTGAAACTCAAAGTAATATTTGGATATTCATTCTAGAGCTTGAAAAAAGGTCAAGATTAAAGACTTCAGTTGCTTTCCTTTGATTCAGTCATTGTCTGCTTTGCATGAAAGGGTTTCGCTACTTAAATGTTACATTCGGGATTGATTGTTACCCCAAGGCCCAGATCAAAAGACATATACAATCACAGTGTTTTTTTTTTTCTTAAGTTAACAAAAGGAATTGCATTCCAGAGTTGCCTTCTGCACTGGCAGTTTAGTGGAAGGTCCTTTGCACCTGCCCTCCTGGGAGAGGCAGAATGCAGGGCTGGAGGATGACTCTGGGGCACCCGCTGCTGCTGTGGGGCTGGCTCACTCTTCCCTCAGGGCAATGCTTGTCCTGGGCCCTCCTTGGCCTGACACGAGATGAACTCATGACCTGCCCAGTTCCCCCACATTCCTGGAGACACCCTGTGCCAGGACTGGTGTGGGCCTTCCTGTACACACTTCTGAAAGTACCGAGTGACGGAGAAGTGCTCGCTCCCCACTGTCATCAGCTTCCAGAGAAATACAGTCATAACCCTTTCTCCTCTGATGGCGAGACCTTCATGGGGTCCATCACACGCATCAGTGTGGGTCCACAGTGTGCGCTCATGAAATGGAACAGAGCCAAGAGAGATATACTTGGGTGTTCTCCCCAGGGACCACTCCACGACATTCCTGAGGCATTTTGTAGTTATGAGATGTGATCCCCCCGAGTCTGTGGAAGGAATGAGTGGCCCCTAGGCCGTGTAAGGAAACAGGTAACATCTGACTTTTCCATGTGGGGTCCTCTCCAGGCAGCCCTCACTGACACTGCCTCGCCATCTCTCCCTTTCTTTCAGTGACCGGGGTCCTTCTCTGGTGGTGGGGTGGCTGTCCCCAAGGAACCTGACCAGGCTGGTCCTCTCCGGGAGGGGCCCTGTCCAGCCCTTTCCTTCCTCTTGAAAGTCCTCTTCATTTGTTCCTGCACAAGCCTCCCTTCTGTCGTTGTCTTCCATTCGATTTTTAATACCCCAGTTGCTGACGGCAGGAGAGTAGACGGACCTGTGGTCGCTGTACTGAGAGTGACCCCAGATGTCCCCATAGTAAGTGAGAGGCTTGTCTTGTGGAGGATGCTGAGCCCTTGTGCGAAGTGAGCAGTATTTGGGTAGGGCTGGGAGTTTGGAGTCAGAAATTCACACCCCATGACAGCTGCTTGACGGGGCTAGGGATTGTGAAAGTGAAGTGGAAGTGTTAGTCGCTCAGTCCTTTCTGACTCTTTGTGACTCCATGGATTGTAGCCTACCAGGCTCCTCTGTCCATGGGATTCTCCAGGCAAGAATATTGGAGTGGGGTGCCATGGCCTTCTCCAGGGGATCTCCCCCACCCAGGCATTGAACCCATTGCAGACAGATTCTTTACCATCTGAGCCACCAGGGAAGCCCAGGGAATTGTGAAGTGGTGGATAAATCCCATGGCTTCTTGATCAGGGAGTGACTGATGACTCCAGAGGGTTGCATCCAGCCAGACAGAGCAGCTTTCGTAATACGTTCAATTTGATTAAATTATTTCCATGCTGTGGTGTTCCAGGGGACAGGGAGGTGGCTCTAACACTGTTTCCGCTGTTTAGAGGGGCTCACTGAGCAACTGACGGGCAGTCTCAAGCCCTTAGTCACCCTGAGCTGATTTTCCTTAGGTTTTTCACTCAGATGGGACTTAAGAATGAACTCAAGACCTGCCTGGTGTGTGTACCACCATCCTGGCCCTGTTGTACAGCTTATGTTGCAAATTCTTGTGTGGAACCACAGTGTCTCACATCATTTCTCCTGAGTATGATGCTGGCGAGAGAAGACAAAACTAGTTTCTCTGAGGAAAGAAACAAGTGTCTCCCTGGAAGCCTCCCTGATGGGACATGCATTGTAGAACCTTGCAGAATGGTGGTCTGTCAGCTATCAGTGTTGTTGGAAGGCAGTCTGTAGTTTTTCCATGCATCTAGGATTTAACATATAGCAGGGACCTGGGATTGTGGAAATGTAGAATCTTAGGGGAGACCAGGTTGCAGGGAGGCCAACAGGGATGCAGGTATGGGCAGCGGAGTGGGTCTTTCCAGAAGAAACCTCAGAGCTACCTGCATCAGAGCTCTGCCAACAGGTACTCCGGACACAGGTGGTTAGAAGACCAGGTGTTCATGGCAATCCATAGTCATCATTACTCCACAGGCTCTTGTGAATTTCAGCTTGCATGATTTTGTAAACCATGGTCTTCCCTTTTCAGAACATCAGGAAATGTCAATGCAAATGGACGATGAATTTTGCGATTCTGAGGCAAACCGATTTTATTAGTCTGTGTTTTTCAGGTCCTTAACCATTTGCATAAAAAGTTGAAGAATGTGTCCAAGAAGTCAGAGGCATCGAAGAAAAAGGTAAAACTCATGGATTTACATTCTCTGTGCCATTTCTGGAGCTTGGTTTAATGTATACTCTTAGCTCTCCTTCATCCTCCTGTGAAATTATGCTTCCTGGGTTCACAGATTTGAAAGAATATCTTAGCCCTGGGCAGAGAGGAGACATGGAGAGTCATCTGCTGAGGGTGGGCGGGTGACTGAGCTGCCTGTGAACGTGGGTGGAGGTCTGGGGAGGGGCCGAAAGGTGTGTCTTCTGGATTCTGAGCCTCTGGAGAAAGTGCGCTGGAGGTGACTGGGACAGGGTGTCAAGTGGCCGGACCCACAATTTGCTTGAAATGGCAGGTGGTGCTAGTGGTAAAGAACCCACCTACAAGTGCAGGAGTCCTGAGTTCCATTGCTGGTTTGGGAGGAAGCCCTCGAGGAGGGCACAGCAACCACTCCAGTACTCTTGCCTGGAGAACCCCATGGACAGAGAAGCCTCAGGCCACAGTCCATGGGGTCACAGAGACATGATTGAAGCGACTTAGCAGACACACTTCTTTCATTGTGTACTTACTGTCTCTGATGTGGCTCCAGGAGGCCCCGTCTTAATTATCTTTGGAGCGAGTGTTGCTGTATCCCTCCTGGAAGCCTTGCAGCGTTGCTGTGCTCTGCTCTCTTCCTCCCAGATGGTGCCGACTTGGCCCCCCCCGGGGGCAGAACTGAAGATGGGAGGGGCCTCAGGGGGGTCCAGCCCATCTTTAATTGTCTTTCTTATTCTTCCCTGAATCCCGATTCCCACAAGCTTCCTCTGAAGAGTATGACAGCATCTAACATCCTGTGATCTATTATATTTCAAACCCATTTTGATGAAAAGCTATTTTACAAATCAGGATTAATTCACCTCTTACTCAGATCATATCCTGGAGAAGGAAATGACCACCCACTCCAGTATTTTTTTTTTTTTTAATAAATTTATTTATTTTAGTTGGGGGCTAATTACTTTACAATATTGTAATAGTTTTTGCCATACATTGACATGAATCAGCCATGGGTTTACATGTGTTCCCCTTCCTGGACCCCCCACCCACCTCCCTCCCCATCCCATCCCTCTGGGTCATCCCATTGCCCTGGCCCTGAGCCCTTGTCTCATGCATCGAACATGGAATGGTGTTCTGTTTCACATATGATAATATACATGTTTCAATGCTATTCTCCCAGAACGTCCCATCCTCACCTTCTCCCTCAGAGTCCATAAAATTGTTCTATGCATCTGTGTCTCTTATTCTGTCTCGCATATAGGGTTATCATTACCATCTTTCAAATTCCATATATATGCATTAGTATACTGTATTGTTGTTTTTCTTTCTGGCTTACTTCACTCTGTATAATGGGCTCCAGTTTCATCCATCTCAGTAGAACCGATTCAAATGTATTTTTTTTAATGGCTGAGTAATATTCCATTGTGTATATGTACCACAGCTTCCTTATCCATTCGTCTACTGATGGACATCTAGGTTGCTTCCATGTCCTGGCTATTGTAAACAGTGCTGCGATGAACATTGGGGTACACGCGTCTCTTTCAATTCTGGTTTCCTCGGTATATATACCCAGCAGTGGGATTGCTGGGTCATATGGCAGTTCTATTCCCAGTTTTTTAAGGAATCTCCACACTGTTCTCCATAGTGGCTGTACTAGTTTGCATTCCCACCAACAGTGTAAGAGGGTTCCCTTTTCTCCACACCCTCTCCAGCGTTTATTGCTTGTAGACTTTTGGATAGCAGCCATTCTGACTGGTGTGAAATGATACCTCATTGTGGTTTTGATTTGCATTTCTCTAATAATGAGTGATATTGAGCATCTTTTCATGTGTTTGTTAGCCATCTGTATGTCTTCTTTGGAGAAATGTCTGTTTAGTTCTTTGGGCCATTTTTTGATTGGGTCGTTTATTTTTCTGGAATTCAGCTGCAGAAGTTGCTTGTATATTTTTGAGATTAATTGTTTGTCTGTTGCTTCATTTGCTATTATTTTCTCCCATTCTGAAGGCTGTCTTTTCACCTTGCTTATAGTTTCCTTTGTTGTGCAAAAGCTTTTAATTTTAATTAGGTCCCATTTGTTTATTTTTGCTTTTATTTCCAATATTCTGGGAGGTGGGTCATGGAGGATCCTGCTGTGATTTATGTCTGAGAGTGTTTTGCCTATGTTTTCCTCTAGGAGTTTTATAGTTTCTGGTCTTACGTTTAGATCTTTAATCCATTTTGAGTTTATTTTTGTGTACGGTGTTAGGAAGTGTTCTAGTTTCATTCTTTCACAAGTGGTTGACCAGTTTTCCCAGCACCACTTGTTAAAGAGATTGTCTTTTCTCCATTGTATATTCTTGCCTCCTTTGTCGAAGATAAGGTGTCCATATGTGCGTGGGTTTATCTCTGGGCTTTCTATTTTGTTCCATTGATCTATATTTCTATCTTTGTGCCAGTACCATACTGTCTTGATGACTGTGGCTTTGTAGTAGAGCCTGAAGTCAGGCAGGTTGATTCCTCCAGTTCCATTCTTCTTCCTCAAGATTGCTTTGGCTATTCGAGGTTTCTTATATTTCCATACAAATTGTGAGATGATTTGTTCTAGTTCTGTGAAAAATACCATTGGTAGCTTGATAGGGATTGCATTGAATCTATAGATTGCTTTGGGTAGTATACTCATTTTCACTATATTAATTCTTCCAATCCATGAACACGGTATATTTCTCCATCTGTTTGTGTCCTCTTTGATTTCTTTCATCAGTGTTTTATAGTTTTCTATATATAAGTCTTTTGTTTCTTTAGGTAGATATATTCCTAAGTATTTTATTCTTTTTGTTGCAATGGTGAATGGTATTGTTTCCTTAATTTCTCTTTCTGTTTTCTCATTATTGGCCACTCCAGTATTATTGCCTGGAAAATCCCATGGACAGAGGAGCCTGATGGGCTGCATTCCATAGAGTCATAAAGAGTTGGACACAACTAACTGAACTGAACTGAAAGATTAGTGATCAGTTTAACATTTACATTGTTTGGTTTTATACGTATACGTGTACAGCACATGGGTATGTGTGTGTGTGTATGAGGCATGTGTATTGTTGTTGTGTTAGTTGCTCAGTCATTTCTGACTCTTTGTGACTCCACGAACTGTAGCCTACCAGGCTCCTCTGACCATGGGATTCTCCAGACAAGAATACTGGAGTGGTTGCTATGCCTTCCTCCAGGGGATCTTCCTGACCCAGGGATCAAACCTGGGTCTCCTGCTTTGCAGGCTGATTCCTTACTGTCTGAGCCACTAGGGAAGCACAAGACACACACATGTGACGGAATATATTATATGTGTTTAGTCGCTCAGTTGTGTCTGACTGTTTGCAACCATGGACTATAGTCCACCAGGCTCCTCTGTCCATAGGGATTCTTCAGGCCAGAATATTGGAGTGGGTTGCCATGACCTCCTCCAAGAGATCTTCCCAATGCAGGGATCTAACGCAGGTCTCCTGCATTGCAGGCAGATTCTTTACCATTTGAACCACCAGGGAAGACCAAGAATACTGAAATGGGTAGCCTTTCCCTTCTCCAGGGGATCTTCCTGACCCAGGAATTGAACCAGGGTCTCCTGCATTGCAGGCGGATTTTTTTACCAGCTGAGCCACCAGGGAATGTATATGTAAATGCAATTCTTCCCAGGGGAGAACTTCTCAGCATTTGGAGGAGGGAAGCTTTTCTCTTCTGTTCTCGCAACCTCTGACCCTTAATAACCACTGAACAGATGTCAGATCTGTTTTGATGTATTTAATTACCTCCTTGTTTGCACAGAACAAATAGTGTGTGTGTGTGCATGTACCTGCGTCTAGGCAAGGGCTAGCAGACAGGTGTGGGGAGTAGGGTAGGAAGACAGAAGGGGGAGATGGAGGAGGAGGAGGGGAGACAGGGAGCAGGAGCCCAGGGTGGAGAGGCAGCGCGCCTTTGTCCAGAGGCAGAGGCTCGATCAGCTCAGCTGATGCTGCCCCGTGTCCTGGCAGAGAAGAGCGTTCCTGGGTGTGCACACACTCAGTTTCTGATGGATGATGCGGTGATGCGAGAAGATCTTGGAGGTTTATTCATTTCAGCTATACCCATTCCTGGCTCCCCGCCTCGGTGGCTGCCGTGTCCATCCATAAGGGCTCCAGTTCGTGTGAAGGCTGGTAGTGCTCCCGGGGTGGAGGGTTAGGCCTTCAACACAAACGTGCTCAACAGCTATCCTCCCTGTTTGGAGGGAAGCAGAGAAGAAGAGTGTGCTTTCCTTTGCCAAAATAGTCATGACCACAGTACAGAGCCAACCTTGATCAACACCAGGCTCGGCTGGACCTAAAGAAACGTATTCTGGCATAAGGCTGATCAGATAGGAAAACAAGCTTCTTAACAATTTCTGGAAGACTTCCCAGTGGGGTAGACTTCCCTAGGATGGTTCCTGGTAATAGGGAGGTAGATGTGAAGCCCTCATGGTACCTCCTTAACCACGAGGTTCTTTTAACAGCTGCTCTTTCTCCCCGTCTGGCTTGGAGTAACTCAGCAAGCTTTTTGGCTGTCATTTATACAATTTACAAAATGTTTCTCATCAGCCTCATCATTTTGTCACTTTTTCCTTCCCTGCCAAGTTCCATTAGATGGATTATGAGTAAAATTCTTTGAAGGAAAAAAAATCAGATGTCTCAGATGGCTTGAAAAAGAGCATCTCACAGGAAGAGGAGAAATTACTATTTTTCAGATACTTTCAGTGCGAGAAGTAAAAAGAAGACAGGCTAATAAAAGGCCCAAACTTAGGTATAAGAATTCGTGCAGAGACTTGGCACGTAACGTTCAATGAGGACTTCTTCTCTATCGAAAGGTGATGCTGTGGTTCTGTAACTACATGGACAGGCGGGGAACGCAGGCAATGCGATGGGTGTAAATCCATCTGTGGTTCAGGCAAATGATACTGTAAGAGATGAAAATGGCCCCCGTCTCCACAGGAGCCCTCGTCTCCTCACTGTCTGACTTTTCTAAGGGGAAGGGCAGAAGCAGGTTCGGAACCTTTCGGAGGAGATGGTGTGGGTCAGCCTGGGAGTGCTCAGCACTGAAGAAGCCCCTCAGCCTTCCTCTCGAGGTGGACGAGGCCGCTTGCTTTTGTTGTGGCTTCTGTGGAGTTCTTCACCGATTCTTCAAGCTCTCATGAGCTATGTAGGAAGGTAGGCTCCTGGGCGGGTACATCATCCACATGACCTGTGGAAGCAAAGCTGTGAGCCATGAGACACTGATATCTGAATCTTTATGAAGTGGTGTGTGACGATGGCTTGCTGATCTGGTGGAAACCCAGGTCTAGGATTGTTGTTCAGTGGCTCAGTCATGTCTGACTCTTTGCGACCCCATGGACTGCAGCATGCCGGGCTTCTCTGTCCATCACCAAACTCATGTCCATCGAGGCGGTGAGGCCATCCAACCATCTCATCCTTTGTTGTCCCCTTCTCCTCCTGCCTTCAATCTTTCCCAGCATCAGAGTCTTTTCCAATGAGTAAGCTCTTCGCATCAGGTGGCCAAAGTGTTGGAGTTTCAGCTTCAACATCAGTCTTTCCAATGAACACCCAGGACTGATCTCCTTTAGGATGGACTGGTTGGATCTCCTTGCAGTCCAAGGGACTCTCAAGAGTCTTCTCCAACACCACAGCTCAAAAGCATCAATTCTTTGGCGCTCAGCCATCATTTTGTTAGTACTGTGAAGTATTTTGACCAGATCTTGACCCTGAGCTGGTGTCCTCCAGGCGCATGTTTTCTGGGTTGGGGGTAGGTGAGGGCGCTGTTCTGTGGGTGGATCTTCCCAGTTCCCTGGTCCTGGACCTCTGACGTGAGGGAGACAGAGGAGGGAGCCATGCGTATCTCTCCCTGGGCACCTTGATGTGCTCCCCTAACGTGATGCTGTGGCTGGTGTGAATGCCATTGGGGTGCAGGGCTGAGTGTCAGGGCCTGTGTGCAGGGCACCCACTCCTGTACCAGCTCGGATGGGCTGAGATGCATGTGAAATAGGCAGAAAACAAATAGTGAGCCTTTGTCGACACATAACTGTAACCACAAACATAGCATTCTGTTAAATTCTTTTGGGAGCATCATTTGATAAATGGTAAAGTTTATATAAGTACCCATTGATATTCTTTACTGATTTACATATACACAATGGAATATTACTCAGCCATTAAAAAATGATTTATATTGTAATCTTAAGTCACTCACATTTTAACGCTACGGGCAGACCAAGGAAAGGAACCTCGTTCGTGGTTCTGAAAAGACCAGCAGACCTGCTAAAAATAAAAGGCAGAGTTTGAATCAACTTGGGTAAACACACACAGTATCAAACCCTCCACAGAAAAGACACCACGCTGACCATTGCCCTAGAGGGACACAGATACAGTGTGGCTCTTATCTGTAAGCTGTCCGGGTGCAGCTTGTGACTTAGTGAAAACCTCCTGAAAGGAGCCGTGAAACAGAATATCCAGAGAGCATTCATTTTGTGCGGCACAGAGATGCCTTCCTGTCTTAGGAAGGACAGCGGCTGTGCTCCGTGCTATTTGTAGGTGTAATTGCGTCTAGATGGTTATTGGATCATCAGGAATGCATCCCATACACTAATGGGTAAACGGACGGATAGCAGACGATCCTTGACATAGGGAGCGGGGTGCTGGTCTGCTACGGTGTCATGTGCTTGGCAGCCTCAGTCTGCAAACCTGTCGCCCTGAAAACCCTGTCGTCAGGTTTGTACCTGAGTTGTTTGAAGCTGTTAAGCGGACCAGGTCCAGTCAGAGAATCATCACGTTGGGTGAGGCCAGGAGGCTGAGGCCCAAGGAGGTGGCCTCATTTTTCAAAGGTCATCAAACCCTCAGCTTTTGCGTGGCTCGTGGCACCTTCTGACCATCGCGTGGTCAGAGTAAACATGAGCATAACTCCCATCTCCAGTGCCCTGACCGCCCTTCCTCTCACCTTGTCCTGAGGTCCGAGCATCTCTTGTCCCGTCTCTGCCGGGTTCCCTGGCTTCCAGCCCGCCTCTTGGACAAACTTCCTCCGAGTCAGTTGGCTACCTCGCGTCTCTCCTGGAAGACTTGCTGTCTTAATCCTCACGTTCTGGGCGCTGTGGGCTGTGACAGCTGGGTTCTAACTCACGGGAAGTAAGAGCAAAGTTATCGCGTCACATGAGAACATTCCTGCAGGGTGAGGGTGCAGGCTTCTCCTGTGAAAGGAGGAGTGGGTCCACCATGGTTTCCTGGTTGGGGAGTCCCTGCTCCATGGTGTGAGGCTGCAGGGAAAAGAAGCACCTTCCTTCCTTCTCTCCTTCCCCTCCACCCTCCCTCCCTGAATTAATGGATCCCAGTGGGATCGCATCTCTCCAGGGGCAAAGTGGACCGGGGGCCACCGGGCCATGATTATAGCTCCTTTAGGGGTGTGACCGCGATGTGAGGGTCAGCACCCAGAGCAGATTTGGGACGCACTTGATTCTGTGAAAATGTACAGAAAGTTCCCTCTGTCAGTGCAGGGGCTAGAATGCAGGGCTCCTGGTCTGCGGTGATCAGCACCTCTGCTTTCTCTCCCTCCTAGACGGCGCAGACGGTGCTGGTGGTGGTGGTGGTCTTCGGGGTCTCCTGGCTGCCGCACCACGTCATCCATCTCTGGGCTGAGTTTGGGGTGTTCCCGCTGACCCCCGCCTCCTTCTTCTTCAGGATCACTGCCCACTGCCTGGCCTACAGCAACTCCTCCGTGAACCCCATCATTTATGCCTTTCTCTCCGAAAACTTCAGGAAGGCTTATAAGCAAGTGTTCAAGTGCCACGGCCGCAAGCAGTCACCTCTTAATGACACTAAAGAAAATAAAAGTCGACTAGACACCCCACCATCAACCAATTGTACTCACGTGTGAAAAAAGAGTATTATTTCAAATGTGGTATTTGCATACATGTGGACCAAGCACAGAGAAATACATTGGGGTGTTAAGCCAAGCAGTAACTTGCTATCTTAACAACAATTCATATTATATTAATTAAATTCCACTTGTGTTTAAAAAGTACTTTGATCTACCTGGAAAATCCCTAGGTCTGGTGAAAGCTATTTCTAAATTTTATTTTATTTCCAAATTCTATTCCATAAGCAAAAGAGAATAATATAGTTTTACACCTCTTAAGAAATGAAAGTTTCTCAAGAAACTTGATTTAAAGACTGTAAAGAGTCTATAATAGGACCCTCTAGATTTGTATTCTTTGTAGGATAAGGAAGAAGGGCCTATCAAGGTGGTCAGGAATATTTGTGGTCTACATTTTGAAGTAAATTTAATTAGAAAATATATTTGTGTTTTAGTTCTTCACTTTTTAGATTGGGGTAATATTGAAACTATATGTGTTTCAAATATGATTATGGACACTTGATCCTGAGTTTTATTTTTGTGGACATTTTTATTAGGACATATCCATCTGATGGAAATAAGCTTATTTGCACATTAGCTGCATCTGCTCCCAGTTGTAAACAGTGCATGGGGCTTCTGCAACGTGCTGTGTCCGTCTGCAGTCATGAGGTCCGTTGAGCTTCTCTCAGGCGGTCAGCAGCTGTTGCAGCCTGACCCTGGGGTGTCAGCCGTCAGGATGTCAGTGAAAAACTACCCTGTGAACTTAGTCTTCGTTGAGATGACTGAAAAATCAGGGAAAACCACCACCTGCAACTATTCTCACGGTGGAAGCTGTGAATGAGTTTCTGAGAATGAAACCGGACATTAAAAATTTACATATATATATATATCAACACACATATATATAATATATTTTAAGGTATTAGCTATGCCTTGAATGGAATCTACTCAAAAGGAGAATTTTTAAAATGTCAGTGAAGATGATGTACAGAAAATAATTTCTATGAATTATAAGTTACAAGAGATACTGGTCATGCCATGTGAGGAATGTTAGTAAACATAGTAACATGTCTGATTCAGATAAACTTTGGAAAAACAATCCAATGGCTGGACATAGCTGGGCATATCATGCACAAATGTTTTTTTCATCAAATTTGTAATAATGTCTAATGCACATTTATCTCAAATATCGTTTCCTCTAGAAATGTTAATTTGGGGTTCAAATCATCATAACTTAGTTTCAAGTGTAGTTTTTGTGACTATTTCATATGTAATAACGAGAAAATAGTATGAAAAGGTGAAATGATTCTATATTAGTAAATAATTTGCAGACTGCAAGACTGATATATTTTAGGATGATACAAAAGCAAGAAAAAAAATTTTTTAAATAATTTTGTGTAATGCACACCTGTGTCATATGAGGACTTCATGTGAAATATCAAATTTTGGGTCAAAAAGACCAACTCGATGTAAGTCTTTGCATGTTAGCTTCTCTAATTTGTGAATTTATTTTACTAACTATATTCCTCCAGCTAACAGTATCTACATTTGTCATGTTATAAATAGTTCTCTGGACAGAAGAGGAGAAAATTGTCAGAGAGGATGGGAAATCATGACTTTTCATGTTTGATGGCCAGGGGAAAACTTGTACATACACCTATGTGAGTATTTTTAAGAGCAGAGTAATTTCTTTGCACGGAAAAGTTTTTGCCCTTTATTCAGATATCGCAGTAGAAACATTTTATTCTGATGACGATACCTCATGTGTTTTGCGAAACTTGAAGCTGCCGTTGCAAACGCCGAGACAGCTTCTGTGTGTGTGGATTCACGCAGCTGTGCAAAGAGGTGCATCCTGCTTGGACCTGCTTGGGTGGCAGTGGTTCCCTGCACCGAGGCTGCTCTCTTGCGCTCCTCTTCTGATTCCCACGCATGCAAATGAAGCATTGAAACCAACAGAGGAGCCACTGCTGCTCTATTCGGGAAAGTGCTGAGAATGGGTGTGGACACGATGTGTTTACCTTTGTCATGCCTTGGTCACTTCCAGATGCTGTCCTCTCTGGCTGGCAGAACCCGAGAGTGCAGAGTGTACCTGCGGATGGCTGCATTTTACAGGCCGGTGGGCTCTTCCTGCCCATCGTCACTCTAATCAATTCTTCTGGTTCAGAGTTTAGGTTGTCTCCTCCTCTAATGAGTTTCTGTGGTAACAGAGGTCTGCAAAGATGTAAAACTGCATACAGTTTCCTGAGTGAGGGGTTCCAGAAGAACTTGTATTGCATCTGCAGATCAAGTACTTCCTGGGGCACCCTTGTAATCATGTGTAATTAATGGGGACCCATTCAGAGGCCCCACCCCTTCTTCACTGAATAACCCAGCCCCTCCCCCCAACCCTACTCTCTTCCCCCACCTACTAGCAGCCAGGCTAAACGAAAGACAGCCGGTGTGCCTTTGAAGTCCGGATGCTGGGTAAACCTTGTTTTTCTGTGAACTTCAAAGAAAAATGATGCTTTCTCCTTAGACTTGGCTGCCCTAGTGGCCCAAGGCAGCTGTTTTTCTGGGCCTTTCGCTTACTCATGGGGAGATGGCTCTGGAATATTTAAATAGCACGCATACTGGCTGTTTCATATGCATAAGCCGTGATTTCGGTTTCTTACTGATGAATATGGGGGCACGGTTGAGGAGCTGGTCTTGTCCTGTGTCCTCAGGAGTTGCTGAGACAGACCATGTATGTGCTCAGCAGTGCGGGGCTGAGCCCATTTCTGAGTATCTTAGGGAAATCCTTTTTCTGTAAATGGAATTGTTTTGCTGCATACACTGGGGATCAAACCGTTGTCCTCCTCTCCTCTGCATCTCCAAGTCCTGTGGGCTCCCATCGTAACTTGCTCCGATCTACAGTTCCTCACTCTGACATAAACCACAGTAAAATTCCTCCATTGCCCCAGGCGTATCTGTGGAGAGATGTCTGAACTGCGTGACTCATGCAAGGCTAAAAGCTTCTTGTGACTCAACTTCAAATTGTGATCCTGAGGATAATTGCATTTGCTTGATGTCTCAGATACATTGAGATGGTGCAGAAATAATTCCTAGACGTTAACTGATACCCAAGGTCAGGTTCTGGATGGGAGAGGATCCCTTCTCTTTCCACAGATGCCATACGATCCCCAGTGCTTATGCTTGAAGCAGCCTTACATCAAGGAAAGCAATGTATTATATAGCTCTGTCATGTTCTTGCTGAATAATTTATTAAATGTGTATAAGAACCACATAGTCATGTAAACTGAATCAAGAGATCAAAGTGGCTGCTTCTGGAAACTTACCTAAAATCTGTCAATTTCCAGCTGCACTGATTGCAAATATCTTCCTGACTTTAAATTTGTAAGTGATTTTGTCTGTAAGCTAGTCATGTTCTTCTGGGTCATCAAAAAATGTTGCATATTAAGTTATTTGTCAAACAGATGTTAATGACTTGTTTATCTAAGAATGTGTTGATTTAAAAAGTTTCCACATAGTTAGAGTAGGTAGCCTAGAATGCTGATGGTGACTTGTTATCTTGGAAAGAAAAAAATTGCAAAAGGGATTTAATTTATGCTGTATTTTAATATTTTCCTTTTTAAAAGTGGAAAATTGAGCCTTCAGAACCACATAAAAAGCTTCAGCATCCCTGGTGTGGGCTGTGTGAACGTCAGGCAGGCGTGTCCAGGGGAGCGTGCTGGGCATTGTCTGCGTAGCTCTGGGGCCTCTGTGTTCCTGTAGAGCACCACACGGTTCTGATCGTGGCTTCTTTTCCTCTGTGGGTGTGAGTGGCAGGTGCACGCAATCTGCCCTCTGGACCTGGGATTCGGCTGTGGCAGGTCTGCTTGTGTGATGACATCTCCAGGAACGTCCCCTCTGCTGGGTCCTGTGCTCAGGGTCAGGGGCCTCCCACAGCCTGTTCCCAGGCTTCCGTGATCTGGGTTCTGTCCCAGGGGCATCAGGGTTGGTGGGGACACCTCGGTGATGGGAGTGGGCAGGGAAGGTGGCAGGTGACCTCTCCACTTCTGTGCACATGGTGAAATACCCTTGGTCGAACCTTCCCTCTGGGTCTGTGAATGTTGGCTAAGTTTGCCGTATTCACACAATTGTGTGAAGAGCCAATTTTGTAGCTAAAGGTTTTGGTGTCACTTTGGGGTAAAAAGCCTCATCCTTTTTGATCTCTTTTAAATTGAAGTATAGTTGATTTACAATATTGTGTTAGTTTCTGGTGTACAGCAAACTGACTCAGTTATACATATATGCATATTCTTTTTCAGATTCTTTACCATTATGGTTTATTATAAGTTATTGAATAGAATTCCCTGTGCTATACAGCAGGCCCTTGTTGCCTACCTATTTTATATATTGTGTGTGTATCTGTTAATCCCAAACTCCCAATTTATCCCTTTGCCCCTTCCCCTTTGGTAACTGTAGTTTTTTTTTGTTTTTTTTTTAATTGGAGGACAATTGTTCTACAATATTGTGTTGGCTTCTGCCACACAATAAGTTTGTTTTATATGTCTGTGAGTCTGTTTCTGTTTTGTAAGTTCATTTGTATAATTTCTTTTTAGATTTTGCATATAAGGGCTGTCATATGATATTTTGCCTTCTCTGACTTCACTCAGTTTGACAATCTCCGGATCTATGCATATGGCTGCAAATGGCATTTTTTCATCCTTTTTTTTTTTTAAATGACTGAGCAGTATTCCATGGTATGTATGTACCACATCGCCTTTATCCATTCATCTGTCAAAGGACATTTAGGTTTCTTTCATGTCTTGGCTGTTCTGAATAATGCTGCTGTGAACATTGGGGTGCATGGATCTTTTTGAATTAAGAATTTTCTCTGGATTTACACCTGGAGTGGGATTGCTAGCTTATATGCAAGTCCCGTTCTTTTTGCTGGGGAATAGTTTTCTGAGAATCTCAAGAAATTGGGGGCTGTGCCCCCAGTTCTCAGCATTTTAGAGAAGCCACTAGCCGCTGGCTGCTGGAATCGATGGGAACTGGAATCTGCCACTTAGATTCTTAGACTCAGGTAGTGGTGATCAGCAAGGTGACCTAGGAGGAACTTTGCAGTCTGCTGCGGGTTTTCTTTGTGACTCCACGTTCTGCAGAACCTTATTTCAGAAGATGGGGTGTTGCCTATTGAAGCGAGAACTCTTTATGTGTTCTGAAGACCACCGTGGATCCATTAAGCTTGTTTTCTCCCTTCAGCTGGCTTGTTTGGGGCTATCATGCTAACCTGCCTTGCGGTGGGTGGAAATACAGGCGGTCTGGGAGCTGGTGCTGGTGGAGAATGAGCTCAGCCGTCTGTGAGCGTGTCCTTCATGCCTTTCAGCAGCAGAGCCGGTGGAGGGCTGACCTCTGGGCCCCGCGGAGGCAGTTAAGACAAACCTGGAGGGGAGAGTTTGAGTCTGGGTGGTGAGAGACACTGCGGAGCTGACGCAGCAAAGGAAGCCCCGGGCTTGTCACGCCTGCGCGTAAGCTGCAGACTGTAGGAAAGCGCGCTGCGTCCCTGTTTGTGTGGGGGGTGAGGGGAGCAGGGGGAGCTTTGGGATGGAGGGGGTGTGCCAGGCCCTAGAGGAGCGCCAGGTGGTTGAGGAGATCCCAGAGCGTCATCCAGTGTTGGCCACGGAGCCCGCACCTCCAGCCCTGGGGAGTCCGCCGTCTCCTTCAGGGCCCCTGGCTGAGCGCGCGAGTCAGGGGGCGCCTGGGGAGCAGCCCCCGGTCCCGCTCCCAGTTCGGGCCGGAGGGGCTCTGCTTGCGTCTGCCTTCCGCTTTCCACACAGAACTTCACTGGAAACTAGAGAACTCTCATGCAAGGACCGGACCACCCGCTGGCTGGGTCGGCTGACGAAGCTGTCATTCCCTGCTTCTGGGACTCATACACGTCCTGTCTTGTTCTCCCTGCTGTTTCCTTAAAGTCACCCATCATTTCTATGCTCGGGATCTTCTGAATTCGGGCATCTCTGGGCCTGGGCCCTACCCCCATATTCATTTTTTTTTTGCTGGTCTTATGACTCTGTCCTGGTTCCCTTGCCAACACTCCTCCCTTTCACAGTGAAATGCAAGCAGGAAGAGCACATCACTTTTCTAGGGAGCACGAGTGAGCGATTTCTGCATAGAATTCAAGGCGGGGGAGCATGGTCCACCTGGGGGCCCTCTTTGGGGGCTGCCCCTGAATAAGTTCGTCCCCTGGGAGTGGCCCTGCTCGCTTCTGAAAGGCTCTGACTCGGTGGGCGGTGGCGGGCTTGTGCTGTCTGCCCAAGGCTGCAGTGGGTCCCCTGGACTCGCTCCATCAGGCTCCTGCCCCGCTGACCCGCTCCAGCGGCCATGTGCATCCGTTTGTCTAAGGATATCCCACCATCCTTGGACTAGAACTTCCCAACCTGTCATGAGTGAAGGTGAAGCCTGGCTGGGACTTTGGGACAGAGAACAACCAGAATGTAAACAGGTGTCTTGTCCTTCAGTGTTGTAGGTTGCTGTTGTTGGGCTTAGCCACTCAGTCATGTCCGACTCTTTGTGACCCCCATGGACTGTAGCCCACCAGGCTCGCCTGTCCATAGGATTTCCCAGGTAAGAATACTGGAGTGGGTTGCCATTTCCTTCTCCAAGGGCTCTCTCTTCCTGGTCCAGGGATCAGGAGGCTTATCTTCGGAGCCTCAGGGGCCTCAGAGAGACACTTGCGCTAAAAGATGCTTAGTGAGTGAGCAGCCTCCTGGATTTTTGATGGTTTCAAAATAGGTCTGAAAGTGAAAGTAAAAGTGAAGTCGCTCAGTCGTTTCCAACTCCTTGTGACCCCATGGACTGTGGCCCACCAGGCTCCTCTGTCCGTGGGATTGTCCAGGCAAGAGTGCTGGAGTGGGTTGCCATTTCCTTCTCCAGGGGGTCTTCCCGACCCAGGGATCGAACCCGGGTCTTCTGCATTATAGACAGATGCTTTACCATCTGAATCACCAGGGAAGTCAAATAGGTCTAGAGTGGATAAAGAATGAAACACCATACTTCTCTCAAAGTAAAATCTGATTATAATTTAGGACTATTTATGAGCCAGGAAGGGATACATCAGTGTTACTTTCCATATGTTTGTTTTCCAAGAATCGTGGTTTACTGCCACGTGTCATATAACGATTGAAGATCTGACAGCGGGGGGTAGGAATGCAAAGATTTCTTGAATCTTTCACTTCCTCGCCTGACATCTGCCCAAGTAAGGAAGAGACTTGTGAAGTGTCCTAGAAAAGATGGTGGACATTAGGGGACTTGAGATTTGGTTGAATTCTGCTGGTAAATTGCTGTCTGCTGGTAAATTGCTGTCTTTGGTGCCCTCAGGTCAAAGAAGAATTGGTTGAATGAGTCCCAGGTCTTCCCTGGTGGTTCAGAGGGTAAAGAATCTGCCTGCAATGCAGGATACCTGGGTTTGATTCCTGGGTCAGGAAGATCCCCTGAAGAAGGGAATGGCAACCCACTCCAGTATTCTTGCCTGGAGAATCCCATGGACAGAGGAGCCTGGTGGGCTACAGTCCACGGGGTCGCAAAGAGCTGGACGTGACAGAGCTACGAACACCGAATAAATCCCCAGACTGGAGGCACATTCCAGTGAGCGGGAGAGATCCAGAAAATCCTGACGCTCCGCCCTCAGCTTTGAGCAGAGGTTCTCAAATGTCACTGAGCATCCGATCGCCTGGAGTTTCTTAGAACTCAGCTTATGTGGCTTCCCCTCCACGTCTGATTCAGTAGATTCAGGGTGGGGTCCCCAATTTACACATCTACAAAGCTCTTTGTTAACATTGATGCTACTGGTCTAGGGACCACATTTTCAGAACTACCACCCGATTTAATGGTTTTAGAGGTGGAGCCTAGGCAGTTTTTTAACGCTCCCAGGTGCCCGAAGGTGTTGTGAGCCATCAGGTTGATACACGTCTAAATTTCTGTGGTTCTGTGAAAAAACCTGCTTCTGTGGGACCTAAATCATTTAGATTTTATTGCTTACATTGAACAAGTTCATAAAATATCTGTTCAACTCTTACATGACCACAGCTACAGAAATGTGTCAGCTTTCAGGAGCGTGAAGGAGTTTATTAACTTACATGTAGGAGTTTCAGAGGTTATCATTTTTCTTCTAGAGAATGAAATAAAATAACTTGGTGGAAAGGAGCACCTATACTTTCGTGTTGCTCCCCTATATTATAGACAGATAAATACAGGGTTCAAAACTCATTACATGTGAATTTTTGAACGAACTCTTTAAATGTGTGCCTGTCTGTCTGTGTGGTTGTTAATTTTTAACTACATTATTATCTCTGAGAGATAAATGTAACTTACACTGTGTTTAAAGTTTTTCAATTAAATATCGCCTGATAACTTGATAATATGGATGAGGAAGAAAATCTATGTATATTGTATTTTTATTTTACCAATGTGATTGTTTAAACTCTGCTATACAAATAATGCTGACCAAGGATCTTCTTATACCAGATGATGTTACAACTCTTCTCTAAAGTTTGTTTCTCCAAAATTTGTCTCACCATCTATAAATTTAGCATGAATATTATATATACACATAGTATGAATAAGCTTGCAAAGCCAACCACCCCAAGTTAAGAGGTGATGTTAACTTACTTTGTAGCAAATGTGCTCACTCTAAATCACCCTACCTTTGTGTTCTGCATGAAATCTGGCTGGAATCTATGATTTGGATCACTTTTCTTAAAGTGAAAATGAAAGTGTTCTTATCTGTGAGTATGCTAGTTTCAATAAAGCATAATTGCAGCATTTTGTAAAGTATTCATCTTTAACAGTGCCAAGTTATTGTGTTAAATTAGTTTCATTCGCGTTAGGAGCTGTCATGTGAAATATGAATGGATTACATTGGTGAAAAGTTGGTACATGTATTCACAGAGGTTTCCCTTCCTCATCCCTTCTCTTCCTCCTTCTCCTCCTGCTTCCTTTCCTCTTTCTCTATTTTAAAAAAGAATGCATGTCTACTGTTTTTATATAAATGTCACAAAATTACTACAAGAAATCAGAAGAAAGAAAGCATTCATCCAAAATTTTATTATCAAAAAAGAGCCATTGCTAACATCTGAATATCCATCTAGACCTCTCTCCAAAGAATATAATTAAATATAGACAGAAGGGATGGAGGGAGGGAGAAGGAATTTTAGAAAACTTGGATCATACTGTGCATATTATTTGGGACTTCCCCAGTGGCTCAGCGGTAAAAAATCTGCCTGCAATGCAGGAGACACAGTAAGCATGGGTCTGATCTCTGAGTCAGGCAGATACCCTGAAGAAGGAAATGGCACCCCACTCCAATATTCTTGCCTGGAAAATTCCATGGACGGAGGAGCCAGGTGGGCTACAGACCACAAAGAGTCAGACACGACTGAGTGACTGAACAGGTATAGGTGATGTTCAATGATAGTAAAATAAAATCACTTAAAAATGTAAAAAATCTCCAGTGCTAGAGATAGCCTGTAGATACAAGCAGCTGTTTTCTTGCCGTGCCTTCACATGGCAGCTGGGGGAAACTCTCTGGAGCCTCCTTGAAAAGATGCTGATCCCTTTCCCCAAAGCTCTGCCGTCAGGACCTAATCACTGCCCACCTTCAAGCACCATCACACCACTGATTAGGTTTCAACAAATTAATCTGGGGGGACAGCATCCCCCTCGATGATCAGGGTCTCTCCTCCCAGTTTCACACTCACCCCCTTGCGGTTGCTCCTGATGCAGTCTGCCTGCCCATCCACCCTGTGTCCTCAGGCTTGAGGGCCAGTGCGGCCCCTGGGGGAGTTCAGAACCCCCGCTGCTCACCCAGCACACTCACTGGTGTGTCGATGGGGTGAGGGAGAAGGGAATCTCTGCCTGCAGACCTAGCCTTAACCCCTACAACCTCTCTTGTGTCGTTGGTAGGTTTTGGATGGATTCAGGGTGGCAACGCCCCTTTCTTTCTTCCTGGCCCATCAGTAAGCATGACCACAGGCGCCCATCAGTGGTGAGGAGGACATGATGTTTCTGAGGCCTTTTCAGTCCGGGTGTCTCCCTTTTGTTCAGAAAAGTAGTGCATCTACCAAATGAACTGCATCTCTGAGACTCGTGATCCCGCCTTTGTGAGGGACAGGCCAGAGGTGCTGTGTTCACAGATAATCCTGTGGGGGTGCTTACCTTCTGCCACTGGGAGTACAGTGAAGGCGTGACAGTGTGAGCCGCTCAGTCGTGTCCCACTCTTTGTGACCATGTGGACCGTGGCCCACCAGGCTCCTCTGTCCATGGGATTCTCCCGGCAGGAACACTGGAGTATGTTGCGATGCTCTCCTCCAGGGGATCATCCCGATTCATGGACTGAACCCAGGTCTCCTGCATTGCAGGCAGACTCTTTACTATCTGAACTACCAGGGGAGCCCCGAGGATTACAGTATCAAGTTGTAAAGTTCTCATTTAAGAGACTTAAACTGGCGTCCTCAGAGCTGCTTCCTGTCTTTGATGCTGTATGTGGAATGCAGTTTGAGCATATTTGACTGTTTGGGGCTGGTTGTGAGAAGAGATGCTTGTACGCTCTTGAAATCGGGGCATTCACACACAACAAAGGCCACTCCATCCTCTTAAACCTAACTTAATCACAGCATGCAGATCATAGTCTCTTACCCAGACATAATTCTTGAAGAGTGTCTCTTAAGAAATTACCTCCTTCAGAGAAGTGGAAAGAAAATGAATAAAATTGTAAGAATTTGTTTCTAGAGAGACTACACTCTAGATATAGAATATTGGCAGATGAAGGATTCATAGTTTTAAGTTACACTATTTGAATAATTGCCAAACAAAAGAATATGTTGTGATGGTTTGTACTGAATGTATAATGTATTGTCGTTTGTGTCTTTTACTAGAAAGTGTTTCTTAATCATGAATTCAGAAAGATTACATTACCTTAATCAGTCATAGTTTGTGGTCCAAACACAGATATTGATCTTCTTTATCATTCAGTTAATGTGCAAACAGTTTTGAGTAGGTGTGTAACTCATCATGTTGTTGTTGTTGCTTGATTGCTGAGTGGCGTCTGACTTTTTGTGACCCCATGGACTGCAACATGCAGTCCTTCACCATCTCCCAGAGTTTGCTCGAACTCATGTCTATTGAGTCGGTGATGCCATCCATCCATCTCATCCTCTGTTGCCCCCTTTTCCTCCTGCCTTCAATCTTTCCCAGCATCAAGGTCTTTTCCAATGAGTCAGCTCTTCACATCAGGTGGCCAAAGTATTGGAGTTTCAGCTTCAGCATCAGTCCTTCCAATGAATATCCAGGATTCATTTCCTTTAGAATTGAATGGTTTGATCTCCTTGCAGTCCAATGGTTCATTTGGGGGATGCTGAAGGCATGATTGTGTGATGGAGGAAACACATACGAGCAAGGAATTTCTAGGCTTCACAAGCAGCTCTAATGTACTGACAACAACTGGACCCCGAGGAGGCCTGCAGTGCATCAGGGCAGCGTGGACATGCCCTTGAGCAGGTGTCTCACCTTGGTGAGGGCCCAGAGAGCTTTGCATTCTGTGGATCATCCATTTTAAAGCATTGGAAATTAAAACAGAAAAATTTTAATTCTATATCAGTTTATTAAAATAATAGTAATTAGCTCATTGCATGTTTTAACCCAGATAACCACGTTTGTAAAAAATGCATGTTTAGATATATACTATAGTGAGGGGAGTGGACTTGTGCTATATTCCATTTCCCTGGTGGCCCCAGTGGGGCTGGATGTCATGGGCATTATTGGTGCTGGGAGCCTGTGGTTTCACCTGCCATCCTGGAATTCCATCAGCACAAATATCAATACACTAAAAAAGGCAGATTCCATCCTAGTATTAGTGTGAAAGTGCTTCTGATTCCTGCAGGCTGCATGCTGACAAGCACAGGCCTGGAGTTCAGGGCAAGGGTCTGGGTAGGAGGCCTGGACTCAGGAGTCAAGGGTAAACATCACCGAGGCCACCCCATGAAGGGCAGGCCGGGGAGGAGGTGGCCCCACAGGACCTTTGTAAAGAGAGGGCCAGGCCAAGAGGAGGGTCAGAAGAAAAGGTCACTGATAAGACGGCTTCTGAAAGGTGGAGAGAAAACTCCCACTTGTGGTCAAAAAGAGGTCACATAGCCCAGCTCTTGAAGTGGTTCCCGGGTTCGCCGCTGAGGACCGTGTCAGTGGGATTAGTCAGAGTAGCTTCAGTGGGGAGTGGAAAAATCCAGCTTCAGAAAAAGAATAGGAGATGACAACGTGACACTGTTAACATATTTCTCAGTGAAGCTGAATTACGGTTTATTATATTACTGTTTCCAAGTTCAGCTTTCAAAATGCCTCGGTTTTCTGGGTCCCACGCTCACTGCATTTGAGGAGACAAACACTGTTCCCGATCCTCCACACCTCCTTTCTATTTGCTAGAAACAACGTTGGCAGCCTACACACACATGTGTAGTAGAATTCACTTGCTGATATATCACATTTCCAAGTATTTAGCAGCTTAAGCAATATAGGTATATTATCTTACTCTTCTGTAGGTCAGAAGCCCTACACAGCTTTCACTGGACTAAAATCAAAGTGTCAGTAGGGCAGCATTTCTCTCTGAAGCCTCTCAAAGAGAATCCATCTTCTTGCTTTTTCCAAATTCTAGAGGTGTGACACTATTAATTTTGACCATTCTTTCTAAGAAAGGTTCAGTGTATTGCTGAACCAAACTTGGGTCCCAACAGCAGAGCCAGTCTAGTGACACCAGGTTGTTATTAAGAAAAGTGTAGTATTCATTGGGCTTCCCAGGTGGCATTAGTGGTAAAGAACCCACCTGTCAATGGAGGAGACTTAAGAGACTCGGGTTCCATTCCTGGGTTGGGAAGATCTCCTGGAGGAGGGCATGGCAACCCACTCCAGTATTCTTGTTTGGAGAATCCCATGGACAGAGGAGCCTGGCGGGCTACAGTCCATGGGGTCGTACAGAGTCGGACGCTACTGAAGTGACTTAGCACGTACACATAGTATTTATTATAAGTCACCAAGCAAGAAAAATGGTCAACACATGTTCAAAAGATCTGAACTCCCTGATGGCCTTGACTGAAGGGTGCTAAAGGCAAAGTAAGGGTTGTTGGTTGCAGGGTGGCTGATCAGCTCACACACGATTTCCTGATTGATGGGGAGGTAACAGAATAGTGTGTCCAGAATCTGTCATCAGCCCTCTGGTTCCAGCTGGTATGGGGTCCACATGCTGGTGGTCAGCAGGCAGTTATCTTTTCTACCTGCTGGGCATTTTACTGTCTACAAAACAGCTCAAGGACATGGCTCAGGATATTGTCTACAGCTCTTGAGGAGGAACTAAAGGCCCTTTGCTTTGTTTTTGGGCTAAACTGTTATTACTTTATCTTGCTTGGCTGCTTTCCTTAGTTTCTGCATTTTCTTACTTGATTAAATTTGCTCTTTGGAACACAGGGAAGGCCTCAGACGCTAAAGCTTTTCTACAAACAAGAGGAGGGGGACAGGATGTGGTCCCAGCAGGCAGGCGTGAGTGGAACACGGAGGGGAAAGTGGCAGGAGTGGATGCTCTGAGCTGGGGATTCAGAGGGAGGAGGTGAAGGGGAAGAGCTAGCCCCACAGGTGCCCAGTGTCAAGCCAGAAAGAGGTGGACAGTTCTGCCACGCAAAAGGGTGGGTAGGCACACGACCCTGGCAGGGACTCACCACAGGGGGACATTGTCCTTAGAGTAACACCTGTTTTCCACCCCAACAAAGCCCTGCACTTTGCAAACAGGGTCTTTCTGCCTGAGAAGATCTTAAAATGCAATTTCCTGTGAAGGACATTCTGCAGGGAAAGACCATAGAAACTCGTCTGTTTTTTTGTTTGTTTAATGTTCTTCTTCTTGTTTTGTTCTTTCCTTGATTGTCACTAGACATTTTTAGCTATTTTTGAAAACACGATTTCAAAACAAGTCAGAAGCCTTGCACATGTAGTTCATAACATTTCATTGTGCCAAGCGCACATTCAAGGTCTCCTCTGTCTCTGATTTCATTCTGACATCCGCATGTGGTCACATTTAATATCCGCACTGTAAGAGCAGAGCGTGCGGATGGGCAGACCTTCAGTCCTGCCGACCTGGACGTTGCAACATGCACAGCATCCATCTGACCCTCTTCTGCAGGACGGGCAGCACAGCCCGAGGCAGACTGCAGCCACGAGGCCGTACTCTGGGGGGGTCATGAGGGTCACAGGAGCCAGAGGGCATCACAGAGCATGTTGTCAGTGGTTAATGCCTCGAATGTTATTTACTGTCCCTGTCAACATCCCCATCATCACAGTTGTGGTGAAGTCTATACACCCTGAGGTAGGAAACCTGTAATTCACGTCTGAATTCTTTTAGGATAGAAACCTGTCTGCTTGATCTCTGCAATTTCATGGGGCTCAGTAAGTGTTCACAGGGGCAACACACTTCTCCTCACTGCCCAGCTCTGCATGCTTCAATCGCATACCACACACACACCACACTGGATATATGCCCAGGAGTGGGATTGCTGGATCTTGTTTTTAGTTTTCTGAAGAAATTCCATACTGCTTTCTACATTGAGATCGCCATACTCTACTGTACAATCAGATCATACTATCTGGAGAATGAAGGTTTGGATGAAGAGAAAAATATTATGAAATTCTGATTAGTCAGGGTATGTAACAAATCTAGGAACCCTGCCTCTTTGTCAAACGTCTCCTGTGATTTCAGTTCAACTGTGTCCCCCTTGTTGGGACTTCAGTCTCATGGAGGGAAAGCCATGTTAGGCATTTATAAATGGTTTTGAATTCCAGTTAACCTTTTGTATGCGTTTGTTCGACTTTACCAACTCTCCAAATACTTAATCATTTGTGTCCTCTCCTCTCAGTGGCCTCCCTGGAGTTAAGGAGTTTTATGGAAGGAATCCTTGAGAACAGACAGAAATGATTGGGAACATGAATGTGATCCCCGATTAAGTGCTGTGACTGGGACACGCCTGGGATGCTCCAGCCCACGGGGCACCTCTTCAGCTGGCGAGTGTCTTTTTAGCTGTCATGTCCACCAGACTCCTCTGTGCACTCAGGAGAATGTCACAGCTACAATTCTGTTTCTTTGCAACAAGAAACACATTCTTGGTACAACCTCTATGTCATTTCCTCTGTAGTGTTTTCTAATGCTTTCCCTTCATTTATCTGTTCAACAGTGCTTTGGACACACTATGTGCCAGAAGCAGTGATGGGCATGAAAGAGATGAAGGAGAGTAGAACCCCCGGGTGTATATCCTTGCGATAGAAAGTGACATGTGAGCAAACGCACACAGCGCCCTCCGAGAGGCAGGTGGTTGGTGCTGCGGGGTCTGGCAAGCGTCTGGACAATCTCACCACGTGCACTCACAGCCCAAAGAATTGATTGAAATGAAGTCGTTTGCTTCTGGCCTACTCTGGCTCTTGAGGGTGCTTTTTTGTGAGGTTAACTGAATTTTCTAATTCCAAGTGGAGTGTTTGGAAAGATTTTTTAAATTAAATCGGCAAACGTTTGAATTTGTGTGAATTTCCCTCTTCCAGTTGTTGTGTTGTGTCAGCCGCTCAGTTGTATCTGACTCACTGTGGCCCGATGCACTGTAGCCCACTCAACTCCTCTGTCCATGGAATTCTCCAGGCAAGAGTACTGGAGTGGGTAGCCATTCCCTTCTCCAGGAGATCTTCCTAACCCCAGGATTGAACCTGGGTCTCCCACATGGAGGGCAGATTTCTTTTTTTTACTGTCTGAACCACCAGGGAAGCCTTGAGTGACGACCTACAAAGTAATTCTTGAAAACTTTCAAGTTTTGTGGGGCTCATTCAATGTTGTGTATGATGCTAATATAATCCCATTAATTACACAGTGTGAGTAAGCTGACGATGTATTTCTTAAAAATAGGGACAAATGACTGCTCTCCCATCACCACTTCCCGTGTGATAAGCTGACCTGGTCTAGCTCAGCGATGTGCAGAGCTGGACCATCTGTGCCCTGCAGGATGCAAGCCTGATCGTTGCAGGTCCCTGACCTAGTGAAGGATCCTGAGGGAACAGCTGTCGCCAGGAACCAACTTCCCTTGAAATTGCTCCAGCGATGTCCAAACAGCATCCCTTTTGGTGAACCTGAAAGCCTCCATCCAAGCCTTTCAATCAAAAACTTTTTCTCAAATATAAAAATGTTCCTTGGCATGGTTTTCATGACAACAGAAGTGAGACCCTTTCTATTTTTACATCAGATAATGCTCATTGTAGATACTTGATTCCCTTGAAAAAATTTAAAAAATGAGAAAATGTTGGGGGAAATCATGAAAGATTAGACAAGTAAGACTTCAGGAATCATCCTGCTAAAGCCGTTCTTGTTTTAAGATGAAGGAAATTGGGCTCGGAAGTTAAGAAAATGGTCTAGGTACACATAGGCTTACAACTATCGACAGAACAAGGGTTGCTCTATTCTGGCTGGTTTTTCCATAGAACTTTTTTGGGTGAAAGTCAGTTTGCCAGAGTCTACTGCTGCAGTTGCTATTTAGTTGCTCAGTCATGTGTGGGCTTCCCTTGTGGCTCAATTGGTAAAGAATCCGCCTGCAATGCGGGAGACCTGGGTTCGATCCCTGGGTTGGAAAGATCCCCTGGAGAAGGGAAAGGCTACCCACTCCAGTATTCTGGCCTAGAGAGTTCTATGGACTGTATAGTCCATGGGGTCACAAAGAGTTGGACATGTGCAACTCTTTGTGACCCCATGGACTGTAGCCCACCAGGCTCCTCTGTCCATGGGATTCTCCAGGCAAGAATACTGGAGTGGGTTGCCATTTCCTTCTCCAGGGGATCTTCCCGATCCAAGGATCGAACTAGTGAAAGGAAAAATTCCTTTCCAAATTGATAGCATATTTACCTTCAATTAATTTTTCATTGTTACAACATTAGCTTTTATTTTCATGTAACCAAAACCATAAATAGAGCTGGGATGTCATTTAAACCTCTTCGACTAGGTAATCTTAGTTTTTGGATGAATTATTTAAGTATTTTCAGTTATCTTCAGTGTAGTATATTGCACTAAATCAGGTAAGTTGGACAGCTTAGAAAGGAGAATTCCTGGGTTGAGAGTCCATTCTGATGGTGATTTCCTCATTTTTCCTGTAAAATAACTTGCTTCACACAAAAAGCTAAAATTTTGAAATTCTACCAAAAGCTAATAGGCATCTGATGTCCCTCCAGTCCTGAGGAACACTTACCATCTAAAAACAGCTGTATTGATGAGCAGTGTAATGTCCGCAGGCTTTCATTCATTGCAGCATCCAGATTTTGCCTCATGAAGCAGAGACTGTCTAATGGAAGGGATGGACTGTCTGATGGAAGGATGGCATGTTGCCATCCTCCGTGGTCTCCATAGAGACCCAGGGCTGCGTCACCTGAGAAGATGTGTAATACCAAGTATCGGAATTCTCTTGTCTTCAACCGAAATTCTGAAGCCATCTGTACCCTTTCAGAGAGGATTGTTGTTGTTCAGTTACTCAGTCGTGTCTGACTCTTTGCGACCCCATGGCCTGCAGCACACCAGGCTTCCCTGTCCATCACCAACTCCCAGAGTTTGCTCAAACTCATGTCCATTGAGTCGATGATGCCACCCAACACCTCATCCTCTGTCACACCCTTCTCCTCCCGCCTTCAATCTTTCCCAGCATCAGAGTCTTTTCCAGTGAGTCAGTTCTTTGCATCAGGTGGCCAAAGGATTGGCGTTTCAGCTTCAGCATCAGTCCTTCCAGTGAATATTCAGGACTGATCTCCTTTAGGATAGATTGATTTGATCTCCTTACAGTCCAAGGGACTCTCAAGAGTCTTCTCCAGCACCGCAGTTCAAAAGCATCAGTTCTTCGGTGCTCTCTCCCTCCCTTCTCTTCCTTCTTTCCTTCTTCACTGGTCTCTTCCCTTCCCTCCCTCATTCCTTCCATCTCTCTCCCTCTCCCTCCTTTCCTCCCTTTCTGTTTTTCTAACTGTATTTCCTTCACCAACTAGTTCTGGGAACGTTCTCCAGGTAGTCTTCAATGCTCCAGAATCTGCTCATGTTGCAGTGAGCCCACCAAGGCAGCTGGTTGTTGGGATGCCTTCTGTCTCTGACCAGACAGGTCCCGCGGCTCCTGCTGTCCGCCCATGGACTCGCCCAGGGCATGTGCACAGGGCATCCTGGCAGCGAGGGCTACGATTCCCCGGAATCGCAGGGCAGAACAGAGAGGGGCACAGAGGAGGGACGGGGACAGAGCGAGGGGGAGGACCTCCTCTCCTCCTCATCTGCAGGGACAGAATGACCAGTTTTGCTCAACTCAAGTCATTTTACTGCTCAAGAACCCAGTTCTCAGCCAGAGGCTGAAGCCAAGTATTGTTTAGACAATCCTGATGGGCAGATGGTTCTGTAAGAGCTTCCTGTGTTTGGAACCTGTTAATAGGCCATAGCTAAAGCGGCCTCTTGTCCTTGGGGAGTACAGAGAAGCCACTGCTCTTGCGGTGCCGGTCCTCCCTGGGAGTCTGGATGGGAGGAGAGCGTGTCTGGGCGGCGGGAGGGCAGTGCTGTTGGTCCCTGTTGTGGCCGGCTCCCCTGTGACGGGGCTGGACACAGGGCAGCTGTGGGCTTTACGTCACATAAACAAGAAGGGGGTTGTTCCCAAGCTTCTCTCCAGCTTCAACACTGGGGGCTTCACAGCAACGGCACTGTAATTCTCAGAATAGGAGTGCCCTGAGTATTGCTGTATTATTGTTGAAAAAAGTACTTTAACATTAAATTTTGCTTTAATAACATGTAATTCTTTTTAAAAAGTAGTTAATTATTATTATTTTGGCTGTGGTGAGTCTTTGAGGGCTTTTCTGTAGATGGGGCGAGCAGGGGCAGCTCTGTAGTTGTGATGCCAGGGCTTCTCAGTGCCATGGCCTCCCGTGTTGAGGAGCACAGCGTCCCGTGTTGAGGAGCACAGCGTCCCATGTTGAGGAGCACAGCCTCCCGTGTTGAGCAGCACAGCCTCCCGTGTTGCGGAGCACAGCCTCCCGTGTTGAGGAGCACCGCCTCCCGTGTTAAGCAGCACAGCGTCCCGTGTTGTGGAGCACAGCGTCCCGTGTTGTGGAGCACAGCCTCCCGTGTTGAGGAGCACAGCTTCCCGTGTTGAGCAGCACAGCCTCCCGTGTTGCAGAGCACAGCCTCCCGTGTTGAGGAGCACCGCCTCCCGTGTTAAGCAGCACAGCGTCCCGTGTTGTGGAGCACAGCGTCCCATGTTGTGGAGCACAGCCTCCTGTGTTGCGGGGCACAGCCTCTCGGGGGTGCGGGCTTCAGGAGTTGAGGCCCACGGGCTCTAGAGCACAGGCTCAGTAGTTGGGGTGCACAGGCTTAGTTGCTCTAAGACTTGTGGGATCTTTCAGGACCAGGGATTAAACCCATGTCTCCTACACTGGCAGGCGGATTCTTTACCGCTGAACACCAGGAAAGCCCCAATAACATGTAATCTTTATTTGATGGTCCAACACACAGGGAAGATGTGATTTCTACCAAGGCAATGAGCTGTACCTGGGCTTCCAAATGGCCTCCTTGTGGCACTCAGGATTATTAGATTTTGTTGTTTTGTTAATTTAATACCACCTCTGGCAAGTATCTGTATCTTTTAAATCATTCCCTTACTCATTTAACAACTTATTGCTTGTACCCATAAGGCACACATCCACCTGATTACTTTATGAGTAAAAAGTAAGGAAAAATGCAAACAAACGGTGGCCAACCCCCCTTGGACATGTTAGCTTGCATAATTGTGAAATTCTAATATTGTTTACAGATGCTTTTTTTCCATTTGAAGTTTTCACAGTTGCTTTGGGTATTACTTTTCTGTGTCTAATATTCCTCGGGATTTTTGCCTGTTGTCACATATCAGCTCTGCTTTACGGACAATAATACAATAACCCAAGTGAAATCCAATTACAAAAGTATTTGTGAGCAACGTATCAATTTTTACCCAGCAGATTTTTAGAGTGTTTTAATTTTCTGGGACTAAAAAAAAAAATCATTTGTGTCTGTACTGAACGCCTTTTTGGCAGTAAGTGCAGAACACTGTTCTCTAGTCCTGTGTCTTTCTGGCTCTTTAGAGTCCACTTTTACAAATAGGTGGTGATATGTAAGAAATATCATTTTTCTCTCTCTGAAAATGCTGCTTTTCAATTTTCATTTCAACCTCAGGAAATAAATCGCAAAGAAAAAGACCTTAGGAAGTTGAACAAATACATTCATGAAACGCTATAAGGCAGGGGGGAGTTTGGAAACCACCCCAAACAGCATATCTGGACCAGAAGCGTCCTGTCCAGGCAGGAGATGAGCTACAGTGCACAGATGAACACCTGGGCTGGGTCATCGCTGACTGTGTGTCTGTAAAGTAAAGTGAACACAAAACAAAGGCAAAGAGGCCCGTATGCTCTGAGACAGGTATGGATGTGAGGGTTGGACCTTAAAAAGGTTGAGCACTCAAGAAATGATGCTTTTGAACTGTGGTGTTGGAGAAGACTCCTGAGAGTCCCTTGGACTGCAAGGAGATCAAACCAGTCAATCCAAAAGGAAATCAGCCCTGAATATCATTGGAAGGACTGATGCTGAAGCTGAAGCTCCAATACTTTGGCTACATGATGCAAAGAGCTGACTCATGGGAAAAGACCCTGATGCTGGGAAAGATTGAAGGCAGGAGGAGAAGGAGGTGGCAGAGGATGAGATGGTTGGATGACATCATCAACTCAATGGACATGAGGTTGAGCAGGCTCCAGGAGCTGGTGAAGTTCAGGGAAGCCTGGCGTGCTGCAGTCCATGGGGTCACAGAGTCTGACCTGATGGGGTGACTGAACAACAACAACAACTGCTCTGAATGCAGCTCTGAGTATTGCATGTACTCAGGAATGGGAGAGGTTTATTTGGCAAAGTCGCCCATTGTTGGCAAATATTATTTATGAAAGTTGAAGGCAGTCAGAAAGGTGACCCTGTAATTGGTGTTCCTTTTGTTGCATAAAGCAGACTGTGATCTTAGTCCCGCTCAGAGGAAAGACCATCCGATGGGCAGCTGCTGTGAGCTCAGAGAGAATTTGGCCATGTCCGCAGTCCTCAGAAGAACTGTGGATTTCCTAATCTCCTGCCCAGAACACTTAGCCAGAAGGAGAATCTTTTGTGACGCATGGGAAAGATATGAAATCCACGTCTCAGTGTCCCTAAGTCAGTGTTACTGGAACCCGGGCCGTTGTCTGTGGTGCCTCGGGGCCACGTGGCAGGGTTGAGCCATGTCACAGAGAGCTGGGCCCTGCGAAGCCTACACTGTGCACTGTTTGACTCTCAGCAGAAAACGTTTGCTGATGCCTGGTGTAGACGGATTCCCATGAAGTGCTCAGGTGCCGGGTCCACACTAAGGGAGGGTCGTGGTGCAGGTGTGAGCGAGGGCTTGCCTGTGCTGCTGCCCACCAGTGGCGTGGAGACTCTGGGAGAACAGGCTTCGTCCGAGCCAAAACCACGTCTCTGGGTGTGATCACAGGCTTTCCTCAGCTTCCTCGCCAAGCTCCTGGGCTCAGGTCCAGCCGGGGAGCTCGTCACATGGCTGGCTTGCTCTGGGTGCTCTGACATCACTCGCATCAGGCCCGTGGATGTGATGATGGGAGGCTGGGGATGCGGAGCTTGCAATGCCCAGAAAGCCATTTATTGTGGTCAACTTGTCAGAAACTCTTGCATTTTCAAAAGCCTATGTTGTTTGTTTAGGGCTGAGTTTGCCAAAGCATGTTTGCCAAGATGCTGACTGTGAGAGTTACACCCCCAAAATATGGGTCCAAGATAAAAAAAAAAGGGTCCAGGATAAACAAAATGGATCCAGGATTAAAAACAAAAGACAAAACAAAAATCAAGCAAATCCTAAAAGCTTTGCATGCACCTGAAATTGGCACCCTCTTTTCTGGAGATGCAGGCTGTGTTGTTAATCTGTTAGCATCCTCAAACACTGTTGTAAACTGAGTGTGATTCCGCGTCTTCCAGCCATGAAACCACAGATCCTCCTCCTATGCCCAGCACAAACAGGTCTTACCATTTTGGATAACTAGCCCCTAGCAAGGCCTCACTGGTAAACGATGCTTTGGACTGACCTCTGCTTTTTCCTGAGAGTAAAGGATTCTTCCACGTCTAAAGACTCGTCACTTTCAGATTAGATGCAATATTGCTTTCTTTGTTCCCTGGAGTAGTTTTAGCTTAGAGACTATATTTGGAAATGTAAGTCTTATTACATCAAAACAGCATTCAATGTAAATGACTTTCACTTTCAAAGATTTCAATAGTTGGATGAATAAGAAAATATGCAATTCAAATAGAGTTCATTCTATTCTATGTGCTGAGAACTCTAGCATATTATTTTCTCCCGTGATTATCTCTGGTGACAATAAAATATATCAATGGCTTTCATGCGATTATAGGAGTAAGACTATTATAGGCAGGAATGCTTAAAAAGGAAAATTAAAAACTGCTTAATTATAGTATCAGGTGGCGCTAGTGGTAAAGAATCCGCCTGTCTGTGCAGGAGACTCAGGAGACGCGGGTTCGATCCCTGGGTTGAAGAGATTCCCTGAAGGAGGACATGGCAACCCACTCCAGTATTCTTGCCTGGAGAATCCCATGGATGGAAGAGCCTGGCGGGCTACAGTCCACGGGGTCACAAAGAGTTGGACATGACTGAATTGACTTAGCATGCACGAACTGTAATTAATGCAACCAATTGTCTCATAACTAGATTTCTTTTCTTTCTTAAATAAAAACACAGTGAAGTGCTCTAAAACTAAAACTTTGACCAAAATCTTTCACTTTATGATGAATATAGCAGCAATAGGGCCTATATTTATGCATATTAAATTTTTTATGCGTTTTTTCTTTTTATATTTGCTTCTGTACTTTATTAGTTGATATTAATTATGTTAATGTCAGATCAATAGTCTGCTGCTTTTAGAACTTAAGACTGTGGAGATTTCTCTCCTTTGTGTTTTTGTTATAAATTCTTAATCTTGCTACAGTGTGGCTAGAAAAACATAGCTTATACAATTTCTCATTTTTGGAGTTTGTTGAGATTTTCTGTATGGCCTGAGAGATGGTTTCTGATATTAATGATCAAAATTCCTTTCTATTGGTTTGCACTTAGTGGTTTAACTTGCCTCTTTCAGGTTTAAACTCTCTGTGTCTTTTACTTTAGCTTTGTGAGGTTTTTTTTTTTTTTTATTTGAGGTTTGGTTGATTTGCAATTTGTATTAGTTTCAGGTGTACAGCATAGTGATTCATCATTTTATAGACTATACTCTATTTATAGTTATTATAAAATATTGGCTGTACTAGCTATGTGTTTTGAGGGCCCTGGGTACATGTATTTTGTGGAATTTCCATATGTTTGCTTTTCATGGAAGATTATTTTTGTCATACTGAGATTTTTCAGTTCAAAATGTAACTAATTCATATTGATTTGCAATCAACAGATCATCTCTGTTTTGTTTTGCTTGTATCTCATGGTAGTTTCTTTGATTTTTAAATTTCTTTTGCAATACGAATTGTGACTTCCTTGGTTATTTTTCTCCGGTACCTCGAGGGACATCTGAGCATCTCAGAAGAAGCAGGGTGACTGCTTGCTCAGGGCTGTTCTGCACATTCTCTGTTAGCTACCCTACTGCACGTCCTTTGTATTAACCAGGCTGGGCAGTTGCCACCTTGGGGCCCACCGTGGTGGCTGACTTGAGAGACTGGCTGAACGATCGAGCTTTCCCTTCCTCGAACTTGAAGGAGGGATTTTCAATGAGAAACTGGGGGAGGGGTTGCAGCACCCCCAGACAGAGCTGGGGTGGGGAAGACCCCTGCCAGCCCATCACTCGCTCCCTGGAACCCGTGCAGCCCCTGGTCTGTTCTTTGTCCCTGTGGTTCTGCCCTTCAGGGTTGCGGTCCTCCAGACCCCTTTCAGCTGGTGTGACAGGCAGAGGCTTGGCTGTGTGTGGTTCACCCCTGCTCCCCAGGAGGTGCCAGTTCTGGGGAACCACGGCCCAGAATACTTCTCTCTTCCCCAGGTGAAGAGCATGAGACTCTTTCCAGTGCTTGGAAATTATGAAATTGTAAACATTCATGTCCAGGTGTTTGTGTGAGTACTTGTTTTTATTTCATGTGTGTATTTACCTACACAAGGGACTCCTGGGTATGACGAGTGTGTCTGATGTGTAAGGAATTGCTGGCTGCTCGACACAGAGGCTGTGGCAGGCTGCATCCTTGGCAGCAGTGCATGAGAAACCCGGTTCAGCATCCTCTCCAGGACTGGACTTGTCAGGGTTTTTTCTTTCTTAGCAGCTGATCCGTGTCATCTCATAGTTTTAATCTACATTTTCCTATGGATTACTGATGTTGGAGGCCTTCCCAGGTGGTACTAGTGGTAAAGAACCTGCCTGTCAAAGCAGGAGATGCAAGAGATGCAGATTCGATTCCCTGGGTCAGGAAGATCCCCTGGAGGAGGGCATGGCAACCCACTGCAGTATTCTTGCCAGGAGAATCCGATGGACAGAGGAGACTGGCGGACTACAGTCCATAGAGTTGCAAAGAGTTGGACACGACTGAAGTGACTTAGCATGCTTGATGTTGGCATCTCATTTTATCTTTTTGGTCATCCATGTATCTGTATCTTTCTTGGTGAAATGTCCATTCAAATCTTTTGACCATTTTTAAATACTTGGTTGCTGTTTTTCACGTTATTAACTTAGACATTTCTTTCTTTATTCTGGAAATAAGTTCTCTTCAGATATTTGATTTTAGAGATTTTCTCTCAGTCTGGCTCTTTTCACTTCATTTTTTTCTGAGTGTCTCTGGAAGAGTAACATGTTTTAATTTTGAGGAGCTTGACCCTGGTCCATAATTACTCCCTTTAAATATAGACCATTGTTTCTGATTTGTGCCTATTCATTATAGTATTACAGTATTATTTTGAGTAAATATTTTTCCTTCTGGATCAAAAACGGTCCATCATTTTTCAGTCTAATTTATTAATTTTCCATGGTTGCCTCAAGAAAAGGTATTTTTGAGTGATCAGGATGTAAGGTACACTTTTGTACTATAAATATGTACATATTCTAACTCAGTGTCTCTGCTCCCATGTCTTAGAGTCTTAATAGACTAACGACCCATCCTGTGTGTCTCCAGAAGTTATCGATTTCAAGTGTACTCAGAGCTTTTATGCATATTTAAATTTTAATGTATTTTTCTTAGTATTTGTTTTTACATTTACTTCTTTTCTTTATGTCTTGATATTAATATGGTAACATTAGAGTAGATTTAAGATATGGAAAATAGATGGGGAAACAGTGGCAGACTTTATTTTTCTGGGCTCCAAAATCACTGCAGATGGTGATTGCAGCCATGAAATTAAAAGATGCTTACTCCTTGGAAGGAAAGTTATGACCAACCTAGACAGCATATTAAAAAGCAGAGATATTTCTTTGTCAACAAAGGTCCGTCTAGTCAAGGCTATGGTTTTTCCAGTGGTCATGTATGGATGTGAGAGTTGGACTATAAAGAAAGCTGAGCACCGAAGAATTGATGCTTTTGAACTGTGGTGTTGGAGAAGACTCTTGAGAGTCCCTTGGACTGCAAGAAGATCCAACCAGTCCATCCTAAAGGAGATCAGTCCTGGGTGTTCATTGGAAGGACTGATGTTGAAGCTGAAACTCCAATACTTTGGCCACCTCATGTGAAGAGTTGACTCACTGGAAAAGACCCTGATGTGGGGAAGGATTGGGGGCAGGAGGAGAAGGGGCCAACAGAGGATGGGATGGTTGGATGACATCACCGACTCAATGGACATGAGTTAGGTAAACTCTGGGAGTTGGTGATGGACAGGGGGCCCTGGCGTGCTGCGATTCATGGGGTTGCAAAGAGTCAGACACAACTGAGTGACTGAACTGAACTGAACTGAAGATATGGAGATGGGTTTACTTGATCACTTCTTTTGCTTTTTGTTGTTTTTTCCTCTTTTTGGCCAGTTCCTTTTCCGTATGTGTGGGTTGTTGTGGTTGCTGTTAAAATATGCCTGTTTATTCCATGGTTGACTTTTCTATCTAATTCCTATCTTAATGTGTTATTTGCTTAAGTAAAGTGTAAAGAGAAACTCTTTTTGTGCCTCTTCAAAGCACTCAATGCATTGTTCATTCTACAGTCAAATCTCAGGACATGTTGGTTACTAATTGGTAAAAATAAAAATGAAAAATTCCCAAATTTGTGACTGCACAAAGTTGAGAAAAGAACGCTTCTTTCAAAAGCTTTTAGGTCATCATGTTTTATGTTCTCAGTAAAGGGTTTTTATTATTAAGACTAAGTATTTTAATGAGAAACTGAAAATCATGGTGTTTTTAAAAGCAGAAATGAATTTTTCAAGAACTATAAAATAGCATTTCCAACAATGTTTCATATGGCCACGTGGAGAAGACAGACAGACGGACACATGTGCATACCCTATAGGCAGGCAGAAGTCTATGATCAAATCCTCTGCTCCCTTAAAATCGTGAAGAAGGAAAGAATCAGATAAATGAGAAGATTACTTGCGAATAACCTGGAAAACCCAAAACTGAATGTGACTTCTCCCCAAAGGATCTAGAAAGGGCGGCAGATGTCTCAACCCCTCCTTCCAAGCGGATTTGATATTACATTTCCCCTATAATTTATATATGAATAGAAAGGCATTGTTTTCCTGACTTGTACAGTATTTGTGGTGTGTGGAAAACGCCCAGTGAAGGTGTAATAAATAAGTCTGGTTTTATTTTACACCCCAGAGGCTCTCTTCTCACCTACCAGATGGGTTTTCTTTCGGGTTTAGGTATTTATTAGATTTTGTTGTCAAGAAGGTACCAGCTGTCATAAAGAAAAAATATGCATGCCGGATGAAGGAATTAGTTTGAATCTTATATCTGTTGTAGAGCAGCTGTTCTCAAAAGTGGTCCCAGGAACAGCAGAGGCAGCCTCCTGGGGACCTTGCTAGACTCCACCCCATCTACTGGGCAGCATCTCTCGGTGGGGCTGGGTTCTGGTGCTGTGACCTGCCCTCCAAGTGATGTGGGTGTAGCTCAAGCCAAGAGCCCTCTTGTGAAAGGACCCATCAGTCACTGGCCACCTGCGTGTAAAGCGTGTGTCACAGCGTCTGGCCCTGGGTACTGGATACATTTTGATCTCTAGCCTTACTTTACCACTTCTTCTCTTGGACAGAATGAAATCTTGTGGACATTTAACATTCGAAAAGCTGTACAACTTCTCCATGCTAAGTCACTTCAGTCGTGTCTGACTCTTGGCAACCTTGTAGACCAGAGGAACCCACCAGGCTCCTCTGTCCATGGGAGTCTCCAAGCAAGAATACTACAGTGGATTGCCATGCCCTCCTCCAGGGGATCTTCCCGACCCAGGGATTGAACCCTCATTTCTTATGTCTCCTGCATCAGCAGGTGGGTTCTTTATCACTTGCACAACCTCTCCAGTCATCAGCAAATTTTAAAAACAGTGGAATGCATTTTAAATCAGATTGATAAGCATATGAGAAAACATACAGACATTGTTTATGGGAGTAGGAACTGGGACAGTCTTCAAGAAGATTCATTTAACTCTGTGGACTCAGCAACCTCTGCCTCTCTGACCTATCAGCTGTGCTTTCAGGAGTCTCCTGCAGAGTAGCAGTTGCCCAGAGAGATGCAGGCTCCCTGACCGTCGTTGCAACATTATTTGTGACAGCAAAACATTGGAAACAGCTTAAATGAAAAACTCTTAGCATTGGATTGTCTGTATTAAAATCGATGCACAGATAAACATAACAGCATACTTGGAAATGCATTCTGGAGCTGTGTTTGAGTTGGAAATATGTAGAAATGATGTAGAAAGATAAATTCTCCAATAGACCACAGTGATTATCTCCAGGGTCAGGTCACCGAGATGAAGAAAAGGTAGATGGAGGTTTTGACCGTTCTAAAATGCCTGTACTGTTTGTAAACCACAAGAATATGTAAATTTTGCGATATAAATAGTCACAACTTAAATGAAAGTGAAAAGAAATCTTTAGAGGCCATAGTTCAATAAGGATGGTATGACTCAGGCTTTAAGTTAGAAAAGGTATGTGCAGACCCAGCGCTGGTGGCTTGTGGGGGCAGAAGGCCCTGGATGTCCTGATGCAGAGGAGACTGCAGGGCTGCGCTGGGGGGAGAGGGTGGCCCGGAGGTGAGGACTGGGAACTGAGTAGATGCCCCACAAGGGGCCGTCACTTCTCAGAGCCTGATTCTTGGCACCGAGTTCCAACATGGATCCTGCTCCAGGTGACACTCAGCCAGTGTCTCTCCCAATGGAGGAGCTGAGCCAAAGTTGTTCAACATGATTACTGTTGATCCCTTCCTGATTTAATTGGGGAGACACATATGTAAACACAAGGCAAAGTGAGCATAATGGAGTGACCGAGGGCAGGGGAACCCAGAGGAATGACTTCCCCTCTGTGTGAGTTACCCGCAGGGGCAGACTTGTAACTTGGAAGCAGGAATAGGGAGGAGGGCGGAGGACTTGGAGGAGGAAGAATACAGTTTGGGAAATTCATCAGCGGCTCTTGTGATAATCCAAGATGTAATAATTGGGAGGCATTTTGGACAGAGAACAAGCAGGAATGCTGTCACACGGGCGGTAGGGATGTTTTCCCTGGAAACAGGTACTTGTAGGTAATTACTGGGTTTCCCAGGTGGCTCAGCAGTGAAGAATTCACCTGCAACCTGGGAGACATAGGTTTGATCCCTGGGTTGGAAAGCTCCCCTGCAGAATGGAATGGCAACCCACTCCAGTTTTCTTGCCTGGGAAATCCCGTGGACAGAGGAGCCTGGCGGGCTATAGTCCACGGGGTCACAGAGTCGGACATGATTGAGTGACTAAGCAAGCAAGCAAGGAAATATGTGATTAAATGAAAGATCTTAAATGGGAAGATTATCCTGGACGGTCATGGGGACCCAGTGGAGCCTCAAGGGCCCTTGTGCAATGGACAAGGGAGGGGCAGAGACAGAAGAGGGGTCGTGGTGGTGGAGGCAGATGGAGAGGGAGTCTGGAAGATGCTGCAGTCCTTGCTCTGAAGATGGGGTCAGAGGCCGTGGACCAGAGATGCAGGCAGCCTCTTGCCCCTGTGAAGGGAAGCTCCCCGAGGAGGAACCAGCCATCTGATGCCTTCCCTTCAGCTCCGTGACGCTCACTCAGGACAACTGTGAGAGAGTAAGAGAGCTGTCGTGCTGGGCGTAACTCCTTACACGGCCAGGGACAACTCCTGTGTGGTCCTTCGGGCCACCAGAACCATGTAAACTTAGATTGACTCTGTGCTGAGCTCCAGGCCACTGACGTCTTTACTGGGCCTGCCCTGTAGAAAGCTTCTCTTTCTCATGTGGACAGATGGAGGAGTGGTCTATTCACTAGTTCAGGAATCAACACTGCCAGCATCACCATTACCACTCCAGACCGCTCTTGTGTGGGCGTTACTCTGACACAGCTTTCTTCTGAAGACACTCCAGGGGCTGGGGACATGGCATCTAGGGAGGTAAACTTGACCGCCACAGTCCCGCGTGGGGGAGGAAACACGGCCACAGATTTGGCGAGAACACTAGCCCAGCTCTTGTAGAAGAAGCTAGAGCACATCAGTGGGCCTGGGGACCTTCCTAATCACTGGGAACTGACCTAAGAGACCTTCATCCCAAGACCCCCTGAGTTCTGAGGATGCGGTCACTCAGAAGCAGGGCCGCAGGGTGGTGGGACCACACCTGGCCCACGAGTCCCACTCCCGGTTCGGATCTGAAAGCGCGGTGGAGGGGGCGGGTGGCGAGCGTGGCTTTCCATCCTGTGCTCTGATCTGGGCCAACCCTTTTATCTTTTCTCTTTTCTGGCTTGGAGGTGACTGTTCACCAGGGAACAAAGTGACCTTGTCAGCAAGTTATGGACAGACTAAATGTTCTACTTCACAGAGGAGTTGCCTCTGCCTTCACCGTAATAGCCAAATTGCCGGTCTTCATGTCTTCAGAGGGGGCTCTCTGCTGGGTGCAGACAAGCCTCAACGCAAGGGCCATGGCCTTCTGTCCCGTGCGCTCCCTGGGCAGGTGAGCGAGGCTGCTCACACTTACTCAAGCCTTCAAAGCCCTGGATTTTCTCCAGCCTGGGCCTGTCGACTGGCATGGGGAATGCCACTCAATATTCTGTAATAACCTGTGTGGAACAGGAATCTGAGAGACAACAGTATACGAGTATGTACAGCTGAATTGGCTTTGCTGCACATCTGACACGACATTGTACGTCAACCAAGTTCCAAAAACAAAACAAACAACAGCAACAAAATCTCCTCTGGGCAGCACGGTGCAAGCTGCCACCTTTGTCCCACATTCTACTCTGTAATGAGGATGCCACAGCTCTTCAGTGTCTTCAGACCACAGGCAATCCGTTTACGCAAAGCTGGCTCACTGGCTCCTCTAGGTGAGACATCCCGACTGCTTCTTGGGTGGAAGCCTGAATGCTCGACCAGACGTGATTAAGATGATTTTGTCAGCTCAGTGGGAGCATCCGTCCTTCGCTGATGAACGTGATGAAATAGCTCTTTGGTAAATTTTGTGATTAACCACAGACTGGCACTGGCAAACTGCAAATGTCTCCAGTACAAACACAGAAAGTGTCTGGTGGACGGTTGGGGCAGGGATTTTATTTTCGTAAAAGAGGCAGAGGAAGAGCAAGAGGAAAAACAAGCAACAGAATCTGGAGAGAATGTAAAACGTGAAGAAAATGGAAAACAAGGTCATGTTTAAAAGTGGAAGTGTTAGTTGGTCAGTCGTGTCTGACTCTTTGTGACCCCATGGACTGTAGCCCTCCAGGCTCCTCTGTGCATGGAATTCTCCAGGCAAGAGTACTGGGGCGGGTTGCCATTCCCTTCTCCAGGGGATCTTCCTGACCCAGGGATCGAACCAGGTCTATTATTTAGAAACTGAGCCCCTAAGATCATGTTTAGTTTCTAAATAATACCAAGAACATAGCAGAATGCCATTGGACACCACGTGATTCTCTGCATTTGGTCTTGTTCTTGAAGGGGATGAAAAACTGGCCTTCTGTACACTGGGTGAGAGAATGGAGTAGCTCGGATGCTCAGGGCTTTGTTGGGAAGAAGGACTGCACTCCAGTGGGGTTGGGGTTCGGGGACTAGAAGCATCAAGGACGCGGGTTCTCAGGGCAGGTGTGATGCCGTCAGGGCGGTGGGCTCCAGAGTCACCAGCCAGGAGCATGGCCAGCCTTAGGGGTTCACGCTGCCTCCGCAGGACAGACCCTGGGGTGGCTGGGACGTGCCGGCAAAATCACTGACCTCGGCAGCAGGTCGTCTCCTCTGGGGGAGCCCGGAGCCCCTTCCCCAAACATGAGCCCAGGAGAACCCCTGAGAAGCTGGCCCTGAGTCCTGAGGTCTCTGGATTTCAACCAAGGTTCCTATTAAAATGCTAGTGATGCTCAGACCCCAGCCCCCGGGAGATAATGCGGGGGATCCTGCTATGAAAAATCTAATTACACCTCTGGATCCCAGAGTGCCTGCTAACATGGCCAAGAGAGCGATAATAACAATTTAAATCATTGATGACCTCTCAGACACTTAATTTTGGTGGGTCAGAATTAATTGAATTCTAGAGCTGGAAAGGATTTAAAGAGGCACCGATTTCCAAAGTCTCCTTCTGTACGTCGGGAAAGCAGGGCCTGGTGGCCGGGTCCAGCAGAGCCGTGGGTTGGGGCCCCGTGGTCCCCTTACTGGGGGGCCGAGTGCACAAACACCCATGAGACCTGTCCTGAACCCCTTAGGGTTTCCCATCTCCTGTGACCCCATCTGCAGGATCTGTCTTGATGGAATTTGAGTTTCTCAGTAGAGTGTACTGGCAGAACAAGGATACAGTCTCTGTCTTTCAGATCAGGAGCTAGGATTCAGAGTGGTTTAGTGACTCAACTCTGGAAACAAAACAACGTACAAAAGGGAAAAAGTATCCCTGAGACCACACTTGGCTCTTGGTCCGATGCACCTCCCCCTTCCCCTGCAAAATCTCAAGTCTCATCCTGGAACCCTGGGGCTTCATTCCAGGCCCTCAGGAGGCCACCAGTCTGTAGTTGGGTTCCTCAGGGTCCCTACAGTCAGGGGGCCTCAAGAAGGGGGTGTTCGGAGCAGGTGGAGGTTCGGAGGGTCAGCAGGACCGGGCCTCAGGACGCTTTCCTTCCCCACGGGGCTCTGGGCCTGGCAGGGCTCTGCATGTGTCCGGGGAGGAGAGGAGGGCGTAGCTCCCACAGGCCTCCTGATGCACTCTGTGGGTTGTCCGGCCAAGGGCTCTGGTTCCTGTGGTCCTGTAGGCATCACATCAGGTGAGGTCCCCGTGGTGGACACTCCCTGCTGGAGTGAGCTGCAGGGTCACCACCTGAATTGCACAGTCTGTGGGGCAAAGTCTTCAAAGGCCTGTGGTGAGGTCTTCAGGGGGATTTAATCAACCCTAGAAACATCAAGAGAAAGCTGGTGTCCCCACGCTCCAGCTCCTTCAGCGGGACTTGCAGGGGTGGGCTGGCACCAAGGGAGGGTCTGATGTGAGGATGGGACTGGGAAGCACCCTTGGGGGGCTCCTCCAGGCTCCTCCACCAGGCTGTCTGATGGGGGTTTGGAGGGCCAGTCCTTGCAGGTCAGTGCGCTCCTGATGGCCACTCCCCGCCCCGCCAGCCACCCTGTTCTTCAGGGGAGGCCGACCTCGCAAAGAGCAGCAAAGAACCTCCCTCCAGGGCTTCATCCTGCCCTCAGATGGCACACGGCTCGCTCCAGCAATCACACGGGTCACCTGGGGGCTCCTTCCGTACAGGCTGGGGCTGGCAGAGCTGAGGCGGGTCCGAGAGTCAGCATGCACTGGGAGCTCCCGGTGATGCCATTCTGGGCAGGTGAGAGCTTAGAGAACATGTGAGTCCTCACCGTGTGTGGAGGCCACACCTACACACTGAGGTCCTCTTTACGAGGCAGCTGCTCAGAGGCCCTGACTCACAGCTTCTCAAAGCGAGGGCCCCAAAGCAGGAGGATCAGCCTCTCCAGGGACCTTGTTAGAAAGGCAAGTTCTTGGGCCCCACCCAAACCTCCTGAGTCAGAAACCAGGGCTGTGGGAACAGTGTTTTAACAACACTTCCAGGTGATTCCAGGCTTCCTAGGTGGTGCTACTGGTAAAGAACACACGTGTCAATGCAAGAGACATAGAGACGCGGGTTTGACCCCTGGGTTAGGAAAATACTCTGGAGGAGGACATGGCAACCTACTCCAGTATTCTTGCCTGGAGAATCCCATGGACAGAGGAGCCTGGCAGGGTTGCAAAGAGTCAGATATGACAGTGACTAAACAACAACATTAAAAACAGAAATAACTATAGTTTTGGTTACTTATTTTTAATATTGTTGATATCATACTGTCTCACCTCCTGTTTTCTCATGTATCTTGGAAGTATTTGGAGCTTAAAATCATCACTTTTCCTTTTCTGAAATTCCCAAATAAAATTTAAAAATGTCATGGACTTTCACGTATGAAAGGTCAGCCAAACATATTTATTAAATGAATGTCGCAGGCGTAATAATCTGGTTTTTTTCCTTTAATGAAAATGTCAACCCACTTGGTGATTATTCAGTAACTTAATGATAGACATGTTCTTAATAATAGTGTGATATCAGAGTTTATGGGCTTCCCAGGTGGCGCTAGTGGTAAAGAATCCGCCTGCCAATGCAGCAGACACATGAGATGCAGGTTTGATCCCTGGGTTAGGAAGATCCCCTGGAGGAGGACATGGCAACCCACTCCAGTATTCTTGCCTGGAGAATCCCATGGACAGAGGAGCCTGGCAGGCTACACTCCAAGGGATCACAAAAAAATCAGACACAACTGAGTACATACATACATTCCCTGCAGTTTAAAGGAAAAACAACCAAATAGATTTCATCATTTTGGCATAAATGGATAAAATGACTTACTATTATCTCAGATTTCCTTTCTGGAAAGAATATTTTTACCTTAACACAGTGTGTGTGCATGCACGTAAAGTCTTATGCTCAGAGTAGAGCACATGGTTTAGTTAATGGTGCCACCCGCTGGCACCCATTTTTCCAAAGGCTTTAGAAACTAGAATTATAACTGAACTGTATCTATGTCCTTATCACTCAGCACTGAGATTGTTTTATTGCACATTTACATGTAGATTTTCTAAGCTGCATTGCCTTTCTAATTACACTTATCTGCACAGAATTTAGGCCAAGTTTGAAATACGGTCCAGCTTACAATTTCCAGAGAATGACTAGCAAATGATCTGCACGTGAGTTGGGTTCTAGATGCCCCTGAGCAGGTGAGCTGTGTGACTTTGGTTATTTTCTCCTGTAAAAAAAAAATACCCTGTGATGGTTAATCTCTAGACCTGTTGACAACGTCCTTTTTTTTTTTTTACCCACCCTGTACCTAGAATGTGGCATGACCACACCGAACTGAACTCCAGGATTTAATTATTCATATAATAGGATGATAATATTAAGTGTGTTCAGGTAGTTATTAATTACATCCAGTGTAGAGCTTTCTAGAAAGATGGTTGGACCACACAACCACTAAGTCTCCAATGAAAGGGATATCCTCTTTACTACCAGAATCTGCCTGCAAAGTGGGAGACCTGGGTTTGACCCTTGGGTTGGGAAGATCCCCTGGAGAAAGGCCTGGTCACCCACTCCAGTGTTCTTGCCTAGAGAATCCCATGGATAGAGGAGCCTGGCAGGCTACAGACCATGGGATTATAGACTCGGACATGACCAAGTGACTTAGCATGTGCACACTCTTCACTGCAGCCAGCTCCTTGATTTCTTGAATGAGATCTGCCTAGAAGATCAGACACGGTTAGCAGTGCTGTGTTCTCTCTGCTGGTTGGCCCTTTTGACCTGTCTTTGGGTCAGTTCTCGGCACTGATGAGCTGCTTGGGTCCTGGTGATGTCAGGCTTTCTCTCCGTGCTCACAGGCAGTATGCGTGGGTGGTCTCACTGTGTCCTGAGAAGACCTGCTTCTCTGGGAGAATCAGCAGCAGCCACAGGACAACTACCCGCCTTATTAGCATGCATTTTATTTACTAGAAGATAATTTGGTAATTCTTGTATTGAAACACTTTTGGATCAATAGGAAGACAGACTATTTTCCCCTAAGATCTGAGGCTGTGAGACTAATGTCATTTTCCCCAGAAAGTTTCTCTGCATCCACACGACCATCATGGGCTTCCTAGAGAGAGGAGGCAAAACTCCCCTCCAAGGAGGGGAGGCTCTGGGATGGCCAACATCACACTGGTTGGTTGAACTTAGAATGTGCTAAGAAAGAGATTTGGTGGAAAGGGAAAATGACAAAGCAGCACATGCCTTGGAGAACTCAGAGCTTCCTGATTCTGCTCGATGCAGTGTAACAGTGGTCAGCTTCACGGGGCTGTTTATCTCACCCATCTTGAGAGGGGAGAGGGTGAAGGCCTGGCTTCTCTCAGAGGCCAGTATTCTCTCTACTGTTGTTGGTTCTCATGTTTTTCACCGGGGGAGGGGGTTGCCATACAGAGAGCACTTGAAGGTTAGAGTCTGGAGACATTCTTTTTTTTAAAATTAATTTATTTATTTTAACTGGAGGCTAATTACAATATTGTAGTGGTCTTTGCCATGCATTGACATGAATCAGCCATAGGTGTACATGTGTTCTGCATCCCAAACCCCCCTCCTACCTCCCTCCCCACCCCATCTCTCAGGGTCATTCCAGTGCACTGGCCCCAAGCACCCTGTCTCATGCATCAAACCTGGACTGGTGATCTATTTCACATATGGTAATATACATGTTTCAATGCTATTCTCTCAAATCATCCCACCCTTGCCTTCTCCCACAGAGCCCAAAAGACTGTTCTCTGCTGTCTCGCACATAAAGTCATTGTTACCATCTTTCTAAATTCCATATATATGCGTTAGTATACTGTATTGGTGCTTTTCTTTCTGACTAACTTCAGTTTGTATAATAGGCTCTAGTTTCATCCACTTCATTAGAACTATTCAAATGCATTCTTTTTAATGGCTGAGGGGCGGTGGCCGAGAGGAGCTACCCCAGCCCGGAGGCTGGGGGTGGCAGCGAGAAGAGCTAGCCCGGGCACCAAGGCCAGGGGCGGCCGAGAGGAGTTATCCCAGGTCCAAGGAGCAGCGGCTGCGTGGGCACAGGAGGGCCAAAAGGAGTTACTCCACATTCAAGGTCAGGAGGGGCCATCGTGAGTAGATACCCCTTATCCAAGGTAAGGAGCGACGGCTGCACTTTGCTGGAGCAGCTGTGAAGAGATACCCCACGTCCAAGGTAAGAGAAACCCAAGTAAGATGGTAGGTGTTGTGAGAGGGCATCAGAGGGCAGACACACTGAAACTATAATCACAGAAAACTAGCTAATCTGATCACACGGACCACAGCCTTGTCTATCTAAATGAAACTAAGCCATGCCATGTGGGGCCACCCAAGACGGATGGGTCATGGTGGAGAGGTCTGACAGAATGTGGTACACTGGAGAAGGGCATGGCAAACCACTTCAGTATTCTTGCCTTGAGAACCCCATGAACAGTATGAAAAGGCAAAAAGATAGGACACTGAAAGATGAGCTCCCCAGGTCAGTAGGTGCCCAATATGCTACTGGAGATAAGTGGAGAAATAACTCCAGAAAGAATGATGGGATGGAGCCAGAGCAAAAACAATACCCAGCTGTGGATGTGACTGGTGATAGAAGCAAAGTCCGATGCTGTAAAGAGCAATATTGCATAGGAACCTGGAATGTTAGGTCCATGAATCAAGGCAAATTCAGTTCAGTTCAGTCGCTCAGTCGTGTCCGACTCTCTGCGACCCCATGAATTGCAGCACGCCAGGCCTCTCTGTCCATCACCAACTCTCGGAGTCTACCCAAACCCATGTTCATCGAGTCGGTGATGCCATCCAACCATCTCATCCTCTGTCGTCCCCTTCTCCTCCCTCCCCCAATCCTACCCAGCATTAGGGTCTTTTCCAATGAGTCAACCCTTCGCATGAGGTGCCCAAAGTATTGGAGCTTCAGCTTCAACATCAGACCTTCCAATGAACATCCAGGATTGATCTCTTTTAGGATGGATTTATTGGATCTCCTTGCAGTCCAAGGGACTCTCAAGAGTCTTCTCCAACACCACAGTTCAAAAGCATCAATTCTGTGGCGCTCAGCTTTCTTCACTGTCCAACTCTCACATCCATACATGACCACTGGAAAAACCATAGCCTTGACTAGACGGACTTTTGTTGGCAAAGTAATGTCTCTGCTTTTAAATATGCTATCTAGGTTGGCCATAACCTTCCTTCCAAGGAGTAAGCGTCTTTTAATTTCATGGCTGCAGTCACCATCAGCAGTGATTTTGGAGCCCAAAAAGGTAAAGTCTGACACTGTTTCCACTGTTTCCCCATCTATTTCCCATGAAGTGATGGGACAAATTGGAAGTGGTCAAACAGGAGATGGCAAGAGTGAACGTCAACATTCTAGGAATCAACAAACTAAGATGGACTGGAATGGGTGAATTTAACTCAGATGACCATTATATCTACTACTGTGGGCAGGAATCCCTTAGAAGAAATGGAGTAGCCGTCATAGTCAACAAAAGAGTCTGAAATGCAGTACTTGGATGCAATCTCAAAAATGACAGAATCATCTCTGTTCATTTCCAAGGCAAACCATTTGATATCACAGTAATCCAAGTCTATGCGCCGACCAGTAACGCTGAAGAAGCTGAACTTGAACGGTTCTATGAAGACCTACAAGATCTTCTAGAACTAACACTCAAAAAAGATGTCCTTTTCATTATAGGGGACTGGAATGCAAAAGTAGGAAGTTAGGAAACACCTGGCGTAACAGGCAAATTTGGCCTTGGAGTACAGAATGAAGCAGGGCAAAGGCTAATAGAGTTTTGCCAAGAGAATACACTGGTCATAGCAAACACCCTCTTCCAACAACACAAAAGAAGACTCTACACATGGACATCACCAGATGGTCAACACTGAAATCAGACTGATTATATTCTTTGCAGCCAAAGATGGAGAAGCTCTATACAGTCAGCAAAAACAAGACCGGAAGCAGACTGTGCCTCAGATCATGAATACGTTATTGCCAAATTCAGACTTAAATTGAAGAAAGTAGGGAAAACCACTAGACCATTCAAGTATGACTTTAATCAAATCCCTTATGATTATACAGTGGAAGTGACAAATAGATTTAAAGGACTAGATCTGATAGACAGAGTGCTTGATGAACTATGGACAGAGGTTCGTGGCATTGTACAGGAGACAGGGATCAAGACAATCCCCATGGAAAAGAAATGCAAAAAAGCAAAATGGCTGTCTGAGGAGGTCTTACAAATAGCTGGGAAAAGAAGAGAAGTGAAAAGCCAAGGAGAAAAGGCAAGATATTCTCATCTGAATGCAGAGTTCCAAAGAATAGCAAGGAGAGATAAGAAAGCCTTCCTCAGTGATCAATGCAAAGAAATAGAGGAAAACAACAGAATGGGAAAGACTAGAGATCTCTTCAAGAAAATTAGAGATACTAAGGGAACATTTCATGCAAAGATGGGCTCGATAAAGGATAGAAACGGTATGGACCTAACAGAAGCAGAAGATATTAAGAAGAGGTGGCAAGAATACACAGAAGAACTGTACAAAAAAGATCTTCATGACCCAGATAATCACGATGGTGTGATCACTCACCTAGAGCCAGACATTCTGGAATGTGAAGTCAAGTGGGCCTTAGAAAGCATCACTACAAACAAAGCTAGTGGAGGTGATGGAATTCCAGTTGAGCTATCTCAAATCCTCAAAGGTGATGCTGTGAAAGTGCTGCACTCAATATGCCAGCAAATCTGGAAAACTCAGCAGTGGCCACAGGACTGGAAAAGGTCAGTTTTCATCCCAATCCCAAAGAAAGGCAATGCCAAAGAATGATCAAACTACTGCACAATTGCACTCATCTCACACGCTAGTAAAGTAATGCTCAAAATTCTCCAAGCCAGGCTTCAACAATACATGAACCGTGAACTTCCAGATGTTCAAGCTGGTTTTAGAAAAGGCAGAGGAATCAGAGATCAAATTGCCAACATCCGATGGATCATCGAAAAAGCAAGAGAGTTCCAGAAAAACATCTATTTCTGCTTTATTGACTATGCCAAAGCCTTTGACTGTGTGGATCACAATAAACTCTGGAAAATTCTGAAAGAGATGGGAATACCAGACCACCTGACCTGTCTCTTGAGAAACCTGTATGCAGGTCAGGAAGCAACAGTTAGAACTGGACATGGAACAACAGACTGGTTCCAAATAGGAAAAGGAGTTCATCAAGGCTGTATATTGTCACCCTCTTATTTAACTTATATGCAGAGTACATCATGAGAAACACTGGGCTGGAAGAAACACAAGCTGGAATAAAGGTTGCCGGGAGAAATAGCAATAACCTCAGATATGCAGATGACACCACCCTTATGGCAGAAAGTGAAGAAGAACTAAAGAGCCTCTTGATGAAATTGAAAGAGGAGAGTGAAAAAGTTGGCTTAAAGCTCAACGTTCAGAAAACTAAGATCATGACATCTGGTTCCATCACTTCATGGGAAATAGATGGGGAAACAGTGGAAACTGTCAGACTTTATTTTTTGAGCTCCAGAATCACTGCTGATGGTGATTGCAGCTATGAAATTAAAAGATGCTTACTCCTTGGAAGGAAGGTTATGACCAACCTAGATAGCATATTTAAAAGCAGAGACATTACTCTGCCGACAAAGGTCTGTCTAGTCAAGGCTATGGTTTTTCCAGTGGTCATGTATGGATGTGAGAGTTAGACTATAAAGAAAGCTGAGTGCCCAAGAATTGATGCTTTTGAACTGTGGTGTTGGAGAAGACTCTTGAGAGTCCCTTGGACTGCAAGAAGATCCAACCAGTCCATCCTAAAGGAGATTAGTCCTGGGTGTTCATTGAAAAGACTGATGTTGAAGCTGAAACTCCAATACTTTGGCTACCTCATGTGAAGAGTTGACTCATTGGAAAATACCCTAATGCTGGGAAGGATTGGGGGCAGGAGGAGAAGGGGCTGACAGAGGATGAGATGGTTGGATGGCATCACTGACTCAATGGACATGGGTTTGGGTGCGCTCCGGGAGTTGGTGATGGACAGGGAGGCTTTGCGTGCTGTGATTCATGGGGTCTCAAAGAGTCGGACACGACTGAGCGACTGAACTGAACTGAACTGAATATTCCATGGTGTATATGTACCACGGCTTTCTTATCCATTCTTCTGCTGATGGATATCTAGGTTGCTTTCACGTCCTGGCTATTGTAAACAGTGCTGTGATGAACACTGGGGTACACGTGTCTCTTTCAATTCTGGTTTCCTCAGTGTGTATGCCCAGCAGTGGGATTGCTGGGTTATATGGCAGTTCTCTTTCCAGTTTTTTAAGGCATCTCCACACTGTTCTCCATAGTGGCTGTACTAGCTTGCATTCCCACCAACAGTGTAAGAGGGTTCCCCTTTCTCCACACTCTCTCCGGCATTTATTGTTTGTAGACTTTTTGATAGCAGCCATTAGTGTGAGATGGTACCTCACTGTCGTTTTGATTTGCATTTCTCTGATAATGAGTGATGTTGAGCATCTTTTCATGTGTTTGTTAGCCATGTGTATGTCTTCTTTGGAGAAATGTATGTTTAGTTCTTTGGCCCTTTTTTGATTGGGTCGTTCACTTTTCTGGTATTGAGCTGCATGAGCTGCTTGTATATTTTTGAGATTAATTCTTTGTCAGTTGCTTCATTTGCTATTATTTTCTCCCATTCTGAAGGCTGTCTTTTCACCTTGTTTATAGTTTCCTTTGTTGTGCAAAAGCTCTTAAGTTTAATTAAGTCCCACTTGTTTATTTTTGCTTTTATTTCCCTTACTCTGGGACGTGGGTCATAGAGGATCCTGCTGTGATTTATGTCAGAGTGTTTTGCCTATTTTTTCCTTTAGGAGTTTTATAGTTTCCAGGTTTACATTTAGATCTTTAATCCATTTTGAGTTTATTTTTGTGTGTGGTGTTAGAAAATGTTCTAGTTTCATTCTTTTACAAGTGGTTGACCAGTTTTCCCAGCACTACTTGTTAAAGAGATTTTCATTTCTCCATTGAATATTCTTGCTTCCCTTGTCAAAGATAAGGTGTCCATAGGTGTGTGGACTTATCTCTGGGCTTTCTATTTTGTTCCATTGATCTATATTTCTGTCTTTGTGCCAGTACCATACTGTCTTGATGACTGTAGCTTTGTAGAATAGCCTGAAGTCAGGCAGGTTGATTCCTCCAGTTCCATTCTTCTTTCTCAAGATTGCTTTGGCTGTTCGAGGTGTTTTGTATTTCCATACAAATTGTGAAATTGTTTGTTCTAGTTCTGTGAAAAATACCATTGGTAGCTTGATAGGGATTGCATTGCATCTATAGATTGCTTTGGGTAGTATACTCATTTTTGCTACATTGATTCTTCCAATCCATAAACAAGGTATATTTTCCTGGAGACATTCTTGATCATCATGACCTCATGACCAGGAGAAAGAGGTGCCGGAAGCGGGTGGGGCTCAGCATCCTGCGGGACCAGAACACGCCAGCCACCCACCGTTGTCCAGCCACAGCGTTCATGGTGCTGAGGCGGAAGCACAGCCGTGTGCTCTCCTCACTCTCCCTCTTACACATCGGCCTGTATGGGGGGTGAGACAGGGGACCAGTAGAATGTTGCAGTTAAAAATCAGAAATATGTGTTCAGATCTCCAGGCGCACCACTTATTAGGATTTTGATCTATCTACTGAAAAAAGAAAAAAAGAAGAACACATTGCTTGAGAGTTGTGAGTTGTTTTGTTTGGGGCAAAATGAGGACTCAAACCCAAGAGACAGTGTCTGAGAAGGTCCGAGGAACTGCTCCAAAGGTGGGGGAAGGTCAGTGTAGATGTGACTTTGTTGATGGGGTCCGTGTGTTAGCCCAGGGACTCCAGGCAGAGAGGGCCTCTGTGACTATCAGTTCCCTAGGAAACAGTGCTGGGCTCTGGGACCAATTCAGTTCAGTTCAGTCACTCAGTCATGTCCGACTCTTTGTGACACCACAAATTGCAGCACACCAGACTTCCCTGTCCATCACCAACTCCCAGAGTCTACCCAAACTCATGTCCATTGAGTCGGTGATGCCATCCAGCCATCACATCCTCTGTCATCCCCTTCTTCTCTTGCCCTCAATCTTTCCCAGCATCAGGGTCTTTTCCAATGAGTCAGCTCTTTGCATCAGGTGGCCAAAGTATTGGAGTTTCAGCTTCAACATCAGTCCTTCCAATGAACACCCAGGACTGATCTCCTGTTGGATCTCCTTGTAGTCCAAGGGACTCTCAAGAGTCTTCTCCAACACCACAGTTCAAAAGCATCAATTCTTTGGTGCTCAGCTTTCTTCACCGTCCAACTCTCACATCCATACATGACTACTGGAAAAACCATAGCTTTGACTAGACAGACCTTTGTTTGCAAAGTAATGTCTCTGCTTTTTAATATGCTGTTTAGGTTGATCATAACTTTCCTTCCAAGGAGTAAGCGTCTTTTAATTTCATGGCTGCAATCACCATCTGCAGTGATTTTGGAGCCCAATAGATCCACACAGATCAGGTCACAAAAGGTGAGTTCCCGTGCAGACCGGAAGCCACACCGCACAGGTGAGGGTGCAGGTGGAGGCTGGCTGCCCAGGTCGAGTCCTGTTTTGACTGTTTCCCAACAGCGATGTGTCTCCAGCAAGTCACGTGGGTTTTGTGCCTTCTCTTCTGTGGTTTATGAAAGGTGACGGTGAGAGTAACTTCCCCAAAGAGTTGTGGTGAGGGTCCGGGGCTACGTATCTAAAACATGAGCTCAGCACCGCCTGCGGTGAGATTTCTCTGATTTCATCCTTTTCTCTGCACCTCCTCCTCTGGGGCAGCCTCATCAGTCTTAGTGCCCTAGGGGTCTGGGCTCCTGGACAGTCCTTGTCCCCTTGTATTGTGTGTCTTCCTACCCCCACAACCTGTGGGGAGTGTGGGGGTCCTCTCCCCACTTTTCCTCTGGTCTGGGGGGCAGAGTGGAGTATGAGGCTTGAATCCCCCTCTCAGCCTTGAGCTGTTTAATTTGGACCAGGGGCTGTCATCAGAGTGTCAGGGACAGAGACAAACCCAAGCCTGGGAGACCCTGGCTGGCACACATCCTGGGTGAATTGCAGGATCAGGGAGTCACTGTTTGTCTACAGATTTTTCTGTTTGCTCTCTGCAGACGAGAGAACCAAAAAGGCACAGAAAGTCTCCTGTTCTTGTTTCCTTTGTTTAAAAAAATGTGACTTTTATTCACTCTTAGGTCCTTGTGTTGTGACGGGATTAGACTCTGAGCTCTGAGGGCTTCGCCCAGCTTCGCGAGGACATCTCAGCACAGCGGGGTGTGCAAGGCACCCGTCTCCCACGTGGACCAGGAGGGTGGAAGACACGGGTCTGGGAGTGGAAGGCTGCAGGGGCCAAGGGTGCTGGGCACCTGGCAGGAGAGCAGACACAATGCCACTGTCCTCAGAATCTGCCCGAAGAAGGAGACGCTCTCTCTGATGAACAGCAATTAGCAGAAGCCACATGTGGACCAAAGAGCTGTGTGATTGCCATCCTCGGATTTCAGCTTCAAACCCTCAATATGAAGCGTGATGTTTCCACTGATCACTCCAGCCCGTTACTAACGAAAACATGAAGGACTCTGCCAGCCAAGACATCCTAATTTCTCTAGTTGAGATGGGAGGCAAAGAGGGTTGAGATCACATTCCCTTCACCTGTGATGGTCTGGAGTGAGACATAAAAGTGACACGCAGCCTTTGAAGAGCTAAGATGACAGGTGACAGGCGACAGATTCCCAAGGCTGCAGCGCTGAGGGCCCAAGAAATGTGAGTGAGGGCACGGGGCCCAGTGCCTGACCCAAATGGGCCCATTTAATGCAAAGATGCTCTGGGGGAGGGCGCTTTCCAGATGAATGTCATTTCCCAGGACTTGGAACGCAAGCTGAGTGCATTCCTACAAGGCCAAGATACCTCTACGTACAAGTTAACCATTTCCAGAGTCACAGAGTTCTCGTTCTTAGCCTGTGGAATTGAATTCAACCAGAATCAAAGAAAGGTTGTCTGTTCTTACGGCCGGGGCTCCATCTCCTGACCCTGCTCCCTGCTCCCTAATCATCACCCAGACTTCCCCCTTCACTCTCAGCACTGAAATACGTGTCCTATTTCATTAATAAAGCAAACCCATCACACCAGGGGCGTCTCGGCTTCTTTCCAGAACACCGCCGAGCATCTCTGCGTCTCCCCTGCTTTCCCCGTGCTAGGGCTGTGACCGCTCTCTCCAGCCGCAGGGGCCCAGGCTCCTCTCCTCTGCCAGCTCCTGGCCCTCACCTAAGTGCTTCCTGTGTTTAGACAAGTGTTTTTTACCTTTCTGTCTCCTCGGCTCTCATTCTTTTCATCTTTGTCTTCAAACCGAAGCTGTTGCCTTTAATCTGTATCATTTGCTCTCTTGCTCCCTCTCTCTTTCTCAAGTCCCCCCTGGGCTGTGCCATCCTCACTGCACCCTCAGGGTAGACCTGGGCACGGGATGTCCCTGCTTCCCCCCTCACGCCCCTGTCCCGGGGCTCTGGAGGCGCCCTGGGAGCAGTGGCTGCGCGCCGGCTCCGAGTCCCTTCCCGTCTTGTGGCACCTCGTCCCCGGTGGTGGCCCCTTTCCCTCTCGCCTGCCCATTCCTGCCCAGTCTCCTGGTTCCACCCCGGGGTCCACGTCTCTGCTTCACTCCTTTCCCGGGTCCCTCACTCCACCTGCCTTGGTGACGTGACACCCCCTCCAGGGAGCTTCCCGACAGCTGATAGTGAGCCTGGGCCCTGCCCCTCCTGCTATCACTTGCTCCCCCGGGCCTTCGAGGGGAGGCGCCCCGGGCACCCAGCACTGAGTACCCTCGGAGCTGACTCCCTGCCAGCTGCCTGCCTGCTGTGCTCACCTGGCTTCACTTCCCCGCATTTCCCTACCCTGGACCCTCATGCATTCTCTTCCCTACGTCTAAAACTCAATTCTGTCTTACTTTTGTCTGGCTAACTTCTATTAAGTGTTCAGGTCTCAACTTAGAAAGTTACCCATAGACCAAACCTTCTCTGATCTTGAAGGTAAATTTGAGAGCAAGGTGATATAGTTGCAGTGTACTGTCACCTTCTCATCTGTAGCACTTGGACTTACAGGCATGGAATTCACGTTTATAATTATTTGTCTATAGATATCTTGCCCCCACATTGTAATTTTACGAGGTTGTGGTTTCTGTCTTTTGTCACCAGCTTTGTCATGGTACCTACTGTACTGGGAATACTGTGGGTTCCGTCTCTATATGTGTTTATTAGCAAATTTTCATACAGGTGTGTTTATTTTTTGGTTTTATTTGAATATGTAGTTGTAGTATTCATAAAGGGGAAGCTCCAGCATTATTAATTGGGGGTGTTTTTTCCGGAGCAGGTATGGTGAAGCAGTGGGGTTATTTCAGCACATTTAAGAGCAGTTCAGATGACTGAGGAGGCTGAGTAAGCAGGCTGAGTGACAGTCAGGGCTGAGAAAGACGGATCAAGGATCAAGGACTCCGTAAGTAATGAGGATCAGAGAGGGTTACAGGAAACCAAAATTATGGTTGAGAATAAGCATTGGAACTTAGTATTTGGGGGTGTTATTTCTGGTGCAGGGATGACCTGGGTCTGGCAATGATACTGGCACAGCCAGATGAAGATGAGAGTCTTTAAACGGACGTAATCTGGGAACAATGAAGCTCCACAGGACCACTAAGATGTTTCTGGTCTTTACAGGATTCGGTATCGAACAAAGCAGGTTTCAGTCTCCAATGAACCAGGGGCACTGGCTAGGAGGTCGGGGGAGACAGGATGGATGTAGTTAGAAGATGCTCCAGATGGAGTGAGTCTAACGCAGGGGCACAGTGGAAGTGGGGTCAGGAAAACGCCAGCTCACTGCCTCTCGCACGTCCCTCTCTTGGGGGCTGTAAGGGCTGCAAGGGTGAGAAGCTTCCATGTCCAAGGGTGCAGGGAAGGGCCAGGTTTCAGCCAAGGCAAGAAATGGAAAGAATTTCCTCACAAATTAGAGGATAAATTGGAGTTTGTTTATAATGTAAGGATGATTCCAGGAGGCATCGGTGAGGTGTGTATATATGTGTGTGTGCTGATACTGAGAAGAACCAGGAATGAGAAAGTACAGATCCGCAGGAGGATAAGAGGCTGAGAGGTTATTTAAGGCGGGTTTCCCAATATTCACAGACACAGATGTAGGGGCTGAAGTCTGGTGAGATGCAAGGAGCTTTACGTACCCTGACCTCTGGCCGAGGGGCTGCGTGTGTCCGCGCGATGGAGAGTGCCGGCAGGTGTAACCTCAGGCGGGCACGAGCAGGGCTTCTCCCCGGGCCAACAAAGGGCTGCACTTCGGACGCTGTGGGGACCCTGGCGGGAGGGTGCGGGCCAATGTCGTCTGCACGCGCGTTGGAGGCGGGCACACTTCTGCTGGGGAGCACAAAGGAATGAGTCCCGCAGGCGCTCCGGGGCCCTAGGCTGACGCAGCAGAGGAGCTGCGCAAACTTTCTCTCCGCTCCCGTCGCACCTGAGGCCCCCATGCTGTCCCCCATCCCGGGTGCCACCCTCGCTATTTCTTCAGAGTGCATCCTCCGCCATGGCACCTGGGCTGCCTCCTGGGGAATCAGAGAAATAATGAGAGTGATGAGATTCTCGCACTCATTAATTAAGCTTACAGAGCAGAAGGGAAGAGAGACAGCAAGCACTTAATTATACACACTGTGCTTTAATGAGAGCTGTGGTCTTCGAGCACTTCCGAAAGGAACCCCATCCCGTCCGTTCCCTAGGCTCTTAGACTGTCTTCTCTGTAAGGTCTTCTGATGAAAGAGAATCGATTCTTTGGTCTAAACTTTGAACTTTTCCCGTGACAAGCATTTGGGAGCTACCAATGTTTATTTATGAACTAAACTATGTTTCCTGTTCATCATTTGTTTCATCACAATTAGACTACAAACTGGACAATTACTAATTTAACTCTAATCAAATCATGCTGGGTGCAAATGAATGTTTAACAAATTATTTTGGAATTATTTAGAATATTTTGAAACATTTTGTAGAGATAACTGGAAAAAAAGGACAGCATGACCAGAACTCTTACACAAAGAAATCTTTTTTTTTTTCCCTGTCCTTGATGCCCAGAATATACGGTGGAATAGCTCTGTGAGAATACGGAAACCAGCATTTTAAACCATCTTTTTGACAATTATAGTGAAATACACACAGATCTTAATGTGAGGACAAAGTTATCAATTGTTATGGTTTTGGCAATAAGACAAATAGATCATAAGCATATAACATTCACCACTTCTGCTTCCATTAATGTAACTTGGGATACCTATTAATAATCTAATCAACCTTCTGAATGTTCAATTTAATACCTAAAGAAAGACAGTTTTCTAATGTCTAGCTCTGTTATTATCAGTGTCTCTTATTCCCTTGAAAAGCTTGTTGAAAGGATGAGCTTCTTTATACATCTTTATCACTTTCCTGTAGCATGTATTACATGATAAATTGGAATAAATATTGATTGACTACATAAATGAATGCTTCCCAGTTGGCTCTAGTGGTAAAAAAAAAAAAAAAAAAAAAAAACCGCCTGCCAATACAGGAGATATAAGAGATGTAGATTTGGTCTCTGCATCTGGAAGATTCCCTGGAGAAGGAAACGGCAACTGACTCCAGTATTCTTGCCTAGAATCCCATGGACAGAGGAGCCTGGCAGGCTACAGTCCATGCTCCCTGAGTCTGACATGACTGAAGCAACTTAGCTTAATAAATTGTTTTCTATACAAAGTTAACTTCATTCAGGGGTTTTTTAAAAAATCTATGTGAAGTTATATTTCTTCCCTTAACCTTCTGAAGTGGAAGATGTATTTTTAAATGTCATGTATCAGAAAGGATGTTGAAAAGACCACGTATTCTCATCAAATCTAGACAAGGCTAGATGATCATTTCCCCAAAACTGTCAGCATTAGCATTTTACAATTGCAGGATGAAAATCCTGTATCTGTTTTGTGAAGTGTTTACAAAGGATTTCCTTTTTTTGACTGAATATAAATGGCATTGTGCTTTTAATGTCATTTCCTTCATTTTCTTTCCTGGTGGGTCAGATGGTAAAGAATCTGCCTGCAATGTAGGAGCCCAGGTTCCATCCCTGATTTGGGGAGATCCCCGGAGGAGGGAATGGCTACCCACTCCAGTATTCTTGACTGGAGAATTCCATGGACAGAGGAGTCTGGTGGGCTACAGTCCATGAGGTTGCAGAGTCGGACAAGACAGAAGAGACGGAGCACACACATAGGGGTACAATATCTTTTCAAAGTAGTGCTTTCACTTTCTTTAGATAAATACCCAGAAGTGGAATTGCTGGATCATATGGTAGCAGTATTTTTAGCTTCTTTGAGAAATCTCCATATTGTTTTGGAGAAGGAAATGGCAACCCACTCCAGTATTCTTGCCTGGAAAATCCCAGGGACAGAGGAGCCTGGTGGGCTGCCATCTGTGGGGTCGCACAGAGTTGGACATGACTAACGTGACTAGCAGCAGCAGCAGCATTAATATTGTTTTCCATGGTGGTTACACCAGTTTACATTCTCACCGAAGTATACAGGGCTTCTCTTTTCTCCACATCTTCACCAACAGATGCTTGTTAGTGTTCCAAGGGAAGAATCCCCTTTTGCACCTAGTTTTAGGGTGACAGGAGTGCAGCAGTTGTGATGGCACAGAAGCGAGGCCGAGAGGAGCTATCCCATGTCCAAGGTCAGGGGCAGCGGCTACGCTTTGCTGGAGAAGCTGTGAAGAGATACACCATGTCCAAGGTAAGAGAAACCCAAGTAAGACAGTAGGCAATGAGAGAGGGCATCAGAGGGCAGACAGACTGAAACTACAATCACAGACAACTAGCCAATCTGATCACATGGACCACAGCCTTGTCTAACTCAACTAAGCCATGTCATGCGGGGTCACCCAAGATGGACAGGTCATGGTGGAAAGATCTGACAGAATGTGGTCCACTGGAGAAGGAAATGGCAAACCACTTCAGTATTCTTGCCTTGAGAACCCCATGAACAGTATGAAAAGGCAAATAGATAGGACACTGAAAGATGAACTCCCCAGGTCAATAGGTGCCCAATATGCTACTGGAGATCAGTGGAGAAATAACTCCAGAAAGAATGAAGAGATGGAGCCAAAGCAAAAAAAAAAACCACCCAATTTTGGATGTGACTGGTGATAGAAGCAAAGTCCGATGCTGTAAAGAGCAATATTGCATAGGAACCTGGAATGTTAGGTCCATGAATCAAGGCAAATTGAAAGTGGTCAAACAGGAGATGGCAAGAGTGAACATCGACATTCTAGGAATCAGCAAACTAAGATGGACTGGAATGGGTGAATTTAACTCAGATGATCATTATATCTATTATTGTGGGCAGGAATCCCTTAGAAGAAATGGAGTAGCCATCATGATCAACAAAAGAGTCCAAAATGCAGTACTTGGATGCAATCTCAAAAATGAAAGAATGATCTCTGTTCGATTCCAAGGCAAACCATTCAATATCACTGTAATCCAAGTCTATGCTCTGACCAGTAACGCTGAAGAAGCTAAAGTTGAACAGTTCTATGAAGATCTACAAGACCTTCTAGAACTAACACCTAAAAAAGATGTCCTTTTCATTATAGGGGACTGGAATGCAAAAGTAGGAAGTCAAGAAACACCTGGAGTAACAGGCAAATTTGGCCTTGGAGTACAGAATGAAGCAGGGCAAAGGCTAATAGAGTTCTGCCAAGAGAACACAGTGGTCATAGCAAACACCCTCTTCCAACAACACAAGAGAAGACTCTACACATGGACATCACCAGATGGTCAACACTGAAATCAGACTGATTATATTCTTTGCAGCCAAAGATGGAGAAGCTCTATACAGTCAGCAAAGACTAGGAGCTGACTGTGCCTCAGATCATGAACACCTTATTGCCAAATTCAGATTGAAATTGAAGAAAGTGGAGAAAACCACTAGACCATTCAGGTATGCTGCTGCTACTGCTGCTGCTAAGTCGCTCCAGTTGTGTCCGACTCTGTGTGACCCCATAGACGGCAGCCCACCAGGCTCCGCCATCCCTGGGATTCCCCAGGCAAGAATACTGGAGTGGGTTGCCATTTCCTTCTCCAGTGCATGAAAGGGAAAAGTGAAAGTGAAGTCGCTCAGTTGTGTCCGACTCCTAGTGACCCCATGGACTGTAGCCTACCAGGCTCCTCCATCCATGGGATTTTCCAGGCAAGGGTACTGGAGTGGGGTGCCATTGCCTTCTCCATATGACCTAAATCAAATCCCTTATGACTATACAGTGGAAGTGAGAAATAGATTTAAGGGACTAGATCTGATAGAGTGCCTGATGAACTATGGATGGAGGTTCGTGACATTGTACAGGAGACAGGAATCAAGACCATCCCCAAGAAAAAGAAATGCAAAAATGCAAAACAGTTGTCTGAGGAAGTCTTACAAACAGCTGTGAAAAGAAGGGTAATGAAAAGCAAAGGAGAAAAGGAAAGATATACTCATCTGAATGCAGAATTCCAAAGAATAGCAAGGAGAGATGAGAAAGCCTTCCTCAGTGATCAATGCAAAGAAATAGAGGAAAACAACAGAATGGGAAAGACTAGAGATCTTTTCAAGAAAATTAGAGATACCAAGGGAACATTTCATGCAAAGATGGGCTCGATAAAGGACAGAAATGTTAGGGACCTAACAGAAGCAGAAGATATTAAGAAGAGGTGGCAAGAATACACAGAAGAACTGTACAAAAAAGATCTTCACAATTCAGATGACCACGATGGTGTGATCACTGACCTAGGGCCAGACATTCTGGAATGTGAAGTCACGTGGGCCTTAGGAAGCATCACTATGAACAAAGCTAGTGGAGGTGATGGAATTCCAGTTGAGCTATTTCAAATCCTAAAAGATGATGCTGTGAAAGTGCTGCACTCAATATGCCAGCAAATCTGGAAAACTCAGCAGTGGCCACAGGACTGGAAAAGGTCAGTTTTCATCCCAATCCCAAAGAAAGGCAATGCCAAAAAATGCTCAAACTACAGCACAATTGCACTCATCTCACACGCTAGTAAAGTAATGCTTAAAATTCTCCAAGCGAGCAATATGTGAACCGTGAACTTCCAGATGTTCAAGCTGGTTTTAGAAAAAGCAGAGGAACCAGAGATCAAATTGCCAAGATCCGCTGGATCATCGAAAAAGCAAGAGCGTTCCAGAAAAACATCTATTTCTGCTTTATTGACTATGCCAAAGCCTTTGACTGTGTGGATCACAATAAACTGTGGAAAATTCTTCAAGAGATGGGAATACCAGACACCTGACCTGTCTCTTGAGAAACCTGTATGCAGGTCAGGAAGCAACAGTTAGAACTGGACATGGAACAACAGACTGGTTCCAAATAGGAAAAAGAGTATGTCAAGTCTATATATTGTCACCCTGCTTATTTAACTTATATGCAGAGTACATCAGGAGAAACGCTGGGCTGGAGGAAGCACAAGCTGGAATCAAGATTGCTGGGAGAAATATGAATAACTTCAGATATGCAGATGACACCACCCTTATGGCAGAAAGTGAAGAGGAACTAAAAAGGCTCTTGATGAAAGTGAGAGAAGAGAGTGAAAAAGTAGGCTTAAAGCTCAACATTCAGAAAACTAAGATCATGGCATCTGGTCCCATCACTTCATGGGAAATAGATGGGGAAACAGGGGAAACAGTGGCTGACTTTATTTTTCTGGGCTGCAAAATCACTGCAGATGGTGACTGCAGCCATGAAATTAAAAGATGCTTACTCCTTGGAAGGAAAGTTATGACCAACCTAGACAGCATATTTAAAAGCAGAGACATTACTTTGTCAACAAAGGTCCGTCTAGTTAAGGCTGTGGTTTTTCCAGTGGTCATGTATGGATGTAAGAGTTGGACTATAAAGAAAGCTGAGCACCGAGGGATTGATGCTTTTGAACTGTGGTGTTGGAGAAGACTCTTGAGAGTCCCTTGGACTGCAAGGAGATCCAACCAGTCCATCCTAAAGGAGATCAGTCCTGGGTGTTCATTGGAAGGCCTGATGTTGAAGCTGAAACTCCAGTACTTTGGCCACCTGATGTGAAGAACTGACTCATTTGAAAAGACCCTGATTCTGGGAAAGATTGAGGGCAGGAGGAGAAGTGGACGACAGAGGATGAGATGGTTGGATATCATCAGCGACTTGATGGGCATGGGTTTGGGTGGACTCCGGGAGTTGGTGATGGACAGGGAGGCCTGGCGTGCTGCGGTTCATGGGGTCACAAAGAGTCGGATACTACTGAGCAGCTGAACTGAACTGAACTCAGGGTGACTGAATGCCAGACCCTGAGGTCAGCAGCTTTTAAAGTGGGTTGCTGCTGTTGTTCCCATTTAGTCACTAAGTCAGTGTCTGACTCTTTGTGACCCCACGTATTGCAGCCTGCTAAGCTCCTCTGTCCACGGAATTCTCCAGGCAAGAGTACTGGAGTGGGTAGCCATTTCCTCCTCCAGGGGATCTTCCTGACCCAAGGATCAAACCTGAGTTTCCTGCTTGGCAGGCGGATTCCTTACCCCTGAGCCACCAGGGAGGCCCCGTTAAAGCGGGCAGATGGATACAGTTTCATGGGGCTGCAGTCCTTCTCCTTGATGGCCTCCAGTCCTGGGGATCTGCAGGTGTCCCCTCCAGATAGTTGCAGAGGTGGAGTTTTTGATAGGTCCTGTTGGTTGTTTGTGTCTTTTTTACACGTTGTCAAAGTTTTGTGCAGTAATTTCCATCAATTACTGAGAGGTGACAGGTGTGGAGGTCCCCAAGTGCAATTGTGGATTTGTTTATTTCCTTTTAGTCCTACCAGGTTTATTGCTCACGTATTTCGAAGCTCTATTATCTGCTGTGTTTCCATTCAGCATCACATTTCTTCCTGGTGGTCCCTTTATCATTATCCCAGAGACAAAGTCTTTCAGTTTTCCTTTTGTGAGAATGTCTTCATGTAGTTTCACTTGAAGGAACACTCACAGCTGAGAGTTCCTTTCTCTTGGCTCTTAAATGAAGGCTGTGCCTCTTCCTCCTGGTCTTAGGGCTTGAAATGGGGAGTCCGCTGCCCTTTGCAGTGGTGTTTCCCATCAGTCAATGTGCCTTCAATCTGTACCTTGTTCAAGATGTTCTTCCTTGACTTTACTTTTCAGAATTTTGACTGTCAGTCACGTGTGTCCTGGCATGGATCTATTTAGGCTTATCAGGCTGGGGTTTGGTCAGTTTCTTGAATCTGTAGGTTTGTATCTTTTGCTGAAGTTGGGAACTTTATAGCCATTTTGTCCTTCAAATACGCTTTCAGTCCCACTTGCTTTTCTTCCATTTATGAAACTTCGATGATACAAATTTTTGATGTTTACAGGTTGGCTAACAGAATCAGACCTGTCTGCCCTTTCTCCATGATTCAGAATGAACTGTTCTCTAAGCATTCATGTGGTGGCCATGTCCTACTTACAAAATTCAGGGACAGTTTGAGTCTCAAGTAAAGGTCCCACCTGGGCTTTCTGGGGCCTCTTATCAACAGGCCTTCTTCGGTCACTTGCCCTACATCTTCAGATTTAGTTAATTAAGGACTAAATTTTGTTTAGCAAGAAGTTGAAAATCAACGAATTTTTCCTCTTAGCAAATAGACTTGTCTGTTTTGGAGGCCATGCTTTTTCTAGCCAAGTGAAGTTATTATGTTTTCTTTCTCTATAGGTCCTTTGGTGTTAAAAATGAGGGTTATTTAAGGCTCTTAAAAATATTTTTAACATTGCCATCTGCATCTATCACTTTAACTTAGTTCCAGTAATTGTCCATTTTGAAGAGCTTTTGCTCAGTCTTGATTAACTAAGATCCTCTCTTTAGAGATAGTAAATCTCTATCTCTGTAGAGATAGCCTGCAGATTTGTCCATCTGAACACTCACAGGGTGGTTGGTTAGGCATGGCATTTTTAGTTGATTTTCCAAAAGGGACACATAGTTTTGATTCACTGAAACTCTTCTGTCATTCACTGTAGTGTGCATCACCCATTTTAAAAATGATTATCCATCATTGGGGATTTAGTATGTGTCTTCTGGGAAAGGGAAAAACTGTTTGGTCTATGGCCAGAATTAACTTGACTCAGTAGGTTCCATAAAATTCCATAATGTCACAGAAAATTCTGTAAAATACCTTGATGTTTGGTGCTGTTTAATTTCTGCCCTCTTGAGTAAGTATTCATTTTATGAATGTATTCAACTTAAATACTTTATGTCTTTTGAGCTATATTTAATGCTTCTTGCTTTATTACTGCTTATTATAAAATTTCTATAATCACTCTAAATTTCATACCTTTTTTAAATTGGTTTGAAGATTATTATGCAAACAATAAAGCCCTGGAAGAACTAATGTATTCCTGTCTCCCTTAAGAGTATTTAATACTCATCCTGTTATTACTTCTAAGACAGGGCACTATTTTCCTCTTTGGTAAAGGCACAAAGTCCATGGTCCTTGGTGCAGAAGCAGAAGAGGCTTTCTGCCAGCATTACTTGTGACCTTGGAGTCCAATACTAGACTCCTAGGAGAAAAGTACCCCTAGAATAGTCATATGGTCACTAGTTCAAAAACCTACTCATCAAATCACCACCCATCTTTGAAAACACCAAATTCTAGGTCAGGCCACCAAGAACTGGCAGAGAGAGGTAGTATAAGAAAATGTGCAACTCATAGCTTATCAGGTTTTAATTACTCCTATCCAAGCAAAGTCCTATTTCCTAAGAGGTTCTAGTTTATTAGATTTAGCTCTTCTCAGAAAAAATAATTAATCTGAGAAGTAATTGCACTTACAGACCAATTGACTTAGGCTGTCTCCAACCGAAATGGATCGAAATGAGCGCTGAGCCCAGAGGTGGCAGAAAGATGGGCTGGTGATTTAGGTTTCACTGGGTCTTCGTGGAATTCTGTAATACTCAGAAATCCTATAAATCACCTAAACAGTATTTATGATCAGAAAAGCCTTTAAATCTTTTCATTTGTACTTGCACTAACCGGACAGTTCATTTCTGTAGCTGTATACAGTGGACACAGGACCGTAATGCTTTTCCATTTGTGCTGGAATCAACTGTACCAACTCACCGAACACTGTATCTCTTCAAAACAAAAAGCCACTTTCCCCTGCTCATGGGCACTCTATGTTTAAAAATTTCCTTCACTATGCTGGTTGAATTCTGGCATTGGCTCAACTTCATCCAATTATTTGGTGAAAATCCAAAATGCTGTAAAGGTTAGTCCATAAATCTAGCCATCCACATTGCCAAAGCAAAGATAATGTTTGCATAACAATTCAGGGAATATAAGACAATTTTAAATGCCAGCCCAGTAGATCTTATTTTAAAAATATCCATGGGCTTTTGTTGAGTTACTGAGTTTTGTTATAGAGGCTGCCATAAAATGAGATTCATATATAATGTATAACTTATGTGATGAATGGATTAACATTGCTTAGCATTTATTGGTTCTTTCAATATAATGAAATAGTGTGGTTCTGCTATAATATTTCACTTTGCTGAGTCACACTGGTGCCCAGATTGGAGAGAAAGCCTGGAAGAGTGAGAGGCAAAGGGGAACTAAACCAGTACAGTGGATGGTTCACAGAGTCTGATAGGAGCTAAACTTGTCATGCTGAAAACAATGAGCATGAGATTTTTGCTCATTCTCTGCTTATTCTCACATGCTATCCTGGTTTTTCCATGGAGTCTTGATCTAGGTAGGAAGTATTGAAATGCAAGATAAAATTCCCAAGACAGAACCTAAAATGCACTTTAAAAATTTTGTCTTCTTTTTCTTATTGTTAACCCTACATTTAAAAATTTTGAGAATCTAACAGACTTTATTTTTCAGAGGAGTTTTGGGTTTAGAGAAAAACTGCAGAAATTGCTGAGGTCCCATGTATACCCTCCCCAATCCACACAGTTTGTCCTGTGAGTAATATCTTACCTTTATGTGATCAGAAAGATCCCCTGGAGGAGAACATGGCAACCCACCACAGTGTTCTTGCCTGGAGAATCCCATGGACAAAGGAGCCTGGAGGGCTACAGTCCATGGGGTCGCAAAGAGTTGGACATGACTGAGCCACTAACACACACACACCTTGGTGTGGTATGTTTATAATTGATAACCAATATTGACATATTATTATTGACTAAAGTCCACAGTGCACATTAGGGTTCACTCTTGGTGTGACACATTTCACGGGTTTTGGCAGGTATCTACCCTCACAATGTCATCCAGGGTAGGTTCATCCGTCTCCATAGTTTTGCCTTTTCCAGGATGTTATGTGGCAAAAGTTGGAGCCATAGCGGGTTTAGCCTTTTCAGATGGACATCTTCCTCTTAGTAACATGCATCTAAATTTACTCCATGTCTTTTTGTGGCTTGATAAAAAAATAATTCCTGCACAATATTTTACTGTCTGGATTTACCAGTTTATGTATCCATTCATTCACCTACTGAAGAACATCTTGGCTGCCTTGGATTTTTGGCAGTTATGAATAACGCTGTTCTTCTTGAATAACTATAGCTTTATATCCACTTGAACAACAAGTCCCCATTTCCCCTCTCACTCAGCCCCCGCAACTACCATTCTTCCCTCTGCTTATATGAATTTGGCTATTTACACACCTCATGCAAGTGGAAGTGTGCGGGCTAAGTGGCTTCAGTTGTGTCCGACTCTTTGTGATCCCATGGGCTATAGCCCACCAGGCTCCTCTGTCCATGGGATTCTCCAGGCAAGAATACTGGAGTGGGCTGCCATTTCCTTCTCCAGGGGATCTTCTGCACCCAAAGATTGACCCTGGGTTTCCCGAATTGCAGGTAGATTCTTATCTGAGCCACCAGGGAATCATGCAGGATTTGGATGCACCTGGGGGACGTTATGCTAAGAACCTGTCATTGGCATAACTTCACATACATAACTCAAGTACAGATGCTAAGACAGCATCCCAGTATTTTCGATACTCGCTCTTTCTGGGTGAAGGAACCAGCTTACGCCAGTGCTGTTGCTCATACACAAATATCACTATTTTAAAAATCATCTGTGAATGCAGTTTGCAAAGGGTCTTATTTTTCCCATAAAAGATTAATGAAATCAAGCTATTCCTGGCTATTCCACAGGACTCTGGGGGCACACTACAGGTGCCAGGACTCAGGGTGTAGTAGGAAAGGAAATATTCTTTGGGGGCACTGAGTGTCCTCTTTAGAACACACCCTAAATCTATACAAAGAGAATCACAGGGACTGACGATTAGGGGACTGGAGCATGCAGCTGATAGCCAGTCAGAGAAAGCTTTTCGTCTGGCTTCCAAAAGGGCTCCTGGGGTGGTGTTCATTAACTTCTTTAATGCATCTTTCTTTGGGTTCTGATTCAGTTAACAAACAAGAGCAAATGCATTTCTCAGTGGCAGACAGAATTTAATCAAGCTGGCAATATTGATACACAAAACCAAAATTTCATCGTATTTGTTTGCAAGGAGCTCACATGATTACCAGTCACACGATACCTTTCAGTATCATCCATCTCGGTGGAAAAGCACTTACTACAATCAGAGGCCAGCTCAGCTTCTCAGAGTGAAGATCCACCATCAGGATCCGCCCAGGGGCTCGGGGCCCACGCGCTGTGCCTCCTTTGGCTGCAGGAAAACCCTTTTGCGCCTCAGAGCCTATTCAGAAAGCTTCTTGAGAAGCTCAGTAACAGGAGCAAAAGGAGAATTGAGAATGAATGTCTAACGGGTTCAAAGCAATTTAGCTCTCCTGTCCTCTTCTCTGAGCCCCCGGCCCCCATAAAAGGTCAGCTACCTGAGGAAGTGTCCCCATGGTTACTGCGGGAAGACGGACATACAACAGAGAGCACCTCACTCCCAAACATCCAGCTGAGAGTGCCTCCCCTATGTCCTCGACGGCCAGCAGCCCCTTCCTCCGGGCCCCCAGGAAGCCGGACTCCATTTCTGCTTGTGGCTCTGCTCTGAGACCTGCTACCCTCACTTCTTGCTGTCTCCAGAGTGTGTTAGCCTGCCCCAGCTCCACCACCCGCTTCTCCTCTACAAAAGGGCACCATCTCCTTGCCTTTGGGTTCAGCTGCCACAGCTAGACAAGGATGCGTTACAGTCTGCAGGTCCTGCAGCTTCTAGATTCTACACTATTAACAATCTCTGGGGAAGTTCCCTCCATCAAAGGCTTCACCGTGTTATCTGCAGAAATAGCTTTATCACTCTGAGCTACTCTCATCATTTAGGGAAATTCTTATATCAGCTTGTGCTCAGTCATATCCAACTCTTTGTGACCCCATGGACTGAAGCCCATTAGGCTCCTCTGTCCATGGAATTTTTTCAGGCAAGAATACTGAAGTAGGTTGCCAGGTGATCGTCCCAATCCAGGAATCAAACCTGCCTCTTTGACGTTGCATTGGCAGGCAATTCTTTACCACTATGCCACCTGGGAAGCCCCCATACTGTACTGGATCTTAGACTGCTTATCATCAAAGTTCCCAGGTGACAAGCTTCTGAGCAGGTCTTTCTAAGAATGGGTAGTATCAGGCCTGTTGAATTAAATCTTTTTTTTTTCAGAGCTGTTAAGAATTCTTCTGGCACTACTAATCTGCCACTTTTAGTCATTTTATTATGGAAATTTTCAAATTTGAGGGCCCTATTTGATATCCTATCTAATAAAGTATAAAAACTCCTTTACTATTGACAGTCCTGCAAGACAAAAGATATCTATCACTGTGATGCTGAGACATTTTGGTGAAGAAACTCCCACTGTAAGGTGATTTTTATAACTTGATCTGAGGGCACTGAGTCTCTTACAAAGAGAACATTCACACTGAACAAGAACCAACTATACTGAAGGGCAAATAAAACATTCATTTCAACATGTTCTTTCACACCATTCTACTTTGGTCCATGAGCTGTTTTCTTCATGTCAGAAGTGTGTACATATCATTTAAACATAAAAGTTTAAAAAAATAAAAGTTTAGATTCTGTGGCATCATCATGTTTTACAAGCAACTCCTGCAGCTGAATTACAGAAAAATAAACGACCCAATCAAAAAATGGGCCAAAGAACTAAACAGACATTTCTCCAAAGAAGACATACAGATGGCTAACAAACACGTGAAAAGATGCTCAACATCACTCATTATTAGAGAAATGCAAATCAAAACCACAATGAGGTACCATTTCACACCAGTCAGAATGGCTGCTATCCAAAAGTCTACAAGCAATAAATGCCAGAGAGGTTGTGGAGAAAAGGGAACCCTCTTACACTGTTGGTGGGAATGCAAACTAGTACAGCCACTATGGAGAGCAGTGTGGAGATTCCTTAAAAAACTGGGAATAGAACTGCCATATGACCCAGAATCCCACTGCTGGGCATACACACTGAGGAAACCAGAATTGAAAGAGACACGTGTACCCCAATGTTCATCACAGCACTGTTTACAATAGCCAGGACATGGAAGCAACCTAGATGTCCATCAGCAGACGAGTGGATAAGGAAGCTGTGGTACATATACAGAATGGAACATTACTCAGCCATTAAAAAGAATACATTTGAATCAGTTCTATTGAGATGGATGAAACTGGAGCCCATTATACAGAGTGAAGTAAGCCAGAAAGAAAAACACCAATACAGTATCAGTTCAGTTCAGTCACTCAGTCATGTCCGACTCTTTGCGACCCCATGAATTGCAGCACTCCAGGCCTCTCTGTCCATTACCAACTCTCGGAGTCTACCCAAACCCATGTCCATCGAGTCGGTGATGCCATCCAACCATCTCATCCTCTGTCATCCCCTTCTCCTCCCGCCCCCAATCCTACCCAGCATTAGGGTCTTTTCCAATGAGTCAACCCTTCGCATGAGGTGCCCAAAGTATTGGAGTTTCAGCTTCAACATCAGACCTTCCAATGAACACCCAGGATTGATCTCTTTTAGGATGGATTGATTGGATCTCCTTGCAGTCCAAGGGACTCTCAAGAGTCTTCTCCAACACCACAGTTCAAAAGCATCAATTCTTCGGCGCTCAGCTTTCTTCACCGTCCAACTCTCACATCCATACATGACCACTGGAAAAACCATAGCCTTGACTAGACAGACTTTTGTTGGCAAAGTAATGTCTCTGCTTTTAAATATGCTATCTAGGTTGGCCATAACCTTCCTTCCAAGGAGTAAGCGTCTTTTAATTTCATGGCTGCAATCACCATCTGCAGTGATTTTGGAGCCCCAAAAAATAAAGTCTGACACTGTTTCCACTGTTTCCCCATCTATTTCCCATGAAGTGATGGGACCAGATGCCATGATCTTAGTTTTCTGAACTAAGTATACTAATGCATATATATGGAATTTGAAAGATGGTAATGATAACCTTATATGTGAGACAGAATAAGAGACACAGATGCATAAAATCGTCTTATGGACTCTGAGGGAGAAGGTGAGGGTGGGACGTTCTGGGAGAATAGCATTGAAACATGTATATTATCATATGTGAAACAGAACACCATTCTAGGTTCAATGCATGAGACAAATGCTCAGGGCCGGGGCAATGGGATGACCCAGAGGGATGGGATGGGGAGGGAGGTGGGAAGGGGTTTCAGGGTGGGGAACACATGTAAACCCATGGCTGATTCAAGTCAATGTATGGCAAAAACCACTACAATATTGTAAAGTAATTAGCCCCCAACTAAAATAAATAAATTTATTTAAAAAAAAAAAAGATTTCAGTTGAACCAAAGAACTGCATAAGGCTATTTAAAACATATTTCATTTCTGCTTCTTACTGAAAAATTATATATCACCAAAAAGTACATAAATGTACAACTCACTGAAGCTCCAAAAATAGATGACGCTGTGTAATCAGAGCCGGGATCAGGGGAAAGTACATTTCTCACAATGATACGCCTGCCCTCCACACAGCCCTCTGCCGTCACTCCCCTGCTCACGCGGACTGCTGTGCCCAATGTATGGTGCGGGCTTTGCTGGTTTTGCTCTTCAGGTGGATGGATTGTAGAGAAGGTGCCCTTTGCCATCTGGCTTCTTTCATGCAACATAATTTCTGTTGTTGCATTTTACTGATGCTGCTGCATTTTAAATTGCTATGCAGGATTTCACTGTGGAAAAACCATGATTTACTTGCTCATTGCATTGGTGATGGGCATTTAGGTTGGTCTCCTTCCCTTTGTTGTTGTCATCCAGTTGCTAAGTCGTGTCCTCTCTTCATGACCCCATGGACTGCAACACGCCAGGCTTCTCTGTCCTTCACTATCTCCCAGAATTTTCTCAAACTCATGTCCATCTCCTTCCCTTTGGGTTACTGCAAACACCCACTTGTGGATACCACATTAATCGTCACATGGAATCCCCTAATCCCCGTGGAGAGCTTCCAGGAGTATTGCTGGGGTTTCCCTAGATCCCACCAGGCTTCGGAGGAGCAGGGACTAGAGTTGTAGCAATGTCCATGATGCCATCAGCTCTCAGAGAGTCCGGTCTCCAGAACCTCCAGCCCCACACCAGCCACACCGGGTTCAGGGCTCAGAGGCTGGACCCCCACTGCTGAGAGCAGTCATTGCTGCTCCATCACCAGTCTCAGCTTCCTGGCTGTAGCTGTCGCCGCTCTGCCTTGTGTGTGCTTGCTTCTCCATCAGGTTCTGCAGGTGTGGATGGATGTGTGTGCGGGCTCCTTCATGGCCCCACACCCGAGTGGTCCATGGAATGCAGTGGATAACACCAGTCTCCCCTTCTTGTTTTGGACCCAGTTTTAAAAGTGTCTGAAGCAGTAGTTTCCACCTCTTGTTGTTGTTGTTCAGTCACTAATTAGTATCTGACTCTTTGCGACCCCACGGACTACAGCACACCAGGCTCCCCTGTCCTTCCTGCTTACTAAAATGTGTGTCCATTGAGTCAGTGATATTATTGAACCATCTCATCCTCTGTTGCCTCCTTCTTGTCTTGCCCCCAAACTTTCTCAGCATCAGGGTCTTTTCCAGTGTTTTGACTCTTTACATCAGGTAGCCCAAGTATTGGAGATTCAGCTTCAGCATCAGTCCTTCCAATGAATATTCAGGGTTGATTTCCTTTTAAGATGGACCGGTTTGATCTATTTGCTGTCCAAGGGACTCTCAAGAGTCTTCTCCAGCTCCACAGTTGGAAAGCATCAATTCTTTGGCATTCAGCCTTCTTTGTGGCCCAACTCTCACATCCATACATGACTACTGGATAAACCATAGCTCTGACTATACAGATGCTGCCCATTATATGTATCCTGAGCATGGCAGAATGTCAGCTGTGGGAAGCAAGTGCAGAATATAGACTTCCCAAAGAGTGAAAAGTCCTGATTCCTCAGTGTTTCCTTTGTTGTCTTTAAGGTTACAGTATGAGTCTTTGATTTCACCATCATTAATACATATAATTTTATATTCATGTTCATGCAGGGATTCTAGGACATTTGGTACATGGTATGCACTTTGAAAAAATTCTCAAAAAATGTTCACTAATACTAATTACTTGAATTTGTAACATTTAATCTTCAAATGATAAGGACCATAATACCGAAATAGAAAGTAACCCTGGAAACGAAACCAGATATTTTAGCCCTGTTTGAATTAAGTTTGCAGGAAAGTATCTAGATGGTACGTTTTCCCTATTATAATAATTTAAATGGCCTATAATTTTTGCCATTTACATGATTTTTTTATTGGGCTTTGATAATGGCTATTATGTAACTCATAAAATGTGTTATGTGACTATTTTTTTGGGTGCTAAATAACAGTTATGTAACATCAGAACTGTGTTTTCTTAAGAGTATGATTGAATTAATCCATTAATATATTGGGTCCAATCTTTTAATTCTTTGGGTAACATTTTATAACTTTGTATTTTGTGACTCTTGATGATTCAATTCTTTTTGATTAGTTTTTGACTGTATATCGTCTTGTCCAGAGGCTGATGGTGATCCAGGAGAGATGGCACGGCCAGAAGGAATGGTACTGCTTCTGAGTACCACCCTTGCTTAATCTCTTACTCCCTGTCTTGTTACAGACAGTTAAATGCATTTTAAATAACTTCCAAGATGAAATATCATCCATTACATTTTCCTGGGCATTTTCCATTTCTATTGTTCTTCCTGTATTCCCAAAGTCCTAAATTTCCCTTCAGGACTATTTCGCCTCTGACTGAAAAATTTCCTTAGCATCTCTTTTATGAAAGCAGGTCTGCTGGGAACAATGTCTCATCCCAGAATGTCTTCATTTGGCCTGCATCCCTGGACGGTGTGTTTTCTGGGTGTAGGATTCTGGGTTTACAGTCTGCACATATGTACCATCCTGTGACCTCCCACAGGAAATCTGCAGACCTCAGGACTGCTGCTCCCTTATGTGTAAAATGCTGTTCCTCGCTGGCCAATTTCTAGAATTTCTTTTAATCTTTAGTTTTCAGAATTTTGCTCCTGATATGTCTGGTCATGCTTCTCTCTGGGTTTATTTTGCTTCGTTCTGCTTATCTCAAACCTGTAAAATATATATTTTTCACAAAAATTCTCAGCTGCTATTTCTCCATGTACATTTCTCTGTTCCAATCTCTGTCTCCCCTCTGAGGGATCCCATTCCAGTGACACATTTGATATTGTGTCCGAATTCAGAATGTTTGATATTGTCCTACTGTAACCTGAGCCTCTCATTCTTTTCTCATTTTCTTCTTTGTTCTTCAGATTGGATAATTTCTATTCATCTTTTGATTGATGTCTAGTCAGCCCTTTTTTCTATTGAGGCCATTCTTTGAATTATTTTTCAGCTATTGTGTATCTCAGTTCTCAAATTTAATTGCATTCTCTCTCTCTTAAATTTCTACTTCTCTATTGAGAATGTCTGTGTTTCTGTTCACTTCAGGTGATGTCGTGGAGGATGGTTATCAGAGTTTTCTAAATCTTTGATCATTCTGCCATCTGGGTCATCTGAGGGCTGACATTTTTGACTGTCTTTTCCTTTGAAAACTGTTCAGAATTTCACAGCCCTTGGCATGTTAGGGCATTTGGGGTTGTAACTTAGACAATTAACATACAACATTGTGAGGCACCTGAATCCTGTTAAAAATCTGCAGAATACGAACTTCTGTGTTTTGACCAGTAATCAACCCAGTTAGATTAAGACTGATTCAGATTTAGTTGTGCCTGGTTCTTCTGTATCAGCTTTACTTCCAAGCCATGCTATACTGTTGGGGTTTGCCCCACAGTCCCCCAGCATCGTGTGGGGTTGCCTGAGACATGGGCAGCTCCCTTGACAGCACCCTCGCCAGGCTCCTCTGAGTGTGTTCCAGACTTGGGCAGCTTGGAGAACAGTCTGGAACCTTGTTGTTTCCTACGTGGAATTAGGGGTCTCGTATGGTCTCCCTCATACTCTCTGACTTCCAGGGACCCCTCTCCTTGGCTCGATGGCTAGAAATAGTCTCCAAGTTTTCTCCCCTGTCCTGTCATGCTCTTCTGTGGGACTGGTCCTGCCCGCAGGCTGGACGATGAGGGCAAATGGAGAGAACATGGATTTCACTTCTGCATGGTCTTCACAGAGCTGGGGATTCTTTCCATGGTTCCTTTCTCCAGGGACGGTTTTCCCCTGGTCCTGTCCTGTCGCAGCTCTATAGGCCTGGAGAGAAGAAAAGATTTCTCACATTCTCTGGTGGCTCTGAGAGACAGTTTTTCTCAATATTCTGTCCAGAAGGACAGTCTTTTCTTGGAGTTTTTGTTGTGAGCCTTTGCGGGGCCATCCCTGTTCAGCCAGCCAGTGCTTGGGTCAAAGCTGGAGATGAAGGGAAGAAAGAAAACCGGACACTGGAGCTGACTGTGGCCACACGGTTGTCAATGTGGCTTTTGTGTTATGTCCATAGTTTTCATTTGTGATTTCATTTCACTGTGGTGGGAACTGCCTGTGCTGGGCTTGCTGTGTCTTAGGTGGAACCAGAAATCTGAATCCTTTGTTTAAAAAAATATTATTTAGCCATTGAGGACTATTTCACAAATGTTAATCGATGACACATTAAACATCGTTTCTCAATCTCTAGTATCACTCTGATTCTAAGGAAAACACATGAGGTGTAGGATGAGAGGAAATTTTGTTTTCAGTTTTTAGTGACATAATCAATGCAATAATTTGCCAACAAACAACATAATTTTATATTTGGGGTTTTCCCTGAGATTCCAAAGAAAAAAATGATAGATAAGTCAGTATACATCCCAGTAATTAGTGCAGGAAAAGGAAGAGACAACTGACTGGAAAGAACCTGTGACTGTATGGCTACTGTCAGCTCAGATGCTGGGAAGGCTGAGTTTACATGTATTACTTGGTCTGTATTTTAGAAAGTATCACAGAAGTAATAGTAAGTATCATAATTCACTTAAAAATACAAAGCATATGTCTAGTGGAAATACATCAACCCAAAGAGGCTTCATAAAATAAAGCAAAATAAAATATTAACTAAAGTAAAAGAGAATAAAATGATGGAGAAATAGACCAGTGATCCTAGACCTGGGCTTTAATGTTTTTAATATAAATCTAGTTCTAAAATAGTTCTTTTGTGTGTGTATACCACATCTTCTTTACCCATTCCTCTGTCAATTAACATTTGGTTGCTTCCATGATCTGGCTATTGTAAATAGTACAACTGACTCACTTTGCTGTACAACAGGAACTAACCTAACATTGTAAATCAACTGTAGTCCAATAACTTTTTTTTTTAGAATGATGGAGAGTTTTTAGACCATTACACATATTATTCCATGTACTATATACACCATATATAGTAGTGCTGAAAGGTCTTTTACAAAATAGTGGGTTAAATTAAGTTTGATTCTGTGCTTTCAAAAAATAAACTGATGGAATGAGTTATTTCCAGACTCTCCTAAAGTTATGAATATAATAAATTAGCTCACTGAAAACAGAAATCTTTTAAAAATGTTTGTTTTAAAATATAAAAAATACTGCTACCTTTGAACTAGGGATAATTAATGGTTGATTAAGTGATACAAAATAGTACACCATATATTCACATAAGTTATAATTTGACATAATGTCAGACTTAGTACATGAAACTGAAAGTCTTCTTCCTCTTTCAATTACAAAAGCCTCTCATAACAAATTCTTTTCAAAAAACTGTAAAAGCTTGAAAACCAGCAGAACCAACCAAAGCATAGCATCTTCTATGGATTTGTAGGGCTTCCCTGGTAGCTCAGTGGTAAAGAACCCACCTGTCAATGCAGGTGACATGGGTTCCATCTCTGGGTGAGGAAGATCCCCTGGAGAAGGAAATGGCAGCCCACTCTAGTATTCTTGCCTGGGAAATTCCATGGACAGAGGAACCTGGTGGGCTACAGTCCATGGGGTCACCAAGAGTCGGACAGGACTTAGTGACTAAATAACAGCAACAACATAGATTTGTAGCTTAAAGTATTAATTAAAGATATCTTGGAAGGGAAATCTTCTTTATTCTCAACATAAGGGTTTAAATGCGCTCGTTGTTTTGAATCTTACTGAAGTGGGTTATTGTAAGGGTATATGTGATTCCTCTTAATTTTGAACTGTAATAATAAAATAATTCTGTCATATTTTCCATTGTGACGTTCCTTGTTTGAACATAAAAAGCATTACTGGAGATTTCCAGGGCAACCAAGGCAACTCAATTAGGTTGTACCTTTTAATTTTTTATGTTGTTAAAGCTGGTGTAATGAAAAGGTCAGTCCAAGCCTTTGAAATGAAAACACTCATTTCATCTCTTTGTGTTTCCACCAAGCCAAGTTTCCAAAGGCTGCCACTTTGTGGACCAGAACAAGAGAAAACGGCAAAAATCAATGGGAAAAACAGCTTGGATGTCATGCTTCGCCCCGAGCTGCAGCCTTTCCCTGTTTGCACCCCACACGCTTTCATCAGATTCGCTAAATCCGACGCTAGGAGGCCGCTTCACCCTTGTCTTCGCTCCAGCCGGGACCAGTTCAGGCTTGAGGTGCCATCTGGCAGCCTGTCACCTCAGCCGGGTCCCGTGTGCTGGCTGTCACCCCGAGAGCCTCCTGCGGCACAGTCTGCCACGGCCCTGACCCCTCACCACTCCCGGGTGGAGGCACAGCACCGGAAGTGCTTGTGAATCAGTTCCGGGGCAGCCCTGGACCCTCGGAGACCGGAAACCTGCGGTGACCTGCTTGAGGGAGCAGCCCGACACGGGCTCTTCAGAGGGCCCTGCGTGGCCGGACCTTGCTCCCTGCAGAGGCCATTGGCTCCTTCTTCCTTCATCGCTTCGGCCATGCTCAGACCTCACTCCTTCCATTCTTTGCACACTGTTCGTCTGCCTAGAACCCGGTACCCTCCTCTTCTCCAGGGACCGGCCCCCGGCCCCTCCCTCTCCTCACAGAGGCAGCCCTCAGGGGAAAGATGATTCCTGCAGGGGACGTTTTCCTGGTTTTTCTAAGCAGCACCCCTCTGTCTCGTGGTCCTGTCACAGACAGGTCTTGTACTTTTCCTTTGGAGAATTGATCACCGTCCGTGGAAACGGCTCATGGGAGGGAGTCTGTCCTGTTTCCTGCTCTGTCCGGCCTATCTCAAAGCAGACAATCGCCAGTTATCTGACAAATGAATAAATAACCTTTTAATCTGGTTCCCTCCAGCCCGCTGCATCCACGGCAGAACCACCCTCTCTGTCGCGGCCGGAGCGGTGGGCTCAGCAGGCAGGTCTGTCCACGGGCTCCCCTCGCTTGGATCCCTTGGGTATCTTTGCTGCCCTCCTCCCCGGGAGGCCCCCCGCCCCGTGTGCCCAGTCCACCGTGTGGACCTTCTCCTCACGCGTCCACACTGCCCATCACTCCGTGTCAGTTTCCAGGTGATTCCTGGTCCTTTGACTCTTCTGTGCTGATGCCGTGCCCCAGCCCCGGGGTTGGCTGGTGCCAGATGCTTTTTGAAAGGAGTTTACCTGTGTCATTTAATCCTCGTCACAGCTCTCTGTGCCATGTGCTGTATCACCACCCACATTTTCCTGAGAAAACCCTTGGTAATAGGCAAATTCAGAAACTTGAGGAAGGTCATGTTGCTGGTTAGCAGCTGACCTGAGATTTGAAATGGGCATCTGGCCACAGGGCGGATGGAGACGAGCAGAGGAAAGACCCCCGCTTTCATTCCACAGGATGCACTCCTTTAACTAGGGGGACAAATGAGGATGAGTAAGTAATAGGAGGATGATTCTGGTAAGGGCATAAACAGAAAAACTTAAGTTCCAAGCAAAAGCAGTTGAGGAAATTATTTTTTGATTTTTCTCTTTTACCAGGAGATGAAGTTTATATCTCAGAAAACACTTGCTGACAGAAGAATTATCCTGGGACTGTCAATTATGTCATGATAAGTTCCCAAAGATAAAGTTGCTTATAATTTTGGTTTCCTGAGCATAGAGGTCAGATCTGACAGCCTAATAAGCTGGTCCTGGTTTGTGACTTTGCAGACAAAGCCAAATTCTTTTCCCATTCTAAACGATAACAGCTAGATTACAGAGTCCTAGTTTTCAGAGTGTATTCTCTAGATGTAGGTTAGGATGGAAAAACCTGCCAGTATGGCAGGGATGATAAGGGCACTAAATGGAAAGGTGCAGGTGGGCTCCTTCTGTGTTGTTAATCAATAACTACACTTGTGAGAGATTTTCCTCTGAGCTACTGCTTTAAATTAAAAGAGAGATGCTAGCAGTAGTTACCATGGTAACCAAAAGTCAACTGTATCCCAAACTTCTCCTGACTTCCTTTGTAAAAAGATGGTTCTGGGTGAGGTTTTTATCTTTTAACTTAACTTTCAAGAAAAGGTTAAGATTTAAAGGGTCCTGAATTTTGTTTGGGTGGGAAAAAGGCTCTGGAGTCCAGGAAGAAGTGGCCGCTGTTTCTGACAGGTGTGGATTCTTATTACTGGGGATGCTGGCCCATTGGCATGGAGGGGGGCTGTCGGTCCGAAAGGCAGCCAAGCTGACATGTAGCTGAAAATCAGTATTGCAACTCAAAAACCCCATTGTTAGACACTAACTGCAAGTGCACAAAAACCAAATTGCTGGTTGAGGAGAAAATTAGAGAAATGATCTTCCTACTTTTTCTAAAGGCTTTGAGTCCAGAGTGTCTGATTCCAAGACCATTGTGTCTTCTTTGACATTATGACAGCTCCTTCAGGACGTTACAATTCAGGTCCCCTGCGGCCAATCCTGCAAGCTGAAGTGAGTCACCAGCCAATGTCCCAGAAACATTTAAAAATTCATAATCTTCATTTTTAAATTTCCTTCCTTCCCTCCTCCCTCCTTCCTTTCTTCTTTCCTTCATCCTTCCTTCCCTCCCTCCAAGGGAGAGCTGTGTTTCTGACTGCTTCCTGACCCTTCACTCCTCAGCTGGCTTCACTATTGCTGTGAAATCACAGTTCCTATGATCCCACAAACCTATTTCTTTATTTGCTATTTTTCCCCTTGACATTTAGGGAAGACCAGTGAGAACCTCGAGTGCTTCTGGCCGAGATGTTGGGTCTCTGGGGAAGGCCCTGGCTTGCTGTGCTTTCATCTGGGTTTCAAGTTTTATTCAACCCCTGTAGATGGTGCAGAAGCAGACTGGACATTCATGGCTCAGCCTGGGAAGGAAGGACCAAGACAGGGCTGGGGTGGCGACAGAGAGAAAGGGGGGATTCTGAAGTCCTCTGCTTCTGCTTTTTTAGGGAGTGCCACAATTTCTTCATGCATCTCCCTCGGGTCAGGAAGGCTGACTGCGTGCGAGGGGACAAGGATGGATGTCAGCTTTCCCTCCAGCCTGTTCCAGTCGCCAGCCTGGCCCAGAGACTGGGGATGTGCGCGCAGAGAGCCCCCTGTGCGTCGTGATGACCAGTTACCTTTGCTGACAGCCATTCTGGGCCTAGTTTGCAGCTTTTAAAGCCTTGGTATTACAGAGAGTGTCCTTCAATTTAAATTAAAGCACAAATCACTTTATTTAACCCCTGGCACCAGCTCCAGGTGTTTCATTTTGATTTAGTTAAGATTCCTGCTTCCTGGAAAAGACTGGAATTTGCCCAAGGATGCAGGAGAGGGCATTGGGGGCAGAATAGGACCAGGATCTGAATTAATTCTGCAATGTGTTGTTCTTCTAAACCGTTCTTAATTTATATGGAAGGTTCTCATACTTTCAGGTGTGTTTTGTATATAATAATGGGGTCACCAGGACAGCATAGATCCTAAGGAAGATTCTCATTCTTTAGTTTTCAGTGCTGTAAACACAGACTCTATCATAGATGAGTGAAGTTAGATCATGTGGAATGTACCAGGACTGAAAGATGAACTCTTGTGCAAAATTTTTTTCTTCTTTTAAATTTTCTCTAGGACTTCATATTCTGATGTTATTTTTATTGAAATATAGAAGATTTACAATGTTGTGTTTGCTTCATGTGTATACCACAGTGATTCAGTTATATATATATATACATATATATATATATGTATATATATATATATTCTTTTTCAGGTACTTTTATAAGTTCAGATACAAAATATTGAGTGTTATTACTTGTGTTATACAATAGGTCCTTATTGGTTATTTATTTCATATAGAATAGTGTGTGTATATTGGAGAAGGCAATGGCAACCCACTCCAGTACTCTTGCCTGGAAAATCCCACGGACGGAGGAGCCTGGTGGGCTGCCGTCTATGGGGTCGCACAGAGTCGGACACGACTGAAGCGACTTAGCAGCAGCAGCAGTGTGTGTATATATATCAATCCCAAACTCCTAGTTTATTGCCTCCCACCCTGATTTCCCCTTTGGTAATGTAAGTTTGTTTTCTATGTCTGTGGGTCTATTTCTGTTTTGTGAATAAATTCATTTGTATCTTTTTTTTTTTTTAAAGATTCCACATAAAAGTGATATATGTGTGCCTGCTAAGTGTCTTCAGTCGTGTCTGACTCTTTGGGTAGTGTTTGCATAGCTGGCTGCAAAGTAGGGGTTTGTTTACTCCTTATTTTCTGATTTGCGTACATGAGGTTCCTTCTCTGCCTAACTGCTCTAGTAAACACTTGCAGTGGACATTGATGGGATGCTGGCTGTCCTTGACGTTCTCCTGGGCTGAGTGGCAATATTTCCTTTGATTCCACGAGAAGTCCCTGGCTTTTACATTGTTGCATGTATATATACAAGTAGAATTCAATAGTTCCTTTGATATTTCATTTTTTTTCATCAAGAAGGGTTGTACTTTGCCAAAGCCTCTCAAGCTCCAGAGGTTATCATATGGTTTTCTTGACGCCAGTGTGAGTGGGGCAGGATGGTGGCTGGTGTTCCCTGAGTCCCTGGAACGAACTCCTTTGGATCAGGACACAGTTTTCTCTAAAGCACCGAAGATGCTGCTTGCCCCTGTGACAGGAGGGGCCTGTGCCCGGGCAGCACTGGGACCCTTCGGTTCAGGGCTCCTGTGATGTCGCTGCTCCCCTCTGACTCTGGGGCCCCACCAGCCTCCCAAGGCCTCTGCCCTCCCTGACTTTCAGCAGGCGTGTGATTACTGCTGCTTCCTGGTACCAGCCAGGACGCCCCGGCATCTTCTACCTGCTCCTCTCGCTGGATCTTGACCCTATTAAGGGATCCCATCCTCAGAGTTTCCCTAGACATGCTGGTCTCTGGGTGTGTTGGTCATGAGAATTTCTGAAGTCCCCTGCCCTCCTCTTCACCCCGTTGGAATGTCCCCAGGCTTCCTTGGGGACTGATGAGCACACACTGTTCTCTCTGTTTCAATAGCTCTTCTGGGCTTCCCTGGTGGCTCAGACGGTAAAGCGTCTGCCTACAATGTGGGAGACCTGGGTTCAATCCCTGGGTCGGGAAGATCTCCTGGAGAAGGAAATGGCAACCCACTCCAGTATTCTTGCCTGGGAAATCCCATGGATGGAGGAACCTGGTAGGCTATAGTCCATGGGGTCACAAAGAGTCGGACACGACTGAGCAATTTCACTTCACTTTACTTCTGTGTAATTTAGAGCTGACAGATTTTGTGTCTTCTAAGTTTCATGATGTTGGGTTGTTGGTTCCCCGTGCATCATCCTTGCTGCTCTGTGAGGTGAGACAAGTGAATGGGTTCTGCGAGAGGCCTCCCCTGTTTTTCTAGGGAAAATGTGCCAAGTTTCCAGGGAGACACCTCGGTGATGTGTGGAGCACCCGTGTCAAGGGTCAGGGGAGTCTCCACACCCCCCATGCTGGTGGGAAGCTGCTCACGGATGCTGTCTGAGTGCGTGAGCCCCAGGAGAGGCTGGGAGACTTCATCCCTCCCCACGGGCCAAGGAGAGGGATTTGTGGGGAGATGGTGGAGCTGGGGCCCTGTGGGCAGGGGGGTCTGGCCCCTTTTCTGATCAGGTTGATCCACATGTGTACCTGCCTCGTGTGCTCAGTTCTCCTCTGGGTTGAAATTCTGAAACTTGCCACTTAATCTTCATCAGCCATGTTACTGAGTCACGTCTGCCCCTACTTGCGTCCAGACACTGTCCTCAACTCCTGCTTCCTGCTCCTACCATTTCACGAAATCCATTAACTCTGTGACTCCGACTTGTTTTTTTTTAAAGAACCATTTCCCTAAGTACTCATGATACAAATATCTACTTTTGTATAATCTGAAAGGGACTCAGATTTTCCCCTTGGCTGGGTAAGCAGGTACACTGTAATTTTCTTACAGAAGACAGAGAATTGGGCCCATGTGACGCTCTAGTTCCCGTGGGTTTTGTGGAGCAGCTCACACACCACTCAGGCTGGTGACGAGGCACATTGCGGTCTGAATGTCAATGTCACCCCGCTAGGGGTGTCAGGGCCCTTCCCGTTCTCGATTTCTGGCTGAACCCACGAGAAGACTCATTTTCAGTCTGTGGTTCCCAGTGTGTTGTTCAACAGGGCTCGGAACATTGTCCTCATAACGCGGCTCATTAGGAGGGAACATTTCCATCTTCTCTTCTCTGTGCTATTCAGTTGGAGGTGTTTATTGGTACAGTTTTTGTGTTAGATTCATCAAGATTCAAACTGTGTTGTGAATAAAACTGACGGAGGCAAGATGCACAAGGAAACAAGAAAAGATTTCTTCCTTTTTTGCAGCATAAAGAGGTAATTATATAAAATTTAAAGTAAGATTTGTATCCATTGTCACTGGCCCAACTTCACAACATGATACCCCTAGTAACAGGACAAGAAGGCCTATTACAAAGTGCATATTTTGCAAATTCCAATGTTTCTAATAAGATCAAGATAACTCATTTTTTTTCCAGAAAAATTTTACTGATTTCTTTAACTTAGCTGTTCCCATTACATTAGTTGTATTTCCGTTTATGTTCAGTATCATAGAGAGCCTCCATATCATGTTGCAGTCTGTGTTATAAGAGGCACTGAGAAGAATGAATGTTCATTTCTCCTGAGCCCTAATGTTGTCCCAGATCCTAAATAAGATAAACTGAGAAAGTTTACAGAAAACCTAAATAGCTGTCATAGCAAGAGTTGTCATCTGTATGCTATAACATGTTGACCTTTTAGATAATAAACATTTTATTTATAAAGTATTTTTAAAATTGTTGGAAATATGAATTAATACTATTTACATCATAAGATACACATTTTATATTAAAGTGAAAATCACTCAGTCATGTCCGACTCTTTGTGACTCCTTGGACTATACAGTCCATGGAATTCTCTAGGCCAGAATACTGGAGTAGGTAGCCTTTCCCTTCTCCAGGGGATCTTCCCAACCCAGGGATCAAACCCAGGTCTCCAGCATTGCAGGCTAATTCTTAACCAACTGAGCCACAAGGGAAGCCCTTTTTGTATTAAAAGATGTAATTAATATGTACCAATAATTTGGGATGAAAGGTCAAGCTTAAATGATGATTCATAATAATAAAATACTTTTTGGTAACCTTGAAGTCATGCTGAAATGAGACATAGCTCTAAAATAGGGATCACGTACTTCTTTGCTCAATGGCATTGAAAGTGAGAGTGTTAGTCGCTCAGTTGTGTCCAGCTCTCTGCAACCCCATGGATTATAGCCTGCCAGGCTCCTCTGTCTATGGAATTCTCCAAGCAAGAATTCCCCAACGGTTTCCATGCCCTTCTCCAGGGAATCTTCCTTACCTAGGGATGGAATCTGAGTCTCCCGCCTTGCAGGTGGATTCTTTACCATCTGAGCCACCAGAGAAGCCCCACATGGCATTAACTGACCTTATAATCTGGTGTTTCTGGAAGGGACCTAAGAGGTCCTCTAGCACAAGATTCCAGCTGATATAGGAATTGCTTCCCCCAGGTTCCCGAGAATTCACCCATTCTCAGATAGAGCATTTCCAGTGACAGAGACATCACGACCTTCAAAGGCAGCATGTTCTGCTGGGCGACTGTAAGGTGTAGACAGTCATTCATGTACTCACCCTAAACGTGTCCTCCTGCAGCTTCCAGCATCCTTCTCTGGTACGGCACCCTCACACCACAGGGTTCCTGGCCCACTTCCACCGGCCCACACTTCAAGTGTTGAGATGAGATGATGAGATCTCCCCACTAGGCTCGGGTCCCCTTTCCAAACCACACTCACTGCCTCTCCAGCCGTTCCTCATGTGACCCACTCTTCAGTTACCTTCTACCACACTCTAACACATGCTCATTTTCAAATTCTTTTCCCTTATAGGTTATTACAAAATACTGGACAGAGTTCCCTGTGCTATACAGTAGGTCCTTGTTGGTTTTCCATTTTGTATATAATAGTGTGTAAATGTTAATCCCAGCCTCCTAATTTATCCCCCCCTTTCCCTTTCAGTAACCTTAAGTTTGTCTTCTAGATCTGTGGATCTATTTCTTTTTGCAAATAAGTTCATTTGTATCTTTTTTTTTCTTCAGATTTCATGTGTAAGTGATACACGACATTTCTCTTTGTCTGGCTTACATCAGGCAGTATGATAATCTCTAGGTTTATCCATGTTGCTTCTAATGGCATTCTTTCATCATTTTTAAAGGTTGACTAGTACTCCATTGTATATATGTACCACATCTTGTTGTCCATTCCTCTGTTGATGGACATTCAGCTTGTTTCCACGTCTTGGCTATTGTGAATAGTGCTGCAACGAACATGGGTGCACATGCTTCTTTTCTAATTGGAGTTTTTTCCCAGTGGTGGGTTTGCTGGATCATATGGCAGCTCAGTTTTAGTGTTTTAAGGAACCTCCATCATGTTCTCCATGGTGGCTGCACCAACTGTCCTTCCAACCAACAGTGTAGGAGGGCTCCTTTCTCTCCATGCCCCCTCCAGCGTTCATTGCTTGTAGACTCTTTGATCGTGGCTGTTCTGTCAGGGGTGAGAGGATACCTCAGTCTAGTTTTGATCTGCACATAGTCTATTTTAAAAGTAGATTTCTTATGCTGCCACTGATGCTCAGGCTTCTAAAACAGACCCTGTGGGTGCTAATGGGATGTTACCCACCCTCACTCTGGGAGGCACAGATCACCTCACAGATGTTGGCTTGTCCGATATATGCCTCCAAGGTCTGTAATGGCTGCATGTTATTCCCATTTTACAGGTCAAGACATAAATGATGTGAAAGACATTGAGAGTTTCTCCATGTCACACTAAGAGTGGCTGAAACCAGAACATCCAGGTGAAAAGTGAAGATACATTTCCCCCAATTTCTGGAAACAGCCCAGGTTACAGACTAGCACCATCTGGGTTGTTCTAAAACCAGTTATCCACATTTGAAGTTAAAAAGATGCCCCCTAGCAGGATCCTCTATGACCCACCTCCCAGAATATTGGAAATAAAAGCAAAAATAAACAAATGGGACTTAATTAAACTTAAAAGCTTTTACACAACAAAGGAAACCATAAGCAAGGTGAAAATACAGCCTTCAGAATGGGAGAAAATAATAGCAAACGAAGCAACGGACAAAGAATTAATCTCAAAAATATACAAGCAACTACTGCAGCTCAATTCCAGAAAAATAAACGACATAATCAAAAAATGGGCCAAAGATCTAAACAGACATTTCTCCAAAGAAGACATACAGATGGCTAACAAACACATGAAAAGATGCTCAATATCACTCATTATTAGAGAAATGCAAATCTAAACCACAATGAGGTACCATCTCACACCAGTCAGAATGGCTGCTATCCAAAAGTCTACAAGCAATGAATGCTGGAGACGGTGTGGATAAAAGGGAACCCTCTTACACTGTTGGTGGGAATGCAAACTAGTACAGCCACTATGGAGAACAGTGTGGAGATTCCTTAAAAAACTGGAAATAGAACTGCCATATGACCCAGCAATCCCACTGCTGGGCATACACACCAAGGAAACCAGAATTGAAAGAGACATGTGTACCCCAGTGTTCATTGCAGCACTGTTCACAATAGCCAGGACATGGAAGCAACCTAGATGTCCATTAGCAAATGAATGGATAAGAAAGCTCTGGTACATATACACAATGGAATATTACTCAGCCATTGAAAAGAATGCATTTGAATCAGTTCTAATGAGTTGGATGAAACTGGAGCCCATTATACAGAGTGAAGTAAGCCAAAAAGAAATACACTAATACAGTATACTAACGCATGTATATGGAATTTAGAAAAATGGTAATGATAACCCTATATGCGAGACAGAAAAAGAGACACAGATGCATAGAACAGTCTTATGGACTCTGTGGGAGAAGGTGAGGGTGCGACGATCTGAGAGCATAACATTGAAACATGTATATTATCATATGTGAAACAGATCGCCAGTCCAGATTTGAAGCATGAGACAGTGATCAGGGCTGGTGCAATGGGATGACTCAGAGGGATGGGATGGGGAGGGAGGTGGGAGTGGGGTTCAGGATGGGGGACACATGTAAACCCATGGCTGATTCATATAAGTGTATGGCAAAAACCACTACAATATTGTAAAGTAATTAGCCTCCAACTAAAATAAATAAATTAATTTTTTAAAAAAAGGAAAGAAAGATGCCCCGATTCCTGTCTTGATGAGCAAAGCCTCAATTATAATGATGGCTGAGAAACATATTTATCATTATTTGAACACCAATTTAGACAGTGATAGTGATGTGAGGATAAATTCCATAAGGGGTGCCTGAAGGATCCGTTTGACAACTGATTTCATTAACCTGCTGTCTCCATAGGTGCTTCTACCATCAAGATGAAGAGGCTAGCCGTCCCACCCTCGCTCAGAGGGCAATGGAAGAAAACTAGAGAGGGCCCAGCAAATGGAAACTATTGAGGGGTGTCTATTCCCCTGGGATATTCACAGAAGGTTAAAGCATTTATGTTAATAGTTGAGTTCATGAATGATTGCTCTTCACACAGAGTTCGCTGTGGGCACGGTTTTAATGAGGGCAGAGTGTGGCATCTTGGAGACAGTTCCCGCCTTCCTTGTCTTTTCCCCGCTCTGGTGCCCCCATGTCCACACGGCAGGACCCCTGTGAGGCCCGTGGCTGGCGGTGCCCCTCCAAGGCTCCCCTCCCTGCTGATGTGAAAATGGGCTTCATCAGTCAAGGCCCTGGAGCGCGCGTCTACAGGCAGATGTCGAACTGTAGGGGGGCACCTTCAGCCACAGAGAGATTCCCGCAGTGGGGTGTGTCTGGTTCGGCACCCCGCGTGGTGGCCTGGCTTTCTGGGCCCCAAGTCCTAACGACCTGCTAATATGAAATGACTGATGTTCGTCTAGTTCAAACTGGCCGTTCGTGGTGTGTCCACAACTAGGGTGGGGATTAGCACATGAAAGTGAGCCTGATTTGTTTTTCAGATTTTCATTCTGGAATTAACAGAAAACTGATGTTTGCTTTCAATATCTCATTATTTTCCTCAGGTGCACATATACTTTGAAACACGGGATTCTTTTTTGAGATTTCTTATTTTTTTGCCTTTTAATTAATTACTTTTTTATTGAAGGGTATTTGATTTACAGTGTTGTGTTCATTTCTGCTGTACAACAAAGTGATTCAGTTATATACATTCGGTGGTGGTGGTTTAGTTGCTAAGTTGTGTCTGACTCTTTGCAACCCCATGGACTGAAGCCTGCCAGGCTCCACTGTCCATGGGATTTCCCAGGCAGGAATAATAGAGTGGGTAGTTGCCATTACCTCCTCCAGGATCTTCCCAACCCAGGGATTGAACCCAGGTCTCCTGTATTGCAGGCAGTCTTGTGCATTGCAGGTGGATTCTTCACCCATTGAGCCACCAAGGAAATCAGTTATAAAACTATATAGACACATATCCTTTTTTATATTCTTTTCTTTTATGTTTTATCACAAAATATTGAATATAGTCCCTGTGCTATACAGTAGGACCTCATTGCTTATCCGTCCTGAATACGTCCTAATATTCTGCATCTGCTAACCTCAACCTCCGAATCCACCTCCTCCCCACTTGACAATCTCAGATCTGTTCACTGAGTCTGTGTTTCGTAGACAGGCTCACTTGTTGGGTTCCGATGTGTCTTCGCAGACCTCATGCATGAACGGAGGCATTAGTGGGGACAGCAGGTGGAGGTTCACCCTGAGAAGACTCCCTCATCAACCTGAAAGTGTCCCTTCTCCTTAGGCTTCCAGCACCCCAGGAAACTCCTCATCCAGATGGAGCTGAGTAGCTGATCCTTTGTAACATCTCTAATCAGTGTATAAAGAGCAGTAAACCATGTGTTTATTGGCCATGGCTGACCCCGTCTCCTGACCTTTGTCAGAAAATCATCTTCAGTCCCCTCGGAGGTTCTCAGCACCTCTGAACACCAAGTCCTGATTACACAGACCCAGTGGGTCAGATTTTAAAGTGATTTTGCTAACATTCTGGTGTCATCATTCCCTGGTCCTGTAAATTCTTACATCTATTCAGCTGGCTGACCTATGAAATGAAGAGGTTGAAGTTAAATTCTTGAATATCCATTCCATTTAATATCTGTATTGGAGCCTGTTTTGAAAGCCCTACATTGCTAACTTATACAAGAACAGAAAAGGGAGTCTTTTACCCAAGAATCTTAAGATTTATTTAGTGAAATAAAGCATAGATTTATAGGGCTTCCCAGGTGGCACAGCATCATCTTTCAGGATTTGAAATAGCTCAACTGGAATTCCATCACCTCCACTAGCTTTGTTCACAGTGATGCTTCCTAAGGCCCCCTTGACTTCGCATTCCAGGATGTCTGGCTGTAGGTGAGTGATCACACCATCGTGATTATCTGGGTCGTGAAGATCTTTTTTGTACAATTCTTCTGTGTATTCTTGCCACCTCTTCTTAATATCTTCCACTTCTGTTAGGTCCCTACCATTTCTGTCTTTTATTGAGCCCATCTTTGCATGAAATGTTCCCTTGGTATCTCTAATTTTCTTGAAGAGATCTCTAGTCTTTCCCATTCTATTGTTTTCCTCTATTTCTTTGCATTGATCACATCACTTCATGGCAGATAGATGGGGAAATAGTGGAAACAGTGGCTGACTTTATTTTTCTGGGCTCCAAGATCACTGCAGATGGTGATTGCAGCCATGAAATTAAAAGATGCTTACTCCTTGGAAGGAAAGTTATGACCAACCTAAACAGCATATTAAAAAGCAGAGACGTTACTTTGCCAAGGCTATGGTTTTTCCAGTGGTCATGTATGGATGTGAGAGTTGAACTATAAAGAAAGCTGAGTGCCAAAGAATTGATGCTTTTGAGCTGTGGTGTTGGAGAAGACTCTTGAAAGTCCCTTGGACTGCAAGGAGATCCAACCAGCCCATCCTAAAGGAGATCAGTCCTGGGTGTTCATTGGAAGGACTGATGTTGAAGCTGAAACTCCAGTACTTTGGCCACCTGATGCAAAGAGCTGACTCATTTGAAAAGACCCTGATGCTGGGAAAGATTGAGGGCAGGAGGAGAAGGGGACGACAGAGGATGAGATGGCTGAATGGCATCACTGACTCAATGGACATGGGTTTGGGTGGACTCCGGGAGTTGGTGATGGACAGGGAAGCCTGGCGTGCTGCGGTTCATGGAGTCGCAAAGAGTTGGACATGACTGAGCGACTGAACTGAACAGGTGGCACAGTAGTAAAGACACGGGTTTGATCCCTGGGTTGGGAAGATCCCCTGGAGAAATGAATGGCAATCCACTTCAGTATTCTTGCCTGGAGAATCCCATGGACATAGGAGCCTGGCGGGCTACAGTCCATAGGTTTGCAAAGAGTCAGACATGACTGAACATGCATGCATAGGCACATAAGGCATAAATTTATGAAAAAATGGTCCTCAAAATGATCGTTTTACATTGATGCTTCAGGGGCTTCAGATCCAGGCCAACTCAGCTCAGTCATGACTCTGGATAAGCCCAGCCCTCCAGAGGTCTGGGCATGAACTGTCCCAATCCCAGTTCTCTTGGTTTCCAACAAAAGGGTTCAGTTTGCCTGGCTCTTCGTGCTGGGGAGGGAGTGGAGCCTGACAAGCTTTCCACTTGTCAGAGCTTCAGAATTCTTTTTCAAGTTATGTTTAGGTTTTGCTTTCAGGATTATACTAGCTGCATAAAAGGAGTGAAAAACATTCCCAATTTTTCCAAGAGATAAATCCAATTTTGCTTTTGAAGTTGATCGTTAAACTTGAAGTCTTGAGGTTATGACCTTAGAAATAATAACACAAGCTTTGGCTATTTGTTGTAATAATGTTCTGATTTGATGATACAAACTCTAAAATAATCCTACAGTAGATTTAATTGACTTTTTTTTTCAATCTACCATGGATATTATTTTGTGTTCTAAGTATATTTTTCTGATAAACTTAAGTTTTAAAATATTTAGGCCTAAATTTTAAATTGGATTATGAAACAGACTGTAGGGAAAAAATCCAAGGTCATTTTGATAATTGATGCCAAGGAATGAAGCTTAACTTCCTGGAAGAGCATTTTTTCTGTTCATTTTATTTCCACTCAATTCAATTAAAAATTACCCTAATCTCTACCCTTGAATTATTAATTGAGTCTTTTTTTCATGCATCTACTATGTACCAAGCACTGGAGATAACAAACATAATTAATATTGTTTCCCTGATCTAAATGAAGGGTAAATAATAAGAGAGAGACAGAATGTGAATTAAATTTAAAGCAATCTGATAGATGTTGTAACTCAAGCACAGGCTTATCTGAAGAGAAGTCAAGACAGAGGGCAACTCAATATTGAGCAGTCAGGGACAACATCCTCACAGCAATTTTTCTGGGTGTGACTCATAAAGGGATTTTTTTGTTTAAGAAGTGTAAGGAAATCACAAACAGAAAATACAATCTCTGCAGGCCGGCATGAAACAGCATGGTAAATGCAGGTGTGTGGGTATCACGATGAGGCTGAAGCTGGGGCTCATGGGACCACTGTGGGGGAAGAGTCTGGATGAGTAAAACGGGGATCATATTGTAAAAGGACTTCTATGTCCCTCCAAATAATCTGAGTTCTGTCTCCTACACAACAGGAAATCACGGATGTGCTTTCAATCAGAATAACCTAATCAGACTAGGATATTAGAAAGATTCTGCCTACAGTGGTGGCAATGGTGGATAGTTTATTTGGGGGAAGTACATTTAGGGGATGCTGAAGGCATGACTGTGATGAAGCAAACATATTCGAGCAGGGGATTTACAGCCTTCATGAACAGCTCTAATGAGTCGACAAATGATTGGACCACTAAGCAGTAACTCAGGAGGGAGAAGAAGGGGATGACCGAGGATGAGATGGTTGGATGGCATCACCGACTCAATGGACATGAGTTTGGGTAAACTCTGGGAGTTGATGATGGACAGGGAGGCCTGGTGTGCTTCAGTTCATGGGGTTGCAAACAGCCGGACACCACTGAGCGACTGAACTGAAACTGAAAACAGTAGCTCAGTGGTTAAGAATCCGCCTGCAATGTGGGAGACCTGGGCTCAACACCTGGGTTGGGAAGATCCCCTGGAGGAGGGCATGGCAACCCACTCCAGTGTCCTTGCCTGGAGAATCCCCATGGACAGAGGAGCCTGAGGGGCTACAGTCCATGGGGTCGCAAAGAGTCAGACAAGACAGCTACTGAGCAAGCAGTCTGCAACACATGCTAAAGAAACAGAAGGAAAAGGAACATCGTCAGAACATGCACGTGGAAGACAGTCACTTGGTTGGAATTGGGAAGGGTGTCAGGCAGAAACACGTCGTGATGTCATGGAAACAAAGGGGGACTCAGACTCACCCCCCCTGTTCTGGGCAGTCTCTCCGCTGATTTCTTTTTCAGTTTCCACAGAAACTGGAAGGGTGCCATCCAGAGGGCAGGTCAGCAGAGCCAGTTGGTTGCAGCACTTACCTTGGTTCCCCACCCTCGCCCTGGCTCTTTCCTGGACCACCTGGGCTTGCTTCACTGCGTGGTGGTCTCCAGGCAACGGGTCAAGATGGTCCTTCCAGGAGGGCAAGTCTGGGCAACCCTCACCTTGAAGACCACTGTCAACTCATCTGAAATTGCTTACAAGTGATATGGAAAGATTGAGGGTGGGAGGAAAAGGGGACAACAGAGGATGAGATGGCTGGATGGCATCACCGACTCAATGGACATGAGTTTGGGTAAACTCTGGGAGTTGGTGATGGACAGGGAGGCCTGGCGTGCTGCAGTCCATGGGGTTGCAAAGAGTCGGACACGACCGAGGAACTGAACTGAACTGATATTGTTACTTAGAAAAGCTAATAAGGGAAGATGATCAATAATTTTTTTCTCTGTGTAAATAAGAAAGTGAGTAAGAAAAGTCACACATAACTTTTCCTCATTTTTATAAAGGGAAGCACAGGAAGGACACAGCGAGAGGAAATGAGATTGGTTTCCTACAGGGGGCAGCGAAGAGAGGCGTGAGGGATGAAACAGATCTCTGATTATTCCCGTGAGGGCTCTGACTTTTAGAACTACTTGATGTTTCATATTTCCACAAAATAAGTAAAATCAACAAGTATGGAAGAAGAAAAAAATCCAAAATACAACGAAGTGAAATGAATAAGGTTTATGCTTTTCAAATTAAACGCTTAAACGTACTGAAGGGTGAGGGAAAAGAATGAATTAGCAGCTCCAGAACAACCTGTGTCTTTGGACAGTATTTTGACCTTTAAACACAGGGAAGTGACTTGGCAATTATGAAACTGCTTTGTGTGATTTTTAGATGTGAGAAAATAATAGACAGAGATCTTGTGGCTAATGTGAAGTTTTTCCCTGCTGAAGAAGAGAGTCATGAATAAAGAAAAGGGCAAAGCTGGAAGAAACCCTGTGGTGTTGGGAAGAGAGGTAGAGATGCAGAGAGAGAGAAAAAGGAATGAATAGATATGAAAATAGGTATAGATGTATGCATCTATCTGCATCTATTTATACATATTTCCCGTGTCTATCATATAAGTCACATCTAGCACCCAGTTCTGATTTGTAAATGCCATTCTTTAAGGTAAATAAGCAGGGCTTCTTGGAGATGTGGCTGGTACCACTCTGGGAGTAAGGGAAGTGTTAGAAAAGCTGGATCACCTGTGACACCAGGCAGTAAGGAAGTAAATGATGCAGAAGCCTGCAGCCAGGCTCCCACTGGCCCTATTTAGGACAATATGAGTGAGAAAAAAATAAATGACAGTAATAGGTTATATGGCCTATTGGCTAAAATAAGCAATCACAAAGGCTTATTGATAAAATAAGTGAATAAGTAAATGGCAGAGAAGGAGAGGTGTGTTCTTATAGGAGGAATCCAACTATAAAAAGTAGAAAGTAGATGAAATTACCATATCATTATTTGGCAACTACCATAGTAAAATTGAGGGCTTCCCAGGTGGTGCTGTGGTAAAGAATCTGCCTGCAATGCAGAAGACAAAGGAGACACAGGTTTGATCCCTGGGTAGGAAAGATCCTCTGGAGGAGGACATGGCAACCCACTCAACATTCTTGCTTGGGAAATCCCATGGACAGAGGAGCCTGTTGGGCTACAGTTCATTGGGTTTCAAAGAGTTGGACACGGCTGAGCGCGCACACACTGGGAAATCTATGCTTTTACTCTGACCTGCAGTAAACATCTGCCATGTAGTAAGATTGTCTTAGGCAAGACCTATCAAGTGCTGTCAAAGCTACTATGCAAGAACAGGGAGAAAAAAAAAATGATTTATCTCTAGAGTCACAAAGTATCTTCTGCTGAGAACATAGTAGTCACCAAGGATAAACAGCAATATTGTAGCAGACATTATCTAGGTCAAGTGATCATGTGATTAAACTGATTCACTAGTAATCAGCCGGGTTGAGCCCCGTGTGCTTTTATGAGCCCGTGTGCTTTTAGATGAAATGCACTGATAAGACTGCAAATATTTGTTCCAAAAATGCAACACCCAAATCCAACCAAGAGAAAGCATGTAATGAACCCAAATGGAAGGGCTTTCCCCAATAACTGGGCTGCATTCTTTGAAATATTTGGGTCCTAAAACTCAAAAAAAAAAAAAAAATAGAAAAACTGTTCTAGATGGTAGGGGATAGAAAAGACCCAAGAATGAAGACACCTGGACTCTTTTACACAAAAATGGCAAAACTTGAACTCTTTAAGCCATATGCTGCTGCTGCTAAGTCGCTTCAGTCGTGTCCGACTCTGTGCGACCCTATAGACGGCAGCCCACCAGGCTCCGCCGTCCCTAGGATTCTCCAGGCAAGAATACTGGAGTGGGTTGCCATTTCCTTCTCCAGTGCATGAAAGGGAAAAGTTAAAGTGAAGTTGCTCAGTCGTGTCCGGCTCTTAGTGACCCCATGGACTATAGCCTACCAGGCTCCTCCGTCCATGGGATTTTCCAGGCAAGACTTAGTGACCCCATGGACTATAGCCTACCAGGCTCCTCCGTCCATGGGATTTTCCAGGCAAGAGTACTGGAGTGGGGTGCCATTGCCTTCTCCGTTAAGCCATATAAGAGGCCCTTATTATGCCATATAAGAGGCCCTTATTATGAGCCTGTGATAAACCATAATGGAAAAAAATATTAAAAAAGAATGTATATGTATGTAGAGCTGAATCACTTGGCTGTACTGCAGAAATTAACACAACATTGTATAATAGCTCATGTTTCCAGGATCTTCTGCATCTCCTCTTATATTTCTAATTATTTTATACACTTTCATTTGCTAGTTCCTCTGTGTGAATGCCCCTAAATAACGATATTGCCCAGGGTCATCTTCTGTGCTATTTTTCCTTCTACATACTTTCTTTGAGTGATAGCACTCACTACAATCTCTATGTTGATTGTGTCTATGGCATGGATGGACCTCCTGAACTCTGGATTTGCATCTGAAAATAGGCTGAGTGGCATGCCCCACCAAGACTGGGATGAAGACATGGCCTTCCATCAGTCCAGCACCACGCGTTGTCTGTCCTCCTCTGAAGGCTCCATGTCCTTCATCTTAATAGTTCATGTCATTAGGCCTTCTTTAAATATATGTTAATGTCATCACCTGCGTTTGCAATTTTAATCAGCACAGGTTTCTGCATTTCAGTAGCTATTGTTTAATCATATTATATTGAGTTCAGTTTTCTTGGTATAAACAAAACATTGTCCCAAATACTTTAAGTTGGACGTGTAGTTTTCATTGATTTTTCAAAACACAGAGATCACTGTTGATCCACCAAAAAGCACCTTGTAACCCTAAACTGAACACCTTTCATTCTAAAGAAGACAAATCAGAATTAAAGATGATATTGAGAAGACAGATAGGTGTATGGGAGCCCAAATAAGCTAATTTGACCTCTTTATACAATACAAAACTCCTGCAAAATCTTCAAAATTCTATTAAAGATGTAGATGTTTGACATAATATAAAAAAATCTTTATTTGGTTGTATAAATATCTATATTCAAGCACTTACTATGTTAGTCCTGCATCTTTAAGATCATATTTTAAATTATTTTTCTTCTGTCTTGCCTCTGATTTAATTCCCCACGTCTTCCAAGCATCATGTCTTTTCAATGAGAGTTAGTGCCATGGGAGTCAAAACTGGTTTTCCATCACTGTGTTATAATCACATCTCTGAAACAGACAGAGAGAGTGTTGCCAAAAAATGGGGAAAGTAGCAAACGGTGGACATGCACACTAAGAATAAAGCTCAATGACAAATATGAGAATTAAAAGTGTAACTTGTCTTTTTTTTTAATGGCATTTTTACCTTTAATGTTAATTTTCAAACATCATTACAAAACCATGAAAACCCTCAGCTGAAATAAAGTGTAATAAAACTCATTGATTCTAATCTTAAACCTCAAAATAATCAATATTTAAGCAAACACAGTAATTTTGAAGTGCCAAATTGTCTTGACAATAACACACATATAGCCTGAACCACACCGGAGGTGTTTTCTATCCTGATTGTAAGTCAACAACTTGGGAGCCAGCATCTTTGTAATTCAGTTTCTGTTATCTGAAAGCAAGTCCTTTTGCTAGAGGGATTTATCCATATTCACAGTGAAAAGTACACTCTTATTCACTGTACCCCTGGCTTTCCCTCAGAATGCGAAATTAGTATGGATTTCCTGTTTCCTCTCAGTTGGCACCCCACGGGGGCTGGCTGTTTAGTCTCGGCCACCTCCAATGATGATTGGAGGGAGCCGGGAAGGACACACGGCTGCTCCCCTATCCTGGCGCTAATCCCCACTGTTTCACATGAACTGGGATAGGAGCAATCATGCCCTCTTGGAAAAATTAGTTCAGAGCAGCCAAGATGGAGAGGATAGCACAAAACCAGGGTTTTCACTGCAAAGAGCATGGCCTCTGCAGGCAGACGGAAATGGATTCGCGAGCTCATTTCACTGCTCATTTTCTGTGTAACCTTGAAGACATTCAACTTCTGTTCTCTTGAACACCCTGATCTATCAAATGCGGCTAGCAAACACTGTCCTTTTCAGGCCATTTTGAGGATCATTAATAACATGCACAGGGCATCTGGTTCATGGAAAGTGCGCTGTATAGTCACAAAACATACAAAGTGCTAAATATGTTCTAAATGTGTGGCCATCTCCCTCTATTCTGAAAGGGACATGACCTCTTCTTATAAGGTGGGTAAAAAAATCACTGCAGATGGTGACTGCAGCCATGAAATTAAAAGATGCTTATTCCTTGGAAGAAAAGTTATGACCAACCTAGACAGCATATTAAAAAGCAGAGACATTACTTTGCCAACAAAGGCCCATCTAGTCAAGGCTATGGGTTTTCCAGTGGTCATGTATGGATGTGAGAGTTGGACTATAAAGAAAGCTGAGCACCAAAGAATTGATGCTTTTGAACTGTGTTGTTGGTGAAGACTCTTGAGAGTCCCTTGGACTGCAAGGAGATCCATCCTAAAGGAAATCGGTCTTGAATATTCATTGGAAGGACAGATGCTGAAGCTGATACTCCAATACTTTGGCCACCTGATGTGAAGAACTGACTCATTTCAAAAGACCCTGATGCTGGAAAAGGTTGAAGGCAGGAGGAGAAGAGGATGACAGAGGATGAGATGGTTGGATGGCATCACCGACTCAGTGGACATGAGTTTGGGTAAACTCCAGGAGTTGGTGATGGACAGGGAGGCATGGCGTGCTGCAGTCCATGGGGTTGCAAAGAGTCAGACATGACTGAGTGACTGAACTGAAATGAACTGAACTGAAGATGGGTAAGGAAGCACTTTACTTTGGTATGGGATACAGGCATGATAGAGTTAGAAGGGTAAACACAAGATGCCCACTGAAATATGAATTTCAGAAAATAATGAGCACAATTTTTTTTTTTAGTGTAGATACTTTTCATGCTGTATTTAGGATACAATTATGTTGAAAATTATTCATTGCTTTTGAGATTCAAATTTAACTGGGTGTTCCATATCTTATCTGAAAACTCTATTGAAAACTATTCTTTTTTTTGACTATTCTGAGTTCTTATTCTTTGTTCAATAGTATCATGCTGTATTTGGCAAGTTGTGAACAATGAACTGGACTGCTGCTTGGGCATAAAATGTTTCTGGTTGCTTGAATATTCTTGTTTCTCATTCAAGAAGTAGGAGTCATGATAACACTTACTGTCAGTTCAATCGCTCAGTCGTGTCCGACTCTTTGCAATCCCATAGACTGCAGCACGCCAGGCTTCCCTGTCCTTTACCACCTCCCAGAACTTGCTTAAGTGCATGTCCATTGAGTTGGTGATGCCATCCAACCATCTCATCCTTTGTTGACCCCTTCTCCTCCTGCCTTCAATCTTTCCCAGCATCAGGGTCTTTTCAAATGAGTCAGCTCTTTGCATCAGGTGGTCAAAGTATTGGAGTTTCAGCTTCAGCATCAGTCCTTCCAATGAATATTCGGGACTGATTTCCTTTAGGATTGACAGGTTGGATCTCCTTGCAGTCCAGGGGTCTCTCAAGAGTCTTCTTTAACACTTTCTGTATAGGTTTGTATACTATTACTATTAAATAAGTCAATAAATCTAACTGACTTGGAAAAGTGCACAGTACATAATAATTGCTCAAAATATTAGTTATAACCACCTTTCATCTCTTTTAATATGTTCACTTTTTTCACATTTTAAGATTCTTACAACTTGGAATTATCTCTCAACCGATCACAATTTACAGTCACTGATGGCTGAAGACAGCTGTGGTGTGGATAATGGCATGGACTTGATAGGAGCTGTTCACATTGTCATGGCTTCAACTGATTTATGTACACTTTCTGAAAAAAAAAAATTGTTTCACTCCTTAGAAAGAGAAAATTCTCAGGCTTAGCAGGAGATCTCAAAGAAACCTGAAAAGAGAAGTTTTTCTCTTAAAAAGAAATTCTCCCGGGCTCTTCCTCTTAGTAAGAAAGAAATCAGACAGAGAAATTAGATCACTTACATGTGGAACCTAAAAAGTCAAATGTAAAAAAAAACCAGAGCAAAACAGCAGTGTAGGCTGAGAAGAGCCAAGTGCTGGAGTCCAGAGAGCTTCAGGACCCAGCCCTGGGGCTGGGGGTACTTGTGGAGGAGGAGCAACGAGCATCGTTCATGGTCTTCACAAGCAAGAGCCCACGGTGCTGATGTGAGCCACGTGACTGAACACATCTGTGTTTGTGACAGATGCCCTCCCTAGATGCACCGATAAGTGGAACACACTGAGTACGTGTGTCTACGTGCGGGGAGGAAGACCGATCGTTATTAAGCCTCTGTTAAGGACCAGGTTGGCTCTTTTCAAGTCATTGCAGATGAGTCCTTAGACCCAGAAGGACTGGATGGCTTCCCAGCATTTAATCAGCTCCAAGAGCAGATTATCTAATTCTGAAAGTCTGTGCTCCCTCTTCAGTTGCCAAAATAAGTGAAAAAAGATATCACAGCACATGATGGAGGTAACATCTTCTATTGTTTATGAGAAAAAGTAAGAACTGAGTGATAGATTTGATGTGGGGATGGAGTGAGGACTAATTACAAGCTAGTTTTACATCTTTACTTTTCTAATTTATTCTTTTGTTTTAATTGGTGAATTCACCATTTAAAATGGCCCCATTAATTGATAATAAAAATGTCTCAGGTATAAAAGATGGAGCTGGGCTGTGAAGGCAGTTCAGTCTTCAAAAGTCCTTTGTTTTCCCAGGACACCGCACTGTCTGCAAACCTGCTGATCATCCTTCATGGTCCTGCTCAGCCCAATACCCTTTTCTCTTTTTTCAAAATTAATTTTTATTGCAGTATAGTTGCTTCACAATGTTGTGCTAGTTTCTACTGGATATCGAGGTATATCAGCTCTATATACATATATCCCCCTTTTTGATATACTTCCCACTCTGGTGACCACAGAGCACGGAGCTATACAGGCTGAGTATGTTTTCATTTGTTACCTATTTTATACATTGTAATGTGTATATGTCAGTCTCAACCTCCCAGTTCATTCCACTCTTCCTTCCCCTCTTGGTATCCGTAAGTTTGTTCTCTACCTCTGTGTCTCCATTTCTGCTTTGCAAATAAGATCATCTGAACAAAATCTTTTTCCTTCACCCTCCCCAAATTAAGAGCATAGAGGAAAAAACAAAACAAACTTTGTGTAGACTGGCTGTTATTGCCCTGTATTCTTGATTGGTGCTCTTGTTTCTCTCTACCTAAATCACTAGCCCAAAGTCCTCCATTTTCAACTCCCAGTCACTTATTGATTCATATTGGATGGTTACTGATAAAAGTCCACCTTCTAATTAGTAAATTTTTATAGACCATTTACCACATAAAATGGGGAAGCCTAAGTAATACAGAAAGAATGCTGTCTAGCTTCAGGGAAATTTTCCTCACAGGGGTTTAGTGTTATACTAAGAAAATGCCATTTCCTGCCAGGATCTGCTTCTGAAACCACTTAATTATATACAGAGAGAGAAGGTGCTTTGTCCAGCATGGTTAAATCTTATTACATCATAACCAACGACACTGTTTTGTGTACACTTTATTCAACCAAGATTCATGTATAAACTTCTGTTCAAGATGTTCCCCCTGGTTCCTTCTCTACTTCCTCTGCAAATTAAATCATGGGCCTCAGGTTAGTGAGCAGTTTTATGAAGCCAAAGTATATGTCCTTTGATATCCAATTAAAGTTGATATGTTCATACCAAAAAAAGTGCATTATTAAGATGAGTGCCTTCTTTTCTTCTAAATTACAATTTTTTATTAGAAAAAATGTAAATTATTTAAATGAGAGAAAAAAGACCTTAATACTGTAAATTTAAGCAATCAAGTGTGTCATTTCTTATCTGACTATAAATATCTGTGAATTACAGTCAAATCAAACTGATTTAACTTATACTGTCTTGAAAAGAAGTATGTCTATTGCTTCCTTCCTCATAAATTATGAGTATCTTTTCTAATAAATGATCAGCAGTGGGCCTGCTTCAAGTATCTGAGTTTCTCAAAATTAATGTCTTTGTTTATGAGCTATTTTAGGACCACTTAAATTTCAGCTCTAAAGATGAAAAATAATTAACTAAGAGTAATGTTGAGATGCTCCAGGAACCGAAGAAATGAAGCAGTGAGTTTTATTGCAATAATTTCTTTCACTTTCTGGTAATTAAGCTTTTTACATAACCCTTCTGAAAGTGTAAAAATGTTAGAGATACTTTTATCATTCTTCTTCCTTGAGGACAAAAGAATTTTTAAGGCACACATTTAAGCAGTTCAGTTCAGTTCATTCTCTCAGTCGTGTCCAACTCTGCAAACCCATGGACTGCAGCATGCCAGGCTTCCCTGTCCATCACCAACTCCCGGAGTTTACTCAAACTCATGTTCATTGAGTTGGTAATGCCATCCAACCATCTCACTCTCTGTCGTCCCCTTCTTCTCCCGCCTTCAATCTTTCCCAGCATCAGGGTCTTTTCAAATGAGTCAGTTCTTCATATCAGGTGGCCAAAGTATTGGAGATTCAGCTCCACCATTTGTCCTTCCAATGAATATTCCGGACTGATTTCCTTTAAGATAGACTGGTTGCATCTCCTTGCAGTCCAAGGGACTCTCAAGAGTCTTCACCAACAATACAGTTCAAAAGCATCAATTCTTCGGCGCTCAGTTTTCTTTATAGTCCAACTCTCATATCCATACATGACTACTGGAAAAACCATAGCTTTGACTACATGGACCTTTGCTGATAAAATAATGTCTCTGCTTTTTAATATATGGTCTAGGTTGACCATAACTTTTCTTCCAAGGAGCAAGCGTCTTTTAATTTCGTGGCTGCAGTCACCATCTGCAGTGATTTTGGAGCCCAAGAAAATGAAGTCTGTCAATGTTTCCATTGTTTTCCCATCTATTTGCCATGAAGTGATGGGACCAAATGCCATGATCTTAGTTTTCTGAATGTTGAGCTTTAAGCCAACTTTTTCACTCTCCTCTTTCACTTTCAAGAGGCTTTTTAGTTCCTCTTCACTTTCTGCCATAAGGGTGGTGCCATCTGCATATCTGAGGTTATTGATATTTCTCCCAGCAATCTTGATTCCAGCTTGTGCTTCTTCCAGCCCAACGTTTCTCATGATGTACTCTGCATATAAGTTAAATAAGCAGGGTGACAATATACAGCCTTGATTCTCCTTTTCTTATTTGGAACCAGTCTGTTGTTCCATGTCCAGTTCTAAATGTTGCTTCCTAACCTGCATACAGATTTCTCAGGAGGCAGATCAGGTGGTCTGGTATTCCCATCTCTTGAAGAATTTTGCACAGTTTGCTGTGATCCACACAGTCAAAGGCTTTGGCATAGTCAATAAAGCAGAAATAGATGTTTTTCTGGAACTCTCTTGCTTTTTCGATGATCCAGCGGATCTTGGCAATTTGATCTCTGGTTCCTCTGCCTTTTCTAAAATCAGCTTGAACATCTAGAAGTTCACAATTCATGTACTGTTGAAGCCTGGCTTGGAGAATTTAGAGCATTACTTTACTAGTGTGTGAAACGAGTGCAATTGTGCGGTAGTTTGAGCATTCTTTAGCATTGTCTTTCTTTAAGATTGGGATGAAAACTGACCTTTTCCAGTCCTGTGGTTACTGCTGAGTTTTCCAAATTTAATATTTCTTGTCAAAATCTCATTATATTTTCTAACATAAGATAAATGTACTGTGATAAATTCTATATCTTTGCCAAAGCATAGCATTTAATAACTTTTTGTTGGATGGGTCAATTAACAAATAAATGAAATAAGGATAAAATTTTATATTTCACCAAGAGATAGAACTTTGAAAAATATTTGAACCTAATTTAAAGAAAATTCTTAATTTCAATTTTTTTTTCCAAATTTTTATATTATGATAATATTGGATACATAATTATAGATATTTTGGGAATAAAAGCATGAAACTAAATTAATTCTTAAATATACATTTCTCTTACATACTGCTCCTAGGGCAAAGTGGCACCATTACTGTTTCCATAGGAACAGTTATTTTTTGAAAACCAAAAAGAATGAAGTAAAGAAATACACATGAGGAAAAATACTCATTCGAAACATGGGTTTATACCTCACAGAATACTGCGTGGAACACTCACTGCATTATTCGCCTGTATGAGAAATAGTAGATAAACTGATAATATACAAAGGAAAATTGCTGTGAGCTTTGTAGCTTGCATCTATTTCAAAACATGGTGAGGGGAGGGATGGTTAGGGAGTAGTGTCTGAACATAGGAGAAAATGAAAACTGAATAGCAATGAATTTTGTCAAATATCTTTTATTTATCTATGAAAATCATATGATTTTCCCTTGCTGTTGTTCAGTCACTAAGTCATGTCCCACTCTTTGTGACCCCATGGACTGCAGCACACCAGGCCTCCCTGTCTTCCACTAACTCCTGGTGTTTGTTCAAACTCATGTCCACTGAGTCGGTGATGCCATCCAACCATCTCATCCTCTGTCGTCCCCTTCTCCTCCTGCCTTCAATCTTTCCCAGCATCAGGGTCTTTTCCAATGACTTGGCTCTTTGCATCGGGTGGCCAAAGTATTGGAGCTTCAGCATCAGTCCTTCCAATGAGTATTCAGGGTTGACTTCCTTTAGTATTGACTGGTTTGCTCTCCTTGCTGGTTTGACTTTTCCTTACCTCTATTAATATGATGAATGTTATTAGTGAACTTCTAATACTGAACCACTCTTGTATTTCTTTAATGAACCTCCTTGTTCAGAGTGTACAAATTCTATTTCAAATTTTTTGCATTGAGATCTTGTGAGACCGCTATGTGTTTTTCTTTGTGGTACAATCATTTTGTGGAAAAAAAAGAAGTCTTTCTGGAATGCTTTTATGGTCCCTGGAGACATTATTTTGTATTAGTTTTCCTTATGATAATTTTATATGAAAATTGGTTGAGACTTTTTCTTCGGATTATTTTTTAAGTAAAATTGATTTCTTTTTTTTGTGTGTGAGAGATTGAACCCTCCAAACTCTAGGCTTTTTTTTTTTTTCCTCTTTTATGTTGGTTTCAGGATGTGGTATCAGATATGGACTCATAATTTCTGAGACCTTTTTTCCTCCTCTCTTTGCCTTTCTTTTATCTAGACCTTCCTTTACTATCTCTGATCTGCTCAACTGAGCTTTCACTATAAGTGCAAAATTTTGTCCTAGAAGGTGTCTTTGGTTTTTACATTTGAAAATACCCAGGACTCTGAGAGAGACCAAGACAATTACAGTGCCATTGGAACTTCCATTGCTCTGCTCATATGTTCATTGAGAGTTTTGCATCTATGAAAATATTTAAAATAAATACAGGGGGCATCTCAAGTGAAATACCACAGATGAGTACCAAATACTCTGATATGTAAATCTTTGCGATAAGCTAATAGAATTTTGTACAATGTCATGGATGAATATGGTCACATGGCACCAAAACATTTTGTATAGCCATGTTGGTGGTGCTAGTAGTAAAGAATCCAGCTGCCAATGCAGGAGACATAAGACACCTGGGTTTGATCCCTGGGTTGAGAAGATCCTCTGGAGAAGGGAATGGCAGCCCACTCCAGTGTTCTTGCCTGGGGAAGAATTCTTGCCATGGACAGAGGAGCCTGACGAGCTACAGTCCATGGGGCCACAAAGAGTCAGACATGACTGAAGCGATTTAGCATGCAAGCACATTGCAAACAATGCAGCCAATGAAAACATACTCACTTTTCTACCGATCTCTGTAAAAACTAAAGAGCCCGTGAAGATGACAGCCGTTGCCTGTGTCCTTGCTTTGTGCTTACTTCCTGAAGACCTGTGCTCGGCACCTTCTTTTCTTGTTCTTGTCATATTAGATTGTAATTAATACATGATGAAATATGTTTCTTTCTTACTTTTTAAAAAAATGCATTCTTTTTTATTCATTTATTTTTTCTTTCTTTTGGCTAAGTCTCACACATGTGGCATCTTAGTTCCCCTACCAGGGACTGAACCCGTGACCCCTTCTGTGGAACTCAGAGTCTTAATCACTGGACTGCCAAGGAAGTTCCAAAGATTTTCTAAAAGAGGAAGAAATCTGAAGCCAAAGTATAACACTTTGCACGTAGAAAATGAAACATTTACTTTCAAAATGTCTCCACATGTCATGTTGTTTGGCATCACACAAGAGTGACTTGCCAGGTTTTTATCAAGTCTTTGGAATTCATAGTTGCATTTCAGTGAATCTGAAATCTGCTTTGTTTCACTTCATCTGCCTTGAGTTCTTTGGTTGAAAGCCTTTAATCAGTGCTTAGAGAGCTCTCTGTAAATAAAATGTTTATCAGATTCAAGCACTTATGCAAATGAAAGTTTGAAAAAGTCATTAATATTAAATGATAGCACTCATCAAGATTTTCAAGATACATGCACTTCAGCATAAAATATGAGAAATTCTCTGACCAACACAAGTTAGCCACCACCTTGAGTCTGTGTACTTATGTAATATTTATTTTATTTATATATGCCTTGATAGGAAAGTGAAGTGAAAGTGAAGTCGCTCAGTCATGTCTGACTCTTTGCGACCCCAGGGACTGTAGCCTTCCAGGCTCCTCTGTCCATGGAATTTCCCAGGCAAGAATACTGGAGTGGGTTGCCATTTCCTTCTCCAGGGGATCTTCCCGACCCAGGGATCGAACCTGGGTCTCCCACATTGCAGGCAGACGCTTTACCATCTGAGCCACCAGGGAAGGTGTATGCCTTGATAAGTGAGATAAAATTAAGGAGCAGGTGGGCAGAGAGAAAACCCAGCCAGGAAGTCATCACTGTAACTCTGGAGCAAAGCAAGCATGTAGTGTCATGATCTAGTACATTTATTTTTCATTTTAAGTCAGCTGAGTTCATTTTATGTCACTTTACAATAAAAAATTGAAACAATGATCTGACTACTTAATGATGGAACCTGTTACTCAGTAAGACTCACGAGAAATTCTAATTGAAGAAGAAAACACCTTGTCTTTTTTTTTAACTGAGGATCCATGATAAAGATGGCAGCACCCACGTACCTGCACCTTCATCATTTCCCCTTGATCTGAGAACCACGGACTCCAGAGCCCAGGGGTTCTCTAATGTAACCCTGGGGTTTGGCCTATTTTGTGTAAATCATTCACATTTTCATCAGTTTGGCTTTTGAGTTATTTTCAAGTGAATTATTTTTGTCTCTCAAATTGATTGTTATAAGATGTAGTTATTGAGGCCTCAGCCTCAGTGTTTTCTAAGAAGAATTTGAGAATTATAAGAAAAGTCACCTGTGCCTCCGGCTGGTTATGGGTTGACTTGGAGTTTCAGTTCAGTTCAGTTCAGTTCAGTCGCTCAGTCATATCTGACTCTTTGCAACCCCATGAACCGCAGCACGCCAGGCCTCCCAGTCCATCATCAACTCCCGGAGTCCACCCAAACCCATGTCCATCCAGCCATCTCATCCTCTGTCGTCCCCTTCTCCTCCTGCCCCCAATCCTTCCCAACATCAGGGTGCTTTCCAATGAGTCAACTCTTCGCATGAGGTGGCCAAAGTATTGGAGTTTCAGCTTCAACGTCCGTCCTTCCAATGAACACCCAGGACTGATCTCCTTTAGGATGGACTGGTTGGATCTTCTTGCAGTCCAAGGGACTCTCAAGAGTCTTCTCCAACACCACCATTCAAAGGCATCAATTCTTTGGTGCTCAGCTTTCCTCACCATCCAACTCTCACATCCATACATGACTACTGGAAAAACCATAGCCTTGACTAGATGGACCTTTGTTGGCAAAGTAATGTCTCTGCTTTTTAATATGCTGTCTAGGTTGGTCATAACCTTCCTTCCAAGGAGTAAGTGTCTTTTAATTTCATGGCTGCAATCACCATCAGCAGTGATTTTGGAGCCCAAAAAAATAAAGTCTGACACTGTTTCCACTGTTTCCCCATCTATTTCCCATGAAGTGGTGGGACTAGATGCCATGATCTTAGTTTTCTGAATGTTGAGCTTTAAGCCAACTTTTTCACTCTCCTCTTTCACTTTCATCAAGAGGCTCTTTAGTTCTTTTTGGCTTTCTGCCATAAGGGTGGTGTCATCTGCATATCTAAGGTTATTGATATTTCTCCCGGCAATCTTGATTCCAGCTTGTGCTTCTTCCAGCCCAGCGTTTCTCATGATGTACTCTGCATATAAGTTAAATAAACAGGGTGACAATATACAGTCTTGATTCTCCTTTTCCTATTTGGAACCAGTCTGTTGTTCCATGTTCAGTTCTAACTGTTGCTTCCTGACCTGCATACAGGTTTCTCAAGAGATAGGTCAGATGGTCTGGTATTCCCATCTTGGAGTTTAAAAAAGAAAATCTCTGAAGGGGGCTGCCTTCACAGCCTGGTTTGGGGACGGAACCCTTCTGATCTCTGTTATATGAGAAATTGCAAAGCTGACTCCTTTTCACTCTCAAATGTGTCCCTGTTAGGATGGCAGATTAGCAGTTCACTGACCTATCTAAAGTTTACAATCTGCCTACAGTACTATGTGTAAAAACTCACAAACTACACGTATTACATCAATATTGAGGCGTCAGCCATAAAAAATCTAGCATATCTCAAATACCCTACAAATACAATAACTCATAGTTTTGGCACGCATAATATTTTTAAGTGTACAGAAACACACTGTTGAATCTCTTTTGTTATCTTGAGAATTGCAAAGGAGGTGGATGTCTCACTGCTGCTGCTGCAGATTGGAATGGTCCTGCTCTCCTCTGTTCTCAGCCAGACAGAAAGAAACACAATCATCAAAACCCAAACAGAGCCTTTATTCTGCTTGTGATCGAATGTTCTCTCTGAAATTGCTCTAGCATTTCATCACTGTGGTTATGGCTACATGAATATGTGTATTTCGTTATTTCAAAAGGGAAAGTGCTTTTGGTCAATATGTCTTGTCATTTACTTTGCCACAGTACAATTTCAACTTGAAAGGAAAATGTAAGTTGGCTAAAAGGAAGGTGGATGGTGTGAGTTTATTTGGATTGTGTCTTAGAAATTATGTTTATATATTTAATTCTATTGGCTAAGTACAGATCCATATTTCCTTATCTGCAATGAGAAAATCCACAAAACTCTGACAAGTGAAGTTTTTATAAGACTTTATAGTCGAGTCAATCCTAGCAGTCAATCCTAAAGGAAATCAACCCTGAATATTCATTGGAAGGACTGATGCTGCAGCTGAAGTGCCAGTACTTTGCCATCTGATGCAAAGAGCTGACTCATTGGAAAAAGACCCCGATGCTGGGAAAAACTGAAGGCAGGAGGAGAAGGGGACGACAGAGGATGAGATGGCTGGATGGCATCACTGACTCAATGGACATGAGTTTGAGCAAACTCTGGTAGCTAATGAAGGACAGGGGAGCCTGGCATGCTGCAGTCCCTGGGGTTGCAGAGTTGGACATGACTTAGTGACTGAACAACAACAGTCAAGTCTGTCCTATATTAACACGAGGCTGGTTGTAACCTTGGCCCCATGCACAGAGAGATCATGAGGCAGGCACTGACTCAGACCCTCTGGGATGCCATGTGATATGAAGCAGCTCTTAGTTCTGAAGCACATATACCCCTCTACGCTGACGCCATCCATTTCCCATCAGTTTCATTTAAAGGAAAAAGTTTCATAGTGAGGATCAGATGATGCCAGACCATGAAGTCATCAATTCTGCTTCTCCCTCTGGCCAAGGAGTGTTTGTGCCCCACTTTGCCATGAAGGAAAAGCAAATCAAATTTCTGCTCAGAAACTCTAGCTAAAAAAGAAGTCCCCTCAGTGGCTGCACTGACGATGAATTGAGAGTATTATCACCGGGATCTTTTATTTGAAAGAATAGCCGAGTAATGAAATGAGTAAGAGAAAAACCTGAGTAAACTGAAACGGAAGGCTTTCTTCCTCTCCGTGACGAGGTTAAGTAGCCAGGACTCCAGTAACGCTGTAGGGACATACTCACTTCTTGGCATGGAACATTTTTTTCTCCACATGTTGATAACCAGACTGAGTCATAGCAACCCACGAAGCCAGTGCTTCTTTTGAAATGTCCAGATGTTTAATGTTAGTTGCCTTAAACTTTTGGACACCAGTTATTTTCCACCATGTAAGTTAAAAGTAGGAATAATAATAATTATATTAGCGGCAACCTCTCAAACACTGACCCTTGTAAGCGGTGGGCAATCCACCATCATAATTAAAAACATTTAAAAGTGTTTAAATGTGTGTTCTGCTATTATTCTGAAATTAAAAGACAGTAGCTCCTTGGAAGAAAAGCTATGACAAACTTGGACAGTGTATTAAAAAGCAGAGACCTTACTTTTCCGACAAAGTTCTATATAGTCAAAGCTATGGTTTTTCCAGTAGTATTGTATGGACGTGAGAGTTGGACCATAAAGAAGGCTGAGCACTGAAGACTTGATGCTTTTGAAATGTGCTGGAGAAGACTCTTGAGAGTCCCTTGGACAGCAAGGAGATCTAGTCAGTCAATCCTAAAGGAAATCAGTCCTGAATATTTATTGGAAGGACTGATGCTGATGCTCCAATACTTTGGCCCCCTGATGAAAAAAGCCGACTCATTGGAAAAGACCCTGATGCTGGGAAAGATTGAAGGCAGGAGGAGAAGGGGATGACAGAGGATGAGATGGTTGGAAGGCATCATTGACTTGATGGACGTGAGTTTGAGTAGGCTCCGGGAGTTGGTGATGGACAGGGAAGCCTGCGTGTCCCTGCATGCGTGGACTGTGTGCTGCAGTCCATGGGGTCTCAAAGAGTCGGACACAACTGAAGTAACTTAGCATGCACACACACACCTACTTCGTGGTGACCGCACACCCATCTAATCGTGTGCTCCTAAAGTCAATGTGACTTCCTCCACTGAACTGGCTGCACCATGAAAAATAAAGCAGTTGATTCATTTATCACTAAGGAAGTGAAGTCTGGTTGCCAGGCTTGATTGTGTTGCCATGGGAGCCATGTTTAGAGGTTACCTTAGTTATTAAGTCATATTTTCATCTGCAATTAACACTCGAAGCCACGTCTGACATCAGCTGAAAGGACACGTTGCTTCTGACCAGGATCTCTGATGTTAATGTGCTGTATTCACTTTTCCCTCCTTCTTCTCAATTTGAGGCTCCTTGCTTATTAAAAACAATCGTAGTTAACTGAACTTTTAAGCTATTTCCTTGTCCAAAAAGCATGCTTTTTATATTGCTTTTCCTAAACACTAGAGCTTCTAAAATTTTATCTCTTCTCAACAAATTCTTTGACTTTACTTCCATGAGGGTCTTCCGAATTTTGAATGAATGAGAATGGTGAGACATTGAAAACACACACCCATCAAAGTGTCCTGTGTTTGTAGATCCTGTTCCACATAAGCTTTTTATATTGCTTTTCCTAAACACTAGAGCTTCTAAAATTTTATCTCTTCTCAACAAATTCTTTGACTTTACTTCCATGAGGGTCTTCCGAATTTTGAATGAATGAGAATGGTGAGACATTGAAAACACACACCCATCAAAGTGTCCTGTGTTTGTAGATCCTGTTCCACATAGTCCTAAACATTCAAAGCTTGTTTTCCAAATGATTAAGTGTTTGGAGCAGGCTATGGCTGGCTGGACTTTTCCGTTCACTGGAAAGAGACATTTCTATGGACAAGGGCCTGGAGAGCAGGCTGAGGTTGGGGCTCTGTCCTGCCAAGAGAGGGACTGAGCAGGAGTGCCACACCTTAGGGTTCAGTGTTGGGAAGGTCGGTTTTGGTTACCATGTTTCAGAAAATGCTTAGAACAACTCGGGAATGGAGCTAGGATTCACTGGCGCTAAGTCTGTTTTATCTGCCCTGAAGGAAAAACCAGAGAGAACGATGCTGTAGGAGACACTTAGGGGGCAGATGAAATACCACCAAGTGAATAAGCTTGCCTTCTTCATTCCTGGTGGCAGACAGGAACATTCCCTGCAGTGGAGCTTTCTGTCTGACTTCAGTTTTTTTGTTTTTGTTTTTTGGCGGGGCCGGGGGGGGGGTGGGGGTGGGGAAGATAACAGCTCTAATTGGGTCTTCCCAGGTGGCTCAGTGCCAATGCAGAAGACTCAGGTTCAATCCCTTGGTCAGGAAGATCCCCCTTGGAGAAGGAAATGGCATCCTACTCCAGTATTCTTGCCCAAGAAATCCCATGGACATGGGAGCCTGCAAGTCCGTGGGGTCACAGAGTCGAATAAGACTTAGCAACTAAACAACAACAGCTCTGATTACACCAGCAGTTGCAGGACTCTCCCGTGACTCCAGAATGCAGATCTCTCCCTTTCTTGGTTATAAACCAGGAAGCTGGGGCTGCTCTCATTCAGCGATACCCACTTTCATTACAATTGTCTTTAAAATGGAGTATGGAGACTCCCTGTGATGGGGTCATTGTACTGCCAAGTAAATGATAATTCTGACTACTCAATAAAAGCTTTTCTCAAGTTCCAGATCTTGCAGAAGGTGAGAGAAAGTCACTGATCTGTGCAGAAAAGGGTCTAAAGATTTATCACACATTGTCAGACGGTATTGAGAACCCACTGCAACAGCCCTCAGGTAAACTGAAAGTTTCTCAAGTTTACAACAATATTTATAGAGCAGCAAAACAAATATTTCAGGTACTGAAATGCAAAGATATGTTGTTGCTCTGACTCAAATACTGAATTCACTTGAAAAGATTATTTTCTGTGCTGTAAGCATGCCACCGTTCTTTGGGCTGACTTTTATAAAGGATGCAGTAAATGTCACACGGAGGTAACTGAAGTGGAAAATGGTAAGAAAATTCAGAAAAACAGGATATTGTTTTCTTGGTTTGAGTCTTTAAAAAGACTGAGTGGCCCTCACTCTTTTGGACTGTTTATTATCCTTTCTGCTCTTCAACTATGTTATGTTTTCTAGGAATGATCTTGGTTCACCTTGATTCATTTTACACTCCTCAAAGTATCTCAGAGTCATTCTTAGAGAGGCTTTTTATCCTTTTTTTTTCTTTTTTAAAATTTATTTATTTTTAATCAAAGAATAATTGTTTTATAGTATTGTGCCCTCAATCTTTCCCAGCATCAGGTAGCCAAAGTATCGGAGCTTCAGCTTCAGCATCAGTCCTTTCAATGAATATTCAGGATTTATTTCCTTTAGGATGGACTGGTTTGATCTCCCTGCAGACTAAGGGGCTCTCAAGGGTCTTCTCCAAAACCACAGTTCCTTAGCTTTGGGTTTGAAATTTCACTGAGTTGTCTTTTAGCTGCATTAGTTTCCCAGGACTGAAAAAACAAATTACCATAAATCTGATGGCTAGAAAAACAGAAAATTTATTCCTTCACTGTTTGGGAGGTCAAAAGTGCAAAATCCAGGAGTTGAAGGGCTGTGTGCCTTCTGAGGGTTCCAGAGGGTCCCTCCTGCCTCTCCAGCTTCTGTTATCTTCATCTCTTGGCTTGTGATTACAAAATTCCAGTCTCTGACTCCATGCTCACATGGCTTCTCCTCCTCTGCTTGTCCTTCTGTGTCCTTTTCTACTCTTGTCAGTGAGTTTAGGGCCACCCTGAATGGAGGATGGTTTCCTCCTGAGATCCTTAACTGTTTATATATGCAAAGACCCTACTTCTAAATATGGTCATATTCTGAGGTTCTGGGTGGACATGAACATTCAACCCAGTACACTATCCTATTCAACAAGCTGGTCTACTTTCTTGCTTCCTTGATCCTTTTCTTTTCTTTTTTTACTTTTAATAACATTGATAATTCTTCTTTAGCTAAGCCACCTAGACTCTGGATCTTCCCTGGTGGCTCAGATGGTAAAGAATCTGCCTATCAATGCTGGAGACCTGTGTTTGATCCCTGGGTAGGGAAGATCCCCTGGAGAAGGAAATGGCATCCCACTCCAGTATTCTTGCACGGAGAACCCCATGGGCAGAGGAGCCTGGCAGGCTACAGTCCCTGGGGTCACAAATAGTTGGACATGACTGAGCCACTAACACTATCACTTAGAAATCTATATCCACCCACGATCACAGCGCACGCAGCTAACAACCCCAGAACTCATTTGGAAATCACTCTGGGGGCTGGCTTTGAGGATTATGGATAAGCACACAAATTTAAGAAGAAATCCCTGTGATTTCTTTCCATGGTTTCTGAAGGACATTCAAAACCAAAATAAAAGAGGAGTAAAATTCAATGAGCCGAGCTAACACTCCCGGCATCAAATCTTCAAGGATGGTGCGTCATGACTGCTTGCAGAATATGTGGGATGCTATTTAAAGTTTAAAGTCTCTGCTACTTAAAGTTTACAACTAGGATGTTTAAAAAGTTTAAGTTCTTTCAACTAAGATACCTAGCTCAGTAACTAGTAAAAGCAGCAATTAGTTATCCTTCTTTCTAGTGTTCTAAGGTCTATATGTGAAAAGTTTAGTATTTCCCCTTAAATACATTCTAATTTTTACTAACCTTTTACTCAATTCCAGGACCTCTTCACTTTCCTATTTTCCAAGTGAATGAACCACTCAGGTGGTGAAACAGGTGATCTGGACTCATTCGCTGGTCAGATGATGACTCTGATGCTTATTTCTGGCACTGAGCACATTTGAGAACCATCTTGGTGAACTGAGTCCTTTGGCAAGATAAACAAAGTGTCAGCTGCTGTTTGAATGGAATGAAATCCTTCATGTTTGACAATAGAATGTCATCTGTCCTAAAGGGTTTCTTACACACAAGTAAGTGATGTTTGCCTGAAAAAGAAAGCAGACCAAATGAATACCTTTAAAATGCTTAATCAATGTTTTAGGGCTTCTCTACATAAATTATTAACTAAAACAAAGTAATTCAGAGGTGTTCTAATTATCTCAAGCTAATCATAGAACAATGTTCTAAATTAATAGTTCCCTATTGTCAGATAGCAGCAAAGATCAATTCAGAAGGCTACAATCTACTGTTAAACATGGGGACATCTCTCTATTACTCTCTCACTGTGTGAATTTAATCATGATTAGTGACCATTATTTCCCATTGCTATGGCGTGAGATCACAAAGAGCAGAAGGCTCAATGTCAGAAGTCTTCTGTATATTGATGACAGGTCATTTAAAATCCCCATGCCTCAGTCTGAACCAAGGTAGACAGTATTTAGAGTTTCTGCCCATTTTTTGATCAGGTTGTTTTTGTTTATTTGCTTGTTTTGTTTGTTGACATTGAGTTGTATGAGATATTCGTGTATTTTGGAGACTAATCCCTTGTCGATCATATCATTTGCAAATGTCTTCTCCTATCCTGGAGGTTGTCTTTTCATTTTTTTATGGTTTATTTTGCTGTGCAAAAACCTTTACGTTTAATGAGGTCCCCTTTGTGTTTTTATTTCCATCAGGAGACAAATCTGAAAAGAGAGTTGTGCTGATTTGCATTCTGGCCAGTGGTGTGTGTTCATGTTTGCTAAGAGAGTTCAAGGTTGTCTTTTGCTTTAATTCTTAGCCGTCTGATTGTGAGAAATGGGTCTCTGTTACTGTGATGTGTGTTCTCTCGTGACACGTGAAGATGCTCAGCCTCGATCATAAGTCTTCAGCATCCTTGGGCTATTCTTCTCCTCCTGGGAAGTTTTAAGTGGCTTGTGTTTCAACAATTACGTGGCTAGGTCTTCTCAGGAGAGCCCTCACCTATTCTAACAGGGTCTCCTAGCACACAGGGTAGTGTGCCCTTTGTCCCAGGTTATATCATCCATAGGAAGTACACTGGAACAGGCACAAAATGTTCAGTCACACAGTTCAGATTGCTGTGATCTCAGCAAACAACTTTGTGCAAAAAGCAAGGAGAGTTTATCACACCAAATGCACATTTTGAATACATGTATTCATCTAGGAAAGAGAGTCTATAATTACTACCAACAGCAGACTGGAGGAAAAAAACCTTTTAAAAGAGTGACAAAAATATTTTACTCAGCTATTGTATTAGTTTGGTTTTTAGGTTACATTGAATTGGGAGACAGAGAAAGGGAGCAAGTCAAACGGAAGAATTCTGAAGGAGATGGTCTTATAAAGTGATGCAGTGAATCAGTTAGAATTACCAGTGTGGAAAATTGTAGGAAAAGCATGGGAATAAAGAGATAACTTTTGTATCAGACACTGTTAGGCTAGTAGATGAATATAGCTCTCCAATTTTAATCTGACTGTGAACAATGCAAACTGATGAGCTTTGTTTTTATTGTTTTCTGTAATTTTTGAAAGAAGACTAAAGAGAAAAACACAGGTAACAAATAACCAGAAACAAGAATTGTACCCATGGATGTGAAGCATTCATAAGGTGAACAACGATAGTGATAAATGAAATGATGATTTGAACTTTCACTGTAGGTCAACTAATACTGCAGTGCCTTCATTGTTCTAAACCATCGAGTTTTAAGAGAGATACAAGCACACACTTCAAAGAAAGTAAAATCCACAGTTTAGCCTTAAGAGTCTACACATTACAAAGAGAAATGGAGTGGAGAAATGGACCATATGATGACTTTTTTTGTAATGAAGTATCAACTGAAAAAATAATAGTCACAACCTAGAAGTTGAGAGTTATGTTTCACTTGGTGGGAGTTTTTAGGGCTTCCTTAGTGGCTCAGATGGTAAAGAATCTGCCTGCCAATTGAGGAGACCTGGTGTTTGATCCCTGGGTTGGGAAGATGCCCTGGAGAAGGGCATGGCTCCCCGCTCCAGGATTCTTGCCTGGAGAATCCCATGGACAGAGGAGCCTGGTGGGCCACAGTCCCTGGGGTCGAAATGAGTCAGCTATGACTGAGTGACTAACAATTTGACTAAATTCTTTTAGGACTTCAAGCCTGGGAGGCAGCATCTCAAGTAACCTGAGAGAAGGATTCCAAGGATTCGAGGGGAGAAGTCAGGTTATATAGAAGTTTTACAACAAAGGGCGAGTAATTGAAAGATTGTTGTTAATTAAAGAAAAGTAGATATCCCAAGTTAAGGAATTTAGAGCTTTTCTGCATAAGGGAAGGTGCCCTGAAACCATTCCTTTCATAAGCACCTCAGCTACCTGGGGCCTATCCTGTGTTTTTCACACACACCCCCCCCCCCACCAGCTCCTCAGTGCTCCCCCTGGGGAGCCAAAGCTGGCAGAGAGCAGGTAACATTCTTCCTGGCGCCCTCCTGACTCAGAATTCACGTGGGAGGGCTGGATGAAGCGCTCAAGGCTGTGCCATCTTTGTTAACATGGCAGGAAATTCTCCATTTTTCAGATGGAATAAGGAGTGATGAATAGATGGCAACTGTTAATTTCCCTACTAAGTTATCAAAACGTTAGTGCTAGGTTGCCCCTAATCTTTGAATAAATTATGAAATGAATGATGCTCTGGGGCAAAATGTTTGTTTTCTTCCTGAGAGTGATTAAAGGGGAACTTCACCTGAAGTTTATTAGTTACAAAACAAATTTAATTAGCGTCTTACATCTTGTGGGAGAGGGCAAAGGGGGTAATTTAGGACAAAGAGCAGGCATTTGATCAAGCCAGTGAGCGGTGCTCCTGAATGCGTAAGTGGGGCTGTTAGTGGGAAATGTTTATAGCTCTGGACCTTGGAAAGTGGAATGGAATCCGGTGGCCCAGAGATGCTGGCGGCAGGGTTCAAAGACTCTACAGGATGACTGGCTGGAAAGTTGAGTCGGAGAAAGGTGGGAGAAGAAATAAGGAGGAAGTTACGTCAGCCAGGAGACTCCCAGGTGAGAGGTCCATGCAGTGGTGTAACGGGCAGAGCTCGGCTTCCCCGTTTGCTCAGCGGTCAAGAATCTGCCTGCAATGCAGGAGCTGCGGGAGACACGAGTTCTATCCCTGGGTCAACAAGATCCTCTGGGGGAGGGCATGGCTACCCACTCCGGTGTTCTTGCCCGGGGAATCGCGTGGACAGAGCTGGGCGTGACCGAGCATGCCTGTTCCCAAGGGGCGGAGCCAAAGGCTCAGGGTTTCCGTGGGGAGAGGCAAGCTCGCTGACGGCGGTGGGGGGTGGAGGGTGACAGGGGCCAGGGCGCTGCTTCCACAGACTACCTCAGCCCCAGGCAACGCTGGTCACAGGGACAGGGACACTCAGCTCAGCTGATTCTGAAAACCTGTCACTTCCTTCACATCCGCTCTCAGTTTAACGAGTGAAGACACATACATGTCACAGACGACTAATGTCCTGGATAAATGGATTCATTCAGGATAAACTGACTCATTTCAGAATCACACACTCCACTTTGCTGTTGCTCTGGACCGAATGATTCCCAGCAAAATTGTTAAAATTCCAACCCCCAAGGTGACGAAACGACGGAGGGGGTCTGTTGGAAGGTGACAGGTCATAAGGCACTCACAAATGAGGTTCCTGCCCTCATAACAGGGAGCCTGTGATGAGATGAGCTCATGGTGAGCCATAAAGAAGGCCGAGTGTAGAAGAATTGATGCTTTTGAACTGTGATACTTCAGAAGACTCTTGAGAGTCCCTTGAACTTCAAGGAGATCCAACCAGTCCATCCTAAAGGAAATCAGTCCTGAATATTCACTGGAAGGACGGATGCTGAACATGGAGCTCCAATACTTTGTCCACCTGACTCGAAGAGCTGATTCTTTGGAAAAGACCCTGATGCTGAGAAAGTTTGAGGGCAAAAGGAAATGGGGATGACAGGGGATGAGATGGTTGGATGGCATCACCGACTCAACAGACATGAGTTTGAGGAATCTCTGGGAGATAGTAAAGGACAGGGAAGCCTGGCGTGCTGCAGTCCATGAGGTCACCAAGAGTCAGACGGCTAAGCGACTGAACAACAATGATAACGTGCTAAGAAGCAGTGGCACGGTCTTCCTTCAGGGGAGGGGAGCTGAATCTTCCAGGTACACCTCACATCCTGAGCCCAGTCCCACACAAGAATGAGGAGTGGTTATTGTGTTCTTAGACTATGATTTGCTCCTTCTGGAAAGACTTCCATGCAGGGGAAGGATGAGTGACTTAAATCTTTAGAGGTTATCTTCACTTCAAAGTTCAGTACAGTTCAGTCACTCAGTTGTGTCCGACTCTTTGCGACCCCATGGACTGCAGCACGCCATGCCTCCCTGTCCATCACCAACTCCCGGAGTTCACCAAACTCAAGTCCGTTAAGTCGGTGATGCCATCCAACCATCTCTTCCTCTGTCGTCCCCTTGTCCTCCTGCCCTCAATCTTTCCCAGCATCAGGGTCTTTTCCAATGAGTCAGTTCTTCACATCAGGTGGCCAAAGTGAAGGAAGAAACAGACAGAACAGGCTCTATCTTGAAAACAGGACTCTATCTTGGGCCGGACTGTGGACTTTGAGCTATATGCCCAGTATCTATGGAAATGACATACCAACTGGAAATCCAGGCCCCCAGAAGGAAGAGGCCCAGGGCTCATACCTAGACTCTTGCTTAAAAGAATACCCTAATTATCTGTGTAACCAAATAGAATTATACATTCTATTATGCTTATTGGGGTATATCCACAGGCCTATTGAAAACTGTTCACTGTTAACTACCTAGGCTTAAGGCATATGAATCACAGGTTAACTTTGATTGTATATTTCTTTTCCTTTGTTCAGACAAGCTTCAGGGAATCTGGGGAGGTGGGTGTGGGCACATACACTTAGGATATATAAAGTTTTCACAAAAAACTGGTCAGGGTCCTTGGCTAAGAGGAAACTCTGCCTTGGGCCCGCCCATGTAATAAACTGCACTCTACTATCTGCACTGTCCTCCTGAGTGAGTTTGTTTACTGGAATGCGTGGCTACAACAAAAGTGTTGGAGTTTCAGCTTTGACATCAGTCCTTCCAATGAATATTCAGGATTGATCTCCTTTAGGATGGACTGATTGGATCTCCTTGCAGTCCAAGGGACTCTCAAGAGTCTTCTGCAACACCAAAAGCATCAATTCTTCAGCGCTCAGCTTTCTTCACCGTCCAACTCTGACATCCATACATGACTACTGGAAAAACCATAGCCTTGACTAAATGGACCTTTGTCAGCAAAGTAATGTCTTTGCTTTTAAATATGCGGTCCAAGGTTGGTCACAGCTATTCTTCCAAGGAGCAAGTGTATTTCAATTTCATGGCTGCAGTCACCATCTGCAGTGATTTTGGAGCCCCCAAAATAAAGTCTGCCAGTATTTCCACATCTGTTTGCCATGAAGTAATGGGACCAAATGCCATGATCTTAGTTTTCTGAATGTTGAGCTTTAAGCCAACTTCTTCACTCTCCTCTTTCACTTTCATCAAGAAGCTCTTCAGTGCTTCACTTTCTGCCATAAGGGTGGTGTCATCTGCATATCTGAGGTTACTGATATTTCTCCCGGGACTCTTCATTTCAGCTTGTGTTTCATCCAGCCCACTGTTTCCCATGATGTGCCCTGCATATAAGTTAAATAAACCGGGTGATAATATACAGCCTTGATTTACTCCTTTTCTTATTTGGAACCAGTCTGTTGTTCCATGTCCAGTTCTAACTGTTGCTTCTTGACCTGCATACAGATTTCTCAAGAGGCAGGTCAGGTGGTCTGGTATTTCCATCTCTTTAAGAATTGTTTACAGTTTGCTGTGATCCACACAGTCAAAGGCTTTGGCACAGTCAATAAAGCAAAAATAGATGTTTTTTTGAAACTCTCTTGCTTTTTCAATGATCCAATGGATGTTGGCAATTTTATCTCTGGTTCCTCTGCCTTTTCTAAAATCAGTTTGAACATCTGGAATTTCACAGTTCATGTACTGTTGAAGCCTGGCTTGGAGAATTTAGAGCATTACTTTGCTAGCATGTGAGAGGAGTGCAATTGTGTGGTAGTTTGAGCATTCTTTGGCATTGCCTTTCTTTGGGATTGGAATCATGGCCATTGCTGCATTTTCCAAATTTGCTGGCATATTGAGTGCAGCACTTTCACAGCATCATCTTTCAGGATTTGAAGTAGTTCAACTGGAAATCCATCACCTCCACTAGCTTTGTTCATAGTGGTGCTTGCTAAGGCCCACTTGACTTCACATTCCAGGATGTCTGGCTCTAGGTGAGTGATCACACGATCGTGGTTATCTGAGTCATGAAGACCTTTTTTGTACAGTTCTTCTGTGTATTCTTGCCACTTCTTCTTAATATCTTCTGCTTCTGTTAGGTCCATACCATTTCTGTCCTTTATTGAGCCCATCTTTGCATGAAATGTTCCCTTGGTATCTCTAATTTTCTTGAAGAGATCTCTAGTCTTTCCCATTCTGTAGTTTTCCTCTATTTCTTTGCATTGATCACTGAGGAAGGCTTTCTTAAATCAGCTTGCTATTCTCTGCACTCTGCATTCCAATGGGTATATCTTTCCTTTTCTCCTTTGCCTTTCACTTCTCTTCTTTTCACAGCTATTTGTAAGGCCTCCTCAGATAAAAGTTTTGCTTTTTTGCATTTGAGGATGGTCTTTATCCCTGTCTCCTGTACAATGTCACGAACCTCCATCCATTGTTCATCAAGCACTCTGTCTATCAGATCTAGTCCCTTAAATCTATTTCTCACTTCCACTTTATAATCTTAAGGGATTTGATTTATGTTATACCGGAGTGGTCTAGTGGTTTTCCCTACTTTCTTCAATTTCAGTCTGAATTTGGCAATAAGAGTTCATGATCTGAGCCACAGTCCACTCCTGGTCTTGTTTTTGCTGACTGTATAGAGCTTCTCTACCTTTGACTGCAAAGAATATAATCAATCTGATTTCGGTGTTGACCATCTGGTGATGTCCACATGTAGAGTCTTCTCTTGTGTTGTTGGAAGAGGGTGTTTGCTATGACCAGTGCGTTCCTTTGGCAAAATTCTGTCAGCCTTTGCCCTGCTTCATTCTGTACTCCAAGGCCAAAGTTGCCTGTTACTGCAGGTGTTTCTTGACTTCCTACTTCTGCATTTCAGTCCCCTATAATGAAAAGAACATCTTTTTTGGGTGTTAGTTCTAGAAGGTCTTGTAGGTCTTCACAGAACCTTTCAACTTCAGCTTCTTCAACATTACTGGTTGGGGCATAGACTTGGATTATCGTGATACTTAATGCTTTGCCTTGGAATCAGAGATCATTCTGTCATTTTTGAGATTACATCCAAGTATTGCATTTCAGACTCTTTTGTTGACTATGATGGCTACTCCATTTCTTCTAAGGGATTCTTGACCACTGTAGTAGATATAATGGTCATCTGAGTTAAATTCACCCATTCCAGTCCATTTTAGTTCGCTGATTCCTAAAATGTCGACCTTCACTCTTGTCATCTCCTGTTTGACCACTTCCAGTTTGCCTTGATTCATGGACCTAACATTCCAGGTTCCTATGCAATATTGCTCTTTACAGCATCGGACCTTGCTTCCATCACCAGTCACATCCACAAATGGGTGTTGTTTTTGCTTTGGCTGTGTTTCTTCATTCTTTCTGGAGTTATTTCTCCACTGATCTCCAGTAGCATATTGGGCACCTACCGACCTGGGGGAGTTCATCTTTCAGTGTCCTATCTTTTTGCCTTTTCATACTGTTCATGGGGTTCTCAAAGCAAGAATACTGAAGTGGTTTGCCATTCCCTTGTCCAGTGGACCACATTCACTTCAAAAGACCTCAGTAAACACCCTACATTTCTTCATTGTGCATGCATAACAAATGCATGCCCAGGAGGAAAAACACCATGGAATGCTGCCCATGGCAGGAATAAAGGTCCAAACCAACACTGAGGTCCAATGTCACTAAGATCCTTTAGGACAATCGTGAAGTGAATCATCAGACAGTCTGTAATTACCCTAAAGAGTTCACCCTGAAAGATTTTGCATTTTCTCAGCTACTTTCTGCTTATGAAGCAGAGATGCTACAGAGTCTTATTAGAATCTTGATAATTTCCGAGGGAAAATGTCACTAGCTTTGCAGCCTCTGTTGGAAAAGTTCCCTAATATACCCATCTGAAATAAGATGTAAACAGAACACTTAGTAAAATTATATGAGCCTTGAAGTTCATATACTTTTGAAAGTAATTTAGTATTTAATCATTTGAGTGCTTGTAGAAAACTTAAAACTACTTTTAATTTAACTTCTCTCATTGCTGACTAAAGCTGCTGTAGAAAACATTTTTCCCCCCAGGTTGAAGATGCTCTTTATCTTTTGATTTTTATGAAGTTTGAGTTAAGAAAGAACGAAAGTAAAACTGCTTGTTGCTCAGTCAAGTCCAACTCTGTGACTCCATGGGCTGTAGCCTGCCAGGCTCCTCTGTCCATGGGATTTCCCAGGCAAGAATACTGGAATGGGTTGCCATTTCCTTCTCCAGGGGATCTTCCTGACCCAGGAATCAGAGTGGTTAAAAGATGGTTACCAGGGCACAGGAGAGATGAAGAACCCAGAGACCGATCACTGGAACGAGAGGATCCATAGACAAATCAGTTCATCGGTGCCTCTTCTGTTCTCTAGGAATACAGCAAACTGGACTCAATCAATCCCTTCACTAACCTTTCTGTGCCAGTCCCTCCCTGAGCCTCATAATCTGGTGATTATGACTTCATAACCACCTAGTAGGCCTACAGTACATGGAAATAAGGCAGGGGGGTCACTTATAACCAAAGGGACACTAAATGAAACCAGAATGTAGACCTTTCCATGAATAGATACTTCCTTTATACATCAACTTTGTCCAATTTGGGATGATGGCATTCCTGAAATTAGATTATGATAATATTCTGTAAGTATAATTCCTTTTAAATATGCTACAATCCATAGAATCAAACACTTTAAATGAACAAGCATTATAGTATGTTAATTATATCTGAATAATACTATTTTAAGAAGGTATAAGTTCAAAATTTGCCCTTTTACCCTATGAGGACAATGCTGCTATATGCAGGGGAAATTTCTTTTTTTGTGGGATCTTAAGAAAATGTGTTGTGATAAAACAGAAATGCTAACTTTATTTTTTTTTAATGATAATTTTCAACCATCTTTGTGTTACCGTAAAACAATAGTTCTTGAGATTTTGCTTCGGTAGTCAGTAAGTCTGATTTTCTTGTAGCTTTTGGAAAGTTTCTGAAAGACTGTGCATGTTCAATGATCCATCTGTAATGAGCAGTTTGTGACACAGCACAGCAATTCCCTTCTATCTAATGAGACGCACGTCTGCCCAAGGGGCTCCTCGGTTTCCCTTCTTTTCCAATCCAGTGAGTTGCTCAGATTGACTTATTGGTTCTGTTCATTTAGCACAACACATTTTCAGAATCTTCATTTTTAAAAGATTGATGTGTTGTGGTTTATTTGGGACTCCTTTCAGGTGTAACAACTCTGGTTTTCTGATACTAAATAGAAAATTGTCGCTACCACCCAGAACTCTGAAATATCACAAATTCCCATTAGCGATTTTTGATAAGGATAATGCATTTCAGAGAGAAATATTTTACACTTTATTTTTCCTCTCACCCACACCATGTCAACACTTTTTAAAAAATATATTTCAAAACACATTCAGAGCTTGAAGCATTACTGTTCCTGACCACAGTGGTGATCTCGGGCAAGGAGATCAGCTGACCTCCAGAATGAAAGGCCGCTGTTGGCAGAGAGAGACACTCCAGACAAAGAGACCTCTTCAAAGTGGAGCTCCCCACAGCCTCCTGCAGGACAGCTGCACACTCAAGGGGCTGCGAGAAGCAGCTGTTGAGTGGTGACTACCTGGCCCACCTTCAAGGGAAGGTTTCTAGTATCACTTGTGTAGACTGAGATTTCTTTCCTTGCACATGTGAGCATATATCGTATGTATATGTACTCTTGATGCACTAATCGTTACACTCACACACGATGTATATCCACATTTCATGCAGTTTTTTTTTGAATATTCTCAAAAGACAAACTCACTTATCCAATTCTTTATCTTGGTAAGTACTCTTAGAATTTTTTCCAGTGGACCCTTACATTCTGAGGATCTCTTCTTTGGAATCATTGTTGGAACGTAAGATTGTTGACTGTATAAAGATGACCATATAAATACTATATAAAGCTCTTCCCCAGTGGCTCAGCAGTAAAGAATCTGCCTACAATGCAGGAGCTACAAGAGACACAGGTTCGATCCCTGGGTCCGGAAGATCTCCTGGAGGAGGGCATGGCAACCCACTCCAGTATTCTTGCCCGGAGAATCCCATGGACATAGGAGCCTTGGTGGGCTATAGTCCATGGGGTCGCAAAGAGTCAGACACGACTGAAGCAGCTTAGCAATAGCAATGGCAAAAGATCGTTGACTATATAAAACTTTGGTAATTTCACCAAGTTCTAAATTGTTGTGATTCTATGAACAAGTTATTTTGAAGAAAAATTACTGAAGACTGCACCAAACAGTGTTACTTAGTGTCTTGTATTACGTTGGGCTTCCCTGGTGGCTCAGATAGTAAAGAATCTGCCTGAAATGCAGGAGACCCGAGTTTAATTCCTGGGTCGGGAAGATCCCCTGGAGAAGGGCATGGCTACCCTCTCCAGTATTCTTGCCTGGAGAATCCCATGGACAGAGAAGCCGGGTGGGGTATGGTCCACAGGGTTGCAAAGAATGGGACATGACTAAAGCAACTTTGCACACATGCATGCCCAAAGGAGGCATAGAGGTTAGAGTCAGAAGGGCTTGGGGGACATGAAGCCCAGTCTCATCACTTACAGCTGTGTGAATTGGCTGATCTTAAACCTTTAGTGTCATTATTTTTTATTTTAGAAATGTTAGTGATAATATCAGGATCTTAAGATTGTTTTGAAGATTAAATAAGAAAAATCATAAGCCTTGTATATTTAAAAATTAAATTTAAATTTCTTTCTTTTTCTCTTGCCATCCCTCAAAGCACTCAGATTCTCAAAATAATAACATTACTATGATGTCATCTATAGAGAACACTTCTCTGTAATCATCTTTTATTTCTTTTGATGATATAGTCGGAACACCTGACTTCTCACTGAGAATGTAGCTGAACACAGCTAATTAACGTTCATTAATGTATACTTCACTTTTTGCAAATTTAAAGATTACAAAGAGTCAAAGGCAGAAATTACAGACCCTTGAGAGAATGTTTCATATTACTCGAAAGAGAGTTTAATGAGTCTTGTCATGAGGATTGGCAGAAAGAAGAAAGCACTGTTTTAGTAGTGCAGGCTATAGAATATTTTAAATATAATTTATTAGAGACTAAATAATGAGAAGAGTGGCTTGATTACTCAGGGAGTGAGGGTGATGGTGCAGTGAGCAGTGTATCCATAGGCATGTGCTGATGGTGGGTTTCTGTGGCCATTGCTAAATATATATAGTTTGTGCATGTTGCATCAATCTATAACTAAGATGAATGTACAAGCTAAAATTAAATAAGATCTCTTTCCATGATGTGTAAAGAACATGCAGATTGCTGGAAGTAACCTCTATTGTAGTTTTTTCTTAACCCAATACCTTGTTCCAGAACCATCTGGTGTGCTGGTTACAAATGTCAAAAGCAGACCTGCTGACCCAGAATCCACAGAGATAGGTTAACAAGCTCCCATGCATTTTTATGCACCTCAAAGCCTGAGGAAGATTCTCTGTTGGCTCTTCTCAAGTAAGCCCCAGGAGAGGTAAGTGTGTGCATGTTAAGTCACTTCAGTCATGTCTGACTCTTAGCGACCCCATGCACTGTAGCCTGCCCAGGCCCCTCTGTCCATGAGGTTATTGGCAAGAATATTTGAGTGGGTTGCCATGCCCTTCTCCAGAGGATCTTCCCAACCCAGGAATCAAACCTGTGTCTCATGTTTCTTGCATTGGCAGGTTGGTTCTTTACCATTGGTGCCACCTGGGAAGCCCAGTGGAATACTACTCGGCCATAAAAAAGAACAAAAATTTGCCATTTGCAGCAACATGGATAGACTTGGAGGGCACTATGCTAAGTGAAATAAATCAGACACATAAAGACAAATGCTGTATGACCTCACTTTTATGTGGAATCTAAAAAATACAATAAACTGAAGCTCTTAACTCTTCATCACAGTTCAAAATGCCCTATGTATTTCATTCTCTTTATATTACTCTTAGGTTTCTACATTCCCAATTTCAGTTTTGATAATTACTCTTTCATCATAAAGAACAAATTGGTTTAAAATAGATATATTTGGGTCTCTTAGAGAACACTTACACACGTTAATGCTATTTCTTAATCTCAATATTTTTATACAAGGAATCACTTTGAAATGAAAGAAAGATGAGAGACATATCAATATAAACCTCTTTTAATCAGCATCATCTTTATTTATGTCCATTTATATAGCAAGATTCCAGGATCTGGTTAGTCTAACAATTTTCGCTTGTGGCTTACTTGAACAGGTGACTAGATTCCGCTCAAAAAAAAGAAGTCGTTGATTTTTGTTTTTCTCTGGAGTAGTTCAAAACTGTTCTTGACATTATGGGATAATTGTCTTTAGGCTCATAGTCTGCTGCGTTTGACCTTTGACCCCCCCAGTGGATGCTAATGCTTGAATTTTGAAATGCTGACTCCTCTCTTCTTTTGCCATAAAGAGCCGAGGGTCACTGAACAAATGCTTCTGGGAAGTTTCCAGCAGCAGTCGTGGTTTTCCACTGTTGTGACTGATGCTGCTCTGAGTGTTGTTCTAGGATGTGGGCTCTGGTTGACTTCAGATGCATTTAATAATTCCCGTCCAAACTCAGACAGGCAGACCCACGGCCTCCCTTCCCAAAAGGCTGCAGTGTCCCTGACTCCAAAGTAGGAAATGACCCACTGCCGGTACCACACCCATAGACCCAGGGATGACAAACCTTCCACTGCTTACGATTCAACCTTTTAGCTGCTAAGTCGCGTCAGTCGTGTCCGACTCTGTGCGACCCCATAGACGGCAGCCCACCAGGCTCCCCCGTCCCTGGGATTCTCCAGGCAAGAGTACTGGAGTGGGTTGCCATTTCCTTCTCCAGGGCATGAAAGTGAAAAGTGAAAGTGGAGTCGCTCAGTCGTGTCCGACTCAGTGACCCCATGGACTGCAGCCCGCCAGGCTCCTCCGTTCATGGGATTTTCCAGGCAAGAGTACTGGAGTAGGGTGCCATTGCCTTCTCCTCAACCTTTTAGAGGTGTTTGCATTTTGCTTTTTTTATTTTTGGCTGTGCTGGTCTTTGTCGCGGCCCAGGCTTGCTCTAGTTGCAGAGAGTGGCCACTCTTTGTTGTGGGGTGCAGGCTTCTCACTGGGGTGACTTCTCTTATTGTGGAGTGTGGGCTCTAGGGTGTGCTCGCTTCAGGAGTTGTGGCTCCCGGGTTCTAGAGCACAGGCTCAACTGCAGTGGCTCACAGGCTTAGCTGCTCCACAGCATGTGGGATCTTCCTGGATCAGGGATGGAACCTATGTCTCCTGCTTTCACAGGCAGATTCTTTACCGCTGGGCCACCAGGGAAGCCCTTCATTTCCTTGACTTTCTTACTGTCTCTTTGCAAAGAGCTGAACCTCATGTTAGTCCTTACAGTGTAAACACTAACATCCTGATTGAATTCTGCCAACATCATCTGTGCTTGATTATTTTATTCATTATGTTGATTTAGGAAAGACGTGGAGCCATGCGTTAAATAATCCTGAAAGCCAGACTTCTGGTGGATAAGCAGGGGCTGCTGTTGTTTCTTTCCTTAGAAAATGAACATCAAGGTCAGGAAGGAGAGGCGGTGGATCACCAACCCCAGCTGCTTCACTCTAAATGGAAAACTACATTAGTGACAGTAGTGAATCCTCATTTGACAAGTAGAAAGAAAGGGAGGTTGGATTACGGATGCATCAATTTTTAGCAGTCAGAGAATGGATGGTTTTGCATGGCCTATATAACTCCATGTAGCTATTTTATGAGTCAAAATGCTCATTTAGTTATGAATGAAAAGTACTGTTGATATGAACATACAGCCTTGTTCCTGATCAGTTAATGAGTCGACACTCAACAAGCTCAATTGAAGAGATAAAAAAAACAGTGATTTCCATTTAAAAAACAGCAGCAACTAAAAATTCCTTGACTGCTATGGGGGCTCAGGGCAGGCCACCCCCAAGATGCCAGGAGGAATATTGATTATTTTGGATGTAAATTACTAGAGAAACAGCTTCTTCTCATCCCCTCTGTCTCTCTGAGAACAGGAAATGGATCTCCTGTGTGAAAGTCTCTCTCTCTCTAGAAGTGGGCAGAGAAGCACCTTTATTATTCCCATCCCCAGAGATGGGAATTTAGGGCCAAGAAGGTTGCATAGACAAACCTATTACTTCTTTGCTCATTTATGACCCCAAGCCCAAACTCTTTTTTTTTTTTAATATCAATTAAGCACCCAAGCCTGAATTTCTTTGTTCTGTCAATTCTCACATATTTCATCTTTCTTTTTCTAAAATGTAGAAAAGCTGGCTACTTTGGCCGCATCTTTGTTCTTATTTATTGGAGATCTTCATGTACACAAATAAATATTTTTTCTCCTGTTAATCTGTCTTGTGTAAATTTAATTATGAGAGCAGCCAAAAGAGCCAAATGGGCTAGAAGGAAACATTCCCTCTCCCCAACACCATCTAAGACAGCAATGATAATAAACTGATTTATGTAAAGCATTCTTTGGAAAAACCATGGGAACACCAACTGTGACTGTGCAGACACCCCGTGGGAGGTTAGGTTAACAATATTTACAAGGGCTGCAGAACAGCTAGATTTCTTAGAAAAGTCGTTAACAAGATGTTTTGGTAGATGCTAGTGAAGTAATCACTTTAAATATAAATAGCAAATATTTTGAACCCTAATTTTTTAGTATTAACTGGTATGGAGACTTTTTACTAAAGATACAATTTAAAGTTCTAAGAATTATGCATTATTTGACCTTAAAAGTTGAAGGAAGACATCGCGTTTTGCATCAGGAGAAAGCGTGTGGTCCATGTGCATGTCTCATGTCATACTTTGATGCTTCCTGCTCTAAGGTGCTGTCACTAGGTGACCTTTCCATTAGTTTGCAAAATCCATGACAGCCCATTCTTATCTGCATTTTCATGTCCACAAATCTGATAGAAAAGAACACTTTGACCCAGACACTTAAACCTGGGAAAGATCTTTCTTTCTTCCATTCACTCAACAAATGTTTACCATCAAGGTGCCCAGCACTGAGCTATTTGCTGAGATGGGCAGAAGGGCCAGAGGTGGACGGTGACCCAGGTCCTCCTGTAGTGATGCGGTTGCCGGACAATCGACAAATGATTGTGGAAATAAGCCTTGAGGCTGGATGTGGGGGGAGTGAAAGGTGTCAAGGAGAGCTGAGCCTTCTACCTACTACGTGGCCAGGGGTGACCTTGCATGGAAATGCAAAATGGGAAGATTGGGGAAGGGGAAGAATCGAGGTGTTGGGTCAGGCATGCCCGCATCTCTGAAGAAGAAATGAAGTGGCCTGTCTGAGTGTGTGAAGACCAGTATTCCAGGAGGAGGGACAGGTCGGGGAGAAGCTGGAAAGTTAGGGAGAAACTGGCTGCAGAAGCCTGGAGGATCCGCCAAGGATTTGTATCCTCAATCTGTGTCACATGGAGCCAGAGAAATGTAGGAAGCAGAGAAATGATGTTGGTAGGTTTTCATTAAAAAGTAAAGATATGAGTGCTTGAAGCTTGAAAACAGCCTTGGGGAAGGGAGAGTCATGTGAAAAATGCAGAGCTCTTTGCACATCAGGGCAGAGACACAGCAGAGGAAGACAGTGGGTGGGATTAAGAAGAAAAGGACATTATGAGCTAACCACAGGGAAAGAGTGGCCTGGGGTAAAAACAAGTCACCCATCTCCTTGACACAGCCTGTCCCCACTGCAAGGTAGGAGGGAAATGCCGAAAAACAAAGGTGGCATGCACAACCTCTTCTGGACCGGAAGCAGCCCAGGGCTGGGCTCCCTGTCTCTGAATCTGTCTCATGCTTATTGGTTAAGTGACAGGCGCTCACAGCTATTCCAGTGGGAGACCAGGACCCTCTGCACACCGCGCACCCATTGCCTGCATCTTCCTTTCCTCTTCCTGAAAGAAGCCTACGCCAGCAGAAGCATGCTTATCTCTTATGATTGTACATCCTCCTAAGATCCAATAAAGTATGTGAGGATCTAATTACCCCTAAATGAACTACTCTAACTTATTTAAGGAGAAAAACTGAATAGAATGGAACATTGTTTGGACCAAGTAATGTTAATAACTACACTTTGTCTTGATTTATGATATCCTTGGAGCCAAAACATACATGTTATTTCAAGATAAAATGACTATATCTCTGCTGTTATTCTTTAGGAAGAAGAAAAAACAAATAATGATAATGCACTAAGAACATTTGCATAGATTGATCTCTCACTTACCTTTTAAATCCAAATCTTGAGTTCTACATAAACACAAGTATGATTTTATAAAAATTTTCATATAGGAATAAGACAGTACATTTCTAACAGAGCTGAGTAAGTTCATCCCTTCTAAATGCCCTGCAAATTTTTTGTGCCTCCCCAAACACTGTACAGCAGTTACTCATGCAGTCATTAATTTGCCAAGTCTCCACAGAGCCCCCATGGCTTGTTAGAAACACCCAGTGAATAATGTGTTCAGCTGTACCGTTCAGCCAGCTTGTTCAGAAGGGCTCAGGGTGTTCCCTCCATGTGGTACATTGCCCTGAGTAATGGGGATATAGATTTTAATAGGACTTAGATCCTGCCATAAAGAACTGAACAGTCTAGCTAGAGTTTGTTTTTTCCTTTCTTTGAATTTTCCATGGCAAGTTGGAGGTAAATATGTTGAAAAGATATTCACTTCTTAGGCCACAGAGAACTCTTCAAATAAACAAAGACTCCAGTTCAGCTTACAGGTGACTGTAGCCTCCAAGAGTTGGTAAAGACCTCCAAACTGTGAAACTGAACATTGGGAAATAAGGAAAGGAATGAGGATGCTGCTGTGGGCTCTCACCTCACACTTTTACCCATGTGGCTGCTGACTTTAGTAGTACTGGCATTTGAATGGAGAGCAAACCAGTCAGTCCTAAAGGAAATCAACCTTGAATAGTCACTGGAAGGACTGATGCTGAAGCTGAAGCTCCAGTACTTTGGCCACCTGATGCAAAGAACTGACTCATTGGAAAAGACCCTGATGCTGGGAAAGATTGAAGGCAGGAGGAGAAGAGGATGACAGAGGATGAGAAGGTTGGATGGCATTACTGACTCAATGGACATGAGTTTGAGCAAGCTCCAGGAGATGGGGAAGTTCAGGGGAGCCTGATGGTCTTCACCCCATGGGGTTGCAAAAAGTGGGACTTGACTGAGCGACTGAACAACAGCTTGAACGTTGGGGTGCCCATCTCAGGTGGTGGTGATAACTGGCCCTTTCTTTAGGAAACTTATTCTGCATTGCTCTGGGAGTAAATTTAGTAAAATAGAATATAAAAGGGAGGATACACAGAAAATTCGAAATTATATGCTGGAGAAGGAGAAACTAAGGAGCTGAACCTTTTCTCCACACTGGGTTGGTGGTGTGGCTGAGCACATGGACCAAGGCTCCCTGCGTTTCTGCACCCACGTATGCTCTCCAGCTGGTCTGCAGTATCATCATGGTGCACAGACACGTCATAGCCATGGGTGAGCCTCTGCACGTGTCTGTCAGCTGAGAGGCTGAGGAGCCATAGGATGGGGCCACTGAACTGTGTCCTACTGTCCAGGTAGGATGATTCCGACGGATTGTCTGGTCTGAGAGCCATGAGCTTAGGAGGAAAGTCCAGAGCAAGGGCAGACAGTGGTCCAGGAAGCAAATGCATGTGATGCTAATGGTCAGATGGGATGATGGGCCAACACTGGAAAGGGATGGAAATAAACCCAGATATGCTGAAACAGAAAGAAGGACGATATGGAGACCAGAGTCTGGAGAGGATTGTGGGCCACGTCCCTCGGGGTCCCCAGACCTGTGGGTTTTATTTCATGAGCAGTAGGAGAGCCGTCGGAGAGGAGGGTGGGTGATGTGACTGTTGTTGATGACGGTGGTATTTTTAGAGAGCTAGGACAAAAACTATTAATTACTTAAGAAATGTTTCCAATATCTTAGCAACCCTCTAACTTTTTATAACCACTGCACACATAAAAAAGCTTTCAAGTATTTTGGTTATATTTATCTGTGAAAGTGGTCTAAAAAACAGGTGATGTGGACATTTTAACTGAGCATTTCAGACTCTGAGTAAAGAGGAGGTGATTCGTCTGACAGGACCATCCTCTCAGTTCTGATTACTTATTATGAACTCTGTTTATTTTTAAACGTTGACACTAATCTGTCAGAAAAAGAATTAAAAAGAACTTTCTCATTAGATTTAAATCAGACATTTAATTTCATCATGCCCTAGCTTTATAAGGAAAATGGCAAAATCCCTGTGAAGAATGCAGGAAAATAAGTTGCTATATGATTGAAGTCAAAGAAGATACGTTCCATTCACAGAAGTGTCTTTACACAGATAACCACCTGAAGGGAAATACTAACTTCCATCATTAATTGAAGTTAACTGGTTGAATTGATGAGCATTTGGAAGCTTTAATTTGTTATTTTGCTACCTCATGACACAAATATTTTATTTCTTCCTGGGAATCCACACAAACTCTCTGAGCCAGAAAGGACATTTCCCTTTACTTCTACTAGTTTTACTTACTGCCCTACCGCAGACGGGGAAGGAAGCACATAGAATAATCTGAAATTTGACACGAATGTTATGCATCCAAAATTGGCAGAAATGTTGTGTAAGATAGTTTTTTATTCAATGTTTTGAGACAATTTCTCAACTGAAGGTGTGTTAGTCACAAACGCACACCCTTCACAGTCTAAGCACATGTAACACACGAGCCTCTGAGGAGCGGCTGACAGCTGCCTTTCCTTGTCAGAGGGGAGGGAGAGCAGGCATCCAGCTGGAGGGATATTCACGCGCTTAGACCTCCCTGTGTCTGGAGCTCAGTGGAAAGATGAGAATCTGGCAACCGCAGCCCAGACAGCTCCTGTGTTATTCACTATAACATATTTAAATCTCTTTGAAAGCTGAGATAAAAGAGAGGTACAGGCCAGAAGAGCAGTCTTCTCGAAATGTCTCAAGAAAGGGCTGGTGTCTCCTCTTACCAACAGGCAGTTTCCGAGCCTTGGTCTTGGAGAAGTGCTGGGTCTCACTTCACCAGGGGTGTGCGCTGTCTCTCTGCTCTGGCCAGGAATTGGGGATCCAGCTGCTGGGCAATTCCATCTGAGGTGGGAACCAACTTCCTGGCTTGTAGATGGCACCTTCTCTCTGGGTCTTCATACGGCAGAGAGAGACGCACACACATGCACAGGCCTTCTTGTGATGAAGCCACGGATCCTCTTGGACCAGGGCCCCACCCTTATGATTCATGTAACCTCGACTGGCTCCTGAAAGCCTTATCTCCGAACATAGCCACATGGGGGTTAGAGCTTCAACATGTAAATTTGGAGCATGATTCAGTCAATAGCAGCCTGTGACCTCAGATGAGTTGGTGACTCTGAGACTGTTCAGGGCAGGCTTTGACCTGCTTGCTGCACAGAGTAACTGGGAAGATGACATGAGAAGCAAAGCATGAAAATGCCCCAGGAGCCCCTCTAATGGTTCCGGCCATGACTGGGGGTTGGTGCTGGAGGCAGTGCCAGGGTGTCCGTGGTTCCCACTGACCTGGGGATGAGATTTCCTATTTCCTATGAGGCATTGGTTTTAGGTCCTTTCTTTTCTTGCCAAATAGGCATTTAGTTTTATTCAATCAAGACCTAACAACCTGAATGTGAAATTTCTGTAACATTTTAGAATCTGTCGAGATGATAACAAACATTAAGAACTATCACATTCATAGGATCACAGTTTTGGCCAGATCTGTATATGGGAGAGAGAAAGAGAGAGACACACAGGGTCTATTCACATATGTCAAATGGGCAAGAAGGAAGCTCAAAACATAAAGAACAGTGATTACACAGATCTTAGGACCAAGTATTCCACTTGTTTATTTACGTTTCAGCTCCATCTCTCTGAATCTGGGAGGTTCACAGACTCTGAGATTCTCTTAATGAAGTCTATTAAGTGACCACAAAAGCAGGAACCAGGACTCAAGAATACAAATCAAAGAACTTAACTGCCCACAAGAGGTCACATATAGGTAAATACACCCAGGCACCAATGAGTATGTTTGCTTTCTAGCTGGGTATAGATGCTGGGCCAGCTGTCTCATCACTAGAGTTGCATCATTAAAGGAGCTAATCGCATGACTCATCAAATGATATTTTTCCTTCTCAACTGGCTCAATTTACAGTTAAAAGAGTTTTGATAATTGTTCTGCGAAGGGATATTTTCTTTTTGTAAGTGATACTTCACTCACCTGCGAGCTTTTATCCTTTTTTTTTTTTTACAAGTTTTATTAAATGTCTACAATGTGAAGGGCATTTCATATTTCAATAATACTTATCACTGAATATTGACATTAATAAGACACTGTTAATTTCATCTATAAATTAATAATCTGACAGAAGAAAATACACACACAACTTATACACACCAAGGGAGATGAATTACTGAAAAGAGGAATTTACAGAAGTGAAGGAAGGAGTTAGGAAGAAGCTACATTATTCATACACAATCTGGAGGCTGCAAAATATAAATGAGAGAGACAGAAACAAAATGAACACTTTTTATATTATAGCAGAAATAAAGCTTGTGACTATTCATGTGGTTAAATGTAATGGGTCACCAATTATATTATGTTTATGCACAGAATAAGATCGGGCATAAAAGGAATCTGCAGAGCCATTATTGCGCTCTGTTGGTAATACTATGTGTGCAACATTCAGTTTCTCTCCTTTGATGAGCACCTCACTGGAATTGATATTCTATCTGAAATTCCAGTAAGATGCAAAATAATGTCCATAGAGAAGAGCTCCACAGATTAGCATCATGCGCAACATGACTGCACAGTCAGGGGACCCTCCCTGGATGACTCAGTGAAGCACCAGAGTGATTGCTAACATCTTTTCCTGGGATTTCTAATTCCCCGCTAACACTTAAATGCAACCTCCCGGCCAGGAATGATTAATAGTCTCTCTTCTCTTTAATGTAATAATTCTCGGAGGGAACTGAACAAGCTTTTGAAATTGAATTACAAGAGTCACATTTCTGCTCTCGATTAAACACAACTGATGAGGGTTGTGCTGTCTCTCTCGCAGTAGGGGAGTGCTTTAAATGGTTCATTTAAAACACGGAATTCTGTTTATATTTAAGTGCCTGAATATGACCCACTGTTTTCGAGGCCGTCCCAATGGTAGCACTGTCCAATTCGATGAGAATAGAGGTGTAATACATTGTAAGAACACAAAATTCATTTCAAAAAACATTAGTACTGCTTGAATTGTTACAATAAAGTATCATTTAACTTGAAGGATTCTTAGATGATGTAACAGACAGACAGGTCCGATTTATTGGATGGTTCACTTATGTGCCAGCAGAAGCAAAGAGAAGGTCACTCAGCTTTGAGATGAGTAGAGGTTGCCCTGAGGATGAGAACTAGACTGGTCTTGTTTGCTTATGAAATCTTAGCATCCACATCAGGGTCTGGCATGTGGCAAATATTCAATGGAATGGATGGATGGATGGATAGATGGGTGGATGGATGGAAAGACTGATGGATTGATGGAATGATAAGCTATCGGAAGCATGAAGATAATTCAGCAGCCAATGCAGTTTTCATTGCATCAGTGCAAGGGGTCAATCAGAAACAGAGAAGTTCAAGGATTCTCTTTGGCACCACAGCCTCCCCAAATAGGCCTTCTTGGTATGTGAGATGCAGGTGACCCTTGTGAACCCAGGTGTGCAGGCAGGATTCAGAGCCAGCCGCCTGGGAGACTGACATTTGGGGGACCTGCCCAGAGAGATCCCTCGCCCTGAGTGGGAGTGGGGCTGCTCACCAGTCTCAGGCTAGTTTGAGAATTGGAGGAAAAGGGGGCCAAATAAAATCTAACCATCTTCCCCCTGGAAAGATGAGAAAAGGTCCCACTCTCCCTTGGACCTTTAACCTTAGAAGCCCTGTCCTGGGTCTTCACCTTTGTGACATGTATTACTCCTCTATAAAAACTGAAGGAGCCCCTTGAGCTTCATGACCAGGACCATCTTCCTCAAGGATGTGGCTCATCTCTTGGGAATTAACATCACAGTGATGAGCCCCTATCTCCCCCTTTCCTGGAGGGTCAGGGAGCTGTCCATCAGTGGGGCCTGGCTCCGAGTTCCAGGATGACCTCCTGTGCTTTCTGTAAAGCTGATTCACTCACACAGATGTTACCCTGACTACCAGGTAGATTCAGGATGAACCATACACTATTAGAGGCCGAAGACCAGCTACACCCAGAGACCACGTGTGCAGTGGTCTCATCTGCCCAGCTGGACCGGAGGGAGAACACCCTCTGCCTTGGCACCACTCGACAGATGACCTGCAGTATGTGTCAGGCATTGGTTTAACTCTGTCTTGATGGTAAAGCTGTTTACTTTCTTTATTACCTTCATGGGGAGGGCTTCTGGGTTGGGAGATTCTGTCTTTAATTTGGGGCTTACCAGGTGGCTCAGTGGTAAAGAATCCACCTGCCAATGTAGAAGACCTGGGTTCAATCCTTGGATAGGGAAGATCCCCTAGAGAAGGGAATGGCAACTCACTCCAGTATTCTTACCTGGAGAATCCCATGGACAGAGGAGTCTGGTGGGCTAGAGTCCATGGAGTCGCAAAGAGTCAGACATGACTTAGTGATTTTTAATTTTATTTCCCAACATTGCCTGCACGCTTGAATTGGTCTTAATCCTGCTTCAGGGGAAACCCACCAGGGTCAATGCCCGGGAAATGCCCTTGACTGAGCCATAGACAGGGGTGGAGCCATCAGGGAAGGAGAAATGTGTTGCATGTCCAAGTTGGAGGCCCTCGAAGTCCACGAGAAATGGTTCTGGAAATGGTCTGTTCATTGAAAACTGACCCCTGCATGCCTGTGCTGAGCATGACCAAGAAGAAACTTGTTGTACAGTCGTTCAGTCGGGTCCGACTCTTCGTGACCCCATGGACTAGAGCACGCCAAGCTTCCCTGTCCTTCACTATCTTCTGGAGCTTGCTCAAACTCATGTCCATTGAGTCGGTGATGCCATCCAACCATCTCATCCTCTGTCATCCCCTTTTCCTCCCGCCTTCAACCGTTCCCAGCATCAGGGTCTTTTCCGATGAGTCAGCTCTCCGCATCAGGTGGCCAAAGAAGAAACTGTGCAGAACTGGCTCGCTGCCAGGCTGGCATCTCCCCAGCCCGGCATCTCCCCAGCCCAGCATCTCTCCAGCCCGGCATTTCCCCAGCCCTTCTCAGAAACTTAATACCGGCAACTCGCAAACGCTGTTTAAAGACAACTGCGTGGGATGGATGCCTTCTGTCTTTTTACATGTTCCCCTTACCTCCTAAACTTGTCACTTTAATACATTTTTCCTAACTTTTTTTTTGTTTTAAACAATCTTGGGTCAATTTCTGTTAGTAGGAAGGCAGCCGGGAACCTAAGCTGAGGACCAGGAAGTGGCCCAGCCCCGAATATCTCCCCAGCCCAGCGACCTGAGGGCTAGGACAGGAAATGCAGCACATGAGCCAGAGTCTGTCTCCCTGATGGGAAGCACCCCTCGTGGTCTTGAACTTGGGCCAGGACAGAATCGCCCAGAAATCTCAGATTCCTGTCAGTTCTGCTTTTAACTAAGAGAATTCAGAGGTCAACCAAACCAGAGCTGGTTTCCCTACTAAGAATGATTCCCATGCACCCTGCTTTACAAGATTCCTATAAATTCCAAAGGAAGCTAGGCGTGAGCTACATGAAGGCAGACTGTGAGCAGGTAACCTTGTTGCAGGCCAAAATCTTGGCTTTCTCTGCCCATTCAAAGCCAAATGAAAAGTAGAAATAGAAAGCTGGCTTTAATCCTCAACCGGCAGAGAGGGGAACACAGGGCTCATGCCTCAAGAACTGTGCCCCGTCCCCCATGAGGAGTCTAGGAGCTTGTATAAGACGAGGGCTACCATGTTAGAATTTCTGCAGCCCTTCACAGAGTGCCCGCATTAGATTTCAAGCCTTCAGTGTTCACAAAAAGCCTCGTCTATTGTGACATCCTTCTTGGATCATCTCCCACCTGTTCTGATCATCCAGCCTCACATCTCCACACCTGGACACAAGGTGGAGCCCCCCATGACAGCGGGATGAAGGGTGAGCAGCCCTCAGCCATGGAGGAGCCGCATACATGGGGAGCCCTTTGTCCCGGGGGTCGTATACACTCTCTTTCGCTCTTGTTATTTCTCCTGTGAAGCACTTTTTACTAGAAGCGCCTTTTTATAAATGTCACAGAGAAGAAAAAGGCAAGTCATGAAATCGTGTAATGCACCAGAGGCCAACTCTGTGCTTGGCTGACACCTGCTGAAACATCCTTCTTTGCAGAAACAGCCTTGAGAAAAACAAAGTGTTCATGGGATATGTGGAAACCGTGAAAATGTTTTGGTCAAGGAGAAATTAAAAAAACAAACTATTAGGTGCTGTATAAAAACCAGTGCAAGTTCAATGAGGAGTATTTGTTCATTTTGTGCATTTTTCCCTTGAGAATTAATGACGGGAAATACCATCTAGTTCAACCTTTCCCAGACTTTCAGAGATAACTGTCCTCTGTCTTCTTTTATGGGCCTGGGAAATTATGTTTATGTTCTTAAAAAATAGAAGTAAAAAATAGATCCAGTAGCTAATTGCAGAATAAAGTCATAAACCTCAAATCCAGTGCCAGGATGACAAGATTAAGTCCAGCCTGCCTCCCTTTCTTGGAGATAACTTGTGGCGGCTGTTTGAAGGTGCCCAGGGAGCTCTCAGGGAAGAATGCTGGAGGATTGGTGCATTTAGCAGGGAGTCTGTGTTCTACAGCATCGTTTTTTCCCTCTTTGATCTCCCCTCTAAAATTGCTAGTAAATGTTAGTAAATCAGTAGTATCTTGCAGGAGTGGATTTTCCCCTTTGAGGAGGAAGACAACTGCTGAGCTCTGCTCCCAGGCCAGTACAGGAAGCAAACCGGATGCTCCTGTTTACATAGATGCTATCTGTATAGGAACCATCGCTTATTGCACCCAGAAATACATAAAAACCCATGTAAGGGGGTAAACCCCGCACCATCAGAAGGTCTGAAGCACAACGTTTCTAGAATTGGAGATTATTGTGCAAATGCAGGTGGAAAAACCAGTAATAGGATAAAGGCTTATTTCTCATGGATCAGCAAAATTCATTTTATTTGAGAAAAGAATTCCTAGGAGTTTTCATTATAAATTGTCCTGCATGAAAAGCGCAGTTTACTGGGTGATGTCCGCAGTGAGTCGCTACTTAAGGCTTGTTTAAAATCCGGTGTCTGAGTTCAGAAGCAACCTCCACTGCAGTCCTGGAAACAGCTCTCACAAGTGCTGCTTCTTCAGAGGTTGTGAACCACAGCTTTGATAAATTAATTTAGAATACTTCCCCTTTCTGTTTGCAAATCACCATTGAACGGATGTCGTCAGGATCCTTGAACTGTCAGCCTGTTCTTGAAATGAGTGTGGGTGGTGCTTTTCCCACGACTTCTGACACCACAAAACTCCCTAGAATGATTTATCTCACAGATGGCAAAGTAGAGAGAAAGACAATGAAAATTACTGACTTCCGTGTGTATCTAGATTTCTGACTCTAAATCGGGTAAAAGCAGTGTGGCTTTGTTGAGTCAGCCACGGCTTGTGAAGGGCGGGGGCCTTGCCAGCAGTCCCGGAACGCCTTCCACCCCCAGCCCAGGACGTCATCCCCAACCTGGACCCACACTGCCCCTTCCCATCCTTGCCAGAGTCAGAATTCCTGGGGGAAGTGATCATTCCTGGGGCATCTGGGGAAAATGTTTGAAATGACTGTGACGGGCCTTCACCTGGAAGAGTCTTGGACCTGCAGCCCTTGGCGTAAATACCTGTCAGTCCTCTCACAGAATCTTTGATGTTTTTTCATTTGAAATGAACTCTAGAGAAAAACTCACAATAGGTAAAAGCACGTGTTTTCTTTCCTTTAGACACTATTGAAAAGCCTACATTTTTGTTATCTATTTTTGAATATGTTATTTAAGGAAGTAAAATCAGGGCATAGACAGTAACCTAGGTGATGACGTGTTTGTTTTCCAAGAGTGAGGAAGCGGAAGTGGCCCCGTGTCGCGGGGTCACTGGTCAGGGGCTCAGAGGGGGTTCCATGCTGCACTTCTCGTAGGAAAGGCACACATGGGGCCTCTTGGAGACTGGTTTCTCTAGCAATCACGCAAGTCCTTCTCAGACAGCAGGACGAGATGAGAAGTGAGCTGCAGAACCCAGGAAAAGAGCTGGGGAGAAAGAGCATCCACCTGAAGGTCAGGAGGACGTGCGGAGGGGGCAGTTTGCTGACCACACGGTCGGGATAGGAGGGGGGTCGTGAGAAAATAAGAAAGCAGAAAAGCGTGTGCAGAATAATTAGGGGGCGGATGGTGGGCAGGAGAGTGGAGCCCTTACAACGGAAGCCTGTTGTGTTTCTGGACAAGGGGACAAAGCAAGGCCCAAACAAAAACATGCAAAAGAAGATTTGTGACAGTCCTCTAAAATGGAAGATCGGGTCACAAGATTTAAAGGACAGATGGTGCTTGAAGGAGCCAAGAGCCTGAGATCAATTCCCTCTGAGCATCTTAGGAGAGTCGCTGGATTTTCAATGTACAGCCAGGATTCCCAGGGCCCCGAGGTAAACGAGTCCTTGACAGAGAGGAAGTAACCCAGGAAAGCCTCAGACTCTCTGTAGCCGCACTAGGTCATCTGTGACCTAACAGATGCCCTGACTCACTGTCCCAGCGGGGAGCCCTTCACGGTCACCAGTGCCCCCACTCACATCCCTTGGGACCGAGGATCTCGGGTGCCCTGAGTATATCACGGATGGTTCTGTCTTGCTGACCCTCCTCTCAGAGTATCCCCACTCCTCATCCTCCAGCCAGACTCATTTTTTTTTTTTAATTTGTTATTTATTGGCTGCCTCGGGTCTTAGTCGCGACAGCTTCACTGGGCATCACTGGGCACACTGCTTCCCTGGGCACCTTCACTGTTATACGCGGGATCTTTGTCCGGGTGCATGAACTCTCTAGATGTGGCTCAGGGGCTCCAGTCATTGCGGCAGGCAGGCTTCGTTGCTCTGAGACATGTGGGATCTTAGTTCCCCTGAACCAGGGATTGAACCCACATCCCCTGCATTGCAAGGTGATTCTTAACCACTGAACCACCAGTGGAGCCCCCAGGCCCATTCTTAAGACTCCACGTGGTTGTCCCAGGGAGTCCTCCCGACCACTCCCCTGTCCAGGCCTCCACTTGCTGGGCTGGCTCCTCCGAGTGGTCTCTGGCTCATGTTCCCCTGGACTTGCAACATCAACATTACACCTACAATAAGCTGCCCGCTCAGAACATACTTTTCAAAAGCCCCTTATCTTCACTGACCCTCATACAAGCTTTATTTAAGTATATGATTAGAGCATTTCAGAATTTAATTTTAGTCTTTTCTTTCCTGCTGCATTAATTTAAATTTAAAATGAGTTGACCTCTCTTTGCTCTTTGAACGTTTCCTGTCCTTAACCTCTTGCTGTGTTTAACGACACACATTTGCTCTCTGGTTTTTAATATTGTTTTGACTTCTGCCTCACTGATCTTAGAAGGCCAAACTGTGTTCACGCTTAGTACTCTTCTCTTCTAAAAACACTTTTTTACACTTCATTTGATGTTCTACTGGTTTACCTTTAACAAGTCTATGTACCTGCAAGTCCAGTGGACTTAAGAGGCCAGGCAGAAAGCTCAGGATTAAGTTCAATGGCTTGTATGGGTGGGGTTTGTGGTGCCCCAAATAATCACAACAGTAGCATCAAGGATCACTGACCACAGGTCACCACAGCAAAGATAATAAGGAGGACAAATCTGAGAGAGTGCAAGAATTACCAACCCAGAGAGAGGGAGTACAGTGGTAATGAACCCACCTGTCAATGCAGGAGATGTAAGAGATGGGGATTCAATCCCTGTGTCAGGAAGATCCCCTGGAGGAGGGCATGGCAACCCACTCCAGTATGCTTGCCTGGAGAGTCCCATGGACAGAGGAGCCTGGTGGGCTGCAGTCCATGGGGTCGCAAAGAGTCAGATACGACTTAGTGACTAAACAGCAGTAAGTGATAGAATGTCAAGCTGTTGTTCCCTGAATCTTGAAGACTTTTCTGTAGGAAGAATGCATCAGTAAGAAAGCAGGAAGAAATTGCTCTAGGAGAGAGAGCAGACTCTCATTCTTCAATTATGATTTGGGAAAGACCAGTTCATCTTCATGAGGAATTTTAGCTTTTAAATAAACAATGAAGGTATTATTTGTTGCCTGCAAGGTATGGAAAATAAGGTCAGATGTACCTGACATTTTTCTGATTTTGCAGTTTGTATTCCCACCTTACCTGTGTTATTCTTTCACTTACCCCTTAACCACTTGCAAGTAAGTCGTTTAGACATTGGATATTGGCTCGTGCTAATTGGAAGAACTGCATAAATGTGAATTTCGCTGAGACCTGAGTGACCCTTGTTTAAACAGGAAGCAGAGACATGCAGTCTGAGTGTGCTCTGCCCTCTCCTTGCATCTCCCTGATCACAGGCATTGCCCTCCTTCTCACCCTTAAAGGACATCACTTCCTGCGTCTCCCTGATCACAGGCATTGCCCTCCTTCTCACCCTTAAAGGACATCACTTCCTGCGTCTCCCTGATCACAGGCATTGCCCTCCTTCTCACCCTTAAAGGACATCACTTGTGTGATTGTCTGCAGTTACTCATGTCATCGCCACCAGAGGTTCAGTTTTGACCAAAAAATACCACGAGCTATTCTTTATGTCAGTGAGAAAGATACCTGTGCTCTGATTACACCAATGAAATACTTTCATACATGCTGTGCTATTTAAACAAAGATGCATTAGAGCCCTCTAGTCTACTTTTCCAAAGAATAAATCATTGTCATAACATATAATAAGATTACAGATTTAGAATTTGATGAACTAGTCAATATCACAATGTTTCAATGCTCAACTGTATTCTTATTTTCATAAATAGTTGCATAATAAAGCATTTTATGAGCTTTATGATTTGATAAATAAAGCCTTTTGTGCACATAATCCATCATGATGCTGCATATAATGTCATGCTACAAAACAAATTCAGCGTGACTGTTGGTGAGACCCTTCTGGCAGCATGAAGTATGAATCTCAAACCGTCAGTCCTGGTGATGGATTAGGAAGTGTGGGTGTGATGTTATTGGACATTTTGTTTATGACATGCATTATGAATGATCTGAATATCCTAGATCATTTCTTACAACTAAAAAACAATTTTAGTGACACATATTGATTTTATTGTGTAAAAATTTCTACTTGACTGACTATTCCAATCATGCAAGGCACTGATATTTGTCAGTTGAAGAGTTTACTCTTAAGGAATAGTGTACTGAAAGTCTTGTGCTGATTCAGAGTTTGTTGTTTTAGAAATAAGATGGGAATACTTTTTGAATTTATAGTTGTCTTTCCTTGGCAGTATTATTTGATTTTACAATGGCTTTACTATTTCAGTGAAGCCTACTTGTGTAAAGCTATTAAAATCGGCACTTTTTTGAATCTGTGATTTTCTGTAAATTGGCAGTAACTACAAGATTCCATCAAGAATAATACACCCCATCCTCTCATTTACAATGAGGTGTGTGCTGTGGGTTTAAGGTGATACACATTCAAGACTGAAACATATTTCCTGCACGTGGCTAGGATTCCCAGCCTCCTAAACATAGGTCGCTGGGCAGTGGGGATTCACTTCTTGAGTCTGATGCCCTGTCTTCCTCGATCACAGGACTCCTATCCTTTTCTCTTTACTGTTTAAGCTTTTATAATCTGGCCCCTGGAGAGCAAGCTTACTCTCCACTCCTAGGAATAAGAAGTCTGGGGTAACGATGGGCCAAGAATCTGTGAACCAGAGGATCCATAGAGGTTCTCCTGTAGCTAATGGCAGCATAACAAACAAGCAGGGGCTTTGCTAAGAGCTTTCAGTTATGGGCTCTGGCATTTACAGTTCTTCCAACCGTTCACCACGTTCTTCTACTGAATTTCACAATTATTTTGGCTTATGTCATCAAAGAGGCCTAGTGGGAAAACTTGTGGCCTACTCAGTGCCCTTCTGTATGAGTTCTTATTTTTAGTGTAATGGTTCACATCCCATCAGCAGTGGCCACAGGACTGGAAAGGGTCAGTTTTGATTCCAATCCCAAAGAAGGGCAATGCCAAAGAATGTTCACACTACCGCACAGTTGCACTCATTTCAGATGCTGGCAAACTAATGCCCAAAATTCTTCAAGCGAGGCTTCAACAGTACGTGAACCAAGAAGTTTCAAATGTTCAAGCTGGATTTAGAAAAGGCAGAGGAACCAGAGATCAAATTGCCAATATTCATTGGATCATTGAAAAAATAAGAGAGTTCCAGAAAAACATCTACTTCTGCTTTATTGACTATGTCAAAGCCTTTGACCATGTCAGTTCAGTTCAGTTCAGTTCAGTCACTCAGTGGTGTCCGACTCTTTGTGACCCCATGAACTGCAGCACGCCAGACCTCCCTGTCCATTACCAACTCCCGGAGTTTACCCAAACTCATGTCCATCAAGTCTGTGATGCCATCTAGCCATCTCATCCTCTGTCATAACCCCATCCCTTCATTCTTTCTGGAGTTATTTCTCCACTGATCTCCAGTATCATATTGGGCACCTACCAACCTGGGGAGTTCATCTTTCAGTGTCCTATCTCTTTGCTTTTTCATATTGTTCATGGGATTCTCAAGGCAAGAATACTTAAGTGGTTTGCCATTCCCTTCTCCAGTGGACCACATTCTGTCAGACCTCTCCACCATGACCCATCCATCTTGGGTGGCCCCACATAGCATGGCTTAGCTTCATTGAGTTAGACAAGGCTTTGGTCCGTGTGATCAGATTGGCTAGTTGTCTGTGATTGTGGTTTCAGTCTGTCTGCCCTCTTATGCCCTCTCTCAGTGCTTGCCGTCTTACTTGGGTTTCTCTTACCTTGGACATGGGGTATCTCTTCATGGCTGCTCCAGCAAAGCACAGCTGCCGCCCCTGACCTTGGACGAGGGGTAGCTCCTCTCAGCCACCGCCCCTGACCTCAGATGTGGGGTAGCTCCCCTCGCAACAAACTGTGGAAAATTCTTCAAGAGATGGGAATACCAGACCACCTGACGTGCCTCCTGAGAAATCTGTTTGCAGGTCAAGAAGCAACAGTTAGAACCGACATGAAACAACAAATTGGTTCAAAATTGGAAAAGGAGTACATCAAGGAGAAGGCAATGGCAACCCACTCCAGTACTCTTGCCTGGAAAATCCCATGGATGGAGGAGCCGGTAGGCTGCAGTCCATGGGGTTGTGAAGAGTTGGACACGACTGAGCGACTTCACTTTCACTTTTCACTTTCATGCATTGGAGAAGGAAATGGCAACCCACTCCAGTGTTCTTGCCTGGAGAATCCTGGGGACAGCAGAGCCTGGTGGGCTGCCGTCTGTGGGGTCGCACAGAGTCGGACATGACTGAAGCGACGCAGCAGCACATCAAGGCTGTATATTGTCACCCTGCTTATTTAACTTACATGCAGAGTATATCATGAGAAACACTGGGCTGGGTGAAGCACAAGCTGGAATCAAGATTTTCAGGAGAAATATCAATAATCTCAGATATGCAGATGACACCACCTTTATGGCAAAAAGCGAGGAGGAACTGAAGAGCCTCTTGATAAAAGTGAAAGAGGAGAACGAAAAAGCTTTGGGGAGGGCGTCCAAGGTGTATCGGAGAGTGGGTCAACAGGATATTAGGTAGGGAATCCATGGGGTGTCAGGTGACGTTGTGGGGAGGGTGTCAGGGGACGTCGAGGGAAGGGCATATATGGTGTACTGTGGGGGCATCCACGGGGTGTTGGGGTGGAGTCCACAGGGTAGCAGGAAGGCCATCCGTGGGATATTGGGGAGGGTGTCCATGGAGTGCCAGGGGATGTCATGAGAGTGTGTCCATGGGGTGTCAGGGAGGGCATCCACAGGATGTCGGAGGAGGTTGTATGGAGGGGGTCCCTGGGGTATTGGGGAGGGTGTAAACAGGGTGTAAGGGAGCCATATACAGGGTGTTGTAGAGGGTGTCCACAGGGTGTTGGGGAACATCACGGGGAGGGCGTCCATGGGGTGTCCGGGAGGGTGTACATAACATATCAGGAGATGTTGAGTGGAGGGTGCCCATGGGATATCAGAGAGGGTGCCCATGGGTGTAGAGGAGGGCAGCCATGGGGAGTCAGGGAGGGTGTCCATGGGATACTGGGAAGGGCATCCATGGGCTTTGGGCGATGTTGCAGAGAGATCGTCCATGGGGTGTCTGGGAGGGCAACCACTGGGTGTCAGGGGACATCGTGGGGAGGGCGTCCACACATTGTCAGGGAAGGCATCCACATGGTATTGATTAGGGCATCCACGGGTTATCAGGGAGGGTGTCCATGGGCTGTCAGGCGACGTCACGGGGAGGGCATCCACGGTGTATCTGGGGAGGGCATTCACAGGATATCGGGGAGGGTGTCCATGTAGTATTGGGGAACCTCGTGGGGAGGGCATCAATGGGGTGTTGGGGAGGTTGTCGACGGGGTGTCATGGAGGATATCCACAGGGTATCAGGGAATGTTGAGGGGAGAGTGTCCATGGGTATCGGTGAGGACATCCATGGGGTATTGGGGGATGTCACAGTGAGGGCGTTCATGAGGAGTTGGGGAGGGTGTCCGTGGGGTATCAGGGAGGGCGCTCACGGTGTGTTGGAGAACGTCACGGTGAGGGCATCCATGGTGTGTGGGAGGGTGTCCACAGGGTATCAGGGAGGGCATCCACGGGGTGTTGGGGGATGTCATGGGGAGGACGTCCACGGGGTGTCAGAGAGGGTGTCCATGGGGTACCAGGGAGCACATCCATGGGGTATCAGGGGACTTTGTGGGGAGGGCATCTATGGGGTATTGGGGGGCATCCATGGGGTGTCAGGGTGGAGTCCACTGGGTATCAGGAAGGGATTCCAAGTGATGTTGGTGAGGGCATCTACAGGATGTCAGGGTATGTCATGGGGAGGGCATCCACGGGGTGTCAGGGAGGGCATCCATGGGGTGTCAGGGAGGGCATCCATGGGACATTGGAGGACGTTGTGGGGAGGGATCCATGGGGTATTGGGGGAGGGTGTACACAGGGTGTAGGGGAGGGCATCCACGGAGTGTCATGGAGGGTGTACACAGGGTGTCAGGTGACATCAGGGGGAGGGAACCCATGGGGTGTCGGGGAGGGGGTCCACGGGGTGTCAGGGAGGCTATCCATGGGGTGTCAGGGAGGGTGTCCACAGAGTATCAGAGGACGTAGTGGGGAGGGTGTCTGTGGGGTATCAGGGAGGATGTCCATGGGGTATCGGGGGACGTCACGGGGAAGGTGTCTGTGGGGTGTTGGGGAGGGTGTCCATGGGGCATCGGGGGATGTTGAGGGGAGGGTGTCTGTGGGGTGTCGGGGAAGGTGTCCATAGGGTATCAGAGGACGTCGTGGGGAGGGTGTCTGTGGGGTGTCGGGGAGGGTGTCCATGGGGTATCGTTGGACGTCGTGGGGAGGGTGTCTGTGGGGTGTCGGGGAGGGTGTCCATGGGGTATCGTTGGACGTCGTGGGGAGGGTGTCTGTGGGGTATTGGGGAGGGTGTCCATGGGGTATCGTTGGACGTCGTGGGGAGGGTGTTTGTGAGGTATCGGGGGATGTTGAGGGGAGGGTGTCCGTGGGGTATCGGGGAGGGTGTCCGCAGGGTATCGGGGGGCATCGTGGAGAGGGCGTCCATAGTGTATCGGGGAGGGTGTCCACAGGGTTTTGGAGGATGTTGAGGGGAGAGCATCCATGGGGTGTTGGGGGACAATGTCGGGAGGGTGTCCACAGGATACTGGGGACCATGGCGTGCTTTTCCCTGGGAAAGGCCCCGAGGAGGGGGTGCAGCTCCGTCTGCAGCGTGTTGTCAGGGTATGCAACTGTGATGTCATGTAGAGCGTCCAGGTTCTTACTGCTCTTAGGTGGTCTACTGCAAAAGTGAAAGCTGTGGTTCTTGGGTGTAAATCATATTCTCATTTCTGAAGTCCATTCTTTTCAGCCAATTCATTCCTTGTGAGCCGTGCCATTTTCTGTGAGATCGGTTCCTTCGGGACTATGAGGACTGGAAGGGGTTCACACGTATCACAGAAACAACCGTGTCTTCAGAATGGCTTCTGTCATTCTTCCATTTCCTACGAATGAAGATAAAGACAGGGGACACTTTTGAGACCAGAGACGTCAGCCCGCACAGCCCAGTCAAATCTGGGGACACTGCCGAGACCAGCTTGGAGGAAAATTGTCTCATCTGAGGTAGCTCTATGTCATCAGGCAGTTCCACAAGAACAGCCAGTCCATTCTGGCCCAATCGTTCATGACAACGACCCTTCTTCCTCCAGGAACAAATGTGTCACCTGTTGGAATCACTTTGACACCAAACATGGTCTCCAGCAATGCTGCAGGTAGGATGAACCAGGTACCGCAAGACGGTTGTTGATCCAGTGATACCAAGATGGGTTTACAAAGGTAAAAAAGGGACCAGCATGAAAATGCTTCTGAAATAGCTTCCTCCAAACAGAGCGAGTGTAAAATACATCGCTCTCCGTGACGCTACGATTCTGTGACCAGCAGAGGGCAGTGTGTGACGCCGTGGGGAGCTCGTGGACGAGCTGGAGAATCTGGGGTGGGGTGCGTCCCAGCCTCCGTGCAGAACCCACTGTTGACTCATCCCCTCTGGATCTTGAAATGAAGAGGTTGAGTGCATCAGCTGGTACAGGGGCCAGAGAGCAGGTGAGGACAAGCTGGGAGGGTGGCCAAGGCCATGTGCCGGCAAGGGGGGCATGTGGCCCCTGGGGAGCCTGGAGGCACTGAGCAAGGGGAACAGGCGCTAGCAAGGACCCCAAGCTTTGTGGGGACATCTTTCCCAGTCAGAGCACTCGGCCAAAGAGATAACAGATGGATTGCCCGGGCCTGGAGTTCTGCTCGATGTGAGTGGTAACAGGTCCACAGGGTGAGAATTGGTGAGAATCGCTTTGTCTGGATTTTCACGAGGCTGCGCTTTGGAGAGTGCTCATTCTAGTACGTCTGCGCTGACTTCTCTCCAGTCTTGACATGTAGAGCATCAGGAGCCATCAGAACACACGCTTAGAGGAAGCCACTGTGAGAGTAGAAAGGGGCAGGCCTCTGCAGAAATCGGGGATGAGGAGGCAGAGCTGCGCGGAGTGGGGGGAGGGTGGAGCCTGGAGTCGGCAGGAGGCCCCCCGGCTGAGGGGCAGGGGTTGTGTGCATGAGGCTCGAGCAGTTTACTCGGGGAGGGGGGTCTGCGCCTTCCTCCCGGGGCGATGCCGGCTCCAGGACCCCCGAGTCTCTCCCGCACCTTCCACTGTCTTCACGTAACAGGTGCTGCTGAAGGTCACTGGATCGAATTCCACTGGAGAAGCCTACACCCGGCTTCTGGATAATTTCCCCAGGAATGAGAGAGCGGGTCCAGGAGGAGGTTTGACCAGGGAGGGGCGTTTTCTGGAAGGTTATGAAAGTGAACCAAGAACCTGCAGGAAGGCACCCTGCCCGGGAAACTCTGGGCCACAGTGTAGGCTCACCCCGGTCTGTCACTTCCCCCTGAGGGCCGTGCTGGGAGCGTCTCTAAGAACTTTCCACCTAAAAGCAGCCGCCGCCTCCCCTTTCCAAGAGGCTGTTGCTCCTTTCCCATCTTGGTCTTAGTGGTTCTGTTTCTGAAACACTTAAAATAGTCACCCATTTTTTGAGAACCTGTTTATTTTTTCCGTGGAAATAAGCATACTCAAAAATTCTAATTATGTATAGTAAAGTAGCTAAATTTTCATGTTAAGATCATAGTTTGCTTACCTAAATGCATGGGGCAAGTATGATTGCATTGTATCTGAAGTAGCTGACATTTTACATGCACAAAAGCGAGAAATAAATTGTCATTTGGGATGGACTGTTCTCAGAGCCCCGAAGCTCCTCAGAGGTGTGAAGCAAGAAGTCAGGTTTAAGAATCAAAATAGAAATGGTCCCACTGACTAATGTGTAGTGAATTCAGAGGACTGATTCTCGAGGCAGAACTCGGAAGTCAAGTCAAGCAGAGAGAGGATTTCTCCCACTTCCTCCCCAGTTTGTCTCCCAGCTGACCCTCCTGATTTAGAGCCAGGATTTCGGGGAACACAGAACATGGAGGAGATGGAAACTGTCAGAAAGGGAGCCTCAGCCAGGTACCCACATGATGGAGAATTTCCCTCACCCTTGTCACTGAGAAACAACCTTAGCATGCAGGAAAGAAAAAAGACTATGGTCTTAAAATAAGGCCCCCTGAGTCGTGTCTGAGCTTTCAGTTCTCAAATGCCCAAAGAATTAGTGATTGCTTTATTGTTGGGACATGAGATCTGATCAACACATTCAAGGTCCTTGGGAAGCCCTGAGCATCTGAGGACAGTCGACTCACGCCTGCCAAAAACATAATTGCTCGGGGATCTGTTTCACCCGGTAACATCTGGCCTTTATGAATATGCATACATTGCGTTCTTTAGTGAACTTTAATGCAGAAAGTACCTGAAAAAATTTGTACAAAATTTCTGGTGTTTTGAACAAATTGGAAATCAAGGTCTTACAGAGAGCCAGTTCTCCATTGGTTATATATCTGTGATGTGATTGCCAACAATAAGTGCAATATCTATTTGCTCTATGAAAGTCTCATTATGGCTAATATGGAAAAATATAGATATAATCTCTTACAATTAGACTATAAGTCACAGGAATTATAAATAGCTAAAACCTTGCACATCTAACTCCACTTCTCAAAATGCATTTGCTGCCTGTAGGTTTAACCTGCCGTGCTGATGAAAGTTCATGGCAAATGACAAATACAGCAAGCAGGTGATAGTGAAAGTGTTAGAACCAAAATGATATTGTTATTTTTTTTTTTCCAGAATCTAATAGGCATGACTTTGAGTGAAGAGAGCAAAGTGAACAAGTCTGCTGAATAATTCTCTCCTGAATGGCCTGTAAAAGTCCTTTGAACTTGTCAGGAGAAAATAATCTGCTTCTTAACAACTGCAGTAAAATGTAAGAACTTAAGACTTGATATTTTCAGAAATGACATGCCCCATTTCCTGTGGGTATGTTACAAACAGAGCCCTGTCCACACAGAAGTGCTGCTTTTCTCAGTTTGTCTGAGGAACTGCAGTCTCTTCCCAGCCTTGTCCACTCCAGGGCGTATTCAATCTTAGGTTCCATTTCCAGCAAATTCCTCTGCCTGGTGACCGGCATGCCACTCTTCAGCCCGGGGCATGGTGGCTCTCATCCACCTGCTTGGCCTGCTGTCCAGGGCTGGACAGGAGCCTGTCTGCACCAGCAGGGTTTGTGCTGAGCCCCAGGGCAGCCCCAGCCCCTTGCTGTGCCGAGTTTGGGGGTGGGGGCCTGAGAGGAGGCACCAGGGAGAGGGAGGTGGTCCTGATGTGGGGACCAGGGTTTCCTGGAGAAGCACACCCCCAACAGAGATGCTGACAGCTCCATCCTTTACTGTGGTCCAGCTGTGTGCCAGGCACTGCCCACACTCCATATACATGCACTGCGTCTCATCAATGAGTAACACTCCTGTTGTCTCATTGGAGCTGGGATTCACACTTGACTTGTCTGATTTCATGATGGAGGCAGCATGTCCCAGACAAGAGGAGAGGAGAACACGGAGATTTTGGACCCACTGGATGGCAGATTTGACTGGAAGGCAAGGGTACTTTTTTTTTTTTTTAATAAGAAAACATAATAATGCTTAGTGACTGCCAAATTAAAAGGGGGAAGATTGTAATTATATCTATAGGTGGCTGAAAGCATAGGTTATAATTCAGCATCCATTTCTAATAAAAAATCTGACATAAGACAGGAGCAGAGGAAACTTGCCTGAGTGGGATGAAAGCTAAGACCAGCCAACTGTGAGCATAATATGAGACCAGCAGTTCTCACCTGGGCTGCTCCCCGGAGCCAGCTAGTCCATTTCTAGTCTATGATTTTTTTTTTAATTAGTTTATTTTCTATTTTTTAACTTTACAATATTGTATTTGTTTTGCTATACATTGACATTTCTAGTCTACGATTTTTTAAAAATATCTCTTACCTTTCCCAGGCTGGGGGAATGTGAATCTGGGTCTTCTATTTCTTAAACTCACCAAAAGTTGAGATCTGTAGATGTGGGTAGAGGGTTATAATAAAACCATTGATTCTCACAGGTGATGAAGTCCATCTGCTTCCCATGTCCTTCCATCACATTCTCTTCCTCAGAACTTCTAGAACCACTGAAATGTCAAAGTTTATTAAAAGTGAATTAAGGGCTTCCCTGGAAGCCCAGTGGTTAGCAGTCCATGCTTCCATTTTGGGGTGCGTGGGTTCAGTCCTTGACTGGGGAACTAAGATCCCACAGGCCACACAGTGCGGAAAAAAAAAAGAATTAACCTTGAGATAAGCCTCAAAAGCCTTCACAGCAACAAGATCAATTTCTCTGTTAAATATGCTCAGAACATGGTTATGCTGGACTTTCGACCTCTTGTATTTCTTATAGTCAGCTCACAGTATTTGTTGACGACAACTGTAAACTCACTGTGGCTAAACCACATGGAGGTGGGTGTCTGTGGTCCCTGTAATTAGGATCATGTTTGTTCTGGGATCCCCAGGTCAGGAAGTGTGTTGGGGGGGCAGGGGGAACATCTCCTCTTGTAAATGAACTAGAACGACAGGAAACAGGTGAGAACTAAAACCATAAACAGGCAAAGTGCTCACTCCCGTGCCTGGCCCGGCGAGCGGCGAGCAGTGGACCCAGGTCACTTGTTCTGTAGCTGGTCCTGATGACATGGCAGAAATCATATGCATTTTGTTTCTACACAACCCTAGGATCATAAGGCAATAGCTTCTATTCTTAGATCACGTTCAGTTTATTCTGACTGGGACATACTGTGGTTCGAGCAGCGTTCTAAGTGTCTGATAAGCAACCCTCAGTGCTCACAGCCTTAGGAAGGGGGCACTGATGTCTTCAGGTGACTGATGTCAGCTCCCCTTTGTGGATGAAGTGAGATGGCACACGGGGGCATTAGATCACTAACCCAGGTTCAAACTCACAGCCGTGGGTCAGGACCCAGGCTCTGGCATCCGGCTTCAAAGACCATAGCTTCACCTGCTCTCTGAGGGGCCTTCTTAATGTGAGGGGGTCCATAAACAGCCACTGACAGTTCACAAAGCAGGAGTCGGTTCTAGAGCCTGGCCAGGCGCGGTTGGCAGGACGTCCAGCTGGTCTCCTGGAGGGAAGTCACAGGAGCCGATGAAAGGCTGATGAAGCGGAGCAGAGCGAGGTTGCCTTCCGCTCTCTGACCTGTTCAGACTTGTTCTGACTCCCGGGAGTTGCCATGGCAACAGTGTACCCTCCAAGCCCACAGAGTATCTCCCATTACGTCCCCGTGGACCTTCTATTAGTAAAAAGTGAGGGCACCCAGCCTGAGGAGGGGAGAGTGTGGAGAAAGGAGAAAGGCAGATAGTCACTGACCCTTCATGTCCCGAAGGCTGAGTCTGTGTCGGGTGAAAAACTGCCGGATGTCCTGTCTGCAAAGAAGACTCCTCTCCTGCCTCCTTTTTCATTTTTCCCCTCATCTTTTTCATTGTTTGGAAGCTAAATCCAAATGCTTTACTGAAACTCAGTATTCATTTCCTGTGGAGAAAATTCTTCTTTGTAGACCAGGCTTTAAGCTTCGTGATGACAGGAGGAGGCAGGCGGAGGGGGCAGACGTGAGCGTCCCTAGGGGCTGCCCTGGAATTCACACTCCTCGCAAAGCTATGGCCCTTGCTGTCTCACTTGGAGTCTCACCGCTGCCCTAGACACTGGGGGTTCCTGGACCCCACCGCAAACTTCTCTTTTTCTCCTTTGTGTAGTTGAAACAATTTGAGATGGTCAAAAGAAACTGTCCTCCCAAACTGATAGAAGCATAGGTGTAATGAAATAGCACAGAGTCAGATGTACAACTGACAAGATTTGGCTTTATCGTGTGAATTCATTTACCAGGGGCAGAGCTGTTCCTAATCACACAGGTTTTTAAACAGAAAATGTTTCCTCTTTCCTCTCTCCTTCCTTGCTTCCTTCGGGGTTAGGGGTTGGTCTGGGAGTCCCAGTGACTGGACTCCTTCAGGGATGGGCCTGAAGCCCTCCTGCCGAGGCGCCGCTCAGCTTAGCGGGCAGGAGCCGGCAGGTGCGGGTCGGGAGCGCGTCCCCAGAGACCCCGCCCCAGGGACGCGGCCACACCTGCGTCTGGAGGAGGAGGGAGCCCCCACCGCGACGGGGTTAAGGGTCGTCCTCCTGGGCTTGGGGTTTTCCTTTACTCTGAGGACACTCCCTATTTCTGAGCATTAGTTACCTTTCCGCGAGCGCGCACGCGCGCGTGTGTGTGTGTCGCTCGTTTGTGTCCCACTCTGAGTCCTGGACTGCAGCCCGCCAGGGTCCTCTGTCCATGGGGTTCTCCAGGCAAGGATACTGGAGTGAGTAGCCGTTTCCTCCTCCAGGGGATCTTCCCGACCCAGGGATGGAACCCAGGTTTCCGGCATTGCAGGTGGATTCTTTACCACCGAGCCACCAGGGAAGCCCCGTGAGAGGGTAAAATGTACAGATTGTGGCGTTACAGATGTTTTAAGTTTCCGTTCTGTCTTTGTGATGCCCCGAGGAAGCGCTTCATTACCTGTACTTACAGGTGTGTTTTTATAAAAAAGGAAGATGCCTCCTTGGTCTGTGAGGACACTTCCTGGGAGATATTTTGCCCTAGGTTATATTATTCATAGTTCAGTTAGCTAGCATACCATCCACCTGATTACTTAAGCCCCAAACTTAGAAATGATCTGGAATAAAACACATCTCCAATCCATATATCTCTTCCATCCATCTCGTATCTTGAATCCACGTCTTGCATCAAATCTTTTCTCCACAGATGCCTGTTAAATCCAGCCCCAGCTGCCATCATTTCCTGTTCAGACTCTCACAACTGTCTCCTAACTCATCTCTACATTTTCTGCTCATTCCTGACCAGCCCGTTCTCTCCACAACAGCAAAGGTGATTATTTTAAAAGGTACTATAAAACCCAGTAAGCTGCCCTTTTCCTTAAATCTCTCCAGCGAGTCCCATCCACGTGGCGTGGACTCTAATCCGGGCACGCAGGCGCGGGCCTACCGCCCCTCCCGGCCGAGCCTACGGGGAGCAGGAGCCGCCGCCCCACTTCCAGGCCGGGTGTGGGCGGGCCTCCTGGTGCGGCCCCCTCCCCTCCAGCATCCCTGGGACTCCCGGCGGGTCCTGATGGTGCAAGGGCTCTCGCCAGACTCCCGCTAGCTCTCAGGCTAGGCTCCATCCCCTCGAGTAGCCTCCATGTGAGATGAAGGTACCATTTGACCCCCATATGCCTTCATTTTGTCTTCTCTGTTCACTCTGACCATCTGCTGAAAGCTTTCACCCCACAATAACCACATGTAAGATTCTCTATGGTTCCATTTCTAATTGTGACATTTTGGGTACAAAGATTTCCCTTTACGGACATTTTTAAACTGCTACGTTTTTGAAAAGAAATGCATTTTTTCCTCTTCTAGATAATTGTCTGGTTACCTGTCATTAGACAGTCTTAGAAGAGACATTTTTAAAATCAAAGTATGATAACATTCTATTAGGAAATGGTATTTCTAGTGAGAAAATTTTATTTCCAGGTCAAATGAAACCAACGAAGACCTATGGAACACCTTTTCTGTGATTTGTTATATATTCCAGTATTCTCGCCTGGGAAATACCGTGGACAGAGGAACCTGGCAGGCTACGGTCCTTGGGGCAGCCGAGAATCAGACACGACTGAGTGACTAAGCACACACACAATCATTATAAAAACACAAAGAGCATCTTCTCATGTGTGTGTTGGCCATCTGTATGTCTTCTTTGGAGAAATGTCTGTTTAGTTCTTTGGCCCATTTTTTGATTGGGTCGTTTATGTTTCCAGAATTGAGCTGCAGGTGTTGCTTGTATATTTTTGAGATTAATTCTTTGTCCGTTGCTTCATTTGCTATTATTTTCTCCCATTCTGAAGGCTGTCTTTTCAGCTTGCTTATAGTTTCCTTTGTTGTGCAAAAGCTTTTAAGTTTAATTAGGTCTCATTTGTTTATTTTTGCTTTTATTTCCAATATTCTGGGAGGTGGGTCATAGAGGATCCTGCTGTGATTTATGTCAGAGAGTGTTTTGCCTATGTTTTCCTCTAGGAGTTTTATAGTTTCTGGTCTTACGTTTAGATCTTTAATCCATTTTCAGTTTATTTTTGTGTATGGTGTTAGAAAGTGTTCTAGTTTCATTCTTTTACAAGTGGTTGACCAGTTTTCCCAGCACCATTTGTTAAAGAGATTGTCTTTTCTCCATTGTATATTCTTGCCTCCTTTGTTGAAGATAAGGTGTCCATAGGTGTGTGGATTTATCTCTGGGCTTTCTATTTTGTTCCATTGATCTATATTTCTGTCTTTGTGTCAGTACCATACTGTCTTGATGACTGTGGCTTTGTAGGAGAGCCTGAAGTCAGGCAGGTTGATTCCTCCAGTTCCATTCTTCTTCTCAAGATTGTTTGGCTATTCAAGGTTTTTTATATTTCCATACAAACTGAAGTTATTTGTTCTAGTTCTGTGAAAAATACTGTTGGTAGCTTGATAGGGATTGCATTGAATCTACAGGTTGCTTTGGGTAGTATACTCATTTTCACTACATTAATTCTTCTAATCCATGAACACACTATATTTCTCCATCTATTTGTGTCCTCTTTGATTTCTTTCATCAGTGTTTTATAGTTTTCTATATATAAGTCTTTTGTTTCTTTAGGTAGATATATTCCTAAGTATTTTATTCTTTTCATTACAATGGTGAATGGCATACACACTGAGGAAACCAGAATTGAAAGAGACACGTGTACCCCAACATTCATCACAGCACTGTTTATAATAGCCAGGACATGGAAGCAACCTAGATGTCCATCATCAGACGAATGGATAAGGAAGCTGTGGTACATATACACAATGGAATATTACTCAGCCATTAAAAAGAATACATTTGAATCGGTTCTATTGAGATGGATGAAACTAGAGCCCATTATACAGAGTGAAGTAAGCCAGAAAGAAAAACACCAATACAATATACTAATGCACATATATGGAATTTGAAAGATGGTAACAATAACCCTATATGCGAGACAGCAAAAGAGACACAGAAGCATAGAACAGTCTTATGAGCTCTGAGGGAGAAGGTGAGGGTGGGACGATCTGAGAGAATAGCATTGAAACATGTATATTATCATATGTGAAACAGAACGCCATTCCAGGTTCAATGCATAAGACAAATTCTCAGGGCTGGGGCAATGGGATGACCCAGAGGATGGGATGGGGAGGGAGGTGGGAGGGGGGTTCAGGATGGGGAACACATGTAAACCCATGGCTGATTCATGTCAGTGTATGGCAAAAACCACTACAATATTGTAAAGTAATTAGCCCCCAACTAAAATAAATAAATTAATAAAAATAAATAAAAATACAAAGACTATTTAAAGATCTTCCTCCTGATAAAAAGATAATTGAGTCTAAGAATCAAGATATAAATCCATGATGAGTAAAATAACAGTATATCACAAGATTCTTTTTTAGACTCACTACCAGATGAATTACTTTGACATTAATTGCTTTAGCAATTCTGATGGAAGGACTCTAGAAGGAGGTAGGATTTGAACTACATTTTGGGAGGCAGAGTTCAAGGAGCCAGAAGTCAGAAGAGCATCCCAGGCAGGTGACCTGGCAGGTGGCCATGGGCAGAGGTGAGGAAGATCCAGGTGCATTTATAGGGAAGAAAGTAAACAGCCTGAGGATCAGACAAGGGGCAGAAAAATGACTCACTTGCTAGCAGATCCAGGAACTGGAAAGAAGTGTGGAAATCTAGAGTGAGTACCCAAGAACTCAAAATAGTGACTTTCTGGGTGGGATCTGATGCTTAGACAGGTGGGTAACCTGGAAGAAGATGAGACCCCAAGGTCAGAGGAGGCCAATATGCAACTGGGGAAGCTTGCTTGCTTGCTCAGTTGTGTCAGACTCTTTGTGGCCCCATGGACTGTAGACAATCGTGCTCCTCTGACCATGGGATTCTCTATGCAAGAATACTGGAGTGGGTTGCCATTTCCTTCTCCAGGGATCTTCCTGACCCAGGGATCGAACCTGTATCTCTTGCATTGCAGGCAGATTCTTTATCACTGGGCCACCAGGGAAACCACTGTGGGTGACCAGTGGCAGATGCAAATGTTTATTCCTAATCTCTTCCCCCAGACAGTGTCTGTGATGACACCCACCTACCTATCACGTCTCCTCCCCAGGGTTTGTGACCCTGAAATGAGACAGTGCCTGTGAAAGATGCTTTAAAAATCAGAGGTTGGCACATGTAATTATTTATCATCTAGAAACTGAGACATCAATAATATTTAAACAGGAGGACTTTGTGTTTAAATCAGTGCTGGGTAAATACACTTGGATTCCTTTTGGAAAGGCAGAAAGGGGTTTGGAAGCCCTTCGATATTCAGTAACACATCACAGGAGGCAAACATCTTTTTCAGCCTGGCATTGGATATTCACAGTGTTAAATGTGTCATTGCAAGAATCAAAGATGTGGAAATGAAATTATTGGGTGAAATATTACCGTTGGGGAAGTGTGAAAACAGTTTGAAAGGCTTCTGATTACATGTTTATGCATCTTGGCATGTGTACAAATGAGATGTAGCATCAAATAGAACTGGCAGGCCTGCTCCAAGGCCACCAATAACACACCGCATACAAGGAGGAGAGCCTGAGATAATTCTCCCCAGTGTGGCGGGGGGCGGGGGGTGGATTTTAAAACACAGTTACCAAACGAGAAAGGTGAAGGGGGAAGAGTAAATTAGGAGTTTGGGATTAACATATACACCCAACTATATTTAAAACGTAATCCACAAGAACCTAGTGTATAGCACAGGGCACTACACTCAATATTTTGTAATAATCTGTAAGTGAAAAGAATCTGAAAAAAAGATACATACGTATGTATAATTGAATCACTTTGCTGCACATCTGAAATGACACATCATTGTAAATCAACTATACTTCAATAAAAATATAATAAATATATTTCTAGAAATTTTTAAAAAGAATCTAGAGATGAGTGGGCATATGCGTTTTGTTGCTTTCTTTTTTTGGGACTTAGAAGCACCGAATAGTGGTAACTGACTCCTTAGTCCATGATTATTAGTGTCCTAACTTGCTCTGTCGCTCAGATTGTTGGCTCTGACGTTTCTACTGTGTTCCTTTTATCCTCTGTTTCTTTCTTGGAGATTTTCATTTCTTTGCCGGGGCCCCTGTTCTCTGCATCCATGTCGCCTGTGTGGCTTGCTCACGATGACACGCCTGTGACGGCGGCTGTCAAGTCTTGGTCAGACGACTGAAGCAGCTCCCTTCTGTCTCCTTTCATGCACTTTGAGATCTTCCTGCTTTTTGGTACAATGCATGGGTACTGACTGAAAACCAGCTATTTTGAGCATCATGGGGTAAGAATCTGGGTGTTGCTATTTAAACCTGTTCCAGCTGACGACCCTGACACTAGCTGGGCGGTGGAGGGGGCCGCTGTCCTGCAACCGGGAGAGCAGGGCACAGGCGGGTGCCCACTTGCCTGGGATGATTGGCGGACAGGGACTTGGTGTGGTGTGGCTGGAGCAGAGGTTCCTGGCTGAAAGGACTCTGTCTGGGGCTGCTCCTGTCCTGGGCTTCTGCTGGGGTCTCCTGGTGGCCCTTGGTCGCCTGTCTCTCTTTCTTTGAGCCTAAGAAACACAGGGAGCTCACCGTGTGTCATTCCTTGGGTCCAGAGGCTCTCGGGGAAGCCTCCCTTCTGAGCCTGCTCATGCTTGCTTTATGTATTATGGTCGAGGTTATTAGTTATGCTTAATGAGATGAAGAGAGGAAAAGTATGTCTATTCCATCTTCCCAGAAGGAAAATCCTCCTCATTTCTGTTTTAATTTCATTTTCACATTTCTATCCTTTCAATTGAATTGAGGTTCTAAGAGAATTATAGAAAAGGACCAAGAACACCCAAATTGGGCCTCAGCCCAGTCGTGGCTTCAACCTGAGGGTAGAAATATAAACATCAAAGACACCACTTCATTTGTTGCTGGGCTAATGCCCCGTAACCAAGGCAACTGTGTAATTTGTCATCTAAGCAGAGGTAGACAAGCTGGGACTGAAAAGGTGCTAAAAGTATTAAAATTATGTAATTTGAAGTATTTGTTTAAGAAAGAAAATATTATATATTCATGTCCTGCTACTGCTAAATCGCTTCAGTCGTGTCCGACTCTGTGCGACCCCATGGATGGCAGCCCACGAGGCTCCGCCGTCCCTGGGATTCTCCAGGCAAGAACACTGGAGTGGGTTGCCATTTCCCTCTCCAAGGCATGAAAGTGGAAAGTGAAATTGAAGTCGCTCAGTTGTGTCCGACTCAGCGACCCCATGGACTGCAGCCCACCAGGCTCCTCCGTCCATGGGATTTTCCAGAGAAGAGTACTGGAGTGGGGTGCCATTGCCTTCTCCATATATTCATGTACATTGAAGCAAAATATAAAAGGCTTGTTTATATTATCGGAATATTAAAAAACACTTAAGCAGAATTATTATTCTTATTACATAGTCACTTAATTTTAAAAATTATTGGCTGTATCCTTGATGATCCTGTATCACTCATACTTTCTAAAAATATATGCTTTTTATAATTTCATCTTATAATTTATCTCTGCATAAACTATCTGTTTCCTTTTTAAAGTTATGTATTATGGTTATATGTTTTGACATTTTCAACACTTTTAATTGACCATAAGGAGAAGAACTGTGATAGGGTGCAGAAATACCAAGTTTATTTAAAGCCAAATATGCTACAGTAGAACTTTTTTTAATTTTGTGTTTTTTCGTATTGAAAATACATATTGAAAATATTGTAAATATTTTAGCTTGAATATTGTGTTGGCAGATATTTTGTCCCCATGAAAAGTATCTTTTTTTGGCACTGATTTGTATGAAGCAAAATGCATTCAATAACTTGTCTCTAATTATAATTTTTAGTGTTTTATTAAATCTAGATATTTCAAAATCACAGATCTTTTCAACTTTATTCCACCTACTATAGAATAGCCATATGTAAAATTTAATTTTTCCAATTAAAAATGAGAATTCTAGCAAAAGATGCTTTCTAGATTGGCCTATCCTGAAGCGTAATTACAGAATGTTGGATTAAATCTCGTCCAGCTGGAGCTGTCACCGTTTAATCTGCTGAGTCTCCAGAGGGTTATTGCACAGATGTCCTGCGTCGTGTGTGATCCAGTTTCCATGGAGAAACCCTTTGGCATCTCCTCTCTTGAATGCTCGACTAAAGGTTCCTAACTACAGCAGCATTCGTAGGACCCACTTCCCGAATGTTCAAGATCACCGCAGGGCCCTGCGTTGACTTACAGAGTCAAGTCTTCCGAAGCTCAAACATTTCTGCAGCCTGTTTGATGATGAGCTGCAGGCAGAAAGCGCCAGGGCTGAGCAGCAGTGCTTTTTATTAAAGTCACTGTCGGCTCTGAACCAGTTCCTGTGTATGTGAGTGTGAATTCTGACAACTGTAACTCTTTGGGACACATCTATGAATTGTATGCCCCTCAACAATGTCAAATAAAACTTGAATTCATGGGTTTTATTTTAAGCAAGAACTTTGCTTTCACCATGAGGCTATATTGTACCAAGTTCTCCATTTGTATGATTGTCACTCAGTCGTGTAAACACTGGAGCAAGGAGCAATAAAGTCACACACTCAGGACCCTTCCCCCAGCCACGCGGACAGTCACCCTCCTGTGACACAGCCCTGCGTGGCCTTCCCACCCGGCCTGCCCCGCCCCCCCCGCCACGGCGGGTGTCCCCAAGGCCGGGACACGAACTCCAGGCGCACCGTTCTAATCAGCTTCAAAGCGACGCCGTCCCCAGACCATCCGTGTCAGATAAAAACTTGACCTGGTTTTCCTATATTAGGATGTGGGACTCAAGTTGTAGCAGTTAGATTATTATGTTTGTTCTGTATTATTCCTTTTGATCAGCATATTTATATTTGTGTTGTACTCAGAGTTACCATGTTTACTTACACTGTCTGATGTTTACCTCATTTTGAGTCTCAAATATTCACGTTATACTAGAACCCTTCTATGTCAGATGTATTTATTATTATGCTTCCTGCTGCATTTAGGTTAGCTCAGAGGAGTTCGATGGGTAGAAGATCAGGTGAAACGCGGGCACTCTGGGGCCTGTGCCATCAAGCCGGGGACCAGAGCTACCTGGGGTTGTTTCAGGGGGTCGCCCTCACTCTCTAAGGGGCCTCTTGTCTGTCCCAGCCCCGAAGCCCTGACTCTGCTGCGGTCCTTCTGAGATGCTCCTTGATCCCGGTGGTCTCCAGCCTGGGCAGCCTGGGCAGCCCGGGCTGGCATCTCGCAGAAAGCGACGCTTCCCTTGGAGGTGAGGTCAGACCAACCCTGCCTTCCTGGGAGGCTCCCTCAGGTCATCAGCCCTGGAGGACTTTGGACACTTGCTGCAGGGTCTTTGATGCAGTGGAAGAAGGCTGCGGACCACGATGCCATCCTGTGGCAGGACCAGATGGGGGGACAGAGACACAGTGAGATCCAGATGGAGAGGAGGAGAGAGAGGGGAGAGACAGAGAGAGAAGGAGAGGGGAAGAGAGAGTGAGATCCAGATGGAGAGGAGGAGAGAGAGGGGAGAGACAGAGAGAGACAGAAAGAGAGGGGGAGAGACAGAGAGAGAGAGAGAGAGGAGAGAGACAGAGAGAGAGAGGAGAGAGACACAGAGACTCGGAAAGAGAGAGTGGAGAGGGAGAGAAAGATCCAGAGATACAGGCAGAGCGGGCATCAGAGCCAAGTTGAGTTGTGTGAGAACACGGGGTCCACAGGGGCGGGGACTTCCTTCCCCGTGATCTCTTTACTGCGTCCTGCATAGGACCGGGCACGGGGCAACTCTTCCAGCAACACTGGTTGAAGTGAACTTGACTCAGTTAAACGGACCTGTTTCTCCGAACGCAGTTTCACTTGTGGCCTGTCTGTCTCTGCCCCAGTGGCTTGGTCAAACTCCTGCCCGGCCCTGCCCGCTCCTGTCCTTCCCCGGGCTGCCCCAGGGGGAGGAGCGGGCAGCGCCGCCCGCGGGCCGCAGGCCTCGCGCCCGCCCCGTCGGAGCCCCGGTCGGAGAAAAGCGCGGAGGCCCAGCGCGCGGTTCTCGGTCCCGCTCCCAGCGCCCGGCGCTCGGACTCGGAGGTGGGGGGTCTGCTGCTCGGGTCACCGTGTCCGTGGAGTCTCTGTCAGGGCGGGGCGGGAGCCGGGCCTCAGCCGTGGAGGCGGCGGGTCTGGGGGAGGGTGGTCACCCGGACCCTGAGTCTTGCGGGCCGCCCCCAGGCGTCACCTTGGCTTTGGCGGGATTGTTCCCTGCGTCTGGACGACCGTGAGCTGACACTCGATTTCCAGCCGAATTACAGCTTTACATTCTGTCGGCATGTTCATGAGAACGCCATTGGGACAGTAAGAAAAGATGAGTCAAGCAATTAATTATGCAACACAACTCAGAAGTTCCTATACTGATTTAAATTACTTTATCTAAAAGAACTCTTCAAACACTCCCCTAATTTAATGATGATGCCATCTATTATGGTTCTAGTTATCTATATGTATCTATATCCATTTGCACAGAGGTCTTCCCTGGTGTCTCAGTGATGAAGAATCTGCCTGCAACGCAAGAGATGCAGGTTTGATCCCTGGGCCAGGAAGATCCCCTGGAGAAGGAGATGGAAGCCCATTCCAGTATTCCTGCCTGGAGAATTCCCATGGACAGAGAATCTTGGAGGGCTACAGACCATGGGATCTCAAGAGTTGGACACAACTGAGCAACTAAACCACCATCATCACCATTTGTACAGAAAGCCATGCACATCAATATATATGCATATAAATGTGTATAGGTCTGTATAAATATCAATATCTCTCTGCATGTACAAAGAGAAACTTTTTTGGCAAATTAGTATACTGAATTTCCCAATCACTTGTGTGGAGATCACAGACTTCCTGTAACAGAAATCCGCAGGAGATAGAGAAGGAGAAATATCGTTGATATCTCTTATATTTGGAACCTAAAATGAAATGATACAGATGAACTTTCTTACAAAACAGAAAGAGACTCACAGGCTTAGAAACACACTGTTGGTTGTGGCAGTGGGAAGGAGGGGTGTTTGGGGAGTTTGGGATGGACACGTCCACACTGCTGTATTTAAATGATGACCAACAAGGACCTGCTGTACAGAACAGGCAACTCTGCTCAGTGTTATGTGGCAGCCTGGCTGGGAGGGGGGTTTGGAGGAGAAAGGATAGATGTATACGTATGTATGGCTGAGTCCCTTCTCTGTTTACCTAAAACTCACAACATTGTTAATCCACTTATCTCAATACAAAATAAAAAGCTGAAACAAAAGCAGAAGCCTGTGGGATTCTGTTTGTGAAGCATCAGAAGAGGCTGGTCCTACCCAGGCCGGCTCTGCCCTCTGCTGCTCCTTCCTGGAACCGTCCAGGGCACACTGCTGCTGGAGGGAGCCGGGAGGAGGCTCCACCTTCACACTTCTCTGAGCGCTAGACCCCAGAGATCCTTCTTCGTGATTTACAGCAACACAATTTAGTGAGAACTGGGAAATGAGTGGGGATTTGAGGCTTTTGTTTTGCTTTTTAATAAGGAATATTGACTATGGCTTGGCTTATATTTGATTCTTTCCCTCTTTAATAAGAGAAGTTGTATAGGAACTGGCTGCAAGAGGCAAACGACACCATCGTTGGAAACGTGGAGTCTCACACGCTCCTGCCTGGTCCCCCCACCCCTGGAACTTAGAGAAGACACACGACCCCTCCGGGCCTTGCTGTCCTGCCTGTAAACTGGAGACAAGAATGAGAAACCTCGCAGGGCTTCTGTGAGGATTAAATGCATGTAACCAGCCTGGACATGAAGAATAAACATTAAAAAAAAATTTTTATGAAAAGTGTAAATATTAGCTACCATTTGTGATTGTCTGTTGTCAGTTCAAGTTGTCACCATGTGGTCAGGCGAGGTGGTCCAGCAGGGAGGGATCCCAACCCCGGCGACCACCAGTCCTGCCCCAAGGCTGTGGACCCACGGGGGTGTGGCTGTGTGAGTGGGCATGGCGTGGGTGCAGCCCGAGCCCCAGGGACAGGTAGGGATGTGTGAGCACCTTCCAGCCAGATGGCCTGGGCAGAGTGACGCACAGGGCTCTTCCTCACAGAAAGCCTTCCATCCGTGTGGGCTGGAAAATGCAGAAAGATGAGTCATGATGTAGCGATGACAAAGTTGAAGCCAGCAGAGGTTTGGGGCTCTGCCTGCAGATGCTGCCCACCCGTCTTGCCCCCCTGGGATTCCTCCAGCATGAACAGCGCCCCCCAAACTCCTCACACACAGAAGAGTTGAGGTCCATCAACAAGTGGTACCTTGTGAGAGGTGTGACACCTGCTCATAAAAGGAGGCTCTGATTGGTTGCTTACAACAAAGATTAACCCACCTCCTTGTCCAGCTTCCTCCTGCCTGAGCATCGCCCCTGGCCCACGTAGAGAGTGATATGCGTGTTATCAGAACATGCCTGTGACCAGTTTGCTAGGAATAGCTCGTGATTTCCTTCCTCTGAAAAGATAACAGGACTCTCCATGGAGGACGCCAAGTCCAGATTGATTTACCCCTAAACTGTCTCAGGACAAGGGAATGGTGAAGAGAACCTCAAGGAATGGCTTTAAGTGATCGCCATGATCCATGGAAGGTTGGGACCCCAGAACCAGGGAAGAGAACAGGGTGGGGAAGTGCCTGCGCTTTGGAGACAGGTCCTGGCCAGTTATGGTCTGGCCACGTGGCCTCTGACCACTCTGTGGCCTCTTTGAGATCCTTTATCAGTAAATTGGAGATAACAATATTTACTTCCAGCCAACAGAGCACCAGGAAGACACCGTGGAGCCAGTAAACTGATGTCTGTAAGGATTACTTTTTTTATATATTACATTTACATAATGTATGTGTTATATCTAATAATATTTATATACTCTAATAAGATTTCACCAATGTAAAATCACATAAAGAAGGGTAATAAAGAAGTGAATTCAGCTATGGAACTGTTAATAATAATCTTCTCTTTTCAGTATTTTTACAAAATATATTTTCAATGTTTTCTAGTATAAAATGAATATTGGGGACCCAGAACTTTAGAACCAAAAGTCTACTTGATGAGCGAGCCATTCCTAGTCCTCAGGATCCAATGAGTTCCCTCTAGTAAAGCTCGAGCTTTCTTGCCATTGTGGTCCAGACACAACAGCACCCCCCGCCCAGGGCGTCCTCAGACCAGCCTGTGTGTGAAACGTAATTGAGGCCAATGCAGGCGGCGGAGACGGTGGCCCCGACCATCACGGGTCACCTCCCGGCAGCTAGCTCCCCAATGCCTGGGGGCTGGGGGCTAGCGTTTCCTTCCACTCTTGAGGCTCACTCTGCTTTGGGGGTGTGATGATGCTGTAGTTTGTAGAGCCTGTTCTCATTTATTTTAATGTTACATAGTCCACTTTATCGAGGCTTGGAGGAGTTGGCATTTATCAAAGCACAAATTCAAAACGGTTTTGTTTTTAAGCATTCATCTTTTGTGCGCTGCCAAGGTCACTAACAGGGAGTGGCTGTCTAAACAGAGCCACGTGTTGGGACAGTTCACCTCCCCAATTCCCTTTCCATCAGCCTCTGAGAGATCCCGAGCTTGGGGCACTTCACGGACGTGAAAACCCTGCAGAAGCATGACGCCGAGCCTGCTTTCATCCTCAGCAGCTTTTCTGACTTGAAGGAAGTGCTCACCCCTCAGACAGAGCAGCAGTGGCCGCCAGGCTCCTAAAACAGGTGGACACATCCTGAGTTCGGGGTGCACGTTCCCTCCACGCTGGTCCACCCAGACCCGCGTTCCCCTTCCTCCTGCAGGGCTGGGGACGGTGCTCAGAACAGGGTCGTGTGACTCTGATTATTCTAATTGTGGGCTCTGCTGCGCGTTCCTGAAAACCCATCATTTCAGAAAATGTACTTTCTAGATCTCTCACAGAGCCAGTGCCATGGAGCTTGGCTTAGGGATGGAGGAGAAAGCAATCTTCTTGGTGGGGTGTCTCCTTTTCCTATTTCTCTCTGTGCTTCCACACTGAGGACTGCTTGGAACAGAGAATTTTCATTTTTCATTAGGAGGATCAAAGTGGAATAAACCCAGGACAGAGAATGGGAGGAGGTGATATTATAACGTTTCTTATTTTCTAGCCTTCTGCCTGTTGAGCATGGATGGAGTAGGTATCTTCATTTTGAAATAACTGTAGATTTTTGCTCCTTCATCTGCAAATTTTTCCTTCCCTCTCCTCTCACTGATACTAAGTCATAGGACTGGTTTCTGAAGGTGCATAATATACCGTCTTGTAAGGCGGCTATACTGTCAGGTAAGAGAAGCCCCTCTAGGCTGGCAGAAGATGTGAGCCGCCCCCTTCTGGCTGAACGGAGGCTGCGAGGAGGCACATGGCGGGTCAGAGCCAGCTCTCTGCCTCTGGCGTGGCGTCTGGGGAGGCTGCCTGAAGCTTGGTCGTCACTCTCAACCTGGTCCCAAGGCCAAATGCCTCCTTCATTCCTTCTTTTCTTTTTCATACAGCCGTTATTTTTCAAAATTTTATTTTAAGTTCAACTTTATTAAGGAATAGTTGACATAAACGATGGCAACTTCAGCTGATAACACTATGTAGGATAATTGAAACCTGTTAGGAGAGCGGACCAGTCGATCCTAAAGGAAATCATCCCTGAATACTCATTGGAAAGACTGATGCTGAAGCTCCAATACTTTGTCCACCTGATGCAAAGAGCCAACTCACTGGAAAAGACCCTCATGCTGGGAAAGATTGAAGGCAGGAGAAGAAGGGGACGACAGAAGATGAGATGGTTGGATGGCATCACTGACCCCATGGACATGAGTTTGAACAAATTCTGGGAGATGGTGAAGGACAGGGAAGCCTGGTGTGCTGCCGTCATTGGGGTCACAACAAGTTGGACACGACAGAGAGACTGAACAACAACAATGCCCACCCATGGATGCTTCTGAGAATTCGGAGCTCAGGTTAACAATCCTGTGAGTAGTAGGAAAGACAGGACTTGCTATTGTTCCCACCAGTCATGATGACAGTCGTATGAAGTTACGTAAATCCGTTCCCTGATGGTGAGTGAGACACATCCTACGTGCCCAAGTTCACATTCACGACTATTTCCTCATGAGATTTGACCTATGTTTGTATTTTACTGTGAGGCAGTTGCATTTATCAAGAAGGTTTTCTGCGCTGCTGATGTAAATCCTATTACACATCCATAAATATTGATGAGTGTCAAAATGAATGTCCTCTGACACCCACAGAGCTTACATCAAAGCAAAACTTCATTGTTCCTGAAGCCTTTGGGCATTAAGATGTATCATCGTAAACTACAAGAATTACAAATTTTTATAATTAAATTGACATAAATATACAATATGTGATTCTTGACTGCATCTCCTGGCTGGCTTTGTCTTCCTGTCTAAAAGGATATTCTGATGCTTGGCCACTGTATCTGGTACTCAGAGCTGCAAACATCACATAATAGACATTCATGTTATGAGCATCTTCAGACACTCAGTGGCTTCATCAGCCGTCACCCTGTGGGGCTCAGAACCGGGCTGGACTCTGATGTTGGCTCCAGTTCAGGCATCTGGGGGTCAGATGAGGGTCCCCGGGGCCCCAGAGGCCAGCACAGCATCCTCTCCTCCAGATAAAGATGAAGGTCAGAGAGCAGAGTCCATGGCTTGTGCTTCTCCAGGCATGGGGTCTTGTGTCTCCCAGAAATTTACCAGAGCAGATCACTGGTCAAGCTCAAAGCTAAGAAATGGGGAAGCACATTCTTTTTCTTCAGTGGGAGGAATTGTAAGTTTAGGGAGCATGGACACTGGGAGACGTGGAAAATTGGAGCAGCAAACTCATCAGCTGCAGTAACTCACCTACGTGCATCCTGTCCACCAGGAGCAGAAACCCAGTCCTTCTGCATAGAGCTGGTATCCGCAAGGTGGCAGGCAGCACCCTGCTCTACACGAGGACCTGCTTCCCAGCTGGGTCACTTGACATTCGCTGACAGTGGGTTACCCTCTCTCTCTTGTTCATCCTCTTGCGTCTCTCCCTATATTTCTCTGAAATAGTTATAAGCCAAAGTTATTCCTGGATTCATGTTGAGACACCTGTTATGATCAAAACAAATTAACTGGTTCCTTCTAAGAAGTCTGAGGAAGTTTACCTGTGCACCATGATTTCACGACAAGAGTAAGGGTCTGTCCTAACATGCGCAGTTCAAAACTGAACCTGAAGGGCTTCATTTTAAAGACAAGCTCATTGTTACTTTCATTGTTCTCAGTTTTTTAGTAAGCACAAATTTTTACTCGTGGGTTCAATCATCGAATAATGATGAAAACCATTTAATGTCTAGATTTAACTAAGACCTAATGATAGGATCAAGGCTTCCCTGGTGGCTCAGAAGTTAAGCGTCTGCCTCTGACGCGGGAGACCCGGGTTCGATCCCTGGGTTGGGAAGATTCCCTGGAGAAGGAAATGGCAACCCACTCCAGTATTCTTCTCTGGAGAATCCCATGGACGGAGGAGCCTGGTAGGCTACAGTCCATGGGGTCGCAAAAAGTCGGACACGACTGAGCGACTTCACTTTCAATGATAGGATCATATGTTACATGTTTACTGGTTTTCATTGAAATTATGAACTAAAGAGCCTCTTAATGAAGGTAAAAGAGGAGCATGAAAAAGCTGGCTTAAAACTCAACCTTCTAAAGACTAAGATCATGGCATGTGGTCCCAACATTTCATGGCAAATAGATGGAGAAACAATGGAAACAGTGTCAGACTTTGTTTTCTTGGGCTCCAAAATCATGGCAGATGGTGACTGCAGTCATGAAATTAAAAGACTTTTCTCCTTGGAAGAAAAGCTATGACCAACCTAGACAGCATATTAAAAAGCAGAGACATTACTTTGCCAACAAAGGTCCGTCTAATCAAGGCTATGGATTTTCCAGTGGTCATGTATGGATGTGAGAGTTGGACCATAAAGAAGGCTGAGCACCAAAGAATTGATGCTTTTGAACTGTGGTGTTGGAGAAGACTCTTGAGTGTCCCTTGGACTGCAAGGAGATCCAACCAGTCCATCCTAAAGGAAATCAGTCCTGAATATTCATTGGAAGGACTGATGCTGAAGCTCCAATACTTTGGCCACCTGATGCGAAGAGCTGACTCATTGGAAAAGACACTGATGCTGGGAAAGATTGAAGGCAGGAGGAGAAGGGATGAGAGAGAAGAAGATGGATAGATGGCATCACCAACTCAATGGACATGAGTTTGAGCAAGCTCTAGGAGATGGTGAAGGACAGGGGGGCTTGGTGTGCTGCAGTCCATGGGGTCACAAAGAGTCGAACGTGACTTAGCACCTTAAGAACAAGAGGAAAACTGTGTGAGGCCTAAGTTACCTGAAGCCTCCTGGAACTCCCCCCAGAGTCCTCCCGCCGTGTAGATAACGCTGCGCTCGTGCCTGGGTCCCCGCCTGTCCTCCGCCTGCACTCAGCCTCCGAGCCCCACTCAGAGTGGCCAGGCGGAGCTTGTGGGTCACTGACGGGTGAGGAGATGAGTGCGCAGGGATCCTCGGTGAGGTCGTCAGACTGCCTCTGACGCTGTCAGTGCTGAGACCGAGTCACAGGTCACACGGCGGGGAGGGGATGCTCTTTCTGCCTGTGTCTCCCCAAAGTCGCAGAAGGTCTTGCCCCACCTGCAGCCCGACCCCACGCTCCGTCTCCCCTGATCGCCAGCATCAATCAGGCTCAGTCCGGTGTCTTCTGCACCGCGCCCCCCGTGTCTGTGTTCCTGTGTCTCTGCTCTTTTCCCATAAACACGATGCTCTGAAAATCAGCCCAAAAAGATTTCAACTGGGCTTTCCTAGCCTAGCTCATACCCAAGTTGCTGTGAACTGCCCACAGAGAATAGGAACTGAGTTTCCCCTCACTGACTACTCCCAGGGGGTGGGGAACATGGGGCTTAATTCCGCGTGTGTCCATCTCTCTGTGAGGCTTCGAGTCCTGGAAGGGTAGGAACAAACCAACCATTGTCCACCTTCATGGGACCCGCATACATGGCGTGATGCTTTTCACGCATACGTCCACTACTTTTCAGTCTATGTCAGCATCACTGTCCGCTTGCCTTCTCTCAGCTCCCAGGCAGCCAGTCTGCCTGGTCCCGACAGCCCCAGCGCTTCTGCCTTTACTGTGTCCTCTTCTTTCCGACCTGCCCCTGCTGAGGGGATCGAGGGCTTGGGACCCGGCTTCTCTCTCTTTTCTTGACCAGGTCCTTCAGTCACTTGACTTTAAGTATCACCTGTGCATTAATTGTCTCTAAAGTGTCTGTATCCAGAAAGGTCACCATTCCCCGGAGTTCTGGACTCACATATCCAACAGCCCTAATGCTTGGACCTCAGGTAAAGTCCTCGGTCTCAACCTGGCCAACGCCACTGTCGATGCCCTCAGCTGCACCGTCCACACGTCCCTTTCCTGTCCAGTGAGGCGCAGCGCTGTGCATGCTCCTGCTGGGACCATAAACAACTTCTGATCTCTTCTTATCTTACCTCCCATCCAGTCTGTGTTCCTATGTAATTTCTTTTAGCTCTGACTTCACAATATATCCTGGTTCCCACTGGTCTTTATCACCTTGACTGCAAAGGAAGCCACCCCTAGCTTGCTCCTTACTCCTCTAGAGCAGCCTCATGATGCTCCTCCCTGCCTCCCTGGGGTCCTTCTGGAGCCCCGTCTTCAGCAGGGTGGAGGCAGAGAAGGCCGTGGAGGAAGGGCAGGGATGGCGGCCACATGGCAACAACTTTGAGTGCCCCGCTTCACAGAGGTTACCTGTGTGATCCCCTGAGTGTGTCCTCTGCTTTCCCATCTCTGTTCCTGTTGGTTTTAACAATCACTCTTCTCTCGCTTGACAAAAGAAAGCCACACCTCCACTCTCCCCAGATCTCATCACCAAACATCATCCCACCATGAAAGCCCTCAAGAAACCAAACAAAGGAACAATTGTAAAATGAATTTTTCCTGGGAGAGTTTCAAAAAAGCAAAGTCAAAACTAGCTGCAGTGAGAAATCCCAAGAAAACCTTATTTGGCCCATGTTATAAACTTACAGCAAGGTTTCTATTGCACCCACAAGTAGACAGATTGATAGGTATGGTAAACTATCTGTCAACGTATCTATGGAGTCATCTATTCATCATAGAGCAAACTATTAACCAGAAGCAAGCAGGCAGCAATGCATGTTCATCTGAGCTAAGAAAACAAAGGGAGGCTTCATCTTGCAAAATCAACAAAGACCTTCCAAGTGAGAGCAAGAGAAGGCTGCTCATTCAGAACTCAAGTGACCATCCTGGTTATCAAATGAGAAAATAAGCCGAGTGAGATCCAATATCTCCTTCAGGCCATGCAGCTGTACCTGATAGACTTGAGACCTGCACAAAAGTCCATGTGTGCGCTCTAAGTCACTTCAGCCACATCCGACTCTTTGCGACCCTATGGACTGAAACCTGCCGGGCTCCTCTGTCCATGGGATTCTCCAGACAACAATACTGGAGTGGGTTGCCATGCCCTCCTCCAGGGGGTCTTCCTGACCCAGGGATCGAACCCGAGTCTCCTGCATTGGCAGGTGGATTCTTTACTGTCTGAATTACGAGGAAAGCCCCATGCTTGCCATCTTTTAAAACTCAAAGTGGGTAGCAGGGAAAGTGCCTGGACATAGCTGGCTGCTGACAGGGAGGGAGCATTCCCGCCCCTACCCCCCACAAATTAGTGCTAAATACCATGTATAGACAGAAATCTACTTCAACTATGGCATAAAGATTGGAACAATGAAAACCTCACACCCTGGAAAAGCATCTTGCAGGTGCTGAAAAGACAGAATTAAAAGTTGTCTCCCACATAAATCACAGCAGCTGTTCTTAAAGATTAAGTAAATGTACTTTTTTAGTGACAAAGAGTGCAGCATGTGCATTAAATAAATAGTGAAGGAAAGGGTTTAGCACATTTCTCCTGAAAGTAAATGAAAAGTCATCCCCTTCATGTTTATTTGGGTGTTTTCAAGACAAAGGAAGATGACCATACAGTATCATGTTCTAAAGAAAATTGTAATGGCCTCTTGTTTAAGTAAGAATAATGTGCCCCACGACTATCAATCCATTTCACAGGACACAATAATTGGGCGTTTGGAGACACATTCTTTAAACTTTATCTCCTGTCCCTACTCCCCATCCATACAAAGTTTCAGAAGAAATAGTTGAACAGAGAGTCAACACTCCATTAAAACCCAAAGAAAAGAGAAAGAGTAACCCTATTTCAGCATTCCCTAAACTCTAAGACAATGCTATTACCTGGAGGACAAAGTGATAAACCCAATCTGCTTTTCAATTACCACCTTTAAATAGCTGCATTATAAATAACCTCCTCCAATCAGTGGCACAATAAGTGACTTAAATGGTATTTATAGCCACTTAGATTAGTTCATCTTTAGGAGAAGAGATAAGGAACAAGCATATAATACCTTCTTATAAACATTTTTATTTTTTAAGTGTTTATTTGTATGTTATTTCAAGGGTTTACTTTGCTGCTTTTTTTCTAATATTCTTATCATTTAAGGTAATATAATGTAAAAGCATAAATAGCCTAGGAAAATCCCTTAACTTTTACAGACTTGGTTTATATAATGGATCCATATTTTCTGTGTCAGCTATCATAAATTTAATCATAAATATCATGATATTCTTCAATATATTATTAATTAAAAAGTGTCCATTACTTTTGCCCTTGTGAATTGCATCACAATGGACAAAAAATAAGCAGAGCAGAGGTTGGTCAACTGAATGATTAAAGTGACAAATGTTTTATTTGCTGAAATGGAATAACCATGAAGGAAAAGAACTTGTTTATAAAAGAAAGCTTGTTGGATAAGATGGGTCATTTGGAGGAATAATTTTTTCCTATAAACAGCACATCTCTGCCCTAGGGTATTATCCGCCGTTCTGACTACACATTGTGAAGTCTTGGGGACACTTTGAGGATGTCCCATTAACTTCAATGAATCTACAGATTCATTTTATTACAGACATAGACAAGGCAGAATGTCTGCATCTGAAGCCTCGGTGTGGACATACAGTCAGCAAGCAAAGCGCTCAAAACAACAGAAGGGAGGAAAGTGTGAGGACTAAGCCACGGGGTCGCCTGTGAGGGTGAGAGACGTGGCCCCATCACCACTGAGGCATCTTCTTCTTTGTTTATAGACTTAGCGCTCTGGACAAGGAGCTGCTCTGCTTGGTCAGGGCCTCCTGCCCTGACACAGAGCACAGAGCTGACTCCTTCCCACGTCCCCAGACCTGGTGGACAAGACCACGTCACTCAGCTCTGGACTAGGGAACATGTCCCGAAGTCTGGCCCCAAGACTGCTGGAACCTCCCCTCACCTCCTCTGCACGTTCTTCGTTTCCTGACCTGTGGGATGCAAAGGCCCGTGGGAGGACTTGGGGTGACCCAGTGGAGGTGGAGTCACTAAGTGAAAGACCCTGGAGTGTCTGGGTGGAGGAGAATGGCCTCTCTCCCTCCCCTTCCCCCAACGGTGCTGGATGGATATGAACTAGAAATCGGAATCGTGTTGTGTTTAGCCATTGAGAACCAGGAAATTATTAACAACACAGAGCCTATCTGGCCTGATACACATGCTATCTAACTGTTCTCCAGATATTTTCATTATTATGCTCACGTCTTGTCAATGGGCATTGAAGTGAATGATTGCCTGACACACTTGCCAAGGCTGCATACTATTGAACCTTTAAAAATGTGCCGTCCTTGTCAAAGCAGGGCTGTCGCTGAGGCGTGCGTGGATCTGGCTAGAGCTGACTTCCAGCATCCTTCCTTGTGCTTACTGCCCATCAGAGAGGCCTCTGTGAATTGCCTGCTTGCATGTTCCAGGGGTGATGCTGGGATGCTGGTAAGCTGGAGATGGAGACTCAGGTTCCCCAGACACTGGTTCTGTTATGTCCTCTCCGAGGACTGGCCGTTGCAGAGGCTGAGACAGGTTCAAGGACCAGGGAAGGAGCCCTTTGAGCAGAAGGGAGGGGACTGCTAGAACATCTTCCAGCTGTAAGGATCCTGCATGGCCAGTGGCAGCTTTGCCAGGCAGAGAATCACGGCGAAAAGAGAAGCCAGCCAGACACACGGACCCCGTGGGTCCCACAGCTTGGCCGAGTAAGGCAGAATGCTCAGGCACGTCTGTCTACCTGTGCTTCCGTCCCACCCTACCTGATGGATGTCCCTGCTGGACGGCTCGTCTCTCCTCACTGATCAGAATATAATTTAATCTGTGAAAATTATTGATACAGAACTGTCTAAAATCCTGAAATATATTCTTGCAGGGTATGAACAGAAAGAAAGCGGAGACATCACCCAGACTAATAATATGCTCTGTGCCTGTCATTGGAGAAATGATCATAGATTGTCAAGCACCGTCCAAGTGTTCCTGGAAATTCACACATAAAAGAAATGCTTCCATTAACTTTTGCTCCAAAACCACCCAGTGTAACGCTCTTTGTGGGTGTGTTCCTTTTTACAAGGAATATTGGTTTTCAATTACCTTCTCTAACAAGTTGAGAGGCTTTTACTGTGGCTTAATGTGTGTATTTGTTTTAGGTTATTCAGATGTGTTTAATATCCACCTAAAAGAGCTTGGGGAGAACCTGCTCTATTCTGAAAAACACCATCTCACACTGAAGGTCTGGTCCTCACCCCCTGAAGTACAGGGCGAGGTCTGAAGAGGAATCGGTCACAGGAGTGTCTGTTCTCCGTGGCGTTTCTCCCCTCCTGGATGGAGGCGAGGGTCCAGGGCACTGCGGTTGGACAGGACACAGGTCCCTAAAGGGAAGTTATCCAGATCTTGACATATGCTGCTGCCACCACCCCACCCTCCTGGAGGAACCAGGAGCCAATTGCTCTCTTTTTCACCCCACTCCTTTTAATCCACCAACAATTTCTAGGAGCCTTCACCCACAGATGCCTCACGGCCACCCAGGCGCCTCCATCTCCTCCTTCCATCCTTGTTCAAGCTCCGCCTCCCCAGGTCCAAACCACAGTGACCGAGTTATCTCCGACCTTGTTCCGTGCAGTCTCGCCTCCACTCAGCAACCAGAACTGTTTAAATAGAAAAACTCTTCCTTTGTCCACTTGGACATTCCCAGAGACTTCAGCACTTTTCATCCCTCTTAGAACAAACTCCAAACAATTCCACATTTCAGAGTCCCCGCGATGTGGCTCCTCCTCCTAGCTGACGTCATTGTGGACCACCTCCCGCTTCTTACTGACTCACTGACTTGCTGGTCCAAAAGGACTCAGCTCCTGCCTGGTCCAGACGGTGATGCTGGTCTCCCCAGGGCTCTGTGTCTCCTTCCTGCTTCAACATCAAGGCCTTTATGCCATCCTTTTTTGTCAGAGGGAGGATGCTAACCACAAAATGTCAAATAACTCCCCCCCCACTGACCTGTCACACTGTTCACCTTCTCCATAGCATCTAAGGGGGCTCACATGTTAACTTATGCTACTATTTACTGTTGATTTGTTTACGGTCATTCTGCATTCTCCAAAGTGATTCCTAAGCTCTCCATAGGGAAGGGCCTCTCCAGTCTGAAGCTTCTGTCTCAGTGCCTTGGAGTGCATTAAACACCTAGCACCATTTAATAAATGCACAGCACGTAAATGAATAATCAACCTTGTTGGCCTGGGGGGTTGCTTTCTTTGAGAGAGTTCAGACATTTTCAGGAATATATAATGATTGGCCTGAGAAACATTGTATCCAATCAATACAGTGAATAAGAATGAGACACGCTTATTTACTTTGTGTTTATTTCATATGGGTTAGAGTGGCAATCATTCAAAACAGATCTGTAGCTTGTAGCCAGAGATGAAGAGATCCTTTCTGTCAGTGGCAGGATTCTTGGGGAGAAAAATCAGTCTCAAGTCATCTGTGTTTTAATTGTCTTGGTGGCAATATTTTCTCCACTTTTCTTGTGCATGTGCTAAGTCGCTCCAATGGTGTCCAACTCTTTGTGACCCCATGGACTGTAGCCCACTGAGCTCTCTGTCCATGGGATTCTCTGGGCAAGAACTCTGGAGCTGTCTGCCATCCATGCCCTTCTCTGGGGGATCTTCCAGACCCAGGGGTTGAACCCGCATCTCCTGCGTCTCCTACATTGGCAGCTGGTGCTTTACCACTAGCACCACCTAGGAAGCCTATTCTCCACTTTCTGCCTTTCGTAAATACGCCATGTGCCCACATGGCATCACCTAAGCATAAGTAAAACATGATTTTTAGATCAGAGTAGGGAGATGGCCAAGGTTTCCCCAACTTCTCCGAAGAAGCTTCGTGCCTTCTTAAAAAGGTGTATGTTACACAGTTACGAAAACAGAGAGTTTTCTTGAGATTTCACCTGCAGAGTGTGACAGCAAAGGAAGTGGACAGGAGGATATTCAGAGAAAGAAAATCACACAGCTGTTTCCATGGGAACTGACAGAGGTGTGTTTTGAATTCCTCTGGAGAATAGCAATTGTAAGTAAACTGTCAGTCTCCTAAGTTTATTTGAAGGTCATTGCTATAAGCCCCCAGCAAGCAGCCCATGAGAGTCGAGGTCTCCGCACTGGCCGTGTCAATGGTGATCAATATCCATTGTGAGCGGCCTGATGCGCCAGACGGGTGAGACCATCACTCGATAAGCTTTTGGAAGGAGACACAATCCAAATCGGAGGGTGGAATTTCAAACCGATTAATAATTGAATATCTACTGGACTTTGTGTCCAAAGGATCGACAAACATGTAAAAGAATAAGCCCTTCCTGAGTATCCACTTGCCGATGACAAGATTTTTAATATACTTCCTAGGTTGGGTTTTATTCATTTAAAAAATTATTAATTAAAAAAAGAACAGAATAAAATTCTTCACCATAGTGGTGGAACATGATATTGTTAAACATCCATGTATCTTATTGAGAGAATTGTATGTACTCATCTGGCATTTTAATTAGGTCTTTTGTATGTAGCTATAATAAATTTTTCTCAAAAATTTTGATTTCTTTCACAATTTATTATGCACACCTCCCCCCCCTTATATACCTCGTAATACACTGTGATAGGCACTAACCATATTGCAGTGAAAAAAGAGAGAGAAAGTTCCTGCACTCATGGGGTAAACTTCAGTGATTATATTTAGTTAGTTGTTTTTCTTACAGCTATCTCCTTTTTTATTTCAAAGAACTCCATTTGTTTCTTTTCTATCCCAAATACCACCTCTTGTAATTGTTCTCTAATTTCCCATGAAAAAGACAATTATTAGCTCTCTGAATATGGTGGGAAGCACAGTTTTGGCAGGTAAATAGTTATAATGCAACAAAAAACACTGAGCCACGTATCAGAACATTTATCTGTGTTATTTCTATTATTATTCTGTGTCTTCTCTTGCACAAACTTGCGAGGAAAATCAGTGAATCGAATTGCTATCATCTTTACAATGAGAAAGAACTATCTCATACTCTTTCTCAGAAGGTGGTTGTGAGTTTCAACAAGATGCTCTGTGGTGGTGCCTTGGGAGCTACAGTGGTGCTCACACGCATCCTTGTAACACACAAGGTTATACTCACTCACCCTCTTTAACACCCTGCAGGGGCGGTACCCAGAGCCTTGGGACGGATGACAACAGTACAGGCTCCTGTGTGAACTTTGTTGTCCTGTGTGAATTTTGTGGGGTTTCTCCTTTAAACCGACACTTCGCAGACCCCCAGGGCAGCTGGGCAAGGTCTTACTTGAGGGTCTATTTCTTGGCTTATATTTGCCTTTTCTCCTCACCTGCATCTATGTTGACTCTGAGCTCCTGCTGCAGTTAAATATGCGGCAGGTTGCAAAACAGAAAGAGCAAGGTTTTTGATATTTGTTCTCCAAAACCTTCCATCTAGAAGAAGGAGATTAAAAAGCATCACTAAATTCCCTGGTCAAGAGTTTGAAGGAGACGGGGGTTTCACTGAGACTGAATGAATGATGTGATGTTTACTCCCAGACTGCTCGTGGTGGCATCTGAGTGAAAAAAATTTGACTTACAAAAATAAATATTCATTGCATACTGCTCAGCAACAGACATGAATAAATTGTGGATGAATCTCCAGGGAATTACACTAAGTGAAAAAAGCCAACCACAGAAGTTAACACTCTGTATGATTCTATTCACATAGTATCTTGAAACGAGCACATTATACGTATGGGAACACATGTGTGGTTTCAGAGGTTCCAGAATGGGGAGGGGGGAGGAAAGTCGGAATGGCCACAGAAGGGTGCCCTTGTGGGCATGATAATGTTCTGAATTTTGCCTGAACTAGCATCAGTCTTCCGTTGTGATATTGACCACAGCTTTGCAAGATTTCACCAGTGTGGGGGAGGGGTGGGGTCTCCCTATAGTATTCCTGGTAACTGCATGTGAATCTGCAGTCATCTAGAAATAAAAAGTTTTTAAAGTATTTCTTGCACAATTTGCATTCATGCCCTTGATACAGCTTTCCAGTAACTCATTATGCAGATGTAATAAAAATAGCAAAACTAATAATAACAGCTTACTGAGGCAGCTAATACCCTCTCATAACTTTTTCTTCTCCATTCCTACTGTAGGCAGCATTCTAGAATGCTCCCCTAAATTTCCATCCCCATGTGCGGTGTACACATCCTGCCTGCAGTTGCTGGGGTTGGTACCGTGCTTAGATGTCATCCCCAAGTTCAAGTTATATTGAAAGGCAAGGTTGGCTGTAAAACAAGGAGAGGACCTGGGTGGGCCTGACCTTGTCGCAAGAGCCTCTTAGGAGAAGTTTTCTCCAGCTGATTGCAGAAGAGGAAGCCAGAGATGCAAAGTGTGGGAGGGACCCATGTGCCAGGCTGGAAGACGGAGGAGTTGGGTGGTAAGGGGTGTGGGAACCCCTTCTCCCTGACAGTCAGTCAGGGAATGGGGACATTGGTCTTGAAGCCATAAAGCGTGAATGCTTGCAGCAGCTGTGCGGGGTGGGAGAGAGCTGCAGCTGTGGGTGAGACGTGGCCCCGGTGGCCTCTTCTCTCAGCCTTGCAGTGGTGCCCAGAGAACCCAGCTGGATGTACATCCCCCTGAACTGGGAGCTCTTCAGTGCTGTGGGTGCAAACTGCTTCGTGGGTGATTTGTTGTTCAGTCATGTCTGACTCTTTGCAACTTCATGGCCTCTGGCCCATCAAGCTCCTCTGTCCTTGGGATTTCCCAGGCAAGACTACTGGAGTGGGTTGCCATTTCCTCCTTCAGGGGATCTTCCGGGCCTGGGGATCAAACCCATGTCTCCTCCATTGCAGGTACTTTGTTGACTGCTGAGCCACTAGGGACAGTCTTAGTGGGTGATAATTTGTTGCAAAACAAAAGAAAACCAGTGCAATCCCACTGCACAGGGCAACTGCTGGAAACCACCGGGAGGAAGGTGTGCAATGGTGCCTGGAGATTCTCTGTCAGGGACCCTGATCTCCTTGAACAAAGCTCTGCAGCAGAGCAGAAAGGGTTCTCAGTTTGGGGGATTTGATTCTTCACAGATGTAGTTCATAACCTCACAGCAGCAGAGACCAGAGGGTGGGAAGCAGAGACTCTCTCTTCTGGGTTCAGGAGCATTGCACTTGAAGACACTCTGGGGATGCATGCGGTTTCATTGGAGACCATCTCAGGTCCACAGGATGCCAGCAGTGGGTAGAAACACACCCCTAGGTGGCTAGTGTTCCGAGGGTTGACTGAAACACCCAGCACAGATCTCGTCTGCCAGGCTCCTTGTTCACTTACGAGCAGACTGAAGAAAAGCATATTCAGCCAATCTTACTGCCAGGAAGTGAAGTTAACACCGCCTGAAGGCCGAGAAAGCCCAGGAGATGACTTACTGCACTCACCAACCCTCTGTCAAGCGGAACCGGACAAGGCACAGCAGGAGGCTGAAAGGGAAACCAAGAGGTAGCACCAGAGATGGTTCATGGAGATGAAATTAGACGGCAAATAGTGGTTGAAGACGTGGCGCTCATTTCCATGAGATTAACCTTAATTGAAATCTGTAATCATTAAAAGAGTGCAGTATTGATGCAAACTTCATTCAATGGAGCCAATTAGAGAACCAGAAATTAATCTCAGAGTACGGAAGGATTTAGTGCCTTATTAAGGAGACACAGACATGAAAGATCGGATATTACCTTTCCAAGAAGGGATATAATTGACTTTATTTATGGATAAGGTTGGGATTCCCTGGTGAAGCCCATGGTAAAGAATTTTCCTGCCAATGCAGGAGAAGCAAAAGATGGGTTTGATTTCTGGGTTGGGAAAACCCCTTGGAAAAGGAAGCGGCAACCCACTCCAGTATTCTTGCCTGGAAAATTCCATGGACAGAGGAGCCTGGAGGGCTACAGTCAATGGGATTGCAAAGAGTTGGACACAACTGAGTATACTCCTGACTAATTATGGCCAAGGTTTGATTCTCACTCTTATAGAAACACTATAAAAGCACAGATCTGCAAAGAAATGCAGGTTAATCTTCCAGCTTCAACAGTTAACAAACATTTGGCAAGCTTGTTTATCTAGTCCCTCACTTGTGTATTGTGTTTTTTCCAGCAAATCTGTCATGCAATTTTCACCCCTAAATATATCTCCAATGTGCATCTCTAACTGATAATGAGGGAGCAAACAGACAGAAGAGGCTCTGTCTTGAAAGCAGGACTCCGTGTTGGGCTGGACTGTGGACTTTGAGCTACATGCCCAGTATCTATGGAAATGACATACCAACTGGAAAGCCTGACCCCCTGGATGGAAAAGCCCTATACCTAGACTCGTACCTAGACTCTCCATCGCCTAAAAGAATACCCTAATTATCTGTGTAACATTTATTATGCTTATTGGGATATGACCACAGGCCTATTGATAATTGTCCACTGTTAACTACCTAGGCTTAAAGCATATGAATCACAGGTTAACTTTGATTGTATCTTTCTTTTCCTTTGTTCAGACTAGTTTCAGGGAATTTGGGGAGGTGGGTTTGGGCATGTACACTTAGGGTATATAAGGTTTTCACAAAAACTGGTCGGGGTCTTTGGCTAAGAGGAGACTCTGCCTTGGGCCCACCTGTGTAATAAACTGCACTCCACTATCTGCATTGTCCTTCTGAGTGAGTTTGTTTCCCAGAACAGGTGGCTACAACAGTAAAAACTTTCAAAGTTGAACCCTCCACCATCGTTTTACCTGACAAAGTAAAATAGGCAAATCTTTTATACTGAGATACTGGAGAATCATTTAAAAATGCTTGCTAGTAACAGTGCAAAATATTCATGATGTGTGAAATAAAAACATACAATTAGTTTACTTTTGTATCTCAGAATCACAATATCATTAAGATACATATATATTTGCACAGAAAAATAGGGATTGGAAGAAATGAAAATGTTAATAATGGTTATTAACAGAAGTGAAATTTTTGGTCAAGTATTTTTCTCCTTTCTGCTTTTCTAAATTTCTGAAAATAAACATATACTTATTTTGTTAAAAGATTATTCATAGAAAGGACTTTTCTATAACTTCAAATATTCCATCCACAACAGAACATTATCATTGGCACAGACAAGGCATTTAAAAATATTTAGCAATTGACATGAATATCCTTATATTTCCCTGAATTTCTATATCCTTTAGACATTTTTATTGTGTTAATTTTGCTTTAATTTTGTGGGTGTGCTCCTCCTAACTTACTGTGATATTGCCACCAGCATCTCCAGCATCAAGGGTCCAAGCTGGCCATTCTGAGAGCCTTGTGTACACGCTTTGAATCGATTAAGATTTGTAGCTGATTTTGTTTAATCTGCAAACATCTATACCTGACTTTGCTTCCAGCTTGCTGATTTTCTCATCACTGCTGAAAATCCATACTTAATTCTGAAAAAGCATCACTTCAGTTTTCCTGATAACATTTGCTCCTACTGAATTTGGTTTTTGGGACAGAACAAATAAAATCTTAACTCCTAATAAAAAAGTAAGAGTCTAAGCCCAGAAAACTTCCAAACCTGCATGAAGTACTGGCAGGCAGGACTGAAGATTTTAAATGATCTTGTTGTAGCCACGCATTCCAGAAAACAAACTCACTCAGAAGGACAACGCAGATAGTGGAGTGCAATTTATTACACTGGCGGGCCCAAGGCAGAGTCTCCTCTTAGCCAAGGACTCCAACCAGTTTTTTGTGAAAACCGTATATATCCCAAGTGTACGTGCCCAAACCCACCTCCCCAAATTCCCTGAAACTAGTCTGAACAAAGGAAAAGAAAGATACAATCAAAGTTAACCTGTGATTCATATGCCTTAAGCCTAGGTAGTTAACAGTGGACAATTATCAATAGGCCTGTGCTCATACCCCAATAAACATAATAGAATGTATGATTCTATTCGGTTACACAGATAATTAGGGTATTCTTTTAGGCTACAGAAAGCCCTGGGGCTCTTCCTTCTGAGGGCCTGGTTTTCCAGTTGGTATGTGTTTCCATAGATACTGGGCATAAAGTTCAAAGTCCGCAGTTCAGCCCAAGATTGAGTCCTGCTTTCAAAATAGAGCCTGTTCTGTTTCCTCCTTCAATCTGGGTTGTTTTTCAAATAGTTTAACATAGCATTTTGTGATATGATTTCGTTTAAAAATCTTAATTGTATCTTGGGTGATTTTTCTTCAGATCTCAAAGAAAGCCTTATGAAGAGAGTTTTATCTATAAATTTAGAATGCAATATCCTAATGAGGCTGGATACACAAAGTAATGCTCATAAACACTCTAGGTAAGGTGAGTTACTTTTGTCCATTTTATCAGCTTTGGATCATAATTGGAAAATACAAGGAAATGATAAACTTTTTTATTCTATTAAATGTGTTTAGAAATGATTTTGATCTTATTAATCCTCAAGTGTATGAGGTAACCTGTAGTCTGGATGTTGCTGTCTGCATATAAGTGGGTTCTGCGTTTGGAAAGTCAGTCTCTCAGTCGTGTCTGACTCTTTGTTGACTCCATGGACTGCAGCCCGCCAGGCTTCTCTGTCCATCCAATGCTCCAGGCAAGAACACTGGAGTGGGTTGCGGTGCCCTTGTCCAGGGGATCTTCCTGACCCCGGGATCAAACCCAGGTCTCCTGCACTGATAGGCAGATTCTTCACCACTGAGCCACCAGGGAAGCCCACTCATTAGAAAAGACCCTGATGCTGGGAAAGACTGAAGGCAGGAGGAGACGGGGACAACAAAGGATGAGATGGTTGGATGGCATCGCCGACTCAATGGACATGAGTTTGAGCAAGCTCTGGAGATGGTGAAGGACGGGGAAGCCTGGCGTGCTGCAGTCCATGGAGTCGCTAAGAGTCGGACACGACCGAGTAATGGAACAACAACACGGAAGCCCCCCCGCCCCCCAGACACACACACCAAGAACCCGGGTTTTAGTGTTGACTTACTTCCTCCTCTGCCTGCTCAGCGTCCTCCGGTCTCTAACCCCGGGAGTTACACTCTTTGCTGGAGTCAAAGTCAGAGGCAAAATAGCAACTGGAGGCTGACCTTGGTGCATGGTGCCCTCGGGACTCAAGTGCAGGGAACCCTTGTTGTTGATGTGGGTGTGAGGGTGTTGGGTAGGATGGACTTGAAGGACTGGAAGATGAGACACTTGGGTTTCAAGTACACGTTCATCTGAAAGTGATGACACTAGTATTTTCTGTTTACCTCTGATAACTAAACACTGATTGCTGTGAGCACAGTTTCAGCCTGCCCTCTAGTTCCAAAGTATCAGCGTGGCAGAGTTTTGCTCCATTTTGAAGCGGAAACCGAACGTTTCTAAAGCATTAGACATTATAATCTTTTTTTTCTTCTCATCTGAAGTTTAAATTCCTTCTTAAACGAAGAACGTTTTGAGATGATTAGCACCCAAGTGGATGAGCAACTTGACACGGGGAAGACTAATACCAGGAGGAAAATGATATTCAAGCTCATTAGTCTCGGAGCGCAGCATCCTGCAATCCCGAGCTCGGAGCGCAGCATCCTGCAAATCACCACTTGTTTCCCCAAGCTACAGATCCGAGGATGCGTAGCGATGAGAATGTGTCCTCGAACCAATTCAAGGAGCCCTAATGCTCTTCTCCTGTTTTCCACAAAAGCACTGCTTCTCTGAGGAGCAAACCAGCTCGTTGGCGCCACTGCCTTGATTTGTGACCTCAGGCAAGTCGCATTTTTTTTCTACCGTAGATTTCTGCTCTGTAAAATGATAATGCTCCCTTTCCTCACATCTACACACAAATGACTGTCTGCATGGCTGTGAGGCACCATTACGCTAAGCAACATCAAAGACGGAAAAAAAGGACCATTCAAAACAAAAATAAAACGCAACTTCACGTCTCCCCTGGCGGTTGTGCTTTAGGATTGCTGACTCCTGTCACTTCCTCCCCAAACCATTCTCAGAGTCAGCAGGAAAACGCAACGAGTGGGTGGAGCCTCCGGCTCCTGGACTGCCTCTCAGGTGTGGGCGGGGCCTCGGTGCCTGGCACACCCTCCTGAGTGCCAGGCTCTCCTGCCCTCCAGGGCTGCTCTGGCCCCACCTCCTTCCCTAGTGGTGTCCACAGGCTGAGCCAGTTCTCTGTGAAAACATCTGCCCGTGGTTCTGTACAAAGGCCCCCCAGGGTCTCACGCCCTTGACCACATGCAAGTAGGTAACCGTGGAGAAGGTGTAACTGCAAACTGCAGCTGTGACAGAGCCTGCTGTGTCTTCTGTCCCACTGTGGCCCAGGGTCACCCGGTGAAGGGAGATGATCATAGAACCTCAGGTGATGCAAGAGCAGCTGAAGAGAAGACCTGTGTGGGCCCAGCCCCTTCTCAGGAGCCCGTCCTGTCCACACACCTTCCGCCATCTCCAATGTCGTGACAGTTCATGACCGGGTATCATGCTCACTTCATAGGCATCAGGGCTGGTCAGTCCTGGAGGACTGTAGGTCATGTCCCTTTCACTGAGTGTGTCCTTGGAACCTTCTGCTGAAAACACCTCCTTTGGTTGAGCGTGTCAAAATTCCTGCTGTATGAGGGCACGTTTCCACTGTGGACAATCTGTGAGGTAAGACGTATCCACCATCAGGGACAGCGAGCATCACAACGTGTTTACCTTTCCGGGACCCACCTGTCTGAATTTGAATCCCATCTCAGTGTTGACTGCTGCTGCTGCTAAGTCGCTTCAGTCGTGTCCAACTCTGTGCGACCCCTTTGACGGTGGCCCACCAGGCTTCCCCATCCCTGGGATTCTCCAGGCAAGAACACTGGAGTGGGTTGCCATTTCCTTCTCCAATGCATGAAAGTGAAAAGTGAAAGTGAAGTCGCTCAGTTGTGTCCGACTCTTAGCGACCCCATGGACTGCAGCCTACCAGGCTCCTCCGTCCATGGGATTTTCCAGGCAAGAGTACTGGAGTGGGTTGCCATTGCAGTGTTGACTACCCAGACTTGAATTTGTTATCCTTCCTCTTCCTCCGTCTGTAGACTAGAGATTGGGTGTAACTGCTTCTCGGATTGTTGTAAACACTACATGTAGGATTGCAACTTAGAACAAACCTGATGCATAATCAACTCCTACAGGCAAATTATAATTATTGTCACGAACCTCAGAATGGGAAAAAGACATTCCCTCAGTCTCCGGTGGGGTCTCTTCCAGAGCCTGAGACTTGGAGACTAATCAGAACCTCCCAACCAGCCCGCATGTCTTGTATTTGCGGTGTCTTTTCAGCTCTTGAGGGACCCTGGCTGTTCTCGTTGCATCATGAGTGACTGCCCCTTCTTAGTAAAATCATTCTCAACATTCAGTCAGCAGACCAAGGTCTCTGAGGCACTAAAGTTCTGTTGGTTCTGAGTCACCTTCTCCTTGTTAACCAATGGCATAGCTCAGCTAGTTGGAAAGATCCAGTGCAAATTCTGCGTTTCTTTTACATTTTGTTATTTAAGTCTGAGTAAAGATTAAAGGTTGATCATCAGAGACATAAATGGCGAGCCTCAAAGCCCTCCCGGGTAAGCCAGTGAGCCCTGAGGGAGCTCAGGGAGGAAAGAACACCAGCCGTCTAGCAGCCACCAGATTGCAGCCGCTCCCTAAAGTGAGCCCAATGGGAGCTCAGGACGCGAGGACACAGGACGCTGGCCCCAGAGAGCAGAGGTGCATCTCGAAGGAATGATTTCAGAGAGCCCAGAACCTTGGATCTTCCCTACAGAGAAAAGCTCTAAATTCCTTAGCTTGGGAGGTCTAATCTTTTGATGGTCAGACTACCAGCCCTTTGTTGTAAAACTTCTATAAAACCTGGCTCCTCTTCTCTCCGTACCTCCTCAGAGCAGTTCTCTCAGGGTCAGTTGAGATGCTGCCTCTGAGCTTGAAGCCCTAAAAATTCCTACCAAATGAAACATAACTCTCAAGTTTTAGGTTGTGGCTTTTTTTTTTAGTCAACCCTACACCTCTGCCCTGTGTCTACCAGTCCTTCCTCCCACCGGTTCCCACTGGGCCTCACAGAGCCCCGTCGCATGGTAGGCACACTCAGTACTGAATGCCAGCCCAACGGGGGGAGAGTGAACAAGCGCAATGGCTTATTTTGATACATAATGTGATTTCATGCAGACTCTCACAGTAAATATTGCAACGTTAGGAGATTAGTGGGTTTTAATCATTTAATTTTGTTCCCAGATAATGGAAAATGAAATAAAAAAAGGACAACCATGCAGTTTGATTGGTGGCTTGTCTAGAATGTATCACTAAATGAATACTTTAGGAGAATGCACTGCAGTATAAATAATACTGAAGCTTTCTTGAAGAAGGCAGCCTCAGTTCAGATCTGATCACAAGTGGAAGTGGCCGCTTTTGCTCCAGAATTGTATGAAACTGCTGCCATCTGGTGGCTCGGAACACTGAGGCAGTCATTTTTAGGTCTCTGAGCTTCCAGAAGAATCGAGCCACAGTCCCAAACTGGGCGGCCTTAATTTAATTTTCCAAGAATGTGAACTTACAATGTATCAAAGAATATCCTAAAATTCACACATATATTGACCATAGCTGCAATTTACTGATGATGAAGAAAGTACTTAGGACGTTTCTGTGGACTCAAGTTCACCATTATGAAACCCCTATTATCACAAAACAGCCTGAAACGTATTATAAGAAATGACATTTGATGCAATGTATTGAAATGTCTTTTACATAAAGTATTCTGCTCATTGAGTGCTTAATGTTTTATTTTAAAAAATTTTTTAAGTTTTTTTTATGTGAACCATTTTTAAAGTCTTTATTGAATTTGTTACAATATTGCTCCTATTTTATGTTTTTTGTTTTTTGGTTTTTTTTTTGGCTGCAAGGCATGCGGCTCCCTGATCAGACCCACAGCCCCTGCCTTGGAAGTCGAAGTCTTAACCACTGGATTGCCAGGGAAGTACCCGCTGCCTCCAACATGCTCTAAACTTTATGGTTAAATATTGTGAAGTATAACAGGACTTCTCAAGCACAGTCCACGTCCATGTTGTTTAGAGAAGAGGGCTGGGATCTGAGGCTCAGCCTGAGACGGAGGCGCTCAGGCGGGGCGCCCAGCACCCTCCGGAGGGGCCTCGGACACAGCAGGGGGCGGACCCGTCGGGGCTCAGGAGGGCGGTGGCGCTGGACCTGGGCCTTGGTCTCCGGGTCGAGGGCAGGGCATCTGCGGATGTCCACGGAAGACGCCATGAGGGCAGTGGAGAAGACCGGAGGGTTAGCGCATAGAGAGGCTCCGCACGGGGAGCAGGTAGGGAAGTTGCTGGGAGTAAAACCAGGAAGGTGGTGTGGGGTAAAGCAGAGAGGACCCTGAGAAGCCTCCTGGGGCGTTCAGGCTGCCGGAAGCTTCTGGGGTGAGACGGGCATTCATCTGGACACAGAGGAGCAGGTTCACAAACTGAACGTCCGGGGAGGCAGCCCTGGTCATTTGGGAAGATTTTTGTCGTTGTGTTCAGCAGTTTCCACAAGCGAGGTGATGTTCTCGGTGGAAGAAAAGAGACGGAGTAGACGGCCTCCCCTGCCCTCTGGGGCTCACCTCCCTGGGCAGAGGTGTGAAAGATCAGCTACAGGACAGCGCAGGAGCACGAGCGGGCGCAGGGACCCGAGAGGGACCACCGGGTTCAGCTGGGGACGCTGGGGACCCTGACAGGGGCGGGAGCTGGACAAGGTGGTAGAGAAGGAGCAGAAGCGTTTCTGGCACAGGGGCCGGGGGAAGGCGCTCCAGACAGGGCCCGGGGCCCTATAGCACCCTGGAGTCCTCAAGGGAGAGCCTGCGCAATAGCCTTGTCTGCTCATTTGTTGTCGCCGTGCCAGCCCGCTCCACTCCTTCTGCTCCACAGATGGGATCAGACTGGCGGCAGCTGCAGACGTTCCCTGGCCGGGGCAGCCCTCGAGCCAGGACCTTCTTTGAGCCCCAGCCCAAACCGCCCGGTGCAAACCCTGTGATGAGCCCCCGTACCAGTCTTACTGGGACCCCTCATGTTGTCAAGGTGCGCTCGCCCCTCGTGACAATAAATCGGTGCCCTCAGCTTGCGAGCGAGCCGTGTGCCCGTCCAGCAGTCATTCCATGTGAGACCAGGGCGGGGGCCCGGGCCTGCAGCCCCCCTTGAGACTCCAGAGTTGCAGTGATGAGTGGGGAAATGCCGGACTAAATTTAGTGGGTGTGAATGCTTACCAGGGACAAGAGGAAGAAAACGTTTCAGCAGCTGTAGCGGTGACAGCACGGTTGGTGCTGACGGAGGCGGAGGCAGAGAAACTCAAAGCAACAGGCCTGGATGGATGACTCAGTAGCCCACTGGCCACCGTGTCTGTCTGCAGTTCCTCTCTCCCAACGCCAGCCTTCCACAGGCGATAATTCTCAGGTCCATGATATTAATACATTGTGATCTCATCTCAGAGCTACAGAAACGGGCGTGCTGCACTACCTCGGTGACATTTCCACTTTCAAGACTCAAAACAACCTTGGATTCAACACTCCTGAAGCTGAATTCACCATCTTTCCACCTTATTTCAGTGACCAGTGCATCACCTGTCCAGTTGCTCGGTCTGGGGAGTTAGCGAGCATCCTTGAGACCTGATCTGTCCCCACCCTCGCACCTGCTCAGCCCTGATTTGGGCTAATTTTTGCCTCCAAGACCTCAGCATCCATCCACCACCTCTGCTCCCCTCCACACCTGAAGGACACAGGCTGTTATCCCCATTTAGTTGTCCTGACCTGGTCCCTGACCTGGTCTCTCCCTTCCTACTTACCTCCAATCTGCTTTGCATTCTGCAGCTGTACTGATCGTTATAAAATGAAATGTAATTGACTGTATTAGCCAGCATCCATTGGAGGAAGTGTAAACATCTAAGCTAAAAAAAAAGAAAACAAAACCGACAAAATCCCCTTAATACAGAGATTAAGAGCTTTTAAGAATGCCGTAGACACTTGGGCCATTCCACCACAGCTGTGACCCAGAGGTCAGAAAGCAGCTGCCCCCACCCCCGACAACCCACAGGGACCAGAGTCAGGTCCCCTGAGCTGAGAGCTGCAGGAATTGCTCAGCAGCTGGAGGCTGGGGTCCAGTCTCTGGAGTCTGTGCAAGACCTCCACAACCCCACATGCATGTGTCCCCGAACCCCTGGCTAACAGGTGAGACTAGGAACCGTGACTTCTTGGTTCTGACCTCAGAGGAGAAGGTAGAAGGAGGAGGAAGAGGATGGTAATTGCCACAGACATGACCCAGCACAAGCTATTTGCTGCTCAGAATAACTCCCCACCTCCTAGCAAACAACGGGGGACATTCTGGTGACCCTGACCGAAGTGCTTGCTCGGATGTCCCCGGTGACCTGGCTCACCTGTGCCCCAGCCACTCTCGCACGCGCCTGTGCTTCTCTTTGGGTCCCATTCCCGGGGACCTTCTTCCCCTGGGGCTGCTTCCAGAGCAGGGCTCTGAGGACCCGGTTCCTGTGGGTGCCGGGAAGACGGTCCTGTTCACACTGGGCCTGGTGTCCCCCTGCGTGAGGTCAGAATGTGTCCCTTCCCCCAGGAAGGTCACCACTGCTGTCACTTCATTGTTGTTGTTCAGCCGCTAAGTCGTGTCTGACTCTTCGTGACCCCATGGACCGCAGACACCAGGCTGCCCTGTCCTTCACCCTCTCCCGGGGTTTGCTCAAACTCCAGTCCACTGGGTCAGTGATGCCATCCAACCATCTCATCCTCTGTCGTCCCTTTCTCCTTTTGCCTTCAATATTCCCCAGCAACCAGGTCTTTCCCAGTAAGTTTTCGCTTTACATTGTAGTTGGTCATTTCGCATCTTCCTCCCACGGAGAAAGAGGAAAAGGGGTGGGAGCAGCCTCGAGAACCTCGGCCAGGACTCCCGGTAGGAGAGGACGTTGTGTGACCGGGAATAAGAGTCGGCCTTTTGGTGCGCAGGTGGCTGCTGGACGGAGGGCGAGTTTGGAGAAGCAGCCGGGCCGACCCTGGAGCCTCACAGGCCCGGTGCTGTGACACGTGGACCCAATGGTGAGAACCGCGGGGGTCATGGTGAGAGCAGGAGGACATCTTTGAAGTGTTCAAGCGAGGAGGTAACTTCAGTGAGAAAAAGAATTCCTCCCGCATCAAAGAGGGTGAATAAAACAGGGCACCACCAGAGGCTGGGCCATCAAGTAACACCCCCCCCCTTTTTTTGACAACCCAGAGGAGAGTTCTGAACTTAAACTAAGACAGTGACAGGCAGCGGGGGAGGGAGAAGGTGGGGCAGTTTGGAAAGAATCTGGGGAAATAAAACGGGACTTAGTGACTGTGAAAGTGAAGGAGGGTGAGAAGTGAGCTGATGGTCAGGATTTCTCTTCGACTGATACCTGATAACTTAGGTGAGTGACTAGTGGAACATGGAAAGGAAGCAAGTTGGAGAGAAACGTATGCTTGGCGTGAAAACTCCTGGGTGGATCTTTGGAAAGCAATTTTGCTCTGATTGCCTCTGCACTGACCCGGCCCCCAGCAGGAGCTCTTGGCTGTTGGGCACTCGGGGGCCACCATTCTTCAGCTTGTTCAATTGATGTCAGTGCTGACATTAACTTCTAGAAACTCTTGGCAAAATATTTCTAAAACCCAGTATACTTAAACCTTACTTCAACAATTACGATAATATCCAATTTTCCCTGTGTTTCAGACGGCAGAGGATGGAGGAGGAGGAGAGGAAATGTTTTCAGGAGTGAATTTTTGAGCAACTCCAGCAGGACTGCAAGTTAACAGAGAATGAGAAGTGGGGGGAGGTGTAGCTGAAGCACTTAGCCTGTGAGCTGTTAACTGCTGAGGCTGGGGAATGGATCCATGGAATCGGGGTGTTCATTGGAAATTTTCCATGATAATCAGTTAAAAATAAATATATGAAAAAAAATAGGGCAAAACTTTAAGCAGGAAATTCAAATATTTGTTAAATAATTTTTAAAGGGTTAGAATGTATATGAACTGAAGCTGAAGCTCCAATCCTTTGGCTACCTGATGGGAAGACCCTGGTTCTGGGAAAGGTTGAAGGCAAAGGGAGGAGGGGGTGACAGAGGATGAGATGGTTAGATAGCATCACTGACTCAGTGGACATGAATTTTGGTGACCTCTCGAGACATCGAAGGGCAGGGGAGCCTGGAGTGCGGCAGTCCATGAAGTTGTCAAGAGCTGGACACTTAGAACAACAAATGAGCATCAGCCAGGAACACAGGAGACACGCCTTAGGCACTCCCAGTGTCATTCATAGCCTTTACCTTAAGGACGAAAGCATCACCAACAGACTACTTAACAACTGAAAAATAGAAAAGAAAACTGAAGATGCAAACTGTTCATAGTTTTTAAAAGACCTTTGTCATTATATGTCCATGTGCTATATCCACAGTATCTCATTCAGAATTACACCCATTTCTATATCATTTACCCAGATTGGCATCAAATTCTTTGCTGAACAAATATATTTTTGGTAAGGAAGATCCTGGGGAGGTCTCCCAAGCCCAGATTTTATGTTCAGGGGAAGTGAAATGGAGATTTCTAAAGTCTGGTGATTTTTTCCTGCAGATTCAGTTTTGATGTCTTTGTTTCCACTAGAGGGCTCTGTGGGTAAGAGAAAAACATTTAAATCATAGCTTTTGAAGCTATTTAAAATATGTGCCATTTTATCAGTCATAATCTCTTGGTAATTTTGGCCTAATATGCAGAGATAATTATTTGAATAGAACTATGAGGTAGTATAATATGAATCCCTTCAGATGTTCTTTTTCTCTGACTATTTGCCTGTGTCTATAGTTGCTCTGAGAAATATTCACAGAACATAAATCCTTGTTGTTTTCTTTTTTTTTGTTAGGAGCTATAGTTGGCACCAGGGCTTCCCTGGTGGCTCACACAGTAAGAATCCGCTTGCAATGCGGAAGACCTGAGTTTGGTCCCTGGGTTGGGAACATCCCCTGGAGAAGGGCAACTCTTCCAGTATTCTTGCCTGGAGAATCCCCAGGGACAGAGGAACCTGGCAGGCTGTAGTCCATGGGGTCGTAAAAAGTTGGACATGACTGAGTGACTAAGCATAGTACAGAGTTGGCACCAATCATTTCTGGATGTGAATCAGAGGATTAGCCAATGGTCTAGTTTGTAATTCAGAAGTCTGCCATCTCATAATTTAATGCTCTGAGGTTATTTTGAGAAAGTAAAAATCATTACTAACAGTATCATAACACAAAAGGGTATAAGTTTTAGATGGGCTCTCACTCAGACAAATTTCAACAGCTGTAATGATGACTTCTCATCTAATTTTAAAAGGCAGTTTTGAGGTTCATAGATACTAACCTTTTACATAAACATCAGCATATCTTTATAAACACCCATGCATCTGAAACAATCAAGATTTACAGTTTTTACTTGTGGAGTTACAGTTCCATAGAGAGAGGAAGGACAGTCAGTATCCAGTGTGACCCCATACATTATCTAAAACATCAAAAAGTTTCAATTTAAAAAAAAAGAGAGATGTGTAAAGAAACAGTGGGGTGTAACCTAGACAGAGAAAAATGCAAGAAATAGTCACTGAGAGCAACCTGATCTCAGGTTTGAGAACAAAGACTTCACAGCAGGACTTGTAAATGTACTCAAAGAATGAAAGGACTCCACGGTGAAAGCAGTAAACAAAGAAGGTGTCATCGCAAAGCTGACAGTCAAGTGGAGAATACCAGTGTAAAGAGATAGGAATGATATAAAACACAGACAGATGAAAATACTGGATTTCAAAAGCACCATAGCTAAAATTAAAATTTCACTGGAGGATTTAATGATTTAATATGATTTAGAAAAAGAATCAGCAGACTTGAAGAGAGGTCAATAATATCCTACAGCCCAGACAACAGAGAGGAAAGATGAGCAGAGCCCCAGAGAATGTGGGCCCATTACACACCCAAGTCAAGTGTGACAGGGGTCGGAGGAGAGGAGCAGGGGGCAGAAAGAAGTGCAAAATTGTGGCTGAAAGCTTCTTGAATTTGATGAAAAATATTAACCCATACATTAAGGAAGGTGAATGAACTTCACGTTGACATATGTTGACATACGTAAAATACTGAAAGTCAAACTCAAAGACAAAATCTTGAAAGAAGCAAAAGAAAAATGACTTGTCATATGCAAAGGAACTTGGATAAAATTAAGAAACTATAGAGATGGGAAAGCAGTAGGCTGGGAAGATGGTAGGATAGGAAGTTCCTAACTTGGGTCCCCACTCCCTCACCCTCAATCCTAAAGGAAATCAACCTGAATCTTCTTTGGAACAACTGATGCTGAAGCTGAAGCTCCAATACTTTGGCCACCTGATGCGAAGAGCTGACTCATTGGAAAAGACCCTGATGCTGGGAAAGATTGGGGGCAGGTGGAGAAGGGGGTGATAGAAGATGAACTGGTTGGATGGCATCATCAACTCAATGGACATGAATTTGAGCAAGCTCCAGGAGATAGGGAAGGACAGGGAAGCCTGGTGTGCTGCAGTCCATGGGGCCGCAAAGAGCTGGACACAACTGAGCGACCGAACAACAGCTCCCCCACCCGAGACAGAGCAACTGGTCATTCTCGGTAGACAAGAAGCCTTTGCACAGATCCCAGAGTGGAGTGGGGAGGAGGAAGTGTTCCCCCAGACCACAGAAACTGAGAAAAGGAGGTGAGAAGGGTAAGGGGAGCAGATTTGCTTTCAGCGCATTGCCCCTACCCCAGCACAGGCACTGCCACCCTGGGGGCGTCCCCGGCCTGCAGTCTTCCACTGGGAAAGGGAGGTCCAGCTTGGACATCCAGAGTCCCCAGTGGTGCAGGACACCTGCCAGAAAGCCCACTTACATTGTGCCTCACAGAGTCCCTGGGGAATCAGCTAGAACTGGCGGAAGGGTGGGGGTCACAGTGGTGAGAGTTCGGATCCTTGCAGACCACGTTCCTGCGGGCAGAGGTGCCCTTGCGGAGGATTCTCAATCAGGGCTGTGCTCCCTGGTGCCTGTCTCGCCAGGGACCTGGGCAGGCAGTCCTGGTCCCACCTGATGCTGAGCCCGGCTTCCAGCGCTGCCCCACCAGAGAGCTTGGCCAGACACGCCGGGCAGCCGTGGAGCACACCCTATGGTCACCAGGACAGGTAACCAGGCAGCAGGCCTGCCAGCTTCTGAGAAATCCTGGAGAGGAGCCCAGCAGAATCCTAGGGCGAGACCCAGCACGGCTGAGCCAAGAAACCGCAGCCAACTGAAGGGCAGACTGGATGGGGCAGAGAGAGTCCGGGAAGCCAAAGGCAGCTCATTTCAAGTCGTTGGAGAAGCAAAAAGAGTGAAGACAGCCTAAGAGAATTACAGGACACAACTAAAAGAAACTGGGGTCCCAGAAGGGGAAGAGGGATAGACAGGGGCAGAAAGCTTAAAGAAATAACTGTCAAGAAATAATCATGGTGAGATTTGGACATCCAAGCCTATGCAGTTTCTAGGACCTCAAAATGTTTCAACCCCAAAAGATGTACTTCTCTAAGACACATTGTTGTGAAACTGTCTAAAATTAAAAAAAAATCATTTTAAAATCAACAAGAGAAAAATAAATTTCTCACCCCCAAGGGAACCACCATAACAATATTGATGGATTTCTTGGCAGAAATCATGCAGGTATGTTCAAAGTGCTGAAAGAAAAAAAAAAAAAATAGCCCTCAGTCAAGAACATTTTCCCTGGCAGAGTTATCCTGAGGGAGTTCCTCACTGCTGGACCTGTCTTACAAGAAATTTTGAGTGGTTCTTCAAGCTGAAATGAAAAGATGCTTAACAGTAACATGGAAGCACATTAAATATAAAACACAGTGATAAAAATGGTACACAGTCAAATTTAGAATATTCAAAAACTGTAATATGGTGGCATGTTAATCATTTATCTCTAGTGTAAAGGTTAAACAGTGAAAGTATGAAAAGTAACTATGTTCATTGTTGTTGTTCAGTTGTTAAGTTGTGTCCCACATTTCGCACCCCCATGGACTGCAGCACGCCAGGCCTCCCTGTCTATCACCAACTCCTGGAGCTTGCTCAAACTCATGTCCATAGAGTCGGTGATGCCATCCAACCATCTCATCCTCTGTCATCCCCTTCTCCTCCCGCCTTCAGTCTTTCCCAGCATCAGGGTCTTTTCAAATGAGTTAGTTCTTCACATCAGGTAGCCAAAGGGTTGGAGTTTCAGCTTTAGCATCAATCCTTCCAAAGAATATTCAGGACTGATTTCTTCTAGGATTGACTGCAGTCCAACCTACTCTCAACAGTCTTCTCTGGCACAAATACCATTCAAAAGCATCAATTCTTTGGCACTCAGCCTTCATTATGGTCCCCTTCATGGATCACAGCCTTGTCATGGTGAAAGGGATGGCACAACTCAATGAAGCTATGAGTCATGCCATGCAGGGCCAACTAAGACGAACGAGTCATTGTGAAGGGTTGTGACAAAACGTGGTCTACTGGAGGTGGGAATGGCAAACCACTCTAGTATTCTTGCCATGAAAACCCCATGATCAGTGTGAGCAGGCAAAAGTAACTATAGCTGCAATAATTTTGTTCATGAATACACAGTGTAAAAGTATGTAAATGGGGTCTGGTGTCAGACGAATGTATTATAGTCTGTTCTAACTATGACTCATCTGGGCAAATGACTTCAGTTTCTCTGAATCCCTGTGATCTTGTCTGTAAGACACTGAAAATGTTTATGTCTCATTGTGCATTGGATGAAACAATGTTTGTGAAATATGTTGTCTGCATATAAAGCAAATAGAAATGTCCTTCTATTGCCACGTTAATTTCTTCAAACTTCTCCCACTTTTCATCATTCCTGTTTCCATGCCGACATTTAATTTTTATAATCCTTTCCCTCTCTCTCTCTCATTCTCTATCTCCTTCATAGTCTTTCCTTCTCTTTCTCTTATAGGTTGTCTTCTCTTTCAGAGTCTTTGGACAGAGTGCCAACTAGATATTTTCTCCAGAAAGCATCATCCTCTTACCATCTGCCTTTAGAAAGTTCTAATGTCCACACACTCATGTTATATCCATTGCATAAGCAATAACTGGGAGACAGAGTCAGTTTCTTTCAAACCTCTTGGGACTATCATATAACCAAACACCACTTAGTTATTTTTTGTTCGATAGAAACAATGATCTTCTGTGTTACTGTTTTCTGAAAATCACTGATTATCTTCACTGCACTATTACATCTACTTTTCAGTACTGTCTGAAAATTATTCTTCCATTCCTTCTGATTTCAATAAAAAATGTTTATCTAGCAAACACTTGAACGTTTCTCATGTGGTGGGGACTCTATTGAAAGATTATGCCTAATATTTCATTTTTCCCTCAAAAGAGAAAAAGTTACGGTCATTCCCATATGATTCGGAGGAGGAAGCTGGGGCTCTGAGAATCTTGGCAACTTTCATGGGTGTGGTCATGGACCATGACAGGAGTCTGGTCATCTGACTCCAGGATGGCTCTTTCCCTCTTAGGAGGTGATCACACAAGAGGTGGAAAGTTGGCAGGAAAATGTAGTATTTCTGACAGTAAAACGTGACCACAGGTAAATATAGACACTTACCTTCAGTAAGGTCATATGCAATACTTCAGAGTATATGGAACACAAAGATGATACAAATATTTTAGTGTACTGGACATTACCGATCTCTAAGTAAGGTAGCACATATCATCTGATGACCAGGTACTTAGCATTGTCATTTTTTCCTTCCTTGTGGTGGGTATTATAGATCACCGGATCTCAAGTAATTACCCATGAAATTGCCGTGTTCTTTCATGACAGGTACTCAATAAAAGCACTTTGGTTTCCTAGAAGATGATTAACCTCTTCATGGAACCACCTGAATGTGATATTTAATATATGTGACATAATATATACATGTATAACTTTAATAAATGACATCTAAAAGTATTTTATTTGTAGGTCAGAGTTTGTCCAGTGGGCCCTCATGGGCCAAATGTGTTACTTGAAAATTTCAGCCCAAATTAAAAAAGAAAATAAATAAATTAAATAAATAAATAAATGAAATCGTCATCTAAGATCATGTAGCTCTTACTCAGTGTACGGCACTGACATTCATACCACCCTCTACGAATGTTTGGTCCCGATCTTTTTCCATTTAATGAAGTTTGACAATTTGTGACAGGATAGAAGGGAAATTCATTATATTTAGTAATAGAAAACCTATTTCTCATTTTTCACGAACCAAGCAGCTCCGATGAAATTGCCTAAACCACTACATCACAATTCTCCACCTTTGTGGTTCTTAAGGTCACCCTCAAAGGTCTTCAATTTCCTTATGTTCACAGCTTGGCATCTGGTAATTTTCAGTATCAGAAAATATAAGGGGGCTATATGTTTTTTTCCGAGGAGAAATATTTCTGATTTGAGAAGAAATAAATCTGTCAAGAGGAAAATATTAAAAATAAAAAGCGCGACTGTAATAATCACATTGGTGTCACAGGCAATTTCGCTTCTCCAGCTCGGTGAAGGATACTCACTGCCCCCTGAAAGAACTGTCGGCGTAAGAGAGATGGATTCTTTATTTCAATAACCACTGCGGTTTAAGGGTAATTTATGTATAAGGAAGCACAACAGCTTCAAGAATCAAATTTCCTTAAAATATTATTTTGCATTCTCTCTGCTACAAAGCTTAGTGAAATTGATAGATCAGAGGGAAGAATGACTAAATTTGCTTCTCCAAGTTATAATTTAACACATACTGTACATGACTCAAATCGCCAGCCAAAGGGTAGTGTTTCGCATTTTGTATGGGAATTACACTTTTAAAGTGATATTTCCTCAAATAATTCTTATAATATTAATATTAAACATAGAAGGAATACTAATAATATTAAAAATAGAAGAAAAAAATATCTGTTTGATCTCACTTATGGGGGGCAGCAAACCTTCCACTACCTATCCCCCTGTTATATCTTACCTCAATCTCTCTCATTTGCATCAATAATCAATAAACCACTACACATCATTTAAGGCCTTTTTAAGTGAACATCTTCCCAGAGAGGGTAGGAAAAAATGCTCAAACATTTAAATAAGCAATTTAAATCCTTATTTCTTTCTAAAATGATATGTGGCCACAGCCACCAGCATCTGTATTTAAGATTTTAAAAAGTAAAGGAAAAAGAATATATGAAACAGATAAACCAAAGGCTTCCTATTTATTCAGTTTCATACAGGAGATATTTATCACTCTCCGAATAGCAGTTCTCCCCCCATTACATCCACTCGCTCAGGACGCGCTTGCTGCATTTGTGGTTCTGAGCGTGCGATGGGTCTGCACATGGGCCCACTGCTTGGAGCCACTCCACCCTCCTTGGGTGATGAGTGCCTTGTTTCCTTGTTGCTGTCGGATCACAGGGCTCTCTCTCTTTTCCATGACAAACACCATTATTCAAAGTTATTGAAGACTGGTGACTATCTCAACATAACATATTCCCCACAAAGTATCCATACTTATACAAGGTTGATTATACTTATAAAGTATACTTATAATCATACTTACACAAAATCAACTTATACAAAGGAAAAGAATAGGCATTTGTCAATTTCCAAACCCCTGATCCCACTTAGAGGATATGCAATTTTAATTCTAGAGCAGATACTATGTAAAGAACAACTTGCTAAAAAAAAGAAATTAACAGCTTTAAAAAGAAAAAAAAATATTTCAAACTTCAATTATGACCACTTTAGTTACTATAGAAAATAAATATTTGATTATATTTTGGGTTTGGGAGGATACATGGGATATGAAAGTAAAGTCGCATCCAAATCTTTGTGACCCCATGGAATAGAATACAGGGAATGGAATTCTCCAGGCCAGAATACTGGAGTGGGTAGCGTTTCCCTTCTCCAGGGGATCTTCCCAACCCAGGGATTGAACCCAGGTCTCCTGCATTGCAGGTGGATTCTTTACCAACTGAGCTATCAGGAAAGCCACATGGGATATGGATACATGGTAAAATATCTGTCATCATAAATGTTTATTTAAAATATCCTCATCCTTGTGCATAACTTGGAGAAGTGAATTTAGTCATTCTTCCCTCTGATCTGTTTCACTAAGCTTTGTAGCAGAGAGAACACAACATAATATTTTAAGGAAATTTGAGAGTGCTCAAGATTCCCAGCTGGGCAGACAGATCTCATCTTGAGCTGCCTTCTACTCTCCTAGAAACGCTTCCACCTTGTGTGATGCTCTGAGTCAATATTCATCACCGTATGAAGCTTCATCAAAATATTAACTTGCATCATTCCTACTGAAAGAAATACACTTACCTAAAATTATATTCTAGAATAATCCATTGCTGCAGAAGCCCATAATCATTTTAAAGGTAGAAAGGTATAATTAGCACACCATGATAATCTTTTGGGAAAATGACAGCATATAATTTGAAATTGTTTTATTAACATGATGGGTTAGTAACCTATCAAACACAATGGCTTTTAATTATGGATCAGGTGTTCTGAAACTATAACCAAAACTCTAGAGAAAAGCACTATAGCTTGTTCACTTTAAAAATAACACTAATTTTCATTGCATGGTAACCATAACAACCTTTCTTTCTTATCGAAATAATAAGTAAATGATTTCCTGAGTGTGGAGAGAAAAAGGCATTGCTCTTAGGAAGCAAACGTTGATTGATATTTTCATAAGTTGATGTTTAAACATTGTCAGTAGGAATAATTTTATGGCAGGAGTATATTTTCTCTTCAGCTTTTATATTGGTATCAAGATTTAAATATTTTCTTTAGATTAAATAGTCTAAATATTTGTAATCAAAATGTATTCCTTAAAACTAGGTATTATTTTTAGATACAAAAACAAGCTTCAGTTGGGCAACTTAGAGGCAAATAACTCAGAATTATATCTGATATCTTTGATAATAAAGTTTCAAATGTTAACTCTTCTTTCACACAAGGTACTGTCTATTTATAACATTAGAAAATAGATTTCCATCTAAATGATACTGGCTGCCTTTTTTTTTTTTTTTTTTTACTATAAATTTAAGTAAACAGTAGTTTCAACTGGATAAAAGGTTTAAAAAGTCAAATTCTCTACATAATAAAAACAAACCAAAAAATCCTTCAGTACAGTTTTAGAGTACTTTGTAGAATAGTGCACAGGCTTCCCAAGTGGTACAGAACCCTCCTGGGTCAGGAAAATCCCCCGGAGAAGGGAATGGCAACCCACTCCAGTATTCTTGCCTGGAGAATCCCATGGACAGAGGAGCCTGGCAGGCTACAGTCCAGGGGGTCACAAAAGAGTCGGACATGACTGAGTAAATAGCAGCTGCAGCAACAGGAATACAGCACAACAGTTCTGGTGACCACATCACTTATTTGGAGGAGGAGGAGGGTTTTAGATAATCTGATATTGAGAATGCTGGAAAATTGCTGTGTGCTGGCAGGGCCTGGCAGGTCCTAAATTCCTGGGAAGCCCACTTTAGAATATACTAAGCTCTTTTTTGTGTGCTCATTTGCCCTTCTGGTAATTTCCTAACCCCCTCACCTAGATTCCTTGCAGTTTCCATATTCTCTTCTATTTTCATCCTGAAAATGTCTGATAGACTCAGTGTGTGATTTCTTCCAATAGCACGTCAATTTCAGCAGAATGCATGTCCTATTAAAACCTCCTTTTATAGAATTTCAATCTTCAACAAGATACAGTGGGAGGGGATTTTGAGACAATGTCATCTTCAAGGGTGACACTTGGGAGGCGGCCTGCTTCCTACTCCATCAAACTCACTTTCATCACGTAGCATCCATACACACCTGGTGAATGTTTGATTTGTCAATAATTGCAGATAGCAGAGACTTACAAATACATGAACTGTGTTTTAGTTAGTTATTTTGTACTTGGAAGACATTTCCATCAGTCTGAGGACTCACGGAATCACTGAGTCTCCAAAGTTAGGAAGTTAAGATGTAGTGGGGGATGAGAGTGAATGGGACCCACTGGCCTGTCTTGGATGCCCTGGTCCACAGTTGTCATGGAGACCTGGGAGGCACAGACGCTAGAGCTCCACTTGGGAATCTTCTCTGAGGCACAGTCAGCACCTGGAGCCCAAAGGCATCGGCCAGCAGGATGTCAGGTGTCCCAGGCCAAAGGGGTGCCCTGACCCGTAGAGGGTGACTTGCAGGTGTCGCCTCTTCCCACACGGGCCGTTTTGTATTGAGAGAGGAACAATACAAGAAAGTAGAGAGACACTGACAGCCCAGCATTCATTGTCTCAATCATTTATTAATTTCATTCATCGAGGTTCTCATTAACGAGCATGGTAAAGGTAATTGACGTATGAGTGTTGATCACTCACATTGTGTGAATGATAATAAAAGCTCTATTAATTGACCCAGGAAACTCCAATTTCAAAGAACAATTGATGCCCCTGGTCTTTGACACAGGAAAGCCCCCTGGTGTTCTGGGCACACTGTGTTCCTTAGCCTTTAGACAACCACCGTGAGACCTACGTGCTTTAGAGCCATCTAATGCATTCAATTTGTATTTGCGAAAATAATTCATACATAGGAAGCCTTAGGTTTGAAAATCAGTTGAAGAATAATTTTCAAAATGTAAAACCACTGGGGTATCATGACCCCTAATAATTTCTTTTTCTCTTTATGTATTTCTTTTTTTAAATTCAATTGCGATTTTATATTGAGGTATAGTTGATTTACAGTGTCTCATTAGTTTCAGGTGTGCAGAAAGTGATTCAGTTCTATATACACATAACACCTATTCTTTTCAGGTTCTTTTCTCATATACACAGTATTGAGTAGAGTTCCCTGTGCTATGCAGTAGGTTCTTATTGATTATCTAACTTATATATAGTAGTGTGGGTATGTTAATCCCAAACTCCTAAAATGTTTTCATCTTTGTTCTATTTTATAGCAACTGATTTATGACCCAATATGGTACTGAGCACAGTATGAGCTGTCCATTAAGTTAGATGACAGAGGTCTTGAAGGCCTAGAATGTGCTCAGTCGCTCAGTTTGGTCCGACTCGGCGACTCCATGGACTATAGCCCACCAGGCTCCTCCGTCCATGGGGTTTTCTCCAGGCAAGAATACGGGAGTGGATTGCCATGCCATCCTCCAAGGGATCTTCCCAACCCAGGCCTAGAATACATGTGCTTTTTTTGCATCTTTGAAAACCTGGACTGTCATGTGTATATGATACTTGACGATTCAGTGGAAAAATAAACATATTTTTCAATAACTCTTTTTAAAAACCCATTTATTACTGGATGTGTGGACTCCTTTGTTCATTTATCATTTTTACAAGCAAAAACACAATATCAGTTCAGTTCAGTCGCTCAGTCATGTCTGACTCTTTGCGACCCCATTAACCGCAGCACACCAGGCCTCCCTGTCCATCACCAACTCCCGGAACCCACCCAAACCCATGTCCATCGAGTCAGTGATACCATCCAGCCATCTCATCCTCTGTCGTCCCCTTTTCCTCCTGCCCTCCATCTTTCCCAGGATCAGGGTCTTTTCAAATGAGTCAGCTCTTCGTATCAGGTGGCCAAAGTATTGGAGTTTCACCTTCAACATCAGTCCTTCCAATGAACACCCAGGACTGATCTCCTTTAGGATGGACTGGTTGGATCTCCTTGCAGTCCAAGGGACTCTCAAGAGTCCTCTCCAACACCACAGTTCAAAAGCATCAATTCTTCGGCACTCAGCTTTCTTTATAGTCCAACTCTCACATCCATACATGATCACTGGAAAAACCATAGCCTGGACTAGATGAACCTTTGGTGGAAAAGTAATGTCTCTGCTTTTTAATATGCTGTCTAGGTTGGTCATAACTTTCCTTCCAACGAGCAAGCATCTTTTCATTTCATGGCTGCAGTCACCATCTGCAGTGATTTTGGAGCCCAGAAAAATAAAGTCAGCCACTGTTTCCACTGTTTCCCCATCTGTCTGCCATGAAGTGATGGGGCCAGATGCCATGATCTTAGTTTTCTGAATGTTGAGATTTAAGCCAACTTTTTCATTCTCCTCTCTCACTTTCATCAAGAGGCTCTTTAGTTCTTCTTCACTTTCTGCCATAAAGGTGGTTTCATCTGCATATCTGAGGTTATTGATATTTCTCCCGGGACTCTTGATTCCAGCTTGTGCTTCATCCAGCCCAGTGTTTCTCATGATGTACTCTGCATATAAGTTAAATAAGCAGGGTGACAATATACAGTCTTGATGTACTCCTTTTCCTATTTGGAACCAGTCTGTTGTTCCATGTCCAGTTCTAACTTTTGCTTCCTGACCTGCATACAGGTTTCTCAAGAGGCAGATCAGATGGTCTGGTATTCCCATCTCTTTCAGAATTTTCCACAGTTTATTGTGATCCACACAGTCAAAGGCTTTGGCATAGTCAATAAAGCAGAAATAGATGTTTTTCTGGAACTCTCTTGCTTTTTCTATGTGGCAGCGCACTGAGCGCAGCTGAGAGGAGCTACCCCACCCCCGAGGTCAGGGGCATTGGCCGAGAGGAGCTACCACGAGTCAGAGGTAAGGGGCGGCAGCTGCGCTTTGTTGGAGCAGCTGTGAAGAGAGAACCTGCATCCAAGGTAAGAGAAACCCAGGTAAGATGGTGGGCACTGAAAGAGGGTGTCAGAGGGCAGACAGGCTGAAACTACAGTCACGGACGACTAGCCAATCTGATCACACGGACCACAGCCTTGTCTAACTCAATGAAACTAAACCATGCCATATGGGGCCACCCAAGATGGATGGGTCACGGTGGAGAGGTCTGACAGAATGTGGTCCACTGGAGAAGGGAATGGCAAACCACTTCAGTATTCTTGCCTTGAGAACCCCATGAACGGTATGAAAAGGCAAAAAGATAGGACACTGGGAGATGAACACCCCAGGTCAGTAGGTGCCCAATATGCTACAGGGGATCAGTGGAGAAATAACTCCAGAAAGAATGAAGGGATGGAGCCAAAGCAAAAACAACACCCAATTGTGAGGCTGTAAAGAGCAATATTGCATAGGAACCTGGAATGTTAGGTCCATGAATCAGGGCAAAGTGGAAGTGGTCAAACAGGAGATGACAAGAGTGAACATTGACATTCTAGGAATCAGTGAACTAAGATGGACTGGAATGGGTGAATTTAACTCAGATGACCATTATATCTACTACTGTGGGCAGGAATCCCTTAGAAGAAATAGAGTAGCCATCATGGTCAACAAAAGAATCCAAAATGCAGTACTTGGATGCAATCTCAAAAGCACAATGTAAATAGTGTATATTAAAATATACTACCAATAGTGTATATTAAAATATATTTGCTTTTCTACTCTTTCACAGAACATCATCCATTTTTGCTAAAAACACAAATAAAACTAATCTCCATTCCAAACGCTGTGAAAATTGTTCAGAGTGTGAGAAGTGTGGGAAGTAACTTTTTCCCTTCTTCTCATCCAAACTTATCACGAGCCCAGCAGCACAGGAGGGCGATCGTCAACACAATCCCTAGTTCCTGTGGCAGATAATCATATTTTTCTAGAATCGACATCTGCTTTCTTCTGCAAGCTTTGCCAAGTCTCCTGGGGTTGCAGGGGAGCGGCCCCGCGTGTCCTGTGACTGAGCTGGAGTCGGGGCCCCGGGGGCTGCCTGACTCCCTGGGACGTGGTGCTTCTGGTCACCTCCTCCTGCTCCAGGAGCCACCCCTTCACAGCTGAGCTTGGTTGCACTCACTTGACAGCCCAAACTTTAAAAATAACACTTAAAAAATTAGCTGCTCTAAAAAAATAAAGCCCATTAATGGAAAAACAAAATGCACCTTATCTCTGGGGCTTCCTAAACTGATGACTTGACACTTAGGTAAGTCAAGTGCCCCTCATTTAAGCAAGAGTCTGCATATCTCAACTTCTCTGCATCCAACAGACAAGAGAACAACCTCCTATACTTTTTAAATAAAAGTAGAAAAGAATGCCTGTTTAAGAAAGAAAAAAAACAAGTCTTTATTAATCTTAAAGTTGCTGTCAGTTGATTTACGAACAGTGTTAAATTAGAAATTGCTAGAGATCACACTTTCAAAACTATCTTATGTTTTGAAGATGTTTAATTATCAAATATAAACATCATATTTTACAGGTAAACTTTTATTTGCCTGCAAGTGTTCTCTAATATGGACTTCCCTGGTGACTCGGTGGTAAAGAATTCGCCTGTCAAAGAAGGAGATGCCAGTTCAATCTCTGGATCAGGAAGTTCCCCTGGAGAAGGAAAAGGCAACCCACTCCAGTATTCTTGGAGAATCCCATGGACAGAGGAGCCTGGTGGGCTACAGTCCATGGAGTTGCAAGAGTCAGTCACAACTTAGCTACTAAACCACTACCACATTCTCTAATATACTGTGTTAGAACCTTCTTTGGAAAGACCCTCTGGTGGGAAAGTTATCCAAACAAAAAACAAACAACAAAAATCAGGTTATCTTTGAAAACGGTCTTTCTTTTCCTTTCTTTCTTCCTCCCCTTTCCTTCCTCTTTCTTTGTTTCTTCCTTCCTTTCTTTCTTTTATTGAATATAATTACAGACAATTACGAGCTTCTCTGGTGGCTCAGAAGGTAAAGAATCTGCCTGCAAAGCAGGAGACCCAGGATCGATATCTGGGTCAGGAAGATCCCCTGGAGAAGAAAATGGTACCCCACTCCAGTGTTCTTGCCTGGAGAATCCCAGGGACAGAGGAAGCTGGCAGGTTACTCTCCAAGCGGTCACAAAGAGTTGGACACGACTGATCGACTAACACACAGACAGAAAATTATATTCAACTTGTGCGTTTAACTTGTACAATGTGCAGATTTAATGCTTTAATATGTAAAAATATGATCACTGCTTTAGCATTAGCTGACATGTCTACCACATCACTTAATTACCGTTTCTTTTTTGTAGTAGAAACAAGACCTAATCTCTTAGCAAGTTGAAGTTTATAACACAGTATGAATAATGGGTTTTTCTTTCAATATCCCTTTCATAGATTTTGAAGAATATGGAAGTTAATGACCAAAGTATATAATGACAGTGAAGCAAGACTGTATCTTAAAATGTTGTCTAAGAACTTAAGCAATTAAGTATCCCTTTAGAAAGTAAAAACATTCATGGTATTAGTGGAAAATCAGAAGTTTAAACTGTGTTGTTGACATATTCACTAGTTTTCCGCATGGAATTTCTCTGGGTTAAACCAAAGCTGCTTGTCATGGTGATTTTTTGGCACTGGTTTACCTTGTCCACAGTCTTGATGGAAACAAAAGAAATATTTCCTTTAAAACCAGAAAAGATCGTCATGTGGCAGCTAGTTCTCAGTTGGTCAATCAAAGTGCATGCATAAGCTAAAGTTAAACCCAGAGGGGACCAGTTATGGATGCTTCACCAGGCACCTTGTACCAAACAGCCAAGCATCTACACAGCCAAGGAATAGACGTATCAGGGCACACTCTCCATCTGTCCATTTAACTCTTTAAAAAAATTATTTTATTTTATATTGAAATATAGTTGATTTACAAAATGTTGTGTTAGTCTTAAGTGTACACCATGGAGGTTCAGTTATACATCTACATATATCTATTCTTTTTCAGATTCTTTTCCATTTAGGTTATTATAGAATATTGAGCAGAGTTCCCTGTGCTATATAGTAGGTCCTTGTTGATTATCTATTTTATATATAGTAGTGTATATATTTATTTTATATTAATCTCAAACTCCTGATTTATCCCTCTTCCCTTTTCTCCTTTGGTAATTGTAAGTTCATTTTCTATATCTATGACTCTGTTTCTGTTTTGTAAATAAGCACATTTCTATCATTTTTTTGATTCCACATATAGGTGATATCATATGATATTTGTCTTTCTGACTTACTTAATATGATAATCTTTAGGTCTCTCCATTTTACTGCAAATGGCATTATTTCATCCTTTTTTATGACTGAGTAATATTCTATTGTGTATATATGTATACATACATACATATCTATCTATCTATCTATCTATCTACCACATCTTCTTTCATATAATATTTGTAGGGTGAAGATGGAACCTTGGAGTTAGCTGATTTTTAAAGTCAGAGTAAACAGAGATGTTTTAGGACCCGATCACTCTGAACCTGGAAATAGAGAATAAAAGCTTCAGTTAATAACTCATTACTGATTTTCATAACAACCTCACGACTCATGGCGTCTCATCTGTATCATGGGTGGCATTACAGGAGGGTGAATTTACTCCCTCTCAGAGTAAGACCTTGTTGTAAACTTCTCAGTTTCTATAAGGGACTTCTCAAAAACAAGTTTTAATGTATTTTCCCAGTGTCCTACCACATATTTTGAGAAAGCTTGGTGACACATGGCCACTGTTTATATGATAGAAGGAGTTGCTCCCCGTAGTTCTCTTTCTCTCCCTCACACACACACACACACACACACACACACACACACACTTACACTCCCTCCCCCACACACACTCCTACACTCCCTCACACACACACTACTCATACTCCCTCACCCACACACATGGACAGTCTTACACCCTCACACTTGCATGCACATCCTTACACCCCCTTGTACACTTGTGCACATTTTTACACTCTCTTGCACATGCACACATACTCTTACACTCCCTCACACACACTCTTACACTCCCTTGCACATGCACACATACTCTTACACTCCCTTGCACTCTTACACTGCCTCACACATGCTTGCATGCTCTTATACTCCCTCGCACACACACACTCTTACACTCCCTTGCACACATGCACATGCTCTTATACTGTAGTACTATTTGCACTATATTCGCGATACAGAGATGAATGACCTAGTTATGAAAATCAGCCATGGGGCTGCTGGCCCATCAGCACAAGCATTTGCTCAGCATTTTGTAATTTTCACAGATGTCACTCACATCAGCTTTGAACAACCTCAGGGCTGGAGGGTCTATCATTGTTCCTGTTCACCGATGTGAAATTACAAAGCCCTGAGGTGGTGTGGTTCTCCCTCCATCCCCCCCTCACTAAGGTCCTGTGGCCTCTGCAGGGCAACATGGGCTAGGAACCTTGGGCATCAGATGCCCATTGCTCAACCTGCGCAGGAACCACATGCCAGCAGCATCTAGACCCCAGTACAGTGGGAGCAGAGCCCCCAGGTGCAGGGATAAAGGAAGAGATGCTCTGACCATCTCCAGACTGGGCGATCCTGAGTGCCAGGAGAGACAACGCCCTCTGCCCACCTTGGCACCCAGGCCACCACACAGCTGTATTAAAATGTAGGGGAAAAGTGTCAGAGCAGCACCTTCTGATTTTCTGATTTAATTTAGCCTTCCCTCCCTCATGGGAGTAACATTAATGAAGCCATTCATTTAAATAAATTACCAGTCTTATCTACTTGTTCTGTGCAAATTATTATTCGTTTGAGACAACAGATAAGTGGCTTTGTCCAAAGTTGATTGTGTGCAGTAAATGCCGCGTTAATATTAATAACTTCATAGTAATGCGGTATTCATAGAAAGTATGAGAATGAGGGCATACTCATTTTTAAATGATCCTGACAAGGATGGGAAAGACTTGGGAGCAAGACTGATCCTGACTGTAATTGCACTGAGAAGGAGCAATACAGGAAATGATGAGCAGGATGTAAACCTCCGTATCGGCCTAGAAGGGCAGCAGCGAGGAGCCGTCCGCGGAATGACTCGGGATCGTCTCCGAGAGCGAGCGGAGGATGCTGCCATCGGTCATCGGGCTTTTAGAGCTCTCTTTCCAGCTCTACACTGAGCGGATAGAAAACTCCTGATCTGTTGCATAAGAGAAGCTAGCAGTTGGGCGCACTACGCGGTTTGGTGGGGGTCCCCGTGAGCAATTTGGAGGGCTTAAGAGTAGCTTTCTTTTTTTTTTTTCAGATCCAAATATCTACAGAAATCAGGCAGAGAATAAAGTGAGACAGGGACCTTCTAGAGGAGCGGTACTGCTACTCAACTTTTTTTTTGAATTATGGTTAATTTACAGTGTTGTGTTAGTTTCAGGTGTACAGTACAGTGATTCAGTTATACACACACACACATATATATTATTTTTCAAATTCTTTTCCATTATAGCTTATTACAGGATATTGAGTAGAGTTCCCCATACTATACACTGGGTCCTTGTTGGTTATCTATTTCATATATAGTAGTGCATACATGTTAGTCCCAAACTCTTATTCATCCCTTCCCTTCTTCCCCTTTGATAACTATAAGTTTGTCTTCTATGTCTGTTAGTCTATTTCTATCCTGTAAATAAATTCACTTGTATCTCACTTCTTTAGATTCCACATATAAATGAGATCATATGATATTCAACTCTACAAAGCAACTGTAACTTGAGGAAACGAGGGTCTAACATTGCTAAATTACCTGATTTTTTATAAAGAATACAGGAATCCAAATTGGCCTGTGTCTTCTTTGTCATTTTAAAATATTGCTCCCAGCGTTACTGAGATATAATTGACATGGAACATTGTATAGGTGTGCAGACAATGACCTTATACAGTAATTGACCCCCACAATAGGGTCAGTTGAACATCCATCGCCTCATATGGTTACTTAGTTATCTTATAACTGAAGTTTGTACCTCTTCACCACTTTTACCCATTTTCCCCATCCCCAGCCTCTGCCAGCCATCAAGGATGCTGGGGAGGAGGGGCTCTCACTGGCACCACACGTGGAGGACAAAGGAATTCCAGATCCCTCCAAGTCCTACAGATATGAGGTCCCCACGCCACTCCCAAACTGGGAGCAGGTGCACGTTCGGATGGTAACTGTATTCCCCAGCAAGGTCAGCTGCAGGGACCTGTGTGTGTAACAGAAGCTGTGTCTATACCAGGGATGGAGTCAGTCACTGTATTTCAATGACTAATTAAATGAGAAAAAAAACGCAGCCAATTGATTGATTGGCGTCCCTGGGCCTGTGTCTGAATTGACTGAATCCATTTAAAACGCTGCGCTGAGGGCTCTATGTAGGACCATCTGTGACAGTTGTGTTTTAACCTTTGGAGAGGGTGGGCCTCCTTAACTGTTCTAGAAAACTGAGAGCGCAGAACCCACAGGGAACAGGGTCCTACCTTCTGAACTGTTAGCTCACGGGGGAAACTGGAGCAGAACCAGGAGAAGAAATGCCCAGAAGAGCATCTTTCTCCAAGGTTTCTGTGTAGCAAGAATGAGAAAAATCGGATTCGCCGGCAAAATGGTTTTTAACCTTTATTCTTAGCATAAATCAAGAGGCTCATTTTTCAGTCTCTAGAATTCAATTAAAGGTCAGATTTGTAATGGAGATCCTAATTATTAATGTGTTGCTATTTTAATTATTAATAGGTTGAAATATTTGCATAATGGATAAAGAAGTAGCCCAAGAAAACTATGGCAGCATCTAAGACTCTTCAAAATGTTTTATCAATATCCCTTTTGTTATGAGCTTATACAATTCATTTAAAACTCACACATTTATTTAAAATATCACAAGGGTGAAGCTACTGTTAGTACCATTCAGTTAAATGAATCAAATTATACTGGTTATGGTTCTGAAGTATTTAAAAGAGGTGATTTGTATAGAAATCACCAAGGAAAATTGTAAAGCTGGTATTTGTTTTCTTATAATCCTAACATTCATTTCTAAAGAATAATTTGGTTTAAGATATATTAACCACACCCAACATTATTCTTCTTCATTCTGAAAATGTATTGAATCTAAACAACTTAATAAAGCAGAAACATGTCACGTATATGAGGTTTTTAACTATATGCTGTTGGAATTAGTTTTTCTGAATGAGATTTGTCAGGACCTAGAAATATCTGTTTCTGTTATTAATAATAAATCTCCTGACAAAATTAGGTAGCAAATATTTTAACAGATGATTGATATTATAATGCTATCTATAAATTAATTTAAAGGAAAGAGTTTACCTAGTTGTTTTTGTTTAAGTTATGGTATTATGAAATAATACAGATTTTCTTTTAAATTTGAAGTGTCATTTAAAATTTATTATCACTATAATTTGATTCATACAATTATAACTAAACTAGGTAACCCCAAATATTGAGAATAATATTTTGTTATTTATATAAGCATGTAAAAACTATTGGCCCAAGAAACCAATGAATTTCCCTTTTTAAAGAAGTAAAGAACAAGAATATTTTAGCTTCAGAGAAATAATTTATCTAGGGATGTTTGAGGGCAGAATTAGTGATACTGACCAAAATGAACTTTTCAGTAGCTAATGTGATATTTATTAGCGTTCAGTTTAACCAATGTTAGTAATTATAAGAGACACAAAATTCACTATTAATTAGCTCATCATCAATTATTTAAATATGCCTTTAAAGGATGGTCACTTTCAAGCCTGTTTTCTATGTTTGGTGTGGATTTCATTCCTACGTTTCTTGACTTCAGTTCCTTTTTACCTGGTAAAAATTGTACTTTCCTTGTCTATTACAACTATTAGTTTGAAAGTGTTTTGTTCTGAAAATTGATATCAACCTATGAATTCTTATTTGGGGAAAATTTATGCAGAAGAGACTTTATTTAAAAAAAAAAGAAAGATTTTTTTTTTTTAATTTGAACAGGTCCTAGTTAAAAATATCTTTCTTCTGATGAAAACAGAGATTTCAGGAGAAAGAATCACCAGCAAAGTGTCCCCTTTCAAAAAATTCGACTTAATAAGCAAGTAGCAGTTAGCACTATTAACTCATGATGTGGTGCTGAAGCGCATATTTAGAGATTTTTCTTTCTTGTTAATTAGCTAAACAAAAAATAGGCTAGTGTGTCCATCACAAGGACAGCTGTTTGATTGACTATGTTTACACAGCCTTTTTCCCCATTTTCTCCAGTTTAACTGGGATAAAACTGGCATATAACAATTTATTCATCAACATAATGATTTGATATATGTATATTTTGTGAAACGATTGCCACAATATTTCCTTAAAATTCACCAGCTCTCATAGTCACAATTATTTTCTTTTGGTGAGAACTTGCAAGATCTACTCTCTGCCTACTTCCAAATATACAGCAGATTACCATGAACGGCAGTTACATGCTCTACATCACATCTCCAGGACTAACTCTTCTCGTAACTGGAAGATTCCGCCTTTTGACCGGCTTCACTTTCCTCCCATCAGCCGCCTATCTGCCTCTCACAGCCACCTATTTGTTCTCTGTTTCTAGGACTTCATTTGTTTAAAAAATTTTAGATTCCACATACAGGTGAGAACATACAGTATTTGTCTTTCTCTGTTTGATTTCACTTAGAAGGCCCTCAAGCTCCATCTACTGTGTTACTTGCTCTGTCGTGTCTGACTCTGCAACCCCAGGAACAGTAGCCCACCAGGCTCCTCTGTCCATGGGATTCTCCAGGCAAGGATATTGGAGTGGGTTGTCATTTCCTTCTCCAGGGGATCTTTCCAACCCAGGGATTGAACTCGGGTCTCCCGCATTGCAGGCAGATTCTTTACCATCTGAGTCGCCAAGGAAGCCCATCTATGTTGTTGCAAATTGCAAAATTTCCTTCTTTATTATGGCTAAATAACGTTGTAGTGTCTATGTCTATATCTTAAGCTATTTTAATATGTAGATCTACTGGATAGATCTAATAACACTATCTAGATCTAGATCTATCCATCCTACATTTTTTAAATCCATTCATCTATGGATGGACTCTTCAGGTTATTTCCACGCCTTGGCTATCATAAGTAGTGTTGCGATGATCACTGGGGATACACATATTCCTTTGAGATAGTGACTTTGTTTCCTTTAGCTGAACACACAGAAGGGGAACTGCTGGGTCACACGGTAGCTCTATTTTTCCTTCGTCCCCACAGTGACTGAACCAGGTTGCATTCCCATCAGCATGTGTGCTTGCATAGCTTGAAATCTAGATCATCTATTGCAGCAACTTCCCCTGGCTTCTCCATCCACTCCTCCACCCAGGCGTTCACCCAGCATCTGCTTTATGTGCACTGCGATGTGTCACAGTGCCCTCGACAACAAATACACAATCAATGACAACCGCACAATTAGACGCTACTGTTTCAGTTGTAAGGACAAAATGCAACAGGAAGGGATAAGGTCATCACAATGAGTAGAAAATGCTAGTAATTAAAATGCAGTCCTTTCATATTAGGCTTTTCAATTGATTGAATTTATTTATCTGCTTATTTATTGAAAGATTTTATGCAATCTATTTGGATAGATTTTTAAAATTCAGTAATATATCATGCTCAGGCATACGTATATTGGAAAACATAAGCCAATTAAATTAGCATGTCCTCAATGATTCTTCTCCTCTGATTAATTTCATGCTTTCCATCTAACATTCACCAGGTATTCTGCTCTTGAACCATTTCTTAACATGTGCCCCAGCAATGTCTCTGAATATCACTTCAAAAGTCACAGTTGTTAAAGTACAAAGAGACTTAATTTCAGCTACCTTAAAAAAAACAACAACAACTAAACAACTAAAACCCAAATCCACGTCAGAAGTCTAACTGATATTGAGCAGTTCTTTTTTTGCAGGTTATTTGGAGTCTTATTAATCATCTTCTCACTTCACCCAAGGAGCTAAAGAATAATTCCTGTGACATTCTGCATTCCTCCATTTAGTCCCTCTTGGAAATCCGCCACCGAGCTTGGGGACTTCACTCCAGTGAAACTGTAAGCCTTGTTAGGTTTTCGCGTAAGACTCTAGCTATAACGTGGGTAGCTGTGATTGCTGAGTCAACTGTCCATGGCTATCAGTTTCACCAAGATTGTAACAGCATTTTTATTTTCCATTCAACAAAAAAGCTTTGTTAGTAAAATCTTAATATTAAAAAGCAACAACAAAAAGAGGCTTTATTTCAAATAATCAACGCTGAATAACTGAAAACAAGAGATGAAATTGTCTTAAAGCAACAGTCTTTCTTTGTGTTATTCCTTAATGGCATTTTCACCATGTTTTAAACTGAACCTTTCCATGTATCACAAATAGGAGATCATATGCATCTGAATACTAGGATGAAGCCCCTTTGACATCATAGGTCAATTTCGGCCTACTTGCTTTTTCTTATTCACATTAACAAAAATGCAAAGCGAATGGCTGTGTAACGCATATCCGCTATGATTCCAAGCAAGCCATTAGCTCTGGAGAAACGAGGCTTAAACCACTCAAGGGATCGGATTCCGTGGCAAGCACAACCGCAGACCACAGGTGTCCTGAGATGCCAAGGTCTGTGTAGAGGTCAAGGTTAGGAAGAGAAGCAATAGTTCCAGAAGGAAGGAAACTCTTATCCAAAGAGGAAAGTTTATTGATAGCAGTTCTTGGTTGGTTTAATAGCAGCTGTAAAGTTCAGCAAATTCAATTTAGTGTTGTTTGGAGGAAATGAGAAAACAATATGAAAAACACAAAACCAGAGGGTTTAGAGTCTCAGATGACAATACAGTTTTCTCAATCGTATGAATCAATTTAAACATGTTTACCTCAATTTTAAAAAGTCATTTCAAGGAATAAAGAAATGAAAGAGGTGCTCTCAAAATTCTCATTCCTACTGTTACAGCAAGCAACAAATCGACTTTCCTCCATCCTAAGACACCCTTCTACACATTTCTGATTCTGAAATCTGGACTTGTCTGATAATCAAGGTTGCGATGGTTGTAATATTCCCTCCTACCACAACCCCTATCATTCATTTAATGACATATCCTCAAGTGTTACTTAAATTCCATGAAATACAAAAATAGCAGACAGTTTTGTTGATACTTGGGACATTTTAACTTGACTTTTTATTTATTTATTTATTAGATTGTTTTAAATTAATTTATTTTTTGATTGAAGGGTAATTGCTTTACAGAGTTTTGTTTTTTCAGTCAAACGTCGACATGTACACAGGTGTACACATGTAATTCAGAGTATATGCAGGTGTGAAGCATTGAAAGCACTTTGTGTTCATTATTGTGATAACCTTTATTGTACTTTCCATCTGTTCTTATCACAGTTTGTTGGTTGTAAGATGCAGAAAGCAGTCCCCTTCAGCTGGTGTTTAAAGCTAGAATCAGCAGAGCAATGCCTTGGGTGGGTGGGTGGGGCGGCTGGCAGTGTCCGGACCCCGAAAGAGGCAGCTCCGGGGCCCGCAGGCCTGGAATGCAGGCAGCCATCCCTCTGCCTCCGGGCACTTGCTTCCCACTCTGCCTCCTTTTCGCTTCACCTCCTGTCCGGCTCCTTTTAAAGAAAGGCTCAAAATCAGTGTGAGTCCCTTCGGTCTTCTCTGACTTAGGGTCTCTGTAGCCTTTCATCTTGTCACATAAAAGAATCGAGGGAAACAGATATGTAGCTGGGACATACCAGGATGGTGTGAAAGCTGACCATGCGAATTCTCAGAATTCAGGGGGACTTTGTAAATCACCTGGATAGCCTCCGGCCTGTTACCGTTGATGAGAAAACGGCCAGGATGCTTAAAAGGATAACCAAGATCCAGAAAACTGCTGTGAGGTCAGTGGTCACTGTCCCTGGGTGAGGATGAATATTTAATTGAGAATGGAGAAAGCATGGTGAATTAAATTCACCTTCATAACAAAACATGAAGAAAAATAGTCTCGAATTAGGAGGTCTAAGTAATAGGAAAGTTTCAATAATAGCTGTTTTATTGCTTTCCAGTATAAACAGAAATCATGCTAACTACTTGCAACTTGGTAGCTGGTGCTCAGACAGTAAAGAATCTGCCTACAATGTGGGAGACCCAGGTTCAGTCCCTGGGTGGGGAAGATCCCCTGGAGCAGGGAATGGCAATCCACTCCAGTATTCTTGTCTGGAACATTCCATGGACAGAGAAGGCTGGCAGGCTACGGTCCATGGGGTCATAAGAGTCAGACACAACTGAGCAACTAACACACACGTTAGTGAATAGATAGCTGGGAAGAGAAGAGAAGCGAAAAGCAAAGGAGAAAAGGAAAGATATTCTCATCTGAATGCAGAGTTCCAAAGAATAGCAAGGAGAGATAAGAAAGCCTTCCTCAGCGATCAGTGCAAACAAATAGAGGAAAACAACAGATTGGGAAAGACTAGAGACCTCTTCAAGAAAATTAGAGATACCAAGGGAACATTTCACGCAAAGATAGGCTCGATAAAGGACAGAAATGGTATGGACCTAACAGAAGCAGAAGATATTAAGAAGAGGTGGCAAGAATACACAGAAGAACTGCACAAAAAAGATCTTCACAACCCAGATAATCACGATGGCGTGATCACTCACCTAGAGCCAGACATCGTGGAATGAGAAGTCAAGTGGGCCTTAGAAAGCATCACTACGAACAAAGCTAGTGGAGGTGATGGAATTCCAGTTGAGCTATTTCAAATCCTCAAAGGTGATGCTGTGAAAGTGCTGCACTCGATATGCCAGCAAATTTGGAAAACTCAGCAGTGGCCACAGGACTGGAAGAGGTCAGTCTTCGTTCCAATCCCAAAGAAAGACAATGCCAAAGAATGCTCAAACTACCGCACAATTGCACTCATCTCACATGCTAGTAAAGTAATGCTCAAAATTCTCCAAGCCAGGCTTCAGCAATACGTGACCCGTGAACTTCCAGATGTTCAAGCTGGTTTTAGAAAAGGCAGAGGAACCAGAGATCGAATTGCCAAGATCCGCTGGATCATCGAAAAAGCAAGAGAGTTCCAGAAAAACATCTATTTCTGCTTTATTGACTATGCCAAAGCCTTTGACTGTGTGGATCACAATAAACTGTGGAAAATTCTGAAAGAGATGGGAATACCAGACCATCTGACCTGTCTCTTGAGAAACCTGTATGCAGGTCAGGAAGCAACAGTTAGAACTGGACATGGAACAACAGACTGGTTCCAAATAGGAAAAGGAGTACGTCAAGGCTGTATATTGTCACCCTGCTTATTTAACTTATATGCAGAGTACATCACGAGAAACGCTGGGCTGGAAGAAACACAAGCTGGAATCAAGATTGCCGGGAGAAATATCAATAACCTCAGATATGCGGATGACACCACCCTTATGGCAGAAAGTGAAGAAGAACTAAAGAGCCTCTTGATGAAGGTGAAGGAGGAGAGTGAAAAAGTCGGCTTAAAGCTCAACGTTCAGAAAACTAAGATCATGGCATCTGGTCCCATCACTTCATGGGAAATAGATGGGGAAACAGTGGAAACAGTGTCAGACTTTACTTTTTTGGGCTGCAAAATCACTGCAGATTGTGACTGCAGCCATGAAATTAAAAGACGCTTACTACTTGGAAGGAAGGTTATGGCCAACCTAGATAGCATGTTTAAAAGCAGAGACATTACTTTGCCAACAAAAGTCCGTCTAGTCAAGGCTATGGTTTTTCCAGTGGTCATGTATGGATGTGAGAGTTGGACGGTGAAGAAAGCTGAGCGCCGCAGAATTGATGCTTTTGAACTGTGGTGTTGGAGAAGACTCTTGAGAGTTTCTTGGACTGCAAGGAGATCCAATCAATCCATCCTAAAGGAGATCAATCCTGGATGTTCATTGGAAGGTCTGATGTTGAAGCTGAAGCTCCAATACTCTGGGCACCTCATGCGAAGGGTTGACTCATTGGAAAAGACCCTAATGCTGGGTAGGATTGGGGGCGGGAGGAGAAGGGGACGACAGAGGATGAGATGGTTGGATGGCATCACCGACTCGATGAACATGGGTTTGGGTAGACTCCGGGAGTTGGTGATGGACAGAGAGGCCTGGCATGCTGCGATTCATGGGGTCGCAGAGAGTCGGACACGACTGAGCGACTGAACTGAACTGAACTGAGTGAATATTCAAACATTAATTAATTTACACACTTTTATTCACTCTGCTTCTAAAGCTCTTCGGAGTACCTGAAAACAAAGTACTTTCTTGTGTGTTACATGAAAGTACTTTCTTGTGCTATGATAACATAGCACCAGGCTCCCTGTGTTATACAGCAGTTTCCCACTAACTGTCTCTTTTGCACATGGTAATGTATATATTTCAATGCTTCTCTCTCAGTGCATCCCCCCTCTCCTTCCCCACCGTGTCCACAAGTCCTTTCTCTTTCTCTGTGTCTCTGTTCCTGCCCTGTGATAAGCTAGAGGGGTGCGATGTGGGGGCAGGGAGGGAGGCTGTATATGTGTGCTTACGGCTGATACACATTGTTGTATGGCAGAAATTGACACAACATTGTAAAGCAATTATCCCCCAATTAACAATTTTAAAAAATGTCATCAGTTCAGTTCAGTCACTCAGTCGTGTCCAACTCTTTGAGACCCCAAGGACTGCAGCACGCCAGGCCTCCCTGTCCATCACCAGCTCCTGAAGCTTGCTCAAACTCATGTCCATCGAGTCGGTGATGCCATCTAACCATCTCATCCTCTGTCATTCCCTTCTCCTCCCGCCTTCAATCTTTCCCAGCATCAGGGTCTTTTCCAATGAATCAGTTCTTTGCATCAGGTGGCCAAAAATGTAATAACATAGTTTAAAATACCAGCAGGCATTATAAATGAGTATCAGCTTTGCTTAGTTAAGGGGTGAGCAAGTTCCAAATGAATGGTGCTCCATTTTGCCAAGGAAATGTATTTAATTCCTCATCCTTTTCTGGTGGAGCTCTTTCATCAGATACGATATAAACAGAAAGATGGGCATTTTTTCCTCCATGTGTGTCCACGTTTACATGTGTGTGCAAATGCCTGCACTGCTTGAATTCTCACAGGTTTAAATTCTGCAGTTTCACTCTTAAAATATTCCAGTGGAAAGCTTAATTCTGTGACTGCCTCTGAAAAGTGACCAAGTCTCTTAGCCTCTAGCTTCTCAGTAGTAAAGCTTCTCAAAGCCCTGCTGAGAACACAAATGGCCAGTTGTGTTTCACAGCTGGAGCTTTTGGGAGATAAGTACTAATTCAAGATATTTTGTCTAGTGTGAGGTGTAATGCCATTTACAATCCCTGGAGAATAATCTCTAAAGCAAAGAAGAAGGCATGTTCTTGCATATTCTATGAAGAGCTTGTCTCATGAAAAAACTAACATAGAGGTAACATTAGTGTCTAGGAAACAACTGAATGTTCTAGAAAATTATATATATAAAAAGTCAATGTCATTTTCACAGAGATTGACGTACTGGAAAAAATTAGAATGTTGTCAAACATTTATAGCCACTGGTATCACCACAAATTGCATGAGTAGTTCAGGATTCTTAAAAAATGTCTTTGTTTTGTGAACATTTTCATCTCAACAGAGCCAATAAAATACATTGAAAAAGGCAAAACTGGAAAAAATGAAAAAATAAATTTGACATGTTAGTGAAAGCTGTGCATTTAGTGTGTAGCATATTGAGTAAATTTATTATTTTTCCTCGAGACTAACGTCCACTTAATTAACTGAATAAAATCAAAGTGATTTTTAAAGATAAATACTGATTTTTAAAAGTGGCAAATTATTTGATTTCAACTTTGAAAAAGCACATGGAAAATGAGATCAATAATAAACCTATCCATAACAGGAAAAAAGATTATGAACTCTTCAGATAACTTTGGAATATTTTTCTATTTTAGTTCAGCATTGGCACAGTCTCCTAGGAAAAACATCATTTGCAAAGAAAGAAAGTAAAACAATAAATAAAATGATAAATAAAAGGCATTTTTATTTAAAAATAAATTAAAAAGTGAAATAGCACCCTGAAATCTTGCATCATATGCTTTTCTTCAATAAAATATGCTTCGAATTTCATCATATAATAATAAAAAGGTATTAATACATTGTGTGAAGTAGTTGAAACGTATCTCCTTAAAATGTTTGTAAAAGTAACTAACTGGCTTTTGTTGTGTAAATTAAAGGGATTTAAAAATCTTTCCTCCCTTAAAGTTAGAAATGACAACACTTTAAGACTATTCTCCAAGGCAAACGTGGAATTTAAAGAATTTCAAGGTATTTTTGGAAATTAACTTATTTAAATCTACTAAGCATTGCATAATAGAAGATGATTACCATATAGCAACATTTTGGGGATGATTATCATATAACAACATTTGGGGCAAGGTGATGATAGTTAACGTTTTTTTTTTTTTTTTTAATTTCTACAAATAAGTCAATTTAAAAAGTATAGTTTGAACTGAAAGGGGAAAAATAAAACCATGTTATTTGGGTTAAGAACTTCCTATATTACATTGCGTTTTCTGGGAAAGATATGAGGTCCCTGATTCCTATGGAAATAAAATAAAATAAAATGAACAGAAACTCCTCAAAAAAAGGTGATGACTTTCATGGACTGAATTGTCGATGACTTGTGAATGATTTTAACCACATCAACAAATCACTTTCCAGAGTTAGTTCTCACCTGTCAATTAGTGTGTTTTGGTTGACTTAAGAAATGAAAAGTTCTAAAGCATGTATTTTGGTGTAAATTAAGGGCATTAAATTACAAGGTTGAGGACAAAATCATCCAAGTGTCCTGATGGAGCAGGAATTGAAGGAAGTGAATGTGCATCTCCAAGAATAGAAGCTGCTTCTCAAGAATGGAAAGACACCAATGTGGTGCCCGGTCATAAGGAAAGACCTCCGTAATTACAGATGGCAGTGCCAGGAAACTGACATAGTGCAATTCAGGACAGACTCACCCAACTCTTGCAGAAAGTGCACATTAACAGGGCCACGTGCCCCAAACACAGCTAAGACTGAGAGCCCCAGAGAAGGTCAGTGGAGGATGCTGTAGGAATCGCCGGGAGAAGTTTCATTTTACTTGAAAACAAATAGCCTATGAAGGGCGGCGAGATGATGAAAACATGCATTTAGTTAAATGGAAACTGTCAGGTCACAACCAGAGACATCAGACTCTAGATATTAGTATTATCTAACTATGCATTAAATATGCATTAATGTTATTTCATCCTCTTGTTAGAGGCACCTGGAACTCACGGTATTAATACTTAATGAGGAAAGTGAAGCATGCCTTTGTTCCAAGGAAGACATTGTCAACGGAATTTTTAGTCACAATTTCAATATGAGAAACTTAGGAGATGAATTTCAGTGAGAGAAATGAATCGTTCATAAGATAACTGACCAATCATAGATAGGCCTGTACCGTTAATCTGGAACATAGATCTTGACATGGATATAACGTGATTGATGGGTATGAGAACATATCAGATCCCATTAAGCTAATCAGGCCAGGAGCGGCTCAGATCACACTGAAGTGCCTGACCTATCCAATATGCTATTTAAAACAGTTTTTATTTAGCTAGCAGGAACATGCCTTTTCCACAATTAGGTAGTGTATCATGTAAAATTGTATTTTTGTCTTCGACTTATGAATATTGGATTGTTACACCTTTTTTGTCAACAAATTGAAAAAAGTTAATAAAAAAAGAACTATGTGTCCCCAAGATAGCCAAAAGAGCTCATCATAAATGGTTTCCATTTTGAGCAGTAAAAATGCAATGATTTTCCTAAAAAAAAAACTGAAGTAAAGATAGTTTTTGGTAGTGTCCGTCCCCTCTAAGAAAGGTTTTATCTTCTCATAAACGTTATCTTCATTACACAGCTGACTCTCAGCTTTCTTAAAATCAGCTGGAAAGTGACTGATGAGACTGCAGGAGCTCTCCATACTCCTCACCCATTGAGACACCAACTCAGACCTTACACCTCTATTTTCATGATGTGGGAGTTTTCCCTTGTGTCTTTAGTCCTTTGTCGATTTTTCTGTAAACATGGCCTGAATTGTTTTCATTCAAATTATTAAAAGGAATATATGAGAATACTTTTCTTCAGAGGAAATAGGGCTCACTAAATTTAGGGGAAAAGCTTAGGGAATGGAGTCACAGTATCTTTTAAGGGACATAAATTTTGAAGCTGATCTTTGATGTTGTTTGGGGAAAAAAGTCATTGAATAACAGAGACCTAAACCAAATTTAAAAAGTAAGTTGTAAGTGACAGTCGCTCAGTCATGTCTGACTCTTTGCAACCCAGAAATTCTCCAGGCCAGAATACTGGAGTGGGTAGCCTTTCCCTTCTCCAGGGGACCTTCCCAACCCAGGGATCAAACCCAGGCTTCTTGCATTGCAGGCAGATTCTTTACCAGCTGAGCCACAAGGGAAGCCCAAGAATACTGGAGTGGGTAGCCTATCCCTTCTGCAGTGGATCTTCCCGACCCAGGAATCGAACCAGGGTCTCCTGCATTGCAGGTGGATTCTTTACCAGCTGAGCTATTAAGGAAGTCCAAATTAAGGAAAACTAAAATAATGATAATAACTTACACTTGGTTGAAATCCTCATTAATATAAACAAAAATTTGGAAAATGGAAACAAAGAAGACTCCCTCTGGCACACTCTCTGCCTGCTTCATTAACTCCGTGAAGGTACCGATTGTGCCTGTATAAACAAGTAAAATCCAGATCCTGTAACTCAAACACAGAATCTCCCGATGAAGGTGAGACCAAGAGGGCCCTGCCAGAGTTATCCCTCTTGTTCTCTTCTTAAGAACTAATTTAGTTCAAAGTTTTCCATTAAAAATTCATACTCCTATTTAGGAGTATGACTTAAAGAGCTGACAGAAAATTAATTGGTGGCAGCTTATAAAGATGGTGAGCCTGGAAAAGGTGTTTGCATATGTAAGAGAAGTTGTCAATATTGAAAATGATAAGAATGGGACAACCGTTTTATTCCATCAGCGGCTCTGGAATTTTAGCAAGTGCCATTAAAGTGAACACGGAAATTAGCATAAACAAAACACAGAAGTAGCAACAGCTAAGAAAAGATGAACTGGCCCCGAATTACCAAATTGACCATAAATGAAGCCTGGAGGCGGGCGGACGGGCCCTGAGAGAGAAACACTTTAACACTGATGTTTAACTGTCAAAGAGTTAAGGCCCTTTAAATTGCACACCATCCAGAAGCTACTTTGTTTGGGGAGATAATTTTGCCTTTTGCTTCTCATGCAAGAAGGGCTCACACATATGGAAAGAAAAATGACACTGATCGACAGGGGCACCTGCTTCTCGTGTGCTCATGGAAGCAGAAGTCCACAGATACATACATTTCAGAGGTCACAGAAGCTGATGAACATGCTTTCTTGACCTTATCACTGGGATCTTGTAGGTGAAAGACAATTGATTTCTTGACAAAAATTATTCCATCAGATCGGGTCAATCTGATCCCAGCCAACTCTTGAACTTGGGCTCTGCCCCTGTGGTAGAGGGCCTAGCAGCGGTGGAGGAAAGCCTGGGACTTCTTCAGCATCACCTCATCCTACCGCCTGGACAGGTGTCATCAGTGTCTGTGGGGCCATCCGGGCAGGAGAGACGGCAGGAACACTGGAAGGCTGCCTTTCAGCAAGTGACTGGTTAAAAATTTGATTCTTGCGTGCATTTTCAGAAGAAAACAAAATCCTGCAATAAGCATAACATATTACAACACTTATTCTACGCAAGGTAAGATTCAGTTATCCTGAAGGGTAATGAGATGTTCACCAGAGTCTCTTTTAGGTCCAAGCGCATGCATGTGCTTTTGATGTGAAAGGAGAGAATTCATGAGTTGCAACGCTGTTTCTGAATTTAACATCAAAGGTAAAGTTGAATATTTGGGGTTTGTGGGCAAGGTGTATATATAAATAAAAGCAAAATGTGTGCATACTCAGTTGCTTCAGTCTTGTCCAGCTCTCTGTGACTGCATGGACTGTAACCTGCCAGGCTCCTCTGTCCACAGGATTCTCCAGGCAAGAGTACTGGAGTGGGGTGCCATGCCCTCCTCCAGGAAACGGATCATATTGTTCTCTCAAAACACACAAACACTCTGCTACATTAATGAGCATAGCAGAAATTTTTAAAACTAAATGTACACAAGTCCCCTTTACCCACAGTTTTGGTTTGCAAGGCCGAGGTCACCCGAGGTCAACAGCAGTCCAAAAATATGAAATGGAAAATTCCGGAAATAAACTATTCATAAATCTCAAGTTGTACGATGTTCAAGCTGTATGATAAAATCTCACACCGCCCTGCTCTGTCCCACCTGGGTCAGGACTCATTGTTTCCCCACCTTTTACCTGTGACCATCCCATTAGTACAGGACAAAACATAGTGTGCGCAGGGTGTGGTACTCTCTGTGGTTTCAAGTATCCATTGGGGAACCTTATAGTGTGCCCTCCATGGATAAGAGGGAACTACATCACAGAAGGAGCGTTTAGAGTCTTCCCTGGTGGCTCAGACGGTAAAGAATCCACATGCAATGTGGGAGAGCTGAGTTTGATCCCTGGGTTGGGAAGATGCCCTGGAGAATCTCATGGACAGAGGAGCCTGGAGGGCTATAGTCAATGGGGTCGCAAGAGTCAGAGACAACTTAGTGACTAAACCACCACCAGAACAAGGACCTAAGGAAACCAGTCCTGAATATTCATTGGAAGGACTGATGCTGAAGCTGAAATGCCAATACTTTGGTCACCTGATGTGAAGAACTGACTCACTGGAAAAGACCCTGATGCTGGGAAAGATTGAAGGCGGGAGGAGAAGGGGACGACAGAGGATGAGATGGTTGGATGGCATCACCGACTGGATGGACTTGAGTTTGAACAAGCTCCAGGAGTTGGTGATGGACAGGGAAGCCTGGAGTGCTGCAGTCCACGTGGTCACAAAGAGTCAGATATGACTGAATTGAACTGAGCAAGGACCACTGTCCTGAGATCCTTGCATCATCTGTGGAGCAATGCTGATGTAGAATGACTCTGATTAATTAAAGATGCATATTGTAACATCTAGCCAACTTTTGAATCTTTAAAAGAAAGAAGTATAAATAATGTCAGGGTTGGAGATAAAATGAAATCATAACAATTAGTTAACCCAAGTGAAGGCAGAAGAAGAGAAAAAGAAATGCATGATGGATGGAATAGATATGCCACCAAGATGGTAGATTTTACTCAAACTGTATCATTAATTACATCAGAGTGAATATCTCATCATAACTGTTAACAGACTGAAATCATCAACTGTGTTAAAAGGCACAACCTGGCTATCAACTTCCGCAGGAAACTCGCTTGAGACACAAGGAAAGAAATAGTTTAAAAGTAGGAGGATGAGGGAAGACCGGCTGTATGGACGTTAACAAAGGCTGGAATGGGGACTTCAATGTCAGTGTAGACTTGGGAACAAGGAAGATTCTCCAGGACAAGAGAGGACAATGTGTATTGAGAACAGAGTCTAGTCCCCAAGAAGACTGAGCGTGAGCATCCATGCAGGTCCGTGCCAGGATGGACCACTGCCCGCATCTGGAGCCCCTCACTGCCCCGTCCTGACCACAGCCTGGTCTTTCCTGCCCGGAGGGTGGGGGCCGCTCCCCCCATCCCCAGAACTCAGTCCTTTGCTTCAGAGCACCAATCTCACCGGGCAATTATTCACTGTTGGGGAGATTATTCCTTAGGTGTACTTTTCATCAATGCTTTCTTAAACTACTAGCAAGAAAACATCAACTTGCCCATTGATCACACACTTAACATGTGTTTTAAACATGCTTCTTACACGAGGAGTTGCTGGTGGAGAATCAAATACCTTGGTATTTGTATAGAACCAGCAGGTATATAAACACTGCCCTTAAAGAACTGCATGCTGGTGAGAGAGGTGAGTGATTTTAGGAGAGTGTGAAACTGCTTCCGGGGAGCCCAGGGGCTGGGGGCTGGGAAGAGCTCTAGCAGGATGGAGGGAAGGGGGGAGTGCTCCAGCAGGATGGTGGGGGAGTGCTCCAGCAGGAGGCAGGGGAGGGGGCTTGTGCTCCAGCAGGTTGAGGGGCTGGGGGGGAGTGTTCCAGCAGGATGGAGGGGAGGGGGGAGTGCTCCAGCAGGATGGAGGGGCAGGGGGGAGTGCTCCAGCAGGATGGAGGGGAGGGAGCTAGTGCTCCAGCAGGTTGAGGGGCCGGGAGTGGGGTGGGGGGAGTGCCCCAGCAGGGTGGAGGGGAGGGGGGAGTGCTCCAGCAGGATGGGGGGGGAGTGCTCCCCAGGGAAGGGCGCCCGGAGCTGAGCTGTCAGCTCTGAGCAGACAACAGCAAGTCCAAGACGGGAGGAAGACATTGCTGGAATGGGGAGGGGGCACATTGACTGGAAAGAGTGCAGGGGAGGGCGCAGTGGATGGGGAAAGAAGAGGAACCAGGCCTGACTTACTGAGAGCTTTCTATGTTCCCTGGACTCCGCCAGGCTCCCAGGTTGCAGCCTGTGATGGACGCATCAGGGGAACGAGCCTCGTTGCTGCATGTGAACAGAGTCTTCTGCAGCAGCCTTCACACAGCAGGCGTGGAGGGTCCCCGCTCTGTAGACAAGGCGTTCATGTAGCTTCCACCAGGGTTACTGAGGGCCCCATCTCAGGAGCCAGAGACCCGAGCCTGCCTTGGACGCTGGGAAGTGCTGTGCTGCCCTAGGCAGCCTCATTTCATGCGTCAAATCCATCTCGTGTCCACCGGCAAAGGTTGTGCTTCTCGACCCGGATCATGGACGAGGGGGCATCCCTGCACTAGAGGTGCCTGAACAACCTCAGAATGCTCAGGGCTGAATACGGAGGTTAAGAAACTCCACATTTTTAAGCAGAAGTTCAAAAGATTGGGTGGGTTCGTTTGCTCATTTAGATAATATTTATTGACATAGATTCCGGCAAGAAATTCCCTAAATTCTGTCGGTGCAAATTTGAACCCAAGTGTCTTTAAATATGCATCATTGCTAGTGTTTTCTTCTCATTTTCTGGGCCAAATCCTGAATCAAGTCATCCATCTCATCTCCTCTTAGCAACGAAGTGCCCAGCATTCTGGTGGCCTGAGAAACCCTCACTTCTCATCCTGAAGCAGTTGTCTTTGTATATCATTTCATATGAGTTACAGAGGACAGCCATGTTTGTACAGAAACGTAATGATTAGTCAAAGTTTTGAAACAGAAATCCATTTGAAATGTGTCATAGTCTAGTCACTACTAACTTCTTTGTCATTTTGCAAAAATGTGATTGTTTGTCATGGGTCAACATGAGTTGCATTTTTGATATTTTCCCCAGCATAGTTTATGGAATTAAACCTAACTAATTAAACATAGTTATGCAACCTACAAGAATAATTCTTTTGCTGAAAGCATTATCTCAATACAATTGTGGTATTCATATCATTCTTGAGACTTCTCAGCTGAAAGATAATATTCTCTGTTCAAGTGTCTAAATCTACATGTAAGAGAAAGGAAGATGAAATCAACTTCTACAGAGAAAACCTATAATTCAGAGGAAAAGCCAGGTGGACGAGACAAGGCTCAGAGCTGAGGGGGCCCAGCTCTTTCTGACCTGAATGTAGGGAATCCCGGGCTGCACCTCAAGGAACGTCCACCAGAGGGCAGTGGACCCAAGATCAGAGAAGAGAGGATTTCAAACCAGGACACTTGTAAATACTTAGGATCCTTTATACTGATCTTTACCAGGGAGCAGATCTACTATTTAAAAAGATAAAAATTGTCGCAGATAATTTCTTTATTCTTTTCTCAAAATTCCTGAAGAGGAACCTCTAAATACCAGTTTGATATTTTTAGATGATTGCATTGGTGGGGGTGGGGGAGTGGCAGCTACATGTGCATTTTAATTTTTTATTATTTTTAATATTTTTTTCAAACTTTAACTTTTTATTTTGTATTGAGGTATAGCTGATTAGCAATGCTGGGATAGTTTCAGGGACTCAACCATACGTGTACATGTATCCATGCCTCCGTCCCTCCCCTCTGCTCCAGGCCGGCACGTAGCACTGAACAGAGTTCCCTGTGCTCCACAGCAGGTGCTTGTTGCTTATCCATTTTAAATACGGCAGTGTGCATACATGTGCCTTTTTAGATATAAAGTTATTTTTGTATGCACTGATTCCTATAAAGAGAAAAGAAACACAAACTGTGTCTTCCCAGGAGAGGTTGTACGTGTGTGTTGATGGAGGCTTATAAATGTTGTTTTCCCACTTTTGAATCACCTAAATAGAAATGCAGAAGGAAACAAAAGAATGCAGAGGCCTAAATAAAGCAGCCCACGTGGACCTTGCAATCAGCCCTCAAATGGCTCGGCAAGGGCCCTGGCACCTTTGTGCCTGCTCCTTCCCTCTGCTGTTTGGGGCTGGGCCGCTGGACCACTCACAGCAGGGGTGGAGGGGAATTAGGAACGCTGATGAATGCTCACTTCATTTTCCCAGTGGTCTGGCACAAAGTTATTATTTAATATTTATCGCTGGTGTTTCTGCAATTGTCGAGCCCTGCAGAAAGAGCTGGACGCGCAGCGGCCCTCCTGGGCCCGGCTGTGCGGCGCTGGCCGGAACGCAGACCCCGGGAGGCAGGTCTGCCCTGCAGCACTCTGGCGATGGCTGGGCTGGTGGCTGTGCACTCAAGGAGCCTGTTTCCCAACCATCTTCCCCAGGGAGGCTGAGCAAAAGCCCGGAAAATGGACTGAAGATGGCATCGACTCACAGGGGAGGGAGACCAGACAAGTAGAAGCCCCGCTGCCACATGGAAGCCAAATCAGACAGGGAAATTGCTAGAGGGGCTTTTTATTTATTTATTTATTTATTTATCTTTTTTTTTACTTTACAATATTGTATTGGTTTTGCCTTACATTGACACGAATCCACCATGGGTGTACATGTGTTCCCCTTCCAGAACCCCCTCCCACCTCCCTCCCCATCCCATCCCTCTGGGTCATCCTGGTGCACCAGCCCCGAGCACCCTGTATCATGCATCAAACCTTGACTGGCGATTCGTTTCACATATGATAATTTACATGCTTCAGTGCAATTTGGAGGGGCTTTTAATTGGACATTTTTTTTCTTATTCAAAGCAATGCTTACTTCTTGCGAAAGATTTGGAACACAGAGATAAGCCAAAAGAAGAAAATAAAAGTCATGAATGACTTCAGCCCTCAGAGAAAACCCTCCTAAAACATGTTCTAAATTCTTCTATTCCTCAGATGTTTTAACATTAATATTTGAGTTCAATATCTAACAATATGGATGACAGTTTCATGGCAGTCAGGCACCAGTGGAAAAAAATCCCTGTTCTCCAAACAAATACTGTAGACAGAAAGCAGAGGTCTGACCTGGAGGAGGGAGTTTCAGCCCCAAAGACCAGGTTCTGAAGCCTGGCCTCCCTGGTCAGTAACTCTGTCCCCTCACTCAAGATGCTGAGCTTTTTAATGCTCTTTCTTTGCAGAGAGGAGATGAGTTATTTCCATATCAAAGTGCTTTTTCTTTTCTTTTTTTTTAGTCTGTACTTGATGGCTTGCAGGATATTTTTCCCCAACCAGGGATTGAACCTGGGCCACGGGGGTGAAAGTGTTGAGTCCTGACCACTGGGAGAATTCCCACCAGTGCCTCTGAATGGACTGAGACACAGCTGATGTAAAGTTCAGCAACAGCTTGTTCATACATGTTATCACTGAATTCAGATATTATATTTCTTCCTATGTGGAATACAGGGTAAAATTCAGACCTAACTTATAAAGTAAAATGCAAATATCTTTTTCTTTCTATTTGGAAAAAATGCCTTTCTAATAAATGAAATCTATGTCATAAATATTTTTTTCACAGTGGACATATAGGGGAGGAGTTTTCTTGATGTATTTGAGGTTAAAACTTGCTAATACGGTGCAAGAATGGAAAAAGGACAGTCTGCAGTGCTAGTAACATTATTTATTAACTGGTTTTAATGGGCTCTTTGGGGACATTTTATCTGCAATATGTAACAACCAACAGGGCTCCTGCTAAAGAGTTTCAAGCAAGGTCAAGTGAAAGTGTTAGTCGATCAGTCGTGTCTGAGCGTTTACAACCCATGGACTGTGGCTCGCCAGGCTCCTCTCTCCATGGGATTTCCCAGGCAGTCCTGGAGTGGGTTGCCATTCCTTTCTCCAGGGGATCTTCCCGACCCAGGGATCTATCCTAGGCCTCCTGCATTGCAGGCAGATTCTTTACCATCTGAGCCACCAGGAATACAAGCAAGGTCACCCTATGGAAAGGTCACCCCACTTTGTGGGGTGCTGGCCAGTATGCCCTTTTGAGTTGATGCTTCATTCGTTCTGCTGGACAAGACCTTAAAAGCACAAGAGAAGAGGAATTCACAAACCCACACACGTGGAAGAAACAAGCAAGCATCTCAGCCTGAACACTGGACACACAAGGAAGCCGAGGCTGTGAGAGCTGGAACCTAAGGAGGTTTAGGATTCCCGTCATGGGGTGAACAATGTCACCCCAGGTTCACGTCCCTCCAGAACCCTGTGAGCTTATGTGGAAACAGGGTCTTTGCAGATTTGACTGAGTCAAAATGAGGTCACCATGGATTGTGGTGGGCTCTGATCCGATGGCTGGTGTCCTCGTGACCAGACAGGATGGGAGAGGATGTGCAGGGAGCAGGACGCAGGCCAGGGCACGGCTGGGCAGGATCTGCAGGGTCGTCCACATGCTGAGGACACGTGGAGGTGCCTGCAGCTGAAGAGACATGGGCCCGATGGCCCTCAGAGTCTCTGAAGGGAACCAGCCCGTGGACACCTTGTAGCGTCCTTTGGCCTCTGGAGCCAGGGAGGATGGATTTCTGTCCATGGAGGATGGATGTTGTAAGCCACTCGGTGTGTGGATTTGCTAGGCAGCCATAGGAATCTGCCACAGATGCCACTGCTAGCCTCCCAGGGGACTGGAAGTGAGTCTGTCTACACCTGAGGTACCAGGTTGCTCATGAACCTCGGGAACCAGAGAAGATGAATTCAGTGTCTTTCATGTAGAAGATGTTGAAATACTTGTCTGCAGCTGAATGCTGTTTGACAAGCATTTCAAAGTTACCAAAGGTTTCTTGACAACACCCAGCAAACTGGGTAATAGGAATCTCTAGAGAAGTAGATGTGGACAGATCCCCGAATCTCCCAGAGCAGAAATGTGCTCTGGAGGAGGAGAAGCAGCCAAGAAACTGGGAGTAAGGAAGCCACTGGGGTTTAACATTTCTTTGTGGGTAAATAGAGTCATTTTTGTGTCCTGGACTCTGTATCCTGAAGAGTGCTGCCATGTTCTCCTGGCACATGTGAAGTAGAGCCCTCTTGACTTTGGTTGAGGGATGATGATGTCAACCATATGACCTGTTTTTCTAGTAGTCATGTATGGATGTGAGAACAGGACCATAAAGAAGGTTGAGTGCTGAAAAATTGAAGCTTTTGAATTGTAGTGCTGGAGAAGACTTTTTGAGAGTCCCTTGGATAGCAAGGAGATCAAACCAGTCAATCTTAAAGGAAATCAGTCCTGAGTATTCATTGGAAGGACTGATGCTGAAGCTGAAACTCCAATCCTTTGGCCACCTGATGTGAAGAGCTGACTCATCTGAAAAGACCCTGATGCTGGGAAATATTGAGGGCAGGAGGAGAAGGGGATGACAAAGGATGAGATGGTTGGATGGCATCACTGACTCAATGGACATGAGTTTGAGCAAGCTCCAGGAGACAGTGAAGGACAGGGAAGCCTGGCGTGCTGCGGTCCATAAGGTCCCAAAGAGTGGGACACAACTTAGTGACTGAACACCAACACGACATGACAGCATATCCTGTAGTTAAGTCACTTTTGCTCTTTCATTCTTTGTAATAAAGGTATTTTGGGAATGGCATCCTGGCTCTGCTATACTAAGGAAAAGGAAGTTTTACCCACTTGTGTTCAGACTGTAGTTGAAAGAGCAACATTTAGAGAGTTGGGCTCAGAGGAGCTCCTCATGGATGTGGAGGGGAAGACAGCAGAGGTCATGGCTGAGAAGCGACCCCCCTGTCCTTACTCTGTGTCCTCCCCACACATCCTCACCCACGTGGCTGCTATTACTTGAGTTTTCTTACCTGTGAATAGAGAATAGCGTACAATCCCTCTGAAATGCAACAGTGCATGCTTTCTTATAATTAGGAAGGACAGAAGAAAACACCTGAGTAGCTGGTAACTAGCTGTGTTTTAAAGCTTCGATATGAGCATTGAAGGTAAGTAGCTAATTAAATCCCTTCATTCTACAAAAATGTGAAAAAATGAGAGTGTGTTCCTTAGTTCTATGGCCATGGAAAGATGGAACCGTGCCTGGCAGCCTAGAGACACAGAGATTTCTCTCCAAGCTTAGTAGGTGAGATTGCATTAATAAAACTATTTTTGAAGGGAAAAACTGGATATTTTATTTAAGAGATCTAAGTAAAAGAATAAATGGAGAAACAGAAATAGCAAGTAAAGAATAAAAATAAATATTTATTTCTTGATGACCTAAGATGATAGAGAGAAATATTAATAAGTGCTCCTCTGGGAGGATTTTGAGAATTGTTGGAGGAAATGGTTCAATTACAATTTACGTATGAGTTTTAAATGGTTTGAGCTTCTTTCTCTTAATAACTTGAGTGCATTTTTAGGACATTAGGAACTGTGGCAGATACGTTTTCCTAGGGTGAGTTTTCAGGAACTTTGATACAAGTGTGCCTGTGAACATCCCCTGAGGCTCCCATCTCTGCCCACTTGGTGGATTCTGTGCCTGTGATGCTCGGCCTCCTGTAGGGCCCATCTCCCCGGGGACCACCTCACTGGGTGTCGGGGCTCTGGAGCCACTTGGCTTATCTTCTCCTCTGTCTGACCCTGATCCTTGCTTTAATGCATCTGCTTTGCACTAATAATGTGGACTCACAAGTAAGAGGTTGATTAGCTTTATTTGTTTTGCATTGGCAAATATTTTAAATTGAATGTTGGGCATTTTTTAATTAGCCTTGCTTACTGTGAGCAAAAGGAAAGATGCACCATGGGATGCTGACTACTTTAAACAAATAACAATAATAATAATAGAGGCAATGATAGAATCAGCATGCTACAGCCTCAAAGATCCAAACCTAAATGAGCCAAGAGAGTGGCTACTTTGTGCCTGAATCAGGAACGTGGAACTGTTTGCTTCGAGGAATGGTGGACATGGTCCAGGACATCAGGAAACCTTACATAGGTTTGCAATGGAGATGGTCCAGGGGCCTCATCCTCCAAGTAACTCAGTTCACAGCTCCCATTACATGAAGAAGAGGGGGCTCATCCTCCATGTACCTCAGTTCGCCGCACCCATTACATGAGGGGTAATTGCCTGTACCTCTCAGGACTGCAGCTCCAAGTGAACTGCTGGCTCTGACCACGGAAAATAACAAAGTGATAGCACCCACATGACCGCACTGGACAGACACCTCCGTAGCCTTCCTCCAAACTTGGCGGGGAGCTGCCTGCATTCCATTCAAGGGAAACCACCATCCTGCTTTAGTGAAACAAAATACAAGCTGTGTTTGAAGAGGCAGCTTTTAGCTCTTCAAAATTATGCCTGCTAATTAGAGGCATGTGACCACTGAGTTATCTTCCAGCTATAAATTTTAATCCATATTCATGGCTACGTGAATTTCACCTTCTATGGAGCAGCCCTTATGCAAACAGTAATAGTTGGGGTGTCATTAGAGCATATCGGCAATTAATTCTCAAAATGATCAATGGGAAGGATGTCCTTTCCCCCATCTCTGGTTTATTTATGGGTTCCCATTAATTATGCCTAATTTTCTGTTGGCACTTCTCTTCCTAATGTAATTCAATTTAAGCATATCTTTCTAGAGACTTATTAATAGGTAGGGTCATTTATATTGTGTAGCACAAATATTTTATAATCCACTAATCTTGACAAAAAGGCAATGCCTTCCTGATAAAAAATGTATGAGAAGTAATGGTTCCCTATTAATAACTTATTAGGTCAGATCACACAGTTTGAAGTGTCTATTACACTTTAATTTTATCAGATTTCTTCCTCTGGAATTTGTCACACTTTATCTTTTGATTTTGATTGTTTTTAGCATCCCCCTGCCTTGGTGACCCCAAACAGTCCTCCTCTGCGTCTTTACAAAGGTAGTGGTGAGTGAAGATCCTCAGGCTGTGCCAGAGAGTGTCCTGGAGAGGGAAACGGCCCTACCTGTCTTAAAAGGGGCTTTCTTCCTTTTAAGACGTGTTAATAATCAATGGACTCTGAGTTATCTTTGGTTCACACACCCTTTCAAACATCTGATGACAGCAAACAACCTTCCTTCAGAAAAGACACACTTAAACAGAAAATTCAAGTCTAATTTCGGAGGATTTGTAGAAATCCTAAAATTAATCCATACACTTTTTAAGGATCAAAGAAACACAGCTTAGGAACTTTCCTTTGGCTAAAATTCACCATGTTAATTATATCTTGATACTTTGACTAACACAGGCTTCCCAGGTGGCGCTAGTGGTAAAGAATCCACCTGCCAATGCAGGTGATGCAAAAGATGTGGGTTCCATCCCTGGGTTGAGAAGATCCCCTGGAGTACAAAATGGCAAACCGCTCCAGTATTTTTGTCTGGAAAATCCCATGGACAGAGGAACCTGTAGGGCTTCATGGGGTCACAAAGAGACGGGACTGAGCACACAGCATTTTGACTAATAACATGAGCGGGATAGACACGATTTTCCCAAATCTGCCTGTTATTTCATTCATTGCCATGGTGTGATGTAATGATATTTGATTTGCCCTTTTAAATTCTCCCACCTTGACTGAAAATGTTTTGTGGAATTGAAAAGGCTTTCCCAAGGTCCTTTGGGGGTATCTGCCCTCAGGTAACTATATCGGGAGGGAAAGATGAAATGTCTACTGGAAAACAGCAACTAGTGATGGATTTTCTCAGGCAAGATGTTAGACTTGACTAGACATCTGTCTTCTCCTCTGTAAAGTTACTTAAAAGGCCTCTTCTGATGTGATAAAATTATACGAATGTGCGAAAGCAAAAAAACCAAGTCGTGATCAGTGTACATGAGTAGAAATAATTGATGGTGAAGAGATGACCCAAGTCCTCCTGAGAGAGGAGCAGGAAGGGTGACTGCTGGGCGGGCATGTTTCCGATGGCCTGAGTCCCACTGGGGCATGAAACAGTGTTTGCACCATAACCCTGTTACATTATAGACAGAGAGTCTGTGTGTGCTAGTTCAGGAGTCCGCTATTTAAAAATACAATGTCAATGCAAATTATCATCTGCATAAAATGTGGCCCAGATTATTTTGCTCACAAAGAGATTTCTCACTGGCAAGCTGGTGCCCCGGAAACTGTTTTTAAACATATCTGCGTGGAGCTACTAGCATCTTCAGTGACCTTCAAGGTTTTGGTAAGAAATGAAAAAGAACAGCCAAATTAGCTTAAAATGAAGATATCAAACCTGCACATCTAATTAATAGCTATTTGAGAAATACTATTAATTTGGAGGAATATATTTATTAAATTTTCTTAGGAATATGGATTCAACTGATGCCATTACCAAATTGGCTTTGAGTTTTTAAAAATCATCACGAAATTTTACCCTTAGATGAAATTCTCCATTCTTTAAATATATTTCACTTTTGGCTGTTTTAGAAAACTTCTTCTAATGTGTTTATTATTAATATTTTTACTAGAAATAACAACATTTATCTCCAAATTTCATGGTGTCTTGATATTCACATGAATAAAAGAAATTTGGATAATATTATATTAGGTAACAATATTATTCATTGTTGCTGTTCTTGCTCAGCTGCACTGAGGTGATGGTTTCAACCTTCAGGGTAAACCATTTCTCTCCTACAAAGTGAGAGAGAAGAACAGGAATGGATGAATTTCGAGGAATGCACTCGCTGGAGAATAAGAGGAAGGGAAGGCAGCTTGGGAGCATGGACCCACAGACCCTCCCTGAGCATGAGGGTGTCTCTGATGGGACAGAGGGACCTGGGGGGCAGGGAGGGGCAGAAGATGTGTCGAGGGCTCCAAGGAGTCACCAGGAGTCATCGAGGACTGTCACTGTGCTCACGATGAGATTTCTGGTGGCCTCAGCAGGAGACTTGAAGAGAAAGACCAAGAGCCAGTTGGCTTGAGGTTAAGGACCATTGGCCGGTGTCTAAATAAAACCAACAAACGCAGCCCTTCAGTCTAAGAGGACTGCTATCAGAGGGGTGGGCAGCTGGTAGCAGCAGGGTCAGTGAGGATGGGCGATGCATGCCCTGTGTGTCCCCACCATCTAGTCCGGAGGACGTGGAGCTGCAAAGGCAAACATGGAGGGAGAAGGGTGAGGGGCACACTGGAGACAGAGTTATCAGCGTCGTGCAGAGGAGGAGAGAGCAGAAGCACGCAGGGATGCAGGGAGACCGCAAGGTCATGAGTTTCTCAGCCCAATAGGGACCACCACTCCACTGAGGCTGACAGAGGGTGGGGTGAGCCGGGCGGTGTCTGGTATGACTTTCACAGGAGCTGGGATAACCGTGGGGCTCAGCCTGGCTTCCTGTCCAGCGAGGGCTGGCATGCGGAGGGCTTGGAGGGACTGCGTTCCCAATGAGTGCAGACCCGCTGTGCAGGGGAGAGGTCTCGCAGTGGGGTGGGGGGCTGGGGAACTGTGCTGCGGGATGTCGAGGCCTGCAGTGCACAGCAAGCCAATGCAGCCCGGGTTTGCACTGTGGTGCAGGTCAGAGAGGAGCACCGGGAGGCGAACGCCCGGCGGTTGTTGGGGGCATCGATTTAGTCAACAGGACAAAAGTCAAGTGGGCCCCAGGGCCGGCCAGTTATCTAGGGTATTTAAGTAGTTGATTACAGCATCCAGTTGGTGGAGAATCTATTACGTCTAGTGAGTGCTTGAGAGTATAAAGCACTTATGATATCCTTTATCTTGGAAAGTCAAATGTACCTACAGTGAGGCTAATAGGCTGGGTGAAGTTAGCCGGGTTAGGTCATCTGAGATTCCAGGAAAACACGATTCCCAAGACAGTTGGCTAAGGCTGTGTCGGAGGTGGGAAGCGTCGGTTTGAGGTGCGGGCGGGCTGATGAGCCCAGTTCAGCGCGCAGCGGGTGAACGGGCCAAGCTGGAGTCCTCGGGGGCCCTGCTGTAGGGAGCCTGCCCAGGGCTGAGGACGGGGTCACCAGCCAGCCGCGGGCAAGTGTCTTCTGGAGTGTGGGCAGGGAGGCGCGTGAGGGTCAGCCCGACCTCCTCGGGCCTGGCCCTGAGGGTGGGTGCGAGTGTGAAGCTGGCTGATGCAAGAATCCGCGAGGCGGCTGGGCGGGGCCGTCAGGTCAGAGGGGGGAGAGTTCTTCACCAGCTCCCCGCCTCCGCCCAGCGCCCCCCAGGGCCAGGCCGGGACCCCGAGCACCTGCCGGGCGCCCGTCTCCCCCAGTCTCTGCCCTGAGCCGGGAGCGGGTGGCCGCTGAGAGCAGTCCCCACGGTGACCCCCGGAAGGAGTGGCCACCAGGGCAGGAGGACCCCCGAGGGACCCTGAAGCGGTGGAGGAGGCGGCAGGGCCTTTCCACGGACTCGACCTCCTGACGCACGACGCCAAACCGAAAGCGATCGAAGTCTGGAACTGGCTGACACGCGGGCTTCAGTCTTATTTTATTTCTCTCTTGCTCATATCTGTGGTCTGAACAGAGAAGCGCTGTAGTGCTCCTCCAAATTATTTTATTTTATAAAAGTTTTATTTTATTTACTTTTATTTTTGGCCGTGTTCGGTCTTCCTTGCTGTGCAGGCTCTTTCCTAGTTGGGGCACGCGGGGGGCTGCTCTCTGGCTGCGGAGCTTGGGTTCTTGTTGCGGGGCTTCTCCTTGCAGAGCAGGAGCGCCAGGGCCCGCGGGTTCAGCGGTCCGGTTCCAGGGCCCTAGAGCACAGGCTCAGGAGTTGCGGCGCTCGGGCTTACGGCATGTGGGGTCTCCCTGGATCAGGGACCAAACCCGTGTCTCTTGCATTGGCAGGCAGATTCTTTACCACTGAGCCACGAGGGAAGCCCCAAGTCATTTTAAATAATGATCTTGTTAGAGGAGAAGAAAGGAAATGGTGAGGATAGATGTGGAAAACAGAACGCCTGCTCCTGAAGCCTCCACCTGTTTCTAGAAGGCCCGGCCTGGAGCGGGTGGGATCTCACGCATCCATGGATGTCCTTGAGGACGGTCTTCCAACTGATGGTCACTGATTTTCCAAATCCATGCATATTTTTATTCAAATTAATGACCATAAAAATATAACCCATTATTCCTGATTGCGTCCTTCCCTGACCATGTTTAAGAGCAAAAGAAGGGAACTTTCTCTTCTCATTAGGACTCTCATTCTGGGTTATCTTGTTAAATGTATGTATTTTAAATTAAAATGTACTCATTCCGTTTATTTTTATTTTTAATTAAAATTTAAGAACGTGGGTTTACAGTATGAAAATGACTTTCTCACATGTTATGGGCTCTGTCATATTCCTAATATTTTTTATAAGATTAATCATTTTATAGGATTAATTTCTGCCTATAAAAATGCTTGCCAATTTCCACGAGAGGGATTTTAAACTCAAACATATGCATGCTTGAATTATGAAATACAGTTTTAAAATACAGGGCAAACTATTGCCTGAGAAAGCTCCGTGGGTCCTAGCATGGCTCAGCCCCTCCGCTTCCATGGAGTACAGCTCACTGTATGGAAATGTTCCCCATGGTCTGCTGTTAATTATGAAATCTCAAGCGTGTTGTTTGGCCACGTACACTACATGGACACAACACTGTTCCTCCGTGACTCCCTGACCCACTCCTCCCCATCCAGACATCAGCTCCCCAAGAAGGACCTGACAGGACATCCTTCTGTCAAACACCAGCCCTTCCTCCCCATTGTAAGAATATCAGACAGAAAGTGGAAACAAGCTGGGAATGACGGAACAAAACGGCCCTCCCACGGCTCCGTAGGTGGAACAAAAGCCCCTTTTTGGCGTTTGCAGCCTCAGCAGCTGCAGGCTGATGCACTTGGCTTTCTGTTAAGTAGAGGCTGGAGTGTAAAAACAGGCACTGGCACTGACTGGGAGTGCAACCCAGTTGCAGTTTTACAGATTTAGAAAGTTCACTAATCGCTATCAATTAAAATCTCTGCCTTCTTGTTGCATGCATTATTCACAATGGTGCACACTGTCGTAGGGCTTCGGGAAATGTTTATTGCAGCCGAATGCAGAAATAGTGAAATTCAACCTGATACAGGTAAAAAATGTGTTTTAACCTGTAAATACAAAGTGGCCATTTTTAGCATAAGGATTGGAATATATATCATGTGATCACTGATAAGTGTATGCTGTATAAATATTTCTGATCCCTGATGGACTTATAAAAAATTTTGATCAATTTCTTTTAGACTTCACTTTAAAAAATCTAATAGTACCTAAATTAAAACACCATCTAGTCAGCCATAAGTATGCAGATATATGCATCCACATATACAAATACACAAGGGCATGATTATAGCAGTGACTTCCTGTTTATTAATTACTTCCTTTATGAAGTCTGCATGGTCTACCAAAAATGAGAATCAGAAATACCAAAATGAACTAATTGCTTTTTCTGAATCTGAATCTTATTGTTGTTATGTTTGTATTTTTTTGCAAACCTGTTGCGTTTGGTCACCATTTTGTGAAGTGTCACTTGTGCTGAGCTCGACCATGCTCAGCGCCCTCTCCCGGCAACATCACTGAGTCTTCCTTGGGGACTGGCCGTGACGTGGTGCCATCAGAGAAGCTGGGTTCAGGGTGGCTGTGTGTTGCCTGTACCTGTTTCAATAGGAAAGTCAGATCTTGCCTTTCTTTAACCTTCACACCAACCAGCATCAGTGAAGTGGTAAAAATTGCTCTGAAAGGGGAAAGGCAAATGGAAGAGAGCATTCAACAATGATAATCACGCTGTCATTAAAGATTGATGAGAACTTTCAATTAGGCCCCATTCCCAATCTGGAGCCGCTCAAGCCAGCCCTGCCTACTATGATCTAAAGCTTTGCAATAAAGATAAAAGGTCATTACAATCTATTGAATTCAATCATGACAAGTACATTTACCTGACGGCAGCATGTATTACATACAAAAAACTAAATTAAAATAACATTATGGGCTGACTCAAATCCACATGAAAAAGGAAATTTAGAATGAAGGACAGATCAAATCACAGGCTGAGAATAATTTGATTTATCATCCCTTTTTGTTACAGAAAAATACTTACTCTGTTGCCTACCCTGATTGACACTGTAGCTCTGGAGAAAGAGGACACTTTCTTACTAAGCAATGCTGTTCTTCAATAGAACAATTATAATATCTGATATCTAATGATAGACTGAGAGACATACCATTTATCCAAACAATTCAGTAATGCTTGTGCAAGAAGAAATAGACACATATAATTATGCACATACATGGTGAACATTATTATTTCGTGAATTTTAAGAGTAGTCTTGAAGTTTGTATAAATATTTAGTGTAAGACAAAATATTTTATAAATATACTACCACTGATTTTTATCCCTTACATATTGTATTTTTGGCTGGAAAATTAAACATATTTACATTTAAAAACGTAGGCCACATGTAAGAGGATATGTTTTAGAACTAATGTATGTATTTCTACATAAATCTATATGGTCACTGAAAGATATATTTTCTGTGCTAATACCATTTACATCCATCCTATTTCTTAAGAGTCCCAAATCTAAGTTATCAATAACTGATATAGTTTGAACTTGTCACTAACTGCACGTCACTTAAAAAGTTAATTAATAAGGTTCTTGACTCCACAGTTGACAGTTCTGTAACAAAATAAATTCTACAATGTGAAGAGACAGCAGCTTGAGTAATAAAATATATCACTGTTTTTTAAAAGTAGGTTTAGGTTATCTTTTCTACATAATAAAATAAATTATTGTCCACTTTTGTTAAAGATTATTTTAAAAACTTTACTTTTGTGAATACAAACAATGATCAGGGTCATTTGATCTGTTGTCACAAATGAGTCTCACTGTCACAATGCAAACCACCTTTTGAAACACAAAAGGTTCCAGCACTACTGATAAAATGCAAGTACCTATACTTAACTGTTTTACAAGCCCAAAGCACATTTTAACTAACTTGGCTGTTGATGATGAAGAAAATTGCTAAAATAATTTTCCAAGCATATTCTACATTACAAGCAATGATTTATTTCTGTCCTCATTAAGGACATTATTGCTGTTGTTGTCTTGACTCACAGCTTCTAAGTTTCTGCCCGAGGCCGTGGAGGGTAGAACTTTGAGCACCGAATTCCCCCAGAAACCTCTTTCAGTGCAAACTTAGTAGCAACTGATGTTTGCTCAATTTTGGCTTACTCTGCATTCATTTGAGAAAATGTTAACATTATATGTGCGTACACAAGAAACAGCTTAACCTGTTTGAATATTGCCTTTCCTGGCAGCTCATACACACAGGGGAAGTGCTCTCACTAACGCGATGGTCTTCTCCCTGCAGAAGACAAAACATGTGCTTGTGGGTGTTTGCACCCATATCTTTGGACTTGAAATATCCCTTTCATATAAGAAATTAATCTCTTTGAACGCACATTACTAACCGCTCTGTGTAGTGATCTCTGATCTCTCCCATGTGGTGGCAGCATTGCACCGGTGCAGAAGGCTGGGCTATGACTTGCTTTTGAAATGGCAGAGATGAAAGTCAGCTAGGATTTCTCAGAAAGCATCATTGGTACACACAGGACAATGCCATAAAACATATGCAGAGCTAAATCCATAGTGTTTTTACAACATAAATTTAGTCATCAAAATATGATTTAACTTAAGAGTCTATTCCTAATCACTAAAAAATAATTTAGCATGAGCTATGCAACTAACAAAAAGATCACAATTTTATTCATATTCATCTCTGCTTACTCATAGATTATTTTTTATAGTTTGAATATCTTATTGATGTACAAACAGGATAAAAATATAACAGCTCTCCCATCTGTATCACTTAGTTTATTCTAAGGACTGAAGTCATATAACCAACATAGAGTTTCAATAATAGCAAATTTGCATTTTAGAAATCCTCGACCTCAGTTTTGCTGCTTATCAGGAATAATATATATTGACTGGGAATTAGTTTTATATTAAAGAATAAAGACTATTCATAACAACTTAAACGTGCACATAACAACTCAAACTTAAAAGTTAAAGTGAAGTTTTGTTAACTAAATTGCAATGCTAAATTCCCTCTTGAAATAGAGACTTCTGGTTAAAGATGCTTGGGTTGGGGAGATCCCCTGGAGGAGGAAATGGGAACCCGCTCCAGCATTCTTGCTTGGAGAATTCTATGGACAGAGGAGCCTGGTGGGCTACAGTCCATGGGGCTGCAGAGTCAGACGTGACTGAGTGACTCAGCACAAATGCTTCATGATATAACTTGACAAAAAATGTCTCTAAGAGTTTTCCTCAGTGTATGATTTCTATTCTTTAGGCAGAATCGAAGGAAAAATAGTTATCAGTATTATGAAGTCATTGTGACAGTACATAATCTATTTTCGTCAAAAATTTTTTTTCTCAGTGTCAGTTATAATTGCCCATTATAAATAGTTAAACCCAGATGGAAATTATTTTTCACCTAAAGCAAACTGACTAGTCCAATGATAAGATCCATACAAGACACGCAAGTGGCCCCGGTTAACACTGAGGGTGGAGCCTCTCAGTCTATTTCAGTTCTGCTTCAGAGCACACCTCTGGACCGCCTGAGATACAGGTATCGAGATGCTGGTGGGGCAAGAGTCACAGCACCTGCCTGCAGCAGCTGTGACCTTCCCCTCAGCTTCAGTATCCTTCTCTCTCTACACATTCACCAGCTTTTCCAGTTCCTTGGTAAGAGGAGAAGAGAGAAACAGAAAATTCTTCAAAGCAAAATTCTTCAAACAATGCCTGATGACAGTGAGAGGCATTGTATGGGAGAAAAGTGATCCAGACTTCCAAAATCTTCCAGTCTTTCGGTCTCTAGAATATCTTGCATTTTCACTCTGTCTCAGTGATTTCATCTGAAAAGGACATTTATTCACAGATTTACTCACTATTTCTTTCAAAACACATACTGGATACCATATTTTAACCAGATATAATTCCAGTCAAAAGGGAGGAAGTTTGGTTCCTTTGAAAAGTAACAGATTTGTGTTTCAGTGGAATATTGCCATGTTTTGAGTATTAAAATGATATAAAGTATAAACATAATTGGAAAGAAAAAAGAAGCATTTTGAATTAACGTCTGATATAAAAAATACTTTTACAAATTCCAAGTCCTTGATCCACTTACTGCGGTTTATAACTAAGCCAAATAATTTTAATAGTAACTTACAGTGAATTCTTGAGGGATTGATCTGTATAAAAATGCAAGCCCTTTTAGCCATAGGGACAAAGTGCTAGTTAAGAGTGCAGAAAATCAGAGCAAATGCAGAAACATTTTTGTTCTTGTTGTTTTAGTCTCTGTTGCTCTACACGTGGCTGGAAGACAGACACGCAGGGGAGATGCCCATGGAGAAGGGGTGGGGATTAGGGGTGCTGCCCAGGGTCAGGGCCTCACCTGGGCCATGAAGTGACCCCGCCCCACATGACCCCGCCCCACGTGACCCCGCCCCCATCGCCTGGTGGGGCGTCCTCATGCCGTGGCATCCTTGCTCAGGGGACCCTCGACTCTAGCTGGCTGTTCGGTGGAATTAGATGAGCTAAGAACTCAGTCAGGCTCTGACAATAACTGCCGAGTTAACTAATGCAGCGTTTTTCAGGAAAAATAGAAGACTTTGCCATTTTCTAAATTTCATATGAACTTTGCATTTTTCTTTTGGCTGTGGAGGCCCTCAATGGCCTAAACAGTCCTCTGATATATTTGGGTTGTTTGTATGTTTGTGTGTAAATGATTTCCATCTTTTTTAAAAAAAATGTTATTGAAGTATAGTTGATTTATAGTGTTGTGTTAATTTCTGCTGTAGAGCAAAGTGACTCAGTTACACACACACACACACACACACACACACACACACACACACACACACACACATTTTTGTATTCTTTTCCATGATGGTTTATGACAGATACAGTATCTGAATACAATATCTGTGCTATACAGCTCGGCCTTGTTGTTTATCCCTTCTCTATATACCAGTTTGCATCTGCTAATTCCAAACTCTCTCTCCTTCCCCCCCAACCCTCGCCCCTGCCCGGGCAAACACAAGTCTGTTCTCTAGTCTATGAGCCTGTTGTTTTCACAGATAAATTCATTTGTGTTGTATTTTAGATTCCACATATAAGTGACATCATATGGTATTTGCCTTTCTGACTTACTTCATCTAGTATAATCATCTATAGGTCTATCTGTGTTGCTGCAAATGGCATTATTTCATTTTTTTTTTTTACAGCTGAGAATTACTTCCATCTTGAGTGGTCTGAAGGAAAAGATGACTGGTTATGTATTATCATGCTTGATAATTTTTCATACTCTTTTGGCTGCATAAAAACTCCTTTACCTGTGAGTTTTGCAAATGCACATTTGCTACCTTGTGTAAAAAGTAAGGAAAAATATAGATAAGTAAAAATCAGTCATGTTTACATAAAGAGAATATGCCATGTATACAGGCATGGACAATATATTATAGGTTATATACCCATATATGCATATATATATTTCTGGTCCTTGTGTTAGAAGCTAGAGATAAAGTAATAAACAAAATGGTCCCTGAACTCATGGATTTGAAACCTTAGAGAAACAATTATCAAATAAGTTCACAAAGAATATTTAAATATAATTTGTATTTTTGATAATTAGCACAATATATCTGTGGGCTTCTCTGGTAGCTCAGTGAGAAAGAATCCACCTGCAGTGCAAGAGATGCAGGTTTGATCCCTGGGTTGGGAAGATCCCCTAGAGAAGGAAATGGCAACCCACTCCAGTATTCTTGCTTGGGAAATCCCACAGACATAGGAGCCTGGTAGGCTACAGTCCGTGGGATCCCAAAAGAGCTGGACACAACTGAGTGACTAAACAACAGCAATATATACAATATATAGATAAGAATCCTTTCTGATCAGTATCATATTGGAAACACAAACATTTACATGCAATTTGCTTTCTTGATTAAATACTTTGCATTACACTTTTAAGAAGAAGTACTTGGATTAGCTCAGTTGAAAAAAAAAGCAACATTTGCAATAAAACGACATGCTTTTAATTTTTAATTACATTTTAATTTTTCTGTTTATATTCTACAGTATCTGGATAAACTTCTAAAATTTCAGACAGATTTCAATAATATTGGGTGGACTAGAGCTTAAGAAGTAGTGTCTTGATGGGAATGTTCTGTTTCGTGGGTATTTGACATTATATTGTTAAAACTGATTATTTAGAAAGCAATTTTAAAAATCATATTTTGGTAAACCTGCAATGTCCCTTCCTTCTCACTTACTAAGATCTTTTCCTATTTTCTTCTTTATTTCCTTCCTACCTGTGTTGACCAGAGGACAGATCTTATGCAGACGTAGAACATTTAAGGGCTTCATCTTCACAGGTTCTTAGCATTAAAATCATGTTGACCCGAATTCTAAATTACTGTTATCTTTCCTGACACACCAAATTTCCTTTTGAGAACTATTTTTTCGGTGGTATGTTGTTCCTTGTGTCCAGATCCTTAATTGCATGACCATCAGGAGAGTGATATACAGTATATTTAAAGATCACGCGTTGTTGTAAATCTGGGGCTCAGTGATGTGGTTTATAAGGCAAATTACAACTCCACTGGAGTCCTCTAAAGTGAATAAAATTGCTCTTTTTGCTGAATCCTTTTGGTCACAGTAGGCAATGAGGAAAAAAATGTGTTGACAAAAAACTAGCAAGGATGAAATAAAAGAAGCTCCAAGGTTCAGAGACGCACGCATCTTGGATTTTGGTGACTCGACATAGGAAATAAGTAAGATTCTTAACTGAGATTTCAACTATTATACTCCTGACTTCTTGCCTTTTATAAATAGGATGGAGCAGAAGTGAAGCCCTTACTACAGCTGGTACTTGTGTTTCCTAAAGGCTCTAGTGATCTCTGCATTCCCAACAGCCTGGGTGGGGTGGACACAGTCCTGTCACTGCCTGACGTTCACCTCCCACCCCCTCCCACACAGACCACTCTCTATCCATCATAGAGCCTTGGTTTGTTTCTTCAAACATTAGGTCTCAAAAGCAAATCTTACGGCCACTGGAAAACCCTGGGCGTATTTACTTTTTCTGTCCCTGCGTTGCACTCTCTTCCATGAGCACCTTACACAGACCTGTCGTGATGGACACAAATTCAGATCCTGAAACTGACGACCGCCCACCCGTGGACTTGTAACTTTGCAGACCTCGACAAGTTATCTAACCCCTCTGATCTCTGTCGTCACAGTGCACTCTGCTAGACTGGAAAAGACCAGAAGGATTTCCCGCGTGCGTGGCGAATACAGTTTGGTTGCTCCCACATCCTAAAACGCAGCCTCTCTCCACCTTGACAGTCAGGTGACACCTGCTCTTTTTGGATTGCCTACATTTTTTCTATTATATCTTGGATTTCTGGGCCATGTATATTGTAAAGTTTGTTATTTCCATCACTAGTATATATCCTATAGGAGATTTTACTTCACATTGTTGCCTATCAGAAAAACAATCCATTTTGTGAATTTTCTATTTTGAGACCAATAAATGCATTTTGTTTTTAAAAAGATTACTTCATTTTTGAAAATTTGAAATGATTACATGTACTTTTTATCAATAGGTATTTTTAAACCTGGCTTATGAAATCAGCAGAGAAGGCAATGGCACCCCACTCCAGTACTCTTGCCTGGAAAATCCCATGGACGGAGGAGTCTGGTAGGCTACAGTCCATGGGGTTGCTAAGAGTCGGACACGACTGAGCAACTTCACTTTTACTTTTCCCTTTCATGCACTGGAGAAGGAAATGGCAATTCACTCCAGTATTCTTGTCTGGAGAATCCCAGGGATGGCGGAGCCTGGTGGGCTGCCGTCTATGGGGTCGCACAGAGTCGGATACGACTGAAGCGACTTAGCAGTATGAAATCAGACTTAGAATATTAACATTTAATAGTAATCAGCATTCTAACTATGGAAGAGGCAATTAGAATTTTAAGACAGACAAATTTGTGTTGTTCCTATTCTATTTCCTGATAAAAAGGGGCAATTAATTTTGATTAATTGAAATCATGATAACATCGATTCTTTAAAAGATATGTTCATATAAAATAAGCAATGAATGTGCAGTGTTTGTATTATTAAAACATGTCCTCTTTACTTCATTAGTAAAATGTTCTACAAAATTTCTTGATTTCTGTTAATTTTCCATTTCAACTCAAGATGAAAACTTTGATGATAATTGACGAGCTCAATAAACAATGGACAGGAGATTTCAGAGCATCGGTCAATACTAACAGTCCTCTCCCTCAGTTTTCCTTAGGACCTCTGTAGAATAACTGATACAATTCATCATTGAAGGGATGTCACACACTTTTATAATGGACAAGGACCTTCATAACTCAGTGGCATTTCTCAGGGCGAGTGTTTACATTATGAGCTTAGTAATACCTCCTGCCACTGACTGCCAGCCTCTAATTGAATAGTTTTTTCTAGTATTTCACCTCTTATTCCATTGATTATAGTAATATCAAGAGATTGAAATCATTAAGGGTGTATATATGTATAGGACTTCCCAGTGGCACAGTGGTAAAGAATCCACCTGCCAATATGGGAGATGTGGGTTTGATTCCTGAAAGCCATGACCAGCAGGTTGACTCTCTATACCTATTTGAATGTTAGAATATATATTTTTGAATGTATTTTCTGAAGAAGTGGGCTTCCCTGGTGGCTCAGACGGTAAAGCGTCTGTCTGCAATGCAGGAGACCTGGGTTCGATCCCTGGGTTGGGAAGATCCCCTGGAGAAGGAAACGGCAGTCCACTCCAGTATTCTTGCCTGGAAAATCCTATGGATGGCAGAGCCTGGTAGGCTACCTTCCATGGGGTCACAAAGGGTCGGATACGACTGAGCAACTTCACTCACTTTCTTAAGAAGTACCCATTTTCTTATTTTTTCAGACATTCACTCAAGAGCTATGCTATTGGGTACTTCTTTTGTTTCCAGAACTAGTTTATATCTTATATGTCTATATAAAAGAAAATCCTTGGGAATTCCCTGGCAGTTCATGGTTAGGACTCTGTGCTTCCACTGCAAGGAACACAAGTTCCATCCCTGGTCAGGAAACTAAGATCCCACAAGCCACATGGTGTGGCCAAAAAAGAGAAAAGGGAAGGAACTCCTCTTAAATTGATAATTTATTTTTGATTTTGAAAGCTAGAAACAGATGGAAGTATATATATATATATATATTAGTGAGGTTTCCTTATTGCCAAATTCATACTTAAATTGAAGAAAGCAGGGAGAACCACTAGACCATTCAGGTATGACCTAAATCAAATCCCTTATGATTATACAGTGGAAGTGACAAACAGATTCAAGGGATTAGATCTGATAGACAGAGTGCCTGATGAACTATGGATGGAGGTTCGTGACATTGTACAGGAGACAGGTATCAAGACCATCCCCATGGAAAAGAAATGCATAAAGGCAAAATGGTTGTCTGAGGAGGCATTACAAACAGCTGTGAAAAGAAGAGAAGTGAAAGGCAAAGGAGAAAAGGAAAGATATACCCATTTGAATGCAGAGTTCCAAAGAATAGCAAGGAGAGATTAGAAAGCCTTCCTCAGTGATCAATGCAAAGAAATAGAGGAAAACAATAGAATGGGAAAGACTAGAGATCTCTTCAAGAAAATTAGAGATACCAAGGGAACATTTCACGCAAAGATGGGCTCGATAAAGGACAGAAATGGTATGGACCTAACAGAAGCAGAAGATATTAAGAAGAGGTGGTAAGAATACACAGAAGAACTATACAAAAAAGATCTTCACAACCCAGATGATCACGATGGTGTGATCACTCACCTAGAGCCAGACATCCTGGAATGTGAAGTCAAGTGGGCCTTAGAAAGCATCACTATGAACAAAGCTAGTGGAAGTGATGGAATTCCAGTTGAGCTATTTCATATCCTAAAAGATGATGCTGTGAAAGTGTTGCACTCAATATGTCAGCAAATCTGGAAAACTCAGCAATGGCCACAGGACTGGAAAAGGTCAGTTTTCATTCCAATCCCAAGGAAAGGCAATGCCAAAGAATGCTCAAACTACTGCACAATTGCACTCATCTCACACGCCAGCAAAGTAATGCACAAATTTCTCCAAGCCAAGCTTCAACAGTACATGAATTGTGAATGTCCAGATATTCAAGCTGGATTTAGAAAAGGCAGAGGAACCAGAGATCAAATTGCCAACATGTGTTGGATCATCGAAAAAGCGAGAGAGCTCCAGAAAAACATCTACTTCTGCTTTATTGACTATGCCAAAGCCTTTGTCTGTGTGGATCACAGCAAACTGGAAAATTCTTCAAGAGATGGGAATACCAGACCACCTGATCTACCTCCTGAGAAATCTGTATCCAGATCAGGAAGCAACAGTTAGGATTGGACATGAAACAATGGACTGGTTCCAAATCTGGAAAGGAATATGTCAAGGCTGTATATTGTCACCCTGTTTATTTAACTTCTATGCAGAGTACATCATGAGAAATGCTGGGCTGGATGAAGCACAAGCTGGAATCAAGATTGCTGGGAGAAATATCAATAACCTCAGATATGCAGATGACACCACCCTTGTGGCAGAAAGCGAAAAAGAACTAAAGAGCCTCTTGATGAAAGTGAAAGAGAAGAGTGAAAAAGTTGGCTTAAAACTCAACATTCAGAAAACTAAAATCATGGCATCTGGTCCCATCATTTCATGGCAAATAAATCAGGAAGCAATGGAAACAGTGAGAAACTGTTTTTGGAGGGGGGGCTCCAAAATCACTGCAGATGGTGACTGCAGCCATGAAAGTAAAAGACGCTTGCTCCTTGGAATAAAAGTTATGACCAACCTAGACAGCATATTAAACAGCAGAGACACTACTTTGCCAGCAAAGGTCCATCTAGTCAAAGCTATGGTTTTTCCAGTGGGCATGTATGGATGTGAGAGGTGGACCATAAAGAAGGCTGAGCACCAAAGAATTGATGCTTTTGAAATGTGGTGTTGGAGAAGACTTTTGAGAATCCCCTCAATTGCAAGGAGATCCAATCAGTCCATCCTAAAGGAAATCAGTCCTGAATATTCATTGGAAGGACTGATGCTGAAGCTGAAACTCGAATACTTTGGCCACCTGATGCAAAGAACTGACACATTTGGAAAGACCCCGATACTGGGGAAGATTGAAAGCGGGAGAAGAAGGGGATGACAGAGGATGAGATAGTTGGATGGCATCACTGACTCGATGGACATGAGTTTGAACAAGCTCTGGGAGTTGGCGATGGACAGGGAGGCCTGGAGTACTTCAGTGCATGGGGTCACAGAGTCAGACATGACTGAGCGACTGAACTGAACTGAAGTTTCTTTACTAGTTTTGGCTATGGAAACTATGCTGATCTCTTAAAAAACAAAGGGATAGAGAGCTACTCTAACTGGACAGGGAGGAGAATGAGGTTCTGTTAATATCTCAGTAGCTGAAATGTGTGGTTTGGCTCGTTACCACCTTCAGGACTACCATTGATCTCTGATTGGGTCAGGTCTTCCTACCCCTGGAAATCTTGGGCTGCACACCAGCATTGGTCAGTAGCATGTCTACCCTTGAGATCCAAACTCCAAAGCTTCTGAAACGCTCATTCTTCCTTCCCATTGGACTTACTAGAACTAGTTGGACAAGCTTTGTTCATTCTGCTTGTAATTAGCTTCTTAAATGCAGCATCATTCGCTCTGAATGAGTCCCTGGGATTCTGAGTTGATGACTGTCTTGTGGTCAATGGCAGGGAACACAGCCCAGGCTGTATTCATTTCAGTGTTCACTGATGGGACTCCAGGAGCTAGGAGTGAGCATTAAAGAGCCAGGTCTCCTTCATAAAGGAGAAGTGAGCTTATCCCTGACTATTTTGAGCCAAGTGCTCTGCAGAATGAGAACAGCGCCGGCACGAGGCTTTCCCTGGTGCATGAAGTCGCTGGCTCTACAGCACCCAGAGCGGGAACGCAGGGTGGCTCCCTCTCCCGCACCAGTGGAGCCGGCGCTGGGCTCGCTGGCCAGGCTCCTGCTTTGGCTGGCTCTTCCCACAAAGGGCCCCTTTCACAGAGCAAGTGAGCATTTTCTTTCTTCTGCATAGAGCCAGGACCACAACTTTCCATTTTGTCATGTAAACTTCAAAGCAAATGACAGGGTCTGTTCATAATAATACAGGATGTTAGACCCTAGCTACACCTGCTTTCTGCTTCACAAAATGTGTTTCCGTTTCAAATTCTTATGGGTTGTACCTTTGATGAGCCCTTGCTTTACATCAGTTTATCTGTCTCTTTTCTTTCCCTTGTCATTTTCTACTGCTTTGATCACTGAAAATGAAATAGGAGTTGCACAACAATGGGGATGTACTTAGTGTCACCAAACTGTACAGTTAAGTGTGACTGAAATAGTATGCTTTATATTATGTGACTTTTATCACACTAAAAAGCATTAAAAATATATAGAGCAACAACAAAAAAGAAAATTAGATAGGAATACTTCTGTACAGATTAATTCCATACAGATTTAATCCAAGACCTAGACTCCAAGACAACTCCTATACAGTATAGATCTATATCAATAGCTCTACCTGTATCTGTACTTAGTGTATCTAAATGCCTAGATCTCTGTGCCTAGGTACTCAGTCGTGTCTGAGTCTTTGCGACCCCATGGACTGTAGCCCACCAGGCTCCTCTGTCCATGGGATTCTCCAGGCGAGGATACTGGAGTGGGTAGCCATTCTTCTCTAGGGATTTTCCCAACCCAGGGATCAAACCCAGGTCTCCCGCATTGCAGATTCTTTACCATCTGAGCCATCAAGGAAGCCCGTCTAGATCTCTATCTGTATTCATAAATACATCCTTGTTTTAGTAGTGAAATTGAAGTTGACACAAAGCACTTGATAAATTTTGTGAACTTTTTTTTAATTAAATTCCCATGTATGCAGACATTTTTAAAAATTATTTATTTTTATTGTTTTATTATTTCATGAGATTCAATATCATTTTACTATATATTCTCATAAAATTATTTCTGTCTTAGATAATGGCTTAAATCTTCACCTTTGAGTCAGGTTTTTGTTTGCTTGTTTTTTTGCTTTCAATTTCAATTATCGCCAACTCATGTCTTTCTGCATTCCCCATTCCTGGTTAACCACAATGTGATCCCCAAAACTAACTGAAGAAAAGGCTCCTGTTTCAGGAAGGGAGAAATCTGGGTGGCTTGTGCACTCCAGCAACAGGAAGGGAGAAAACAAGCTGGACTTGCTCAGCCAGGCAGTGTGCTGGCGTCAGGGTACATCCCCCTCCCCTCACTGACCCCGCTGCTCATGGCCTGTTAGGTGCCCTCTGCCTGCACATCCACAGTTCTATCCACACTGCTGCCCCATGCCACAAGGCTTCCACGCTGCCCTGCAGCCTGCATTTTAATTCACATCACTTACCTCACTAATGACCTCACCAATGATGCAAGTACTGTTTTCAAAGAACTCACTGCCTCTTTGAGGGGTGGGAAGACTGAATGAAGTATAAAAACAAATATGCAAGTTGGAACGTGGTGAATCCAGGGACACCACCTAGTCCATGAGAATCCAATGGATGACAATGCTTCCAGCTTGAAATCTGAATGAAGGAGGTGGAGATGGTGCCGGGTCCTCAAGGAAAACTGTGAATGAATCACTTGAAGATGGGAGATGGTGGGGAAGACAGTTGAAGCAGACAGGTAACATCAGAGATTCAAATTGTACACAAGGAAGTGAGTAAAAGCCCGATGTATCAAAAAACTGCAAAGAGGTTATGGTGGCTGTAATACAAAGTGAATGTGACGAGCCAAGAGTCAAAGATATGACGATGGAGAGGAGCTGGACTGGTTATGTGTGGTCTGGACCACGAGTGTGTGCTTGACTCATGTAGGACATTTGGACAGTGAATTGGTGTGTTCTTGCCTGCATGGATTCTCCTGGCTATTTGTGGGCTGTTTCAGGAATCCCCAAGTTAATCATGGTTTAACCTGGGATGGTGCCAGGTAAAGAAAGAACAAGGCAGACAGGTTAAAAATTCAGGAAGTAACACCTGGAGGACTGACTTATTAATTGTCTCCAGGTAATGGAAGATCCGGAGAAGGCAGTGGCACCCCACTCCAGTATTCTTGCCTGGAGAATACTGGGGACGGTGGAGCCTGGTGGGCTGCCGTCTATGGGGTCGCACAGAGTCGGACACGACTGAAGCGACTTAGCAGCAGCAGCAGCAATGGAAGATCAGTGGTTAATGGCAGTTTTCAAGTATGAGAGAACAGGTTGGTTGCAGATTCCAACCAAGAAGAGCGGAGCAGAGAAGACCAATGGAGGTGAAAACCAGCTCCTACAAGGGAAAGCATGTTCAGGTTGAATTCCTTGACCTTGAAGTAGTTGAAAAATCCAAATGACAGTGACAACCCGGGAAACAGGAGGAGGAGCCTGATGCTTGGAGGAGGGTCCCAGCTAATGCTGTGGGCATCACCTAATTGGAGACAGCAGACCCTGAGAGACAGACCCCAAAGAAGAACATCCAGTAGGAGTGGGTCAAGGGACAGGAGAGCTGATGAGTGGAGAACCAGGGGACCATGGCAGACTCAAGGTCAAGAAAGTGGAATCACAAGGAAAGATGGCCAATATCATCAAACCACAGACATTGTGGGAAATGATATTTCAGAGTAAGTGTTGGGGTTGGAGATAATTGACCACCATGGTGAGAATAACCTTAGTCACATGGTGGAACTGAAGGTCAGTTACAGGATTTGGGGAAGCTAATGAGCAGCCTGGGGAGCTGGTGAGAGCTCAGCCTTGGAGAATGTCGGATGGAAAAGGAGGAGGGAGGTTGGCAGACAGAGTACCAGGCACGGGGTGGTGTTCCTTGGGGGGAGATCAGAACATACAGGCTGAAATTAAGGACCCAGGGGAAGGCACCCTGATAACCATGGGAGTTCTAGAGAGTTCTCTTTTAGAACCCAGGTTTGGAAGAGGTGGGATAAAGGACACAGGAAAAGGGTCAGCCTTACAGCGAGAGTGATGCAAGGAGGGGATATTCTAGATGCAGGTGCCTTTGAGGGTGGGAGTTTGAATGTATGGTTGCCTAACACCTTCACTTCCCTCAATTCAATAAGAGGCAAATAATTTTCTAAAAATGAGTGATAGGTGGGTGGCATATGGGTTTCTGGAGAATTTTGGATTAGTCCTGAGAGAAACTGAGCAAGCTAGCCAAGCAAGGAATCCTGAAAGAATTAGCCTAAAATTGAAAGCTCGTGGACGTGGGTGAGCCAGTCACAGTTGGTGTAAATTGCCTGTGGCTCCAGACAACGTCCAGCAGAAGGCTATTCCATTGTGGGGGCAGATTTGGGTCCCTCTAGAGGAGGTCACGCCCTATTCCCACATGTGAAGAGAAACTACGCCTGTGAATATGTCATCTTCTGAGACAAAAAGGACTCTAAAGACACCATTGAGGTGGTTACCAGTTAACCTGAAAATAGGAGATTTTCCTGGATTATGTGGATGGACTGAATGGAGCCACACAAACCCATAAAGTCAAGACATAAAATAAAGTCAGAGCAATTTGAAATAGGAGGCAGATTCGACCCTGATTTCAAGGTGGTTGAGACCACAGACCAAAGAATGAGGAGTCTCTAGAAGCTGTAGATGAGCCCAGTGGACCTGAGTCCACATTCATATAGACAAAAACACTGCTCATGGCCTGAGCCCGGGAACAGATTCTTCTCCAGAGACCCCAGGCTCCTGGCCAACATTGTGACTCTGTGTCCATGAGACCCTGAGCAGAGAATCTGCCTCTTCACCCTAGACTGTGGACACACAGAAACTATGAAATTATCAGGAAGAGATGAGGTTCTGCATGACTCTGCTTCTGCTGACTTGTTACAGCAGCAACAGACAGCTAGTACCTACCTTCTGTGGAAATTTGTGACTATTACGTTAATCTTATGGTGGAGTTTTTAGGGGCAGGTCCAGTAGAGTCCAGAAGTCAAAAAGAGATGGACATGACTGAGCGACTTTTGCTTTCCCATATTGGGCTTCCCTTGGGACTCAGCTGGTAAAGAATCTACCTGCAATGTGGGAGACCTGGGTTTGATCCCTGGGTTGGGAAGATCCCCTGGAGAAGGGAAAGGCTCCCCACTCCAATATTCTGGCCTGGAGAATTCCATGAACTGTAGAGTCCGTGGGGTCACAAAGAGTCAGATATGACTGAGCGACTTTTGCTTTCTTTTCCCAGTGAATAAACAGGTTCAGATTAAACTGAAAGTGCAGCTGAGTGAGGTAAGGATACCCAGCCTGTGGTCTGGATTGTGTAGCAAAGAAAGAGAAGGTCATCTGGGAAGGTGGAGGGCCTGGACATCCCAGGATGGCTGGCACCTGTTTTAGTGGAATTCAGGTTCATTGTTCTGGTTTAATTAGCCCACTCTCCTAAAGCCAACTGATACCTGAAAATCTTCACTGACTCCATTTCACCAAATCCTGTTTTTATTATTTATTCAAATACTGAAGGTTTTTCAATACCTGTTTTTAAACTATCTCAGGGACAGTATACTTACCATTTCCTGTGTTGCCCTTTCCCCAGCCAAGGCAGTTGTGGTAGATAGAACTTGTTTCTGATTCTTCACTCCTCTCTAATGCACTGTGGGTTGACATGATTGCCTTGGTCCTGTGACGGCAGAATGCATTTCAGTCTTGGCCATGTGACTTGATTTGGCCCTTGGCATTGGCAGGTTTCTGGAGAAGGGAATGGCAACCCACTCCAGTATTCTTGTCCGGAAAATCCAATGGACAGAGGAGGCTGGCAGGCTACAGTCCATGGGGTCGCAGAGTTGGACATGACTGAGACTAACACACACACATTGGTGGATTTAACTGCACAAATGGAAGCTTGAAATGTGTCTCCATGGTTGGTTGCCTTCTGGAACTTCTGCATTTGCAATGAGAAGGAAATCCTTGAGCTGCCACAGCCAGCCTCTCTAAACACAGGGTCCAGGGTCAGGCTTGTGAAGAGAGCCACCCCAACTAACTGCTGGATGAGTGAACAAGGAATAATGCTTGGAAGTGCATGCTGCTGAAATTTGCTTGCTTCCTAGCAAAGCCGTCTAATCCATTGAAAACACTTTGTGTACCTTCCTTCATGTCTATTCTTGCTTGTGACATCCTCACCCTCCTGCATGGTCTGAATGTTTGTGCCCCAAACTCATATGCTGAAATCCCAACCCTAGCAGGATGGTACAGGAGCTTGTGCCTCTGCTGGGTGCTCAGGTCACGAGGGAGAAGCCCCTGTGAATGGAATTAGTGCTCTTATAAAGGAGCCTTGGAGCAAAAAGGGGGTCGTCCATGAGACAGGAAGCAGGCTCTCACCAATGAGAGGCACCTTGATCTTGGAGTTCCCAGCCTCCACAACCATGAGGCTGTTGATGAGCAACCCAGGTTATAGCATTTTGTTCTAGCAGCCTCAACGGATTGATGCCTCTTCTGGGCACTGGAGACTTTTCAGCTAGAAAAATCTTACCATCCTTCATGTACAGATCACACCTCTTATCACCCTCTTGAAAGCCATTTTATCACCAGAAGCCAGAGAAAATACCTTTGACTGCATATGTTGTTTCTCCAATAAAATTAATCCTTATGCATTATCTCATTTGACCATGAGACCGATTCTACGGGGATAAGCAGATAGATAACATTAGCTCCACTTTGTAAATAATGAGAAAATTAGCGCTCACAGAAGTTGAGTCACTAAATCTTATTGACGCAACCAACGAGGGGCACAGAGAGAGAGTTCAGTCCAGAACCAGAGCCTTCATTCTGCGTTCTCAGACATGTTTTGGAGTCTGAGTCAAATCTCGAACTCCTGAAAGGCTTGGTCTAAACAAGCTCATTTCTCCTCATGTTCAGCATGGAGCTCTGCCCGGAACAGATGTTGATTAGGTGTTCATTTACTGAAATAACACGAAAGAAAGTGAATTTAATTAGATGTAAATAGCTCTACAGAGGATTTTTATCAACTCTACCCAATGTGGGTCTAGGACTGGGTTGCCTGACCCCTGCCTGTGCAGACTGGACCTTGATTCTCTCCTTCCTGATGGAACTGCTCCCAACCTTCCCCCCAAAAAGGTTTGCTTTGGGTTTTCACAAAGTTGTATTATTCCCAATAGTGAAGGGCCTGAGGTTTGGTGACTTCTGTCTACCTGCTTCCACACTCTATGAACTACACAGATTCATTGGAATCAGTGCAGTCTCATGAATTCCTATCTGAATGACACATACTCAGTGGTCACCCAGTGACTATTACCTATTGACTGATAGACTGACCAGCTGACTGACTGACAGGCTCCTGAATTCCGGGGCCACGAGGACCTTTTCCCTGTGACTGGTGGGGCAATGATGGAAAAGAAACCGAGAGACACCTGTGCCAGCACTAAATGTTGGTGCTCACTGAGCACAAATGCTCAGTGACGTTATGCCTATTCACGCCACTAAAGTGTTTTATTTTGTCCTTAGTTTTTTTTTTTAATGTATTACTTTATTAAAATATAGTTCACATATTGTAAAATTCACCCATTTGAAGTGTACAGTTCAGTGATAGTATATTCAGATTTTTCAATATTTACCACTAATTCCAAACATTGTCATCACTACTCCCCCCCTAAGAAACCACCGTATCTGTGAATTGTTAGTCTCCGTTCTCACCTCCTTGCCCCAGGCAATCATTATTCTCCTCTCCGTCTTCAGGATTTGCCTATTCTGGACACTACATGCAAGCGGAACCATACTACATGTGACTTTTGCCCTGTTCTTCTCAGTATGATGTTCAGTATGATGTTGTCAAAGTTCATCACATTGTAACATGTGTCAGTATTTCATTCCTTTTTATTACTGAAAACACATCCCATTGTATGGAGAAGCCACATTCTCTTTATCCGTCCATTAGTGGGTGGACATTTGGGTTTCTACTTTGAGGCCACTATAAATAATGCTACTGTGAATATCTGTGTACAAGATTTGTTTAAATGTACATCTTCATTTCTTTTGGGTAGATACGTAGGAGTGGGATTGCTGGGTCACATGTTAACTCTGTTTAATATTTTGAGAAACTGCCAAACTGCTTTTCAAAGTAGCTGTCCTTTTCTAAAATTCTACATTCCCATCAGCAACGTATGAGGGTCCTTAGTCACTTTTTTCTTCAGTTTTGCTGACTTCTTTTGGCAATCAAATGTTTTAATTGTTGAGTATTCAGCTGATAAATGACTGGATTTGTTCATTTATCTTAAGAGTATGGGGTAAATGCATGAACAACAGTAAGAGAACCTTCAAAATCCACCTGTCCACCTGGCTGTTCTGTTCTAGTTCTGAATGCAGTTATCTTAGGCTTGTGAAATAATTCATATGGCAGGTGGGATATGGGAGTCTGATTTCAAGAAGACTTATTTAGTGGTTTCTTTTCCTGAAAAAAAAATCCAAGAAAAGAGTGAGAGTCATTCTTGTGGGTCTTTTGAGATTCTAGATACTACATTTGAAACCTGATTAAACTGCCCTTGTTAATTACAGAATCACTTTCCTAAGAACACAGAGGAAGTGACGCTGCACCTAGACCTCACACCTACCACCATCATGACATCACTGGCATCAGAAAAATAAAAAAAGGACAGTGGGACCAAACTGCAGGGTATGAAAAGAAAACCTCCCAGGGATTCCACAATAGGACCCCTTGTTGGCAAATATCTTAGTATAAATATGATTTAAAGACCTTCAGCTATAAATCACATTTTAGGGTAGTCTCCCCCCTACATTCTTAACTTTCAGAGTTTCAGGTTCAAGAGGAAGTGAATACATTTTACACTGCAGGAGGTATTTGACAGTGGTGTCAAATTTATGTTAGTTCAGAGGGATGAAATTTAGCCATTGATTGTTAAAAATAAAAGAGAGAGAGATGTGTATAATAGAGGCTTTTTGTTGTTGTTGTTGTTAGTGAAAAGAAGTCATCTCAAGGGATAAAATAGGCAGACACGCAAACGTCCTTGAGATGGGTCTATAGGACCTGATAGATTACTCCATTGGATTCATGAAATCCAAACTGGTAAGAAGCCTAAATGGGTGGTCATCCAGTTCAATTTCCCCTGGAAACATTCTTAAGGGTGTAACAACATTTGAAAAGCACATCAGGATCCATCAGGATCAAAGGTTTCCGTCAATGGGAAACGTTAGAATCGCTCTCCCTGTAACTGTTAGCCACACACTCCCGCCTTCCATCTTCTCGTTCCTACTGACTGTCTTGCCTTCCCCCCCAACCTGTTTCCCTCTTTAACTCATCTTCCCATGCCGGGCTTCCTGCGATGCCATTTAACTGAACTGATGTTGGTAAACAACATTGAATTCCTTCACATGGGCAAGGATTTTCTTGCAAAAGAGTTCTTCCTGAAATGGCTGCCCCTGTTTCTCACGTAATAGAATGCATTTGCTTCTTCTGTTTCCCAGAATGCAAAAGGGAGCATGTTCTGCTCTATTTGCCTGCCACTGGAGGCATTCATTCCTCTTCCTCGTGGATGGCCAACGGCACTTTCGGTGCAATCAAAGAGAGAACCGCCGCTCACAAAGGAAGCAGGATTCTTTTCAGGAGCATGGAGAAGGACCTTGCTCATCGCTCTCTCCAGCCCAGCACTGCCCTGGCAGGTCCTTCTCCCCTTGGAGGAGACAGGAAGGTAACATTTGATATAATACTTTCTTAAAAATCCTGAGTGAATAAAGGAGTCTTGAGAGAAAGTTCCCAGATATGGATTACCTATAAAAAGAATAAAAGGGATGAACATGGAAGATTTTTCATCACTGTAAACAAATAATTTGTGATCGCTCTGCACTCAAACCACAAATAAGATCAGGAATTAGAAGTGCCCCTAGCTGGCCAGTATATACATATATCATTGGTCTGGGGTAATGAAGATTACCTGATAAAGATCACAATATGACAGGTTTCCTTTTGCATTGCCCGCTGAACAGCCAGAAACGGTTTTCTGCGGCCGGCCAGCTATTGATCCAGCTCTTTCTTGTCAGTGATGCAGTTAATGGGAATTCCACAGGCAAATAAAAGCTACATTTTGTCTTCATTTTCATCTGAAATATGAGCTGGTCCTTTGTACTCTAGACAGTCATTTATTACTCATTTTCCTTTATTGATGTTTATGAGCTGAAGCATAAAATGATTCTCAAATGTAGTTTAATTGAGGCGGCAGTTGACACGGTAACCGTGATTACCGATGCGCCGTCGGAGGCATGAAGTCCATGAATCAAGGTTTGCTTTTCATTGGTCTTGGAGGCAGCGCAGGGGCGAGAATATCCTTAAAAAGCAACTGGGCTGGAGCTGCAGAAATATGTCGATTTATCTTCATAGGTGGTTGGGGGGGAAGCCAGTGCCCCATCCTTAGCAGCAGCCCCCGAGGTTTTCTCGTACTTGACATTCAAGGGCTGGCTGTCTTTCCTAGCAGAGGGGAAACTTCTCCTGAACCATTTTATCATGTTAAAAAGTGTTTGAGCAGATCCTTCTTTTGAAAATATTGAAGCTCAATGATTAGCCCTCCAAAGCGTCGGTGGGGGTGCGGTGGGACACGCCATCTACAATCACACACAGCACCGGCAGCCCAGTTACTCAATTCATTCGTAAAATGGGAAGAACAATCAATACCGTGGAGAAGTATTTTTTTATATGCAGTTATTAACTCATAAGCTACAGTATATCTCATCTCATTTCGACAACAGCTGAGGTCTCCATCTCCCCCTGGAGACCCCTGCAGGTCCCATTATGAGAATCATAAATAATATGTGCTAATGAGATATGAATTGATTATGTTGGAAAAGCTGACATTTTCATCCATCATTCTAAATGATGTTTAACAATGGATTACCAGCCAGTAATTCCTCTGATATGAGATTAAATAAAATAGCCGGCTGTTTCAGCAGACTAGCTCAAGGAGATGGCAATAAATCTGCTCAATTACTGTATTACCAATCCGTTTTTCACTGCTAAGGATATTATTATTTCATTTAGACTTGTTCATGCATCATAGATTATTTTATTTCAGGCAGTCAATGGCAGGAACCGCAGCGTTCTCTCCACTGAGCGGTGGAGGGGTGGTCTTGGCCAAGTGCAGTAACTGCCCCTCTGTGTGCCCCAAACGCCCCCCAGGAGAGGCTGCCCTGCCGCCCCCCGGGGCAGAGCCTCCACATGCAAGCCGCATTTCAGAGAGATGCATTTTGCTTTCAACCTAATTTTCTTTACTTATCTGAAAAGTCTCAACCAACGGATACCGCCTCAGAAACCGATCGATCGAAACGAGATTATTAGATCCTCTAAGATGATTTGGTCTTCATCTCAGTCCTGTAGTAGATTGAGAATTAGATCACAGAGACCATTCTTTGGCCTCACAAATTAGATTCCCAGCCCCTGTAATACAAAGGTGGCCTTTCTCCCTCGTGCCAAACACACAGACGGCTTATACACTTTATTGATGCGAAAATGGGATCAGCAGGAAGAATCCCATGGCACTCCTGGCATCGCTCGTCATCTTGATGCATCTGAATAAAGTTTGGGGCCTGAGCCCCACAACTGTCTGTATAGAAAAGTAACAGTGGGGTGGGTGGCCTTAAAATGAGGCATTTGTGAATCCTTGGCTTCCTTCTCATAATCACCTATGTATCAGTCGGCTTGAAGAGAAGATGGGCAGGAGCTCGAGGCCCAACCCCTGTGCCGGGCGGTTCACGTGGAAGAGGGACGCCAAGGGTGTCCGCACGGGCTCCACAGACACCCACACACAGAACTTGGGCCCCACCCACCCGCCCAGCTCCGTGCCTTCCAGTGGCAGACGGCCCTTCGCGTGAGCTCAGACCCACAGGTGCTCACACCTCTTGCCTCCAGGAATGTCAGTTGACAAAGAGGTGTGAGGTGGGCCACCAAAGCACATGCAGCCCAGAAGAGCCAGGGAATTTATGGTACAGGTGACAAAGCTCTGATGGCAGCGAGTCAGATTCTCCCCTCTTCTTACCCCTTCTGAAGAGGACATGCCTTCTCCATCTCTCCAGGAGATGGCCGAGCAAATCAGCGTAAGTAGTAACTGCACCCAGCAGGGAACAGCTGGGTGAAGAGCTCTTCCATCACCTTTCTTCTTTCCTGGTCTTATTGCCATCATCCCTTCCTCCTGTTCCCCAGGACTGCAGCCCTGAAGAAGTTGCAGAGGAGGCCTTTGATGTGGTTTCTGGGGAACCCAGACAAAAACAGCGGGTGACATTAGAAAGCAGAACCCAGAGCACCCAGCGCTGACCCTCATCCAGCAGGGATGAAGAACCTGTTGGTGGTGGTAAGCAGGTTGTCGCAGCTTCCATGTCAGTGCTGTAGGACCATTTCTAAGGGTGCTCCCGTGGCGAGTCAGGATCAAACACCAGAAGGCGAGGTGCTTGCCCCTGTGGTAGCTGTGGTTCTTGCATAGGATGGACCACTGATAATCTTGGATCAAGGACTGTGGAATGGATGGCCTTTGAATGTCTCAGCAAATGGAAATGAGAGGCTCAAAGGAGCCTAATGACACTCAGACTCTGTGGAAGCCAGAGGCCTCCATGGTGGTGTTCCAGAGAGCCCGTCTCCAGCCTAGAGCTATCTTCCTTTCCCACGGACTCCAGGGTGACCTCACCTGTGAAGGTGTCTCACAGGAGAGCCTTGTTCTCCTCCAGCTCTGCCAGTTTGCTCTACCACAGCCTCCAGACCTACGGGAAGGAGGTCGTGACTCAGTACCATCTGTGGGGAAGCCCTGCTCCAGCTCCAGGAGGAAGAGCTCAGGTGCTGAAGGACTGAGCCTACAAACCAGATGCTCCCGTGTGGTACCAAGTCAGTCCTGGCACTGGCTCAGGCTTCCTAAGAGAATGGTAATCAGTTTGGTTCCTATCAGTGCTTATGTGACTACAGAATATGGTCATACTTGGTCCTATCCAAATGTAACAACAAGGTGTCAGTAAGTGCAAAAAAAAATAAAATAAAAAGAGAGAGAGAGAAATCATATGTGATTGCATAGCTGTCTTTAGAGATAAGAAATTTCTTAGTCTTACTCCGTAAAGTTCATAAAAAGGGAGAAATGGACACTAATTCTGTTCCTCAGGTGGGCTTTAGGATCTTCCCTGGTAGCTCAGTTGATAAAGAATCCGCCTGCAATGCGGGAGACTGGCTTTGATCCCTGGGTTGGGAAGATCCCCTGGAGAAAGGAAAGGCTATCCACTCCACTATTCTGGCCTGGAGAATTCAATGGACTGTATAGTCCATGACGTTGCAAAGAGTTGGACACAACTGAGCAACTTTGACTATCTTCACATAGGTATCAAATTATGGCATGGATGGAATGGGATGTTTTAGTTTTAATTTATGTTGAGCAACAGAGTCATCTCTAGTATCAATAACAATAAGAACTGCATTATCATTATGTATCTGTTATTAAAATAATCAGAAATTCCAATAAACGTAACCTTATGAACATCAGCCTGAGAGACACATTGGTGAATGAAATGCATAGAATGTAGCTTGTCTTAGGAGGATGAGAAAGAGCCTTTGTCCTAAAGGAAAATCTTGCAATCAGGTCCCAAGGTATTTCTTGAAGTCTATAAAAAATAGCCAATCATAGTTTCTAATCTTCTGGTATAATATAAGGAGAGAACTTGTATAATCTAGGGACCTCATCTTCCTTCCATAGTCTAGTGTACTAAAGAATAAGTGATAAAACATGATTACTAATAGAAAATTCTACTTGAAGGCAGTCTATTAGCTCTGGCAAGTGGATTCATTGTAGGCAATGAAGAGAAAGGAGAGGAAAACTTTGTAGCTGTTGTTTAGTGAAAGGAACGAGGAAAATAGATTTTTACCAAAATTGGGTACCTGAATCCAGAGCATCCTGAGAGTTTGCACTGTTGTCATGAGCTAATGGGTGGCAGTCCTTAGTTCCACAATCTTAATAAGTGTTACTGATATGTTGATGATGACGATGAGCTAAGTGCCATCATTGTAACAAGTAGCAAGGAAATCTAACATTCTGTAAGGTACTAACTCAAGGATGTGTTTCACATGAGTCAATGAAGAAAAGACCGTGATTTTCATATTAGCTTTTTCTCTAGAGATACCTGTGTTAATTAAAGAGCAAATAGTCACCTTCATAAATAAATGGATGTTGGTTTATCTCTTTTTAAGCCCACAACCTCCCCCCTCCAATATACATTTCTAAAAAGTATTACTGGACAATGTTGAAACAAAAATGAGATAAACTTTATGGTAAAACTTATCATTTGTACAAACACAGATGTTCAATATAAATCCAATTGTATCATTTTATATTGCCACAGTACTTGAAGAGATTCAATCTTTCAAATGATGGAATAATATAGTAATAATCACAATTAAATCAATGGATAATTTTACTGAATTTTACACTATAAAGTAGTCACTGTTACTACCCCAATTTTAAAGATGGAAGCCCCTGAGGATAAGAGAACTTCAGTAATTTAAGATCACACAGGCAGTTGGTAGTGGAGATAAAGTTGAAATTCATGTGTTTCTGGTTCAAAAGTCTACTGTTAACAACTAGTATTTATAAGCTATTAGGTTTGGGAAATCTCGGTTTCCACTCAGTCTTAGTCTCTGACTTTATCTTAATTCACCCCAAAATCAAATAGTTCAAATCAAAGCAAACCACAGAGAGTTCATTTAAATCTGTGTGCAAATTGACTGTAGAAATCAATGCAGCCAAAGGGATTGAACACTTCCTGTATATCAGGTGCTCTCCTAGGTGCAGAAGGGACGGAGTGGTGAGTCGAGGTGCCCAATCCTGAGATCAGACAGGAGGAGGACACTTCCAGGAAGGGAGCATCATGGCAGGATTCCAGGGAGCTGAGGGCTAGAAGAACACGGCTGCCATCCCATCCTGGTGTGCTGGGAGCTGCCTTTCTTACCTCAGATCCCTGGGACAGGCAAGGTGCGGGAGGAGAGAGAGGTGAGGAGGAATGTTGTAGATAAAAGGGAAATGACGTACTAGAAACTGAAAGTGTTTGTATGGAAACACAGGGATCAGCATCATTCCTTTCGTACTGTTTAGGTGATCCTGGTGGAGTAGACGGAAAATAAATACTAAATATATTTTCTGGATTTTATAGTCTGTTTTACTTCTGTATTAAATACAGATTTAGGTCATGGTTCATATTATTGCCTATGACAATCAAATTGCTGCAACATTGTTTATTTAAAGGCTATCCTCTCTCCTTCAAATCACTTTTTGATCTTTGTCGAGAATCAGTTGGGCATGTTTGCACTATATATGCTTGCTTGCTTGGTTATAGGTCTATTCTGGTTAATATTTGTTTCTGAGTAAGGTTTGGTGATCTATGGTTGAGGAAGCATTGATCATTTTCTTCCGTGTTGTTGAATTTACGAGCATAAAGTTGTTCATAGTAATCCTGTGATATCTTTTTACTGTTGGCAGGATCTGTAGTGATTATCTTTTACTTCATTTCCGATATCAATAATTTGTGTCTTTTCTCTTTTTTTATTTTTGTCAGCCTTCCTAAAGATTGATTTCACTGATATTTTGTTTTTATAAAGGAACCAGATTTTTGTTTTAATTGAGTCTCTATTATTTCTGTTTTTAATTTTGTTAATATTTATTTTTATCTTTATCATATTTTGTGATGATCTGTGTTTCCGCACTTTGCCATCCCTACTACACTATTCAGATCATTTACTGAGCTTCAATTTTGATCAATATATTTTTCAATTCCATAATTTCCTTACGGTTCCTCTTTCAGATTATATTTATTAATATTTGCCATAACTTTTTTACTTTTTAATATGATTGGAGATAGTTGTAACTATGTGTGTAACAATTTTACGATGACTGTTTAAATTATTGTTGGATGATTCCAGCATATGACTCACCTCAATGTTGGGCTTATTTGATTTTCTTGTCCCATTTGAGTTGTATTTTTCCTGTTTGTTTGTATCACTAGCCATTTTTCAATATGTTAAATATTTTAGATATATTAGGAGACTTCTGATTCTATTTAAGTCTTCTGTTTTACCGTACTCTATTTGGGCCCTGGATTATTCTGTGATCTGCAGTTCCAAAGAGAGTTTAGGATTATTTTCAGAGCCCTTTCACTGTTATTCCGGTCAGCTTCATTCTCCTGGTGACTCTGAAGCTCCAGAAACCCTGCCGGTGCAGCCTGGATGCTGGTTCCAATGGGTCTGCCGTCAGAGCACACCAGCTCTGGGTGGCTCTCTGTGGTGAGAGAGGTGGAGGCCCAGGAACTCCTGGGCCAGCTCCAGCAGATGAAGCCCCCGTCGCCCGGGGATGGGGGCTGGCTCTCCCCTGGACTCTGCCAATGCTGAGCCTTGGGGTTTGGGCGGCTCTGGGTCCCAGGCTGGGCTCTGCTAACTTTGCCAGTGATCCCATGTAATGGAGGGGTGGGGATGGAGGAGGCTTGCTGTATCACCCCTGCCCTGGTGGGCGTCAGACTTTTGCCGAGCTGACCCCTCCCCAACCCTTGACTGGAGAGAGCAGGCCTTTGCTGGTTTTGCTGTGTGCCGGTTTTTTGTATCAGTTCGTGGTTCTCGGTTGAGGCCTCTCCAATACACACTCAGAAAACTACAACATCCAGGAATGTTCCTTCTCTGTCCATCCTCAAGTCTTGAGGCCTCTGTCAGTTTATCTTCTCCCTCCTTGCAGGATTTTCTGATGATTTATTCCAAAGGTACTCACCGTATTTAGAGGAGGGTGAGTCTGTGCCCTCTTGTCTCAGAACTTAGACGCTTCTCGCCTTAAAAGTTCAGAACGCTCTTCCTTCATCCTGAGATTCTGTTCTGTTTTGTGTTTTGTATCAAAAGTTAACAAGCCTTTAACACTTTGTAAAGGGCCCAGCTGCAGAGAGGAGGGTGAGCTCCGAATGCTGGAGTGCTCTGCCCTCTGCTGTAGGGAGCAAGGCGGGCGAACCCACGGCAAGGCAAGTAGCCCAGCTCCACTGGCTGGTCCATGTCCAAGCCAACTAGAGAAGAAGCCAAAATTGCAGCACGGAGACCCCGGAGCGGAGGCTAGGGCTTGGGGGAGTCGAATGTCCACCAGAGCTTGCACACTCTCCTCTGACACAGGGGTGCAGTTCTCTTTGGTAGGAAACTTAACAATCTTTTCATATTATGTTAGTTAAAAGTAACTGGCTTTTAGAGTCCCAAGGGCAACTGATTAAAAAATGATGATATGAAGTAATAAAGCTGAAACCACCATGAAATTGTCACGGCTGGATGCCAAAAATCAACATGTACCACTGAGTAAAAGTTAACCAGTGGTGGAGTTATTGGGATCAAAACAAAGCCAATACTTCTGCAGTGAGCCTAACTGGTCATGACGCTGATAAACAATATTTAGGTGATGGGATCATTTAGCACCTGCTTTGATTAGTCTGATAGCTCTCACAACTGCTATTTCATTTTCCAGAGACATTTTTCAAGGCAAGTTAAGCTTCATCACATTATTTTTTGATGCTTTCAACCTGCAGTGCTGGAGAAGACTCTTGAGAGTCCCTTGGACTGCAAGGAGATCAAGCCAGTTAATCCTAAAGGAAATCAGTCCTGAATATTCATTGGAAGGACTGATGCTGAAGCTGAAGCTCCAATACTTTGACCACCTGATGTGAAGAGCCGACTCACTGGAAAAGACCCTGATGCTGGGAAAGATTGAGGGCAGGAGGAGAAGGGAGCAACAGAGGATGAGATGGTTGGATGGCATCACTGACTCAATGGACATGAATTTGAGCAAACCCCAGGAGATAGTGAAAAACAGGGAAGTCTGGCATGCTGCAGTCCATGGGGTCACACACGTTCAGACACGACTGAGGGACTGAACAATAAAAACGCTGTTTTTATCTTATTTTGATAACCATACAAGTTGCCCCAAGACCAGTGGGCTGGTGATTACCTGATGGATGGGACAAGTGGTAGCCAGGGCAACAGGGTTCAAGTTCCTCCTTAGCTTCTCTGGAGGTCACGACACGGCACCATGCATGTTTAGGGTCAGTGTGATGGCCTTGTTGCTGGAAAACAGTTGGTTTTAGCTTGAAATCTATGAGAACTTATCCAAGTATACTGACTTTCTTTTAAAATAAAAAAGTCATTCTTGAAAGTAGAAACAAAGGACATCCATACTCCATTCACCTGAAGAGCTAAAGGGAAGAAAAATAAAGTCCAAGGTTAGAGCCCCTGAAGCCACGTTTATTAGCAGCTAATATTGATACAAGATTAAATATTGGCTTGGCAGATTTGAGACTATGGCAAATTTCAAGAATACTGGATATTAGAAAAGACTAGCTGATCTCTATGAGTCTCAAACCTGAATGAATAAAGTTTCTCTTTCATGTTGACATGTGACTGCAAAACCTACTAACTATGTGGGCTGCCAGATTTCATGGGCTATTCCAAGCAGATGACTCTGTGGCCAGCAGAGAGCCAGGGAGAAGGAACTTAAGTCATCTCTAAATAAAAATAAAGAGTAAAAACTGAGAGATGAGCATGTGGGTGAGAGTTTCTCCAAGAATTATTTCTCCCATGAACTTTATTGAATTAGAAGGAAACGTTTAGGTACATTTCATATTCTGACTTTTTCCCCCTGTAGTCTGTGTTCAGTTTCCCAAAGTTTTGGGAGTCATCTAATACTTATGAAAATTTCTGTATCCTCAAATTTGGCAAGCCAATATTCACCTTTTATCTTAGATTTCGAAAATAATAGTTTACCCCCAATTCAATCAGTCTTTAGAGTTATTTGATGAAGTCTACATGAACCTTTCAGTTCAATACAGATCAACATCTCAAATTCCTCTTTACAGACTGTGGCTTTGAGAAAACTATGGTTTTGAAAATTTGGACTTCACACAGCACATGAGTTTCTCTACAAAACTACAAGGACTATTAAAACTGAAAAAAGAAAACAGCCTCAAAATTTGCATTGCACTTGGTAAGCCAGTGTTCTTCAGCACACCTAGATAATTGAATAGGTGTCTGCCGCTGAATTGCTCCTGCACTCCAACCTAATTGGGACTCTGTATTTCCCCTGCCTATAAATTAATTTGGGTGGAACTTGACAAGTTAAAGTGTTACCAGCTGTAAGATTATGCCAGCTAACCACGCCAAGACCAGAGCCAAACTGAAAAGAACACACACGCATCGGGCAATTTCATCTGTCGTAAATGTGGTCCTGCATCTATCCAGCGCACCGAAAGGGAGATTGAGTGAGTCACTGTGGGCTGTAGGAGATGAAAATTGGTTCCTAGGAGGCTACAAATAAAGCTTGAAAAGAAGGGCTTCTTTGAAAAACGTGCGGAAAATAGGGAAAAATCAGAAAGGCAGCTCAATTAAATGGTCATAAATGTCCAAAAATGAAAACCAAACTCCACATATGTGCAGAAGCAGTGAAAAAAGGAGGCTTAGATCATGCCCCATCACCTCCTACGCATCTATTCCATTTTTTCAAATAGTTTTTATCGTGAATAGGTGTTTGATTTTGTCACATTCTTTTTCTTTTTCAATATTTGATTTTTCTTGCTTAACCTGATTTTTCTTTCTTTTAATATGGTGGATTATATTGATTATATATTTCCAAACACTGGATCTACCTTGTATCTCTTGACACACACACTCAGGGTATGTAATTCTTTTTAATGTATTGCTGAATTTTTTTGATAATATTTTGTCAATGGTTTTTTCATTTATGATTATTGTAATTTTCTTTTGTTCATCTCACTCTGTCTCTCTCTCTCTTTTTCTTTCTTCCTCCTTCTCTCTGACCTTTCCTTCCTTTACTTTACTGTCTTTTGGTATCAGGGTAACAGAAGCATCATAAAATGAATTTGGATCTCCCCTACCTCTTCTCTGGTGAAGAGCTTGGGCTTCCCATGTGGCTCAGCTGGTAGAGAATCTGCCTGCAATGCGGGAGACCTGCGTTTTTTCCCTGGGTTGGGAAGATCCCCTGGAGAAGGAAATGGCTACCTGCTCCAGTATTCTGGCCTGGAGAATTCCATGGACTGTATAGTCCACGGGGTCACAAAGAGTCAAATAAGACTGAGTGACTTTCATGACCTCTTCCATTTCTTAGAAGAGATTGTGTAGAACTGGTGTTAAAATTCTCTTGTGGTATCATCTTGGTCAGGAGATTTCTTTCTTGGAAACTTGTAAATTATGAATTCCTTTTTCTTAATAAATATAAGCCTACTTAGATGATCTTCACTGACTACACTAAAGTCTTTGACTGTGTGGATCACAACAAACGGGAAAGTTCTTCAAGAGATGGGAATACCAGACCACCTGACCTACCTCCTGAGAAATCTTTATACAGGTCAAGAAGCAACAGTTAGAACTGGACATGAAACAAAGACTGATTCCAAATCAGGAAAGGAGTACGCCAAGGCTGTATATTGTCATCCTGTTTATTTAACTTATATACAGAGTACATCACGTGAAACGCTGGGCTGGATGAAGCACAAGCTGGGATCAAGATTTCCGGGAGAAATATCAATAACCTCAGATATGCAGATGACACCACCCTTATGGCAGATGAAAGTGAAAGAGGAGAGTGAAAAAGCTGGCTTAAAACTCAGCATTCAAAAAACTAAGATCATGGCATCTGGTCCCATCACTTCATGGCAAACAGATGGGGAAGCAATGGAAAGAGTGACAGACTTTATTTTGGGGGGTTCAAAAATCACTGCAGATGGTGACTGTAGCCATGAAATTAAAAGACACTTGCTCCTCGGAAGAAAAGCTATAAAAAACCTAGACTGTGCATTAAAAAGGAGAGACTTGACTTTGCAAACAAAGGTCCATATAGTCAAAGCTATGGTTTTTCCAGTAGTCATGTATGGATGTGAGGGTTGGACGGTGAAGAGAGCTGAGTGCGGAAGAATTGATGCTTTTGAACTGTGGTGATGGAGAAGACTCTTGAGAGTCCCTTGGACTGCAAGGAGATCCAACCAGTCCATCCTAAAGGAGATCAGTCCTGAATAGTCACTGGAAAGACTGATGCTGAAGCTAAAACTCCAATACTTTGGCCACCTGATGCAAAGAACTGACTCATTGGAAAAGACCCTGATTCTGGGAAAGATTGAAGGTAGGAGTAGAAGGGGACAACAGAGGATGAAATGGCTGAATGGCATCACTGACTCGATGGACATGAGACTGAGCAAGCTCCAGGAGATAGTGAAGGACAGGGGAAGCCTGGCGTGCTGCAGTCCATGGGGTCGCAAAGAGTTGGGCACGACTGAGTGACTGAACAATAAGAAACGAATATTTCACATTGGGTGAGTTGGGGTTGCTTGTATCGTGAGAGACATTGGTCCATGTCACCCTAGTTGTCGTAGCCTGGCAGGGGTGTAGGTTGTCACTCAGCCCTTGGTCTTCCCTGACAACATTGCAAAAGGAGTTGGGTACCCTGTTACTGCCCAGGAGGTGGACGTCTGGGTTCCCCTCAGCCTGGCAGCTCAGGCTTCAGTTTTCCTGTGGCATTGGTTGCCATGGAATCATTATTGTCTAAATGGCTTCTGTCTGGCTGTGTTCCCTCTTCCCTAGTCCTTGGGCTAGAGATTTATTTATTTACTCATTTTTAAATTTTTTGCAATTTTTGGATTTTCCAGGTGATAGCTTCTGCACCAACCAGCCTGGAATACAGGGAATAGAATATGTTTGCATCACGGTTTAACCATTGCACAGGCCTGTTCCTACCTGTCTTTCTTCCAACCCAGCCTTTCAGGATGAACTTCTCTTTAATAGCAAACTTAGTCTCCTTTACAACAGGGACCAAAAGTATCCAGCTACAGCTACACGTGATGGAAATAGTTCCAGCATCAAGAACTTGGAAGATTTGAAAGAGATCCTGCCTGCTCCGCTGCGAGCTTGATAATGTCAGAAACCCACTGTGTTTTATCCTGCCACGTTCCTCCCCTGCTCCCAGCTACAATTACCCCTTGGGAAGCCAAGTTGCTTACCTGGTTCTTTTCTGTGGGTTTTGGGCAGGTACTGGGTATTTCCCTCCTGCCTGATCTAAGGTACTGGCTTTGGACCGCGTCTGCCTCACCCCTGTTAAGGAGGCTCAGCCCACATCTCTTCATCTGTCTGCCCCTGGTTCCTCACAGCTTTAACTCCACTCGCCCTGGCTTTGAGCCACTTTCACTCCCAGCATGGGATATTCTTACCTCTGCTGAGAGCGGGTGCTAATTACCCAGGTGCCTACTATTAAAGGAGCTCCAGTGGAAATTTCTTTTTACTCTATCAAATGAAGCAAATCTTCTTCCAGCTTTGCCTGTCATTCCCTATTAAATTCATTTTGTAAGTGTGCGTAACATAGTGGGATCGCAAAGTGTACGTCCCTGACAATTTTGGTTAAAAGTTGAAGGAGAGGGGCAGGGGGCTCTGGAGAAGTGTCCTCTTTATGTTCCTTTATCTCATGGTGTTTTCTTGATCTGTGATTCCTGCACAGTCACACAGGAGAGGCACTTGTGTGGCCGACTGAGTGATGCCAAGCCTGCTCCCTCCCAGACAATTAAATCAGAATCTCTTGGAGGTGGCATCTGGCAAAGGAAAGAATCCTCTCTATCAATTCATGGCTCAGAAATGAAAGCTTGTGCCTGTACTTTGCCTATGAACTAGTAGGATTTCAGATACTCCTGGACTTTTAATGGGATTTGGCATTTCAACAACTAAAATACAAAAACATCTTGATTATATGTGTCTAGGATCACCGATACATTATTTGGACTTACGATGTTGACCTCATCATCAAGATAGTGAAGAAGCAATGATCTCATTGCTCCCCATGGGGAACTCAGCTGGATCCATGTTCTGCTGAGTTCTTGATGCCCTTGCATTAGGTAATTGGGGGTTTCTGATCAGGTGCAGTGGTGCATCCTGAAGATACCCCTAGTCCTCACAGACTTCCTCTTTTAAAGAACCAGGTGGACAGGAGGGTTGTTGTAGAGGCAGAGGATCAACCCCATAAGACCCCAAGAAGAGAGAGGGAGTTGCTTTCCGCATCTGTGAGCCCTGGATCTTCCACTTTGGTACCCAAGGGAAGATGCTGAATTCTGCACAGAGGAAATTGGCATCATTGGCAGAGATTTCTGTCTTCCATTTACCACAAAGGGGGCTTGGACATGGGATTCAGTGATGCATCCTAGACAACCTGGAGGCCTTTCATCATTCCCTGCAGTGGCTGAGCCCCTGGCTTTGGATCCCTGGGCGACAGCTGTGCTTCTCCTAGGTCTTGCTGAATAGACTCAGAATCAAAGTTGTTTTGAGTTATACAAATAAAGAACAACTCCTGTATGTTGGATACCATTACACATGCCTATCACCTCTTAGTCTAAGGCTTGTGTGGTCATGTATGGATGTGAGAGTTGGACTATAAAGAAAGCTGAGTGCTGAAGAATTGATGCTTTTGAACTGTGGTGTTGGAGAAGACTCTTGAGAGTTCCTTGGACTGCAAAGAGATCAAACCAGTTCATCCTAAAGGAAATCAGTCCTGAATATTCATTGGAAGGACTGATGCTGAAGCTGAAACTCTAATACTTTGGCCACCTGATGCGAAGAACTGACTCACTGGAAAAGACCCTGATGCTGGGAAGGATTGGGGGCAGGAGGAGAAGGGGACGACAGAGGATGAGATGGTTGGATGGCATCACTGACTCAATGGACATGAGTTTGAGCAAGCTCTGGGAGTTGGTGATGGGCAGGGAGGCCTGGTATGCTGCAGTCCATGGGGTCGCAAAGAGTCAGACATGACTGAGCGACTGAACTGAACTGAACTGAGTGACCAAAGAAGTATGGGGTAAAATGAGATGCCATGGGCATGGGGTTCTGCACCCTACGCAGACATTCTCCTATTGTTTTTCTCATCTCTTCATCCCTGGGCAGATTGGTGGCTCCACCGTGTCTGACACCAGGTCTGACCCCTCACTCCCCATCCAGGCAGATGCACACCTGTGATTCTTGGGTTTCCAGCAGGTGAGATCTGATGAGCACTCTGCCCCCTCTCATGAGTGGGGTTAGAGTAAAGGATGTAGCTGCTGGGGGCATGTCCACGAGCCTCAGACTATGATTCCATGAGCCTCCACTGCTATTTAGAAGGGGGGCTCTCGGGTGGCACAGTAGTAAAAACCCATCTGCCAGTGCAGGAGATGAAGGAGATCCGGGTTCAATCCCTGAGTGGGGAAGATCCCCTGGAGGAAGAAATGGCAACCCAGTCCAGTACTCCTGCCTGGAGAATCCCATGGACTGAGGAGCCCGGTGGGCTACAGTCCACGTGGTCTCAGAGATTGCACAGCTGAGCGACTGAGCACACACATGTTGAAGGTTAGAAACATCAGCTGTTAGAGGAAGTGCTGAGATGTTGCTAATGGTGATGACTTGTTTCTTTGCATATTATCTGTAGGGTCTCTTGATATCAGGTTTGGTATTTACATTTTAATTCAAAGATTTAAGATGTGAAAGTCTTCGATGGGTCCGAAGGTCTTTCAAGCCGCTGGTGGCTGCCTTGGGCACCCAAGCTGTGACGAGGAGAAGGGGCTGCTCGTTTCCTCGCCCGTCGGTGTGTGGGTGGGGGGAAGGGAGCCTCTCAAATGTCATCCAGAAAGAAGCTTATTGTTTTTCCACCGCTTCCTGTGGTTTTAATTAAAACCCCAAACCTTTTGTTCATCTATTTAAACAAAAAAAATAAATAAAAAGAAAGAAAATCTGGGCTCCTAGTTTTAATACGGTTGTGCCTTCTCTCAGGCGGCCCATCATTCACTCTCACTTTGGGATCGGTTGGAATAAATTAAAACACACACACACACACACACACAGTCAGGATGAAAAAACAACAAAACTAAGTGCATAATGACTGAGCCCTTGAGTTCCCGTTTCTGTCAGTGACAACACAGTAGCAGCCAAGCATGACAGCCAACGCGTGTGCTTGACACCCGCTGTAAACTCTTGTCTTCCTTTACAGCTGTTTCTGTAAACACATATGAATAATAGTTCTCTTGTGCCTTAAGCCGGAGCAGGAGTTGCTTTTCTTGGAGACTGGCCAGCTGCTAATGGAAGTTCACTCCCTGTGCAGAGATATGCTTTTCTTGCCCTCAGCATGGCCCGTGGCTCCGTCCCGTGCTACACACACTCCCATGGGCATCCGTAGGGGTTAATGATTTTTCCTCATGGGGGACTGGAAGATTTTCACTGGGAAAGTGGGAAAAAATAGCAAATATTGCAATCAGCCCAGGATTCTTTATTCATTCATTTATTCATGCAGTAATTACTGAGTACCTACCGTGTACAGAGAAGGGCAGAGGGCAATGAGCAAGCAACATGCTAAGTAAGATGATACAGTTCCAGGAACGTAAAGTGTCGTGGAAAAAAGCAAACAGTAGGGTGAGATAGGAGACACCTACAGTCGGGAGCAGGAAGCAGGTATTTTAAAGTTGTTGAGCTGTTGGGATGGTTTCCCACTTCCTGCCAGGTCCAGGAAGAGTCACTTTCGTCCAGTTCCCTTGTGAGCCCGGGATGATGGCGGGTGAGGCAAGTCTGTTTGTTTCATCTCGTTAACACTGTTGTTGATTTTCCCTATTCCTTATTCCTTCAACTTCATAGAAGCAAATGCAACTCCCGAAAAGGCTAATTTAAAGAGCAAATCCACCCTAAAAAGTAAGAATCAATTCCCCTTTTCACATAGAGAACCCGAGGAAAAGGACACACATTGCTGTACTAGTTTTTGAAATATGTTCTAATGGGAAAAGATCCATCGTTTTCTCTTGAGAATGGATTAATATGAGGACGAAGTAGCTAGAAGTTGATAGACTGTTTATCTATTGGAAGCAGGGCAGAAGTCACGGGGACAGCCTGACACACACCACGCAGCCCGCTGGGCTGTCTGTTGCCTCTTTCCTAGGAAGCCCCAAGAAGAAAAGGAAAGACAGCCAGTGATGCTGCCTTCTGATGGACAGAAGCTAATCCTAAGAATTTGCTCTAAACATTCAGAATCGGTGACATGGATTTAAATCACTCTTGAGAACTTCCGAGGGCCAGAGTCTGATATGTGCTTAGTTTTCTTCCCATGCAAGTCATTTTGCCAACATGTTTCCTTAAATACCTATTTCCTTGCAAGAAACTGCAATACAAACCATTCTTCATTAAACTTTACATGCATATATATTTTTCTTTTCTATTGTCCTAACTCAAAACTTAACCACTTGACCCTTGAATTTAAGCTCAATCTCCTCAGAGACCCAGTCACCTTAAACCTTTCTGTCCACTTTCCACACCACTGCAAGATAATCCATTGGCTTTACCAATTAGTACATTCACCATATTGTTAGCCTTCTTGGATGGGGTTCTCTCCTATCAGCTCTTGAGAAATGGTTGTAAAGGTTTCCATGTTTATTCACTAATATGTACCCTGAAAACATGTAAAAAGCTAAATACGTACATAAACCATGTGAAGGAGCTATTTCTATAATGGAGATTATCAAAGGACTGTTTTTGAGTTTGTTTCCAAAAGTGTTCCGATAAGAAACGATGCTGACCAAAGCTCTTTCAGAACCTGGTTTATTTGACGGGTGTACTCCCAAAGTATACACGGATGTATTGGTCCCTTTTTTAAAATTTGTCTATCTTTATTGATCATTATTCAATACACATATCAAAAAGGTATCATGAAAGAAAATATATTGTGCAGTTTTTAGTGTCTATTACTTAGCTGTGAGTCTCAAGTACCTTAAATGTTCTTTCAAGTAATTTAAATACTAATTTTTAATGAACTGTTTCATATTTTTAATACTTATTAGTTTTATAATTATTGAAAAGTATTAGTTCACTTAACAGATATATCTTGACATAGTTTAAACAAAAAAAAATTGTTTTAAGCACCATATTATCTGATAAAGATACAAAGACTGATGTAACATAATAGCTGCTTCATGACTTCACTATCTAGTAGAGAAAATACAGATGTAAGTAAGGAGATACACAGGGTTTATAAGTTTATAAATAGACATACAAAGTGGGTATAGTAACTCTCTTGTTTCTGTGATCACTAGCATAAAACAATTTGATATTCCATGCACAAAAATAATATAGTGATTGTTTCATAAACAGTATAGTGACTTGTTAAGATATGCAAATATGTCAATGAGCACTGTAAATTTTAAAAATACGAATGTTTTTACAGAAGAATTCCACTTCTAGAAATTCATCTTAGGTACATAATCAGAGATATTAAATATATATATATAAAATATATATAAACATATATACACATACACACATGAAGCGTTATTTACAACAAATAAAACTCTGAATCATCTAAAAGTCTAATTAAAACTATTTTTTACTATAGTTATGATGAGCAATTATGTAGCCATTGAAAATCACTTGTAGGGAACTTATGATTGGCGTGTGAAAATGATCCCAGTATATTCCATATCTTAAAACAATTGCAAATAATATTTATCGGTATTTTAAAAGAAATACTATGATGGGTTTTTTCCTGTGTGTGTGCATGTTTTTTCTATTACCTAAGAGTGCATAACTCAAATTTACAAGTAAAATCATCTGATCATATTAATTGATGCACTAAAAGCTTTTGACAAGATTCAACCTCCATTTGTGGTAAAAAACAACTCTCAGAAAAATAGGAATAGAGGAAGAATTTCACCAGTTTGGTAGAGAACATCTACAGAACACCTACAGCTAACATTATACTTATGGTAAGAGATTTCCTGCTTTGCCCTACAACTGAGAACAGGTCAGGAATGCTCATTCTCCCTACTGCTATTCCACATGATGCTAGAAGTTCTATCCATTGCAAGGAGGTGATAGAAGTCATTCTGATCAGAAAGAAGTCAAGGTAACTTCCCCTATTTGTTGATGTTATAATTGTCTATTTAGAAAATGCCAAAGATTTAAAATAACTTAAAAGTAACCAGTGAGTTTTGCAAGGTTGCAAGATATAAGATAAACATACAAAAATCAATTGTATATGTAGCAATGAACATATGGATATCAAAATTAAAACTAAAATAACATTCACATCAGTCAAAAATGAAAAAATATTTAGGCATAAATTCAGTTAAAACATGTGCATGATTTGTGTGCTCACAACTAAAAACCCATAAACAAATGGAGAAACATATTATGTTCATAGGTTGGAAGACACAACATAGGAAATATGTCAATACTTTCCAAACTGAAACACAAGTTTAATAGAATTCTTACCAAAATTCTGGCAAGAAATTTTATAGATATAGACAAGATTATTCTAAAATTTACATGGAAAGGCAGAGAACTAGAAAAACCAAAATAATTTTGGAAGAAAAGAATAAGATGAGAGAGTTTATATACCCAATTTCAAGACTTATCTAATCACAAAATCAAAACTGTGTATTCACAAAGAAATAGACACAAATATCAACTGAATATAATAGAGAACAAAGAAGCAGAAGCTCACAGTATGCCCAACTGATGTCTGACAAAGCTGCATAAGCTACTTAACAAAGGCGAGACAGCCTGGTAACAAACAAGCTACAACAGCCAGACATTCAGAGGCAATAAAAAAAACTGCAACCCTAAGTTTTGCACCTAACGCAACAATTAACTCAAAGCGAGCTATTTCAATTCCTAAAAGATGATACTGTGAAAGTGCTGCACTCAATATGCCAGCAAATTTGGAAAACTCAGCGTGGCCACAGGACTGGAAAAGGTCAGTTTTCATTCCAATCCCAAGGAAAGGCAATGCCAAAGAATGTTCAAACTACTGGACAGTTACACTCATCTCACACGTTTGTAAAGTAATGCTCAAAATTCTCCAAGCCAGGCATCAACAGTACGTGAACCATGAACTTCCAGATTTTCAAACTGGATTTAGAAAAGGCTGAGGAACAAGAGATCAAATTGCCAACATCCACTGGATCATCAAAAAAGCAAGAGAGTTCCAGAAAAACATCTACTTCTGCTTTGTTGACTATGCCAAAGCCTTTGACTGTGTGGATCACAACAAACTGTGGAAAATTCTGAAAGAGGTGGGAATACCAGACCACCTGACCTGCCTCCTGAGAGATCTTTATGCAGGTCAAGAAGCAACAGAACTGGACATGAAACAACGGGCTGGATCCAAATCGGGAGAGGAGTATGTCAAGGCTGTATATTGTCACCCTGCTTATTTAACTTATATGCAGAGTACATCATGTGAAACACTGTACTGGATGAAACACAAGCTGGAATCAAGATTACCGGGAGAAATATCAATAACCTCAGTTATGCAGATAACACCACCCTTATGGAAGAAAGTGAAGAACTAAAGAGCCTCTTGATGAAAGTGAAAGAGGAGAGTGAAAAAGTTGGCTTAAAACTCAGCATTCAAAAAACTAAATCATGGCATCTGGTCCCATCACTTCATGGCAAATGGATGGGGAAACAGTGGAAACAGAGAGAGACTTTATTTTGGGGTGCTCCAAAATCACTGCAGATGGTGACTGCAGCCATGAAATTAAAAGACATTTGCTCTTTGGAAGAAAAGTTATGACCAACCTAGACAGCATATTAAAAAGCAGAGACATTCCTTTGCCAGCAAATGTCCATCTAGTCAAAGCCACGGTTTTTCCAGTAGTCATGCATGGATGTGAGAGTTGGACTTTAAGAAAGCTTAGTGTCGAAGAATTGATGCTTTTGAACTGTGGTGTTGGAGAAGACTCTTGAGAGTCACTTGGACTGCAAGGAGATCCAACCAGTCCATCCTAAAGGAGATCAGTCCTGAATAGTCACTGGAAAGACTGATGCTGAAGCTAAAACTCCAATACTTTGGCCACCTGATGCAAAGAACTGACTCATTGAAAAGATCCTGATGCTGGGAATGATCGAAGGCAGGAGTAGAAGGGGACAACAGAGGATGAGATGGCTGATGGCATCACTGATGCAATGGACATGAGTTTGAGTAAATTCTGGGAGTTGGTGATGGACAGGGAGGCCTGGCGTGCTGCAGTCCATGGGATCGCAAAGAGTCAGACATGACTGAGTGATTGAAATGAGCTGAATAATATCCTTACATGTAAAATATGAAGCGATAAATCTTTTAGAATAAAAGTTATACGGGAGGCTGACCATGTACTGAGGAATGAGTACACTCATTTGCTGCTGGAGAGAATTTTAATTTTACTCTGTAATCCTTCTTAATGGGAATCTAGTAAAATGTATGTTAGTGCCTTAAAAATATTTATTGTATAGAACAGTGACCTACTTAAACTGGCTGAAGTAAATCGGGTTTGTTGCAAAGGAAGGCTACTATTATTGAAGGTTTAATCATAAAATCTTTACTGAATATGTATTAGGTACTGAGTCTTCTACTGTCTTCAGCATTAACACAATGATTTCTAATTTTAAATAAATGACCAGACAGCTACTATACCTATTTAGATTTTACAGATTAAAATACATCACTTATTTGTATTCACACAGCTGATAAGTGTTTCATATATCCAGGAGTAATAATAAAAAATGAGCGAAAGTGTTAATCGATCAATTTTGTCCAACTCTTTGCAACCCTATCGAATGTAGCCCACCAGGCTCCTCTGTCCATAAAATTCTCCAGACAAGAATACTGCAGTAGGTAGTCATTTCCTTCTCCATGGGATATTCCCGACCCAGGGATTGAACTCAGGTCTCCTTCATTGCTGGTGGATTCTTTACCATCTGAGCCACCAGGGAAGTCCTAAGAGTAAAAACAGGAGACTGTATTTTATTGAACTCTTCTATTTGAATTCTTGATCCTATATGTCCTGATTCTTGTGGAAAATAAATAATCATTTTCTGATTTGCTGTTTCTTCAATTATCTTTTCTCTCTGTTCTGAAATGGTCAGTCTTCTCCTAAGACTACAGATATGTCAGAATTTCCCTGATTACAGCCTGCTGATATACTTCACCATGACATCCCTTAAATATATCTATAACAAAATTCAATCTCTTTTACTCCAAATCAGCTCCACCTCTGAATTTATTGATTAATATGGTTGCCTTTTTCCTGATAGGCTTAAAAATGGAAAAGTATGCCTGATTTTTCCCTTTATTTCTTCACCCACATCCAATCAGTCACCATAATCACTCATTTCCTCTTTTGTTTCAAGCTCTACTATTTGTGGTTTGAGGGGACCACCATGGGCTCTAGCTGGTTCACGCGGCCACCAAGCTGGTACCTGACTTCTGTACCTCTAATCTTTTAACAACGAACACAGAACTGCCAAATACATTTAACTAAACCTCTAATCTCACAGTTCAAATGATTGCCAAAAAAAGAAAAATGTGTAAACTCACACTCTTTACTGGGCTTTCCCAAGTCATTTGACTTCAAATTTTTATTCCAATAGTTTACTTCCTCAAAGTGTCAATGGAGTCAAATGAAATTTCTCTAATGTCACTGTGTGTGTCTGCACCTCTATTTCTTTGATTCACATGCACTAAAAATGCCAGTTTGTACTCAGCATTGTCAGGGGCTGTTGGTATAGAGATGAACAGAATAGACAAGATCACTGGCTTTGTGGAGCTTGCACTTTAATAAGACCACACAGATCTGAAAAATTACTATTCAAATAAACAATTGCTATGAAGAAAACATGATGGTCAAGAAATCTCTCTTTGGGCAAATACATAAATGTAGCATTAAAACCTGAGTGAGTCTCCTGAGTGAGGAGTCACATTAAAGGTCATAGATGAGCTTAGAGAAACCTGAAAGAGCATCAGTAGACATGGATTTTGGTGAGCAAGGGTGGGTTTGGGGAGACAGTGCAAGATGAGAGGGGAGAATAAGGATTTTTAGGCAATGCTAAGGGTTTTCAGTTTTGTTAAGTGCAAGAGAAATCCAGGAAATGTAACAAGGTTTACTTAACCAGAGGTATTGGGACCAGCCTAGTGGGAGATGGTCATGAAGACAGGATCACCTTTGGGAGATTTTTACAGGAGTCCAGGTGAGATATGGGGCTACAATCTAATGGGTAATTACAGTTGTCAAGGTGGTTCCTAAGAAGGAGTACAGGATCCCCCAAAGACCTGATATCAGGTTGATCTAAATTACATTGGAGATTAAGAAAAAGCGGTCCCACAGAAATGAGGTTTAATCTGAGAGATAAATAATGAACCAAAATTAGCAAAGCAAAAAGATAGAGCCACCATAAGGATCTAAGACTGAACAAGTCTGGGCACTGAAGGACCTGATTAAAGCCCTGTCTGCCTGAAGTGTATGACACAAAAAGGAGAGGCAGGCTTGAGGGTGGAGACCAGATCACGGCAAGTCTTCTTGACATGCTGAGGCGTAGGGATGTTATCTCAGGGGGCAAAGAGGAGCTTGTTGTTCAGTCACTCAGTTGTGTCCAACTCTTTGCGACCCCATGGACTGCAACACACCTTCCTGGTACATAACTATCTCCCGGGGCTTGCTCAAACTCATGTCCATTGAGTCAGTGATGCCATCCAACCATTTCATCCTCTGTCGTCCCCTTCTCCTCCTGCCTTCAACCTTTCCCAGCATCAGGGTCTTTTCCAATGAGTCGGCTCTTTACATCAGGCAACCAAAGTATTGGAGCTTCAGCTTCACCATCAGTCCTTCCAATGAATATTCAGGGTTGATTTCCTTTAGGATGGACTGGTTTGGTCTCTGTGTTGTCCAAGGGACTCTCAAGAGGAGCATTATCTAATTGGAAAGCAAAGCAGAAGCCCAGCAATCCATACGATTGTCCATAGAAATGCCGATTCACACCCTCTGGAGTGCTGGAGGAGGTGTGAGGAGAGGGCGCAGGGCAGTGGGCACGCTAGTCATGGCTGGTCAGTACTCACTGCCATGTGAGCTTCACTGCCCTCTCCCCGGGGGGGTAGCCAGCCTAGGGGGTCAAGGTCAAGGAGGAGGTCAGAGAGCTGTGTGCGTCCCACCGCCCGGCCCTTAATCTGCTGGCCTGGGATAGAGATCTTTAGCTCTCAGCAACAGCCCCTCCCTCGCCCCCAGTCTCTTCAGCACAAAATCAACTGACAAGCACAAGTAATTTCCCACTGTGATCCGTTCACTGATATCCTGAAAAGAGAGGAACAGAAAAAGAGCGGGGAAAAAACCAACAACAAACAAAAAAATATCCCTTAAGTGCACTGCCTGGAGAGAGAGTGAAAATTTTAGTTACCACATGTTAAACACTTTCAGCTACTGTTCCCTTCCACTTAGAAATTATTTATTTATTCCTTCTAATTCTCTGAAGCAGCCTTTCCCCCAAATTGCATATGTGTGACCTATTACATCTTCGCTATTTTACTTTTATTGCACAGAACAAAAAATGAACGCGGTTTTCCCTCTTTATTCACCTCAGAAATCTCTAGCCATTTCATATTGGCTGACACATTAATGGAGGGCACCACACAAATGAGGCCGAGATTGTTCTCTGGGATGGAGCTCTGTGCTTGGCACTGTGCTGGGGGCCACCCGCTTTTGCCCATTAAATAAGCTGTGTGCTCAGTGAGGACTTGGAGAATATGCCATCAGAAGAAATGATAGCTACATAACATCAAGCAGTGTTCCCCATGCTGTACAGAAGGTTCTTGATGGTTATCCACTTTAAATCTAGCAGTGTGTACCTGTCAATCCCAAACTCCCTAATTATCCCCCCTCTCTCATCCCCCCTGGTAACCATAAGTTCATTCACTAAGTCTGTGAGTTTGTTTTGTAAATAAGTTCATTTGTGTCATCTTTTTTCTAGATTCCACATAGAAGCAATATCATATTTTTCTCTGAGAATAGATATATGTATATGTATAACTGAATAATTTTTCTGTACACCTGAAACTAACATTGATCAACTAATATAAAATACTCTGATATAAAATAAAAAGTTTTAAAAAAGAGAAAAAAAGAAACAACAGCTTGTAGCAATTTTTCACCTGCCCACCGTCAGCATCGCCATTTGATGGTGGAGTTGGGGAAGGGGTCTCCTCCCTGTTTAAACTCTGGCTCTATTTAGGAAAAGTGAACAATACAAAAAAAAAATTATTTATTTTGCCTCTGAGTCTCCCAACCTGAGATGATTTTTAAGATGCCACATTCAACATAATTTCAATCTAAGTAGTAAGTAGTAAAAGTGTCTGCTGGTGCTTCTTGGGAAAAGCTCAGAGGACTGGCTTGAATATTCAGCAGAAGCCAAGTGATCAGACCGCTGGTCTCTGCCTTAGTGACAATTAAGCCAAGTGTAAGAAAGTTCCAGAAATTGCTGGAGACCACGCTAATTTTCTATTCTACTGTATCTGCTGTATATCTCTAATTCCTGTCTTATTCCATCAAGTTCCAGCTCTCCTATATTGTCAGCGCCCTTGGGAAGGCAATCCCCAGCCAAAGGACTGGCTCTTTCAAGGCTATTTCCTGAATACTGAGAGACCCTTGATCATCCTGCCCTCAACTTCTACCACCAAAAAAATAAAGAAATAAGGTGAAGGGATGTGTCTCTGGTGAGGGAATCTTATGCTGTGAGTGTGACAAATGAGGGAGAGCCTGTAACCTGAACCTTTTCAATAATTTACAAAAAGCATGCAGTAGGTTATCTTTCTAAGACTGTGGGGTTTTGCTAGTTTCTTTCCTCGTTTGCTGTGGATCATCCATGCGTGTCACTGTAAGCCTCTGTAGTCATTTTTTTACCTGCAGACGCACACAACATCAACAACCATGCATCATTTAGTTAGACGGGGCATCCTACGTAAAAGAAAAAGCAACAATTACACTGATTCAAACCGAAGGAAATTAGAGGAAAGAAGAAGAACCATTAGAAATGCACCAGAATTTAAGAGGATTAAACAAGAAATCAGTGTCAGGGCTAACATATCTGATGGTTAGAGTTAATGTGGAAGAAAATAAAAACCTTATAAAAATATCATTGGTAACCATCAATAAAATATCATTGGGAGTTGGTAACTCCCAGGATCTAGAAGAAACAAAAAATGATCAAAGTAAGCTCAGATGCAGGAGCTCGATGGACTAGAGATGGTTTTTCACTTAACACTATAATGACATTTTATTTTATAGGCCACAATATTTCATGTTGCATTTTATAGGACAATAAAACACCATGAAAATAAGAATAATACTATTTAAGAATCTATACATCTCTCAGAGAACCAGGTCATTATTATGTGCCAGTTCTGTAGTCAAACACAATAGGTCTTATTTTTTATCTGATTAAGTACCTATTCAGCGAGGCACACAGCCATGCCCCAGGAAGCAGTGCAGTGTGTATGATGGAGCACAGAGCTTGTGGACTCTTGCCTGGAAGAAAACACGATATAATTATGCCGAGAGAGCAGGATCAGAATTCTACTTTCTGTTGCAGAAAATGCAGAAATGTACATGTTTCCACACAGAACCCTTTGAGTGATTCTTGGAATTAGTAGGTTAGATTCAGTTAAGTCAGTGGATTCATGAATATCAAGAACTTGTTTTCCTTTAGAAGACAATAGTGATTTTGCCCAGTGAAAAAGCTGGAGTCGGAGCTATTTAGTACGTCCTCCAGGTCAAAAGACCAATGGGTGGAATTTGGACCCCAGTCTCTGACACCTAGTTGAGTGTAATAGTCACAAGATGTCCTACCATTTAAAAAGCGATTGACCTGTAGGTTTTCTCCTTTGATGTTACATCATTTGTTGGTCTACACAGAGACAGAAGTGGATTTGCATGGGTTGTTTGGAGGTGAAGGACACCCTGACTGTTAACTAAAGTTTAGCATTCTGATTTTCAAATGAATCGTACAGCTCTGAGAGTAAAACTGAGATCAGGTCAAAACGTAGTATTTTGTTTTGTTTTGATGTTTGTTTTCTGGTTGATTCACTACCCTGTCCTGAATCTGTGTGCCTTCTATTTTTGCCTTCATAAACTAATTTCCAATCTTTTCTTGTTTCCAACTCGACCAGGATCTTGACTGACAGTTTCTAAAGAACTGGAAAAGTTCTTTTGTTGGGGCCATGTTGGGGGCTGTGAATCTGAATAAAGAAATCGTACATAAGTAAAAATAGGGTCATTGATATTTCTCTGGAGGAAAGGATGGTATTTCTGCCAAGGGTCCCTGATTAGGGAGCTTCATTGTTACACGTTTATTAACTCAGATGAAATCAATATATTCCCCCAGACCCGAGGGTTTTCTTGGACATTGTTCCTTGAAGCACTATTGTGTTTATATCAGGGCAAAGTGGGGCATCCTCTAATGTAACATTCAGCCGTGATGGATCAAATTACCTTTTATTTAAAAAAATCAAAATTTCCCTTTTGGACATTTCATGAATGGCAGGCTTGACCTTTACTGGTTTGTTTTCTGCCTCATTGTAGTCAGGACCCTGCTGGCAATGAAAAGTGTATTTCCTTTTTGCTCTCACAACCTAACCTGACCTCTCTATGATAAGATTGAGACAATACAACTTCAGAAGGTGTCTTTTGTGCAAACTAGGATTCAGCATCACCCTGAAAAATTTTCACATGTATCGTGTACCATATCTGTTAGGGAAGTGGCTTTTTAATTCCACCTGGATTATATCATTCACATAAATTTTCATCATCACATTCATCATCACATAAATTTTTCATCCCCAAATTATCAAATTTGTTACAACTATAATTTTTAGAGTTAGAATGAACAGCTCCTTTTCTCATTTCGTTTGCTGTTTATTTTTTCCTGAAGACTTTTATTCATAACATTGGTCTCTGATTTTCAGTAGTGTCACATAGGGGCATGAAAACTCTTTAGTGTGTATTTTACATCTCGGCTTTACCATGTGTTTGTTTACCAGGAAAACCCATCAACCTCCAATGTCGCACGAGCTTTTGCTGAATTTTCCCGTTGTGTACACAGCATTCTTATCCCTCTAACTTTCCAGCAGGTGTCATTCAGACACCAATGTGTTAGAGTTGTTTTCCCATGGAGCTCTTTTTGGCTGCATTATAGAGATTCTTGTAAAAAGCTTCTATTTAAGAAACAGAGGAGGACATTCTCGTTTTGCATACACCTTGAGGGGGAATGGTGTGCAACGATCTATATTTTCAGTTTCAGGATGAGCTATCATCAACACAGTGTGTACTTCCTTTCATCTGGGCAATGTGTGACAGCTTCCTGCATAAATTTGTTGACATTGTAAATGGTAAATGTCAACAAATTCCAAATAAAGTCAGATAAATAAGCGAGTGTAAGGAAGGCAGCATCCGCAAATCAAAAGGTGGTTATGGTGGGGCGGTGGGCACTGGGGCTGCAGAGACTCATGAATTCCCATCTGCGAAGAGTCCTCCCGCCCACACGATGGGCATCAAGATGAGGCTGTCATCTCCCTGACTTATCGGAGCATCTTCCAGAAGCTGTTTAAGGTCGGTGAATCCAGCCTCTAATGTTACAGATGAAGACACAAAGGTTTGACAGGAATATGACTTAGGCGATGATTAGTAAGAAATGGCTCTGGGACTAGAAATGGTGATTTTGAAATTCATTGCCTGTTCCACTAGAGAACCCACTGTTGGCTTAGACATATAAAAATAAGTGATATAATAAAGCAAAGTGTAAAGGCACCACTTGTAATACTAAAAAGTGCTTTAGCATATGGCAAATTTGTTCATTTCCAAATGATATGCTTATTTGTGTTAATGGGTGAGATTTACTTTGTTTCAGTTATCATGTTGAAATTCTTCTTTAGACCCCAAGCTATCAGAGATTTGCCCACAATTCTTTGCGGAATGCCAAGATATACAGAGGACATGGGTATGTAAAGACATAATTTCAAAGGCCTTAAAAAGTTGTAAAATGGGATAGAATGAACTCTCCCAGATAAATCAACAGAATTCCACTGAAAAAAATCATACTTGAGGAAGAATTTCCTCATGAGACTCTAAACTTGGTAAGATGATGCTTTCTATGTCCATATAAATCGATAGAATCATGCTTTATAGATATGCCAAATCAAAATTTCAAATATCATTTTTCTCAGAGGCTAGATCATTAGAGGTAAAATAGCTTCAACCCAATTCTCCTGGACACTTGCTTTAGACACCCACACACCAAGCTAGGAAGATACCCTAGCATCTTTCTTACTGAAACTCTAGTCATCGCTGGTCTTTAATTATGTAGTGTACTTATACAGATCCATTAGATCCACTGATACATAGAAGAGGGCTCCCCAAGTGGCCTAGTGGTAAAAATGCATCTGCCAATGCAGGAAACCGAAGAGATGTGGGTTTGATTCTGGGTCGGGAAGATCCCCTGGAGAAGGGAATGGCAACTCACTCCAGTATTCTTGCCTGGAGAATCCCATGGACAGAGGAGCCTGGCAGGCTATAGTCCATGGGGTCGCAAAGAGTCAGACATGATTGAAGCGACTTAACACACACACGTACATAGAAGAACTGTATTGTGTGATCTTTAAGCTTTTTATAAGCAATTTCATTTCAGCCAGGAATTAAAGTAAACTTACAATCTGAGCTGATCAATAATTTACTGAGATAAAATACTAGTTTGTTCAATCTAATCAAAATTCATATTTTTATGACCCCATTCTTGAAACAGCTTCTGTGATGTTTAAATTCTATAGAGAAAATATTCCTTCTCCTAGGACTATTTCAGCCCATCACAATTGTATTTGTAACTCTACCTGAACTCCGTAGACCTGATCTTTTTCTAACTGTAATCCCAGGAGTTTGCTGTTATTACAGTGGTAAGTATTTCGTATAGTCTGCATTTATAAACAACAAATAGTTTTTAAATATATGACTGCTTTCCCCTGTCTTTAAATATTATTCTCTCCCAGATAATGTTATTTAGTCTCTAAGTCGTGTCCGACTCTTTTGTGATCCCATGGACTCTAGCCTGCCAGGTGGTGTGGTAGTAAAGAATCCACCTGCCAATGCAGGATATACAAGAGAAGTAGATTCAACCCCTGGGTGGGAAAGATTCCCTGGTGTAAGAAATGGCAATCCATTCCAGTGTTCCTGTCTGGAAAATCCCATGGACAAAGGAGCCTGGTGGGATACAGTCCATGAGGTCACACAGCTGAGCTCCTGAGCATGCGTGCCCAGATAATGAATAGGGCTGGGGGAGACTGAGAGAGTGAAGAAAGAATCACACGTGTGGCATGCTGCCTTTGCAAGAGTGGACCAGGAAAAAGAAGAAGAAAATGTCAGTGCCCCTCCTGTTCTGACCTGCTTATGGCCATTTTACTAGGTCTTAACTGATCTGGGTTATGTCCCCTATATTGCCAACCAAATAGTGAATAGATCCATGGCTTACAGAATACCAAATAAAATAAAAATATTATGCATGTAGAATTCTCAGATTCTTTCGTTCATCCATTCCACTGATAAATGCTCATTAAACATTCTGTTATCCAGCCTGTGTCTAAACATTAAAAGCATCATTGTGAATAAGATGCAAGAGTCCTGCTTTCGTGGAACTTGGGTACCAGCCATTTTATTGGGAGGTGATTCAGCCTTCAGAAGTAGAAGCAGCAGGGAAATGTCTACTTGAGCATTAGTTCTAGTATTAATCCCTTTACCATTATCTCCTAATTGACATAAATG